>NC_080082.1:54276842-55538758 GCF_949987535.1 Balaenoptera acutorostrata | reverse complement strand
ATCGTTTGGCAAAGGGCTCTTAAAATTCCCAGTGCATGTACCCTTTGACCCAGCAATTCTACTTCAAACAAGATATTCTATTGATAATACTATCATCTACATGCACTCAGATGTACAGGATATTCATTGTGGCAAATGTTTGTAAGAGCAAAAGTTCAGAAACTACCCTAAATGTTTATCAATAGGGTAATGGTTAAGTACGGCACATCCACACAACAGCACGCCATCCCACTTATATAAAAGGCAGCTCTCTGGGGTGCTTGATTGCACCACTGACTCACCGCTAGGCAGGCTGCCCACTGCCAGGGAAAAATGTGTGCTCGCCCTAGAGTGAGACAGGGTTGGGTTTGAATCCAGGCCCTGATGCCTCCTGGCCCTGGGTACTTCAGTAAGGCCCTTCTTCTCTTCTCAGACTCATTTTCTGCATCTGTTAAACAAGGAGGGGAGAAGGTTACAGTGACGTATATAAAGCAGAACCCAGTTACGGTGGGCTCATGGTCCAATGCCAAGCCCCTTCTTTTCCCTTAAGTCAAATCTCCACCTCTGAGGGTTGCCCAGAGGTGAAACTGGCATTTGTGAGGCTACTCTGGGGTTGAGAATTTCAGGTAAGAAAAACAGATTCGACCTAACAGATGAAGATGCTAAAAGGGATAATGTCAGACATAACACAAAGATGGCCTGTCATGTGTATCTCTGCCAGACACCCACAATCTTCTGGAGAATCCATAAACAACAGGACTCTCAACTCAGTCTGTGTGATGGTTGTTTTCACCCAGCCTGGAGAAATGGTTCCACCTGCCACCTGTGCTGAGAAAATGACAGCAGGGATGAGGCCTGGACGGGAAGGGGGCAGTTCAGACTCAGTCACTATCACTATCATCATAAACCACAAAATAATGACAACACACAGTGCTACTATGCACCAGGCACTATTCTAGGCACTGTCACCCATTTAACTCTGCCAGTATCATCATTCAGTGCCCTCATCTCCATTGTAGAAACAGGACACAGACGCAGAGAGGTTAAGGCTCAAGCTCTCAACCCCAATGCTTTGCTGTAACAGTAGCTCCAGAAGGAAACTGAGAAGGGTGCTCTAGGAATGGAATATGGGAACCAGAGAGGAGACGGACTTTTCTTGTCTACCCCATGGACTGCTCGACTTTTGTCAGAATGTACATGTATTCCCTGTCCAAATATAATTTTGTTGTTGTTTGGCCGCGCACGCGGCATGTGGGATCTTAGTTCCCCGACCAGGGACCACCTGTGTCCCCAAGCAATGGAAGCCCGGAGTCTTAATCACTGGACCTCCGGGGAGGTACACAAATATAATTTTAAATGAAAAATGGTAAGTTCCCCACTCACCTACATATCTATGAATATATGTATATGTATATATACCCTTCTCTCGAAGCATCTATCGTTCCCATTGGTAACCACCCGCTTCAGCTAAGTCGCGGAGCCCTTTGGGCTAACTGCGCATGCGGTCCTCCGCGGGCCTCACTCTCCGCCCGGTATTCCTCTGAGGCGCGCACAGGGTTCCTACCGCAGGCGTTTGAATTGTCGACTCTTAGCACTGTATCCCTCCTCCACCGCAGCCCCCGAAGGGTTTATACGTGCTCTTCTTCCCACCAGTCCACGTCTCACATCTCTTCAGGATCTGACCTGCCCATGTCTGCTGCCTCACCTCCCACCCCAGTGGAACTCCAGGAGTCCAAGCCAGTCTGGACCTTTCTCCCGGGGTTCCCTCGCCTGGAGTGTCCTTGCCTGCCCTTCAGTCCAATCGTACCCGCACCCTTTCCTAAGTGATTTGATTCCCTAGCCGTCTCCTTCCACAGACCGGGATCCCTTCCAGGGCCTACGCCAGGTCTGATTCATTCCTGTGTTCTCAGCACTCACTCAGCCCGGGACACTTAAATTCTTTCCTGCTGTCCCACCCCACCGCGTCCTGCCAACACCACAGCTGAAGCGGTACTCGAACCCAAAGCATGCAGCGTCCCCGCCCCCCCCCCCCCCCCCGCTTCCCCAGCTTCTCTGCAAGCCCACATACGCCCCCTGCGATGCGCACGCGCACTGAAGCGGAGTCGCCGCGCACTCCCAACTGCCCTCTGCAATCCGCCGGCTTGCTGAAGCCAACCACCTACATCAACGCATGCTCCGCCCGGCGCTCACGCTCGATTCTCGCGCGCCCAGCCTGCGGCGCATGCGCAGGGCAGACAGCCCGCGAGACCTGATCTCGGTTCGGCCCCGCGAGATCTTCTCGACTTCTTCCTCCCTCGGACCGGCTTTCCTTCGGTGCCGCTTCCGGCATGCCCCCACCGGTTCTGGGTTGACCGATACCCGTTCTTTCCCGCTACGCTCCCGGGTCCCCAGACTCCATTTACAGGCCGGTGGCTTGTGGTGGAACCTCCCCGTCCCCACCCCACCCCCATCTCGGAGAGCGCGCGCCCCCTTGCACCCCAGGAACCAATCAGCAGCCGCCTTAGGTAAGGGGCCCGCGTGCCTGCGCGAGGCTGGCGCCTCGGCGGGGGGCGGGGCACAGGGCGTGTTTCGGGGCCCGGCTCCTCCTTGACCGCTAACCGGTCGCTCGGACGCCTGGCGGTTGTGCGTAACTGAGTTCGGAGTCAAAGCAACCTGTTAAAAAGCGCGTTGGCGGGAGTGGGGTGGGCAGGAGACAGATAATGTGTATATAGGAAAAATTTCAGTTCTGGGAGACCATTTATAGTGAGGGCCTGTAAACTGGCGGTAAAGTACTGCGAAATCCCTCCAATAACGTGCAGAGCCCTGGGGACACTCCTAGAGGGCCTACAAACGGATTTTTAAACAGTGGGGAGGTCTTCCAAATTCCTCTAAATACAGTGTAAATAGAAACTTAAGTTCTGGGGTTCCCTATGGGAGACCTGTAAACAGGTGCCTAATTATGCTGAAGTCCCCTGAATAAAACACAGACTCAAGTGCCAGGGGAGACCCCATATAAGAGGCTGTACATATACATGTAGTTGCTGGAGAGTCTTGTAGAAAAATAGTGTGAATAGACTCAAGTTCTGGGGCTTCATTAGACCATAAGTACGGAGTTAGGAATTGGGAGTCTCCCCAAATAACTTGCAAATAGATTCTGGGTGATCCCCCAAAAGGAGCGTGTTAAGAGATGCTTAAGTACTGAGGAAGCCCCCAAAGAATTTGTAATAGGGGAACTTGTAATTTGTAGTTCTGGGAGGTCACCTTAAGAGTCCTGTAAATAAACACAAATAGACTGGCTTTATACTTTGGGGGGGGGAATCCCCAGAGGAGCCTGGAAACAATATTGGGAGTCCCCAAAATGCTTGTAGGTGAACTCTTAAATTCTGGGGAGCTAGCCATAGGGGCTGTAGAGTATACTCAGATACTGTGGAAGTTCCTAGAATAACATGCATGGGAAGAAGGTCCTCATGGGTTATGTAAACAGACACTGTAGTGCTGGAGCAGAATCCCTATTGAGGCAAGAAAACAGACAAGTGCTGGGTAGGCCTCCAGGATAAAGTGTAAACAGAACCTTAATTGCAAGGGGGGGAAGAGTCTCAATTTCTGAGGAGGCTCTCCTTTGGGAGACTGTAAACAGTCATTTAAGTGCTGAATCAGTTTGCATGAGCATCTGTAAACTGGCCTTGTCCTCCTTTGTCTCAGAAGGCAGTCTTCCACCTAGTTTGTGGCTAGGGGAGAGGTCACGTAGAGCAGTGGGAGAGGAGCTAGACAAGCCCGTATCTGGCTAGCAAAATTACTTCTGCATCCTGTAAACAGATACTTCCGTTCTGGGGAAAGAGTCTTACACAAGGACCTCTTCATGTCACTGTACTGGGGTGGGAGGTGGAGGGATTCATAGAATGATTTGAAGGCACTTCAGAGCTAAGCAAAGGTCAGCAAACGTTTTCTGTAAAGGTCCAGAGAATAATTACTTTAGACTCTGCAGCCCATAGTATCTCTGTCTCAGCTACTCAACTTTGCCGTTGTATCAAGAAGGCAGCCGTAGACTATTTGTAAATTGATGGATGTAGCTGTATTCCAATAAAACTTTATTTCCAAAAACAGAAGGCAGACCAGATATGGACCCGTGAGCTACAGCAGTTGACCTCGGAGTCCTACAAACAGACATACTCAAGAGACTTCCCTGGAATAAAGTGTAAACAGCTGGGGAAACTCCCTAGGGGCCTATAAGCAGCTAGTTAAATGATAGAGAGTGAGTTATATAGGTAACCATACATTTTATAATGTCTTAGATGTGAGACATATAATGACATATAATGACCCTGGTGAGGGGCATATAATGTCCCTGGTGAGACCTTGGAGTGTGAGGGATGGCAGACCATCAGTAATGGAAGGTGAACACACTGAAAGTAGAGGGACACCTGGTGAAAATAGGTCCTTGAATACAGGTGCCCCACCCCAACATGTGCCAGTATTGGGTAATCAAAAGGGTAGTTGTCGGACTGGGAGTCATGTTACAGATTTGTATGGAAATGCTTTGCTGCACTTTGGGAAAGAGTATGTCCCATTTTTATGTGACCTTCCCCCATGTGTTAGTATTTATGTTGAGCAAAGTGATTACCAGTTGGGAATAGTTTTGGCTGCAAGAGATAGAAGGGGATTTGTTTGTCACTGCATCCAGAATAGGCAATTTAAGGTTAATAGGGAGTCCCCAAACCTTGTGTTTTGTCTCTATGCCTTCCTTCCATTAAGCTACCTCACAGACCTCGATGGCTGCTTGAGCTCCAGCCTCCACACCCGCATTCCTTTCAGCTAGTAGGAGACAAAAGGCAGATGCCAGTGTCTGTGAAGAAAAGTTTCTGAACGCTGCCAAAACACACTTCTGGTGTCATACCGTTGGCCAGAAAGAGCTTAGTCACATGGCCGCAGCGAACTGCAGACTAGGCTGAGAAGCGTATTCTGGATAGCCATGTGTCCAGCTCAGAACTGAGGGTTTTCTTTGGAAGAAGTGAAGAATGGCTATTGAGATCCTGCTGGCAGTCACTGCCACAGCCACAGCCACAGAGCTCTCTTGAAAGGAAGTGCCTTCTTATAGTCCAGGGTAAGCCACGTAGAGTGGGGAGAGACTTTCTTCATCCTGGAATCATCCTTTTTCTACCCATAGGTGACTATGTCTGAGTCTGGGCACAGTCAGCCTGGGCTCTATGGGATAGACAGGCGGCGGCGGTGGAAGGAGCCAGGCCCTGGCGGCCCCCAGAATCTCTCCGGGCCTGGCGGTCGGGAGAGGGACTACATTGCACCTTGGGACAGAGAGAGACGGGTGAGTGTCTGGGCCCAAGGGCAGCGTTCACGTGTCCACTCATTCCACCAATGTTTGTTGAGCACCTGCTAGGCACCGGGCCCTCATCTAGATGCTGGGGATATATCTGCGGACAAAACGGACTGCCCTCAGAGTGATAAAGGGGCTGTCTTAGATGAAGCAGTCAGAGAAGGCTTCTCTGAAGAGCTGACTTTTGAGCAGAGACCTGAAGGAGGCAAGGGGACAAGTCCTGACAGAATCTGAGTGAAGAGCATTCAGAACAGAAAGAACAGCAAATGCGAAGGCCCTGAGGCCTTTATCTGGTGTGTTCAAGGAGTAGCCAGGAGGCCAGCGTGGCTGCAGTGGATGAAGAAGGGAAAGTGATAGAAGATGAGATCAGAGAGGAAACGGGGGCCAGATCACGTGGGACCTGATAGGCCTTGGAAAGAACTTTGGATTTCACGGGCTGGAATTGGCATTGGAGTTTGAGCTGAGAGGTGCCAGAAGCTCCTGTTTTCCAGAGTTGTGTAATAATAGCAGCCTTTTTTGTCTGTTGAGCGGTGTGCAGTGTGCTGGTGCTCTGCAGAGTGCTTTCCATCCTTTGGGTCTTCCTGGGCTCCTGCAGCTGTCCCATGAAGTAGAGCCTATGATAGACCCAGTTTTCACTAAAGAGGAAATGAGTCTTAGAGGGGAAGGGACTTACCCAAAGTCGCAAGTCAATAAGCTTTGGGGCCAGGACTTGAACCCGAATCCAAGTGAGCCTCAGGCGCAGCACCGCTGTGTCTGCCGTAGAGTGTCCTGGACCGGGAATCGGGAGCTTCGCTGTGGGCCCGGTCCTGCCTTGCTCCTCTTCTGTGTGTAGGTGATGCACTGCCAGAGCCTGCCCCCCGGGTTCTTTCTCCAGGGCCCTGCCCGCCTCTAAGGGCTGTTTATTGGCGGGGGGCGGGGGTGAGTGGAAGAAGATAATGGTTGGGACAGTTTCTGAGCCATAAAACTGCAAAAAACATGAAGGAAATTTATTCACAGTGAGCTTGGCTCTTACTTGCTCCTTCCCTTGGGCCACAGCATAAGTGACAACACGCAGTCTCTCCTCCTTCCACACACATCTTTCTGCGGAATGTTACCATCTTCCTGCACCTTCAGCTTCAGTCCCTGAACAAGCAACTCCCAGATCTCTTGTCTTTGACTCTGACTTTGCTCCTGAGCCCTGGCAGCCTCCTAACTGGCCAATGGACTCCTCACATCCTCCATGTCTCCTGCTGACCTCAGCGTCTTCCTGCCAATTCTCTTCCTCCCACTACTAGTGACAGCCCATCAGGTCTCATCCTGGTCACCCCCCACGCCAGTCGGGCACCAGTGCTGTACGTGGTGCCTCCTGACTGTATCTCCTATCCATCGTCTTCTCTCCACCCTCACCTGTTCTTTGCAAAGCACGTTCATATCCTTTGGTTTGTCCTTCGTCATAGGCCAGTGAGTGAGCAGGATTTAAATAAGTATCCTCAATATGTGGGTGAAGAAACAGACCTAGTGAAGGGTCAAGACTGTCCCAGGGTTACTCAGGCTACCACAGAAGGAACAGGATTCCAACTCAGGTCTCTCCCCTTTCTTAGGCAGATGGGGGTGAGACAGAAGAGGCATGAAGAGGGTAAGGCATGGGAATCAGTCCGCCGACTTGGCTAGCGCGGGTGGGACTGGGGAGCGGAGGTTGGGACAGCAGGGCTGTCAGGATAGCAGCTCTAGATATTGCTCACCTGCCACGTGCCCAATGCTGCGTGGACGGTTTGTGAGTCCTGTCTACTCTCACCCTCTTAACAGTCCTGTGAGGAAGGAATTCCTATCCCCATTCGCCAGATGAGCAAACAGGCCTAAGTAAGGGTGGTTCCTTATCCGTGTTCACACAACCAACAAAAGCCAAGGCCAAGTTCAAATGCAGATGTCTCTCGCTCCAGAGCCCCAGCGCCTTCTGCCTGGGCTTGTCTAGCAAAGGCAGCTGAGTGGAGCGGCCGGCAGCGTGCTTCTGGGCTTCTGGATCCCGGCTGTCTGGCTTCGAGCCCTGGCTCCACTGCTTAATTGGCTGTGTGGCCTTGGGCAAGCCAGTTAACCTCTCTGGATCTCAGTTTCTTCATCTGAAAAATGGGGATAAAGGTATCTCTCACAGGGCTGTTGGTAGGATTGGAGGAGTTTATGTCTGAAGGCGTTTAGAATGGTACTTGGCACTTAGAGGGGTGTCCAGGGAGCTAGGGGAGCCACTCCTGAGTAACTGCCCTCCCTCACCACAGGATGGCAGCGAAGAGACAAGCACGGCGGTCATGCAGAAAACCCCCATCATCCTCTCAAAACCTCCAGCAGAGCGGGTGAGCGGGGAAGACGCTTTGGAAGGGGAGGCTGGGAGCAGTTAGGGCAGGGATCTCTCCACTGACCGGAACCTTCTCACGCCCGTAGTCAAAGCAGCCACCGACTCCAACGGCCCCTGCCACCCCGCCTACCCCAGCCCCTCTTGAGAAGCCCATTGTCCTCATGAAGCCACGGGAGGAGGGGAAAGGGCCTGCGGCCACAGCGAGTGCCTCCACCCCCGAGGGCACTGCCCCACCACCCCCTGCAGCCCCTGCGCCACCCAAGGGGGAGAAGGAGGGGCAGAGACCCACACAGCCTGTGTACCAGATCCAGAACCGGGGCATGGGGACTGCCGCGCCAGCAGCCATGGACCGTGAGTTGGGGCCGGGCGGGATCTGGTTGGGAGCCGGAACCCCCTCGCACAGACCCTCAGCACGTCCTTGTCTGCAGCTGTCGTGGGCCAGGCCAAACTGCTGCCCCCAGAGCGCATGAAGCACAGCATCAAGTTGGTGGATGACCAGATGAATTGGTGCGACAGTGCCATTGAGGTACTGGGGGGTCAGGGGTCTCTCACTGCTTGACCTTTTCCGGGTCCCACACCCTCACCTCCTCCCCGCCCCCCACCTTTTTGGCAGGCAACACCAGACTAGACAGCTTTCGGGCAGTGGCAGCAGTGAGAGAGAATGGATCCGAAAGTTCTCACCTAGCTGGGCCAAATTTCAGTGGCTGACACTAGCTCAGCTGTGCTGGTTGTTAAAATGCTGAAATACTTTGATACTGGTTGGCAAAGAGGGACCCACTACCACCGCAGAGGCCCTGGGATCTCCTGCCCCCCCCTCGCACGCAGCAGGGCGGCCTCCGGGGCCTGCTCCAGTCCTCCTCCTGGTTGGTCGAGACCCATGCAGTACCAGTGTGAACTGGTTTGAATGTTAGCCCCAGAGGTTCCGCCTCCATCCCAACAGCCCTCACTCTAGTCCACACCTCACACTCCTGGACCGTCACATCTACTTCCAGTGTCCCAGTCTTCATTTCCCCCTTCCTGTTTTTTCCTCCCAGGCTTGTCACATTCCTCAGATTCTCCCAGGTACGCTCCCTCTCCTTCTCCAACAGCTTGGATTTACTAACAACATACCAGGCCCATCTGTTACCACTCTCATGTTGATATCAACTGGGGAGCTTTAAAAAAAAAAAAAAAGCCGCTGTCCAGGCCCTGCTGTAGAGCGCTTACCCACAAATCCCCAAATGCGGCTCGTATAACTGAGGAACTGAATTTGTAGTTTTGTTTAATTTTAATTAATTTAAATTTAAGTAGCCACATGTGGTCAGTGTCTACCATATTGAACTGGGCTAGCCCTCGATATTCTGCTTTAGTGGGTCTAGGGTTCAGCCCAGGATTAGAGGGGTGTTTTTTAAAGCTCTCCAGATGGTTCTGAGGTGCAGCAGCCACATTGAGGACGTGACTTGTTTTCCTTGAGGAGTGTCTCTTATGCCCCCTGGTGGTGAAGATCAGCAGAGCTGGCAGCCCAGAGGTGAAGGTCTCAGGATTCTGTAGGACTCTTAAATCCCACAGACAGAGCCAGGACGGGCTGGGCTCCCCTTCCTGCTTACTGCTGCCTTTCTCATGCTTTCCCATGTTTTCCCAACCTGCCTGAAGCCCAAAGCCTCCCAGGAGTCTGCTCCAGTGGCCCTCAGTTACCCAGTCCTGGCTTCTTCCACCCATCCTTTTGTTCCTATGCCTCTCCCCTTCTCCTCCCCAAAGTCAAGCGCCCCTTTTCCTCTGTGTTCCAGTCACGCTGACTTCCTAGTACCTTCTTGACCAGCGAGGCTCTTTTCTGCTTCGGAGCTCTCACAAATGCTGTCCTTTGTGCCCAGAACATTCCATATACCCCCCCTTCCCCCGCCCTTTGCCCAGTTGAGGGGATTTGGTGCACGAACGTTTTTCTTTATATCCGAGAAGGTAGGCGGACGAGCCATGGAAGTCTCTAGGGCCCCTTCCTCACTCCCACTGCATCAGCCGACAGATTTTTGAGGGTCTCATTCCTGCATCTTCCCGCAGTACCTGTTGGATCAGACTGATGTCTTGGTGGTTGGTGTCCTGGGCCTCCAGGGGACAGGCAAGTCCATGGTTATGTCGTTGTTGTCAGCCAACACTCCTGAGGAGGACCAGAGGTGAGGGGGGCGTTGGGTCTGGAAGGGAGGTGGCACCCCCCTAGGTCAGGGGAGGGTGGGCCTGGATATTGCAAGTGGTGTTTGGGAAGTTGCATCCCCTCCCTTGACCTCAGTGTCTCTGTCAGACGAGGTTGATGACCAGTCTGGACCAAACTTTCGTGTAGCTCCAAAGAAACCAATCCTGTACCTCCCTCCCTGCCTTCCTTCCTTGTGCCAGCAAATGGTACAGGGCCGCCAGGAACTGGCATGGCGTATTCATTAAGTCTTTGGATTTAGGTTCACCTCAGTCTCAGCCCTGTCGCTCACCAGCTGGCTGATCTTGGGCAGGTCCCTTCACCTCCTATTATTTCACTTTCTCATCTGTAAAGTGGGATTTTGGAGGATGAGACAAGATCGGGAGTTAACAAGAAATTGGCACAGAGCGAGTGCTCACAGGATGTGGCTGATGTGGCCTGGGAAACACTGGGACAAGAGACCTGGGTGAAGGGCGTGGGTTCTAGACCAGCCTCAGTCCTGCCTTGCTGAGTAAGGATGGGGTATGATTGTGAAGGTAAAGGATGGAGTCCTTTGGGGGAGGAGGGAGCTTGAGAACTAGAGCCCCAAACTGAGGGCAGGGAAGGAGAGAGGGAAAGGCAGGGATTAGGGAGTAAGGTAGGGAATGTAGACAGTCTAATTAGGGAAGAATCAAGATGGGGGGTGAGCAGGGGTTGTGGCCACTTAGGGTTACCTAAAAGCGTAGGAGTTTGGTCTTTATAAAGTCGGTGATGTCACCCTGGATACCATGGATGGGCCTCAGCGGTCCATGAACCCCCGAACGGTATATGCAGGATTCTACACACATTTACAGTCAGGCTTCTCTTCTAGGGAAAGTGTCCATAGTTCCCACCAGCTCTCAGAGGGTCCTGAGGGAAACCCGGAACAGGTTAAGAACCCCTGTGGTGAGAACATACATCACCAGACCCAGAGCTGCGGGTGCCCCACCTCCCAGGTCGGCTCCGTCCCCACTCTTCTCTGCTCACTCACGACTTCACCTCAGCTGGGCTCCGCTCTGGCACAGGTGCAGCTCTCTTGGCTGGCATCCTTTCCATCTCAGCTTCCACCCCCAACTAGCAAAACTTTCCTGTGGCTATCGGCTCGGATTCTTGAGCTAGAATCCTGTCGGCCTAATGTGTCCTTCTGAGGCAGGTCCGCCTGTGACGTGGCAGACGTTGGTACCAACTCTCATCATCAGGTCTCATAAGTTTTACCTCCTAAATATCTTGAGAATTCATCTGCTCCTCTCCTCCACACCCATCTCCTGGTCGAGGCCACTGCCATCTCCCCTGGAGGAGGCCAGGAGCTTCCTAACTGGTCTCCCTGCTTCAGTTCAACAAATATTTATTGGGTGTTTACCACGGACCAGGCCCTGTCCTGGGTGCTGGGGCTACAACAGTAAACAAAAGTGGCAAAAATCTCTGTCCCCGTGGGGCTTGCATTTTAATGGGGAGCTAGTAAACAGGCACATTAGAAGATGATAATCAAATGGGAAGGGGTTATAGGGAGGTGGCGTTGGGGCCAGGTTACTGTTTTAAATCAGGTGGTCAGGGGACCATTTGAGAACAAGCGGACTCTGAGGAGGGGAAGCAGGGAAAGCGTTCCAGTCAGGGTAAGAACTGGGAACCAAGATGCCCCGCATCCTCTCACTGTGGGGTGGAGAGTATTCAGTGCTGTGTGTCCCGTGCCTGGCACATGGCAGGTACACTTGATAATTAATAGCTAGCAATTTTACATCGCTGTGTATCAGGCACTCTTTTAAGGGCTTTATGTATATTAACCTCACAGTCACTCTGAGAGATTGAGACTGTTGTTGTCCCCGTTTTACAGATGAGGAAACCGAGGAGAAAGAGATGAAGGAACTTACTCAAAGCCACACAGCCAGGAAGAGGCAGAGCTGGGGTTTGAATCCCAGCAGTGCAGCAAAGTCCTTGCTCTTAAACACCTCGGTCTACTGATTTTGTTAAGACTTAACAGGTCTACCTGTGGGTAGGGATGAAGTCATGTGATATAAAACATAGCCCCCTAGGCAGCAGGGGCCATGGGTGGAAGGCTTTGCGGGCAGGCGGGGAATCACATCTCATGGGCTCACTCACAGGGCCACACTCTGGAGGTGGCAAAGGCCAAGAACCTGACCTCTAATGCCCCCACCTGCTCCTTTCCACAGGGCCTATGTCTTCCGGGCCCAGAGCGCCGAAATGAAGGAACGAGGGGGCAACCAGACCAGTGGCATTGACTTCTTTATTACCCAGGAGCGGATCGTTTTCCTGGACACGCAGGTGCTGAGCCCCACTCACCCCACCCTGCTGCGTGCAGCACTCAACTTCATCCCCAAATGTGTTTAAGCCAGAACCGTGCTTGGATTCCATTGGGCTCCGGCCAAGCCATGGACATGCTAGTGCCTTTGGGCAAGTTGTGTCTCTTTTTGGCCCTTAGTCTCTTCTTGTCAGATTTCGCCCCCTCTCCCCTCCCATCCGTCGTGTACACAGGAGCCTAAAGAATCTTATAGCATAGCAGTTGGAAGTGTGGGCCCTAGAGTCAGTCTACAGCCAGAGCTGGCCTTTAAGTAAGTTTTAACCGCCCCACCTCCATTTTTTCATCTGTCAAGGGGGGTGATAGTTTTCTCAGCTTCACAGGAGGGTTGCAGGGAGTCAGTGGAACAGTCCAGGCAGAGTGCTGGGCACGGGATGGCGCGTGGTGAGCCTTCAGGCGCCTCACTGTCACAAGAGCTGGCCTGTCCTGCGTTACCTGGCAGCTTTCCTCAGCTTTTCCAAGATCCCTGTTCCTTAGCTAGGCAGCCGGGGCCTGTGCGGCTCGCCTCCGTCAGACTCCCTGGACTCCCCTCTCATGCAGACACCAGCCCCGCCACGCACACCTCCAGGCCTCGCCATAGTCTCGCTCCTGAGCTCTGCGACCTTGGCCAAGTCGTTTACCGTTTCCACTCCTCGGTTTCCTTAAGTGGGAAAAACAACATTACCTCCCTCGTGGGGTTTCTGTGAGGTGTCAGTGAGTTAACACAGGTAAAGTCCTGGCATGAAGTGGGCTCTCAGTACTCTTGGCTGTCAGCATCGTCACCATTAGAACATTCTCTCTCCCCTTGCTTTGTTGCCTGGCTGTTGCCTTCTCCTCCCTGAAGACTCCGCAGGGGCGTTGCCTCCTCCCGGAAGCCTCCCCCTCCTCTGAGCGCCCACCGGTGCCCACGTGCACCTCCCAGCGCAGCACGTGACTTACCACAATCCAGTTCTCGCATTCTGTGCCCACTCCTCTCCGGCCTGCAGCTCCTCAGGGAGAGGCCTGGCCCACAGCTGATGCTCAGTGAATGTTAGTGGAACAAAGTTCTGGCCACCGTACACATTGATGGGTGGAAAACCTTCCACAAATGTGGTGTGAGACCTGTGTGCCAGGCCCTGTGACAGGACCACCGGGACCTCGTGCCGAGCTGAACCAGCTGCAGGCTGGTCCGGGGCCCCTATGGGGCAGAGCAGAAGTTAGAACAAGACGGAATGGAAGGGACTTCTCTGGTGGTGCAGTGGTTAAGAATCCACCTGCCAGTGCAGGGGACACAGGTTCAAGCCCCAGTCCAGGAAGATCCCACATGCCGCAGAGCAACTAAGCCCATGCGCCACAACTACTGAAGCCCGTGCACCTAGAGCCTGTGCTTCACAACAAGGAAGCCACCACAACGAGAAGCCCGCGCACCGCAAGGAAGAGTAGCCCCCGCTCGCCGCAACTAGAGAAAGCCCGCGAGCAGCAATGAAGACCCAATGCAGCAAGCAAGCAAGCAAACAAACAAGCAATAAATAAATGAATGAATGAATGAATGAGTGATAAAAGACAGAATGGAACACTGCAGTGTTTGGGGTTTTAGAAAGTCAGCCCTTGGGAAAGCCTCTTTCTTAAAGTTAATTCCACCCAGGGCAGGAAGAAGTGGATAGATCATCCACTAATTTAGCCTCTTGTATTTTTAGTGGGATGTTCTTTTAAGAAAAGGTGATGAGCTCACCACTGGCTCTTTTACACCCACTGATGCAGTTCTTTTGTTTGTTTGTTTGTTTTGGCTGTGTTGGGTTTTAGTGCTTCGTGCTGGGTTTCTCTAGTTGTGGCGAGCCGGGGCTACTCTTCGTTGCGGTGCGTGGGCTTCTCATTGTGGTGGCTTCTCGTGGAGCACGGGCTCTAGGCGTGCAGGCTTCAGTAATTGCAGCACTCGGGCTCAGTAGTTGTGGCACGCAGGCTCTAGAGCGCAGGCTCAGTAGTTGTGGCGCACAGGCTTAGTTGCTCCGCGGCATGTGGGATCTTACTGGACTGGGGCTCGAACCCCTGTCCCCTGCACGGGCAGGCGGATTCTTAACCACTGTGCCACCAGGGAAGCCCTGATGCAGCCTTTTAAATCCTCACTAGTCTTCACATTAATCACTGTTATTTGACCTGAGTGATTATCCTAGTGAAGTTTGAAAGCATTTGAAACAACAAAATAAGGGTGTTGCAGCGACATGACTCATTCAAGTAAATGTTAGATTTATCAGCACTAGGAGCGTTCTTCTGGGGCACGCAGCACTTGAGAGCAGTGGGGACTTGTAAGAGAGCTGGGGGGAGTGTGTCGGCTTTGAAACTTTTTTCTGTCACCTCCTCTCACTGACTAGTTCTTTTCTAATTAGAAACTGCCCGTGTATCTGACATTATTTTGTCCTGAGAGGTGATGTATCTGCCGTCATCGGGTGGAACTTGGGTGGCCATGTCCCCTGGGATCCTGACCCCCAGCCCTTCCCTGACACCTTGCTGTCTTCCTGCTCCAGCCCATCCTGAGCCCCTCCATCTTGGACCACCTCATCAACAACGACCGCAAGCTGCCTCCAGAGTACAGCCTGCCCCACACCTACGTGGAGATGCAGGTGAGGGGGCCGAGCCGGGCCTGGTGGTCCAGGATGGAGAGCTAGTGGATATGGGTTGGGCTAGTTTCTGCTTCATAAGAGCCCTGGGTACCCCAGAGCTGGAGGGAGAGGGCAGCTCCAAGAGTCAGACCTGGCTCAGCTCCTAGCTCTGCCTCTCGGCAAAATCATCCCCCTTCAAGCCTCCGTATCCGCCTGTGTAAAAAGGGGCTGATCGTTGCCACCTGGCCCATGTTAGGGATGGCCTGGAAGGGAAGTGCCAGTACAATCTGGGCGCATAGTAGGTGCTTATAGGCTCAGAGGCGCTTTTGCCCTGTGGCCCCCTCAGCTGACTCCTGAGATCAGGGACCCCAGTCTGGGCGGAGGGGACCTTCAACTCTGTTGTGCGTTCCTGCCCCGCGCAGTCTCTCCAGATCGCGGCCTTCCTCTTCACGGTCTGCCACGTGGTGATTGTCGTCCAGGACTGGTTCACGGACCTCAGTCTGTACAGGTGAGGCGCTGTCGGGAGCGGAGCCGGGCCAGGGACGGGAGCCCCGAGACTCAGCCACTCGCCCGGCTCTCACCGCTTGCACACGGCAGCCACAGGGACCCTCTGAAAACGTGAGCTGGAGAGGATCACTGCCACCTGGTCCTCTCTCAGCACACATACACACTTACAACCCTCCACGGACTGTGCACATCACTCAGAGTAAACTCCAAAGTCCTCCCCATGCATGGCTAACCAGGTCCTACGTGATGTGGTCCCGGTTTCTGCCCTGACCTCTCCCAGCACTTCCCTCACTCCTTCCATCGAAGGTGTGGTGGCCCCACAGCTGTCCCTCGTGGCGCTTAGGACCTCTGCACGCCTCGTCCCTCGGCTGCAAACACTCTCCCCGCGGCTGCCAGGCCCCCTCCCTCATGTCCTTCACGTCCCCCTGAGGCCTCCCCGACCTGCTAACACTGCCTCTCCTGTGACTCTCCCGCTCTCACCCTGCTGTGTTCTCCTTCATTGCACGTATCACTCCCTGACAGGATGGTGTGGACCTTTTTATGGTCTTGTCTCCCTCGTTAGAATGTAAGCCCCAGTGGCTCACACAGTGCCTGGCCCAAGGTGGATATTTAACACAAGTTTGTTGAACGAATAGCATACTGAGGAACTGGTCCTTAGAGCCTCGTGGCTCATCCCCTCCAGGCGTAGGTGCCGTTCCCACGGGACCATGGTGGGCAGGGAAGGGAGTGAGTCAGGATCTGGCAGGAGTCCTGCCTGAAGCAGCTGGAGGTTCCAGAAATGCCCCCAGATAGGACTGGCTCCCATCCTTTTGGCCTCAGGCCCCAGGAGGTAGCTGTGGGGAGGCCAGCAGCCCTGGGCACGGGGCCCAGACAGACAGATGGAAGGAACGGGAGCTCGTGGGGAGGGGAGAGCCGAGCTGAAGGAAGCAGATGTCTCCGGAGTCAGGCAGCTCTGGGTTTGAATCCCAGTACTTGTTAGGCGAGTGGTTGCTTTTTCCACACTTCCTCATAGGCAAACGGTGTGCTGCAGATGAAGTGAGTTTAAAGAATGTAAAGCATTCAGCACAGTACCTGGTGCGTAGTAAGCAGTAGATTAAGTGGGAGCTTAAGGTTTGTGTTAGTAACTCTGGGGATGGGCGGGAGCTAAGGGTCTGGCCAACAGTAAAAAGCAACCTGCTGGGGGAGCCGGCTGTTGTGACCAGATCTAAGTGACTTAATTCTGAAACGCCCCCTCCTACCACCATCGTCCGTTGGAGTTCATTCGAAGGACAAATATATTGGACATTTACATAGGCTGGTCACTGTCCTGGGCTCTGGGGATGCAGGTGTGAACAAACAGGTAACACAGGCCACCCTGTGGAGTTCACATTCTGATGGGGTGTGGCCTCAGGCTGGCCCGTGCAGAGCCTCGGTTTTAAGCCACAGTCTACATGTGGGCTCCCCAGAGCAGGTGTATCCCTGGAAATTGTGGATACCATATTTGTGGCCTGATTTAGGGACGGCCTGGAAGGGAGGTGCCAGCGCAATCTGGGCGCATAGTAGGTGCTTATAGGCTCAGAGGCCCTTTTGCCCTGAGGTCCCCTCAGCTGAGTCCTGAGATCAGGGACCCCAGTCTGGGCTGAGGGAACCTTCAACTCTGTTGTCCCTTCCTGCCCCCCTCAGTCACTCCAGATTGCTTTGTGTGCATGTCCGTACAAGGAGAAGGGCAATAGTTTATCAGATCCCATTAGCCCTTATCTCAGGTTTATTTTATTTACTTTTATATATACGCTTATATATGTGGAAGAATTACTTTAAAATAGCATAAACTGAAAACTTATATCCATACAAAAACCTGCACAGCTTTATTCATAATTGCCAAAACCGGGGGCAGCCAAGATGTCCTTTGGTAGATAAACGGATAAATAAGTTGTGGTACATCCACACGGTGGAATATTATTCAGTGTTAAAAAGAGATGCGCTGTCATGCCATGGAAGACAATGGAGGAGCCTCAAATGGATATTATTAAGTGAAAGAAGCCAATTTGAAAAGGCTTCATACTGTATGATTCCAACTCTGACGTTCTGGAAAAGGCAAAACTATGGAGACCAGTAAAAATATCGGTGGCTGCCAGGGTTGGGAGAGGGAGGGAGGGGTGAATAAGGTGGAGCAGAAAGGATTTTTAGGGCCCTGAAACGACTCGGTGTGATACAAATGGTGGATTTATGTGGTTTTTGTCAAAACCCATAGAACATACACCACCAGGAGAGAACCCTAATGTAAACCATGGACTTCGGGTGGTAACGATGTGTCGATGGAGGATCATCAGGATGTTGCGAAGTGGGAAGGCTGTGTGTTTGTGGGGGGCGGGGGGGTGGTCCATGGGAAATCTTTGCTTTCCACTCAGTTTTGCTACGAACTTAAAACTCCTCTAAAAAATAAAGTATTTTTCTTGATGGCATAAACTCGTTAAAAAATACATACGTGTTGACATGGGTCCATGGATCAGTGTCTGAGAGGGTTGTCTCTGGGTTCCCTAAAACTGTGTGAGAAATATGGTGTGTATGTGGTATTTTTCTGAGTGTCGCTGTAGCTTTAATCAGATCCGTGAAGGGAGCCCCCTCCTTCCCCAGGCTGTGGGATATGGGGGGCCGGCGGCAGAGCACCAACCTGTCACCCCAAACCCCAAGGTTCCTCCAGACAGCAGAGATGGTGAAGCCCTCCACCCCGTCCCCCAGCCATGAGTCCAGCAGCTCGTCAGGCTCCGATGAAGGCACTGAGTACTACCCCCACCTGGGTGAGAGGCGTTCTGGGGGCTGCAGGGGTGGGCAAGGGAGAGTGGGGGGCGGAAACCGGGCGTACTCTGGGGAGGGGGCGCTGGGAGGAGCACCTGTGAGGGTTGTGAGGAGGAGAGTCAAAAAGGATTAGCTGCCACTTCCTCTGAGGGTCCCCCTGGCCATCAGGGCCATGACCCTCGAGTCCAGCTCTGGCCCCTCGATCAGAATGGGGGCCCCTTGGGGGCAGGACCCTAGTCTGCCTGTTTCTGGGTCCGTGGCACGGGGCTCAGGGAGTGAGTGTGGAGTCGGCCCCGGGGGCGCCATGCACCCTGGTCACCCTGCTTGGGCCCCTACACGCACATCTTGGTCCGCTCTGTCCTTGCCCTGCTCTCTGACGCACTGCTCTTCTGCAGAGATGCGGCTCATTTGTGACACCCCAGGCAGGGTCTTCCCCGCGTCCTCCACCTGGCCCAGCCCCTGGTCTTTCTCCCAGCCTCCTGATCACGTGGCCGTCTTCCTCTTCTGCCTTTTCCATCAGACTGGGGACTTCCTGAGGGCAGAGACCAGAGCTGACTCATTTCTCTGGGTCCCCAGCGCCGCCCAGCACAGGGCCTGGTACTAAAGGGAGGTTACTTATCATGTAAATACAAGTGATCTGAACTCAGGGGCAGTGCCGTCTTTGGTGTGAGAAGGGGAGCACAGCACGAGCACGAGCACGGGCTGCTGCACATTCCTGTCTCCTCCCACCCGCAGTCTTCCTGCAGAACAAAGCTCGCCGGGAGGACTTCTGCCCTCGGAAGCTGCGGCAGATGCACTTGATGATTGACCAGCTCATGGCCCACTCCCACCTGCGGTACAAGGGTGAGGGTCCCCCAGCCACCCCCCAAGCTGGCTAGTGGCCTCCTGGCTCCCAATCCAGTCCCATAGCCCCGGCCCCCAGACCGGTCTTCTGACCCCTGCTTGACCACCCTGCGCGTACCTCCCCCGGCCCTGCAGCACTGCCTGCAGCCTCACGGGTTCTCTCCGCCAGGTACGCTGTCCATGTTACAGTGCAACGTCTTCCCTGGGCTCCCTCCCGACTTCCTGGACTCCGAGGTCAATCTGTTCCTGATGCCCTTCATGGACAGCGAGGCAGAGAGTGAAACCCCCCCAAGAGCAGGTACGGTTCCGCCTCGAGGGGATCTGGTCTGTAGGGAGACACCGGCTGCCCTGGTCTGGGGGTGACAGGGACCCGCCCTGGTCTGAGGGGAGACTCAAGCCTGTCCCTAAGGTGCTCAGACCCTTCCGTAGGAGCATGTTTCCGAGTCACGGAAGGACAGGGGGACCTGGGCCGGGGCTGAACTCAGAGGCGCTCGTGGCAGGCCGGGATGCTGTTGACGGGGAGGAAGGGCCTCTCTCGGCAGGCTGTCCCCCTTCCCCTCCCCTCCTAACTTCTGACTTCCCAGGACCCGGTTCCAGCCCACTCTTCTCCCTGCTGCCTGGGTACCGAGGCCACCCCAGCTTCCAGTCCTTGGTGAGCAAGCTCCGGAGCCAAGTGATGTCCATGGCCCGGCCGCAGCTGTCACACACGATCCTCACCGAGAAGAACTGGTAAGAGCGCTAGGCAGAGGAGGTCCAGTTTTACTAGTGGGGAGGTTTAGGCTCAGAGAAAGGAAGCGTCACGTAGCAAGGTCGTGCGCTGTGGTTGGGTGTCAGTTGACTGCAAGGAGTAGGGCCAGTGAGCCCAGTCAAGTTTAAAGATTTATTCTGAGGCCCTGAGTGCAGAGAGCATAGCTGCATCGGAGAGGAAAGCGGAAAGCTGTCAGGGACCACAGGAGCCGCGTACTCCAGGCCCCTCCCTCCCCCCACTGGCCCCCTCCACTGGGAGCCTCTGCCCCTGGCTTTCTCTACCTTCCTTCACAAAGCCCTGCGCTGCCTCCCCAGCCCCGACTCTACGTGGCTCTCTATGCCCAGAGCCCACAGCAGTGCTGCCACAGACCCGGGGCTGCCTCATCTATTTCCCCGGAGAAACAGAAACTTGAGAAGTAGCTGCAGCTTGGCTCCCCAGGGTCTGTCTGCAGTCGGCTGTGGGCGGAAGGGGCGGGGATTGCAGACAGAGCAGGAAGCCACTCGCGAGTGCAGGTCGGAGGTCTGTTTCTCTCTTTGGTCTAAACCAGGGCCCAGCAGGGAGGGGAGAATTTGGGAGCTGGGAGGGTTATGCAGCTGCTAGACATTTCTGATCATCACAAGACTGGAGAGATGTAGAGATAGACCCGTACCCACAAAGGCCAGCACTGAGTGCAGCGGGAAGCAGTTTGGGCCCAGAGGTGGGCGCTCGAGGGCTTCAGCTTCGCTTCCCCTGGGGAGGTGAGGGGATTGGGCCACCTACCATCAGCGTTGGCATCTTCCCTGTGTCCCAGGCGTTACTGTTACCATCACGCGGGGGCCACAGCCAGGGCAGCGCTGACTGTTGACCTCCCCTCACAGGTTCCACTACGCCGCCCGGATCTGGGACGGGGTGAAAAAGTCCTCCGCCCTGGCAGAGTACAGCCGCCTGCTGGCCTGAGGCCAAGGGGAGGAATGTCTCGCAGAGAACCCCCTTCCGGGCCCCCAGTGGATGGCGAGGGGCACCCACGTCCTCTCCCCGCGGGGCGGAGAGCGGCAGCAGGCCTGATGGACAAGGGACCGTGACTTCCTCACCCGGAGACACGAGGTGTCCAGGGCCAGGCCCCCATCCTCAAGGGAGCGTTGTTCAGGGGGTGACTTTGAGATCCTGCCCCCAGCCTGGACGAGGTAGCCCATCATCAGCCCCCACAGTGACAGGCGGCGGGAGGAGCCTGAGTGGTCACCAGGAAGCCCAGGCTCCGTGTCGGCCTCCCTCTGCAGGGACAGGAGCAGCAGGTCCCTCTGTCCTGACGCCAGGCCCCTGCCTGGAAGGTGAGGCAGGGTCTGGGAGCTCTTTGTTGGGGCAGATCTGGTGGCTGGAATAAAAACAGTCATGCAAGCCTGTTCTGGCGCTCCTCTTCTTCCCCGTCCCCAGCGTGCTGTCCTGGGAATCCCCCCAGTTCTGGGTCCCAGCCCTTGGGGGCAGGTTAGCCATGGCCTCCCATTGGAGCCTGAATGAACTTCCCATGGGCACATCCACTGTAGGTCAGAGAGTTGTCAGGGGCGGTTAAAGACCAGTCTTTGCTACATAGGAAGCCTCTAGAAAGGGGTATTCTATTTCCTGGGGTGATATCAAGCCTCCCATCTCTGTGTGTCATGGAGAGGAAGGTACAGGGCCCTCGTTTTCTGCTCACTTGAAGACGGTGCCTTCACTTTGGTGAAATGCCTAGTTAAATGCAATGCCTAACTCAATTCGTTAAAAAATAGAACACGTCCCTAGTTAAATACAATTAGTCAGTATAGTATACTGTCACTCGGTGTTCACAAGGGGTTGGTTCCAGGACTCCCCATAGATACCGAAATCCTTGGATGCTCAAGTCCCATATATTAAACAGCATAGTATTTGCATGTAACATACGCACATCCTTCCATCTACTGTAAGTCATCTTCTAGACTAGTTAAAAAACCTAATCCACCAGTCAGTGCTATGTAAATAGTTGTAAATACAATGTAAATGGTATGTAAATAGTTGCCAGCACTTGGAAAAGTCAAGTTTTACTTTTTGGAACTTTCTGGAATTTTTTTTTTTCAAATATTTTCAATCCAAGGTTGGTTGAATCCACGGATGTGGAACCCTGGGATACAGAGGGCCAACCGTACTTCCCCTTAGTCAAAATAGGTTCTACCCTTGTTCAGATACTCATGTTATCCTTGCACGTGATGTTACCCTTACACACGGTGGCTCCCTTCCTCTCTAAACCTCAACTGCTCTTGCTGAGAAATGGTCCCTCCCTTTCCTCCAGAACCTACCCTCAATTAAATACACCATACAGTTCACTGTAGTACCTATCCTCACCTGCTCAGTTAAATATGGTACATCATCCTAGTTTAGGGTTTCCCAAAGTATGTTTCCAGATCGGTCTGTTCACCGTACCCGAATCCCAGACTAGTCCTGACCCTCCAATCGTGCCACTCCAGCCTGGTTCCAGTCCGACCAGCTGATCGGCTCTGCCCACCACCCCCCAGGCCACTTTGGTCTCCCTGCCTTCCCCCTGCCCTCTGGCATACCATGTATACAGTCCTGGTGTCCAGGTCATGGGAATCCTGGGGTCTTTTGAGAAAAAAAGCACAGCTGAAGAGGGTAGAGTGAGGGCCTACCTCACTGAAGAGGGTAGAGAGAGGGTCAGTGAAGAAAGCAGGCCAGAGAAGGTCTGGCCAGTAGTGGGGAGTCTGCAGACCCCAGGTCTGGGAGGTACGAGGCCCAGGGCAGGCTCTGGCCCTGCCACCACTGGCTGAGACCTCCCTTCCTGCCTGCTTCCTAGGCAGGAACCTCCCTTCGTGACCCCCCAGGCCCTTGAGAGCTGTTCACTGCCCTCTTACGGAAATGCTTCTGCATCCTTTGCCACCATGTCCCAATCTGTGCAGACACCTTTCTGGTCGCTCTCTCCAGCCTGACAGCTGGCTCTTCTCTGCCTTATCAGAACTTAGCACTCCCATGTCCCGTTTCCTCCCCCTGCTTCCCAGGGGAGTGCTGGTTGGTGTGTGGGTTCACCAGAGTAGGGAAGGTGGGGGCAACGGCAGCGAGCACGTGAGACCCAGGGCACAGAAGCACGAGAACACACGGGCGCAGTCCAGGAGAGTTGCCGCTGAGTTTCTTCCTTCCCGTGCCCCAGTGCCACCCAGCCTGGGCACAGGTGGAGCCTGCCTGCTCCCAGCCCCTCACTGCCACCTCCAGCTGGCCCAGGCTCAGGGCTGGGATCCTTGACTGGATTTATCTGGGAGCTTGTGTTCGGGGTTGTCGAGGGAGGCCTCAACCAGCACGCTCTAGATGTCCACGTCCAGGGAGGTGTGGAGTATCCGGTAAACAGTGGCAAAGGGGAGGCCGCAGGCGGCCAGGGAGCCCAGGACGGGCACGCTGAGGGGCTCCTGGCTGAACGCCGAGGCATCCCCGGAGGCCTGGCCCAGCAGTTCCGCCACCAGCGCCTCGGTGATCTCGGTCTTCGGGCCCTGTAGCGCCTCCAGGACCTTGTGCAGGGGCCGGCCCGTCTGCTCCGCCAGCCTGACGAGGGAGCTCTTGTCCAAGCTGAAGCTGCGGCGGTAGCCCTCCAGGGAGCGGGTGAGCGTGTGTGTACAGGTCTCAGGCCACTTCCGGCACGCCCGGCACGGGACTCGGGTTGGCCCCGCAGGCCACCATGGCCACCAGCCAGATGTGCTGCCGTAGCGAGGCCGCCTTCCGCTCCAGCATGGGCTTGGAGACGTTGGGCAGGGCCACCAGGAACGCATGCCGCTTGTGGCTCTCTAGGCCCCTCACCATCGACTCCTCCAGCAGGCGGAAGGCGTACTTGCCTGACTCAAACATGGACAGCAGGAAGACCTTGGGGTCCTTGAGGCCCTCCGCTGCAGGAGACAAAAGCGCTTTCGGTGGGTTTCCGCGCCGAGCAGACCCGGCTGTCCTGAGAGCTGCCCGGGTGCAAGCTGGGTCTACACAGCATGTGGCTTAAGACCGTCAGCCCTGGAGCTAGGCTGCCTGAGTTCAGATCCCAGCCTCGCTCCCTACGCCCTGTGTGGCATCAGGCTAGTTACCAGACCTCTCTGGGCTCTCCTGTACTTATCTGTAAAACCAAGGGATGATTGTAACCTACCTTCTAGGGATGGCATGGTGGTGAACTGAGCTGGTGAAAGTGGTGTGTGGCCTCTGGTGAGCCCTCAAGAAACATTAGCTGCCGGCCACGGCGCGTTGCCAGCATCCGCATGGCATAGGCAGATAGCATTTGCACTGTTCTAACTTGGCCAATACATAAGCCAGTACCTACCCTTTTTTTTTCCTTAATGCAAGTGACTGGTCTCCATCACAGGTGACTGAAGTGGCAGCCGTAAGCAGCATTTCACCATGGGGGCCGTGTGACCCTGGGCGACCCCTCACCCCACTGTGGGCCTCGGTGGGAAGATGCAGGGGAAGGGGGAGGCAAGCCCTCAAGAATCCAGCCCCCCCAAAAATAAATAAAAACTAAAAATTAAAAAAATAAATAAGGAAATAGATAGGAATTTCCTGGCAGTCCTGCAGTTAGGACTCTGTGCTTTCACTGCCGAGGGCCCGGGTTCAATCCCTGGTTGGGGAATTAAGATCCCGCAAGACGCTGGGCCAAAAAAAAAGAGAATCCAGCCCTCCAGAGCCCGCCCCTCACCCTCCAGCCTCTGCACACAGTCGTCCCGGATCGGGATGAGCACCCTCTCCTCCGAGAAGGGGCTGGGGCGGTAGCTGCACAAGGCGGCGATGTCCACACCCACCTTGGAGTGGATGCAGTAGAAGCGCTTGCCCCGCCGCCCCGGATCTCAAGGGCCAGCTGGGCGTGGTCGGCAGCGAAGCTCTCCAACGTAATGATGAGGAAGAAGTCGTACCGGCCCAGCAGCACCCGCTGGAGGTATTTGTCAGCCCGGAAGGCGTGTGTGCCTATGCCCGGCAGGTCCCAGATGACGATGTTGGGGTACTTGGGGTGCGGGTATGGCGTGGGGTCCACAGTCATTTTCACCACGCCCGTGCAGGCCGAGGTGGGGTCCTCGCCCCCCAGCCCCCGGATGGTGTTGACAAAGGTTGACTTGCCTGAGCCCGTTCCCCCGGTAACACCAATGTCCAGCCCGACGTTCTCCAGAGGATGAAGCGTAGATTGTAACTTGGCGGCTACTGCTGGCAGGTCCCCCCGCCTCAAAGGCCTCCTTCAGAGCCCTGGTGTCTTTCGAGAGCTCCAGTATCTTGGACTGGCTGAGGCATGATTGGAAGACTTCACTTGCCATGGGCTGCCTGACCCCCAGCTCTCCATCTTCAGGACTTGATGACCTTGGACAGGACAGGTAAGGGAGTATTTTCACTGAGTTGCCCTGTCTTCTCTACATCCCTCAGCTTGCCTGAAGTATTTGCGGCATCACCAGTAATAGCACTGAGAGTGTTACAAGATGCCAGGCCTGGTGCTAAGTGCTTTATTTAAGTTCACATTTATTCATCACCACCAGCTTCTCCTCCTGGAGTATCTCATCAAATCCTCAAAACAGCCAGAAAAGGAGACTCCCTCCCTTCCTATCCACATTTGGCATTGAGACGATAGATCACTTGCCCAAGGCCTCCAGCTAATTGCTGGGGATACTGGGAATGGGGCTGAGGTCTTTTGGTCCTGGAATTCAAAGTCTTACATTTGGGGGGGGGGTGGCATTTACCATGCACCAGGCACTGGAATCATCCATAAAGGGCAGTGATTAAGAGCTGGAATCTTCATCATTGCTGGTAATCATAGATCAGGTTTATCTGATGTTTACTCTGGGCCAGCCACTGTTCTAACCATATACATGATTTCATCAAGTGCCCATTCTACAGAGCAAAAAACTGAGGCTCAGGGAGATAAAGGTCACTTGCTAAATGTCTTACAGCCTGCACCAGAACCAGGATATGGGCCAGCTCCCTCTGATCCTTTTGCCATACAAACCCCCCCAAATCTTTGCACAGCTAAGCCCCCACTATGTGCCAAGACCTCTTTGGGTGCTGCCTTTCCAGCACTAGCAGAAGAGACGGGTCTAGTGCTTTTGTGGAAACATTACTCATCCTCGCTGCCTGGCTCCTGAGTACATGCATGTGCTTGGGAACCACAGGGCGCACCTAGGCAAGCCCCGTCCTGCCTCTAGGCATCTGAGGCCTCACCGGCATGATGGACAGGGCAGCCGCGTTTAAATCCTGGGATTGCGTGACTGCATCTAATCCCAGCCGTGCCAGGGACTTGCGGGGTGACACGGGGCAAGCCGTATCCCCTCTGAAGCCTTTATTTTCCCGTCTGGGGGGGGTGGTGGTGGTGTCAGTTTCCTCACCTGTGGAGTGGAGAGATGACTCCTCAGAGCCCTCCGAGCTCTGCTGTTTTAGGAAGACTCAGGGTCTTACTGCTGGCGAGGTTCGGGAAGAGGCCAGCTTGGGAAAGGCTTGGAACATCGGGCTGAGCTTGATCTTTATCTGTGGGTAGCCATGGAAGGGTTCTGAGCAGGGAAGGGAGGGGTCTGAGGTGGACATTAGAAAGAGCCCTCCTGGGAATACCCTGACGGTCCCGTGGTTAGGACTCCGCGCTTTCACTGCTGAGGGCCTGGGTTCGATCCCTGGTTGGGGAACTGAGATCCTGCAAGCCATGTGGCGTGGCCAATAAATAAATAAATAATAAAAATAATTTTAAAACGAGCCCTCCGTGGCCTTACGGTGCATGAGACTGGGGCCTGGGAGACAAGGTGAGGGGCTGGGGCAGGACCTAGGTGGGGAGGGGGAGGCCTCAGCTGGAACAGGGGCTGGGGGTTGAGATGGGAGGTGGGAAAGGGAAAGATGGCGGCAGAAGGGACAGGACGAGGCCACCAGTTGGAAGCAGGAGACAGAAATCACCCAGGCTGTCTCTCTTAACCTTAGGCCCAGTGTGGTGAGAGCACGCCTGACCTTTCCATCCCAGCCACTTGGGGTCGGTGAGTCCTGTGCTTAGGATGATGTCTGAGGGTCCACAGGTATAGGGATGTGGGCTGTGTTTTTGAGAATGGATTTGGAAGGGACCTTCTTTCTTGTGCATCTAGGGGGTCTGGGATATCCCTACCATGGTCCCTCGCACCTCCTTTGGTGCCGAAAGGTCCACATGAACCCCAAGTAGTCCTTGCAGAGCCAATGGGAGGCCTTCTGGGAAGAGGGGAATCTTTTGCAAAGCACAGAGCTCTTCAGCAAAGAAAATTGGCACCGCCTTTAATCCTCCAGGTAAAAGTGGACCCTCTTAGTCTGTTTCCCGGAGTCAGGGGTAATTTGAGGCCCCCAGATGAGGCTAGAACCATCACCAGGTCCTGGAACACCCTCAGGGAGTATTAGTGAGGCCACCTTCACAGCACCAGAGCTGCCTTCTGAATTCCTGGAAACTCGCCCTTCTCTGCACCTAAATCCCACCTTTCCCTGACCCTCATCCAAGCCCACAGATGCTCTTGGGGCAAGCCCTGTCCTGTCCAAGCCCCCCAGTCTGGTGGTTCGTTTTTAAACATGCATGACCCTTGACTTGGCATGTGAGTTTTGGCTTGAGCAGATAAGCGTGTCAGACTCACTTCTGCATCCAGCCAAAGAGCCAAGCACAGAGCCAGAGGGTGTGCCAACCAGCTGGGTTCCCAGGGTCTCCTGGGCCAGGCCAATACCGTCACTCAGTGTGTTACACACCCTCCGTCGTTCGAAGCCTCGCGCAGAAATCCCAACAGGCGCCCTCACTGTCAGAGCCGTGGCCTTTCAGCACCATCCCCAACATCTGCGCCCAGCCACTCAGCCACGCACACACAGACCCGGAACCCCAGTCTCAGCCAACTATTCACGATCTTAGACCACAGCATCCAAATCACAGAGACTTACCAAGGTTCCTCCCAATCACAGATACACCAGCAAGCTCACCGCCACACACATCCACACGCGGACCCACTCACCATCTTTCTGAAACGAGACTCGTTCTAGGTGGCCGGTCGCGCCCCTGCCTCTCCTCTCCTTGCATGCTCACAGAATTGCCCACCTGCCCTCTCACCGCCTCCGCTCTTATTCTGGTTCCCCACGTTCCCCACGGTTCCCCGTGGCCACCTGGCCTCCCCTCTCCCTGCCACCCACCCCCACCATCACTCACAGGCAGCAGGGCTGGCCCAGGATGTCCCGTCTCCCCCTCCTCTGTTTAACCCAGTTGCTGACCAAGTTGTTTAACCACTTGCTGGGCAAGTTCCTTAGCTCTGCCTCACGTTCCTCATCTTACGCGTGAGGATCATAACGACCATAATAGCAAACCACCTCCTAGGCCTGTTGAAAATGAAATGAGTTCATACATATAAAGCACTTAAAATAGTGCCCTGGGAATTCCCTAGTGGTCCAGTGGTTAGGACTATGAGCGTCCACTGCAGGGGGCCAGGGTTCGATCCCTGGTGGGGGAACTAAGATTCCAAAAGCCCTGAGGTGTGGCCAAAACTAATAATAAAATAAAACAGTGCCCGACCCAGAGCAGGTGGTCTGCGTTATCAGCATCGTCGTCACTGTCTGATCATTATTAATATTCTGAGCTGTGTGACGTCCCTGCCCTCTCTGAGCCTCACCTGCAGCATCTGCACCCTGGAAGATAACCTTGCCCACCTCACAGGGCTGCTGTGACCATCGTGAGCCCCATCATCCGTCTTTCTCTAGGCCATCTTTGAAGACATTCTTGGGTGCAGCCGGGCATGGGGGGTGGCGCCCCCCGACACTGGGCGTCTCGTTAAACACCCAGCCCTGTTTGGCAGGCCTTGCTAGGCCAAGTCCCCTCCCACCTCCCAGAGCCCGTCGTGATGGTCTCTCCTGTGATCCCATCCTCCTCACCTTGGAGCTTCCCTGGCCTCCCTCTTCCCAGTCACACGCTCTTCTTGTCCGTCGCCTCTAAAATACACTTCCTCACTGGCTAAGACTCTTCAGAGAACCCTGGGAGAGACGCTCAGGTCAGGGGTCACCGTCCCCATCGGATGGAGACGGACTGAGGCTCAGACTAGACAAGGGCTGTCCCCGCTCAGAGGCACAGCCGGCACTCAAACCCAGGTCCCTCTGAAGAGCTGCTCTCCTTTCGACCACTCGTCTTTGCCTCCCCCTTCTCTCCTCGGCTGCCCCTGTCCCCAGCCGCACCCAACCTCCTACAGGAGACCGTCCTTACTCCACTGTTCCCGCCAGGTGTGATCCCCCAGCCCAGGTGGGGGCATTTCCCCCAGGCTATACCCAGTCTGTCCTGTGTCCTGTCCCCTTAACCCATCCCAGGGCATGGCCTGGGCACAGGAGAGGGGGATCCTGGGACAGGTCCCAATGCAAGGGGCGGACAGGCCAGTGGCCACTGGGGTGGGCTTAGGGTTGAGGGAGCTGGGACTGGGATTGGACGGGGCCCAGCTGGAGAGCCCTGCCCCTGGGGGACTCACCTGCCCTGCAGGTTCTCTCTCCCCTCTCACCCTCCCCGCTGGTGGGGCCTCCCCCCCCCCCCGCCCCCGTTAGCACAAGGTCAGGGCCTGTCGCTAGGACCCATGATAATGGCAAACCGCAGCTTATTGGTCAGCCAGCCCTGGTACAATAACGTGAGGGTGATGTCAGCAGGTGGGGTCCCATGGTGGGCCCGGGACCCCACCCCCCCAGCTGCTCACGGGGCCACCACTCCACCACACAAACACAGAGACCAAGAGATGAAAAAATATTCTCGGAAATTCCCAGACAGCAAACACACAGACTAAGGTTCCTCCCCAGAATCCACAGCCACGCAACCCTGGCCCGAAAGGGAAAGGAAAGACACAGACCCTCAAATACAGAGACATTACAGAAAAGCCAAACGCAGGCAAACGTACAGATATAACGGCCACGCAAGCAACACACATTCAGGCACACACAGACTTGCAGACCAGAAGAGACACAATTACACACGCAGACAATATATACAGATGGCATCTCCTGAAACCCACCACATCCATTCATTCTGCTCCAGCTCCTAATCCATGTGACCAGCCATGATCTGGGGCCCCAGAAGTACATCAGGCTAGGCTTGGCCCTTGGAGGCTCCAGGTTGGAGGAAAGGGGGATGGTAGCAGCCCAGGGTGACTGTGGGCCAAGACGGCTGCCGGGCACCTGCACGAATGCATCTAATGCAGGCTGGCACGCTGCCAGGGGCACTTCTCCCAGCTCCTGAGAGCGCCAGCCAGAGAGAGGCTGAACCCATGCCTGTCTGCCAAGTCTCCTCTTCTCTCTTCATTCATCAAACATTCAGCCCCTCTCCAGGCCCCGTCCTGGGCTAGGTGCTGGGAACGCAGCAGTGACCAAGACAGCCCCGGGCTCTGTCCCCACAGGACTCATAGTTCAGTGGCGGAGTCAGATCCATCCCCAGACAGTGATGGCCCAGACGGGGCCAGACTGGGATGGGGGACCCCAGAGGACTGTGGGCGTACCAAGGGGCCACCTGACCCAGCTCAGGATTCAAGGAGGGCTTCCTGGAGGAAGAGGCATCTGAGCTGAGATCTGAAGGATGAGTAGGAGTGAGTCAGATCGCCTGCTAGGGAGTTGCATCCAGGCTAAGGAACCAACCTATGCAAAGACCCTAAGCTGAGAGGGAGCTCTCATTTGCCCAGTAATTCACTCAGTTATTTGGCCATTCCACAAACATTTCTTTAGACCTGACCAGTCCCTGTGCTGGTCCAGAGATGTGACTCACACTCATCCCTGCTCCTACACACCTCCCGGGCTGGTGGGTGCGCTGACTTGCTCACGCGCTAAGGCTGAGTGTTCACTTACTGGCATTTATGATGCGCCAGGTGTGTGTGAAGCCCGTCAGATGGAGTAACTCATTTAACCTGCTCTAGAATTCTGTTCTCCCACCTGAAAAAAAAAGAATATATGTATATATGTATAACTGAGCCACTTTGCTGTACAGCAGAAATTAATGCAACATTGTAAATCAACTATACTTCAATTAAAATTTTTTTAAAAAACAAACAAAAATGAACAAAACAACTTTATTGCTAAAAACTGCTACCCATCAAAAAAAAAAAAAAGAAAGAAAAGGCAGCTCCATGATCACACCCAGGCAGTGCCAGCTACATCACAATGGCTGCCTGGCTGTAAACTGTGACTCTTCCTGATTTCAGAATTACTAAAATGCAGGGGGGAATGAAAGGGGTGCATCTTAGAATCGCTGAAGGTGTTTCCTGAGTGTTCATGCTGCGTCTGCCAGTCTGGGAACACAGCAGTGACGCAGACGGTATTCCCCGCAGGGAGGAAGTTTGCGCAATATATGTTTACTATGGGCCAAGGCCCATTGGTTGATGTTCGGGACCCAGCAGTGGCCAAGACAGCCCCAGTCCTGTCCCCACCGGACTCAGAGTCCCGTGGGGGACACAGACCCGCCCCCTGACCGTGACAACCCACAGTGGGTGAGGTGGGGATGGAGTGGCCCAGAGGGCTGCGAGAGCCAGGGGATGCCTGACCCAGCAATGTGTTGAGATGCCAAGTCAGTGAAGGGTTTTTGGAGAAAGTTACTCACTCAGCACACGTTTTCTGAACACCTGCTGTGTGCCAGGCCCCGTGCTGGTCAAGGCTGGAGATACAGCCAGGACTTAGATGGTCCCAGGTCCTTCCTTCCTGAAGCTCCTGGTCCTCTGCCTCCTCTTCCTCCTCCCATTTCTCCTTCCCACTTCTCATCCTCCTTTCCTCTTTGTCCTTTCTCCGTGTGTCTCTGAAAAATCCTAAAACACCGCCTTAGAAATATCTACACATTATGACCTTCACCTTCCTGCCATTTGCCATCATCCTGGGGAAACCTGAAGCTTGTCCCCAGGGATTCATTCATTCATTCATTCAAATACGTATTGGCCACCTTCTGGATCTGGACACAGTTCTGGGCACTGACACACTGGTGGACAAGACACAGATGGCCTTTGCCCTCATGGACCTTATATTTTTGGAAAGATATAGGTAATAAACAAAAATAAGGTAGGGACTTCCCTGGTGGCACAGTGGTTAAGAATCCACCTGCCAATGCAGGGGACATGGGTTCGAGCCCTGGTCCGGGAAGATCCCACATGCCACGGAGCAACTAAGCCCATGCGCCACAACTACTGAGCCTGCGTTCTAGAGCCCATGAGCCACAGCTACTGGAGCCCGCATGCCTAGAGCCCATGCTCCGCAACAGGAGAAGCCACCGGAATGAGAAGCAAACAAAGAGCAGCCCCCGCTCACCGCAACTAGAGAAAACCCGTGTGCAGCAACAAAGACCCAACACAGCCAAAAATGAATAAATAAAAATAAATAAAAAATTTAAAAAAAATAAAATAAAATAAGGTAGTGTCCGATAGTGATAAGAAAAAATAAGAACAAGATAGCAAGGGTACGGGATGGGGTGGAGGGTTGGTAGATAACCTGTAACTATGGCTGCCAACAATTTCTCCCATCTCCTTAGACACATGCCACTCTTCCCATCAAGAGGGGGAGTCTCTGTCCTTTCCAGGATCTGAGCCGGCCTTATGACTTGCTTTGATCAACAGAATGTAGCAGAAATGACATTCTGGGATTTCTAGGCCCAGGCTTTAAGAGGGAAGCTTCTCCTTTCTCCTTCTCAGAGCCCTGAGCTACCATATAGAGGTCCTGCTACCCTGCTGTAGAGACCCCATGGAGAAACAGAGACCACATGGAGATGAGCCTGAAGCCACCTAGGACATTCCAGCCCCAGCGGAGCTCCAGCTGAATGCACAGGAGTGACCCACAGGAGTGACCCTAGCCGATACCATGTGGAAGTAAAAGAACCATCCAGCTGAGCCCAGCCAACCCTCAGACTTGTGAGAAATATTAAATCATTGTTTTACGCCACTAAATAGCCAAATGATTTGGGAGAGGGAGTGTGCTATTTTTGATAGAGTGGTCTGGGAAGTCCCATCTAAAAAGGTAACATTCTTCTATCTTAATAAAGTAAAGAAACAAGCCATGTGGACATTAGGAGGAAGAGCATTCCAGGCAGAGGGCATGGACATGCAAAGGTCCTGAGGCAGAAGTGAGCGTGGTGTGTCTGGGGAGAATCATTGTGGCTGGTGTGGCTGGAGCAGAGTGACAAGGGAGGGAGTTCTAGGAGATGAGGTCTGAGAGGTGATCAGGGTCCAGATCTCATGCTAGGTGGTGAGGATTTATATACCTTTTACCTGTGGGGGACTCCAAGGCTTTTGGGGGGATGTCAAGAGGGGGCCAGAAATGAGTTGGGGGATCCTTCTGCACTCAGTGACACAGTTTGGTCAGAACTAGTCAGGACTAGGGTCAATAAGCTGGCATTGGGTGCAAAATTTAAGGGGGTGCCAAAAAACTCAGTTATCAAGATAAATGATATTTTACTGCAATACTTTTTTTAAAAAAATTATTAATTTTTCATAAATTTATTTATTTATTTTTGGCTGCGTTGGGTCTTCATTGCTGCTCACAGGCTTTCTCTCATCGCAGCAAGCAGGGGCTACTCTTCGTTGCGGTGCACGGGCTTCTCGTTGCGGTGGTTTCTCTTGTTGCGGAGCATGGGCTCTAGGCACATGGGCTTCAGTAGTTGTGGCACGTGGGCTCAGTAGTTGTGGCTCGTGAGCTCTAGAGTGCAGGCTCAGTAGTTGTGGTGCACGGGCTTAGTTGCTCCACGGCATGTGGGATCTTCCCAGACTAGGGCTCGAACCCATGTCCCTTGCATTGGCAGGCAGACTCTCAACCACTGCGCCACCAGGGAATCCCTCTTCACAGCTTCTTGACTCCAATTTTGAGTTAGGTTTCCTTAACACATTTTCACATTTCCTCCTTTTGATCAAGATCTTTCTCTGAAAGCACAGCTGATCAAAGTTCGGTCATTTGTTCCTTATTAGAATAATTTTTGTACCAGGAAGGACTTTTCCTGGGTGTCATGTCCAACATCAGAGGGAAAGTGCATATTGATCAGAAACCATTTGAGGCCACATTTGAGTAACAAGGAAGGTAGAAGGGGTGACTCTCAGGCATTCTCACTCTAAAAGATCATACCTAAGCTTATAAGCATTAAAATTCACTGCAAAGCACTGAGCCAACATTGTTCTATTGGTGCATTGTTTCTGCAGAGGTTTGACAGGCAACAGATATAAAGTTTAAAAATAATTATGCAAAGCAGAATTTAAAGTAGTATGACAAATCCAGTTTGTATAATCATCCTGAACCATGAACCCAGACCTGAGGTTAGTCAACTGAACAAGTTAAAGGACCATGGACAGTCAGGTGAAATTTGTTGTAACCAATGCACTTGTTCCCTGATCTTCTGTAATTGAGTTTCTACTTCTCCAGAGATATTTATCCATGTGAAAAAGGTACTTGCTATTGCATAGATGCCTCTTTCTTCAGCAGGTAGGTAATCAAGGGCTATGTAATTGTCCAAAACGATTTTAGTTAACAAGTCAAGTAATGGTTGTTGGGCTGCTATTGCTTTGGCTGTGGAATTGGCCAGTTTTCCTAATGTTAGGGAGACATTTCTGATCATACATTTATTGGCACTAAGTCCAACTCAAGGGAGAAAGGCTCTCCCTATGGAGGCAACCCCAGAGGCATGTATGTCTCCAAGTTGTTCACGCCTGAATCTGTGGCTCAGGACTGGAAAGGTGACAGCCATGGAGGCCAGTAAAATTTTAATGGTCTCTAGACCAAACAGGGAGTTTTATTCTTATTATTCTTTCCTTATGTCCATTTCTTTACACAGAGCCTGGACAAAAAGTTCCCCATGTTTGGGTTTAACAAGAGAAAGGGAAATGGACCAGGGGGTCTCTAGAATCACAGACAGATCAGAGTTTTTGATGACAGATCCATCAGTCTGAAAAGTTATCCCCCTTAACAATGGCCTGAGAGAAATGGATGATGGCATTATCTTTCCAGACCAATGCCAGAGTAAAGGAAAGAAAGGGAAGAAGAATGAAAGTGTTTTATATTTAGCTAAAGTAAGAAGTCTTTATCCGGCATCTTGGGAGGAAGCAGTCTACCTCAATGTCAGCTACATCTCTTCCTAGGCAATTTGATTTGGAGGTCTCTGGCACTTGTACAAGACTGGATGCCAGGCAGAGCCTTTTTCACCTGTGAGATGTATATCCAAGTTTCAAGTCCCTGAAGTTTGGCTGCCATCCAGGTAATGAGGAAGATGTGGTTAATCTCTTCCAAGGAGACCCAAGGGCAGTCTTTGTTCTTACTGACTGAAACATTAGTTTGGAGATTCATAGCCAGATATTTGAGGAGACTAGAAGAATTCAGGATCCAGTCCAGTTTACAGGTATATAACAAAATCTCAGAGACTATTAACAGTATTGAAATATAGACAAATTTCTCTCTCTACAATTGCCCCCATTTTAATCAAAGATACACAGTAAAACTAAATTTATTTGCATTAAATTTGGCCTGAGTATAAATGCAGCAAGAACAGTGATTGACCATATAATCTCTTTTTAAGACTGCTTTGTTGGAACTTTTTATAAGGAATCTCAGATTAAATGCTAAAAACCCCTCGAGTCCAGGAAGTCAAGCCAAAGTTAAGGCAGTTCCTTAAAGCTGTTTGGTCATATTTGAGTCTATGCATATCTCTCTTGAATATAATATTCCAGTCACCACCTTGGTAATACAGCCAGTGTTTCTAATTGTCCTGTTACAAGGAGAACAGATTTTTATTGAACTTATGTAAATAAGTAACTATATTGCCACAAAAATAATATGCAAGAATTTCCAAATTTTGGAAGGATCAGGTAGGAAGAGAAAGTAAATGTTTCATTTTTGTTTACAAAGGTGTACTTTGTCAAATTGCTATAAGTCATAGATAACTTAAGACAAAAGGTTTCGGACTTCCCTGGTGGTTCAGTGGCTAAGACTCTGTGCTCCCAATGCAGGGGGCCCGGGTTTGATCCCTGGTTAGGGAATAAGGTCCCACATGCTGCAAATAAGAGTTCGCATGGCAACTAAAAGATTCCACGTGCCGCAACTAAGACCCGAGGCACTCCCCTGGTGGCGCAGTTGTTAAGAATCAGCCTGCTAATGCAGGGGTTATGGGTTCAATCCCTGGTCCAGGAGGATCCCCCATGCCACAGAGCAACTAAGCCCGTGCACCACAACTACTGAGTCTGCACTCTAGAGCCCGTGAGCCACAACTACTGAGCCTGTGTGCCATAACTACTGAAGCCCATGTGCTTAGAGCCCGTGCTCTGCAACAAGAGAAGCCACCGCAATGAGAAGCCTGCGCACCACAACGAAGAGTAGCCCCTGCTCTCCACAACTAGAGAAAAGCCCATGTGCAGCAACAAAGACCCAACACAGCCAAAAAAAATACAATTAAAAAAAAAAAAAAGACCCAGTGCAGACAAATAAATAAATAAATAAAAATAAATATTTTTAAAAAGACAAAAGGTTTCCTTAAATATGAAAAAACAGGGACTTCCCTGGTGATCCAGTGATTAAGACTGTGCTCCCAGTGCAAGGGCCCGGGTTTTATCCCTGGTCAGGGAACTAGATCCCACATGCCACAACTAAGACCTGACGCAGCCAAATAAATTAATTAATTAACAAAAGCACACAAAATCTTTCCTTTCTAGGCATATTGCTTAAAAAGTAAGGAAAAACCTTTTACAGGCTCCTCTCAGAAGCAGACCAATAGTAGAAGCAAACTTTGTCATTTTAGCAGATGAAAGAAAGTTAAGTTCCAGTTTTACACATAAGTACACTATTGATATTAAAGCTTATTTTTTTAAAAAAAACCTTTATAGAAAAATTTTTCAATCTTATCCAGCTTGATCACACCATAAAATTCCTTTCCCAAGATTCCTTTTCCACGAATCTTCTACAAATATCTATGTTCATTTTAGTTTCTTTCCCTTTCCAAAATAACCAGGTTTACTTTAGGACAAAATCACTTTCATCTTCCTCAACAAAAATGCATCTCCATACCTCACACCCTTTCTAATACAATAACAACAAAAATAAACCCCATATAAAAAAACCCCATATCCTAGTTTTCTTGCATACTGAGTTATTTCTCTTATTATTTCCAGTAGCTTTAATTGCATATATTAGAATTCTTAACCCTTAGAAACCTTAATTTTTAGTGAAAATAAAAGAGTAAACAATTATGAACTGTTTCTTCTAATTAGCATTCTGTGGCTTGGCAAATTTACAAATACTTTTTATAATTTCTAGAAACGAACTTTCTCATAGAAAATTTTCTCAGTGTGGCATAAAACATGTTTACTAATAAACCCAAATGTCTAAAGGAAGCTCAAAATGGATAAACCTACGTTCAATATTTAATGTTTCATGGACTCCCCTGGTGGTGCAGTGGTAAGGAATCGCCTTACAATGCAGGGGACGCGGGTTCGATCCCTGGTCAGGGAACTAGGATCCCACATGCTGCGGGGCAACTAAGCCCGTGTGCCACAACTACTGAGCTCAATGCACCTCAACTAGAGAGCCTGTGTGCCGCAAACTACAGAGCCCGTGTGTTCTGGAGCCTGTGTGCCACAACTAGAGAGAAGCCTGCACGCCACAACGAAAGATCCCGCATGCCTCAACAAAGATCCTGCGTGCCGCAACTAAGACCTGACGGAGCCAAAAATAAATTAAATAAATAATAAATAAATCTTTTAAAAAAATATTTAATGTTTCAGTGTTTTATCTATTTGGAGACGATTTGGATATTCAATGAATTCAACTTAACTCATTATTTAACTGAACTTCCAAAACTAAGGTTCCAGGTTACAAAAGATTTGGGGAAACTATTTTTTAAATTCACCTAAAGACTTTTTATCCTACTTACATCTATTTATTTTACTCATTTTTAACAACAATGTTTAGATTACTTATGAAAATTTCATCATACCAAGTTACTTTTCTTGCTGACAAATTTTATAATATGAACTTATTTGACTAATAAGCCCAGGTAGAATAAAAGTTGTATGTTTGCATTACATTCCATGTTTATAACTCTAAGACATGTCCATTTTAATCAAATTATTTTAACCGAACAATATTTTCCCATATCACATGAACCTGAAAAGCATTTTGCTGAAGTTCTACTATATTTCTTGAAATTTTATGAATACTTAATTTACACAAGCACTTTATTTTCTTTAAGCCAATTAAATCGAACTCTTTTACACATTAATTTTATTGATTTATTTATTTTTATTTTTGGCTGCATTGGGTCTTTGTTGCTGAGCATGGGCTTTCTCTAGTTGCGGCGAGCGGGGGCTACTCTTCGTTGCGGTGCGCAGGCTTCTCATTGTGGTGGCTTCTCTTGTTGTGGAGCACGGGCTCTAGGAGCGCAGGCTTCAGTAGTTGTGGCACACGGGCTCAATAGTTGTAGCTCACGGGCTCTAGAGCGCAGGCTCAAGACCTGTGGCACACAGGCTTAGTTGCTCTGCAGCATGTGGGATCTTCCCGGACCAGGGATCGAACCTGTGTCCCCTGCATTGGCAGGTGGATTCTTAACCACTGTGCCACCAGGGAAGTCCCTACACATTAATTTTTGTGATAACATCCAAAGGTAGAAAATCCCACACATCTACAACACATTTATTGACACACATAAGCACAGAGACAGATGCAAACAGAGACCTTATAGTTTCATTTGAAAATTTCTGCCATGAATCAGGTACAATAATACAAAGCACACTAGTTATAAAAGGACAGTTGGAACAAGTTAAGTTTATCTTCTCAAATGGTTAAAGCTCTCCTCCACCACCCAGGTATATTTTAGCTTAAAGGAAAGGGTCTAAAAGAAAATTCGTATCAGGATCTGAATATTAGCTTCCAGATTGGCCAAATTTCTGGTCATAAAGTTACTAAATCCTTTCAAATATCTTGTCAGGTTTCAGCTGGGACAAACAGTAAATATTTCTGGCAGTATTAAATAACTCCATGGACCCAAGAAGTGTCCTCAAAGAAGGTGCAAAGGTTATGACCTTCCCGAGATCCAGAGTCACTCCTAAAGATAGCCAAAAGGAGGAACCAACAGCTGCTTGTCGCAGGCAGGTAGAAAGCCAAGCCAAGGTCTTCGGATGCAAAACAAGACAAGAAAGAAGGCAATAGCTATCTCTGGGAGAGAAAGGATCGACAACGAATGGGTCTGGACCTGGAAAGAAGAGACAACGTGAAATTTTATTTTCCTATCTCAACTGGCCACTACAGATGGAGATTTGGGAGAGCTGATTTTGGTAAGAATTTTCACCTTTTGTTGGCTTCTGCCAGATTTTTTTAAGGATTGCATCTACAGGTTCTAAGTGGGGTTTAAAGTGGATAGTGTAGCTCCAATATTTACCAGAATTTGGCAAGGTTTTCTTATTAATTTTTAATTTTAGTTTCTCTTTAGCAGTTTAAGGGAATAATGTAGCAGTTTACCAGGAAATCCCTTGGAGTCTCATCAACTTTAGGAGAACCTACAGGTCAAGAGAGGAAGTGATAGCCGGAGGTTCAGAGAAAAGGGGAAGTTCAGGGAGAGGATTAGAATGGGGAAGTGGAGGGTACAAAGGAGATGGGGCAGGTACAGTAGCCAAAGAGGAAGTTAGTGCAGTGGGGTAAAGGGGGTGAAGAGGCCTCTGATGCCTTTTTATTTTCTTTCAATTGTTTATTTGCCTCAGTCAATTTAGAATAGTATTTTGTAAAGAGATAGGCATCCCATTCCGTTTGTTTTATTTTAGAGCCACAGTCTTCAAATTTAGTTTTGAGAAAAACAAGTTTGGGGAGATCAAAAAATGCCCCATAATGGTCATTGAAGTTCTAAATTATCTTTGGTTAGGTTAATCCATATAGTTAAAAATGCACATGACGAGGGACCATAGTTTTTAAATATAAAGCTGGCCAGGATCCCAGAAGGAGGACCCTCCTGAGATAATTTAGAGGATTGGGATCCCATACTTCAAAATCAGAGGTTCAGAAAACAAATAAATACTCACCAAAAAGACGATGCCTTCGAGAAAAAAAGATCCCGAATAAAGTTAGAGAGCTCAATCAAAAGGAGGGAGCGCGAATCCAAGAGAAGACTTACCAAACCAAAAGGAAGAAGATGGTTCACGGAAGCAGAGAGCACAAGGGGCTCAAATGGGTACCACACATGGTTCTGGGGGTCGTTAGCTCCTCAGGAGTTTGTTTCCTTCGGATCCCACTTATGACACTGATACCAAGCAGGTCCCTGTGGGGTCCCTGGGCACAAAGCCTTTCTGTGTCCCCCATTTCTTTGATTACAGGAAATAGCCGTCATTCAGCCTCCATGACCTTCCCTGAGTTCCAACGGGCAGATTCAAGCAGCTGTTCATTAGGGAAAGGAGGGGATGCGAGACAAGGGAGAAACAGTGGAGAGAAACAATAGTGCAGCCTTGGGGCAAGGGCCTGGTTCCCCATCAACAGATACACACAACATCTTAGAGCTGTTTTGCAGATACTGAAACCCCCTCCAGGTGGGAGAAGTTAACAACTAATGATGGTATGCTGCCCACAAGCACAGAGACTCCAGACCAGTTGGAACCTGAAGGTTGATGATGCCGACTCCTACTTACTTACCTCACCACCGACCCATCAGAAGAATGTCCACGAGCTGATCACGCTCTCTTTGAACAATTACTATAAAACTTTTCACTATCCTCTCCAAGTGGGGACCCATAGTTTTTCGAGGCAGGAGCCTGCTGTGTCCCCCCTTTGCCTGGCAAAGTAATAAAGCTATTGTTTTCTACTTCACCCAAAACTCCGTCTCGGAGATTCGACTTGGCGCCGATGTACAGAGAAGCTGAGCTTTCGGCATCAATGCCATGAAATGTCAACCTTAATCAGAACAAAGAGCAATTTTATTTAAGCAAAAATTGAGGTCATTCAGGAATAGCAGAGGAAGTGCAATTCAGAACAAGCAAACCGTGTAGAACCATATGCAAAGCCAGAAAATGAAGGAGGAAAGTATTCTTTTATAGAGGAAAGGAGGAAGTTGGGGAGGGGTTGTTTTGAGCAAAAGTTCATTGAAGGAAGATGAGAGTTTGAAACGGTGATGGCTTCTCATTGACTGCAGACAAGGACAGCTTTGCTGTTGTCAGGCACCTGCAGCTTGCTGTTGCCAACCAAGAGAGGAAATCTTCTTTCTTCCTGCTGGACTATGCAAGCTGCAGCACGTGACGTGCATGAGAGCCCTCCCTTTGTGGCTTCCCAGCTCCAGTTTTGAGTTAGGTTTTCCCTAACACATTTTCACAAAGGTATTTTCTCCACTTTTGTCTATGTTGACATTTCCTTAATGTTTAAGGTAGAAAAAACGTTATCTTCTGGAGTCAGACAGATGTGGGTTCAAATCCCATTGCTGACCCTCATTAGCAGTCATTTATCCTGCCTGAGTCTCAGTTTTGTCTTCTTCACAATGCAGATAAATAATAGTACAGTTATCATTGATGATTAGCAACCACAGGAGATGACTACTTCCATCTGTTGAAAGCTTAGACTGTGCGAGTCCTTATGCTTTACATACCTTACAATAATGGGAGGTCGAACTCTAAATATCTCCCAATTACAAATGGGAACGCAGAGCCTAGAGAGGTTATGAGACTTGTCCAAAGCCACACAACAGATAGTCTGTGAATCTGCAGTACAAACCCAGGTCGGGACCCCAGGTCTCCCAGGTCCAGAGATCTTAACCACTACCCTACCCAAGGCAACAATGTGAGATATTTGGTTCTACCCCCAACTCTGCCTTTAATTACCTTGTGACCTTTGTACTAGTCAGGATAGGCCAGGTGAAGCTACAGTAACAAACAGCCCCACAACGCTTTGGTGGCTTACAACAAGAGTTTATTTCTCACTCACATCACATGTCCATGGTGGTCAGCCTGATGGACTCTGCCTTGTGGTCATCCAGGTAGAGAGAGCAGGGATACAGCAAACTACTCTTAAGGCTCTTAAAACTTCTGTCCAGAATTGACTCCTGTTGCTTCTGCCCACATTTCAGAGGCCCTGCAAGGACATCCCCATTCTTTCAAACTGGGCCTGATGACACTTCAACCCACATGAATCAGTAATCATAGATGAGTCCAGCTACTTGATGGCTGACCTTGAGATGGAGACTCAAGGACTCATCTCTCATTTGCAAAATGAGGGTCTATAATGCCTACCTCATAGGGCATTAAATAAGATTAATTATGTTTAACACCCACACAGTGCTAATCAGAAATATTACCTCCTTCCCTCTTTCCTTTAAGTAATGTTAGGGACTAAATGTTTGTGTCCCATCAGAATTAATATATTGAAACTCTAACCCTCCAATATGATGATATTTGGAAGCAAGTCCTCTGGGAGATAATTAGGTTTAGTAAGGCCATGAGGGTGGGATGCCCATGATGGGATTAGTGTCCTTATAAGAAGAGGAAGAGAGACCAGAGCTTGCTCTCTCTGCCATGTGAGGACACAATGAGAAAACAGCTGCCTTTAAGCCAGGAAGAGGGTCCTCACCAGAACCCAATCATGTTGGCACTCTGATGTCAGACTCCCAACTTCCAGAACTGTGAGAAAATAAATTTCTGTTGGTTAAGCCAGCCAGTCTATGGTTTTTTGTTTTTGGGGTTTCTTTTCTTTTTTCTTTTTTTTGGCTGCACTTTGTGGCTTATGGGATCTTAGTTCCCTGACCAGGGATTGAACGCAGGCCCTCAGCAGTGAGAGTGCAGAGTCCTAACCACTGGATCACCAAGGAATTCTCCAGTCTATGGTATTTTGCTATGGCCACCTGAGCCAACTAAGACAAGTAGCCTTCTAACAACTGCCATCTAATGAATGCTTATTAACTACTAAGCACTCTATATTCATTCGCCTTTTCAGGAACAGTTACTACTCCCATTTTACAGATGAAGAAACTGAGCAGGAAGGGACCTGTTTAATGTCATTGTTATTTACCTATGGTCCCTCAGTTCCATATCTACCCTTCTCTGCCCTGTAATGCTGGGGCTGGGGGATTTTGAAAACTACATTTCCCAGGATCCCTTGCCACCTTGCAAAGAGGAAGCACTCCAGGTCAGAGGGTAAAAAGAGCCTCCCCCACCCCTGCTTGTAGCATTATCTATGGAACTGTGCCTGTGTGTGGTGCCTCCTCTGTGGCCCCAGCCCTTGCTACACAGCCCCCCACCCATGGTTCCAGCACAAGTTGCCCTGCAGTACAGCAGCAAGGGGCTCTTAGGTGTGCTAACACCACCTCCTCCCTTTGGTTTGCCTGGCGTTAGGGGTGGGACCTGCTACCTGCAGTTGCTAATCAGTGGAATACTCCGTATGGCAGACTGTATTTTTCCAAAAGTATTTCTGACCCTACATGCTCTTTTAGAGCCTTGTCACTCTTCACTTCCCATCAAGAGTGGAGTCCAGCTCCCTTTTCCTTGAGCCTGGATGAAGAGAATATGGCAGAAGTGATCCTGCCTGTCTTCAGAGGCTAGGTCATAACAGGCAGTATGCCTTCTCTCTCTCTCCCTCTCTCTTTCTCTCTCTCTCTCTCTCTCTCTCTCTCTCTCTCTCTCTCTCTCTCTCTCTCGACGCTCACCCCAGGGACTGACTCTTGATTAGGCAAAGTCATTCAGAATAATCTATCACCGTGCCAGGGGTTGGCCAATGGGACATAAGAGATGTCTGCTAGGTGATGGGGTTTCTGACAAGACAAAGATGGGAAGCCGTCTCTTCCAGCTTTAGATATGGTTGTAAGAGGGCTTGATGCTGGAGCTCTGGCCGTCATCGTGCAAACACCAACATGCTGAGGACAGCAGGACAGCAAAGTACGTTCTCAATGACTCCTTGGAACGGCTGAATTAATGACCCATGGGTATCTCCATCTCCATTCTTTCTGTTATGCTGTATAATATTAGGTATTCCTTACTGCTCCTACCCCAAAGCCTTTGTGTTTGCCATTCCCTCCACCTGGAATGCCCCCCACTCACTCCTCAGACATCTGCACTGCCCTCTCCCTCAGCCCCTTCAGGTCTTTACTCAGATGTCACTCTTAACCCACCCTGCATAAAAGTGCACCCCTTTGGAAGTATCCCCACTTCTCTTCCCTGCACTGTTTTCTCCAGAGTACTCATTACTATCTGGAATGTCATATGAGAGATTTATGATCTCCCCCACGAAAACATAACCTTCCTGAAAGCAGGGGATTTTGTTTACTCTGTATCCCTGGTGTCTAGAATTATGCTTGATGCATAGTATTGTGATCAATACATGCTTGTTAAATGAATGCTGAGTGAATTGTTTCAGTTCTCCTCCTTGGACTTTCTATTACTTTCAGCTGCAAGCAAATGTTCCTGGCATTCTGCCTCCTGTGAGTTCCTCGATGTTACCTCTCTGCTCAGTCCTTTGGGTCCAGTGCTTGCTCTAAAATGACGCTCACTCCAGACGGAGCATTTGATCTCATGCCCACTCTGGCTCCCAGACATTGTCCTCTGCAGGTCCCCTCAGGTCCCAGAATCCCCAGAGGAGAGAGTAGATCACATCCGGGCCCCACTTGAGGCTGCAATGTCAGAAAAAGGAAACTCAAACATCTCAGCATTGTGCAAGGCGATTCATTCAGATTTGGTTGCAGCTGGGAGACTGAGCCCAGACAGAAGAGGGCCCATGGCGGGGGTGAAATGGGCTGCTCTAAAAGACTGCAGGGGTGGGGGGGAGGCGGTATTTGGTCCTCAAGCCCCAGGTTGACGGCCCAGGACTTTGCTAGACCCTGAAGAGGGAGAGAGCAAGAGGAGTTGTTGCCCAATGTTCCCGAGAAGAGATACAGCCCTAGTCTGAGGGAGTAGCCTGGTGATGGGGACCCCCTAGTTTGAGGAAGGATGCTTGGTCTTTGGGGCCCCCAATCTGAAGGAGAATGTGTAACCATGGTGGCTTCTCTTATCTGAGGAAGAAAAACAGCCTAGTCTGAGGGAGGAGGTACAGCCTTTGGGGTCCTGGCGTGAAGAAAGAGGACTAGCCTTGGGGAAGCGCTTAGCCTGAGGGGGGAGGCTCAACCCTGGTTTTCGACTTTCTCACCAGAAGCTTCCAGGCCCCTAGACATGCCCTAGCAGAGGGGAGCCAGGGCGCCATCTAGCGGGACAAGCAGGCGGGCTCCGGGGAGGGGGTCGGGGGTCCGGGTGGGATGGCTCAGGAGCGGGCCGCGGTGCCCAGGGCGACCATCAGCACAGGCAGGGCGAGGCGGAGGCCAGGCGCTGCGCCCGAGTGGCACTCGGAGTCCAGGACGGCGCGTTGGGTAGTGCTGCAGACCGGCCAGCGGGCCAGCCGGTGGCCGGGGAGCGTCGGGAGCCCCTCGATCTGGCACAGGTCGCGGGTGCCGCAGCCGCGCACGCTCAGGTTCCGGCCGCCTGCGGAGACGCGGGTGAGGACGGGGACGTGAGGATGCGCGCTGGCCGGTGTCCCCCTGCACGCGCGCGCCTGGCACCCGCACGCCACCACTGGCACCAGCCCTGCGTTGCTGTCCCCAGGTTCCGGGGGTTCCTCCAATCGAGCAGATTGCCCTGAAACTCCCTGCAGCCCCGCGGGGTCGCCTTCCTAAAAGACTTCGACACATGGAAAAGGGAACATGGGAGCCAGCCAACCTCGGAGGGGATGGCCGGCCCTCAAATCCATGTCCTTGGGGAAAACTCCCCAGGAATGTTCTGATCCTTGATCTGGGGCTGGTCACGGCTGTCCCTTTCGTCATTCTTTATACCTTACACGTATGTTACAGGTGTTCTTTTACTTGTGTTCAATATTAATTAAAAACTATGACACCTGGAGGCCACTCGGCTTCACACATCCCTCCAACCGGTTTCCCAACTATTTCCTATGCGTCCTCGGAGCCATCCATATACGATATAATATGATAGGATGTGATATATTTATATATAAATGTAAATATACCAATGTAACCAGTTTATTGAGGACTTGATGGGAAATGCTAAAGTGAAACAGTGTTATTTTACCAACAGAAAAACACCTCACCACAACTGTTGGTTATTTTCAGGTCCTTATCTTTTAGCCATATGTAGAAATACTTATGGTCAAGTGATAAGACATCTGTGTGTATCCAAAATAATACGGGGCCAAGGTGGAGATGAAACACGATCGGCCATGAGTGGATAATTCTCGGAATTGGGTGAAGGGTACATGGGGTTTATTAAACTGTTCACTCTTTTATTTATCTTTGAATTTTTCCATAATACAAAAGTTAAAAAGAAATGTAAGCCTCCCAGCACCGTCTGTATTTGTCTCATCTTGACCTGGAGTATGTTGGAGTACGCTCCCTCAAAGAGCCATGTTTGTGAGTCATGGTCCCACACCCACTGTCATGCACACCTACCCACACATGTACACACACACATGCACTCACACGCACACCTCAATCACAAACAGCCCCCATGATGCCCCAGAGACCAGAACGCAATCCACAGCAACATGCCCAGCCTCCCGGCCCACTGTCATATCACCCCTCCCCCAGAAACACACACACACACACACACCCATTGTGCACACAAACACAAGTTCCCCAGCACATCCATTCCCTGAACAGTGATTGATTGAAGGTCTGTCCAGTCCACATAAGCCTTATACACACATAACAATGATGACCACTAACACTGAAAGTCATCAGTTCCCAGACTCACATTCACATCCCCCAACACACACACACACACACACACACACACACACACACACATTTTAACATTCCTGAATAGAGCTGTCTTCCTGTCTTCCCATCGGTAACATCTTAGATTTGCTGAAATGCCATACCTAGTCCTAACTATGTTCAAGAATTAAGCTGTTCAGTACAGTAGCCACTAGCTGTACGTGGCTCTTGAGCACTTGCCATGTGGCTGGTTTCAACTGGGATGGGCTGTGACTGTAAAAGCCACACCAGATTTCAAAGACTTAGTAGGAAAAAAAATGAATGTAAGATATCTCATTTATAAGGTCTTACATCATTTGCATGTTGAAATGATAACTGTTGGGTATATTGGGTTAAATAAAATATATTATTAAATTAATTTCACCTGTTACCTTTTACATAAGGCTAGTGGAAATTTTTAATTGACACATGTGAACATTGTATTTCTTTTGGACAGCACTCACCTAGAAGCTTCATGCATTATCTTATTTAATTTTCACAGCAGTCTTGTGGATAAGAGACTATAATTATCCCCTTTCTCAGATGGGGAGATTGAGGTACAGAGAAAGAAAGTCCCCTGCTCAAGGTCACCCAGCTCATAAGAGCTAGGATTTGAACCCAGACAGCCTGGCCCCAGAGTCCTGCTTTATGCCCTCCACTCCATCACCTCTCTCATGAACTAATTTCATCCTCACAAAACCCTGTGAGGTGTTCTTCCAGCATCCCCATTTATCATAAGGGAAAACTGAGGCTCAAAGAGATGAAGTGGCTTGGGTCACACAGAGTCAATGATGGAGATGGACCCCCAAACCCAGGCATGCCTGTATCCAAAACCAGTGCACCCAGGCTCACTTGTGCACACGTGCACACACACATACACACACCTTACCTTCTTCAGACACCAGGTTCATCTGGACACACTCTGTCTCCCCACTGGGACACTGCATGTAGAAGAAGTGGTTGCAGGGTCCTGAGTGGCCCCCAGGACATGTAGGACACAGGAACTTGCTCAAGGTGCCTGAGGCCGGCAGGGTGGCTATGTAGGGGAGAGTGACAGTCAGCCGGGAGGACTCTCAGGACCTCCCAGGGCCCTTCGTGCGCTCATAGGCTCTACTACAAGGGAATGACATTAATGGGCTTTCCCACTGAACTGGGGTGAGGGTGCCTTAGGGTAGCCTGGCTGGAGAATGGGTGTTGAGTGCACGCCCTCTTCAACGCAGGACAAATTCTCCTCCAAAGTTACCCCACCACCTCCTTGGCCACCCATCTGACTGCTTTCTGGTGGCAGCGTACCGAGAGGAGTGGGCTCTTGGCAGTTGCCTTGGCAACAGGTGGTGTTGACCCAGAAGCCAAAACCAATGCTGTAGGTCAAGGCAAAGATGGAGTTGTCAAATGTGCAGTCCTTGGAGGCCACACAGGAACCATTTCTCCAGGAAACAGAGTTACTTGCACCTAAGACTGGAAAGATATGGAGGGCAGGCTCATGAAGAGAAGCAATTACCAGGGAACTTTGGGGGCTCCCCGCCCAGAATGTTGCAGTAGATGCCTTGCAACTGTATCTCCCATCCCACATGCTTTTTTGCAACATGACTTTACCACTCCCCCATCAAGAGGTGGAATCAACTTCTTCACCCCTTAAATCTCAACTGGCCTTGTGACTTGCTCTGATCAATAGACTGTGGCAGAAGTGACAGTGTGTCAGTTCTGGGCTTATCTCTTAAGAAGCCAGTGGTTTCCACTTTTCCCTGCTCAGAAGCCAGCCACCATACTGTAAGGAAGCTCAACTAGGCTACAGACTATGAGAGACCACATGGAGAGAAGCCTCGGAAGGTGAGAGACTGTATTGAACATTGCAGCCTCAGTTGAGTTCCCAGCTGAGTGCAGACACACCCCTTGGACCTCAGCCTTCACCCCTGGAGCAGAAGAACAGCCCAGCTGAGACTGGTCAACCCACTGAGTGGTGAGAAATAATAAATCATTATTTTTGGTTTGGGTTTTGTTTTTTTTGGCCTTGCCGTGTGGCTTGTGGGCTCTTAGTTCCCCAACCAGGGATTGAACCCAGGTCATGGCAGTGAAAGCGCCGAGTCCTAACCACTGGACTGCCAGGGAATTCCCAGAACCATTGTTGTTTTAAGTCACAAAGTTTTTTTTTTATCATTGTAGTAAAAAATACATAATATAACATTTACTTTCTCAACCACTTTTAAGTGTACAGCTCAGTACTGTTAACAATATTCACATTGTGGTATGATAGATCTCTAGAAATGTTTCATTTTGCAAAGCTGAAACTACCACCATTCTGCTTTCTTTTTCCATGATTTTGGCTACTGTAGCTACCTCCTGTCAATGGAATTATACAGTATTTGTCCTCTGTGCCTGGTTAAGCCTCTACACCTTGAGCTGCTTGGTTACTCAGGAATAACTATGACAAACGTGACATCGGATTTTAAGCTCACATCCTCCACCGCAACCAGCTTCTGTCTTCCATGGCCAGGAAAGGGCTACCATGACTGGAGTCAAGGCAGCAAACACAGGAGGGCAAGGAGAGGTCTTGGGTGTCTCAGGTCCCATTTCTTCCTCTCCTGCCCAATCCTGTCCGCTGGGGCACTCACCTGTGATGCCCGCTATCTGAAGGCAGTGGTTCCTATCTTCCGTGCAGGGGAGAGGGTTGCAATGGTGGAGGTCTGAGCAGGTGAAACAAATGGTGACCTTAGCCTTGGTATGGGTCGCAGGTACATGGGGACCTGGGGAGAGAGGAAGATGAACTGGCTGGAGGACAACGTGTGTGTGTGTGTGTGTGTGTGTGTGTTTGTGTGTGTGTGTGTGTGTACATTTCTGGGCACACAGCTATATGCCTGTGACTGTGCTGTGTGGATGCACTACTGCGATGATACAGTTTGTGTGTAGGAGCATGCAGGTCTGTTTCTCTGTGTGCACATGTGGTCACGTGGTTGTGCATGCGTACGCTGCACTCTGTGTGTTCTGGAATTGTCTGAGGAGGGCTGGGGATGTTTGTGTGTCCGCTTCCGTGGGCCCCTGTGTGTATAGGTATCTATGTGCATGTCTGTGTTTACGTGTATATGTAGGAGGCTTGTTTGGGGGGGTTCGTGTTTCCAGCAAGCTTTGGAGTGCTTGGATATATATGTTGGCGCATAGATATGGATGTTAGTAAAGTGTTTCAGTATGTCTGTGTATATTTTGTACTTTTGTATGTTTGTGTGTTTGTACCTGTCTCTTTCCCTGTCCACGTGTCTGGATCTGACAACCGATGTGTCTCTGCACAGATATGTTATATGCCCGCAGGGACTGTATACACAAAAATTCCAAGTCCCACCTTCCAGTGGTTAGTAATCCTATTTTGCCCTTTTTCCCTTTCCACGTTGTAAATTTTAGCTCCCAAGTCTTCCTTTTTTTTTTTCTTCATCGTGATCATTCATTTAAGCCTCTGCTTAGTTTTGAAAAGTAAACCGCCTAGCAGCTGGTAATCCGAGAAAGTGAAGGTGAGAAAGTTCCTGCTTTGCCTGCAGATTCAGCAAACAGATCCCCTTCATCACAGAACTGTCCTTGCTGTGCGGGTTTCTAACAAGAGCATCTTCTACATCCCCGGAGCTGAGGGGATACTGCTCTATCTAGGTTTGAACATTTTCTTTGCTGGTCTGAAATGTCTGTAATTCTGGTCAGTTGTCTCACTTAAAAAGCTGTTGCCCTGGTAAATACTATCTCAATTAACATCTCTCTTTTCTGGACGATGAAAATTATTGTCAATGTTCTTTGTTAAGCTGAAAGAAGACTATTGGCAAATCTGGCTTCTTTCACAAGCAAGGAAGTGAAGAAAAGGGAAAGACCGCCAGATTTCTTATCTAAATCGAGTTTAGATGTCTAATCTCGCTTACACAACAGGATGTTCGTGTTTTGAAGTACATGCTCTTCTGTAGGTGTGTTTTTTGGGTGCTGGGATGTAAATGTAGATCTCTGTGGAGGTGTGGATATATGCCAATGGGATTTTCTGCTTCCACGTGTCAGGTGGTATGAGTCTGTACGTGTGTGTAATTGCACTCCCTGGGAGCATGATGGTAGGGGGAGGGGATACCCTGGGAACACATAGGATCGGGAAGGGCATTTGGGATCCAGAGAGGGCAGAAAGGGTAGGGTCTCAGGAAGTCAGGGTTCAAAGCACCTGGGTGTGTGGTAGGAGCCGCGTGGTTGCATTCAGGCTTGGTGGTGAGATGAAATCCAGACGCTTCCGGGCCCAGGGTGGTGTTCGCTTGCAGGTGGCAGACCTCTGGTGTAGCACAGCCCTTCAGGATTTGGGGGCCCCCTGCAGAAACAGGGGGAAGCTTGAGGGGGAGACTCAGAGCTTGAGCCTTCCCACCTTGATGTCTGTCTTTCTCTGTCTGAAAGTTCCCAGCTCACCTGATTGTTCTGTATGATTCATCTTCAAATCTATTTGGTCATTTCTTACAACTGCTTGTTGCCTGCTCATTTGGAGGGTTCTAACTTTATTCCTTCATATATGTCACGTATAGCTGTGCTATGTTCTGTAGCTGCTAATTATAATAGCTGAGTTCCTTGTGGACCTCTATCTGTTGTTTGTTGCTTCTGCTATCACTCATGGTGGCTTGTTTCCTTGTGCATCTCATGGGCTCTGGATTGTGAGCTCACATTTGGTTGATGTCAATCTGTGGGAGTCCTGGGGGCTTTTCCCTGGAGACGATTTGCCTTTGCTTATACTGAGAGCCAGGAGGTGCTACCAACTTGGGATCATTTCAGCCTCCTTCCAAGGTCCCTGGCTTATGTGGTGATTAAAGAGTCAGCTCCCCAACCATGCTGTGGACCCAAGACCTAGTCACTTAAAACAGGCTGTTATCAGCATTCGCTCTCAGGGCCACTGCACCTTTCATTTTCACTCACTGATCTCCTTCTGATTTCTGCTCACATTTTAGTTTTATTTGGGGAGCCTTGGAAATTTCCCTAACTTCCCATAAGCCCCCGAAATCATGGAAAAACTTTTCTGACAGCATCTAGTTCATCTGTAAACGGTACCAAGGGGGATGGGTGGTGGGAGCAATCCATCCTGGAAGCAGGATGTAAGAGGGTATATTGTCTGCAGAGCAGTTAAAACCAGTAATAAAACGAACTGAAAGTCAATCTGCTTTTTATTATCACCATATACCCGCATTTCTAAACACTGGTGGTGATAAAATACCTCTCTCCACTGGAGTGGACCACGCCCCCCATTCTTGTTCCTCCCACCTCCACCTTTCCAGCACGCCACTGTTTGTAGAAGAAAGACCCTTCAGAGAATCTAGTCTGCCAGGCTACACTGCCAGGAGCAGAAGCCCAGGCCACTTCTCTCTTTCACTCTGCTGCCTTCATAGTTAGTCTATTCTCTGACCAGTTTGGTTCTATTCTAAGCCTTTTGTTCAAAAAGCCTCTGCTCCAACCATTTGCAAGCAATAGTGATGATTTAAAAATACATCTGCAAATTCTTTAAGACCAAAAGGTGAGGGTCTGTACCTCCTCTCCATGAAATCAAATGGACTTTTGTGACCATTTCAACCAATAAAGCACAGCAGAAGGGACAAGGTGTGATTTCCAAGGCTAGGTCATAAAAGACCATGTAGCTGCCACCTTGTTTGTTGGAATACTTGCTCTCGAATTCTTCAGCTGCCACGTAAAGGTGGTGGCAGCCATGATGTGAGGAAGCCCAATTTGACCAACGAGGAGAAATCACACAGAGAAGCTTGGAGATTACATGGAGAGTGAAGGGGGCCAACTAGCCCAAGCTGCTGCCTTGTTTCTGCATTATTCAGTGTATCGGAGTCTCTGCCACCATACAAAAAGCCCCAAGGCAGCCATGCTGTGAGGAAGCCCAATCTAACCAATGTGGAGAGAACACATGGAAAGGCCTGGATTCTACATGTATGAGATGCTCATCAAGCCCCTAGTTGCCCTCAGCCCTGCAGTTCTAGCTCCAGCAACCCTCTGACTGTATCTATATGAGAGACCCAGAACTGTCCAGCTGAACTTTTCCTGAATTCCCAACCTAGAGAAACTGTAAGCGTTAGTAAAATGATTGTTGTTGTTTTAAGCCACTACGGGTGAGAGTGATTTGTTAAGTAGCAATAGATAACCAGAACACACATGCAAATAAACCTCAACACTGATCTGTGCAGGTGGGAGGGAGGCCAGCCATGCAACTGACCTCCTGAAGGGAACCCTTACCTCCATGCCATGTCCCACTGAGGGTGAAACACACAGTCTGGTTCCCGGTGCAGTTCATGACCGAAAGGGAGTCACATGGGGCCGACTTATTCCCAGAACAGTAGGTACACTTCACCCCGTTGGGCTGAGCTTCGGGTCTTGCTTCTGGTGGGAACGGTTGTGGTGAGGATAGGATGGGGCTGAGGGAGACCCCCTCTCAGCCCTCCTTTCCCCCTCCAGCCCTCTGTTCTTGCTGTTTCCACTCACAACAACCCAGAGCAGGACTTCCCTGGTGGCGCAGTGGTTCAGAATCTGCCTGCCAATGCACGGCACATGGGTTTGATCCCTGGTCCAGGAAGATCCCACAAGCCGCAGAGCAACTAAGCCCATGCGCCACAACTACTGAGCCTACAAGCCGCAACTGCAGAAGCCTGCGCACCTAGAGCCCGTGCTCCGCAACAAGGGAAGCCACCGCAATGAGAAGCCCGTGCACCGCAAGAAAGAGTAGCCCCCGCTCACCACAACTAGAGAAAGCCCGCGCACAACAATGAAGACCCAATGCAGCCAAAAATTAAAAAAAAAACAAAAACAAAAAAACCCAAAGCATCTTCCTCCAAAGTGGCACTAGCCTGGTCTCAGACACCCTTCTGGCCCTTGAAGATTTATTCCGAGGAGCAGCGAACAGAACCAAAGGTGGAGCTGGCCCCACTCTGTTCATTTGTCCTACACAAACCTTCAGGCTGAATCCCAAGGCTTCTTTCATTCATTCCACAAACATTTCTTGAGCACCTACTGTGTGCCAGGCCCTGTTTTCAAGACACAGCACTGACCACACAGACAGAAGCCCTCCCTCAAAGACCCCAAGTTCCAAATGTGACGAAAAGGTGATCCTGTTATTTTAGGTTTTAAGATATTGTGGTGCTCTACAAAAGAGCGGTACTCCACCATCTGATTAGTTTTCAGAGTTTTCTTAGAGAGCTGAAACATTTAAGAGGAAGCCATTTAAGCATGTTTTTCCTGAGTCAAAACTAAGCCACATATTGTTTTTGGTTTTTTTTTAATTAATTAATTTATTTATTTACTTTTGGCTGTGTTGGGTCTTCGTTTCCGTGCGAGGGCTTTCTCTAGTTGCGGCAAGCGGGGACCACTCTTCATCGCGGTGCACGGGCCTCTCACTATCGCGGCCTCTCTTGTTGCGGAGCACAGGCTCCAGACGCGCAGGCTCAGCAGTTGTGGCTCACGGGCCTAGTTGCTCCGCGGCATGTGGGATCTTCCCAGACCAGGGCTCGAACCCGTGACCCCTGCATTGGCAGGCGGATTCTCAACCACTGCACCACCAGGGAAGCCCACCACGTATCGTTTTAACATGGGTTTATACTGAAACATTGACAGATATAGAAAAGTAGAGAACTGTGCTGATTGATACGCGGCTGCTGTCTACACACGGCTATTTAGTAGTTAAACTGTGGCTGGTTCCCTTTGGGAGGCGTCGTGAGTATAAACACACTCTAGATTTCGGAGGCTTAGTTTGGGAAAAGAAAGTAAAATATCTCATTAATTATCTCCATGTTGAAGTAATAGTTTAGATATGGTACCTTAAATAAGGTCGATTCTTAAATTAATTTCACCTGTTTCTTTGTGCTTTTGAATGTGGCTACTAGAAAGACTTTCATTCCCTAATGTGGCTCACATTGTATTTCTACAGACAGCACTGCTATTAGCATCTACCAAGAGACAATTACTCTAGTACACCTGAAACTAACACAATATTGTAAATCAACTATAGTCCAATATAAAATAAAGATTTTTAGGGAATTCTCTGGCAGTCCAGTGGTTAGGGACTGAAATTAACACAATATTGTAAATCAACTATAGTCCAATATAAAATAAAGATTTTTAGGGAATTCTCTGGCAGTCCAATGGTTAGGACTCCACACTCTCACTGCCGAGGGCCTGGGTTCAATCCCTGGTCAGGGAACTAAGATCCCACAAGCCGTGTGGTGTGGCAAAAATAAATAAAATAAAATAAAATAAAAATTTTTTAAAGAACCAAAAAAAAAATGATCAGTAGAAGAATCTGAAAAAGAATGCGTATATGTTTATTTTAAAATAAAAAAAATTTTTTAATAATAAAAAAAGAGACAATTACTCTAAGTATTCCGAGATAGTCCCTTCAACCTTTCTTTACACATAGGAGTTTTGTTTGATGCAGTTATACTCATAATTGGCATTTTATATGCTGAATAACATGCCCACCTCTCAGCTTGGACTTGGCTATTTTATTTGGTTGACGTGCACAGTTTAGGAGGAGGGAAATCCCGGGTGTCTGGAAGGATGGCTAGTAGCCCTGAATGTGGAGCTGTCTCAAGTCTCCCCACTGCTATACCTGCCAAATACAAAATTCCTTCTCTGGAAAAAATAACCAGGCAACCAAAAGTGATCTTTATCACCACTCAGAGACAGGTCTGGAGTGAGCCAGCGAGGAGATGCTCATCGTCAAGGTCGAGCAAGTGCAAAGTCAGCACCTGAAAATGAGCACCTCCCCTTACCCTACACCAGAGCCCATCACCACCCATGACATTTCTTGTTCTGCTTGACTATCCTTCGGGGCAGCCCCTCTCCTAAGGAGAAATAAGAGTCTGGGGCTTCTCTCCAGCCCCACCGCCAATAACTGGATAAGCACAGCTACAATTCATAGAGTGCCTACTATATGCCAGCCCTGCGCTGGATGCACCCCCTGCCAAAGTTATTTCACACCCATTTTCCAGATGAGAAAACTGAGGTTCTTCCTGTCTCAGGCAGCCAGGCAGAGCCGGAAACCAAGGCCAAGTTCCCATGACACCCCACCCGGTGTGTGACCCCCAGGTCGCGCTGACCAACCTTGTGGGATAAACCTGCTACAGCTGTTTTCACAACAGGCTGTTCTGATCCAGAGACTCAAGTGGGGGCCGTAGGTCAGGGAGTAAACATCTCTTCGGCATTCCCCAGGGGCCACGCAGGACCCATTCTTGACGAGAGTCCCATTTGCTGGCGACAGAAGTTGAGGAGGGGAAGTTAGAGACCACCCCCAAGCCCTCCCAGACCTCTGCCCCTCTGCAGCAATGCCCAGAGGTCAATCTGGGGCCTCAGCTGGTGTTGAGAGCACCCCATCCCCCAACCCCCCGCAGCAGTGAGCTGAGCTACCAGGCAAAGTTTGCAACCTTCAGTCCCAGGGCGGCAGGTCCAGGCCTCTCCCCTCTGACCCCTGCCCACCCACTTTGGGTACTTTGTCCATCCTCCCTGCCCACCCCCTAGCCGATCCCCCACCCAGCTGCAACTGGCTAAACAAGCAGGAGTCCTGGGCTGGAGGACAGATTATCTCTGTGCAGTTTCCTAGCAGAGGGCAGACTGGACACATCTTGGAGGTCCCTGTGGAGAGAGAGGGGTGATCAGAACTTGTGATTTGAGAAGGAGAAAAGGAGAACAAACAAACACACTCTCACGCACAATTCAAGAATAGAACTAAGGGGGAATTCCCCGGCGGTCCAGTGGTTAGGATTCGGCGCATTCACTGCCAAGGGCCTGGGTTCAATCCCTGGCTGGGGAACTAAGATCCCGCAAGCTGTTTGGCACGGCCAGAAAAGGATAATAATAAAAGTAAAAATAAAGAATAGAACTAAGGGCTGGGGGTGGGAGGACTGGTGGGAGAAGATCAAGGAACATTTTCCTGGTGGTGAGTAAATGGCATTCCAGGTGGGCGAAACAGTGTGGGCAAAGTTTGGGGGCTGGAATCAGCACCTCCAAGCTGGGGCTGAGGATAATCTCCGTGTAATCTATCAGTTCTCACCGTGGAACTCTTTTTCGCAACGTTTCCCCCCTCCAAGTCCAGAACTGAACAGATAAGAGTGTCATTTCCCTTCATCATTTCTCTTTATCAGCCGGGCTGAGGACGATGTCTAGTGAGTCTTCATCTTAACCCCCAAGAGGTCCCTGAGGCTCTTCCAAGAAACCTCAAGGCTCTAAGACACACAGTCTGAAAAGTTCTGACCTTGACTCATACCTTCCTCTTACAGATGAGGAAAGTGAAGCTGGGGGGCGGGAGGGACTTAGGGTCCCACCCACAATCACGCAGCGAGGTCCTGGCTAGGTTCTGACCACTTAATTCCCAGCCAAAGCGGGTAGAATTAGAACCAGGGGGGAGATAGGCAGATGAGGTAAAGGAATAATAATAAGTCATGAATAATAACTCACCTACAGGCAGGGCCACTTATGACCTGATACTGTTCTAAGCTCTTAAAAATCTCCTCAAACAAAAAAAAATTTTTTTTAAGTTGAGGATTATGTTTTATTTCGGGCATGCCTGAGGACTTAAGCCTGGGATACCCCCTCTCAGATAGTTCTGAGGGACTGTTCCAAAAAGGTAGGGGAGGAGCCAGGGTATATAGGAGTTTCTGCAAAGACAAACAAAAAACCCCACAGGTAGTCGAACATCAAAAGACTACTGCTAATTAAAGAAAACCCAGGGACTTCCCTGGTGGCGCAGTGCTTAAGAATCCGCCTGCCAATGCAGGAGACACGGGTTCGAGCCCTGGTCCGGGAAGATCCCACATGCCGCGGAGCAACTAAGCCCGTGCACCACAACTACTGAACCGCCCTCTAGAGCCCGCAAGCCACAATTACTGAGCCCACGTGCCACAACTACTGAAGCCCACGCGCCTAGAGCCCGTGCTCCGCAACGAAGAGTAGCCCCAGCTTGCCGCAACTAGAGAAAGCCTGCGCGCAGCAACGAAGACCCAACGCAGCCAAAAATAAATAAATAAATAAATTTATTAAAACCCCCCCAAACCCAGACATCTCAAGTTAATGAATTTAACGCTTTTCTATCTCTTCAAACATATTAATTCAGTGAATGCCCCCAAGAGCCCCCTGAGGCAGAGTCATTATCAGCCTCATTTCACAGATGGGGAAACTGAGGCACAGAGAGGTTAAGTGGCTTGCTCAAGATCACACAGCTAAGAAGTGGCAGAGCCAGGATTTGAACCCAGGCAGCCTGGCTCCAGAACTATGCTCTCAAACACTCCCTCCAGCTGCTTCCGTTGGACAAAAAGCCAAGATACAAGAAGCTGGCACTCAGACTCCCACCACCCATGTGGCCTTGGGGCCCACCCTCTCCCTCTCTGAGGGACCACACACAATGCGCCTACCTTCTGAGGCTGCCAGCGCTCCCAGGAGCGCCAGAGGAGAGAGGAGCCAGAGCATGATCCAGGCCGGAGAGGAGGAAGCAGAACCCAGGTGCCCTGCCCTTTTATTCAAGGGCATTGGCTAGGGTGGCAGCCCTGGAAGAGGGAGAGCAAAATAGGCTGGGGAAATAGCGGCCCCACCTGCCATCCTGGCCACTGGGAGCTGGGGAAAGGGCTTAGGGAATGTGGAGATGGGGAAACTGAGTCCTGAGGGGCATGTAGGACAAGCTGGAGGCTACTCAGCGAAGCCAAAGAAGAACGATGGGCATGTTGTTATTATTATTATTATTATTACTAATAGGTTTGCTGGTCATTCCATAGAGATGTTAACTCACTAGCTCCTTACAATAATCCTACAAGCTATCGCCATTAATCCCAGGAGGCATATTCAAAATATTTGACCATCAGTCAGTATAGGCCAGGCTACGCAGCAGTAACAATTCGGCCCCATTACTAGAGCAATGTCCTGGTGCCTTCCACTGACCTGGTGTTTCCCTTTTAGTTAGTAGAACCTGGGGATGTCTGGGAGGACCCAGACATGCCATAGGTTGGGGGGCAACCAGGGTCTTGGGGGAGCAGATTTTTACCAACCAAATCTGGAGGTATCTCAATATTTTTACAACTGGTACAGTTGAAATCAGCCCTGAGTTTCCCCATCTAACAGAGAAGGAAACTAAGGCTCAGAGCAGTCCAGGGCCTTGTCCAAGGCCACAAAGTGAGGACATTGGCACAACCAGGGTTTGAACGCAGGCCCCACTGAATTGACCACTGGGTTTCACCAAGAGGGGAGAGGGAAGACAGCTCCCTTTCTCTGGATGAGGCCTGCATTGCTCTCTTGCCCCGCCTCTGCTGGGCAGCCTTGATTTGCACATCTGTTCAATGGGAATAAGGTCCATCTCAACCACCCACGAAGGGCCTTCCAGCCCCGATGCTTGGAATGTCTCTTCACGAGCTTTGAGTCCCCACCGGCCTCTCCTTTGCGGAGTAACCCTGGGGCTATCCCTTCCCTTGTTTGGGGCCTTGTGTTGAACACTGAGATCCTTTTCTTTCTAGTCTGGATTTTTAAGAAAAAATTTTGGCTGCATTGGGTCTTCGTTGCTGCATGCCGGCTTTCTCTAGTTGTGGCGAGTAGGGGCTACTCTTCGTTGTGGTGCGCGAGCTTCTCGTTGCAGTGGCTTCTCTTGTTGCAGAGCAGGGGCTCTAGGTGCACCGGCTTCAGTAGTTGCAGCACGTGGGCTCAGTAGTTGTGGCGCATGGGCTTAGTTGCTCCACGGCACGTGGGATCTTCCCGGACCAGCGCTCGAACCCGTGTCTCCTGCATTGGCAGGCGGATTCTTAACCACTGCACCACCAGGGAAGTCCCAAGCCCTATGATTTTAAATCAGAATTGTTAATCCTCAATGGACAGTTCCATTCTTCTGCAAACTCAGGCTCTGACCTCGGAGGTTAGGTCAGGGATCCCTGCCCCACCCGCAGGATCCATATTAGATCTTAGGAGACCACAGCTTGGCTGGCACTTCCCAGGAAGGAAACAAGTGAGGTCATCAGGCCTCCACCAGTCCCTACGCAGATAAGATGAGTGATATGTCACTGCCCTGGTGACATTAAACTGGCATCAAGCCAGGGCCTTCAGTAAGCACTCCATAAACGTTGGCTGCTTTACTGTTAAGGTGATTTATACTAATGATGCTCAGGCTTCAAGGAAACCACACACCCACGCAGAGGGAGATGAGCGCTGCGGAATCAGAAGGCCTGGATTCAAGTTCCAGTTCTGTTGCTTCAAGCTGGGTGGTCTTGGACATTTCACCCCCCTGAGTCTCAGTTTCCTCATTTGTCAAAGAGGGCGAATAGGAAGACCTACATCACAGGGCTGCTGTGAGGATAAAATGAACTGATGCATCAGAGAAGAGCACTGAGAACAACAGATGCTCTATATCATCATCATCACCTTATCATCATCTCATCATAATCATCATCACCATCATCATCTCATCATCATCATCACCATCATCATCATCATCATCATCATCACCATCATCATCATCACCATCATCATCATCATCATCATCATCACCATCATCATCATCATCATCATCACCATCATCATCATCACCATCATCATCATCATCATCACCATCATCATCATCATCACCATCATCATCATCATTTAGCTGCGGGCGTGGCAAGGCTGGGGCTGGCCTACCCCCTTGGCTGAGACAAGAGAGCCCAACTGAGAGAAACGACCAATCCAAGGTCACTCTGCAGGACTGTCAGACTTCCCAGACTCTGGGGAAAGGCCCTCAATCAGGGCGTACAGTCAAGGAGCTCTCTCTGGAAGGTGCCAGTCCTAAGGGAGAAAGACGGGAGCCTGGAGATGGCTCTTCCTGACAGGGTGCTGTAGCAGGGACAAGTTTGGGGAGGAGGCCCACCTCCTTCCCAGGTGGATCTTGAGCCCCTCAGTTCAGGAGCAGTGGGAAGAAGGGAGAACAGTCCCCCAGGAGCCTGGAGTCCAGGAGGAGAGAGCGGCTCCTGGTGCTTCATGACTAGCAGCCAGTCTCCTCAAAGGTTAGCTGATAACTCAGGCTGGGTAAACAGGCCATGAGCTGCACACACACGAGACTTTCAGGGTAAAGAGTGTGAAGGGCAGGGAGGCAGGGGTGGACGTTTCCCTGCTCTTAATTTGAAACCTGGAGGTGAGGGGACATCAGAGCAGTTCACTAATGCATGTCCAAGCAAATATGGGCATATGCACACCCCCCTTTTATGTACAAACAACAGGATATGATACACACTGTTCTGCCCCTAGATTTTTCCACCTGACAATCATGTAACCTGAATTACATAGTTTCCTCTTTCTTTTTTCCATTGGTTAAGTGTACCTCTTGTACAGTTTGGTATGTTCCCATCCCTCGGTATTACAAACGATGCTGCCGTGAAAGAAGAACATAGGTACTGAGTTCCCAGAAGCGGTTAAGTGGTTTTGCAACATCAGAAAAGTTTGCTACATTTGTAATTTTGAGAGCAATTGCAAAATGACCATCCACGGGGTTGTACCAATTTACACTCCCACCAGCAGTGGGCGAGTGTCCGTTTCCCCACAGACTGGCCAACTCTGTGTATCATCCAACTGTTTTATTTTTGCCAATTCGTAGGTGAAGGGGTGTGGTAGGATGCTGGTGGCCATCAATTCTGTGCGGTTCCTTCCATCAAGAGGCGGTCCTTGCTCCCCTGGCGGTCCAGTGGTTACGACTCCACGCTTCCACTGCAGAGGGCGCGAGTTCGATCCCTGGTCGGGGAACTAAGATCCCGCATACCACGCAGGGCAGTGTGGCCAAAAATAATAAAAAGAGAGAGAGAGAGAGACAGAGAGAGAGATGGAGTCTATTTCCCTCTCCTCAACTCTGAGCCAGTCCTGGAACTTGCTTTGACCACAGAATGTGGCAGAATTAACATTGCATGAGTTCTGAGCCTCTGCCTAAGGGGAACTTGCTGCTTCTGTCATCACCTTGTTGCTGCTGAGAACCCTTTTGCCACTGTGCGAACCAGCTTGCCTCCTGTAGGATGGCAGAGGCTCTGGGCATCCCAGCTATTCCAGTTGACAACCTACAAGCGAAGCCATCCAAGATCAACCAGGCCCAGCTGAGCCAGCCTAGACCAAGATGGGCCCAGCCAAGCCACAGAATCTCAAGGCATAATGTTTGTTGTTTCAAGCCACTCAAATTTGGGGTGGTGTAATCTAGCAAAAGCCAGCTGATGCAAATGGTATTTCAGTGTCATTTTTACAAGAGTCATTGTGTTTCTTCTTCCATCCTTTCCTAATTTTTCTGTTGATTCATAGGAGCTGTATCAGTGTCCTGTGGCTGCCACGGCAAAGTACCACAAACTGGGTGGCCTGAAACAACAGAAATGTATTGCCTCGCAATCTGGAGGCTGGAAGTCCAAAATTCAGGTGTTGGCGGGACTGTGCTGTCTCTGAAACCCGTCAGGGGATCCTTTCTTGCCTCTTGGCGCCTTCTTGTGATTTGCTGGCAGTCTTTGGCCGGCAACTCATAACTCCCATCTCTGCTTTTAGCATCACATGGCCTTCTCCCTGTGTCTCTGTCTTCACATGACCATCTTCTTATAAAGACACCAATCACATTGGATTAGGGGAACACCCTACTCCACTGTGACCTCAGCTTAACTAATTACATCAGCAACAACCCTGTTTCCAAATAAGGTCACATTCTGAGTACGGTGAGTTAGGACTTCAACATATCCTTTTCTCTGTCTTTCCTTTTTTTTTTTGGAGGTGGGGCACACCCTTCCATCCCTGATAGGAGCTTTTTATCTATTAGCAACATTAGCCCTTGGATTGCAATGGTTATTTCTGCTATTGCAGCTAAGTGGGGAAACTTGAGCTGCTAAGTGCTAGAGGCAGGAAAACCTTTCTTTGCACAAACTCAACACATTTTTTTCCTCTGGCTCCCCTATTCTCCCCAGGTCACCCCAGCATCATGAAACCAGAGGGAGGCATGGCAAAGAGGACTGACTGGTGGAGGACGGGATGGAAAAAGGCTGGGGGCTTCCAGCTCCCGGTTCTTGTCCCCCGAAGGCAGAGACACTCAGCATGGTAGTTATGAGAGCAGGCGGTAGAGACAGACGGCTTGGGTCCAAACCTGACTCTGTATTTACAAGTCATCACAGGCAAATGATTTAACCTCTTGCATTCATTTGCTATTGTTGCTGTAATAAATTACCACCGACTTAGTGCCTTAAAGCAACAGAAATATATTCTCTTACAGCACGGCAGGTTGGAAATCTGAAATGAGTCTTTTTTTAAAATATAAATTTATATATTTTTTATTTATTTTTATTTTTGGCTGCCTTGGGCCCTCGCTGCGCACAGGCTTTCTCTAGTTGCGGAGAGCGGGGGCTTCTCTTCATTGCGGTGCGCGGGCTTCTCATTGTGGTTGCTTGTCTTGTTGCGAAGCACGGGTTCTAGGCACGCAGGCTTCGGTAGTTGTGGCTCACAGGCTCCAGAGTGCAGGCTCAGTAGTTGTGGCTCACGGGCTTAGTTGCTCCGTGGCATGTGGGATCTTCCCGGACCGGGGCTCGAACCTGTGTCCCCTGCATGGCAGGCAGATTCTTAACCACTGCGCCACCAGGGAAGTCCGAGTCTTTTTTTTTTTTAAGTCTTTTATTGAATTTGTTACACTATTGCTTCTGTTTTGTGTTTTGGGTTTTTGGCCATGAGGCATGTGGAATGTAGAATTGTAGCTCCCTCACCAGGGAGGGAACCTGCACCCTCCACACTGGAAGGCGAAGTCTTAACCACTGGACTGCCAGGGAAGTCCCCGAAATGAGTCTTAAGGGGTCCAAACCAAGGGGTTAGCAGGGCAGCGCTCCCTCCAGAGACCGGAGACTGTAGCGGTGCAGTGATGGCCCTGCCTTTTTTCAGTAGCTCGAGCTGCACATCCTGCATTCCTTGGTTCGTGGCCCCTCCCTCCATCTCCAAAGCCAGCAGCAAAACATCTTCTTTCTCTGACCCTGCTTTCCTCCACTCTGTCTATAGTCACAGGTCCACCTACCTCCCTCTGTAAGGACACTTGTGGTTACAGGTAGAGCTCACTCACACCATCAGGGTAATGAATGTCCCCATCTTAAGCTCCTTGACGTAATCACATCTGCAAAGACCCTTTTTTTCACATGAGGTAACATTCACAGGTTGCAGGGCTTAGGACCTGGATATCTTGGGAGGCCACGGCTCAGCCTACCACACCCCTGTGAACCCCAGTTTCCTCAACTGTAAAACAGGCGACTGTGAAGAGTCACCGAGTTATATAGAGAAAGCACTCAGACCAGTATCTTGCATAGCACTGGCGTCCGGTCAAACTGAGACAGGGAGAACCTCACTTACAGTCTCCCCTTTGGGCCTCAGTTTCTCTGTCTGGAAAATGATGGGTGCGGACCTCAGGGGTCTCCCTGCTCTGCCGCTCCTGAAGGTGAGTCCTCTTCTGTCCCTTGTTTTTGCAGAGGGAAAGCCAAGGCCCTGGGAGGAGATGTCCCCCAGGTAGGAGGCGGCCAGGCCAGGCTGGGAAAGCCCATGGGTGTTACCTGGCAGGCCTCCTGGAGTTGGGGAGGTAACAGCTGAAGCCCCAGCCACATTCTCAGCCCAGGCCAGAGGGGGTCACTTCCTCAGGCAGGTGGCAAGAGGCTGAGGGGGTCTTGGATGTGCGTGCACGTGCGCGCGCGCACACACACACACACACACAGTATCTGTCAGTCTGTCTCTACTCTTCTCTCATTGAAGGCAATTGGAGGTCGTTCTCACTAACTCCGTCTGTCAGTCTCTCTCTGTCCCTCTGTTTCTTGCTTGGCTCTCTGCTGCTGTTTTCTTTTTTCCTTATTTTTATTAATGAAAAAAAATAATTTTGATAAAATGCATGTAACATAAAATTTACTATTTTAATCATTTTACGTGTACAGTTCAGTAGTGTTAAGTACATTCACATTGTTGTGCAACCAATCTTCAGAACCTTTTCATCTTTTTTCAAAAATTTTTATTTTATAGTTGATTTACAATGTTGTATTAGTTTCAGGTGTACAGCAAAGTGATTCAGTTATACATATACATATGTCTATTCTTTTTCAAATTCTTTTCCCATTTAGGTTATTACAGAATATTGAGCAGAGTTCCCTGTGCTATACAGTAGGTCCTTGTTGGTTATCTACTTTTTTTTTTTTTTTCTTTTGGCCGCACAGCCTGCGGGATCTTAGTTCCCCCACCAGGGATCGAACCTGTGCCCACTGCAGTGGAAGTGCAGAGTCTTAGCCACTGGACCGCCAGGGAAGTCCCTGGTTATCTATTTTAAATAGAGTAGTGTGTATATGTCAAGTCTCTGTCTCTCTCCCTCTCTCTCCTTACCTGTCTGTCTCTTTCTCTGTCTCTGTCTCTCTCGATCTCTCTCCCTCTCTGTCTCTGCACGAGATTCTCCTTTCCTCAGCCCCGGGAAGCCCCCGAAACCCATGGGCCTCGCCCAGGACTCAGCAGGCAGGTAGGAGCTGGGTGAGGCCCAGGTGAGTCACGGGGAGGAAGGAGCTGACATTCCTGTCGCTTTTCTGGGATTGTGCACGGCCCAGCCCCCGGCCTGCCCCTTCCTGTAATACGTCACTGGACCTCACAGTGTGTGTCACTTGAGAGAGAGAGAGAGAACAAGTCAGAGACAGAGACAGAGAGACAGAAAGAGACAGAGAGAAAGAAACAAAGACAGGCATTGAGAGAGACGAACAACAGAGACAGAGAGACAGAAAAAAAGATACAGAGACACAGAAATAGAGGACAGAGAGTCAGAGAGATAGGATGGAGAGAGACAGAGAGAGGCAAAGAAAAGGAGCAAGACAGAGAGATAGAAAAACACAGAGAAACAGAAAGGGAGAGACAGATGGACAGATTTTGGGAGACCAGAGCAGTCTGAGGTTGGGATGGGAGGGTTCCGAGTTATTTCTCTCATTCTTCAAATAAAAGTGAAAATCGTGGGCCTTCCCTGGTGTCACAGTGGTTAAGAATCCGCCTGGCAATGCAGGAGACACGGGTTCGAGCCCTGGTCTGGGAAGATCCCACATGCCACGGAGCAACTAAGCCCCTGTGCCACAGCTACTGAGCCTGCACTCTAGAGCCCACGAGCCACAACCACTGAGCCCGTGTGCCACAACTACTGAAGCCCGCGTGCCTAGAGCCTGTGCTCCACAACAAGAGAAGCCACCACAATGAGAAGCCTGCGCACCGCAACGAAGAGTAGCCCCCGCTCGCCGCAACTAGAGAAAGCCCATGCTCAGCAACAAAGACCCAATGCAGCCAAAAATAAATAAATAAATAAATTTATTTAAAAAAAAAAAAAGAGAGAGAAAATCGTGGTCCGGAGCAGTGAGGTCATCCGGCCAAGAAGTGGTAGTGCCGGACCACACAGCTCCATGTGATCCCAAACTTGAACCTTCCTTTCACTGAGAGATGCCTCCACCCACCCCAGATCCATTTCACAGCTGGGAAAAGCAAAGATTTGTGGTGTGAAGCCATCTGCCCAGGGTCCCCCAGGAGCAAGTAGGTGAGCTGGGTCTCAAGCCTACTTGGACCAACACCCCGACTTTCTATCTCCCCACGTCATATGCATTAATATCTCATTCAGTCTTCACGCCAGCCCCAAGAGGGACCCCATTTTCCACATGAGGAAACTGAAACTTGGCAAGGAGGGTATCAGTTGACCCAGGGTGACCTAGCTAGGGAGCTGTCCTGTCCTGCTGTCATCAGCAGGACAACAGCTATCCTAAGACTCATGACAGCTCTACCTCCATCCCTATCCCCCAGAGAGGAAACACAGGGCCAGAGTCTAGAGTCGGGCCCAACAGCAATAACAATGGCAGTGATGATTTTTATTGAGCACTTGCTATGTGCCAGGCACTGTGCAAGTGCTTTGGGTGTACACTTTTCTGTCGCTAGCCCACAAGCCCTGGGAGAGAGGCGCTTAGCTTTACTTTCCAGATAGAGGACTTGAGGCACAGAGAAGTTAAGTAAACTGCCCAAGGCAGCACAGCTATTGAATAGCTGAAATTTGAACACTCACAGTCTGGTGTCAGCCCCCACACTCTTACTCTCTTAGAAAAGAGAGTTTCTTTGGGATTTTTCTTACCTTATCTTCAAATGATTACCTTAAGGTTTTGATGCATTAGTAAGAATAACAATAGTATAATCATTATTGCTGTGGTAGAGGTAGCTACTGCTTACTCATAGCCTACGACTGTTCCTGTCACACTGGCCCCTCTGCTGTTCCTAGATCTCATCAGATCTGCCCCCACCTCAGGGTCTTTGTACTCACAGTTTCCTCTCCCTGGAATTCTTCCTGGACCATCTGCCTGGACTTCTTCCCTCACTACCTTCAGCCTCTCTTCAAATATCACCTCCTCAGGAAAGCCCTCCTGGATTACCTGGCCTAAAACCAACCTTGCCTCACCTGTACCCTTGCACCTCTTCAACCTGGTTTGTTTTTCTGCACTTCACTTATCACAGCCTGACAGCAATAGATTAGATAACATATATTTACTCCCTATTGTCACAAGGGCAGGGACTTTCCTGCTGTGTCCCCAGCTTCTGGACCAGTGCCTGGCACAAAATAGTTCCTCAGTAAATGTTGACAGAGATTGTTGAGCCCTCCCTGTGGGCCAGTGACTGTTTCAGGCATTTAATTCAACTGCATTAAATTGCTCTGACTGGGAGGGAGAGACTATTTTACCTTTGGCACTTTATTTTCCTTTTAAAAAACTTATTATGAACCTTTACAAACACAGAGGAGACAGAATGGCATATAAGTTACCTCGATATAATTGATACAGCTATTTTGCCTTTCTTTTTTCCTAAAATATTTCAAGGTAAATACAGACATCGATGACATTCAACCTCTAAATATTTCATTGAGCATCTGTAAAATATAAGAAAAAGTTTTCCACATAACCACACAACCATGGTCATAACAGCAATATCTACTTTTTGGCTGAAGTGTTTTAAGGTAAATGGAGACATTGTATTATTTCATCCCCAAATATTTCAGCGTGCAGCTCTAAATGATAAAGACATTTTCCCATATAACCACACTACCGTTATCCTTCCTAACAAAACTAAGGAAAGACCTATATTATCTAATAATCAGCCACAAATTTCCCGTCGTGACAAGTTTTAATCCGAGGGGTGAGGGCCCTTGCCCACGGTCCCATGGCAGGAAGAGAGAGAAGTGGAATTTGCACCCAGGCAGCCTGGAGACAGCTGTGACTACGGCCAGCGTTGAGTCAGAGCAGAGCCAGCCCCCCTACCCCTAGCTGGCCGCGTCCTGGTAAAGGAAGTTTGCGAGGAAGGTGGGTGGGGGTGGATGACCCACGCATCTGGAGCTGACTCGCTCTTTCGCAAACGTCTGGGAGGAGCCCCCAGGGCCACAAAACTGTCTCCTCCCGGGCGCCAGACTGAGAGGTGCAGGGAGACCGCGGAGAGGAGCCGCCGCCGGACATGGGCCGCCCGCTGCTGCTGCTGCTACTGTTGGCTCAGACCTGCATTCCAGGTAGGGGCTGGGTGCCCGAATCTCTGCGCTGGGGACCGGGTCAGACGGGGGGGGGGGGGGGGGGGGCGGGGGTGGAAGGGAGGGGGGAGGGGAGGGGAAGAGAGCTCAGAGTCTGATGACTTGGAGGAGGGCTCAGTCCCCAGCCCCTCCACCCACACTCAAATACTAATTCTCCTGCTGTCTGCAGCCTCACACGGCGCGGTACCGGCCACACAGTAGACGCTCAGGAAATATTCGTTGAGCGAAGGCGCTTAACAGCAGCCGCCATGTAGCGAGTACGCTCTTTAGTCCAGGCACTCTTCTAAGCTCCTTCCTTGCAATTTCCAACTGGGCGGGCGGAACTATTTTAACCTCGTTTTACAGAGAAACTGAGGCACAGAGAGGTTAACTAACTGGTCCGAGGTCACACAGCAAGTCCTTGTAAGTGGGATTCTGACCCGCGGGGGCTCCTACAGCCCTCTGCACTCTGTCAGATCCCCCCCTCCCCCCCTGCACACACACACACACACACACAGACACATTTGCAAGACAGGGAGGACAGCGTCTCATTTAACAAAAGGTCTAAAGAAAGGCAGGCTCAGCGTCGCAGGGCCAGGGGCAGGGGACCCAAGGCTTGTCCTTCGAGGCGCCTTCCCTTTCACTATCCTCTAGCCGACTTCTCACCTCCTTTCTCTGGGAAATCTAAAAAGGGTTGGAAAATGAAAGGAAGTTGAGAAGGAACTGCTGTCAGGGCGCGGCAGGGCCGGGGTGGGGGTGGGGGGGTAGGGGTTGGGAGGTAGTTCGGTAATGAATAACCGGGAAAGCTTTCCGGACCGCGGGAGGCCTAGAATGAGTAACGACTCGGGAGGGGACTCCGAATTTGGAGCGGGGACGGGACCGCAAGTGAGACGTGATGGGCAGGGATAGGCCTTGGGGCGGAGCTAGTGGGCGGGGTCAGAACTTCGGGGAGGGGCAGTGGGAGGGGCTAACCATTCGGGAGCAGCTAGTGGGAGGGGGGAGAACTTCTGGGCAGGCCACAGTAGTAGTGGGGTTAGAATCTCCGCACGGCTGATGCGCGGAGTTAGAAGTTCGGTGTGGACTGTTGGGTGGGGAGAGAGAACGCTGGGGAGAGGCTACGGGGAGGAGGAGAGAACCAGTGGGCATTAGTGGAGGGCACCGGGAACGGGGGTAGAACGTAAAGACTGGCTGGAGTTGGTGAGGCTAGAACACCCCTAGGAGAGCTCGCGAGGCGGAGTAGGCCGAGGCGGGCGGGCTGGAGGAAAGGACCTAATTGGGAGCCGGGCTAGAACGTCCACACCCGCGGAGAGGAGGGGGGGTCGGAGTTTCAGGATGGGCCCGGCGCTCAGACAGAATTAAAGGGAAAGCGAGCGAGGGCTGGACTTAGGAAGGACCTGTGGACGGAGAAAGAACTCTAGGGTAGAGGGTGGAGATTGAACGTTGGCCTAAAGATGGTATAGCGGACTGGAAACCAGCCTTGGAACCCAGGGGCGGGCAAAAGTGGAGCCGGAACCTGAGTGCACATGGCCTGGAGACTTGGTCCAGGTATTGGGGCTTAAGGGGGCGAGAGCGGGATCCTGGCGCGGAGCGATAACACCTCTCCTCTCCCCCCTCTGCCCCCAGCCTCCTGGGGCCTGCGGTGCATGCTGTGTAAGACTACCGGGAATTGCAGGGTGGAAGAGTGTGCCCCCGGCCAGGACCTCTGCAGGACCACGGTCCTGCACATATGGGAAGGTGAGCTGCAGCAGGGAACGCGAGTGACAAAGAAACCTTATTTCACGAGCAATCGGGGAAATACGCAAGAAAAAGACACGGAGACCGGTTACACGCCCCCAGATGAACAAGCGTTTAAAAATCTGACAGGGACTTCCCTGGAAGTCCAGTAGTTAAGACTCTGTGCTCCCAATGCAGGGGGCACGGGTTCGATCCCTGGTTGGGGAACTAAGATCCGGCATACCACTTGGCGCGGCAAAAAAGAAAAGAAAAAAAAGAAAAATCTGACAATACTGAGGTCGATGGGGATGTGGAACTGCGGGCTTTGCTGTTAGGGGGGTAAATTGGTGCATGCACCAAACAGAGCGACGTGGCAATAGGCAACATCTGGTTAAAGATGAACATACCCTACAACAAGCAGTTGGACTTCTAGGAATGTAGAGACCCCAGAGAACCTTGGCCACACTTGCCCAGAGACACATGTCAAAGAATGTTCTTAGCCCTAATGTTTGTGATATGGAAAACTGGAAAGACTGAAGTCAGTTGTCAGCAGAGGAAAAACGTTACAGTATAATCACGCATTATACCCCACAGCAGCTTAAATGAAGGAACTAGGGCTGCAGGTATTAACCTGGATACGTCTCAAAAATGTAACGTTGAAAGAAAGAAAAAAAAGCATGTTGCAGAGTTTGACACCTTTTAATAGAAATAGTTTCTAACAATCAAAATAAATAAACAATATACAAATAAACAATAATATATATTCTGCATACAGAGGTGTTAGAATTACCTACACCTGTGGTTGCCTCTGGACAGAGCATAAGGGAGATGGGATTTGAGGGAGGGAGGTAACCAGGAGGCTTTAACTATCTTTTAAACTTGGTTTCTTTTTTTAAAAATATCTGAAACAAATATGGCAAAATGCTAATATTTTATAAAGTTCGGTGATGAAGGCACAGTATTTATTATATCATTGTCTTATACTTTTTGGTGAGCTCGAAGCATTTTCCTTTAAAGATTCTTATCAGAGGTATCTCCCTGCTAAGATCACCAAGCTGGGAGGGAGGGGGTAGATGGATCCAGAAGGTCCCAGGGATAGTGTTATCACTAAAAGAAAGTAGGCTTCCGGTGTAGGGGGTTGGGGGGAGAGTGGATAACTCTAGAAAAGAGAGAGTTGGACTCAAGCAAGAGGAGAGGCCTGGCAGGGATCAGCCCTGGGAGCGGGTGACCTTATAACCAGGAGTGTCAGAGGCTGGTTGGGCCCAGGGGAGCCTCTGGGGTGACAATGAGACATTCCTTATAGAAGGTGATGAGCTGGAGGTGGTGGAGAGAGGCTGTACCCACCCAGAGAAGACCAACAGGACCATGAGCTATCGGACTGGCATGCAGATCATCACCCTGACAGAGGCCGTGTGTGGGTCAGACTTGTGCAACCAGCCCAGTCCTGGTGAGTAGGGCAACCCTCACCATCCCCAACCCCAAACCATGCCCAGCTGAACCTCCATCATCATCCTGGTCCTATCCCTAATCCTAGGCCACCCCAACCCCAGCTCCATGCCTTACCCTGGCTCAAACCTTTCCTTATCCTAAACACATCTCCAGCCTGGCTCCAACCACAGCTCAAGCTCACCTCCAATCCCGTCCCCAACTTCATTTTATCCTCAACGCTCTCCAACTCAAACCCATCCTCCTTCCAAACACATCTCTAATCCTATCCCCTAATCAACCCCATCTCATCTCAAACTGTCCCCAATCCCGCTCCCAACTACAAACGCATCCCATCCCTAACCCCATCCCATCTCATATGTGTTTGTGGGTGTGTGTGTATGTGTGTGTGTGTGGTTGTTACTTATAAGATGCAACGCCTGCCTTTAAGAAGCTGCACACACACACACACCCCCACTTGAGAGGTAGGTGAGGTATCTCACTGATGTTTTGCCATGTAATTTTTTTCATAGGACAGGAGATGATTCAAGCAATAGATGCTCAGCAAGGGATACAAAGACCAGAGATACCAAAGACTCAGAGTTCTTAAAGGAAGTCAAAATAGGAGGGAATCAGACAGGCTGCCAGGGGCTTGGAAAGTTCCCTAGAATCGATGATTCGTAAGTTGGGCAACAAATAAGAATGTGAAGAAACTTCCATAAGGCTTTTTGTTGAGTTTCATGCCTTTAGGCTCTGGTCAGCGTAAGAAAAAGACTTAGAAAGGCTCAAATTCCCCAAGTTCTCACAGCAGAGGAAGGGTGGGGAGAGAATGGACCCATGGTGCGCGGTCAGGCAGAGATTCCTCTTTCTGGCCCTGGTGAGGAAGGAAATGGGTTAAGACCAGTCTAGTCACAATGACGTCAGGAAGCAGAGCACCTGCCTCTGCACTGGGTTTTTTTCCTTGTTCTTCATCCATCCTGATTCCACTAGATTTTCATTTATCCTGACCTCGAACTTTCATCTGTTGGTGGGGACTGAATCAGATGTTTATTTTCAAGGAAATGACAAGAGAGGATGCTGGCTTCCTCTCTCTGTTAGATGTGCTGAAGAAAAGCACTTGTAATTGAGTCTAAATAACACTTGTAATCAGAGATAATAGTCAAAATATTTAACAATATTGGTCAGTGCCGCAGAATAATATTGACCAGTCAGAACTGGAGGCCTCTTGCTGGGCCTGGTGTTACCCCTTTAGTGGATCTTGAGGACATGAGAGTTCTAAAGACAGGTTTGCGGGGAGTTCCCTGGTGGCCTAGTGGTTAGGCTTCTGGGCTTTTACTGCCGTGGCCCAGGTTCAATCCCTGGTTGGGGAACTGAGATCCCACAAGCTGTGCAGCGTGGCCAAAAAAAGTAAAATACAGAGAGGGTTGGGAGTGGTCAGGGGTCCACTTGGGCAGCAGCTGTCAATTCAGTAATTTAATAACTAATATATCTATATCAGCTTCCCCCCTTTTATCTTTTTGCCATGCCACACAGCATGTAGTATCTTAGCTCCCTGACCAGGGATCGAACCCATGCCACCTGCATTGGAAGTGCGCAGTCTTAACCACTGGACCGCCAGGGAAGTCCCTATCAGCCCCATGTCTAACGCCATTTTACCCTGCTTGTGATGACTAGAATAGTTGGTTAAACCACATCCTGTTCTTCTGTGATACTGGGGACACAGGAGTGACCAAGATAGCCTTGGGCCCTGCCCCTATGGGGCTCATAGTCTAGTGTGTATGTGTATGTGGGCGGGGCGGGGGGGGGCAGACAGACCCATCACGTGACGGTGACTGCCCTGATTGGTCACAGCTGGGATGCGGAAGCACATGCAAAGGAGTCAGGACCATGATAGGGGAAACAGAGACCAGAGAGGTCAGAGCTGTCATAGGAAAGCACAGTCCAGAATTGTCAGGGCTGAGATAGGGGAAACAGAGGCCAGAGTGATCAGGGCTGGGGTAACTAAGAGTAGGGTCTGTAGGACCCTAGAAGAGATACTTGACTCGGGTCAGGGAAGGTTTCCTATACAGGAAACAACAGCTAAGCTGGATCTTGAGGGATGAATAGGAGTCAGACTGTTAAAAAGACAGTAGAAAGGGTTTTCCAGACAGAGGGAGCAACAGATATAAAGGCCCAGAGGAGGGTGAAAGTAGCATGGCTGGAAGAAGGACGAGATGGGGCAAGAGGAACTGCTGAAATTGGCAAGGTCACATTATACAGGGCCTTCTAGGCTATGGTGGGGCATATAGACTTCATCTGGGGAACACTGGGAGGTCATGAAAGGGTTTCGAGTACAGAGCGTCACTATCAGATTTGTATTTTTTGACACGTTATTCTGACCTCAGAGTGGAAGAGAGATTGGAGGGAAGGAAGGATGGAGGGAAGGTAGATGAGGGGAGACCAACTTGGAGGTGCGTGAGGTTGTCCAGATAAAGAAGAGAGTGTAGGGATTTCCCTGGCGGTCCAGTGGTTAGTCTCCGTGCTTCCACTGCAGGGGACGCGGGTTCATTCCATGGTAGGGGAACTAAGATCCCGCATGCCACGTGGTGCAGCCAAAAAAGAAAAAAAAGAAGACAGTGTCTGTCTGCTATGCAAATGGAGAGAAGTGGATGGATTTAAGAGCTATTTAGCAGGTAGATGAGCAGAATGTAATGATGGATTAGATGTAGGGGTGATTATGCAGTTCTGGTCATGTGGAGACACCTGTATCAGACCAACCCCCCTGCCAATGACAGTTATAAAAGCTGGACAAATTATAAACAATTATTAAAGTCACTCAAGAGCAAGCAAATGAAGAGAGGAAGTTGAGATGCTCCGATCTTCGAAATAAGGGAAGCGCAGAAGTCGAATTCCACAGACAAGCTGGCTTTTTCCTTGAGTGCACTTGCCAATTCACTGCTCTGGAAGGGAACTAGAACGCAAATAGAAAGAGATCATCGCTAGACTGACAAGGCAGAGGTTGGAGTCTGGGGTTGCCAGAGTGTCTGGAAAATGAGAAGTAAAATCCTGGAATGCATGGGACCACAGAAAAGGGAGTCCCCAAATCTGCACATTTCCTTCAAGTCATTGGCAAGCCGTACATGTATAGGGTGAGACTCCAAGGAACTCTACAGAAAATAGTATCTGGAAAGCTACAGAACTGAGCAGGAATTCCAGCAGGCATATGATGCTGGGGGACCGAAGTTGCCACGTTGGAAAGAGAGGTCTCAGGCTTTCCCCTGAGACCACATCCTAGGAGTAAGGGCAAAACTGAAATAGACCAGCCCTAAAAATGCCTACGTCGGATCTTTGACAGAAGGAAAACCTAATCCTCTCTGGCAGAAGATAACATCATTTAGAGTCTTTACAAATAGTCGTCTGTGTCTGGCATCTAGTTAAAACATACAAGGTATCCTGAAGAAAACAGAAAGGACCAATTGACCGGAAACCAAGTGAAAAATCCCACAATAGAAACAGACTTGTCATGAATCAGATATTGGAGTTATTAGACAGGGGAACTTTAAAAGAGCTATGATCAATATATTCAAGAAAATAGAGGAAAGGTTACTTTTTAGCAGAAATCTGGAAACCATTTTTAAAATGATTCCAACAGGAAATAAAGAACAGGAACTAAAAAAAAAAAAAAAAGAACAGGAACTAAAATTAAGAACTCAATAGATGTACTGACTGGAGATCAGAAACAGTAGAGCAAAAGGATTACAGAACCAGAAGACAGGGCAGTAGAAGTATCCAGATGGGTGCCTAGATATGGAGGATCAAGGAGTCTGCCAGGATTCTACCCTGGGGGACCAGATGGGGCCATCTCAGAGACGTGGAGTTCAGGAGAAGGAGCAGTTTGGAGAAGATGGAGAGTCTTGTTGAGGGCAGGTAGAGATTCAGGTGTCTGATGGATAGCCAGGGGACCTTCAGGAAGCCCTTGGGTATACAGGTGTGGAGCTCGGAGAGAAGTCTTACCTGGAGAGAGATTTCTGAGTTCCCAGCAGATAGGTGGAGGTGAAGCTGTGTCAATGGATAACATCCCATGGGAGAGAGTGTGTACCACGAGAAATGAAAAAAGGGCCTAAGACAGAGCCTGAGGATCACCCACATTTAGAAGAGTGACATAAGAAGAAGAGCTCACAAAGGAGACCCATGGGTGGTATGAGACAGCTATTTTGGCAGTGATGGCAATTTGTGTTTTCATTTTCATGGTGGTTCATATTAGAAGATGTGGGTTGTCAGCCTTTTAGTTATTTTTCTTTTGGGAGAGGGTGGGGAAGATCTGGCTTTGGAAGTAAGTGATTCACCTAATTACAGCTGCTGGCCTGCCAGTTGAGAGCCTTGGCTGAGACAGCCCTCTCTCTAATTTCTCTAAGACTTGGCCCAAACTCAAACTCGGATATCTGGGGTCACGAAGGGAAGGGCATGCCAGGCTTGGGAATGGTGTGAGCCAAAGCCTGGGCAGAGGGATGGCTCTGGTGTTTCCAGGGAAAAGTAACTCATCCACTTGGCCTGGACTGAAAGGTCCGTGTGAGAGGCAAGGTTATCACAGATCAATCAAGTGAGGCTTTGACCTCTGACATGATTGGGTAGTGTATTAATTATCTATTGCTGCATTACAGATTGCCCCAAAGCTTAAAACAAAAGTAAGCATGTATTATTTCACAAAGTTTTTGAAGGTCAAGATTCTGGGAGTGGGTTAGCTAGGTGGTTCTGGATCTTTCATTAGGTTGTAGTCAAGATGACAGTGGGCTGCAGTCATCTGAAGGTGCCCAAAGTAGCTTTATTCACATGGATGATCAGCTCCCATGGCTTTGGCAAAAGTCTCAGCTCCTCACCATGTAGACCTCACGGTGGGGCTGCTTGAGTGTCCTTACAACATGGCAGCTGGCTTCCCCCAGAGCAAGTGATCCAAGAGAGAGCCAGGAAGAAATCTCAGTGTATTGCGTGATCTACCACAGAAGTCACACACCATCATTTCCACAGTATCCTATTGGTTCCTCAGCTCAGCTCTATTCCTTATGGGAAGGGACTACACAGGGACAAATACCAGGAAGCAGGGATCACTGGGGGCCATCTTGGAAGCTGGCTACCACAGGGAACAATAGAAGGGTTTTAAGTAATTGTTCATTCATTCATTCATTTAACAAATATTTATTGAATATCTTCTCTGGCCCCAGCCTTGTGCTGAGTTGTGTTGGGACATAGTAATGACCAAGACAGCCCTGGCCCTACCCTCCTGGGACTGAATCCATAGAAGGAAACAAACAAGCAAACAAACAAAAAGAGTGAAAAAAACAAAACCAAACCAGGGAATTCCCTGGCAGTCCAGTGGTTAGGACTCCGTGCTTCCCTGCAGGGGGCACGGGTTCCATCCCTGGTGGGGGAACTAAGATCTCAGAAGCCATGTGACATGGCCAAAAACAAACAAACAAACAAACAGTGAGGGAAACAGACTTGTCACCAGACGGGGATGACCCAGAGTGGGCAGGGCTGGGACTGGGGAGCCCCGAGAGGCACCTAATCCAGCCTGGGAGGTCAAGGAGGGCTTCCTGGAGGAGGCAAAATTGGAGAAGATGACCTCTGAAGAATGAGTAGGAGACAGGGAAAATAGGGAGCAGGGAAAGGGTTCTAGGCAAAGACCACAGCAGATGCAAAGGCTGGGCAGGAGTCAGCATGTATACTTGGGGACTGAGGAAAACCGGTGTAGAGTCTGAGGGGCTGGTGGAGGGAGATGAGGCAGGAAAGGTGACCAGGACCCAGTCTTTGATGGAACTTGAAAGCCACGCTGAGTTTCTTGGATTTTATTCTGTAGGCACTGGGGACCCATGGAAGAGTGTTGAGCAGAGGAGAGGCAGGGTCAGATTTGAGTATTAGAAACATTCTTCTAGGGCTATGTGGGATGCACTGGGGTGGGAAGGGCAAGAATGGAAACCAGGAGGCCAGGGAGGAAGCTGGTATTGAAGGAGGTCTGACCTGGTCATGGAGCTGGAAACGAGGGGATGGATTCTAGAAAGATTCAGGCGGTGGGATGGGCAGCACTTGATGATTGGCTGAATGGTGGGATAAGGAAGAATTGATGCTGAAGTGAGTCCTCAAGGAAGCTGGGTCTCTAGGACTCTCCCCATGGAGTCTCACCCTCCTAATCCTCCCCAAACAGGCCAGGTTTCTACCTTTCCCCGAAGCCGTTACCTCGAATGTGCTTCCTGTGCCTCATCAGATCTGAGCTGTGAGAGGGGCTGGGACAAGACCCTGCAATGCCGCAACCCTGGAGAACAGTGCCTGGAGGTGGTAACCCACCAGAGCCTGGAAGGTGAGCCCCAACCTGCCAGCAACTCCCCCTCCCTGTTTTGCTCCTCCCCAAGGCTGCACTTAACAACAACCCCCAAATAACAGGGATTTAAGCAAGGAAGAAAGTTAGTACTCACACAGAAAGTCCAGTGATGGGAAGTCCAGGGCCACTAGGACAGTTCCACAGTCACCAGGAACCCAAATGTCTTCTCATTTCTTACATATTGCTTCCATTCTCAAGATCGCCTCATAGTCCAAGATGGCTGCCTGAGCGCCAGACCTCATGTCCAAATTCCAGGAAGAAGGAGGGGGGAAAAGAAGGGGCAAAAGGGGGGCACCCCTCCTTCTGTAAAGGTTCTCCTTTCTAGAAGTCCCATAAAATCTTTCTACTTAGATCACGTTGACCAGAACTTAGCCACATGACTATACCTATGGAGACTGGAAATTGTGTCTTTTGGCTAGATATATGGCTGCTCCCAATAAAATGAGGGTCCTATAATGAAGGATGAAGCAGAGGATGGACAGAGGACTGCTACCATGGGCAAATCCAATCTCAGCCCCTCATCAACAATCTGACCTCCTCCTCTGCCCCCACAGAGAGTCCAGGGGATGAGCGCCACTCCCGAGGCTGTGGCAACCTTCCTGGCTGCCCAGGCCCCACTGGCTTCCACAACAACCACACCTTCCACTTCCTGCGGTGCTGCAACACCACCAAATGCAATGGGGGCCCAGGTAAGGGGCAGGGGACCCGGCGTGAGGCCTGGGATTGGGGTGGGGAGGTGCACTCAGGCTGACTGCTGCTTGCTTGAAGGGAGACCCCTCCTCTCTGTTTCCTTCTCTGAAAAATGGACCTATCAAGCCCTTTCTCAAAGAAGGATTTTGTGGGAATTCAATGAAACCATCAAAGCTTCACCAAGACCTGTGCTTTATGCTTCTATGTCCTCTTGAATCCTTCCACTGCTCACCAGCCTGGTGCAAGCCGCCATGGCCTCTCACCTAGATTGTTGCAATGACCTTGCTGGTCCTCCTGCTACCCTACAGCCAATGTTCAACACAGCAGCAAGAGTGATTTTTTTTTTAAATAGATCTTCATTGGAGTATAATTGCTTCACAATACCGTGTTAGTTTCTGTTGCACAACAGGGCGAATCAGCCATATGCATACACGTGTCCCCATATCCCCTCCCTCTTGAGCCTCCCTCCCATCCTCCCTATCCCACCGCTCTAGGTCATCACAAAGCACCAAGCCAATCTCCCTGTGCTATGCTGCTGCTTCCCACCAGCCAACTATTTTACATTCGGTAGTGTATATACGTCGATGCTACTCTCACTTCGCCCCAGCTTCGCCCTCCCACCCCATGTCCTCAAGTCCACTCTCTACGTCTACCTCTTTATTCCTGCCCTGCAACTAGGTTCATCAGTACCATTTTTTTAAAATTCCATATATATGCATTAGCATATGGTATTTGTTTTTCTCTTTCTGACTTACTTCACTCTGTATGACAGACTCTAGGTCCATCCACCTCACTACGAATAACTCAATTTCATTTCTTTTTATGGCTGAGTAATATTCCATTGTATATATGTGCCACATCTTCTTTATCCATTCATCTGTCGATGGACACTTAGGTTGCTTCCATGTCCTGGCTATTGTAAATAGTGCTGCAGTGAACACTGGGGTGCATGTCTCTTTTTGAATTATGGTTTTCTCAGGGTATATGCCCAGTAGTGGGATTGCTGGGTCATATGATAGTTCTATTTTTAGTTTAAGGAACCTACATACTGTTTTCCATAGTGGCTGTATCAGTTTACATTCCCACCAACAGCTTAATGTAAATCAAATCATGTCACTCTTCCTCAATCACTTCAGCGCCTTCCCCTTGCTTTTAGAATGAAATCCAAAGACTCTGTTATGCCCTCTCTAATCCAGCATGTGTCTGTCTCATGGCCTTTGCACAGGCAGTACCCTCCACCAGGAACACCTCTCCCCCAGGAGTTCACCTGGCTGGCTACTTCTGATTCGTTAGGTCAAGGCACTGTCCTCAGGGAAAATTTCCCTAACTCTGCCCTTCAATATAATCTAGATCCTTTGTGTTATTCTGTCTCTGTAAATCACTACTGTCCAACAGGGCTTTCCATGGTGATGGAAATGTTCTGTATCTGTACTGTCAGATATGGTAGCCTCTACTATATATGGCTTTTGAGCACTTGATATTTGGAAAATATCTCCTTTTTCTTTTTTCTTTCATAAAAATATGTCCACATGTCGTGAGTTTTCAATTGTTCTTTTAAAATGAACAAATACATTTTTTAAAGTCTCTTGGTTTTCATTTCTAATGCAGTAAATATCTATAGATATGACTGACATAAGCAATAATTCTTTATTATTTAATATTAATTTCAATGTCAATGTAAACAACCACATGTGGCTAGTGGCTACCATATGGGACAGTGTAGCTCTAAATCGTAAGTTCTCTGAGGGCAAGGACTGTTTCGTCTTACCCTGTGTCTAGGCAGGTGGGGGCTCGTGGGGAGCTGGGAGTTGGAATTTCTCTCGCAGGCCGTAGAGAACCCCCCAAAAGAGGGTGCTGTTCCAATGCCTGACCACAAGAGGGCTCCACGACATCTAGGGCTGAGAGTTGGAAGTCCTGGGGACGTAATGCTGTGAACCGCTCATGCTAATTTCTTTGGTTTCTGTGTCACTTGGTCTTCTTCCAAGTCCTGGAGCTTCAAAACCTGCCACTGAACGGCTTCCAGTGTTACAGCTGTGAGGGGAACAGCACCCATGGATGTTCCTCCGAAGAGACTTCCCTCACTGACTGCCGAGGCCCCATGAATCAATGTCTGGAAGCCACTGGCACTAATGGTGAGCCATTAGGAGGCTGGGAGAGGATACTTATGGGGGTGATGGGGGGTTCTGCAAGAGGTAACTTCCCATGAAGCTGGACTTAACTGAGGTGGATCATCCTGTTGGAGAAAGTGGGACTTCCTTCAGGAGGGTGCAAAGTGTAGTAAGAAATTAGGACTTGTTCATTAGGAAATGTATACTTGGGCCACAGAAATGTGGATTTCTTTGGGGGTGGGACTTCCGCGGGTGGGTGGGACTTAAGGTGGACCTCCCAGGATCCTATCCTGTGAAGTTCTGGGCAGGTTCCTTTATTCCAGAGGTTCTCAAACTTTGGGGTCTCAAAATTCCTTCACGCTCTTAAAAATTATTGCTTGTGTCAGTCATATCTATAGATATTTACTGCATTAGAAATGAAAACCAAGAGTCTTTAAAAAATGTATTTGTTCATTTTAAAAGAACAATTGAAAACTCACGACATGTGGACATATTTTTATGAAAGAAAAAAAGGAGACATTTTCCAAAATGAAAAAATTGAACGAGAAGACTGGCATTGTTTTAGCATTTTGCAATCTTTTTTAATATCTGGCTTAATAGAAGACAGCTGGACCCTCATATCTGCTTCTGTGTTCAGTCTGTTGCAAGATCACATGTCCTAGGGTTTCTAGGAAACCCCTTGTGAGAGCAAAAAACATTTGTGAGAGCAAGAAAGGGCAAATGAGGTTTTAGCATTATTACAAGAATAAGTTTGACTTCACAGATCCCCTGGAAGGGTCTGAGGGAACCCCAGGGGTCCCGGGACCACACTTAGAACTGCTGCTTTCTCCGGGGGTACCCACCACGAGGTAGTATGTCACCCAGTGAGAATTCCAGTCCCAGGCCCGAGAGCTGGGAGTCTCACATGGTCTTCTGTCTCCTCAGGACTGGGAAACCCAAGCTACACCATAAGAGGCTGTGCAGCCCCCTCCTGGTGCCAAGGCCTCCATGTGGCTGAAGCTTTCAGCCTCACCCATCTCAACGTCTCTTGCTGTACTGGAAACGGCTGTAACCATGCAGTCCTGGTTACCCAGCCCCACACGGGGGGTGCCCCCCTGCCTGGCCCTGCCCACCTCAGCCTCTTCGTCACCCTGCTTATGACTGCCAGACTGTGGGGAGGTACTTTACTCTGCACCTGAACGCCACACTCCCACTGCCCTGGCTGGATCCAGGGGATCCCTTTGCCCTTCCCTTAGCTCCCAGCCCTACTGACTTGCTGTGTGACCTCAGACCAGTGTGCTCCCCTCTCTGGGCCTTAGTTTTCCCAGCTGCCAAAACACCTATCTCAGAGAACTGTGAGAATCAGAGGAGAAAAACTAGAGGAAAGCTACGGACCAGCAGGCGAGAGCTCTTGTGATATTAATATTGTTGCCGCTATTATTATTAATTAATATTTGTTTTATTTAATATTTTGTACTTAAATAAAGATTTTTGTATCAGTGAACAAAGCCAGATCTGCCCTTCTCCAGAGAGGATGATTGGGGGACACCTTTCCTCAGGCTCCTGGAATTAGGGGTCATATTGTAAGACCCAAGCACTCGAGGTCCCAGCCTTGGGAGCTGTCTCATGCAGCCTTCCACCCTAAGCCACCTCCACATCTATTTCCGGGCTCCAAATGCAACCTTCCAACTCACTCACCCAAGCACTAACCTTCCAGTCTCTTCTCCCACATCCAAAGGTCCAGACTACTTTGTTGTTCTAAGGAGACATGTCTGCATTTCCTAGGGGGCTCTGAGATAGGAGATGACTAGGAGATGACCCCTGGATGCCCTGCAGTGAGGGGAGTAAAGACTGGACCTCATTCCCCTGCTGCTCTGGGGGCAGGAGATAAAGGCTGGGCTATATTTCTTAGGATACCCTCAGACAAACTGAGAAAAAGATAGAACTACAATTTCAGTGGGACTCTTTGAGTACCATGGCAGAATTCATGTTTTCCATGGTTCGCTGAGGCAAGCCCACAGACACAAAATTACGTTCCCCTGGGGCCCTACAGCTGATGAAGGAAAAGGACATTTTCCGTGGTATTTGGGGGCAGGTGAAGGACAGGGTTTCTTTTCTTTTTTTTTTAAATTTTTATTTTATATTGGAATATAGCTGATTAACAACGTTGTGTTAGTTTCAGGTGTACAGCAAAGGGATTGAGTTATACATATCCATGTATCTATTCTTTTTCAAGTTCTTTTTCCATTTAGGTTACTACAGAATATTGCACAGAGTTCCCTGTGCTATACAGTGGGTCCTTGTTGGTTATCTTTTTTAAATACAGTAGTGTGTGTATGTCAATCCCAAACTCCCAATTTTCCCTCCCCACCGAGGGACAGGATTTCTTTTTTAGGATCTCCTCAAATCACATATCAACAACTGTCTCTGTGGTCGCCTAAAGGGATGGTGTCAATATCACCACCCCTTGAGCATGACTGGCTCTGTGACCGCTTTGGCCAAGAGAATGTGGTGGAAGTGACGCCATGCCGTGCTCTGGGCCGGGGGTTTCAGAAACCGTCCAACCCTGGGAAAGCTGGTTTCTGGGTCAGAGTCTTCCTGCACTGAGCCTGCCATGCTCTGGGGACACCCACGCTGCTCGTGCGTGGATGCCACATGAAGAGAGAGCCCCAGATGTATCAGGCATCTCAGCCCACGCACCAGCCAAGTGGGTGAAGGAGCTACCCTGGACATGGCAACCCCAGCAGATGGAATGTGCAGGAGACCCGAGAAACCCAGCTATTTTCATTTCCTAGGGCTGCCGTGATACATTACTACAAAGTTACAAATGCAGTGGCTTCAAACAACAGAAATTCACTATTCTCTCGACTTCTGGATACTAGAAACAAAAAATCAAGGTGTTGGCAGAGCCATGCTTCTTCTAAAGTCTCTGGGGAAGAATCCTTCCGGGCCTCTTCCTAGCTTCTGAGGGTTGCCGACGATCCTCGGCAGTCCTTGGCTAGTGGCTGCATCACTCCAGTCCTTGCCTCTGTTGTCACGTGAACTTCTTTCCTGTGACTATGGCTGTGTGTCTCCAAATCTCTCTGTCCTTATAAGGATACCGGTCATTGGATTTAGGGGCCCACCCTAACGCAGTTTGACCTCATCTTAACTTATCACATCTACAAAGACCCTATTTCCTTATAAGGTCACATTCATGGAACCTAGGGGTTAGGATTTCAGCATATTTTGGGGGGACACAATTCAACCCACACCACCAGCCAACAGCCAGCACCAAGGTTTCAGATATGAATCAGCCCATCCATCTCTAGCTGTTAAAGCCAGCCCATTTTGGCCCCAGTCCATTGTGGAGCAGATACTCACTGATCTCACTATGCCTTGCTCAAATTCCCAACCCACAGAAACATAAAGAGGTTGTGGTTTTACATAGCTGAGTTTTGGAGTATTTTGTTATGCTGCAGTGGTTGGCTGAAACAGTCACTTGTTTGTTTGTCTGTTTTTTTGCTAACTCTCCCCACTAGAATCTCCATAAAAGGCAAACCCTTCTATTTGCTCACTACTGTATTCTCAGTACCTAGATTAGCGCCCAGGACATGGCAGGTGATGAAGAAAGGAGGGAGGGAAGGAAGGAAAGACTACATCTTCTGTGGTATCTTACAACAAAACCTGGGCTAGAGCTATATCTCCCATGATGCCCTAAGGCAGAGATGAGGCTAAGATGACATTTTCTGAGATGCTTCATAATTAAAATTGAGGCTAGTTTCACCTTTCCCTTGATGCCCTACAGCAGAGATTGTGTTACTGAATTAGATGGGAGGCCCCCCATCTTGGGGCCCTAACGGAACCAAAGCCCCGCCTCCCACCCAACCTCAACCCCGTCCTTCAGGAAGTTCTTTTCCGCTCAGGTTCTGCCAATAACGAAATTGAGTTTGGTGCAAGCAAGACAGATTTTTATTCAATGGCCCAAGAATGGAGAAGGGAAGCTCTGATTACAACCGGGGCAAGCTTTTTATAGAAAAAGGTTATTGAGGATGGGGGTCTTTTGTCATCCTGATTCATGGAAATGGGTGGTGATTTCCCAGAATGCAGTTCATGCCTTTTTCTGCCCTTGTACGGCCCTTGAGTGTCTGGGTGGGAATTGGGTTGAACCAATATGGCCCGGTGGGCAGAGATCTTATTATTACAATGAGATGGTAATGAGCTGTAGAGCAACCTTTGTCCCAGTTTTGAAGTTCAGTCAGCTTATACCGATGTCTTATGGTTAACGCTCTCTTGTTCCTGTCTTGTAAACACAGCTAGAAAATACAGATACAGTCAGGTTTTTTGCAAGTTTGCCTAGAGTGAGGTTTTTATTAGAAATGGGAGGGGGTGGGGGGTGGCTTCCTTACCTCCTTGCCTAAGATAGGTGTACATGTTTTGTAGAGAGAGTTTAAGTGTGGGTTAGGGACCCTCAGATTGCTCCCCTGGGTGACAAGTGGAGGCTAGGATTGCATCCATCATGATACCCCACAGCAGAGATTGGAGGCTAAGGAATACATTTCCCGTGATGCCTTACAGCAGAAACTGAAGCTAGGGCTGCATTTCCCAGGAGACCCTATGGCAGAGATTGGAGGCTAGGATTGCATCTCCCATGATGCCCTACTGTGGGGATCAAAGGATGGAAATACATGTCCCATGGTGCAGATATTGAGGCTAGATAAATTTCTCAGAATGTTCTACACCAGACCTTGTGATCAGGACCTCATAGTTAATGGTTCCCAAGTTTTTGTTCAGGGATCTCTGTTGCAAGAAATAAAATCTGTTTAAGCTGACTCAAGCAAAAACGACAGTTTTATTGGAAGTTTAGATCCAAGCAAGAGCTAGGTCTCTGGGCTGCACCAGGGACAAGAAACAGAATTGAAAAGCTGTGTGAAATCAATGTTGTCTCTGTTTTGCAAAATCTCTCTGTCCCTCTGTGTCACTCTCTCTCTCCTACACTGAGTGTGTGGTTTCCCTCATGGGCTGGGCTTTCACTTTATTTTTGTCTCTTCACAGACTACCTTCTGCTTCAAGCATAGTAGCCAAATATGCCCTTGAAATGTCAAGAACTACTTTTGTCTGGTTCTAAATTTTTAACGGACAGACTCTTCTCTGGTGGGGTCCAGTTTGGGTGAGGGCTCTGCCTACGACCTCCTCTGCTATGGCCAGGGAAGTTTACATCAAAGCCACCACATACAGTTGTTCAGGTTGTAAACAGGCATCCACTGGTCAGGCAATTCTCATGGTAAGCAACCCACTTGGCCAGAGCTGAGAAAACAACCTCTGTGAGAGAGATCCTATCACGAGGATGGGGGAGCAATTGAAAAAGAAAACTACCACTTACAGTGTTTTAATCTGCAAGCAGGGCTGCCTCCATGTATTCTATGTGAATCGCAGGCAATATGGTAGCCAGGGCTGTATTTTTGAGGACACCCAACTCAAAATGGTTGAAACAAAGAGGAAATTGATTATCTCACAGAACAAGAGCTCAGGAGTTAGGGCAGTTCCTGGGTTGACTTATTCAATGTTTCCATTATGTCCTGAAGGATCCATTCAAGCTTATCTACCTCATGGCCTTAAGATGGCCACTGCAGTTCCAGACATCACACCCACATTCAGAAGCAATGACAAAGGGCCGTCTCTTCTTGGGTGTCTTTTTTAAAGCAAAGAAAGCTTATCCCAAAACTTCCAGGCTGACTTGCCCTCCCCACATTTTATTCGCCTGATTTGTTTCATACCCCCATGCCTATAGCATTCACAGAAAGGGGCATGGAATCACAATATTTGGCAAAGTATATTCAGACCCTACTCCTAGGGCTTCCTGCACATCATCTGGCTATTAAAGAAAGGTTGATGCCTGGACAAAATCAGGATTCTCTTAGGAAGGAACAAAGGAGGAGGGAATGTGTATTAGGAAAAAACACCCACCCAGTCTTCCTCCTGTAGAGGGAACAACTCAGTTCTTCCCTACTGTGTCTTTCTCCTGTGTGTCTCCTTTATTCTCACACTACTACCACACTCACAACACTTCTGGTCACCAAATGTGGGGGGGGTGGATTTCCCCCCCACCAAGCAATTCTCTGTGACACCTTCTGGTCAATTCTGACAATACCTACCTGGAAATAGCATCAGATCCCACAGATTAAGGGCTCAGTCCCACAGTCCCCACTTCAGATGACAATTGAAAGTCCAGACTGTGCTCCTGACCAATCGACTACAAATCAGAAGTTCCCATGGCCCCCTCTTCAGGTTTGATTAACCTGCTAGAGGAGCTCACAGGACTCAGGAAAACAATTACTTACCGTTACCAGTTTATTATAAAAGGATACGATAAAGGATACAGAAGAACATCCAGATGGAAGAGATGAATAGGGCAAGGGGGCACACAGCTTCCATGCCCTCTCTGGGCATGTCACTCTCCCAGCACCTGCATGTGTTCACCAAACTAGAAGCTCCCTGAACCCCAAACTATTGGGATTTTTATGGAGGGTTTATCACGTAGGCATCGTGGATCATTAACTCCATTTTCAAGAGAATGGGGATCAGGGCTGAAAATTCCATGCTTGTAATCATAGTTTGGTCTCTTGGGTGACCAGCCCTCATCCAGGAGTCCACCAAATGTCACCTATTAGAAAAAGAGACACTCTTATCACCCAAGAAATTACAAGGATTTCAGGATCCCTGTGTGGGGAACTGGGGTCAAAGACTAAATATTAGAACAAAAGATTCTCCTGGTGTTCTTATCACTTAGGTAACTACAAGGGTTTCAGGAGCTCCGTGCCAGGAACCAGGGGCAGAGACCAATATATATTTCTATTATCTCGCAGAGTAATGCTGAGAAAACAACTAACAAACTCTGAACCATCCCTAGACTTCAAAAACTCAAGAATAGTCAACCCACGGCGTGCAGCCCATCCCCCCAGAATAGCAGGCACGGCGGTTGTCTCCCCAATGTCTATTTCTGTTTGAGAAATCTAATTTCACCTCTGACCTGGTGGTAGGGGGAGCCTGTGGCTCATATCTGATTTAACCAGCTTAATCTCATCCCCTGGCCGTTGACATTGGTTCAGTGATAGGCAGGTGGCATCATCTGGACCAATGAGACACAATGGAAGGTTTCTGGGGGGCTTCTAAGGAAAAATATTTCCTCACTCTGCTGAGGGAGCTTCTTCAAGTCTCTCCTCTGCTCAGTCTCCCACAGTCTGACTCTCTCAGTCTGTCTGTCTTTTTCTCTCTCTACCCCTCTCCAAATGTGAGGGAAAAGTGTGGCCCCAGAGGTATTTGCCAGCCATCCTGCAACATGAAGCGACTATTTACCCTTAGGACAGACCATTTTGAAGCTAGTCATACCCAAGACTTTTTTTTTAAATAAATTTATTTATTTTATTATTTTTATTTTATTCATTTAATTTTTTTGGCTGTGTTGTCTTCGTTGCTGTGCGCGGGGTTTTCTCTGGTTGCGGTGAGCGGGGGCTACTCTTCGTTACGGTGCGCGGGCTTCTCACTGCGGTGGCTTCTCTTGTTGCGGAGCACGGGCTCTAGGCACGTGGGTTTCAGTAGTTGTGGCACGTGGACTCAGTAGTTATGGCTCATGGGCTCTAGAGCGCAGGCTCAGTAGTTGTGGTGCACGGGCTTAGCTGCTCCGTGGCATGTGGGATCTTCCCCGATCAGGGCTCGAACCCGTGTCCCCTGCATTGGCAGGCAGATTCCCAACCACTGAGCCACCAGGGAAGCCCCCCAAGACTTTTTTATATGTGAAACAATCCTCTTTTTCTTAACCCCGTTTGGTTGGATTTTCTGTCACTGGCATGAAAACCCTAATGGATAAAGTACCCTGGAGTAGCATAAGGACAGGACCACCTCAGGTGGAAGAAAAAGTGGGACCCAAAAAAGACAGATGAGAACCAAACCAACATCCCACAGGGTGCCCTGCAGCTGGAGCAGGAGACATTGGTTAGAGCCACGAGCAGGGGACCTATAGGTTCTTGGGAGGAAAGATAACCCTTAGCTACCCCCTAACCCAGTATCCCAAATCCAGGTTGGACACCTCTTTCCCACTTATCTTAACACAGAGAACGTGAGCCCTGGGAAGATTAGAGACTATCCAGCACGACACCTCTTTCCCCAGTTTACAGAAAGGTAAACTGAGAATTGAAAAGGAAAGGAATCACTTGGAGCTGTGGTCCTGGGGACATAGAGGTTGATGGGAGCTTGGGTCCCAAGGACAGAAAGGATGATGGGAGCCATGGTCCTGGGGATACAGAGGTTGATGGGAGCTTGGGTCCTGAGAACTCGGCACTGAGGACAGAAGAGGTGCCGGGAGCTGAAGTCTATTGGAGGACCTGGATGTAGGATTTTTTGGTAGTGGTGGAGATAAAGAGCAAGGATTTTCATAGTTGGCATATCCCAGTTTCCCTGATTGTCAAATGGTGGTGGGAGAGGTTGAGGTTTCCTACCTTCCATGGTTTCTCACTCTTCCTGGGTTCTAAGGGTGATAATCCTGCACCAGGTCTACAAGGTCCCACAGAAGTGGGCTCAGGGAGACTCACCTCCCAGGAGGGAGAAGGGACTCAAGTCTGGAGAGGTGAGTCAGCACCAACAATGGAAGAGAAGCGGGGAGAGCACATGGAGAGACAGGGACACAAAGAGAGACTGGGGCTGGAAAAGCAGGGAAGCAGGGTGGGGAAGCTAGATGCTAGGGCCTGGGAGGGGTCCACCGGAGCCTCTCCCTCCGGGGAATGATGCAGAAACACGGAGTTTCCGGGTGAGGACAGGAGGGAGGGTGAGACCTGACCCCAGCCCAGCCTAGCCCTGCCCTGGGAGATCCTGGACCTGCCCAGACAACAAGCTGCTGCCTTCCTCTCAAAGTGGCTCAGCTCACAGCCTGGCACATGACACTTTCACCCTCACACTCACCTGTCCACAGAATACCTCTCACAGTCACCTCTCCCATAGCCCACTCCCGTTCCCTCCACGCTCATACCTTCACCTACGCTCCGCCTCTGGAATATGTGCACGCCCCCGCCTTCACCTCCACCCATCTGTCCACGGAGCACCTCCACCTGCCCACTGAACACCTCTCACACTCACCTTTCCCACCAAACTCCCCCTCCCTGAACACTCAGCCTCACACACATCCTCACTCAACACTCTCCCCTCCACACACACCCGCACCGTGGCGCACCCTTCCAACAGCACCCTCACCTTTCACGTGACACACTCCCCCTCACACACCCCCTGCACGCGCTCCCCTCTTCTCCATCACCCACCCCCTCTGCCGTCACCCAGCCCCCGCACTCTCCGGCCGCGAGTCGCGCTCGCACACGCCGCCTGCACGCCTCCGCCCGCGGACCCCCAGCTCTCGGGCGCCTCCCCTCAGTCCGGCTCCCCCAACCCTCTCGCGGCGCCCTCTCCCCCATTGTCTGGGGCCTCCCCGCGTCTCCCTGCCCCATCCCCGCGCCGGCCCCGCCCCGGTCTCGGCGCCCCGCCCCCCGGGCGGGCAGGGGGCGGGGCGAGGGGCGCGGGGGGCGGGGCGGGCGGCGCGGGAGGTGCAGGTGCCGGCCGGGAGCGAGCGGCGGCGGCGGCGGCGGCGGCGGCACCATGGGCCGGGCCCGGCGCTTCCAGTGGCCGCTGCTGCTGCTGTGGGCGGCCGCGGCGGGGCCAGGTAGGGTCGGGGGCCGGGGCGGGGGGGCTCGCCGCAGTGACAGCCAGGCGGCCGCGGGGCCGCAGAGGCGGAACAATGCGCGCGGGGCCGGGCCGGGCCCCCTCCCCGGGACAAAGCGCAGCGCGGGCCGGGAGCCGCGAGCCGGGAGCCGCGAGCGGGGGAGGGGGCGCGGGCCCCGGCCGCCGTGCCGCAGCCCCCTCCGACCCCGCACAGGCCCCGATCCCGGCGGGACAAAGGGCCCGAGACCCCCAGTCCAACCCCAAGCCAGCCTTCTCCGGGCCGGCCCCGCTGTCCTTCTGTCCGGTCTCTGGGTCCCTCTGTCCGCCTGTCTCTGAGTCCCTCAGTCTCTCTCCTTGTTCCCCTACCCTTGTCCTCTGTCCCTCAGTCTCCAAGACTGTCCCTCTCTGTCCCCCTTTCTCCTTGCCTCCCTGTCCCCCAGCTCTCTAGCCTGTCTTTGTCCCCTACATCTGTCCCTTGGTCTCTGTCCCTTTTTACTGGGTCACTCTGCCCGCCCCCCCCATCCTCTTCTCGACTCCCTTCTCTGTCCCCCTGTATTTTTGTCCTCCCTCTCTGCCCCCATTCTCCTTCTCTGTCCCTGTCTCACTGTCACCTCTGGTTCTCTGTCCCCCATCTGTCCCATTCCCTTGTCTCTCTGTCCCCTATCTTTCTGTCATTCCTGTTTCTCTAGTCCCCTCTATCACCTATCTCCCTCATTCCCCACTCTCTCCCCTCTCTCTGTCCCACTGTCTCCCTGTTCCCTGTCTCTCCGCCTCTGCTTTCTACCCTTACATCCTCCATCCTGGGCTCCCCCATTGCCATCCTTCGTTTCTCCATATCTCTATCCCTCTGTGCCCCTGAAGAGGAATTGAGTCAGGGAGGGCATCCTGAAGGGCCCTGGAGGGAAAATGTGTATGGGGAACCTTGGCATGTGGACACACACGTGGATTCAGCAAATGCCTCCCAAACGCTGCCCCTCTCCACCCGTTCACACACCCAGGCCACGACCTACAGAGAAGCCCCCTCCAGGACCTCCAGGGAGCCCTCCACATACCCTTATCACGCACAGTGAAAAGCTGGAGACCTCCAAGATAGGGTGACCCTGAGATCCGGGACAAGGTCAGGAAATGTCAGCCCCACACTCACACTCTCACACTGTGTGTGCCTGGTACCTGCCACAGGTCACCCCGTCCGCGGTGGGGGAAGCCACTCCTGGGGGGAATGGATGACTGGGAGGTGGCTGAGCAGAAGTGGGAGGGCCGTATGTCCTGCAGAAATCTGGGAGCTGTGACCAGATGGCACAGGGCCGGGGGCCTGCCTGGGTTTAAATCCTGGCTCTTGCCATTTGCCAGGGTAGCCAATGGCCAGCACCCTCCTCTCTCGGGGCCTCAGTTTCCCTTTCTGTAAAGTGGGGATGTTGAACTCGGTGACCTGAAAGGAAAGGAACTGCAGCTTGGACCCCTGAAGCGGTTTCTGGCAAGTTGGGTGCAGTGACACCTTCCCCACTCAAGTCTGATGTAGAGCCTCCCTCTCCTCTCCTCGGGGCAAGGTGAGGGGCAGAGTGGACCTGTCACCCTCCACCTTGCTTTCTTTTATAGTCTTCTGCCATCGCTTCAAAACTTTCACCATTACCTCCTTTCTTTGTGGCGGACATGCCACAATTTCCCAGATGAGCACTTTGGTACCTTAGCTACATCTCCATCCAATTTTGTCTTTCTTTCTTTCTTTATTAGGCACTAAAAACCAGGCTCATAGACTCCTAGAACCAACGAATCCAGTAAACAAAGAACCTGAGGGTATTTTAGAACCGTTGACATCTTTAGGCTTCCAGAATCCCAAAGTCTTTAGAATCTTGACACCTATAAAGTTCTAGATCCTTGCTGGCATTAGCATTCTAGCCTCCTGATATCTTCACAATTCTGAAACCTTGACCTCTTGGAGATCCTGAATCTTGACACCTCTGACATCTAGAATCTTGATGGCTTAGAATCGTGGGAATTAGGATTCTCAGAATCAGAATATAGCCTAAGATGACCACCTTCCCAGTTCGAGAATCCTTTCTCCAGCACTTCTGGGAGGTAGCTCTACAGGCTTGTCCCTTGTTTGGTTTTAAAGTCACTGCTTCCTGGTACACTAATCCCTTCTATAAACTTTCTCTAAATAAAATGGTGTGGGACTTTACAAGTTGGGAGAGAGCTAGGTGTCATGGGAAGCACTCTGGAACCAGGCCTCTCTGGTGTAATTCTGGGTCAGCCCCTGCCCTTTCCCGCTCTGAGCCTCACTTCCCCTTCTGTAATGCATGGAGTAGGCAGCTGGAGTACCTGATCTCAGAGGACCCTTCATGCTTTCCTTTTCTCTGGATATCTCTGAATGGCTTTGGCCACCAGATTTTAGGAGTTGTCCATGGTCCCCATGTTTCCCTCTTAGTCACTCCCCTTCCCCTCTCACCTTGCCCAGCCAGCAGGAGTGGGGATGGAAGATGGGGTTCATTTACACCCTTTCAAAACTGTATTCTCTTTTTCCTGGCTCCCTCATCTACCAAGAATACCAGCAGAGGCTGATGAGATTTATGCCAAGAGAAAGAAGGGGTCCAGGGTGGGTGGGCAAGAGGAAGTGAGAGAGAGATGGGTTGCCTGCCCAGAGATGCCCACAGGCAGAAACAGAGACCCACAGGCCAGGAATTGGATGGAACAGAAAGGAGCAGAGGAAACAGATCTCCAGATCCAAAGAAAAGATAAAGAAGCTATGAAGAGTTGGGGGGCTTTGTGGAGGGAGAGTTTGTTGATCCCGAATAATGTTTCTCTCCCAAGTGACTCACTCCTCCCTCCCCCCTAAAGTTCTGCCCAGCCACGCTGAAAGCAGGGTTCTGTCACTAGTCCTCACCCACCCATGAGCCGAATGCCTGAGTCCCCAGAGCAGGGGTCAGGTTCCGCGATGGATTCCAAGACCTTAGACGCAGCAGGGCTGGGGCCTGGGGTGGGTTAATGTCGTGTGAGCCTGGCCTGTCCCCGTCTTGGGGAACACAAAGGCAGCTTTCTCTCTCTGGGTGGGGTGAGGGGGGGACCGGGAGACCGTTGGACTCGCCAGCACCCATTGGCCTGTGGCACCAGGACACAAGCACCCACTGGTTCCTGCCTGTGCAGACCCCGGGCCCATAGGTCCTCTGGGAACCGGGCAACAAGGCTCCTCAGCCGGCACCCAGTGGGGCAAGAGGGCGGCTGCAGAGCCCGGGCTCTCCTGGAAGGGGGCAAATAGAGGGCGCTGGGGGCGGAGGAGAGGACAGTGGGTGCTCAGTACGGGCTCACCCCCTTCCTGGAGGAGGAATTCTTCCCCTGACCCCAAACCCAGGGGGAACCTCCGGAGGACTCCCCTACCCCCTGGCTGGGCTTGAGGCCCGGAATCCAGGGAGCTCTAAGTATCCCAGGAACGTGGGGACCACAGGGGGAACTTTGTGTGTGAGCTGCTGACTCACCCCTACGCCCCCACCTGATGCTTGCTTCGCAGACAGGAGGAGGACGAGCGGGCTGCGGAGCCGGGCTGTGGTTCTGGGGGTTGAGGACTGTGGAGCTGGAGTCAGAAGTTCCCAGGAGGGGGCTGGGGGCCTGGACTCTGGGTCTGAGGGAGGAGGGGCCGGGGGTCTGGATCCTGGGTCTGAGGGGGGAGGGGCCGGGGGCCTCCACTCTGGGTCTGAGGGGGGAGGGGCTGGAGGCCTGGATCCTGGGTCTGAGGTGGGGGGGCTGGGGTCTTAGACTCCTGGATCTGAGGGAGGAAGGGAGCTTGAACTCCTGGGTCCAGAGGGAGAAGGGGGCTGGGGTCCCAGACTCCTAGCTCTTGATGGAGGGTGGGGTGGGTACAGACTCTTGAGTCCTGAGAGAGGAAGGGGCTGGGGGTCCCAGTCCAGGTTTCTGAGGGAGGAGGGGCTGGGACCCTGATGCCTAGGTCCTGCGAATACAGGCGCCTTCACAAGGCTGAGTTGGGGAAGAATTGATGCTTTGTGTGAGGATGTTCGGACTCCGCCATTGATGGGGGGCTGAGGGGGGGGGTCGGTCAGGACGCAGGGATGTACCACCTCCCTAGGGGAGGATGTGGGGGAAGGAGGCATGATGCCACGAGCCCCCTGGGGAGAGGATATGGAGGCGGTGGCTGTGACCTTCCCGGAACTGTGACCTTGAGACTCCCTTGGGTATTCGCTGACTCAGGACCCAGGAAGTACTCCCCCCACTCGGCTTAGTCTCCGTGGAAACATCCACCAGCTGTGTAGTCTGGACCCCTGACTCCTGGGTCCTGAAGGAGGAGGGGGTTGGAGGCCCAGAATCCTGGATTTGAGGAGGGAGAAGGCTGAGGGCTTGGGACTTCTGGATTTGAGGGAAGAAGATGCTGAGGACCCCGATTCCTGATCCTGATGGAGGAGGGCACTAGGAACCAGGACTCCTGGATCCTGGGAGAGGGGCCAGCTGGGGGGGCTGCATTTCCAGGTCTAAAGGAGAAGAGTGCTGGATTCTGGGTCTCTACATATCACCTGTTCAGCCACTCTTCCCCAAACCCTCCCCAGTCCCTTTTTCCAGGCACCATCCCCATGACGACTCCAGGCTGTCAACACAGTTTAAAGGGCCAGTGCCCCAGTCCCCAAGCTCAGCCCCTCTCTGACCAGAAAGTCCTGCCTCACCACCCCCCAACCCCGAAACAAAAGCTCCTAGGACATTAATATTCCAGGCACAGACACTGTTGGTTACTGACTCCTCAGGAGGGGGAGGGAATAAGACAAAAGCCCCCCACCCTCACCCCATGTGCACCCTCAAGCAGAGAGCAGGGGACACATTTGGGGGGGGCAGACCCAGAGGTCCTGAGGGCTCCCAAGAGATGTTGAGTTTCTGCCACTGACTTGCCTGGGACCCCTGAGCCTCATTTTCCACATCTATAAAATGGGGGGCTAGCATTGGGCTAGTCCTGAGGTCCAGGATCCACGGATAGGCTTCAAGATTTTTTTTTAAAGTGCCAGAATGTGCAAGCAGGCCACTTTTCAGGTGGATGGGCATGTTTCCGGAGATTATAATAACAGCAGCTTTGCACAGAGGGCTCCCTGAGCCTCAGGTCCTGGGCTAATCCTTGTGAATCAGGCATTGGCATCATCCCCACTTTACAGACAGGGCATCTGAGGCTCAGAAAGGTTAAGCCAGTTGTCCCAGGTCACACAGATGGCAAGTGGTCCAGCTGGGATCCACCCAGGTGTTTAAGATGAGAATAATGTGATGTCACAAAGTTGTTGTGAAGATGAAATGAGATCCTGCCTGACACGTGCGATTCATGCATCAGTCTCCCCAGAGACATCCCCATGCATGTGCCTCCCCAGGCACACTTCCAGGCACTAGGGTGCAGCAGTAAACCCAAGGGATTACATCCCTGCCTTCATGGGGTGTATATTCGAGTGACGAGGGACAAACAGACAACAAACAAGTATGCAAATTAATAAAATAATTTCAGTGAAATTTCCAGAGAGGAAATAAAACAGTGGTGACGAAATAGGAAGTGTTCTGGAGGGGAAGGCACAGGGAGTGAGCAAAGGCCTCTCTGATCTGAGGCACAGAGACCTGAATGAGAACAGGAGGCAATCCTGGGATGATCAAGGGGGAAGAACATTCCTGGCAGATGGAAGAGCCAGTGCAAAGGCCCTGAGGTGGGAACAAGCTCAGCATGTTTGAGGGACATCAAGGCCAGTGAGCCCAGAGTGAAGTGAGTAGCAGGAGGGTGGTTGGAACTGTGGTCAGAGAAGGGCCACCATCAAGCACCTTGAAGACGCAGGGAAGGGGTCTAGATTTTATTCTAAGTGTAATGGACAGCCTTCAGAGTGTTGTAAACACTCTGGCTGTGTTGAGACTGGCCTGGGGGGAGGCAGGTGGGGAAGAGGGGAGACTCATGAATAGTTCTTGAAGGACCAGGTAAGAGATGGTGTCCTTGGACTAGATGATGGTAGGTGAGGTAGCCAAAGGTGAACAGGTTTGGGATATATTTTGGAAATAGAATGGATAGATCTTGCTGATGTTAGAGGTGAGGGAAAGGGTGAAAACTTGGATGATTTCTGGGTATTTTGGTCTGAGCAACCAGGTTGTGACATTTACCGAGACTGAGAAAACATGGGAAGGAAAATATTTGGGGCAAGGATTGGACATGTTAAAATTGATATTCCGGGAAGGACTAGATAAACCCCTAATAGTGGCTTAAATTCACAAAGCATTATACTCAAAGACAAAAGAAGCCAGAAGTAGGCATCCAGGCCTTTTATGGCAGTTCCACATCATCACCAGAGACCCAGGCACCTTCCAGCTCTTGGTTCCAGAATTCCATCACATCCTAATTCCATAAAGGTGACCTGGTGGAAAAAGGACTTATCCCCTTTCTTTAGAAAGTCCTCTCAAAATTATCACGTGACACTTTTCCTGATATCCAGTCGGACAAAATTTTATCACATGGCCTCACTTAGCTGCAAAGGAGTCTGGGAAATTTCTCTTTCTGCTGGATATAGGGCAACTGTAAAATACAACCAGGGTTCTTTTTCTAAAGAGAAAGGGAAGAATGCATGCTGGGTAGGAAGCTAGCTGTCTCTGCCTCCTCTCCCCAGAATTAATCTTTTCCGCCCCTCCGCCCCCAAAATCAGGTTACCTATCCCTCTTACAGGGACCATAACACTTCTGATGGGATTTTACAGTGATCTGTGTCTACTTCCCCATAAATAATTGAAGGCCTTCCAGGACAGGGACCTCATGTGACTCATCTCTGGGCACCCAGCCCCTGAAAGCCTCCCCGCTGCTCAAATGAATGAATAAGACAGTATGTAAGAGACACGAAGCGATAGTTGTCCAACATTTAAAGGTAAATAACCAGATCTGATCATGGCTCTTTCCTGCTTCAGTTTCTCCACTGGCCTTCAGGATAAAAGCTAATCTCCTAGCCTGGCATTTGAGGCCCTTCATAAGCACATCCCACAACCCCTCACCAATGCTGGACACTCTTCACCCAGAGAACCAGGAATGGATGTGGATGCAGGTTACGGAATCAGAAAGATCTGGAGGCAGACCCTGCCTCTGCCACTCTCAGGCTGTGACCTTGGCCAAGTCATTTTCTCTCTCTGGACCAATTTTCTCATCTATAAAATGGGAACTGGGGAAAAAAAAACAAACTGGGGATTGATAATAATGCCTCCCTCGTTCAGGTATTGTGATGATTAAATGGAAATTATATAGGTAATGCCCCTAGCACAAAGCCTGGAACAGGAGGTGCCTAATAAACAGAAGCTGTTATGGTTATTGTTGTTTTGAAGATGACAGTGATAATGATGATGCTGATAATTAATCTCACCTTTGAGCTTCACACTGTTTCCTTGGCCGGAAACACCCCCTTACTAACCCCTTACCTTGTCCCTCTGTTGGATTAATCAGGGTAAGTTAACTGCTATAACAACAGCTCTGAAATCTCAATGGCTTAACAAAAAAGTGCATTTCTCACTCGTGCTACAGTCCTGTGCAGGCAGGTCACAGGGGGCAGGAAGTCAGGGCCCTGGGCTCCTTCCAGCTTGTGATCCTGTCCTCCTCTGGGTTTTTGGGAGTCCTCTCCATTCAGCCAGTATGAAGGACTGCAAGTGAGATGAGCCAGGCTGGAAGAGGGGTTTCTCTCTTCTGCCTACAACCCATTGGCCAGAAGTCAGTCACATGGCCCCACCTAAGCACAAGGGATCCTAGGAAATGTAGCCTAATAGTGTGTGGTACCAGTTAACTTTAGCGGTGTTAAGAGACCCTCCAAAACATAGTGTCTTTAAACAACAATTATGTTTTTTGCTCATGACTCTGGGGGTCAGCAATTTGGACTGTATCAGTTGGGCATTTCTTCTCTTGGTCTCCCCTGGAGTCACTCATGTGGCTACAGCCACCTGGTGGTGCCACGGGGGCTGGGTGGTCTGGGATGGCCTCACTCACATAGCTGGCAGGTGGTGCGGGCTTCTGGCTGGGCTTCTCTCTCTATGTGGTCTCTCATCCTCAAGGAAGCTGGTTCGGGCATGTTCACCTGACAGTGTCAGGGCAGCAAGAGGGCATGCACGGAAGCTGCAAGGTCTCTGGAGATCTAGGCTCCAGAAGCTTTCCCTGATCTTCCCTGATCGCTCTCCCTGGGTGGTCTTAGTCTCCACTTCCTCTGGGCTCCCAGCGTGCCCTGTGCTACCCTCATTAGAGCATATTCCACTGGATCTTGACTGCACCTCCTCTAGAGCAGGGGGCAGGTTTTCTCTGTCTCCCGGACTCCAGCCTGCAGGAAGTGTTGGGTGTAATGAACTGAATGAAAGGGAAAGGAGAGGGATTGGAGGTTTGGATGGGCGAGGAACAGAGGGAGAGAGCAAAGACTGAATTGCACCCCTCAGTGAGTCTCCTATCCTGTCTCTCTGTCTGCTGGTCCAGGGGCAGGACAGGAAGTACAGACAGAGAATGTGACAGTGGCTGAGGGTGGGGTGGCTGAGATAACCTGCCGTCTGCACCAGTATGATGGATCTATAGTTGTCCTTCAGAACCCCGCCCGGCAGACCCTCTTCTTCAATGGTACCCGTGGTGAGTGCTGGGGTCTGGAATCCTGAGTCTTGAAGGAGAGGGCTGGGGCCTGACAGAGGACAGAGCTGAGACTCTGGACTCCAGGGTCTGAGGGAGGAGGGGGCTGGGGGCCTGGACTCCTGGTCCTGTGGGTGGGAAGGCATGAAAGGTTCTGGGTACCCAAGGGAGTAACTAGGTGGGCACCTTAGACGCATGCGTATGGTTGGAGAAAAGAGGCAGAGGGCTGAACTCTAAGCTCCTGGAGAAAGGGTGGGACTTCTGAGGTCAGGATTCCCCAAGTTCACTCTTGTCGTTCACTCTCTAGCCCTGAAGGATGAGCGTTTCCAGCTGGAGGAGTTCTCCCCACGCCGGGTACGGATCCGGCTCTCAGATGCGCGCCTGGAGGACGAGGGGGGCTACTTCTGCCAGCTCTACACGGAGGATACCCACCACCAGATTGCCACGCTCACTGTACTGGGTAACGGCCTCCCCCTCCTCAGACCCATCCCTTCTCTTTTCTCCTCTGCTTATCCCTTATCCTGAGACCTGACCCTGGCTGTTTTTAACCTCCTGGACATCTGGTCCCAGTAAATAAGGCCGGCCTTCGTGACCTCTGGCCTCTGTGTTTGACCCCTGCCACCTGGGACCCTTGTTCCCTTGGTCCCTGGAATCCCGCAGCCTGGTTACTTTGAGCCCACCTTGGTGCCTCCCTTGACCTCCTCCTTGCCCCCTTCTCCCTGCGGCAGTGGCCCCGGAGAATCCTGTAGTGGAGGTCCGGGAACAGGCGGTGGAGGGCGGCGAGGTGGAGCTCAGCTGCCTCGTTCCACGGTCCCGCCCGGCCGCCGTCCTGCGCTGGTACCGGGACCGAAAGGAGCTGAAAGGTACTACCTGGGGTCAGGGATGGGGGTGGGCGGGGGAGGTGCCAGCGAAGGGCGGGACTTAAGAGGAGGCGGGGTTCCAGGAGGCATGGCTTGGGAAGGGTTGGTTTATATGTGGGCGGGGCCTGAAGAAGAGTGCACAGGTTTGGCAGACACTAGTCACTCAATATATAGCTATTGAATGAACTGATAGGTGAGAGGGCGTGGGGTGAAAGAGGGGTGAGCTTTGGGAAGAGCCACGTGGGGTGGTGGGCCTCTTTCGAGGAAGGGCGTGGTTTGGAGAAGTAGAGGCCAGGGCTGTGGATAAGGGGCGGAGCTTGGCAAATAGCCTGCTTCGGGATTGGCTTGGGGGTGGGGGTGCTCCTTCGGTGGGCGGAGCCATAACCCCGACCTGACGGTGTTTGGGCGGGTCTTGGCAGGAGTGAGCAGCAGCCAGGAAAATGGCAAGGTCTGGAGCGTGGCGAGCACAGTGCGGTTTCGTGTGGACCGCAAGGACGACGGAGGTATCGTCATCTGCGAGGCGCAGAACCAGGCGCTGCCCTCTGGACACAGCAAACAGACGCAGTACGTGCTGGATGTGCAGTGTAAGTGCCTGGCGGGCCAGCACCCGGGGGAGGGAGTGTACCAACCCCCGCCGTCTGTCCCCGGGGGAGTTCCTAGTCTGCATGATGACCCGGACAACCACTCTCCCATCTCACTTCTGCCCACAGACTCCCCCACGGCCCGGATCCATGCCTCCCAAGCTGTGGTGAGGGAGGGAGACACGCTGGTGCTGACATGTGCTGTGACGGGGAACCCCAGGTGAACTCTGGGGCCCGAGACTCCAGGGCCCTGAGGAGAATAGGGCTGGGGACCTGGACACCTGTGTCTCAGGAAAGAGGGGACTGGGCTAACCAGAGGGGGCTGCGGCCCAGACTTCTGAGTCCTGAGAAAGTCCTGGAGCTAGATCGTGAGGAAGGAGGCCGTGGGGTCCCGGACTCCTGGATTCTCAGGGTGGAAGGGGCTGGGGGAAAGGCTGGGATTCCTGAGACCCTGGTAATGGGTGGAAGGTGGGTCCAGGACTGTTGGTTTTCTAGGAAGGAAAGGGCTAATAAGGACCCTCTTATTTGGAGATGCGGCATGTCTAGATTCCTGAGACGTCAGAATCGGGTGCTGACACCTGCGTCCCTAACTCTCATTATATACCCCCGCCCAGGCCAAACCAGATCCGCTGGAACCGCGGTAATGAGTCTTTGCCAGAGCGGGCCGAGGCAGTCGGGGAGACGCTTACGCTGCCCGGCCTGGTATCCGCGGATAATGGCACCTACACCTGCGAGGCGTCGAACAAGCACGGCCACGCGAGGGCGCTATATGTGCTCGTGGTCTACGGTGAGGACGCGCGGCGGCAGGCCTGGGGGCAGGGCTCAGGGTAGGGGCGGGGCCTCCCGGGATCTCCGCACTGTCCTGTGTGGGACTGGGCCTTGGGAACGTGCGGGCTGGATTGGATGGTGTTTGAGGCCCCGGCCTGTACAAAGAATGATTCCAGGGGGTCAAAAGCCCACAGAGTTCTTATAGTTCTGGGGCCAGACTGATCGTCTGGGTTCAGATTCAGTTCTGCAGCGTCCTGTTGCGGGTAACTTCGTGCCTTAGTTTCCTCATCGGTAAAGTGGAAATAAACAACAGCACCTACCTCATAGGGTTGTTGTGAAGACTATATGAGCTAAATATGTAAAGCGGTTGGAGGCCCCTAGCACAAACTCAGTGTTATGTGTTTAGCTCCTATGACGGTGGGGCAGGAATTTTGGAGTGGTTGGGCCCTAGCTCAGCATTTTAAATACCTGGAGCGTTTCAGACAAGATGGGGAGGGACTTGGACCTGAAGTCAAAAGAAAAGGGATGTGTTCTTTCTGTTCTCTGGGGGGTGGGGTGGGGCGGGGGGGAGGAGGCAGGTAGACATTAGCGAAATGACTCGGGGGCCGGGTCGGGCATTGTACAAACCTACACGCATTCCTTGAGGAAGCGGAGCATTAAGCATGGCACCAGGGGAAGGGGCCACCATGTGGCAGTGATTTGAGGGGCATGGCACATAAGGGGGCGCGGTTGGACGTGGCGTGCAGAATGGTTTAAGAGATTGGCAGCGATTGGCCCGGGCTGGGACCGTCCTCTGCTGACCTGGGCCTGCCCCCTGTCCCTTTGGCAGACCCTGGTGCGGTGGTAGAGGCTCAGACGTCGGTGCCGTACGCCATTGTGGGCGGCATCCTGGCGCTACTGGTGTTTCTGATCATCTGTGTGCTGGTGGGCATGGTCTGGTGCTCAGTACGGCAGAAGGGTGAGTGGGGGCGGGGTCTCAAATTCAGCGAGGGGTGTGGTTGGTTGTGGCGTTCGGAAAGGGGTGGGGCCTAAAACCGATTCGAAAGAGGGCGGGCGTAGAGCCGGGAGGGGGAGGAGCCTAGATCCAGGATTTGAAACCTGAGGCCCAGATCCCAAAAAGGGGCGGGTCTTTTGGTCCAGGACCCTAAAAGAGGTGAAGGGTTGAAGCTGAATTAAGACCATGCGTTTGAATTCCTAATTGCTGAGTTCGTTGGGAGCAGAGCAAGGGGATACTATCAAGAGAACGGATAAGGGTTGATCTTTCCGTGAACTTTTAGAGTCTTTCTAATTCTGCTTTTACCTCTTCCTCTGCCCCTGTTTTGCTATTCCCTGGACTTGATTCCCTCTCCCTGTATGTTCCGTCTCTCTCTCTTCCTTCGTCTGGTATGTCTTGTCGGCCTCTTGGGTCCACACATATCTGTTGCCTCTGCCCGGGGGTCTGTCACCCCTCAGGCTCCTATCTGACCCATGAGGCCAGTGGCCTGGATGAGCAGGGAGAAGCAAGAGAAGCCTTTCTCAATGGCAGCGATGGACACAAGAGGAAAGAAGAATTCTTTATCTGACCCCACCTCCACCCCAGGCATGGGCCTGGGCTGGGGTCCACCCCACTGCCAGCTGCAAAGACATTTACCAGAGTCTGGGATGGTGGGCTTCTCCCCCCACCACTAACACCTCAGACGCTTGGGCAGGGATGGGGGTGTCGGATGCCTGGGTTTCTGCAAGGGCCAGAAGCAAGGGCCCAGAGGTCTGGGTCCCCCAGGGGGGCAAGGGCCAAAGGTCCAGACCCCCAAGTCCAGGGAGGGCGGTAGGGATTGGGTTGGGGGAAGATAACTGGGGGAAGGCCAAGGCCCCTAGGCTGCAGAACCAGGTCTTGTGGGGAGGGGTCAGATTCTGGGAAGGGTGGGGTGGGCAGGGAAGGGGAACAGAGATATCTCTGGGGGTCCCAGACCCCATGCCAGCCATTGGAGGAGTTCCACAGAGCTCTGGGCACCTCTTTGCAAAGCCATGTTTGCACGGTGGGGGTAAGGGTGGGGGGAGGGCGTGGAAACAGGGATTCTGTGTCTTTGTGTCATAACTTTGATGGGGGCGATAAGGGAGACAGCCCCAACTTTTCTCCAATCCCCCCTTCCCCAGGCTCCTGGGCTCTCCTTCCCTCCACCTCCCTTCCCCCACATCTGTCCCTTCCATATTTGTCTCTCTGTCCACCCACTCCTTGAGTGGCCTTCCCCATCTCTCCTCCAGGCCCCCCGGGGAGGGGGAAAGGAGTTTGGGGGGAGGGTGCGTTGCTCTCTATGGTTTTATATATAATATATTAAAAAAAATCAAAAATCTATGAAAATATCAGATTGCGCCCCCCCTCCCCCCATTCCTGGCTTTTGCCCCCTTTTTCTTGTTTAAAACACACACACACACACACACACACACACACACATTTTGTACGGGGCAGGGAGGGGAACGGGGAGGGGGTTTGGCAAACCCACTAACCACCATTAAACTGAGGAGAGAACAAGTGTTTGGGGTGGCTGTGTGTCTGTTCCTCTACCCAGAGCTGTACCACGTCGGGAGGGGTGCTGAACTGAGGGAGGGGGAAGGGAGGGTGATGGTTGCTGGTGGACGGTATAGGCCAGGAGAGGGTCCTTACTTCTCCAAGGGCATCTCCACCCTTCCAAGAAACCTGTTTTTTTTCTGGTCAGTCTTTCAGCCAAAAGTCACCAAGTCTTGTCTCTTCAGTAGCCACTGAGCTACCCCATCCCCACCCAATAGCCTGGACCCTTCCCCTGGCTTACCCCCACCCCTAACATCAATCTCCAGAGGAGCTTTCAATTACTCACATCTTGCCCTGTCAAAACCTGTCCCTGCCCTCCTCAAAAATCTTTCCCTAGCTCCCCTTCATCTCTAGATCAAGTCAAAGCCCCTTAGCCTGGCATTCCAGGCCCCTCATTCATTCATCTAAATTTTAGACAAGTGATTCTAATTTTTGAGTCAAAAACATATTGACCTTACTTTGTGCCCGTCGCTGCTCAAAGGGCTGGAGATGCCATGGTGAATAAAACAGGCAAACGTTAGGTGTTCCAGACAGCTTAGCACTAAGCGCAAACTTGATCCTGTTCTAGGCACTGAGGACCCAAAGTGAAAAAGATTGACTCCAGTCTTAGCTTCACAAAGCTTTCATGAGGAAATCAGACTACAGCAAGGACGGAAAAAAACAAAACAAAACAAAAACTTAACTTCAGATTGCCATAAGTACTATTAATATAAAATACAGAGTAAGGGGATGTGGGTACTGTTTTCTTTTAACTTGTTATTATGGAAAACATCAAACATACAGAAGTAGACAGAACAGGACAATGAAGCCCCATGTATCTGTCACCCCAGCTTCAACAACCATCACCTCATAGCCAATCCTGCTTTATCCATAACCCGCTCACTTCTCTAAAGCCAATCTGGAGGTGCTATCTTAAAAAGATCAGAGGAAGCCTGTCACATTGACATCTGTGCCAAGATATGAATGATGAGCACAAGAGCAGCTACTCGAAGATCAGAGGGAAAAGCATTTTCAGGCAAAGGGAACAGCAAGGGCAAAGACCTGAGATGGTAAAGAGATTGGGGTGTTAGAGGGGAAGTGGAAGTAGACAGGATTGGATGGGGATGGGGGTTGAAGTCAGAGGTGAGCAGGGTTAGACCATGTGTATAGCTCCTGGGCCATGATAAAGGGTTTGGATTTTTTTCTAAATGTAACGGGATCTCATTGGAGAGTTTTAAACTGGAATGTGAGTCACATCCAGGAAGCCTGGAATTCTGCAATAGCTCCCTATACCTTCATCGTAAAGTCTGAGCTCCTAACGTCGCCTGTAGGAGACTTTCCCCTCTCTGACTCTGTTCCAGGTGCACCAAACTGCTTTCACTTCCTCCAACCAAGCAATTTTTTTTTTGCCTTTAGGCCTTTGCCCTTGCTGTTCTCTCTGCCAGAAAGACTCCCTGGGGCAGGCGCCTCCTGTGGCTCCCACAGCTTCCTCTGCTTTACTCATCCCAAGTCTGACCACTCCGGTTTGTGGTTCTGATTATGTGTGAATCTCCTTCCTTTGACTGGGGGGCCAGCAGGATAGAGGCTGGATATGTTCACTGCGGAAACCATAGTGCCCTCTAGCACAGGACCTGACACACAAGAGAGCAATAAATATTTATCCTGGTTATGGGGGGAGAGTTGTGAGGGTTGGTAAGGGTCTTGTCCCTTGTGCCCCCTCTCCGGATGCAAACTGATTCCGACTGAACGGAGGTTGCCCGCTTCGCGCTAGTCCGCAGTCCCTGTGCGCATGCGCTATTGCCCGGCGTTTTCCATCCCCCCACCACCAAGCCCCTCATATGCTAATCAATGCGCTCCAGAGTATGGCCCCCCCGGGGAATATGCAAATCAGCTCTTCCATCGCCCGAGGCCTCCCATTGTCCCGCGCTAAGATTATGCAAATGAGCAGGCCTCAGGTCCAGGATCCAGGCAGAACTGGTACCCCCACCCCACCCCACCCCCAGCGCGTCCCATTCTTTGTAAGACGCGTTCATGATCGCTCACGCACGCGCAAGCCTTGCAGTTTCTCGTTGCGTCCGGCTGCGGACTGTACCAAGTAAACCCGGACAGCGAGGGGCAAGGCCCGGAACCCCCTGCGCGAGCCTTGTCGATGGCCCGACTAGACCCCTCTTCCCACTATGCTACAGGAATGGTCTATCTCGCCGCGCAAGCGCCCTAGGCTCTTCACGCCCCTCGCACTCCCTCCTACCCCACTTGCAGCGCAGGCGCAAAGCCTGGGCGTGCAGCCGCTGCCGCCGAGCCGGAGCTGGGGCCGCCAGCGCCGGTGAGTGTCCGGGATGGAGGTGCGCGGGGCATGCTGGGAAGCGGGCACTACGGCACCGCTGCATGATGGGAGTGACGGCTCCCGTCACGGAGGAGCTGGCATTAGTCTTGGGCCGTGATGGCTTGAAGGCGAGATCCAGACTCCCTTTTCTCCCCCAACGCATCTCCGTGCCGTCCTGGGGCATCCTGGGAAAATGGGACGCCGTGCTCTAAAGCATTGTGGGAGTCTGTCCCCTAGTCGTTATGGGCCTGGTGCATTCTGGGATTATCCTAGCTTCTTGTGGGGAACCGTCCCTTTTGTCATACACCTTCCGCTGAGCATCCTGGAAGCTTGGAGTGCTTCGACGAAGAGCGCCTTGGAAGGTGGTCATTATAGGCCCGAGGCATCCTGGGGAAAATTGCAGCAGCAGGGGGGACTGGTCCTTATGGTCCTGTCTAAGGGTTTTGTTCTTGCCTCCTCTCCCTAGCGTTGTGGGAATGGGTGCCTATTATGTTCGCGCATGGCATCTTGGGAGTTGGTTGCTGTAGGTTCATGACACTGCGGGGTCTCCGGCACTGTTTGCATTATGGTAGTGAGAGAACCTCATTTATGCCCCTCTAAGATCGTAGAAGCCAGTCTGGCCGCCATGTTCACTGTAGGAATGGGACTTTGGCACCAAGGACTGCCTCCACCTGACATCTGGAATACTCTGGAAGGAGCTTTGTGTGATGTGGGCTTGGGGAAGGGTAGGCTACACTGGTGAGCAATGTCTCCTGCGAATCCCATAGGAAGTTCTGATTGTCCCTGGTGTATGGTTGCCGGTTAAAATATAGAATCTCCAGTTAAATTTGAATTTCAGATTAACAACAAAGAACTATTTAATATACCCATGTTCCATGCAGTATTTGAGGTGTACATTTCTAAAAGACTCTTTATCTGGAATTCAAATTTAACTGGGTATTGTATACTTTTATTTACTAAATCTGGCAACCTATCCTGGCATAAAGTAGAGTTCCCAAATTAAATGGAGCCCTATAGGCAATAGGGTATTATGAGAACTCTTTTCTGCCAGTTATGAATCCTCTCTGTCCTTAAAGCCCAATCCAAGTGTCTTTAGAAAGCTCACCTGCCATAGATGCCAGCTTTCCCGTGCCCCAGCCTCCTCCAGGCTTCAATCCTAATCTTTTTCTCTTTAGTCCCCAGCATTAAACTCGACCCCTAGAGTTTGAAGGGAATCATGCGTTTTCCACCATATTAGCCAGTGCCCAGCACAGGCCTTGGTATATAAGAGGTGCAGCTGAGGCTGCCAGCCCCTTCATAACTTGCTCTGCCTGGCTGTCTACTCTCAGGGAGCACAGTGGGAGAAAAAGAAGTGCTGTGTGTGTGTGTGTGTTTGTGTGTGTGTCAGGAGTATTGATGAAGAGGGAGAAAAAGGAGAGGAGTCTTGGAAGTCTTCTTGGAAGAGGCAGAGGTGGTGTTTGGCTGAGGAGAAATATAGAGGTTCTTGTGTTTGAGGCGGGCTTTGGAGAGACAGTAAGAATTCTCCAGGCAGACATGGGGGAAGGAGCACATTCTAGACAGCAGTTGTAGGATTTACTAAGACCCACAGATGTGAAAAGTCCTGTTGTGCACAGGGAGAGGTGAGAAGTCTGGAATGGCGGGGGTTTATAGAGGGTTGGGGTTGCGGGTAGTAATAGCCACTGCTAATGGAGTACCTGCCACATACCACCAATTTATATCAACGAGCCTACTGAATCTTCAAAAAATCTTTTCCGCTGAAGGATCATTTTATGAGAGGTAGGATGACATGGCTTCAAATCCTAGTTCACCCACCTACCAGTTGGTATGATAATTCTCTTTGTGCCTCCATTTCCTCATCTGTGCAAAGGAGATAATAATGTCTCAACGTGGTTACAAGTACGTAAGTTAAGCCCTAGAAGCTCTGTTTGTACCTAGAAGGAAACGGGCTAGAGAAGATAAGTCCTTTGTTTGAAGCTACGCAGCTAGAATGTGGCAGATTTAGGATTCAAACCTAGGCATCATCTTGCCAAGGTGTAAATTGATAAAGAATTAGGGCAGGGACTTCCCTGGTGGCGCAGTGGTTAAGAATTCGCCTGCCAATGCAGGGGACACGGGTTCGAGCCCTGGTCCAGGAAGATCCCACATGCTGTGGAGCGACTAAGCCCGTGAGCCACAACTACTGAGCCTGCGCTCTAGAGCCCGTAAGCCACAACTACGGAGCCCACGCGCCTAGAGCCCATGCTCCACAACAGGAGAAGCCACCTCAACGAGAAGCCCGTGCACCACAATGAAGAGTAGCCCCTGCTCGCCACAGCTAGAGAAAGCCCGTGTGCAGCAACGAAGACCCAATGCAGCCAAAAATAAATAAAAACTAAATTAAAAAGAAAAAAAGAGTTAGGGCTGACATTCACAAATCAGTGCAGCCATACTAGTTTTTTAAATATAGAACTTCTAGACTGGTTGGTATATCACCACTATTCCAAGTAATCCCTACCCCCGGCTGCCACTTTGGACTCTTTCCCCCGCCCCAGACTTTCCCACAGCCTAGCAAGTAAAGGGTTAATGCCTGGCATAGGCCCATGTTCCCCTCTCTGTTCTGATTGGTGCCCATGTTGGTACTCGCTGTTAAATACTTGGAGTATTACCCTTCCCCACCCCATTGAATGAGAACCAGATGGGGAAATTAAGGCCTACAGAGGGGCAGAGCCTGCAGTGAAGGCTCTGTAGGCAGTCAAGGCCCTTTAGGCAGTCAAGGACAGGGTTAGGATCGTCTTTGCCTTGCCCACAACGCTGAGCACACCGAGTCCTGGGGAGGCAGATGCTATGTAAAAGTTTATTGAGTCATCACAGGCCTTTCCTTCCCCTGTCCAGCATCCCTCTCTACCTGCTGACATCCTGCATCAGAGGACTTGTGGCCGACGTGTGGCTGTGGAAAGCTGGCCAGGGAGGGACACTGCCCAGCTGCTGCTCTGCTCCTGTCTCCTGTCCCCTCCCCTGGCCATGACAGAAACCCGTGAGCCAGCTGAGACTGGGGGCTACGCCAGCCTGGAGGAAGACGATGAGGACCTCTCTCCAGGTGAGATGGCCTTCGAGGTGGTGGTGTTGGCTTGACTATCTTCCTGGTTTGGGATTGGGGCTCCGCTGAGAAATCTTGACGGGGAGTGGCTCCTTATCTCGCTAGGTTTTCTGTTCTGATTAGGACTCTGTGCCCTGCTAGGGGATCCCTTCCTGCTGAGACTTCTGGGGGTTATAGATTGGCTGGGATTGCTCTTCTTGTTGTGATCACTTTCTTTGCTGGAAGTTCTGGATCGGCTGTGGTCTCTCTTCTTTCTGGGAGTTCTAGATCGGCTGTAATCGCTCTCCCTGCTAGAAGTTCTAGTTTGGCTGAGATCTCTCCCCTTGCTGGAGGTTCGAGATCATCTGAGAGAGCACTCTCTTTTCTGGGGGTTCTGGATCGACTGTAATATCTTTCCCTGCTGGAGGTTCTAGTTTGGCTGTGAGCTCTCTCCTCACTGGAGGTTCTAGATTGTCTCTGATCTTTCTCTTTTCTGGGGTTTCTGGATTGGCTGTGATCTTTCTCTTTTCTAAGGGTTCTAGATTGGCTGTGATTTCTTTCCTTGCTGGAGGTTCTAAATCGGCTGTGATCTCTTTCCTTGCTGGAGATTCTAGTTTGGCTGTAATCTCTCTCCGTGCTGGGGGTTCTGGAGCGGCTGCGACCGCTCTCCTTACTGGGGGTTCTAGACAGGGTGCAACCTCTCTCCTTACTGGGTGTTCTAGATCGGCTGTGGTCTCTCTCCTTGCTGGGGCTTCTAGACCATCTGCAACCTCTCTCCTTGCTGTGGGTTCTAGATCATCTGTGACCTCTCTCCGTGCTGGGGCTTCTAGACTGGCTGTAACATCTTTCCCTTTTGGGGGTTCTAAATTGGTTATAACTTTTCCCCTTGCTGCAGATTCTAGAGTGGCTATGTCTTCCCATCTGACTGGGAGTTCCCTTCTGGGTACGACTTCTTGCCCTGCTATGATTTCTCTTCCAACTGTGACTTCTCACCCTGCTGTGGGCCCTCTCCCTACTGCGACTTCTTGCCCTTCTGGGCATTCTAGACCGGCTGCGACTTCGGGGCTGGCTGGGGGTGCTAGACTGACTGTGACTTTGGGGCCTGCTGGGTGCACTACCTTGGTTGTAACTCTCGACCCTGCTGAACACTTCAGTAGGGCTGTAACTCCATCCCCTGCTGGGGGTGATCATCTGACTATAACTCTTCGCCGTCCTCGATGATGACGGAGACGGGCAGTAACCTTTCTCCTCGAAGGGAGTTCTAGTGGGGCTATAGCTCTTTGCCCTGCTGGGGGTTCCAGCCAGGCTGGAACTCCTCCCCATATCTAAGGCTCCTGGGGGGCTGTAGCTCCTCTTTCTGCTCGCATTTCTAGGCTGGCCGGCACTCCTTTCCCGGTTGTTGGTTCTCGGCTGGCTGCCACTCTTCCCCCCACTCTGTTTTTGCAGGGAAGTAGGACTTCTCACCCTGCTGGGCATACCTGGTCTGGCACCATTAGTTCTTATCCTGCTGGGAGTGCTGGCCCCGTTGGCTGACCTCTTGGAGCTGCGGCTTCCCCTTCTGCCGGGAGTTCTGCCCCGGCTGTGGGTGCCTCTGCGCCGGGGGCGTCTTACCCTGCTGGCCTTGCTGGCTTTGCTGGCCCTGGTGTCAGTGCTGGCCCTGGTGTCAGTGCTAGCTTTGCTAGGCGTTCGGGCCGTGCCGTGGGCTCGGGACTTGTTGCTGGGCTGGTTAGAAGGGGCTGCCTTTGTACTTGCCCATTTGGGAGATTTGGAACTGCTTGGACTCGTGACCAGGTTAGGGGCGGTCAGAGGTTAGGTGGACACCGAGGAGCTGTTGGGCATTGCCGACTTGGTGCTCTTCAAGGAGGCAGGAGAACTGGGAGACGCTGCGGGCATCGAGGGTCCCGTGGACGCCGGAGACATGCTGGGCTTCCAGGCTCTCGCAGGTGGAGAAGGCATGGTGGCCGCGCAAGGGCTTGTGGTCCAGGAAGTCACGGTGGACACAAAAGGCCTGGTAGCCGTGGGTGACCACCTGATTGCCTTTCCCGGGCCAACTTCGTGAAGTCTCAGTGGGCAGTGAAGACTCTGGAGGGGAGGTGGTGTGAAGTCAGAGGTGGGGGGAGATAGAGGGGTGAGGCCCCAGCTCAAAGCTGGAGGTGTTTCGTCTGTGGTTTGCAGCCATTCAGCAAATGCCTCCCCAGGCTGCCTTATGCTCAGCATTGCTAGGGACACAGAGATGGGTCAGACCCAGGTCCTGCCTTCCAGGAGTCTCCAGTCTCTAGACCCAGACCGTCACAGACCGTCACTGTCCAGGCTGTCAGGGTGTGTTAGGGGGCAGGGGGAGCCCAGACGATAGAGGCACTGACCGCCTGGGCAGTCAGGGAGGACCTCATAGAGGAGGTGACTTGGAGCTGGCGCCTTAAAGAGGAGCAGGAGTTTGCTAGTCGAGAAGGAGAGGGTCGTCCCAGGTGGGAGAAGAGCAGAGGCGAAGGCCTGGAGGAGGGAGAGCAGGGCCACCCTTGTTCATTCAACCCACACCTCCCGTTGGGGACCCCAGATGAGTCAGAGCTGCCACTGAGGGGTTCCTAGCCTGAAGGAGGAGACATTCTGGGGCCCAGATGGCTACAGCCTTTAGGACAGTGACAGGGGCGATGGAGCCAGGGTGGAGGGAACAGGGGAGAGACCCTCTGCCTGAAGTCATCGGGGGTGGTGACTTCATGGAGGACAGAGCCTGTGCTGGGTCCTGAAGGATGAGTAGGAGATCTCCAGGCAGATAGAGTGGGGAACAGCGTTCCAGGCAGAGGGACCAGCCCATGCCAAGGCCTCAGGAAACATTTGTTAAATGGCAGACAGACAGCAGGACAGAGGCAGGAACAAGTAAGAGAGAGAGCTGCAGGGAAGGACGGACGCTCAGCAAACATAACCTGTTCTTCTGAGCTGGGTAATGCTGGGGACCGAGCGATGAGTCAGACCAGGCCTGCCCGCTAGTCTAGTGGGGAAAGGACTTTGGACGGGCACAGAGCTGAGGGTTCGGGGCTAGGACAGACAGGGGGCAAAAGCAAGTGACCGGCTGCCTGGGATTAGGAGATCTGAGATGCCCTCACCAGGGAGGAAGGCCTCCTTCTGGGTCCTTAAAGGATAACAGGAGACATTTCCAGCAGAGGGAATGGCATGTGTGAAAGCCGCAGAAAAGCTCTGTCAGATTGAATGCCAGGCACAAAGAAAGTGTTCTAGATGCTAGGGACGCAGTCATGAGCCAGACGAAGTCCCTGCTTTCAGGGACAGGCAGTAAATGTATAAGCAGGTGTTACATACAATACCTTGAGGAGAAAAATAAAGCAGAGTTAGGGGCGTAGAGAGTGCTAGGGAGGGATTGCTGGTTAGACAGACTGACCAGGGTTTCACCGAAGTGACACTTGAGCAGAGATGTGACAGAGGGGAGGGATCAAGCCTTAGTCCGTCTGCAGAAAGGGTGGCAAATGCCCTGAGGTGGGTGCCGGCCTGGGGAGTTGAGGGACGTGAGGAGGCGGTGGGGCTGGCCCAGTTGTAACGGGGTCCCCGTACGCTGCCAGAGGAAACTGAGGAAGGGAGGCCAGTGGATGCAGGGCTAGGCTGTCACAGTCCTAGGAGATGCTTTGGGCAGGCTCCTGCCACCACGTCTGTAGAAGCCGGTATTTTGCTGCCGCTGTAATGGGGGCTCCCCTCTCCACACCCCCCATAACAGTTGTTGGTGTCACCCTTCCTGTACATTGACTTTCCATTTTTTTCTTTTTTTTTTAAACCTAAACTTGTCCTAGGCATGTCCTTCATACCCATGAAATAACAGTAATATATCTATACTTATAAATAAATATTTTAACTCACTTAACTAGATATTTTTATATTTATATATATATATATATAAAACCACATATATCAGAGTATGTATATGTGTTCTAATTTGCTGAAGTACCTGTTCAAGTGTTTGTCTCCCTCAAATGATCCAGTGTAGGCCATCACCCACCTTTAGCTTTTTCCCCGTTTAGCTGTGTGACTGGAGGCCAGTGAGTCGCCTAACCTCTCCGTGCCTCAGTTTCCCCACTTGTCACTTAGGGATAATAGTACCTCCCTCAGGGTTGTTGTAAGGATTAGTTGAGTTAATATATAAAAAACAAGGTTCTTAAAATAGCAGTGGACGCTGTCATTGTTGTTTTTATTACTCCTATGTCTCCTACTTTGTTCTTTTTAAACCCCTAAGATGCAGTTCTTGCAAGACGTTCATTTGCTTGACACACAGATACGGCCTGTTCTGCACGATGGGGATCCATCTGTGGGGAGAGCAGGGCCGGGCCCGGGCTGCCCTCTCCATACTGTGGCGAGTCTACAGGGCTCAGGGAGGGGACAGCCGGGCACAGCCCTCTGTCCCCTGATGCCGCCATCTTTCCTCTTCCACCCCCTCTAGGCCCCGAGCATTCCTCTGACTCCGAATATACTCTCTCAGAGCCGGACTCCGAAGAGGAAGAAGATGAGGAGGAGGAGGAAGAGGAGACCACTGACGATCCCGAATATGACCCCGGCTACAAGGTGAAGCAGCGCCTGGGGGGGGGGCCGGGGGGGCCCATCCCGCCGGGCCCCCCGTGCAGCCCAGCTCCCGGGCCCCCCAGCCCAGCCCTGCCAGCTCTGTGGCCGCTCAGCCCTTGGGGAGGCCCCACCGGGCACCCCGCCTTGCCGGCTCTGCTGCCCCGCTACAGCCCCCCAGGAAGCGCCAGCTCCTGAAAGCAGGGCCCTCGGGGAGGAAGAGGAGGAGCCGCCTCGGGCTGGGGAGGGCCGACCAGCTGGGAGGGAGGAGGAGGAGGAGGAGGAAGAGGAGGAGGAGGAGGGCACCTACCACTGTACCGAGTGCGAGGATTCCTTTGACAACCTCGGGGAGCTGCATGGGCACTTCATGCTGCATGCGCGGGGTGAGGTGTAGGCAGCGCCCTGACCTAGGGAGCTTGGCAGAGGGGTGGGGCGGGTGGGGTGGGAGGAGGGGGCTGAGGACATCGGGGTGGTCGCGGTGGTCATGGGGATGGGGTCCCACCGATCTGTGTCGTCTTAGCAGTAGTTGTGTGAAAGCCAGAATAAAAGCCAAATTCTGTGTGTCGGCCGAATGTGCATTTGAGGTCTGTGTGTGTGTGTGTGTGTGTGTGTGTGTGTGTGTGTGTGTGTATGTGTGTGTAAGCTCGAGTGTGTAAGGCATGCGCCTGGGCATTTACCTCACCATCCCTGGGCTCCTTGGGGAAAGCTAAGGATCGTTGTTGCCAAGATAATTAACGTTTACTAAGTGCCTATGTTCAATGTGGTTCCCATGTATTTCATCATAGACCCCGTGATGTACAGGCTCAAACACAACAGAATTTTCTTGCTTACGTCATAGTCCAGGATGGGTGTTTCAGGTTGGCAGGTAACCTCCATATGGTGATTTGGGGATCCAGGCCATCCTGTAAGCCTTTTGTCATTCACGTGGTCATGGCTGGGTGTTCATGGCCTGGGTTCTGCCAGAGGAAGAGGAAAGAGAGCCTGGAGAGGTACACATGTTCTCTTAGAAGCCCCAGCCTGGAGGTGGCACATAGCGCTTCCACTTACGTTCCTTTGCTGAGAGATCAGTCACATGGCCACAGGCTGCTGCAAGGGAGTCTGGGAAAGGCGGTCTAGCCAAGTGCCCAGAAAACGGTTTGTGGAAGACAGCTAGTGCTCTCTGCCACTTCATCCAAGAACCTTCACAAAGAGGACTTTAATTATAATCATAGCTCTGCTTCCTGAGCGCTTCTTGGGTGCCAAGTGCCAGTCCAAGAGCTTTATGTATATTGACTTAGAGAAGTTGTGCATCTAGGAACTTACAAAAATAGAACTTTAATTATAATTACAGCTGCCATTTCCCCAGCACTTATAGAGCACTGCATTTTATTTACATGAGATCATCGGGTCCTTAGAATAACTCTGTGAGGCAGGGGCTGTGACGCATTAATTCATTTAACAAGTATCTTTTGAATACTTGCTGTGCGCTAAGCATTGGGAACACACCAGTGAATAAAATAAAATCCTTGTCCTCGTGGAGCTTACATGGAGGTGGGAAGGGGCCACCGGTGGGGACAGATAGTAAACAAGAAATAAACAAGAAAGATGTAACATATGCTGGATGGTGGTAAGTGCTGGGGAGAAAAATAGAGAAGAGAAGGGAGAACAGTTCTGGAAGAGGGTGCAGTTTAAATAGTGTAGTCCTCCCTGAGGAGGTGACAGAGACCTGAGACCTAAGCAGAGACCTGAGAAAGGGAGGGAGGGAGCCTGGCACACGGGTGGGAAGAGCGATCTAGGCGAGGGGGCGGTGGGGCAGGAGCCTGCCCCACGTGTCAATTAGGCAAGAGTAGCTTGAGGGATGAGGTCAGAGGGGAACAGGGTCAGCTTATTACAGCCTTGTGGAAACACAGGCTCTTGCTCTGAGATGGGAAGTACTAATTCACAGAAGCTTGGCACTGAAGCTCCTTTGAAAATAGAAGCCTAATTATAATAATAGCTAGCATTTACTGAGCATTTACTGTGTGCCAAGCTCTGTTCTAAGGCGCTTTACATGTGTTAACTCATAGAAGCTTGGCAACTAAGAACCTTCAAGAATAGAACCTGAATTACCATAATGGCTCACAGCGGACCAGGCCCTGGGCTAAGCGCTTTATATGGACGATCACATCGGATCCTTATGAGGTAGGGACTGTTACTTATTACTCATTCATTCAACAATGATTTATTGAGCACCTAGGAGATGCAGGCACTATTTGGGGAGCTGGGAGTAGAGTGGTGAACACAATGAACAAAAATTCCTGCCTTTGTGGAGGTTATATTATAAAGGGGAAAACAGATACTTGAATATTTAAGTAAACATTTAAAATGTTAGAAGGTTATAAGTGCTGTGGAGGAAAAGAGAAGGGGGATGGGGAGGCTTGTGTGTGTGTGTGAAGCAGTTTCAAATGGGGTAGTCAGGAAAGGCTTCACTAAGAAGGTGACATCAGAGCAGAGACCTAGAGGAGGAGGAACAGGCCATGTGGCTGTGGGAACAGCAAGTGCAAAGGCCCTGAGGTGGAACCTGCTTGGGATGTTTGTGGAAGCGCACTTGGGGCCACAAGGCTGTTGCTGAGGAAGGCAGGGGGAAGACTGGTGGGAACACAAGAGCTGAGAGGGGCAGAGAAAAGCAGAGGGGAAGAGGACCGGGTCACACAGGCCATTAATACCGACTCTGACTTTCTCTCCGAGTCTGTCGTCATCATCATAATTCTTAGAGGCGTAGGGGCTACTATCATGACCATTTTACAACTGCTACAACCAGGGCACAGAGAGGTTGAGTAATCTTCTAGAGGTCACACAGCTGGGAAGAAGCAGAGGCCAGGTTTGAATCCAGACAACTGGAGGTAAGGCACCCATTCTTAGCCACTAAGCCACACACCAGAAATGGCTGTCCACAGCCACCATCTGACTTGCAGGAGTGTATTTGGTCTCCAGAGTTATTGAGGGTTTTTTAATCACGTTGGTTACCAACATTTAAAAATGGGCAGGTTTGACACAAAAATGGAAGCTTCTGGCTTCCTTGTGAGACTGATTGCTGAACCCACAATCCCATGGGGCAATAGTTTGCTGGAGCTGAGTAGGGGTCACCTCCTATTAATGGGGCATTCCCTCCCGCATGCCCAGTCCCCACTGTCTGGCATCTGAATCCCTTACACCCTGCTTGCCTCACTGATTTATGGTACCTGCTTGGCCCCAAAGAGCAGTTACATTCTGACGCCTGTTACAGGACCTTGACCAAAGCATCTTTCAAAACCCATACTTTTCATCCTAGAAGCTCAGAATCTTATATTTATGCACTCTTTGAGACTTTCATAACCACTATAGCTTAGCATCACTGAATCTCAGAATCATCAAAGCAGAAATTCACAGCTCATTAAAACAACATGGATGGATCTTATTTCCTGGAGCAGCATGCCTAAGCCCTCTTCTGCCCTAAGACAGGGCTTTCTAAGCATAGAAGTAGCGAATTATCCATTCATCATCAAAAGTTCCTAAGGATCACGAGAGACTGGGAATCAAGAGACCTAGGCTACTGCCAGTGGGGTCATTCAGTTCTTCAGGGCCCAGGCAGGATATGGAGACCAAGCTAGGAATTCCAGAGGATTCAGTACCGGGAATTGGTTACACAGATACTAAAACGCTGAGAGCACAAACATGGAAAAGTGAGGTAACTGAGAAATGAGTGTCTGCAAGAAGCTCCCACCTCTAGGACCGGGATGCAGAAAGAAGCGCAATGACCAGAACCCAGTGGGAGCTTGGTGGGCAGGCCTCGCCACGTGTGTGACTGGTGCAGGGACTGACTACCACACAGCTGCTGCTTAAACCCCAAGAGGGGCACGGTGCCTTGTGCTGAGGGTGTAGAAAGGTATTGGAGCCCGAACTGCTGCTGGAGGGGTTCCAGCAGGAGCCCAAGGCAAGGTGAGTCCCTTCTCCCCTCTTCCGACCTTCCTTCTGCCCATACCTCCTGTGGGATGAACTTAAGGAAGCCAGCTCTCCAGGGAGTCTGGGAAGCATAGCTGCAGAAAGCCCAGCCTCACAGAGCAGTGTGAAAGGGTGGGCTGAGGCTGAGAAATAGGTAAACAGCTGGGCACAGTCAAGGAGTTCTTTCTTGAGCCTCCATGGTAAGCGCTGTCCTAGGTGCTGGGGATGAAGCAATGAGGAAGACAACCCACTTGCCCTCAGAAGCTTGGATTCTAGAGGAAGGACACGGATGATGACAGAAACACAGGTGTGATAATTCCAAGTGTTGAAGAGTGCTGGGAAGAAACTAAATCAGGCTAAGGGTTGGAGGTGCTATTTTAGCCAAGGAGGACCTCTCTGAAGTGGCAGGTATTGAGACCTGAATAATGAGGAGGCAGCCTTGCAAAGTTCTGGGTAAGAGGGAACAGCAAGTGCAAAGGCTCTGAGGCAGATGCCAGCTTGGCATGTGTGGCTAGAGTGTAGTGAAAAAGACAGAACCGGGAGGGAGTTGAGATTGCTTAGTGGGCTGGGACCTAATCATTGTTGGGTTTTGTGGGCCTGGGTAAGGCCTTTGGATGTTACTCATGGGATGCCGTTGGAGGGTTTTGAATGAGGAGTGATGTAAGCTGACTTATATATACACAGGGGGTGGTCTGTAGTAGAGAGACTGGAAGGGTGGGGGGAGCAGTAGTGATAGCAGACCCAGCCTCCTGCTGTCTTCTTGCTCTGCCAGCCTGTTGTCGCTCTCATGGTCCAAGATGGCTGGATACCATGTCCACATTCCAGGCGAGAAGGTGGAGGAAAGGCAGGTTCCTTTCTGAAGCTTGAGGACTCTACCCAGGAATTTAGTCAGAACTCAGTCACATGGCCACATGTAGCTGCAAGGAAATATGGGAAAGGCAGTCTTTGTAGCCACCGTGTGCCTAGCTAAGAAGTGGGAGATAGCTCGGTCTCTACCATATCCATCTCACCTGTGGGCTTTCTAAATATCCCTCAATTCAAATGCAGTCTGTGATTATTGTATGCAGGGCTGTGATTATTGTATGCAGGGCATCGACCATTGTCTCTAGGGGCAGGGCAGGTAATGCAAGGGAGTAAAACTGGTCCAGTGGAACTCAGCCCAGGGTTGGGCCTTTCAAGAGCTGAAAATAGGATCTTAACGGAATATCTCCCTGTGTTGGCCAAATACAACAGTAAACAGAAGGTATCTCTGTTTGACTCCAAACCAGTTTGCCCACAGGGCCAGGCCAGGTCTGCCCTGAGCTCCCCACTCCCCATGCCCTTATGTTCTCTGGGAATTCCTACTCAAAAGCCAGAGTTCCTTGTTTAGACATTTTATTGTGGACCTTTTGTTTTTAGATACTATTTCTGTTAGTTTATTCATGCCACCTCACCTACACATACAAAAAATATTCCGTGACCAGAATGGTACATAAAATTATTTAAATGAACAATAAATTATCTGAGGAGGAGGAGGGCAGAGCCATCCAATGCCATGGCCCCTCCTTGAGTGGGAAAGGCTGGCAGGGAGTGGGAAGAGACAAGGGCCCAGATTGCAACCCTCACATGACTCAGTACAGCCTCCGACTTTGCTGTCCCATCCCCAAAGGCTCAAGTTGCTCCACGTGTGGGACCCATTCGGTGGCATTACAGGCAGGCGACACCTCACTTTCCCTCCCCCATTCAGGCCCAAATCCAGGCACTTGGCTCTTGCAGCCCCATCGCATCCATCTGGGAAGAATTAATGGTGATAACACAATCTGCAGCTAGTTGTGATTTCAAACTATTTAATTGGGAATGAGGAAGATACAAATAACAAATTTTCCTCTTTCTTGTTAATTTCATTTTTTTAAACAAAAGATCTCACTATTGTTTGATTTTACTGTTTCCCTGAAGGCTTTTGTGTCTTCCAAAGACGGAAGCTCTAAATGAGCATCTTCTGGGTCCTATTGATCAGGAGTCCTTTGCCTTTCTAGGGAGGAAAGTAAATCCCTCCAAGGCTCCCATCCCATATCAGACGGGGGTCCCACCAGCCACAGAGCTTCCATTGCCCTAGGGAGGGCTGGACCAACACTCAGAGCTCCCCCCGGGCATGCCGGATGTAGTGCTGATGCAGCCCTGCTTCCTGGGCAAAGTCCTGCCCGCACTCAGTGCAGGCGAAGGGGCCAGGAAGGGGGTGGGCCTCGTGCGCCTGGCGATGCCGCCTCAGAGAAGCGGCCTGCCCAAAGGTCTTGCCACAGTCAGGACAGGGGAAGGTGGGTGGGGTGGTGGTGGGCACAGCCGGCTGGGAGGGCCTGGCCGCTGGACCGTGGCTGCGCTGGTGGGTGATCAGGGCCTTGGAGGAGGGGAAGGAGCGGGCGCACGTGAAGCAGATGAAGAGGACCCCCTGCAGCTTCTGGGCCACGAAGTCCGCTGGGTGCTCCCGCTTCATGTGACGCTCCTGGAACTTGGAGTCTGCGAAGGTGATGAGGCAGCGGGTGCACTGCAGGGCCCCCAAGTGGCCTGAGGGACATGAGGAGAGGTTGGGGGAGGCCAGCAGGAGTCTCGAGGGCCTCTCCCAGCCTCAGAATCGCACCAACAGTGAGCATGCAGGGCTTACTATGTGCCAGGTGCTATGCCAGGCCTGGACAGCAGACTTACTGGACCTGTGTTATGGATGAGCAGACCGAGGCTCAGAAAGGTTAGGTAACTTGCCGACAGTCATGAAGCTAGGAAATGAAACGGCGGAGTCAGGACCGGAACCCAGGGGGTCTGCCCTTCCTACAGAGCCGTGTGACAAGAGCACAGCCTCTGGGGCCAGACTGCCTGGAACTGACTCCTGGTTCTACCACTTCCGAGGCAAGTGGAAACGGCGTTTTCATCTGGAAAATGGGGTAATGACCACATCAGTATCTACTTTATAGGGCTGTTGTAAGGAATAAACGAATTAATGTATAAAAAGTGCTTAGAACAGTGCTACACAATGGTTTGCAATAATTATTGTTGAGAAAGAAAAGAAGTCCCACAGCTAGGAGCTGGCCTGGCACTCACAGCTAGGCCTTGGTGTTCTCCTGTTCAGCATAAACAATTTCACAGAACATCGTCAGACAAGGCCATGCTGTGACTGAGACGAATCAAGACAAGACCATGCCATGATGCCTTCCAAACACAGACAAAACGTGAACACTGTCCAAGCCACGAAAATGGCCAGACACCCCCGAGTCGTGGCTAATTTGAGTGCCTGCTGCTGCTTTACCAATTACACCTGGAGCCTTGCTTTGTCCCTCCCTCCTTCTAGGTGAGATGTATTAAGACAGCCAGCCACGTAATTGCCCCTGCTTCCTGGCAGCGTCCATCCACAGCAAAACCCCTTTCTTGAACCCTTCCCCAGATCACCTACCACAAGCCTAAATCCTGTAATAAGTCCTTTCTTATTACTGAGATGCCCCACGATATGTGTGCTTCCTCAGCGCAGTGAGCAATAAGCCCAACTTGGTCAACTCCAGGTGTGTTCCTGGTGGTCTCCGGCTGGAGAGCATTGACACTGTGGCTTTCATCGTTATAAATACTTAACCTCTCTCTGCCTCGGTTCCCTCATGTGAAAGTGATAATTACCAATTTCACAGAGTCTGTTAGGAGGACGGAATGAGATAACAAATGTTAAACTCTTAGAATGCACCTAGCACATAATAAGCATTCAGTAGAAGCTGCTGCTATTATCCTAGGTCAAATTGGCTACCTTCATTAACATTAAGCTTTCCCCTTTTCTGCCACTAATCCCCATACCAGACAGCCCCGTGAGGTGAATAGTGGCAAGCCCTTTTGACAGATTGGGAAACTGAGGCCCAAGTCACACTGAGAGTCTGGGGCAGAGTTGGGACTGGGGCTCTCTGCCCTTTCCCAGCCACCTCTCCCACCCCAAGCCTCTCTGGATGCCACTCTGTGCTTCTGAACTGCATCCCATTCATGCTTATGTGGATAGAGCAGGATGGGTACGTCTGAGGGTAATAAGGGTAGGGGTGGGGAGTAGCAGGTCCTGGGAGGGCAGCTCCGGGACCATTAACAGCTCCTTCCCAACAGGCAAATCCCTGCAACGCCCTGGACACTGAAATGCTATAGAAATCCTTTCAGCATCACAGCTCCTGCACCCCACCCATCTCTGATCAGCACTACTCACAGATGTCACCTCCCGGACTTTGGGGACTTCTCTCCTTGGACGAATCCTGCTGCTCCATGGCCTCTTTGGGGTGCCGGTCCTCCATGGTGACTGAGACCCCTCTGGTCAAGAGAGGAGCACGCATGACAGAACAGTAAATCAAGTGAAGTCGCTTATCTACAGCGAGTCTTAGAGGGCCCGCCAATCCTATGACCTTTGACAGGCTTGGCTTTGCCAGCCTTTGGCCGACCCCCCACGAGATAACATCTCTTTGAATTCTAACCTGATAGAGCAACTCGCTAGAGAAGATTCAATCCTCCCAGAAGAGTCAACTCCCCGGGTTTGTGACTCCCCTTAGAGCCTTCTCACTTGCGTGAGACCTCTGACCTATGCCTCCTACATCAAACTAACTCCCTGAACTCAGAGCGCGGGACCCTTGATCTTTGACACCAGCTTCATCCCCTTCTCTCCCACCTGTCTTGAGGCAGGTAGTGGTACCCACGCTTTAGCCTGCCTCCTTCCGGGAGACATCTTTCTCTGACATCCCGAAACTCTTATTGCACCTAGAGCCCCCGCTTCCCACGCGCGCTTTCAGCCGCTGTGACCCGCTGCCCCAAGCACTGCCCTCGGCTCCCTCCCGAGGCCGGTAGCTCAGGCCTCTGCTTTTCTCCAGACAGCAGAGGGCTGCCTTTCGTTGCGCCTGTCAGTTGCTCGTCACAGCGCCGTCACCCGAAGGGAAGCGGGGTAGGGCCCACCGAGTCTGAAAGTCCCGGTGGTTTCCACGGCCTTTCGCCTGATAAGCCTTTCGAAGCCCAGATCTCGGGTTGCCAAACGACTGCAGTGATTCAGTCGCGCCAACCCGGTCCTCAAAATAATGGGAGGGGTCCTTCTCTGCACTGGGGTGCGTAATGATGACGTTGCAAGCCTCCCTTGCCGTACAGACCTAAGCTTAGTGCGCAAGTGTGTTAGGCGCTCCTGGCGCGCACGCGCTTTGGCTCCCTCATTGTTCAAGGTTCGGCGACCGTGGAGGAGCGAGCGCCCTTCGGCCGCTCTGCGCAGGCGCTGCAAAGGGCCCTGTCCCCGAGGTTACGCTTTCAAGACACACCCCCTCCTAAAAGGAATGACGTCAGGTTAGAGCCCCGGGAAAGGGTCTGGACATCCCCAAATCCCGGTGCTTTAGCCTCATGGGCCTCCGTCCTCGGACCCCAGAGGCGGGGCTTCTCAGCGGCTGACCGACTGCTACCGACTGCGCTATCCCGTGTGCCGGCTGTTTGCTCGGTCGGTGATTTGGAAGGGAGGAGTGAGGGGTAAAAACATCTGTGTCCCTGACGGAGGAGGGGGCTAGAGGGCGATTTCTGAGTTTTTGAAGCGTAAAGGGAAACGCATCCAGAAAGAGGGCGGACAGGACTCCCAGGTCCCTGGGGAATAGGGCCTGGGCGCCAGATTTCTAGGTGCCTGGGAGTGATACCCGAGAACGAAAGAAGTGGACAGGGTAAAAGGCTGAAGTCTGAGACCAGAGTGGGGAAACTAGGAAAGAAAAAGGTTGGGTGCTCCGTGACCCGAGTCTTCCTCTCCCCGCTTTCCAGCCATGCCTCCGCCGCGGGGTGACGTGACCGTCTTATTCCTGGGGCCTCCGGGCTCGGGAAAGTCTGCTCTGATTGCAGCGCTGTGCGACAAGGATGTGGAGACGGTAGAGATCCCCGACGGCCGGCCGGATTCCGGGCTCCCCAGCCTGAGAGCTGCAGGCCCAGGCCTCTTCCTGGGCGAGCTGAGCTGCCCACCCGCAGCGCCGGGGCCGTGGGCGGCGGAAGCCAACGTGCTGGTATTGGTGCTGCCCGGCCCCGAGGGGAATGAGGAACCCTTGGCCCCAGCGCTGGGAGAGGCAGCGCGGGCCGCCCTGGCCCGAGGGACCCCGCTGCTGGCTGTGCGGAACCTCCGTCCCGAGGAGTCACAGCATGTAGCCCAGGCCCGGGATCACACCGCAGCCCGGCTGGACAGCGCTGGGTTGGGCGCCGTGGCTCTCTTTGTGCTACAGACCGACTGCCGCAGCAGCGACGGCTGCGAGGAGCTAGAGCGCCTGCGGGCGGCGCTGCGGAGCCAGGCGGAGGCACTGCAGAGGTGAGCGCGGCGTTTCAGGGTGGGTTGAAGAGGACTGGTGCTTTATTTAGTCTGTACCTCCCACCCCTAAGGTGCTCTTTGAGGTCTGCGAGACCCCGCCCTCAGCGAGTTTGGGGCCAACCTTAACGGAGTATCTGCTGGAAGCCCTGCTCCCTCGTCCAAATCCCGACCCTCAGCGCAGGTTTTGAGGTCCACGAGGTTCCACCTCAAACTAGCGCTGTGTGCTTGACCCTTTTCTATCATCTAGGCCAAAGGTCAGCTAGAAGTCCGGACCTGTCATCCAGGTTCCGCCTCCTGCGAGCGCTCTGAGGTCTTGAGTCCCCGCTCCCTCGCGAGAATTCTAGGAGGGGCCGGGACCTAGCGCCCAAACACTGCCCCCAGGCCAAAGTGTGAACGTGGGCTCACTCTCTCCAGGCAAGCTGGTGATCCCCGCGAAGCTTTTACCCCAAGACTCCACTCTCCAGTCTTCACCCTCCTGCCCACCATCTGCTTGGTTCTCAAGCGACCCCAGTCTCCGGAGAGCCACACCCTAAGCGAGCTTGGTCGTTTCGGGGGCCCTCCCCCACTTCCTTTCTCTAATCCCCTCTCGTTTCTGTGTCCACTTGCTGGCTACCACCTGAATTTTCTCCCCCAACCCCAAGCGGCCTCCTTTTATAGACTTCAGAACGAGGCTCAGGGAGGGACAGCCTCTCCCCCAGGCCCACCACTCGTCTTTCTTTCTTAGCCACACGCCATTGGTAAGAACTAGTAGATGAGGGTTCTCCCCTCACCTGTCTTTACAGCCCTCCTAACTCCTAGTCTCAGGAAAGAGCGCTCTTGGTGACCTTGACCTTGTCGAATAGGGCTCGATTTTCGTTTAGTCCTCAATACAGTCGCCATTCTTTCTTTGCTCTAAACTCCACTCTCTATGAGTTTTGCCCCGCCCAGCAGGGCTTTTTCTTAATCCTGCAGGTCCCTCGGAAAGACCCGCTCCCGCAGAGTTGAACCCCGGGGAAGACTTAGGCGGGTCCCATTTTCGGCTCTGTTGGCAACCTGATTTCTGATTTCAGTCCAGCCGTCCCACCCCTTCTTTAAGCCCCTCCCTTTTCTTCATAGCCTCTGCTTCTGTTTCTGTGCCATTAGTCTGGCCCCTCCCTTTCCTGATTATTCGGAAAGCTCCGCCTTGTCATCATAGCCCAGTCCTGTCCCCCTAGCCCAGCTCGCCAGCATTTAGCCCCTCTTCTGCCCTTGACCCCATCCCTCCCTTTCCCCGCAGGCTCCTGCCACCGGCTCAGGATGGCTTCGAGGTGCTGGGCGCTGCAGAGTTGGAGGCTGTGCGCGAGGCCTTCGAGACGGGTGGCCTGGAGGCGGCGCTGTCATGGGTTCGGGCCGGCCTGGAGCGACTGGGCAGCGCGCGCCTGGACTTGGCCGTGGCCGGTAGGGCTGACGTGAGCCTTGTGCTGAACATGCTACTCGGGTTAGATTCTGACGACCCAGGTGCGGTGCCTGCTTCGGCGCCCGCGGAGCCCATGCCCTACCCGGCCCCAGAGCGCCCCAACGTGGTGCTGTGGACAGTGCCTCTGGGCTCCGCGGGCACTGCTGCCGCCCCCCACCCAACCCACTACGACGCTCTCATCCTCGTCACCCCTGGGCCCCCAACTGAGAAGGACTGGGCCCAAGTCCGGCCCTTGGTGCTATCAGATACGCCGCTGGTCTGCGTGCGAACAGACGGCGAGGGCGAGGATCCGGAGTCCCTGGACGAAGAGGAAAAGAGCGGCGAGGGCTTAGAGAACGCAGGCGGAGGGGGGTTTGAGAATGCACGCAGTGAGGGAAGGGAGAAACGTGGCCCTGGATCGCAGAAAGCAGGCAGTGGGGAAGGTTCAGAGGACGCAGGCAGCGAGAGTTTGAAGCCGGTTGGCGTCGGCGTGAAGAAACCGGGCAGCGGGGACTCAGAGCGCGCGGCCGCACTGAGCCCAGAGGACGAGACGTGGGAGGTGCTGGAGGAGGCGCCGCCGCCGGTGTTCCCGCTGCGGCCGGGCGGCCTCCCGGGGCTGTGCGAGTGGCTACGGCGTGCGCTACCCCCGGCCCAGGCGGGAGCGCTGCTGCTGGCTCTGCCACCCACGTCTCCCCGAGCGGCCCGGACCAAGGCTGCGGCGCTGCGGGCCGGGGCGTGGCGGCCAGCCCTGTTGGCTAGCCTGGCGGCGGCGGCGGCCCCGGTACCGGGGCTGGGCTGGGCCTGCGACGTGGCGCTCCTGCGAGGTCAGCTGGCCGAGTGGCGGCGGGCGCTGGGGCTCGAACCCGCGGCGCTGGCGCGACGCGAGCGCGCGCTGGGCCTGGCGCCGGGGGAGCTGGCCGAGCGGACGCGCTTCCCGGGTCCGGTGACGCGCGCCGAAGTGGAGGCGAGGCTGGGCTCCTGGGCGGGCGAGGGCACCGCCGGGGGCGCGGCGCTGGGCGCGCTCTCCTTCCTGTGGCCGGCGGGCGGCGCGGCGGCCACAGGGGGCCTGGGCTACCGCGCGGCGCACGGCGTCCTGCTGCAGGCGCTCGACGAGATGCTGGCCGACGCCGAAGCAGTGCTGGCACCGCAGGTGCCCGCGCAGTGAGTGGGGTGTTGAGGACCGGGGCTTGCGGGGTGCCCCGTGTCCCGGCTGCTCGGCTTGGTCAGGGGTTGAGGACTCCAAGTCGCCGTAAGAGGGAGAGGGCGTGGGGATCCAGACTCTGGCATGCTAGTATGGAATGTCTGGGCTTGTGAGATAGCAGCGGTGGGGGGGAGGGGGGGAGGGTCGCGGGGGCCGCCACTCAGAATCCCGGGTGCTTGAAGGCGATGAGGGTTCTGACTACCGGTTGCAATGTGACTTCTCGTCACCAGGATTCCTGGGTCCTAAAGGGGAATAGAGTTCGGGGGACATGACTTCTGATTTCTCTGGGGGAGAAGAGGGTGTGACCCTCAGCCTCCTAGACTCCTGAACTCCTGAAGGGAGTTCAGGGTTTGGGACTCCTCCAAGGGGGTATATCTTGGTCTCCAAAGAGTAGAAACTGGATCTGTTAGGTGTCTAGTCCTCCAGGGGGAGAGGAGGTGGAAGCCCTGCTTCCTGATGAAGGGGGTCTCCATCACACCGGGGACTCTAGCGTGGAGGAGGGGGTCTGGGTTCCCCGGGGAGCTGGAATCCTTGGGCTTCTGAGCCACAAAGGGATATAAGGTCTGGGTTTCTGGGGGGTGGGGGGATAGGCCTGCATACAAAGGGGGCTTTGAATTTTCATTGGGGGGAGGAAGGCTCTCTGGAGTCTCAGAACTCCTGGCTCCCAAGAGGGCTGTGGACCTTGATTCCTAATTCATGGGTGGTGGGAGGTCTCCATCTAGAGGAGGGGATAGGGGGCTGTGCGAGAGAGCTGGAGACCTTTGGTTCCTCTTGGGGAATAGAGGGGTCTCTAATAGTTGCTCCACCAGGGGCCTGGTGACCCAGATTTCTTTCCCAGTTGTTGTGGGGAGAATGGTACCACAAAAATAAGAGGAAGTAAGAGTTCTGGGCATGGTGGGCTCTGGGGGGTAGCCGGAGACCAGGAATGAGGCCTTCTGGGTGTGGAAGGACAGAAACCCCTACCTCAGAGGTATCTCCCAGAAGTCCCTAATGGATTTGGATCCTGGTAACTAACTGCCTTTCTCTGAGTTTGACTGGAGAGGGACATGACTGCCCCCATTTTAGAGGTGCTGAGCGATTATGGGGCTCTCTGGGGACCCTGTTCCTCTGTCCCTCTCTCCTTTAGGGGTTTCTCTCTTTTTTTGGTCTTGGTTTCTTCTGTCATTAAACCTTAACCCTTTCTGACCTTGGTATTATATACACCTGCCTTTGGGGAAAAGCAACTGTACTGCTGCACTGATCCAAACGCTTCTGTGTTGGCTACCTCAGGTATCCCCAAGAGACACAGAGAATGCCACAGTGAGCAAGGGACCCACGGAGCAGCTGGGCAGGTGTTCCAGACCGTGGGAATGTGCCACAGTGAGGCAAAGGCAGAAACCACAGTGTCTGGAATGTTCTAGGCTGCCAGCTCCAAGTAGAGGAGAAGCCACAGGTCACAGAACTCTTCAATGCCAAAAACAGAAAGGGAGGACCTGAGAGGCCATCCAGCAGAATCTCTGTTATGTTAGATGGGGAAAGCAAAGCCCAGAGAGGGCAGGCTCTAGGCCCAACAGCACACAGCAAGGCCCCTGCCTGTTCTTATTTCCTGCCCCCTCCCATCCCCCAGTCAACCTGATCTTCCTTCTGATGCTTGAGTGGGCCACCTGGGATCCTGCCTCAGGACCTTTGCACTTTCTGTTATTTCTGCCTAGAACGCTCTGCTCCCCGATCTTCCCACGACTGGCTCCTTCTTGTCAATCAGGTCTCAGCTCAAGTGTCCCCTCAGAGAAGCCTTCCCTGACCTCTGTAACTGAAGTAGCTCACACCCCCACCCCTATTATTCATCTTGGCGGGTTATTTTTCCTTGTAGCAATTATTACTGTAGAAAATTACCTTATTTATTTATTTACCTATTTATTGGTTATTATCCCCATACCTGTCCTGTTCTCTGCTGTACCCCCAGCACCTAGAACAGTGCTTGACACACACAAGGTGCTTAGTAAATAGTTAATTCATTAATCAGTGGCAGAACTAGGGCTGGAATTTAGGTCATCAGCCTCTTGCCACAAGACAGGGAAAAGGTGTGAGATGGGGGGAGAAACAAGTACCTCATGGGAGAGGAAGCTCCTGTCTGAGGTCAGGGGACCTGGGAAGCAAACACAGCTTTGCCACTGTCACTCCGGGTGACGTGGGCCAGTGCCTTATTTTCCCACCTGTGAAATGAAAGGGCTGGACAAGAACCGGAAACGCTTCCGAGATCCTGTTTCCTCTGACAGCTGAACGCAAGGGTAACCAGTCTGAGGGACGCTTCCACCACGTCTACCTTGAGCTCCCACCACCGGCACCATCTGTGCCGTCAAAGTTGCGATGGCCAAGATGGGGAAGAGCATTTGGCTCTGTACTGAACGGCTCCAAGCATTGTCCTCAAAGCTCTTCCGGCCTTCGGAGAATGTCCCTCATCCATATCTGCAATACCCAGTACGACGCTGGCTCCTCCTCAAGTCCAGCGTTCAAGCATCTCCGTCAAGCCTGCCTGCCACGTGCAGGGGCAGGAGGCGCGCAGAGCCGTGCTGTCCAGTAGAAACGGGATGTGAGCCACACGGGTAGTTTCACATGTTCTAGTAGCCACATTAAAAAAGGAAAAGGAAACAGGCGAACCTAATTCTAATATATTTCACCTCAGTATATCCAAAATATTATCATTTCAGCATGTAATCAGTATAGGAAACTACTAATGAGATATTTCACATTCTTTTTACGCTAAGTCTTTGAAATCTGCTGTGTATTTCTCACAACACATCTCAATTCAGATGATAAATTTTCATCAGAAATATCTGACCTCAATTTAGATTTCAGAAAACTCATATTTGGAGAAGTCGATTCATATACCCAAGTTGTCCCAATTATCTTGGATAGTTTTCCAGTAGCTGAGATGAGTAGCAATTTTTTAATTAATCAGAAGTAATTAAAATGTAAACTTCAGTTTCCCCGTTGCACCAGGCACACGTGGTGAGTAGCCACTGTGTTAGACAGCACAGCCCTAGAACACTTCCCATTCTCACAGGGAACTCTGTGCCCATTGCTCTAGGGTCAGACAGCCCTTTGACTGACCATGGGGGTGACCTTGGGCAAGTCACTCAGCAAATGGCATCTACCTCACAGGGTTATGGTGAGAATTCAGTGTACGCACGTATGTACATGCATTCTCTCAAATGCACAGCAACGAACTTGCAGCCCCTCCTGGAAGCTGGCACACTGGGAGCCCGAACGGTAGTCTCACCCCCATGCCTTTGCTCGGAGTGCCCTCCTCTCTTCCTGCCGCTTTGCCACCATCTCTGACTTGGTCCCGTCTGACATCTCTGCTCTCTACGTGTCTCTGTTCCAAATTCCCTCTGCCCTCATGCCAATGGGAATCATGCCTGAGATCAAATCTGAGAAAGCAAGACCCAGTTTTGTTTTCACGTGTCGCTGTCCGTTGTGGGGTGTGCTGCTTGTGTTTGTGTAGTTGTATATTGGCACTCTTGGGTGTCACGACTATCTTTTAGAGTGGTTGCCTTTTAAATTATGACTTTTAAAGGGATTGAATTTTAGGCTCTCTAGAGGCAGCAAGTTGCTAGTGAGGCATCTGTCTCTGGGAGCATCCAAGCAGAAAAGACTAAGGCTCCCCTTTTGGATGGATTGCTGGCTGCCATCAGGGTGTGTCTACAAGGCACCTGCAGGCTGGAAGGCCCTTGAAAGCAGAAATTCAAGGAAAAGTTTGGTGAATCTTGGCGTTGCCATCGCCAGAAGCAGAAGAGGCACAAAAGCCTCGTGACCTTAGCTGAGTTTCATACTTGTCTGGATAATGATGGAGAGATGTGTGTCCACTGAGGTAGGAAACCATGAAGGCAGGTGAATCAAGGGTGGGTTGGCCTGTGGTGCTTTTTGGAGGAGTGAATAAAAAAGTAGAAATTCCATCGTGTGTCTGTTCTTTCGGGGTTTAAAGGGGGAAAAAGATGCTTGGGATTTTGACTGGAGCTGGAAGCCTAGACTCCTGGGTCCCTGGAGAGGAGAGACAGTGGGGGTCTGTGCAGGATAGGATCCCTTGGGCTGGAATTGAGAGACTTTGAGTTTTGCCACCCTGGAGGGGCTGGAGCGGACTATTAATTGTTTACACCTTGGGGGCTGTGATGGGAAACGTCGTAGCTCCGGAACCAGCTTGGCCCATCAATGCCCCCAGTGTGTTCAGGTTCTCTGCAGCCCTGCCCTTGGATTGTCCCTTCTCATCCTGACTCTAGACCTGGTCATGGGATCTGCTTGGCTACTGAGACAACAGCACAGATGATGGGCAGAGGCTTGAAAAGTGCTCGTGCATTGGGACTTCCTCTCTTGCTACCCGGGGGACCCCTGTCACCGCCACCACATCAAGAAGTCCAGGCTAGGGAATTCCCTGGTGGTGCAGTGGTTAGGACTCGGCGCTTTCACTTCCGGGGCATGGGTTCCATTCCCGGCTGGGGAACTAAGATCCCGCAAACCCCACAGTGTGGCCACAGAAAAAAAAAAAAGTCTAGGCTAACCTGGTGATAAGAGACATGTGGCCCAGTCAGCCCTGACACCCCAACCAGTGTCAACCCTCTGAAAGAGAGCTGCTTGGCTGACCGGCAGCTGAACCCAGCGGACACCAGAAGAACCATCACCCAGCTGATCCCAGACCACATTGCCAACCGATTATTCTAAGCAAATAAGGTTTGGAGGGGCTTGTTACGTAGCAAAGGATAACTGATACAGGCTTGTCCGCTCTCTCTGTGATGTGGTCTCTTTCTCCCCTCAATGTGACCCAATGATTAAAATCTTAAGCTCTGCCACTTTTTAGCTGCTACGACCACCAATGTGACACTCCTTCTCTGAGCCTCAGATTCTTCTGAAAACAGGGATGAGAATAATAGCACCTATCATATGGAGTAGTCGTGAAGACAAAATGAAAAACAGCCCCAAGAGGTCATGGTGGCCATTCGTGCTGGTTATGAAATGTGTCTGGCGAGGCGGGGGCTGGGGTGGGGCATTCGGGGCCCGGACTGCACTTCCTCCTCCTCTCCCGGTGGGGTTTGGTAGGGTCATGTGACTAGCTCCATCCAGTGAATTGTGTCAAGTCCCTTCTGGCTGGCAGCATTTAGTCATCCATGTGAAACCTTGCTGGACTCTCTCCTGTGCACAGAAATCGGCATTAAGTTGGTGACTGGTCCACAATTATGATGAGCAGAACGCCCTGTGGACGGTGCTAGACGTGGAAGGTCAAGGATAAACCAACCTTTTTTTTTTTTTTTAAAGGTTTTTTGGATGTGAACCATTTTTAAAGTCTTTATTGAATTTGTTACAATATTGCTTCTGTTTTATGTTTTGGTTTTACTGGCTGCGAGGCATGTGGGATCTTAGTTCCTCGACCAGGGATCGAACCTGCACCCCCTGCATTGGAAGGCAAAGGCTTAACCACGGGACCACCAGGGAAGTCCCTTAAATCAACCTTTTGTGAATGGGAACTTCTTCAGCAAATACCCCTCCTCTCCCTCCCACTGGAGGGGGAGTGTACTTCCCTGCTCCACTGATGTTGGCTTTGACCATATGATTTACTTCACTCCATGGAACATTAGCACCCCCGACCTCAGCAGAGGCCTTTGGTGTACTTGGTTTTTGTGCCCCTGTGATCTGCCACAAGAAAGACATTAGCCAGGGAGCCGCTGATCCCAGAAGACTGTGAAATGCCATAAAGGAGAACTTGAATCCCCCTCCCAAACTGGACCCAAACCCATCAAAGCACAGCCAGAAGCAGAGCTGCCCCAGCCACCTACAAACCCTTACAAAGAAGAAAGATTGTTGTTACAATCTCAGTTTGGGGATGGTTTGTTACACAAGCATTACTACAGCATGAATTGACTAATATAACCTTGTTGCTTTAAACCACTGAGATTAGGAACTTGTTTGTTACTGAAGCATAATCGATTCTGTCCTGACTGATGCCAGGGTCTAGCACCTGCCAACTAATGGCCACTCAGTAAGTGGCAGCTATTAGGATAATACTATTTGGCCAGACACATTGTCTCCAGACCAACATCGTCCTAAAGGGGCTGGGCACTGCGCTAAGTGCTTTTTTAGTTTTCTTTCATTTGACTCTTAAGACAGCCCTTTGAGGTTATGACTATTAATATCCACATTTTACAAACGTGAAAACTGAGACAAAAGAGGGAGAGGTTAACCAGGAGAGGTGATCATGGACTCTGGAGTCTGATCTTCCCTAGCTGTTTGACCCAAGTCAAGTGACACCGCAACCTGTGCCTCAGTTTGTTCTTCTGTAAAATGGGGACAATACTTTCAACTTCACAGAGTTGTTGTGATTATGAAATGAGGTACCGCAGGAAAACACTTAGCATGGGGACCCGGCAGGGAGTAATCCCTTAACAAAAGGTAGGGTCTTCCCTCTCTTCCTTCCAAAGAGGGGGTTCCTAAAGGTTCAGACCCCTGCTTTTTGCATCCCACCTCCCTGAAATGCATCACATCACAAGGACTCGGGCTTGTTCTGTTAAGTTGTTTAATATATTGGCACTTGGGAAGCTGTAGCTGAGAACAAATCGAGACCAAACACGGCATATGCCTCAGTTCTTCACTTAGCCTTGCCGGAAGGCTGGGGGTCTGGAAGACAGTTGGCCTGGGTGATGGTGTAGATACGAGAGGCTGAGGGCACCAGGGTCCCAGGCTTGGTGTGGCAGGCATTCTCTGTAGCGCAGCCCCGAGTAGCAAATATGACGCCTGTTGGGGGGGAGGGATTTCAGACGGGAGTCAGGACTTCCAACCCCTCCCTCCTCCTGACCCTGGGGTCATGCCCCTGCCACCTCCTCACCCAGTTCTCTGGACCCACTCTCTCCCCTAGAATCTGGAAGTATGAGCCTCCAGTTCTGGAAGCCTCCCTGTACCCTCCTCCAGAAATCTAGGTGCCCCTCACCAGTCTGCACTTTGCCAGCGCAGGTGATACAGTGGCTTTCCTGGCCAACACAGAGTACTTTCTTAGTTGAAGAGCATGTTTCCTTGAAGGGGCTGATGCAGGTAGGGCACTGGAGGCCATTCTCCGTACGATTGTTCTCGGGAGCTGGGGAGGAGGGTGGAGTGTAAGGTGTAAGGTACGTTAAACCCTTTCCCAACCTCACAACAACCCTGGGGACACCGGTTGCTAATGGACACTGCATTTCACAGGCGAGGAACTGAGGCTCAGAGCAAGGAAGATGCTTGCCAAAGGTTACAGCGCGGGTCAGTGGCGGATGCTCACAGCAGGCTCTCAGCCGGGGCAGGAAGGGACTCCAGATGTGGGGCTGAGCTGGCACTTACTGGGCAGGGGATCGTGGTTGCAGACATCGCTCTGGCAGCAGCGTGTGTTGGACACCATGTAGTTCTCAGGGCCCATGGTGATGGAGACGAATCCTGAGCTGCAGGCGCTGGATTTCATGCACCCCTTATAGGTGTTCACCGACTGGTGGCCCTCTGCAGGATGGCGAGGGAGGGGAGGGCTCAGGGGCCCTGGCCTGGACCCCAGCTTCCAGGTCTCTCCCAACCTTACAGCTGCCCCAGCCCGCTGCTGTCTAAGGAGGTCTCTTCCAGCCCCCCCGAGTCATACCCCCTTATCTGCCTGGGGCATGGTCTGGACTGTTTATTAGGTCCGCTCCACCCCACCCCCTCCAGGCTTTGGTGGTCTCTTGCAGTTCCCATCGGCAAGCCCTGGTGCCTGCCTGAGTGGTCCCTTCCGCCCCACGCCACCCCACTGCCGTCCTCTAAGGGTCACACCTGTAGTGGTCTTTTTCAGGCCGCCTTTGGCTATCCCCATGGCAGCGTGAAATGGTCTCTTCCAGCCTTTCGCCCTCCCCTGACCCTTGGAATCCCTTCCACCAAATGCTGCAATGCCACCCTCGCCCCCCCCCCACCCTGTAACACCCATATCCTTCTCTGTCTAACGTGGTCTCTTCCAGATTTCCCCAGGGTCACTCCCCAGACCTCCCACTGATGGTCTCTTGCTGCCCTCCTTGGCTACTCTCAGGTCTTGCCTGAAGTGTCCGGACTCCACGGCCTTCCCCCTCCCCCTCCCCACAGTACGGTGGTCTCTTCCAACCCTAGGGTTTCCCCTCTTTACCCCACAGAAAGGTGTTTTTCCCCCCAACTTCCTCCTGCGGTCCCAGGGTCCCATCTCCCTCCCATATACTCCTGGGTGGTCTCTTCAAGACTTTCAGGTCCTTCCCCCACCTGCCCACTCTTGCTAGGCGAGTAGGGCAGCGTGCAATCTTCTATCCCACTTTACACACCCCCTCCGGTCGGAATGGTTCCTTCCTACACTCAACGTGGGCCTTGCCTCCCGTCACATCCTTCCTTCTCCAGTCTCACGCCCTGCTCCACCATCTTCCTTTAACTAAGGGTTTCTGGGTCTCTTTCAGCTTTGAATGAACACCCCACACCCCGTGGTTTCTTCCTTTGCTGCCCTTCTCCCCCATCCTCCCTCAGGTCTGGGACAGTCCCTTCCATTTAAGTCTTGCCCTCCTCTCCCATTGTACTCATATGTCTCCCCATTGCCGCAGCTCCACTTCTTCTTTGTGATAATTTGCTCCATACTTCAGGATTATCTTCCCTCTCCTGTCTGTTCTTTTATATCTCTCCCTCTACCCCAATATCATCTCTCCTCTTCTTGTCAGGAATGGTCTCTTCCAACCCGCATCCCTAGGGGATCCCTCCCGCCCCAAATGGTCAACCTGGTCACATTCCTTCCAACCCACCCCAGCCCCTTCCTTCTCCTCTACGCACCCCCCTCCACCTCTTGCATATTAGATTTTTCCCCTCTCGCGATTTCTCTCTTCCCCCTTGTCCTTTCCTTTCCTAATCCCCTCCTGCCTAAGAAAGTCTCTGTATCTGCCCCACCCGCACCCCATCAACTCTTTGGAGTCTAATTTTCAGAAATCCCTGACAACAGTGGTTTCTGTCGTTCCATCGGATTCTCTTCCCTCCATCCACCCCGAGATTGCCTTTCCCTCTTTCCTGCCCGCTCACCACTGGAAGGTTCCTCCCTGCGCGTGCTGGTATCTGCTACCCCGAAAGCACAGCCCCCTCCCCAGGATCTGACGCCATGCCCTGCCCTCTTACTTCTGTTGGTGTGAGCCACGATGACCACGCAGGAGTCCTGGTCGGGGTCACAAGTTTGCACATTTCCACTGCACGTGGGTCCGGAGCCTGTACACACCTCACAGCTCAGTGGGTACCCTGCAGTGTAGAGAGCAGGGCTCTAGTCAAGGGTGGTGTGGTCTGCGGACCAAGACTTTGGACGGAGTCCAGAGGGGGATGGGGGGGGCGGTCTGAGGGAGGAAGGAAGGGTATCTCCCTGATTGTTCTTGGGCGGGGCATTGGCGGCTGTCCAGGGAGCTGTCCGAAGCTCAGGCAGAGACGCGGTGGTGCTCCAGCAAAGCTGCTTTCAGGGGTGGGAAGCGACTCCACCAGGGAGCAAGTTTACCTAATTACAAGGCTGGGGACTTTGGACGCTAGGGCCCTCTGAGAAAGTTTGGGGACAGGGAGGGGTTCTGGTGAAGGTTTCCATGGACTTTTGTGAAGCTTCAGGTCGAGCTGGTTCTCGGAAGTGAGATCTTCTTCCTTGTAGGTAACACGCGTAGGTCTTGTAGACAGTAGGAGCCCAGGCAGGGGTACGTGAGGCTGGGATCTGCATCCCAGGTCAAGAAGGGAGAGCGAGGACCAGGAGGGAAAGCGCATGGGCTCCTTGGTCCTGAGAGAGGAGGCAACTGGGGGCCCAGACACTGGGCAACTGCGTCCTGGGGAAGGTGGGGCTTGCCTGAATTCCTGCATCTAAGGGAGGACACCAGGGGTCTGAACTCCCTAGACTTCTGGGAGAAAGAAATCTCTCCCCCGCCCCATCATTTTTTTAAAAAAAGATTTCCCTTTCTAATCATACTCTCATCTGATTTTCTAAAATTCAGACGTCTTTTTATTTTTTTGGCCGAGCTGCATGGCATGCAGGATCTTAGTTCCCCAACCAGGAGTCGAACCCACACCCCCTGCAGTGGAAGCCCAGAGTCTTAACAACTGGACCCCCAGCGAAGTCCCCAGATGGCTTATTTTGAGACCCTGCCTGTGGGACAGGGGATTCAGAGCCCATCAAACCCCCTCCTTTCTCAGGGATTCACACACACAAGTTTCTGAGCTATTCTTCCCTTGGGGCCCCAGTCTTTCTCTCCTTTACCCTCTGCCTTTGCCATGAATCTGAATTCCCAGGACACCTCCTCTTTCCCCCCAGCCCCTGGAGGACCTCGCTGAATGCCCTCTCATAGTCCTCTTTCCGAAGGTCCCAGGATTCCAGGCCCCTAGTCACTTACCCAGGCCCAGGAGGGTGCAGAGCAGCACGGAGGCCAGCAGGAAGGTCTGGGGTTTCGTGGAAAGCCTCATGATGGATGAGTGAGTGAACCTGCAGTCCCAGGTCCCCAGCTCTTCTTATAGGAAGCTAAGGAGGGGTGGGTCTGCACCCACCCTACCCCTAGGGTGAGAAAGAAGTGATGTAAGATCTGGGGGCAGGTCTCTGTAGCTCTGGGGTGGGGAGGCAGAACCAGAATCCGAATGCGACATGGGCATCTTGTGCCCAGCCCCCTCCTCCACGGGGACCCCAGGAGTCTGGACTTCCAGCCCTCTCTTCCATCAGGACCCAGAAGGTCACTTCCCTATTTTCTCACATTCCCACCCCCCCCCCCCTCTTTTTTTTTTTCTGACCTGAGGCCCAAGATCAGAATCTCAGAATTGGGTCATTTGATTCCCTGCAGGGTAGAGCGGCTGCTAGGACTGAGATACCCTTCTTTTTCTTCCCAAGGAGGTGCCCAGCGTGGGTGAGGCCCTACCTGGGAGCGTCCAGCATGTCCAGGCTTGTTCTGTAGGGGCACGCTTGGCTCATATTCACTTTTCTGTGTTTGGGCTGTCTCCAGCTCCAACCCCACCCCAAGATGCCCTTCTGGGTCTCTCGGGGACTGAAGAGAGGGGTGCTTGTCACCGGGCAGGGGTGGGCGTGGTATGAGACACATGCCCATAGGTCACATGGGAAAACTGAGGCATGGTTGGAAGCACTCAAGGCTGGATGTGTGTTTGGGCACGTGCATTGTGTTTTATTTAGGTTCTTTTTTTTAATGGCTGTGTTGGGTCTTCGTTTCTGTGCGAGGGCTTTCTCTAGTTGCGGCAAGCGGGGGCCCCTCTTCATCGCGGTGCGCAGGCCTCTCACTATCGCGGCCTCTCCTGTTGCGGAGCACAGGCTCCAGATGCGCAGGCTCAGTAATTGTGGCTCACGGGCCTAGTTGCTCCGCGGCATGTGGGATCTTCCCAGACCAGGGCTCGAACCCGTGTCCCCTGCATTGGCAGGCGGATTCTCACCCACTGCGCCACCAGGGAAGCCCTTATTTAGGTTCTTTACCCACTCTCTCTGCCTCAGGCATAAGCTTGAGAGATCAGAGATTTTGTGTGTGTGTGTGTGTGTGTGTGTGTGTGTGTGTGTGTGTGTGTGTATGTGTGTGTGTGTGTGTGTGTGTGTTGGTGGCGGGCATGGGGAGGGTAGCCAGCAACCGGTGGAGGGGATCCTGTTGCTGTAGGCTCCAGGCTCCCTGCAAAAATCCACTCAGATTTGCTGGCCTCTTGCTTTCCTGGCTTCAGTTGGAGTGGTGAGGATGGCGAATTTCTTCCGGGGACCAGTCCTGGAGGCCACGCCAGTGCTAGGCGCCCAGAAAACCTAGTGTGAAAGTCACCGGGAGGAGGGGCTAGAGCGCGGTTTGGCCAGAGGGAGGCGGGGAAAGCCCGTTGCTAGGCAACTCAGCCCCTCTCGCTTCTCTCGGGAGAGGCGCACTGGGCTTGCGCAGTGTTGACGCGACCGCCGGCGCGCCGCTGTTTGAAAGGCCCGAGCGTCGTGCGCTTGCGCAGTTAAGCCCGCGCAGGGCGCCCCAGCTGTCTGCACCCTAAACTCAGACCCTCCAGCATCTTCTTGGTCAGGCGAAGCCCACGACGTTGACATGCCGGAGATCCGCCTCCGCCATGTGGTGTCCTGCAGTAGCCAGGACTCGGTGAGGGACCGGCGTGGAGGAGGTTGGAAGAAGTAAAGGAATTCTTGAGGGGGCTCTAGGAGAACTTTTGGAGTAAAAGGGGTTGAACAATAATCAGTATCCGGGCTGCGAAGAAAAAAGAACTTTATTTGGAGTCTTAGGAACTGATATTAGAGAGACACAGATTTCCGTAAAACTGGAAGAGTGTTGGGAGAGAGAGTCAGGGGCTTATGAGGACAAAGGTCACCAGGTGGTTAAAGTTGTCTAGAGAGAATTGTAATTGCCTCTGATACAAGAAATATTTGGCTTTAAAAAATAGGCTGTCATGAGTTACTTTACGGTAAAGGTCCCATAAATAGATAGGCCGTCATGAGTTACTTTATGGTAAGTGTCCGATAAGTATCCTGAGTTTCTGGTAGACGTTCCGGATGCCTGTGTTTACTGCCATAAGTGGTCAAAAGGTCACATTCCATCCAGGCTGAGACCTGCCTGGTCACAATTCCTCAGTGGCCTCCCAGCTCCATTTTAGAGGAGCCCTTTTAGCACTACCGACTTCATTTTGATTTTCCTTTCACAAAAGGGACTTGGTGGAATTCTAAGGAGGGTCATGGGAGAATTTCTCAGAGGCCATAAGGGAATTCTAGAGAGATGTGGAATAGAGGAACTTCCAGAGAGAAAAGGAGGGATAGGGGAGCTTCCTTGGAAGGCCCAGGGGTGAATTTCCAGGGGAAAATACTGTAGGGGACTCAAGGCAGGGTGTGTGGGGATTAATAGGGAAACTTAAATCCGGGGGATCTCAATGGAATAATCTGAGAGCTGGGGACCTAGCTCTCATCTCTGTACCCTAACTTTCCCTTTCCCACTCTTCTCTCCAGACCTACTGTGCAGAAAACCTTCTCAAGGCAGACACTTACCGAAAATGGCGGGCAGCCAAGGCGGGCGAGAAGACCATCTCTGTGGTGCTCGAGGTGATTCTGCCGGCCCCCCCCCCCCCCCATCTCCTTAGTAGGAGTCTGGAGACCCAGGGTCCCGACTCTGCTCTGGAGTTAACTGGCAGTGAGTGGAGGCACTTTCCCTTTGGGCGTCAGCTTCCTCACCCGGAAAATGAGCAGTGTGATCCCGGGGAGAAAGGTGATCCAAGCACTAGGCCAGGGATGAATCACTGTGTGGCCCAGGTAGGTTGCTGCTACTTTCGGGGCCTCAGTTTCCTCAGCTGGAACAGAGCGAATCATTGCCATGTATCCTGCCTTCTAAAGTCTCTGGGCTCAGGGCTGTAAGATGTCTCATATCATCTAAGCCAATCAACCTCATTTTATTTTTTTACTTTAAAAAATATTTATTTACTTATTTGGCTGCGCTGGTCTTAGTTGTGGCAGGCGGGATCTAGTTCCCTGACCAGGGATCCAACCCAGGCTCTCTGCATTGGGAGTGTGGAGTCTTAACCACTGGACCACCAGGGAAGTCCACAATCAACCTCATTTTAAAGATGAGGAAACTGGGGCATAGGGCAGGGCGAAGTGAAGTGGCCAGTCTAAGCTACCATGTCTGGAATGCTGAGCACTTTGGTACATTCTCTGTGAAGTTGGAGGGAGGCAAAGAGGAAAGGGTAGTTTGCCCCAGGATGGTTACAGAATTCCAAACAGGCTGTTCCTCTCCGGCATAAGAAACTGGTGGGAGAAGCAAGCTAGGTGTGTTGCCAAGCATCTGCTCTTTGCCAAGTGCCGCCGGCCTCGGTGTTTTACCTGTGTGACCTGACTCTTCATGGAGTTGGATAATGTAGGGACTGTTATCACCACTAATAATTGGCGGTGCTAAGACCTGAACCTATTGTGGGTGTTCTTAGCCACTTTGTTACGCTGCTTTGTGTTCATACCTTGGCTTTCTTGATTTTGGCCACATTCCTCCCTTCTGAATGTAGGGGGTGTTTGGGGAGGGATGTTGGGGGCAAGGCTTACCTGATTGAGTTAAAACATATTATTGTCTCTCTCTTACCCAGTGGTTCTGGAAAAGTTTTGGTTCACAGAACCTTTTGAGAATTAGGGAGAATCTGAGAATTCTCTTCCCAGGAAAAATACACAGCCCCACAAGATTTTCTGAATGATTTTAGGAATTTAAATATCTCCTAGGTCCCTAACATAGTAAGAATAATGAGAGCCAACATTTATTCAACATTACAGCTGCCTGGGAATTCCCTGGTGGTCCAGTGGTTAGGACTCCATGCTCCGAGGGCCCGGGTTCAATCCCTGGTCAGGGAACTAAAAGAACAAAAATTACAACTGCCGGTCACCATTCTGAACACTTCACGTGGGTTAATTCATTGAATCCTCATAAAAACCCCATGACCTCGAGTCTTTTATTATCCCCTTTTACAAGGAAGAAACTAGGCCCAGAGAGGTTATACAACTTGCCTAGAGCCAGTGTTTTTTTATTAGTCTTGGGACATGGATTCAAGACCCCACATGTCCCTCTTACTCACCCTGTGACCTCAGGCAAATGGTTTCTTTTCTCTGAACCTGTTTTCTCATCTGCCCATTGGGAATAGTGTGATCTGAGCCCAGGGTTGTTGTGAAAATCCCGTGATGTCATGTTTGCAAAAGTGCCATGTCAACAGGCAGGTGTTTGTGTAAAGGGAGGGATTCATGTGTTGGTTACTGGGCGATGATTCTGCTGGGCTCTCTTATGATCAGGAACATCCCATTTGGGTCTGCACCCCAGTTGCAGTGGGAGCAAGAAGAGACAGGATATGGGGAGTGAGGGAGCCAGAGGAGCCAGACAAGGCACAGGGTTCTCTGGCCTGGGAGACCAAAGGGGATATTGCAGCTGTCACCAAAGTGGGAAAGCTCGAGAAGGGGCAGCTTGAGAAGGTGACACATTGGTTGGGATGTCCGGGTTTGCTATGACGTTGGGACGTCCAGGGGACAGCTAGCGATTGGACATGGAGCTGGAGGTAGGGCTGTAGGAGTTGTCAGCACAGGGACAGGCCCTGGAGACTTGGGAGTGGATGGATTCATTTGTTCATTCATTCATAGAAGCGCCTTCTGGAGGCCCAGCACTGTTTTAGGTACTGGGGCATAGTGCAGTGGACAGCACAAGACAAACGTACGTCAGTCCTGTGGAGATTTTACGTTGGCAAGGAAAGACTGACAGATTAATAAGTAAAATGTACGTATGTCAGGTGATGAGTGCTAGGGAGGAAATTACATGGTTAAGAGAAGCGAGGAGGGACTTCCCTGGTGGCGCAGTGGTTAAGACTCTGCGCTCCCAATGCAGGGGGCCGGGGTTCGATCCCTGGTCAGGGAACTAGATCTCACATGCGTGCCGCGACTAAGAGTTCACGTGCCACAGCTAAGGAGCTCGCGGGCCACAGCTAAGGAGCTGGCGAGCTGCAAGTAAGGAGCCCGCCTACCGCAACTAAGACACAGTGCAACCAAATAAATAAATAAATAAATAAATATTAAAAAAAGAAAAAATTGGAATGAGAAATGCCTCCAGTGGGAGATGAGGCAGTGGCAAGAGGTTTTTTTCTAAATAGGGGTTTAGGGAAGGCCTTCCTGAGAAGCTAACCTTCAAGCAGAGTGAGTTATGCAGGCATCTGGGAAAGAAACAGAGTCCAAGGCAGGCTGCCGCCTGGTAGGCTGGTGCTTGGCGGGCTGGAGGGACAACAGCAAGCCCTGTGTGTGGGTGGAGTGGAGCTGACAGGGGAGAGGGGTAGGAGCTGATGGGGTGGGGGTAGAGGACCCCTAGCCTACATAAGGCCTAAAAGCCATTGTAAGGATTTAAGCATTTACTCTGCATGAGATGGGAGCCGTGGAAGACCTCTGAGCAGAGGAGGAACAGAATGTGACTTAGGTTCTCACAGAATCTTCTATTTATTTATTTATTTATTTATTTATTTATTGGCTGTGTTGGGTCTTCGTTGCTGTGTGCGGGCTTTCTCTAGTTGCGGGGAGCGGGGGCTACTCTTCGTTGCAGCGTGAGGGCTTCTTATTGCAGTGGCTTCTCTTGTTGCAGAGCACGGCCTCTAGGCGCGCGGGCTTCAGTAGTTGTGGCTTGCAGGCTCTAGAGCACAGGCTCAGTAGTTGTGGTGCACGGGCTTAGTTGCTCCACGGCATGTGGGATCTTCCCGGACCAGGGCTCGAAGCCGAGTCCCCTGCATTGGCAGGTGGATTCTTAACCACTGCGCCACCAGGGAAGCCCCCTCTCACAGAATCTTCTGTGAGGTTTCCAGGTAGAGAATAAACTGCAGGGGAAAGCGCTGGAGCAGGCAGCACCGTCACAGCAGTTGTCGATTTATTTCACGTTGGAGACCCTTCGGAAAATCTGGTGGCATTTGGCACTTGCCAGCATGCAGGGTGACTCCAAACTCACCAAATGCTACTTTTGGTTCTTTTCAAGCAAGTGATAAGCGGAAACTTCAGGACACCAAGACACGTAGATTGATCTGTGGATTTTCCTACTACTGTGTATTTTTTTCCCCTCAAATAGTATCTCACAGTATCTCTGTATTACCATCTGGGGTTCAGCCCTCTGCTCGTGACAGCCCCGCACACCTTTTTCGTTTGCGGTGGCCAAAAGAGGCTCTGTCGCCAACCCATCACCTGCTCCCAGGAGGGCAGTTCCAGCCTCCTTGCTAACCGCTCCTGGGCCGTTGGGAGTGGCTGAGACGCAGCCCAGGTGTAACTCCCGTCCCCCGGATGCCGAGGTGTGTTCTTTAGAAAAGATGTTCAGTAGCAAGGTGGACACGTTGTGTTTCTGTTTTTCAGTGGTTTTCTCATCACCCAGTTTGCCATTGTGGTGTTTTAAAATGTTTTACCTTCTTTTGACATGACACGTGTGTACAGCAAAGCATACAGTCCAGTGAATCATCACAAACTGCAGCCCGTGTACTGCCAACCAGATCAAGGAACAGGACACACCCCCCTCCCACGTTCCTTCCTGTCACTGCCCCCCGCAAGGGTAACCATGACCCTGATTGTTAACAGCATGGATTAGCTTTGGCTGGGTTTGATTGTACATAAATGGAATCGCACGGTATATAGTACTTTCACCTCTGGCTGCTCTTTTCTTTCCCAGCGTTGTTTGTTAGTTTCATCCTCCTTGCTGGGTGTGGCTGCATAGTATTCCATTGCTGCAGATAACCACTGTGGTTTTATTAACTTATCAAGTGGGTGTTACATGCCTATGGTGCATAAACTCAAAAGGCACAAAAAGGAGGGTATACAGTGAAAAGGAAAAATTCCTCCTCGCCACCTGCTTCCATTCCCTACCCCCACCCTCCCGATTTCTGCTGCCCAGGTCTTCCCTCCTGTGGCAACCACTGTGAGCAGTTTCTCATGTGCCCCCCCGGGTCACTCTGTCCACCTACAAGCATACATATCCACCCCTCCCCGCCTTTTAAAAAGTACACTGTTTGTAAACAGTCCTCTCCCTTGTTTTCTTCCAAGAAACTATATCTTGGAGATCCATTGTCATGGCATCAAGTTCTACCTTATTCTCTTTAATGGCACATCAAGTTCTATCTTATTCTTTTTAATCGTTCACCAAGTTCTACCTTATTCTTTCATGGATGTGGAACAGTTTTTTTGTTGTTGTTATATTGGAGTAGAGTTTATTAACAATGTTGTGTTAGTTTCACGTGTACAGCAAAGTGATTCAGTTATACAAATACATGTATGTATTCTTTTTCAAATTCTTTTCCCATTTAGGTTATTACAGAGTATTGAGCAGAGTTTCCTGTGCTGTACAGTAGGTCCTTGTTGGTTATCTATTTTAAATATAGCAGTGTGTACATGTCAATCCCAAACTCCCAATCTGTGCCTCCCCCCAACCCTAGCCCCTGGTAACCATAAGTTCCTTCTCTAAGTCTGTGAGTCTGTTTCTGTTTTGTAGATAAGTTCGTTTGTATCTTTTTTTTTTTATAGACCCGGCATATAAGCAATATCATATGATATTTGTCTTGGAACAGTTTTTTTAATAAGATGTCTCTGGGACTTTGCAAACCTTCCATGTCTCATTTCTTCCACTGTCGTGAATTCTGTCTTCCTGGGAAAGGTGCACACAAACCTGGGCCACAGGTGACTCATCCTGTGCTTAAGCCTTTCTCCTAACAGCTGATCCTTACTGAACACTCACTTCTTTTTTCTTGAGATAAAATTCACGTAATGTAAAGGTCATTATTTTAACCATTTAAAGTGTACAGTTCAGGGATTTTTAGTATATTGACAGTGTTCTGCATTCATTACTGCTGTCTAATCCAGAACATTTTCACCACCCCTTAAAGAAACCGAAAACCATTAAGGGATCACTCCCTATTCCCCTCTCCCACGTTGCCGCTGGCAACCACCGATGTACTTTTTTTTAAATAGGGAATTCAATTGTTTTTTATTTTTTTTCACTCAAGTGAATTTACTGAATTAATCTGCATTTAACACTGCTGGTGTACATTTAAATCAACACTTGATAGTAACCTTGTTTTTAATTTTTAAATCTTCAAGAAAAAAATATATTACTATTTTAGTTTAAACTTAAAAAAAAATTCATTTATTTATTTTTATTTGGTTGTGCCGGGTCTTAGTTGTGGCAGGCGGGCTCCTCGGTTGCAGCTCGCCGGCTCCCCATTTGCAGCACGTGGACTCCTTAGTTGAGGCCAGTGAGCTCCTTAGTTGTGGCTCGAGAGCTCCTTAGTTGCGGAGGCGGGCTCCTTAGTTGTGGCATGCGAACTCTTAGTTGCGGCATACACATGTGATCTAGTTCCCTGACCAGGGATCAAACCCGGGCCCCCCGCATTGGGAGCATGGAGTATGAACCACTGCGCCACCAGGGAAGTCCCTCCAATTTTTTTAAATTGAAGTATAGTTGATTTATAATGTTGTGTTCGTTTTAGATTTTTTTTCAGATTCTCTTCCGTTATAGGTTACTACAAAATATGAAGTATAGTTCCCCATGCAATACAGTAGGTCCGTGTTGGGTTTCTACTCTATATGTACTAGCGTGTATATGTGTCTCACTGATGTACTTTTTGTCTCTGTGGACTTGTCTCTACCGGACATTTATCTGAATAAGACCATAGAATGTGTGGCCTTTTGTGTCTGGCTCCTTTCACTCAGCATCGGGTTTTCTGGGTTCCTACATGTTGTAGCTTAGGTCAGTGCTTCATTCCTTTTTACAGCTGAATACTGTTCCAGTGTAGGGAATATCATACAGTGTGTATCCATTCATAAACTGATGGGCATTTAGGTTGTTTCCATGTTTTTATAAGAGATTTTTTATTTATCAAAAGAAAGACAGGGGAGTATGTGTGTGTGTTTAAAGTAGAAGTAGTCGTATATGAAATAAGAACCATTCATTAAAATACAAATATATACATCCTACTAGATGGAGGGCCCCATGCTTTAAATGTGGGAGAGGCAGAGATTTCTTTTTTTTTTCAGCCACGCCCCACGGCATGCGGGGTCTTAGTTCCCCGACCAGGGATCGAACCCTTGCTCCCTGCAGTGGAAGCTCAGAGTCTGAACCACTGGGCCGCCAGGGAATTCCCAAGCTGTTGAGTTTTTATGTCAAGGATTGAAAGTGGGGAATTGGGAAGCAGTGTTGGCTTGTCGTCAGGCAGTTGGGTCTGAATTTCTCTGCCAGTCACTAGCTATGTGTGACATGTGAGCCATTTATTTACCTGTCTGAGCCTCAGTTTCCCCATCTGTAAAGCTGGGAGAGTTACAGACCCTTCCTTCCAAGGTGGTTGTGAGGATTCAGTGATGCCTGGCCCAGGAAGAGCTTAGCTAAGTGTGGTAGGCAGAATAATGCCCCCCAGTAGATATCCACATCCTAATCCCAGAACCTGTGAACATGTCCTTTACATGGCAAAAGGGACTTTGTGGATGTGATGAACTGAGGATCTTGAGATGGTGAGATTGGCCTGGATGATTGGGGCGGGGGTGTGTGTGTGTGCAGCGTAATCACAAGGGTCCTTGTAAGGGAAGGAGGGAGGCAGGAGAACCAGAGTCAGAGGAGATGTGAGGACGGAAGCAGAGGTTGGAGCAATGCCATTGCTGGCTCCAAAGATGGAGGAAGGGGCCACAGCCGAGGAGTGCAGGGGCCTCTAGAAACTGGAAACAAGACAAAGAAACGGGCTTCCCTGGTGGCGCAGTGGTTAAGAATCCCCCTGCCAATGCAGGGGACATGGGTTCGAGCCCTGGTCCTGGAAGATCCCACATGCCACGGAGCAACTAAGCCCGTGCGCCACAACTACTGAGTCTGCGAGCTTAGAGCCCGTGCTCCGCAGCAAGAGAAGCCACTGCAATGAGAAGCCCGCGCACCTCAATGAAGACCCAACGCAGCCAAAAATAAATAAAATAAAATAAATTAATTTTTAAAAAAAGCTTTAATAATTAAAAAAAAAAAAGACAAGGAAACGATTCTCCCCCAGAAGTTCTAGAAGGAATGCAGCCCTGCTGACACCTTTATTTTAGCCCAGCCAGGTTACCTGGGCACCAGCTGTGTGACCTCAGGGAAGTGATACCACCGCTTCGTGCCTCCATTTGTTTACGTGTGAAATAGAGATAATAACAGCTCCTGTCTCGAAGAGCTGTGGGGCGGAGAGAAGATACAGGTATTCCGGGTCTGCCACGTCTGAGCACTTAGATGTCCGCTGCAATGGCTGTGGGTTGTGGTTAGTACGTGTCGTCTAGACTCCCTTTGGAAGGAGGACTATTATGATGACCCTCCCCTTTCACTTGTGAGGAAACTGCAGCTCAGAGAGGTTATACGCCACCCAGGGCTGCACCGCTTGGAAGTGGCAGGGCTGGATTTGAAGTCAGGCTGGCCTCCCCACAAGCCCAGGCTCCTTCCTTCCCTGGAGGGATGTTCCTGCCTGCAGCAGCGTGCAGGCAGTGTCCGGGCCACCTCCCGACTGGGAGGTGACAGGGCAGATCGGACCGTCAGATGATCCTGGTGTAGGGTGGCAGACTAGGTACCTTTGGGGGTCGTAGTAACTTTGTCATTCTAGGAGCCAAATAAAAGATCCCCAGAGTGGAAAGCAGGAGGCTTGCTTCAGCCGTTCCTAACTGCCTTCCACCCCCACGTGGCCTTTACTGTCAGACAGAAATGGCAGAAACTTTGGGGGAAGCCACCCTACAGTCAGCTCTTTCCTTCTTTTGACAAATAATCATCAAGCAGTGACTAATATTGCCTCCTGACTGGCAGCGGCAGGGTGCCTGCTACATGCCAGGCCCTGAGGCCGTAGTATTTATGTGCGTAATCCTAGATAGGGTGATCATCCCCACTTTACAGGTGAGGAAACTGAGGCTCCAAGAGGTGAGCTGACAAGGCCACACAGCTAGCGTGTGGCAGAGCTGGGCCTCAAACCCAGGAATCAGTGGTGAGCAAAACCAGGCTAGGCCCCTACCCTCAGGGAGCTTCCCGGAGCCCTGTGCGATTGGGGTTGGGGGTGACAGGTGTGCCATCTGTCTGCATAATTTGCATAGCGCCACCAAGGAGAGCTCCGTGGTGGCGGCTTAGAGGCCCATCCGGCAGAGTGTGGCGGAGTCAGGGAAGTGGGTGTGGGAGCTTATGCAGTCGGTCGGTGAATATTTTCGAGCTCTGACTCTACACCCTGTGCTGCGTGCAGGGGACACAGTGGCCCCACTCAGCCCTGTCTTCACTGTCACCGAGTTGACGGGGGGGGGGGGGCCCGGATGGGGGTCATCCATCTTCCGAGGTCCCGCAGGGAGCTGGGGAGGCAGAGCAGCACTGACAGTGCGCTTTCCCGCCCCTGCAGTTAGAGAAGGAGGAGCAGATACACAGCGTGGACATCGGGAACGACGGCTCGGCCTTCGTGGAGGTGCTGGTGGGCAGCTCAGCCGGAGGGGCCGGGGAGCAGGACTACGAGGTAAGCAGGGCCTTGGGGTGGGCCCCCTGCCGATCCCTGCCCCAGGTGCCCCCAGCGAGGCCCCAGGCCTCCCAGGTGCCAGGCCAGGGTGGAGGCGAGTCACTCTGACCGTGGCCCTCTGGAGGAGCCCAGGGTTCCAGGAGACAAAGAGCAGACCCAGGTGATGAGCTGTGTGCGGCAGGGACCGGGGGCGCAGGGACAGGGCTGAAATTGCAACATGGTTGCAGAAACAACCAGAGGCACCTGTTTGTTCTACCATTCAGTCTGCTGCTTGAGAGCAAAACTCCTTTTCTTCTGGTCCCAGAACTTCTCAGAGATGTTGCAGCCAATTGAGATTCCGAATTGCTTGGGGTGCCTCTCTTAGTTACTTTATTTGTGACAAATGTTTACAAGCCTTTTGCTCTATTACAAATACAGTAAGTCCCTTACATATCAATGAGTTCCGTTCCGAGAGCCCGTTCGTAAGTCCAGTTTGTTCACAAGTCCAACAAAGTTAGCCTAGGTACCCAACTAACACAATAGTATAGTACTGTACTGTAATAGGTTTATAATACTTTTCACACAAATAATACATAAAAAACAAACACAAAAAATAAAACATTTTTAATCTTACAGTAGAGTACCTTGAAAAGTACAGTAGTACAGTACAACAGCTGGCATACAGGGACACATTCGCAGCTTTGAAAGTTCACAACTTGAAAGTTTGTATGTAGGGGACTTACTGAATTTTAAAAATTGGCCCAATCTGCTTCCCTGGTGGCTCAGTGGTTGAGAATCTGCCTGCCAATGCAGGGGACATGGGTTTGAGCCCTGGTCTGGGAAGATCCCACATGCCGCGGAGCAACTAGGCCCGTGAGCCACAATTTACTGAGCCTGTGCGTCTGGAGCCTGTGCTCCGCAACAAGAGAGGCCACGACAGTGAGAGGCCTGCGCACCGAGATGAAGAGTGGCCCCCACTTGCCGCAACTAGAGAAAGCCCTCGCACAGAAACGAAGACCCAACACAGCCATAAATAAATAAATAAATAAACCCAAAAAAGGTAAAAAAAAAAAAAAAAAAGTAAATGCTATTTAAAAAAAAAAAAAAAATTGGCCCAATCCTTTTTTTAACCAGTTGAATGAATTCGAGCCGGAGTGGTGAGATCATAATGAGCCAGCTGGTCAATCAGCGAAATGATTTTGAGTAAAAATAAACCTACTGTGAAAAAGAGAGGTTACAATTTTAAGTGAACAAATCTCTTTTCTACAAGATACGGTTTTTTTTCTTGCAGTGAGAAATTGTTTTCAATTGAGGTATATTTCTCATATAATAAAGCGCACAGGTCAGCGTTTTGACAGATGTACACACTTGCGTAACCGTCCCCCACATCAAGTCGTAGAGCATCGCCGGCCTTCCTGAAAGTTCCCTCGTGTCCCTTTGCAGTCACTCCTCCCACCCTCAGCTCAGGTCACCACTGATCTCTTTTCTTGCCTGTCCTAGAATTTCACATAAGTGGAATTTTATAGCATGTGTTCTTTTTTTGTGGCTGGCTTTACTCAACATATTGTTTTTTTGATGTTCTAACATATCATATATATGTCAGTGGTCTGTTCCACCTTATTGTTGAGCAGTCTCACTGTAAGTGTAGATCTCGATTTGTTCATCCATTCTCTTGTTGACGGGCATCTGGGCTGTTGACACTTTTTTTTTGGCCATGCTGTGCAGCCTACAGGATCTTAGTTCCCCAACCAGGGATTGAACCCAGGCCCCAGCAGTGAAAGTGCTGAGTCCTAATCACTGGACCGCCAGGGAACTCCCCACCATTTTTTTTTTTGTTTAATAAATTTCTTTTATTTATTTATTTTTGGCTGCATTGGGTCTTTGTTGCTGTGTGCGGGCTTTCTCTAGTTGCGGCGAGCGGGGGCTACTCTTTGTTGCATTGCGCGGGCTTCTCATTGCGGTGGCTTCCCTTGTTGCGGAGCACGGGCTCTAGGCGCGCGGGCTTTAGTAGTTGTAGCACGCGGGCTCCATAGTTGTGGCTCGTGGGCTCTAGAGCGCAGGCTCAGTAGTTGTGGCGCACAGGCTTAGTTGCTCCATGGCATGTGGGATCTTCCCAGACCAGGGCTCGAACCCGTGTCCCCTGCATTGGCAGGTAGATCCTTAACCACTGCGCCACCAGGGAAGTCCACCACTTTTTGACTATTATGAAAAAAGCTGCTGCGAACATTCTTGTACAAGCCTCTGTATAGAGATCTCTTTTAGGTAAATACCTAAGAGTCGAATTGCAGGGTCTTCAGGTAGATATATGTTTTAACCTTATTAGAAATGGACAGTTTTCCAAAATGTTTGTACCAGTTTATATTCCCTTCAGCAGTCTATGAGTTCTCTTTGCTTCCCATCCTTACTTCTGCTTGATATTGCCAGTCTTTTAAATGCATGCGTGTTGAATTTTATCAACTGCTTTTTCCACCTTACAAGGTACATTTTAACCAGTGAGGTTTTCCTTGAACACACATTCTTATTCTAAAGGTTCTAGGGAATTCCCTGGCGATCCAGTGGTTAGGATGCCACGCTCTCACTGCTGAGGGTCCAGATTCCACCCCTGGTCGGGGAACTAAAATCCCACAAGCTGCGTGGTGTGGCCAAAAAGATAATAATAATAAAATAAAAGTTCTATAAGTTGTAAAAAGACAAACTAAGGCACGTTATGTTTTGAAGAGTTTATTTGAGCTAACAATTCAAATCAGGCAGCCAAAACTGAAAAATGATTAGGGGTGCTGTGTGGATGGGCTAGGACAGAGATTTTTAGAGAGAAAACAGGGAAGCAAAGCAAAGCAATTATTTAATTGGCTAGAGCTTAAATGGTTCCCTTACTTGGGAAAATCTAGTGACTTGGCTCTTCACGATTAGTTGATTTCATTTTCTTAGATTCGAGTTCACCAACTCTGGCTTAGATTTTGGTTGGTTTACTTAGGCTACCTAAGGCACTAGAGTCACTGAGTCTAATGGCCTCCCTGTTTAAAATTTTAAATAAAATCAACGGTCTTTGGAACTATAAAAAAAAAGTTTTCTGTTCTTCTTGGCAAACAGATTTAGATCAAAATTCTACTTTATGATTATGGAAACAGAGTAAGTGCATTTTTAGCTAAAACTTTATCTAATCGGGCATGTGAATCTTTATTATTCTTATCTTATCTACCTAGGAAGGTGGAATGGTTAGCTTAGGGCTTGATCTTTTCAGAGTCTGAAAACCCCTATGTCAATAGTCTCCCATTCTCTCAAGATTTTTAATTAAACTTCTGCTGGAAGTTTTTTTATAACTCCTAGCCAAGACTGAATTAAAGACTCTGGGCCTTATAAGGTCTGGCTTCTGCCCAGAGACTAGATACGGTTGGAAGAGCCAAGAAAGAAAAGGAAAAAGGGCCGAGCAGGGCTGGTCCATGTTGATGTCACCCATACAAACCAAGCCAAAAGCACATATTTTAATAACTAGTGACATTTTCTACAAAATCATCAGCATTAAAAATATATATTTATTTATTTATTTGTTTATTTGGCCACGCTGGGTCTTGGTTGCGGCATGCGGACTTCTTAGTTGCGACATGTGGGATCTAGTTCCCTGACCAGGGATCAAACCTGGGCCCCCTGCCTTGGGAGCATGGAATCTTAACCACTGGATCGCCCGGGAAGTCCCAACATTTTTTTTTTTAACCCCTCCAAGTTCTGCAAAGGGGATATCTAAGCTTGCAAGGTTAACACAGTCTAGAGAATAAAGGTTTAATCCTAGAACCTTAAAGACAGTATTGGATAATAAAACAACTGGAGTTGTTTTCTCTTCACAATGAATGGGAGGAGAGTATATTCAGAGGGAGGCTCCCCCTTAGTGTGGGTGGCAGCTGCCAGCCACAGCTTGTGTTGCCCCTTCATTTAGTCACTAGACGGTAATTCAGCTCTCCCATCGGCTCAAAATCAGCCCTTTTATAAACAAGTGTAGTCAAGGCCAGGGAGCTGGCTTCCCTTCTGTATAATTTTTGTCATCTTTGCTGTTTCCTTTTCATAATCAAGAGCTGAGCACAGAGATATCTAGTTACAGTCTATGTTTTTCTCAGAAAAAAGCTTTTGTTTTCTAATTTCACAGCATGTCAGTTAGAAAAGAGACTAAGTAACAGATTATACCCAACTAAAGATGGCTTACTGCCTAAGAATATTTACTGTTTCCTTAGGAGGGAAGTCCAGCATTAGGCAGACCCAGAGTTGATTGGGCAACTGAACAAATTCAGGGTGCTTGGTTGGGCACCTCTTGATTCTTTTGGTCTTGCCCACATGGTTACAAGATGGTTGCCATTGCTCCATCCATCACCTAGTAGCATCCAAAGCAGAAAGTGGAGGAGTGGAATGGCAGAAAAGCAGTGGTTTTCTTCCATCCTCTGTTTCTCTTTAATGAAGAAGGAAAATCTTTCCCAAAAGGCTCCAGCAGCCTTCCTCTTAACATCAACTTGCCCATCCTTGGACCAGCCACTGGCAGAGGAAATCAGACCACTTGGACCAATCATGGTTCATCCCTTAGTGTTTGGCACGCAGCTCTTCCACTGCTTTACAAAACTGCCTGGTCAGTTTTTGTTCCTGCATCATACTGTTAATAGCTCCGTTTATTTCTTAGACTATTAAACACAATTACTTTTATATTGTGTGTTTGATAATGTCAATACGTGCAGTCTTTGTGGGTCTGAGTCTGCAGTTTGTGGTTTCTGCTGACCCTAAATCATGGCAGCCTGTTTCCTCATGCCTCATGGGTGTGTGTGTGTGTGTGTGTGATTGTTAATTCTTCTTTTGGGGAACGTATCTGTGGGAATTCTTTGAGGGCCTGGTTTGAAGTATGTTCCTCCAATGAGGATTTGCCCCGGCATCAGGTGATACTACATACATGGGACCACTTAAAATTTTCACCTTGGGTTTTTCCACACAGATAACTAGTGTGGATTTTTACTCCAAATCCTTGAGAGTACAGACCTGTGGTTAGGAGTCTCCAGAGAGAATTTTTCAGCTTTTCTCTGCTGTCCCCCCAGAGCTAAAGCCTCCCACTGACTCTCCCCACAAGGCACATTTCTCCCTAATTTACCCACAGAAGGTGTTGCCTGTTGGAGAGGCCTAGCTCTCTGCTCTGTGGCATGGTCCCTAAGATGCCTTTCTTCTTGACTTGGAGCACAGGCTTTCTTTCCTGGTCCCTCCTGCTACCACCACCTAGAGCCCTTTAAAATCAAGCTCTCTGCCACCTGGAGTCAGCAACGGGGCAAACACCAACATCATTGCCACCCACTGTATCAGTCAGGGTCCCACCAGGAGACTGAAACCACACCAGTTAGTTTAACAGAGAGAATTAACGTAAAGAATTAGTAATGAGGGCTTCCCTGGTGGCGCAGTGGTTGGGAGTCTGCCTGCTAATGCAGGGGACACGGGTTCAAGCCCTGGTCTGGGAGGATCCCACATGCCGCGGAGCAACTGGGCCCGTGAGCCACAACTACTGAGCCTGCGCGTCTGGAGCCTGTGCTGCGCAACAAGAGAGGCCGCGATAGTGAGAGGCCCGCGCACCGTGATGAAGAGTGGCCCCCGCTTGCCGCAACTAGAGAAAGCCCTCGCACAGAAACGAAGACCCAACACAGCCATAAATAAATTAATTAATTAACTTAAAAAAAAAAAAAAAAAAAAAGAAATCCAAAAACAAAATCATCTCGAATTACAAAGATGATGTGGCACATATGTACAATGTAATATAGTCAGCCACAAAAAAAAAAAAAAAAAAAAAAAAAAAAAGAATTAGTAACGAGGTATTGAACTGAAGAGGCCAGAAGACTAAGGTAGGACGCGGAAGCAACTGCAGGGAGCAGTCACCACCCTTAGGGTTGGAGGAACAAAAGGAAGAGGTTGGCATGACTGAAGGGTAGATGTTTCGAAGCTTGGAGGTGGGGCCCTTGGAGCTGAAACTCAGACCCTGAGGAAGGGGAGCTCCCTGGCTGGTTCTGGTATGTCCCTGAGAGGGTGCAGTGAGGCCAGTTCTGCAGGTGTTGGGAAGCTGCAAACTGGATTCATCTGCTGCCCCGGGGGAAGAACAGATGCAGACAAAGGAGCAAAGCACACCTGGGCGCTGCTCCGGGGATCTGCAAGAAGGCTCAGATCCCGCCTCCCTCCTCCAGCCTTGCAGCCTGTCTCTCTAGCTCCCCCTGCTGGCAGAGCCTGACAAAGAGCGGCTGGAGATTAGAAATGTCCCCAGCATCCCAGAGCTGAGCCACCAAGGGTGGGGTGTTTTGTTTTGTTTTGTTTTGTTTTTCTTTTAAAAATATTTTTTGTTTTTTCTTCTTTTTTATTTTTTCTATTTTATTTTATTATTTATTTATTTTGTTTGTTTTGTTTTTTGAGGGCGGGTTTGAACTGAGAGACAGTCACTTAGTAATGGGTGCAGCTCCCCTACCTCTTTGGATTCTGCACTGTAATTTCTGGCCTCGAATGCTTCCCTTCTGCTGACTCAGCTGTGCATTTCAAAAAGGTGTTTGAGAGAATTCCCTGGTGGTCCAGTGGTTAGGACTCCACGCTTTCACTGCCAAGGGCACAGGTTCAGTCCCCGGTCAGGAAACTAAGATCCCACAAGCTGTGTGGTGCAGCCAAAAAAAAAAAAAATACAATAAGGTGTTTGAATATTGTGCCAGTCATTGTGAATATCCTCTGCTGGGAGGGCTCCTGAAGCTCCCTATCCTGAGGGTTCCCGCCATGTGGCCAGATGTGGAAGACTCTGGAAGAATTTAGAGAAGTGGAATAGAGGGATCCCTCTGGGGCCTGTGTCAGGGAAGGACTGACTGGAGGCCCAGAAATGAGAAGGGTCTAGAGGCCTTGAGGCAGGTTGAGGTACAGCTGGATCTGGCGACTCCCTGGTCCCTGCTCAGGCCCCTGCCCTCTTGCAGCCCCTAGGAGGTGTCACTGAAACCAGCCAGGCCTGGTTCTCATCCTCTGTGCCTTTTCCCAGGTCCTTCTGGTCACCTCGTCTTTCATGTCCCCTTCCGAGAGTCGCAGTGGCTCAAATTCCAACCGCGTTCGCATTTTTGGGCCCGACAAGTTGGTCCGGGCAGCAGCAGAGAAGCGCTGGGACCGCGTCAAAATTGTCTGCAGCCAGCCCTACAGCAAGGTACCCAGGGTGGGAGTGGGGTCCTTGGTCCTGAGCCATGAGAGAGGCGAGAGGCCGATGTTGAGTCCCAGAGGGCTGGGAAGACCAGACACTTGGTCTCCCCGTGGGATTTCAAGGAGGCTGGGTCCCTGCATTCTCTGAAATTGGTTTGAGGTCCTCCCCATATAGGAATCTTCGCTTCCTGGAGGCAGATTAGGAAGGATGACCTGCAAGACCTCAGGGGAATTGGGAGGGGGAGCTGCTGACTTGTTGGAGATGGGGCCTCGTAGAATTGGGCCTCAGAGTTAATATCACGAGATCTGGAGTCGGAACGCTGGTTTAAAACCTGGCTTCTCAAAAAAAAAAAAAAACCTGGCTTCTCCACTCCTTAGCTGTGTGACCTCTGGCTTCAGTTTCCTGATCCTTATGGGGTTGCTGTAAGTTAGGGATGCTAAGCTGTGATGACGAGACCCGAGTATGTAATGACAGCACACAGTAAAGGTATACTTCTTATACGTCTGGATCTGTCCCGGGACGTGTTTGGCCAGTCATCCCGGACCCAGTCTCCTTCCATCTCATGGCTCTGCATCCACCCAGCAGAGGGGGAAAGAGTCTGGAGCATTTCTGAGTTCCAGAAGTGATACCCAGCCCTCCTCCCATTCCACAGGCAGGAATTTGGCACGCAGAGTGGATTCGCTTAGACACCCAGTAGCCTTTGCCAGTTGCTCTGAGGCTCAAGGAGCTGGTGCATGTAAAGGGCTTTGCACCGAGCCTGACCCCAAGTTAGGGCTCAATGACAGCTTGCTGTTATTATCCTTGTCATTATCATGGGGGCGCTTCCCCAGATGTGTGTGTCCCTAGGAGGGAAAGAGCCAGAAAGGGGTTTCTGTAAATAAAAGGGATTGGGGCCAAGCCTTAGTCCTTGGCCAGACTCCCTGATTCCCTCCCCTCCTCTCCCAGGATGCCCCCTATGGCCTGAGTTTTGTAAGGTTTCACAGCCCCCCAGACAAAGAGGAGGCCGAGGTCTCATCCCAGGTAAGCTCTACCTGCCACCGCCCAGAGCCTTCTCCCCACCTCTTCACCCCCACCTGCTGACAGCCCTCCCACTGCGCTGACCTTGTGGGACCTTAGAAAGTGACCAAGCTCGGCCAGTTCCGCGTGAAGGAGGAGGATGAGAGCGCCAGCTCCCTGAGACCCGGGGCTCTCTTCTTCAGCCGGATCAACAAGACCCCCCCAGGTGAGTGCGGGAAACCTGGGTCCTGAATGAGTAAAGGCCGGGGGCCTGGACTCCTGGGTCTGAGGGAGGAGGGGCCGGGGGCCTGGACTCCTGGGTCACTCCCGGGTCTTGGGAACAACACTCTGTCCCATGGATAGGAGCCGAAGGGTCTGAGGGTCCAGCCCTCTCAACCTGGCTCCACTTTCTCCCTCTGCAGTCGCAGCCAGTGACCCAGCAGGACCCAGCTATGCAGCTGCTACACTGCAGGCCTCCAGTGCCGCCTCCTCCGCCTCTCCGGCCTCCAAGACAGTAGGCAGCACCTCCAAGGTGAGATCATCGGACCCTGGTGGGGTGGAGAGGGAGGAGGTGAGCTGGAGGCCTCAGCCCATCCCACCCCCTCATCCTCAGGAGTCCCCCAGAGGCAAGAGGAGGCTGGATTTGAGCCACGAAGAAAAGAAGACCCCCAGCAAACCGTCCGCCCAGCCCTCACCACCCGCCCTCAAGAGACCCAAATGTGAGCAAACTGGATTCCTTGTTCCCACAGGGGCCTGGGGCCTGGGTCTGGGGGAGGAGGGGCCGGGGGTCTGGATCCTGGGTCTGAGGTGGGAGGGGCCGGGGGCCTGGATCCTGGGTCTGGGGGAGGAGGGGCCGGGGGCCTGGGTCCTGGGTCTGGGGGAGGAGGGGCCGGGGGCCTGGGTCCTGGGTCTGGGGGAGGAGGGGCCGGGGGCCTGGATCCTGGGTCTGAGGGGAGAAGGGCTGGGGGTGTAGCCCTACACCTACTAACTGAATCCACTCCTTGGCATCCCCAGTGCCAGCTCCCACCCATACCCCAGCCACTGCCCCTGTCCCTGCCGCAGCACGGGGGGCGGTGCCAGGGAAGCCCCGTGGAGAAGGCGCTGAGCCCAGGGCCCCCCGCGCCGGCCCGCAGGAGCTGGGGAAGATCCTCCAGGGTGTGGTGGTGGTGCTGAGCGGCTTCCAGAACCCCTTCCGCTCGGAGCTCCGAGACAAGGCCCTGGAGCTGGGGGCCAAGTATCGGCCAGACTGGACTCCAGACAGCACCCACCTCATGTAGGCCTGCGCCCCCTCCCCACGCTCCCCGCTGCCCCTCCTCTGCCTCCCTTCGTCTCCTGCATGTTGCCTTCTCTCTGTTACTTCACCTCTCTGTATCCTCTGCCTCTTGTTCTCTTTCTCTTCTTCCCTCTGATTCTTAAGTCTTTCCCTCAGCCTCCCTGTGTCTTTTCTGCTTCTCCCACATCTGCCCCGTGTCTCTCCCTGTCTCTCTCTGTCTCTCTCTCTCTCTCTCTGTGCCCCTTGTCTCTCTTTGCTCTTCACCTCTCAGATCACACCAGGCTGACACCCTCCATTCCGCTCCCTGCCAGCTGCGCCTTTGCCAACACCCCCAAGTACAGCCAGGTCCTAGGCCTCGGAGGCCGAATCGTGCGGAAAGAGTGGGTGCTGGACTGTCACCGCATGCGGCGGCGGCTGCCCTCTCGGAGGTGAGGCCTCACCGTGCGCGTGTGGTTTACACACGCACACCCCGACCCTGCCCCTTGTCCCCATGCTGGGCAGTGTCAGGGATCTGGAGAGAAATCAGGCCGGGCCCTGCTGGCCCAGAGTCAGCAGACTTCCCACAGGAGGAGGGGCCGGGCGGGGAGACACGGGGGGTGGGGGGGTCGGGGGGGCGGTCGTGCAGGGCTCTGGGGAGTCTGCTTAGCGAAGGAAGAGGACGCTGCAGGCTGGAGACACGGCATTCCCAAAGCCTCAGGGCAGAGAGCGGAGTGTTGGGACCCGTTCACAGTCCTTCACCCGAAGCCCCTGCTCGGCGCCAGGCTGGGCTGTGCAATGCTGGCCCCAGACGTCGGGTCCTGCCCTCGAAGGCCTCTGACTTCTATGAGGGGCCGGACTTAGCTCTACAACAGCTTGGAGGCAGGCCCAAGGGGAGGACCGCAGTGAGCTAGGGGTCTTCACGGAAGAGAACGGGTTCGCCAGGCTGAACAGAGGCGGAGAGCGTGCCTGGGCGGAGGAGCCAGGGTTGGGTCAGCCTGGTGTGTGCCCGGAGGAGCTGCAGGGGCACTTAGCGCCTAATGAGAAACTGACTTTGATTCTCAAAGGGGAGAATTATTTCTGGTTTTTTTTGTCGTTCCCGTTCTGAAATGAGTCATTTCTTCCCGAAGAGGGAAGGGAAGCCAGGAAGTGCTCTGGTCTCCGGTGTGGGTGCCTGGGGGTCTCTGGGGCCCTCCCTGGAGCTGGGAGGAGGGGCCACAATTGCCACCCTGAGTATTTAGTAAATACTGAATAAATAGCCAGTGCCTGTTGCTTCCTAAGCCCCCTCCCCACCTCCCCCAGAGGACACATCTGCTGTTTGTCTGAGGCCTGATTCCTCCCCCAGGTACCTCATGGCTGGGCCAGACTCGAGCAGCGAGGACGAGGGGGGCTCTCACGGCGGCAGCAGTGGGGATGAAGCCCCCAAGCCTCCCCGAAAGGTCTGATGCCCCCAGCCTGGGCGGGGGAGGGTGGAGTGGGGGGGGGGACATGGGTGTGTCATGGTACCCAAACTCTCCACTCGCGCCTCCTGCAGGCGCCCCCCACGCTCACACCCACGCTGCCCCTTCCGTCCTTGCTGACCCACCCTCCCTCCTCAGCGCCCCCAGACCAAAGCCAAGCCCTCTCAGGCAGCAGGACCTAGCTCACCCCAGAGACCCCCAACCCCAGAAGAGACCAAACCACCCTCACCAGGGCCCCAGGAAGATGCTGACACCAAGGGGGAGCAGTCAGGTCAGAGCCTGAGGGGGGAGGGGCCGGGGGCCTGGATCCTGGGTCTGAGGGGGGAGGGGCCGGGGGCGTGGATCCTGGGTCTGAGGGAGGAGGGGCCGGGGCCTGGATCCTGGGTCTGAGGGAGGAGGGGCTGGGGGCCTGGATCCTGGGGCTGTGGGGGGAGGGGCCGGGGGTCTGGATCCTGGGTCTGAGGGGGGAGGGGCTGGGGGCCTGCATCCTGGGTCTGAGGGAGGAGGGGCCGGGGCCTGGATCCTGGGTCTGAGGGAGGAGGGGCCGGGGGTCTGGATCCTGGGTCTGAGGGAGGAGGGGCCGGGGGTCTGGATCCTGGGTCTGAGGGGGGAGGGGCCGGGGGCCTGGATCCTGGGTCTGAGGGAGGAGGGGCTGGGGGCCTGGATCCTGGGTCTGAGGTGGGAGGGGCTGGGGGTCTGGATCCTGGGTCTGAGGGGGGAGGGGCTGGATTCCAGGCAATGGATCTAAGCGGATTTGGAGGGCCACTGAGGCTGGGGGTTGGGATGCCTGCGTCTGTGCTCAGGCGTGAGACTGGGAGGGAAGGTTACCAGTCTTCCCGGAAGAGAAGGCAGGGGCCTCGCATTGACTAAGCTTCCATTCGCAGGACAGGACAATGGGGCAGAAGATTCTGGGGACACCGAGGATGAGCTGAGGAGGTAGGGTCTGGGCTGGGGGTCAGGGTGGCCCTGGCCTGGGGGAGGGGCGTCTGGTCTGCATGCTCCTGCCCGACCCCTCTTGGCCTCTCCAGGGTGGCTGAGCAGAAGGAACAAAGGCCGCCCTCCAGCGAGGAGAATGGCAAGGACCCGTACGCAGGGTCCACGGATGAGAACACGGACGATGAAGGTCCCCCGGAGTCTCCCAGTCTGCCGATTCCCGAGCTCCCAGGTGGGAAATCCTCCCTCCTGATGTGGGATTTGGCCCTGTTACTTGTCTGCCATGACTTGCCCCAGCCCGTCCTGGGATGGCTGCTGCCCCCTGTGACTTGTCTTCCAGGCTCCTCACCCCCAGTCCCTGGCCTTTGCCACCTCCTTGTCCTCTTAGGTCTGTTCCCTTCCCTTCAGCATCCTCTCCTTACTTCCCTCTCTGTCCCTGTCCTGACTTCTGCTGTGACCACTTCCATCACAGCCCAGCCCCAGGCGAGACCCCCTTTGGCTTTCCACTCCCTCACGGCGGGGGCCTCCCACTCCCTAGGCTTCAGGATCACCCAGGGGCTTTTAAAATCTGCAGGTGCCCAGGCTCCACCCCACCGGGTTCAGCTTTGTCAGTGTGTGGCGGGGCCTGGGGAACACAGGTGCTGTGGGTGCTGATCTCTGTTGGGACCTACATGATGCCAGCATTGTTATTCGTCACCCCAGACATGATCGGGGGGGCATGGGGCAGGACCAGGTCAAGAATGAAAGGAGAGGGGAACTGCCCTGGCGGCCCAGTGGTTAAGACTCTGGAGTCTGTGCTCCCATTGCAGGGGGCGCAGGTTCCATCCCTGGTCGGGGAACTAAGATCCCACATGCTGCGCGGTGAGGCCAAAAAAAAAGAGAGAATGAAGGGAGAGCTGGGCAGTCAGAGGGTCTGAGCAGAGGTGAGGGTCAGTGGCCACTGGAAGAAGCCGTTTCTGCTTGGTTCCTCATGGGTGATGGGCAGGAAAGTACTTTGATCCTCCAAAGCCCCAAACATGGCATTGGCAAATTGATGGAAAATCGTGTCAAACTGGAACGAAGAACCACCCTGAGGGTCAGAGCCAGAGAAGGCGCTGATTAAAAAGTAGTGGGACAGCCATGGCGAGGAAGTGGCAGGATGTGAAATTTCCAAGCCAGGCCAAGCTAATGAAGTGATTGACCTGGTGTAAGAAACATGTTGCAATAATAGTAATTGCGTCTTTTATCATTCTTGCAACAAAACGAAGCAAAACTCCCCAGAGGCTCAGATGGGTCTGGCCGGGAACCACTGCTCGTCATGGATTATTCCCGTGCCAGGCTGTACACGGACACCCCTTTCCCCCTCCGGCCGCTGCGCCGGCCTTGCTGTCCTGCCTCTGAGTGTTCTGTGGCTCCTGGCTGGTGCCCTGGGACTCCAGGGGCCTCACGCTTGGCTCTCCCGCCATCTCCCCTGCAGACTTTTTCCAGGGCAAACACTTCTTCCTGTACGGGGAGTTCCCGGGGGACGAGCGGCGGACGCTCAGCCGTTATGTCACAGCCTTCAACGGGTCAGTCTCCGGGGACAGGGGAGGCAGGGGAGGAGGTGCGGTAGGTCGTGGGGAGAAGGGCCATCGGGAGGATGGAGAAGGGCGTAGCCCCAGGCTGGGCACAGGCTGTGGAGTTCCGTGCCGGTCCTGCTCACTCTGCTGGGCAGCCCTGGATGCATAGCTTCCCCTCGGGTTCCTCTTCTCTAAAGCGAGGCTCCACACTGCCCTTCTGAAAGGATTGGCGCCTACGGGAGCTGTCGGTTTCGGGGCGGTGGCGAGCCTGGCACGTGGGAGAGTGGGCGACCCACAGGCGGCCTATAGGGGACGTAGGTGGGGATGGAGAATGGCCTCTGAGGATGGTTGGGGAGTAGGGTGTCAAGAGAGGGGACACCGATTCTCTGCCTCTTTTCTTCTCCTGCCAGGGAGCTTGAGGACTATATGAGCGACCGGGTACAGTTTGTGATCACGGCACAGGAGTGGGACCCCAGCTTTGAGGAGGTGAGTCCTGAAGGGGCAGGGAGAGGGAGACCAAACCTGCCCCAGCATCCCCCCGACCCCCTCCTGGCTCACATGTTCCTGCATGCACCCCACCCCACCCTGCAGGCCTTGATGGACAACCCCTCCTTGGTGTTCGTCCGTCCCCGGTGGATCTACAGTTGCAACGAGAAGCAGAAGTTACTTCCCCACCAGCTCTACGGGGTGGTGCCCCAGGCGTGAAGTATGTGCTCACACACACATGGGTTTAATAAAGGTGACTTGGTTTGGAGCGGCTGCCCCTCTCACCCGTGTCTCCCAGAACCCACAACAGGTTCCCCGCTTTCTGTCTTACGTTTGGTTTTGCTTCCCCCCTGAAGGCTGGGTCTTTGGGCTGCCTAACGACTCCTGTGCTGGGGTCCTGGAAAGAACGAAGGGCTCTCTGTCTGGGGTCTGGTAGGGAAGGAGCTCTTTGTCACTTCTTCGGGGCCCCTCCCCCCTTTGGTGGCAGGTGGCAGGGAATTAGGAATCTGACACTCAGCACCACCCTCAGCTGGTCTGACCCCCCTGGAGCCCATTCCTGTGTCTCGGTTGTCCCTCTGGGGGTCCTGGACTGGGGGCTGGCATATTCATGGGATGGGCCTCTCTCTCTGTAAGTCTCAGCTCTCTGGGCCAGGGACATCTCCCTTTCTCCAGGGCTCTCAGAAGTAGCTGTGAAACCGTCACCAGCCTGGTTTGATATCATTTGGGAGGTAGAATTGGGGGAAGAGGCATTTTAATCACCCCCCCCAAATCCTGAACCCCCTTCAAGGCTCCACCACATTTAAGGTGGGAACTGAACTGGGCGTTAGAGAATCAGGGTAGAAGGTGGGATGGGGCCATGGTATGGGCGAAGGCCGGGCAGTGGGAGCCAGCCTGGTGCCCGGGGGGCAGGTGAAGGAGCACGCCCCTCTGGTGACGAGGCTTCAGGGGCAGACCGAGCTGGAAAGGTGGGCACAGGCCTGGCAGCTGTGCCGTCCAGTGCAGCAGCCGCTGGACACACGTGGCTACTTAACCTTAACGACAGGGACTTCCCCGGTGGCCCAGTGGTTAGGGCTCCGCGCTTCCACTGCAGGGGGCCCGGGTTCGATCCCCGGTTGGGGAACTGAGATCCCGCATGCCTCGCGGCGCGGCCATAAATAAATAAATAAATAAATAAATGAATAAAACTTAAGGACAGTGAAACGAAAGGAAAAATTCACTTCCTCAGTTACACTGGCCACAGTTCAAGTGCTCACTGGCTCCTGGGCTGGACAGCACGGATGGAGAGCCTTTCCGTCGCTGTAGAAAGCAAGACAGGGCGGTCCAGAAGCACTGTGAACGGCAGGCTGAGAAGCTCGGACTTTATCCTGGGGAGGTCAGGAAGGGGTCAAAGGGCAAAGGGCAGGGTCAGAGCTGGGTAGCAAATGACCACAAACTTAGTGCCTTAAAACAAAAGAAAGGTATAACCTTCTAGGTCTGGAGGTCTGAAGTCCAAAATGGGTCTCACTGGGCTAAACATCATGTAGGCAGGGGGACTTCCCTGGTGACACAGTGGTTAAGAATCCGCCTGCCAATGCAGGGGACACGGGTTCAATCCCTGGTCCAGAAAGATCCCACGTGCCCCGGAGCAACTAAGCCTGTGCGTCACAATTACTGAACCCGCGCTCTAGAGCCCACGAGCCACAACTACTGAGCCTGCGCTCTAGAGCCTGCGAGTCACAACTACTGAAGCCCGTGTGCCTAGAGCCCGTGCTCCGCAACAAGAGAAGCCACTGCACTGAGAAGCCCGCACACCACGACAAAGAGTAGCCTTCGCTCTCCACAACTAGAGAAAGCCCGCACGTGGCAACGAAGACCCAATGCAGCTAAAAATAAATAAATTAAATAAATAAAATTTTTAAAAAAAGGTGTAGGCAGGGCCGCGCTCCTTTTGGAGGCTCCGGGAGAGAACCCACGTTCTTGTCTTTTCCAGCTTCTAGCAGCTGCCCACAACCCACGCCCCTTTTATCTTCAAAGCCAGCAAGGGCCAGTCGAGTCTTACTCATGCTGTGTCACTGACACTGACTCTTCCTGTGATTACACTGAGCCCAGCCAGATAACCTGGGATAATCTCCCTGTTTTAAAGCCAGCCACTTAGCAACCTTCATTCCTTATGCTGCCTTAATTCAACCTTTGCCACATAACACATCCGTAGGTTCCAGGGATTAGGATGTGGACATCTTTGGGAGGCTATTATTCTGCCCACCACACCCACCACGTGTGAGACAGTGGGGCTGCAGAGTGAAAAAACAGACACGAGTCCCCTGCTCTTACGGGGCTGACACTCTGCCGGGGGAGAGAGACGGCAAGTGTCCTGCAGTGTGGGGCGGCGATAAATGCTGTGTGAGCAGAAAAGGCCAGGCAGTGTTGTTATACAGTGATGAGAGTGATCGGGTCATCAGGGACCGTGTCTCAGAGGACTCACCTGTCTGCAGGGACTTGGGAGAAGTAAGGGAGGTTCTGGGGGAACCATTCCAGGCAGAGGAAGAGCAAGTGCAGAGGTCTTCAGGCAGGACAAGTGCAAGGAGTAGCAGGGTGTCGGGGTATCAGGAAAACCCAGGATCCACCCTGACCCAGCACTGTCCCTTGCTTGGTTGCGGGCAAATCCCATCCCTCCTGCACCCAGCTTTCCCATCTGGACGAAGTAAGGTTGGACCAGATGGACACCCCCCCAGATGAGTTTGTGTCCTTGAAACGTTGATGGCGGGGTGGGGTCGCTTTGGAGGAAATCTTCGGGGGCAGCTCCTCGGTAAATATGGACACAAGCCATACTGCTGGCTTTGGGGGAGGGAGCCTGCCCCTCCGCTGCCCCTCCCCCCTCCCCCAAGGGCCTTGCTGAGCAGCCTGCAGTCCTGAGGCCCCCTGATTTCCATTTGTCTGCTTGGTTCCAGCCTCATGCTGGAGATTGCACAAACCACCTCTCATTCCATCCTCCACACCTTTCAGATCTGAGCTCTGAACAATAGCTCCTCAAGAAGGCCTTTCCTCACCCTCTATATCTGAGTGTATTTGCCAGGTCTACCCTCATAATACTGTCTATCATCGTTGTAACTTGGTTTGCTTATGATCAAATTTACCAGTCTTTTCCTCTACGATCTGTACTTTTTGTGTCTTAAAGATACTTTCTCTGCCTCTGAGGTTACTAAGGGATTCTCCTTTATTTCCATCTAAATGCTGTAGAGTTTTGTGTTTCAGACTTAGATCTTAAATCACTAGAAACTAATTTTTGTGTATGCTGTGAGGTAGAGAGCCTCATTAGTTTCTATGTTGCTGTAACACATTACCAAAATCATAGCCTTTAAACAACACAAATTTATTTTATAGTCCTGGAGGTCGGTGGTCCAAAATCAGTCTGAGTGGGCTAAAATCATGGTGCTGGCCAGGCTGTGTTCCTTCTGTCTTTTAAAATTATTTTAATGTTATTTTTTATTTTATTTATCTACTTATTTAAATTTTTATTTTGCTGTGTTCCTTCTGGAAGCTCTAGGGGAGAACCCATTTCCTTGCCTTTTTTAGCCTCTAGAAGCTGCCTGCATTCCTTGACCCGTGGTCCCACATCACTCCAGTCTCTGCTTCCATTGGCAACATCTCCTCTGACTCCTCTGCTTCCCTCTTTCCCATGTAAGGACCCTTGTGATTACAATGGGCCCACGGGAATAATCAGGATAATCTCCCATCTTAAGAGCTGATCCTTCATCACATAAGCAAAGTCCCTTCTGCTGTGTGGAAGCCAACACACTCACAGGTTCTGGGGATTAGGATGTGGACATCTTTGGGGGACCATTATTCTGCCTACCACAGGGTCTCATTTAATTTTCTTCCCTATCTCTCAGCTCATACACAGATTAGCTATCCTTTCCTCACTCATCTACAGCAGGGGCCGGCAAACTACACTCCTTAGGCAGAATCCAGCCCACCTACTGTTTTTGTAAATAAAGTTTTATCGGAACACGGCCATGCTCGTCCACATATCATAATGCATGTGTCTGCCTTTGCGCTACAACAGCAGTGCCGGGTAGTTGTGGCAGATGCAGTATGGCCTGCAAAACCTAAACAGATCTACTGTCTGGCCCTTTACAGGAAAAGCTTGCCAACCTCTGATCTACAGGTGGGGACCGCCTCCTATTAGATTCTCGTAAGCACAGGTCAGTGCCCTCCCACTAGCCTACACCCAAGCCAGCACCACCGGCCTATTACTACAGCTTTGTAATAATTCTTGGTATGAAGGGAGGCGAGGCTCCCCTACTTGTTGTTCAAAGTGGACTTGGCTTCTTTACTTTGTGTTTGCCACTACTTGGTTGGTGTGCACCTCCCTCACTAGACCAGGTCTGTCTGGTTCACTGCTGTGTTCCTAACACCCTGTGCAGGGCCCGGCACACGGTACCTGCTTAATTCATATCTGTAGAACGAAGAGCAGTCCAATGTTAGCTCAGTCATCCTTGTTTTATAGCCGGAGGAACAGGCTCCAAGAGGGGAACCATCTTTGCCTGAGAAGATGCTTGTAAAGGCCTTATAATACTCCCATTTGGGAATTCCCTGGCGGTCCAGTGGTTAGGACTTGGTGCTTTCACTCCCGAGGCCCTGGTTCGATCCCTGGTCAGGGAACTAAGATCCCGCAAGCCACAGCCAAATTAAAAAACCCGCAGCGTGGCCAAATTAAAACACAAACAAAAAACCCTCCCATTTTATAGATAAGGCATTTGAGTTCAGAGAAGTGACAAGTTTGTCCAAGGCCCTGCGGCTCTTTAGTGGGTCAGGGCTGGCTCCAAAGCTTGGCCTTAAAATTTTTTTTACGCTACTGGTATACACCCCTTGTTCTTGCTTTTATGATTTAGCTTATCTTGGGAATACTTCCATGTCAGTACATGTAGAGCTGACTTTTTTCCCCTACAGCTACATCTTGCATTCTCTGGCTGTACTGTAAATTCCTTAGCTGGTCCCCTATTGATGGGCACTCGGGTTGTTTCCCATCTTTGGCTGCTGCCATCGCACTGCAGTGAACACCTTACTCTTATACCTTTTTTTCACGTGCTTATCTATAGGATAAATTCCTAGAAGTGGAATAGTTGACATGAGCATGTCTGCATTTAAAATTTTTTATACATACACTCAATGGCCAACGTGGAGGCACTAATTTAAACTCACGACAATAAGGAGAGCCTGTCTCGCCACACTCCTCAGCAGCACAGGATGCTAGCAGACGTTTAACCTTTGCCATATGAAGAGGTGCGAAAAACCAGAGCCAGGGCTTTCAAACCACACCTCCAGGTCCATGGTTTGGGGCCTAGTGCTAACTCTGTGGGTGATGTTTTCCCCTCCCAGAAACGAGTTCCTCCTGCTAAGTCTGAGCCCAGTGCGGGGGCCAGCCTCCCTTCCGGCTACCTGGAAGAGGCAAGTCCATACAGCCTGGCTTAGAGATGCCACCTCTTTATTGACCGGGGCTGGCAGCATAAGGAGCCAGTGAGCCAAGGGGAGGGTTCACTCCCGCTCCCCCGGGCTCTCGGCCTGGTGGTGGCTGTGTTGGTGAAGGAGTAGGAGGCGTCTCTGGCCAAACGCCTGGCCGCAGCTGGAGCAGCGATGCCGGGCGGTGCCCTGGCTGCCCGGCGCCGTCGGGGGGTCGTGACATAGGCGATGGGCGGCCAGTTTGGAGGGGAATGAAAAAGCCTTGGGGCAGTGCGGGCAAGGATAGGGGCGGGCGTCGGTGGCATGGTGCGTATGGCGGTGGGCCGCCAGCTTGGAGGGGTAGCAGAAGGACTTGGGGCAGTCGGGGCACGGGTAGGGGCGGGCGGGCGCGTGGGTCCAGAGGTGGGCTGCCAGCTTGGAGCGGTGGCCGAAGGCCTTTGGGCAGTGCGGGCACGGGTGCGGACGGGCGCCGCTGTGCGTGAGGCGGTGGGCTGCCAGCTTGGAGGGGTAGGAGAAGGCCTTGGGGCATTCGGGGCACGGGTGGGGGCGGGCGCCGCCGTGTGCCAACCGGTGCGTGGCCAGCTTGGACGGGTACGAGAAGGCCTTGTCACAGTCGGGGCAGCGGTGCGGGCGCTGGGGCGGGGGCCGCCGGCGGGGTCGGGAAGGCGCCCCCGCGGACGTGGCGGACCCTGGAACCGACTGGCTGGGCTTCTGCGGCGAGCCCTGGTAGGGAGCTGGGGGACAGGAGGGTTGGTGGGCTCCAGGAAGCAGCCCTGAGTCTACACCAGGCTCCCCCTCGACCTTGATATTCTAGTGTATCTGGACACCTCAAGGGTCATACTGAGATTCCCCGAATGGCATGTTCCTCCTTCTCACCCCCTGCCATGCATCATCCTAAGGGGCTCCAAAGGGTTACCTCGCTGGAACCCCAGAGCTAAGGCTTCCCCAAAGCTACTAAAGTGTCCGTTTCTAGTATCTTCCCAAGTGATCACCCTGAAATCCCGCATGTCATCTCCCCTAGAAATGAGGGGTCCCCCCAAGACAACCTGGAGGATTCCCCAGAACTTGGCGTTCTTGGGGATCCGAAATGGTTATCACCCTGGGCCTTCAAAACTTCACCCTGAGATTCCCTCAACATATGATTCTCTTGACCCCAGTTCCTGGAGAATGCCCCCTACTCACAGGTGGAGCCGCCCTCACCTCCTTTGCTCACAGGCTCCTTGCCAGTGGGACTAGGATCGGTACCCCGGGCCGCAGACTCAGCATCTCGCTCCAGCATCTTGCCGGCCCAGAAACCTAGAGGGAGGGCCTAGGGTGGGAGAGGGGGCGACGCCGGTGTTTATCAGTCTGTTGGGGAAAGGGCTGAGAGCCTAATAATCAGGGGTCAGTATGTTTAGGAGCAGGGTCTATTTAAGTCTGGGGTCCTATAAGGCGAGGGTGGGCGGAGCCTAAGGGCACAATGGGCGGGGTTATGCAAACCCGACCCAGAAGCAATCTATTTGGAACTTAGTCTCAGCGTTTGAGCCTTCGAGCGGAGTGGGCGGGGCCTCTATAACTAACTCCCAGCCGCCCCAGAGCGCGGAGCAGGCGGGGCCTATGTCCAGAGTGGGCGGAACCGGCCGAGGAACCTAAGACGGGGATGGGTGGAGCTATACTAATAAGACCCAAAGTCGGTTGCTCAGCAACTCGGTCCCAGGGGTGGGGCCTACGAGCTCAGTGGGCGGGATTCACATCGAAGAGGTAGCTTTACCCGGCTCTTGGCTTAGTCTCAGTCCATTGACGCCGCGTGAACTGCCTTCTTCTTGTCACTAAATTTCAACCCCTGCGTGGAGTTGGAGCCGTGGAGGGTAGAGGGGAGACCTGGAGGAAGACACAGAAAGAGCGTGGCTCGTGTGTTGCGATTCAGAGACCCCTAATGGACTTCTCCCTCGAGGTCCCAAGCGTCTGAGCCTCCACGCACCCCCTTGGGATCATGGCATTCGGGCACCAATGCACCCTCCCAAGGCTCAGGCGCCCATGCAGCCCCTCCGGAACCTATGCATCAGGGCCCTCCCTCGTTCCGGGAGTTCTGGCGATCAGCCCCCCCAACCTACTTCCCGAAGACCCTGGCGTCTGTGCCCGGACCGCTGCCCTCTCACCTGCGGGCGGCCCCTCCCTGGGGGCGGGGCTCCGGGCCCCTCCCTCGGGGGCCGCGGCCACTGCGGCGCTGCCTTCGGACTCTACACCGCCCGGCGCGCGCCCTGCGACGGGAGGGCAGGGGAGGGAGCGCGCGCTAGCTGCTGGGCCCAGCCTCATTTCCATTCCCTCCTCCTCCGCCGGGCCGGTGGGGCGTTAGTTCGCATGCGCAGTCGCGGCCCGCGGAGGCTGCAGCGGGGGAGACGGGATGGAATGAGGAGGTGGGTGCGCAAGGCAAGCCAATTGGTGAGCAAGCGCAGAGCTACAGGCCGAGGGACCGGAGGAAAGTGTGCTGAGGCTTGCAGGGCCTACGGTGGCTGACTGGAGTCAAGCACGTGCAGGAATTAACACGGGGAAACCTAACTCAAGAGATCTCTGAGACAACTTCCCTTTTGTATGTCCCCGTTCTTTTCGAGAATTCCGCTCGGGGCTTGAGTTCCGTCTCCCGAATGAGTTTCAAGAGCCCGCTGCCTATTCTACCCCTCAAGGCACTGGCAAGTAAAGGCTAGCTATTTCCTCGAGAGCGGGAGGGAGCGGGACGGGTTCAGAGCGAGCTGATGCCCAGTAAAAGTCACGTTATTTGCACAGCGCCCGGCACTCTTCGCCGCTGGGTGATTCAGGATTCTCCGCCCCTCCCACCCCAATGCTACGGCCCTGGGGCCGGGAGGGCGGCGGTCTCCAGGTGCCCGGGACCCTTTGTTCCCCGCTGGAGCTCCTGGTGCCAGGCCCCCGGGAAGTGACGGTGCACCTTCCCGCCCCGTACAGGAATGACCTTGAAGTGCCCATAAACCAACCCCCGCATGGGTGGATCTTCAGTCTGATAATCCACAAGGTCTGGCGAACCCTGGGAGCCGTGGGAGTTATACGGAAGGATTATTTGGGCTCATTATTTGGGCTCATTTCCCCACTCACTCCTCCCAGATGATTTTGAAGCTATATGCCAGACCTCATATTCCATAAAAATCTTTTTATTACACTTGGTTTGTTTCAGTCAGTACTTAAACAAGATCCACAAGTTGAATTTGTTTGCTTTGACTCTTCAGTGTCTTCATTGACATTTTAAAAGGTTCACTGGTTGCTGCGTGGAAAACGGATTACAGGGAGGTAGAGTGGAAGACAGAAGCCAGTGAGGTGGCTGTTATATGTTAATTATATTAGTAATTATTAAAAATTACTATTATAATTATATGATAATTATATTATTATATGATATCGATAATTATATGATAATTATATTATTAATTACAGCATCTGATATAGGTCAGAATCTGTCTTGAGTGTTTTATATATGTTCATTCATTTAATGCTGACAGCAGTTTTTCAAGAAGAGGCGCTACTATTATCTCCATTGTACAGAGATAAAAATGAGGCACTAAGACTTATCCAAGGTCACTCAGCCAGGAAATAGCAGGGCCAGGATTTGAACACTTGCAGCCTGACCCTGGAATCCATGTAATTTGCATCTATGCTTTGCTGCCTCTTTGACTGGGGCAGAGGGTGTGATGAGGGAAAAGTGGTCTGGTTGGAGAGGTTAATTCATCAGGGCTTAGTAATGAATTGGGAGGAAGTAGCAAGAGGAGGAAGGAGTCACGGATGACGATGAAATAATGATAGCCACCTCCCTGAGAGCACAACACCTGAGAAATTGTTCTGTGCCAGGTGATCTCCCAAACTCTTTGCATGTGTGAACTCATTGGATCTTTATTTTTTTAATCGAAGTATAGTTGCTGACAATACTATATAAATCACATGTGTACAATCTAGCGACTCACAATTTATAAAGGTTATACTCCTTTATAGTTATTATAAAATGTTGGCTATGTTCCCCTGTTGTACAATATATCCTTGTAGCTTATTTTATACCTAATAGTTTGTACCTCTTAATCTCTTACCCCTATCTTGCCCTCCCTCCCCGCACTGGACCCACTAGTTTGTTCTCTATATCTGTGAGTCTGCCTCTTTTTTGTTATATTCACTCGTTTGTTGTATTTTTCAGATTCCACATATAGGTGATATCCTACAGTATTTGTCTTTCTTTGTCTGACTTATTTCACTTAGTATAATGCCCTCCAAGTCCATCCATGTTGCTACAAGTGGCAAAATTTCATTCTTTTTTATGGCTGAGTAGTATTCCACTGTATATATATACCACCTCTTCTTTACCCATTCATGTGATGGACACTTAGGTTGCTTCTGTATTTTGGCAATTGTAAATAATGCTGCTATGAACATTGGGGTGTGTGTATCTTTTTTTTTTTTTTTTCTTTTTTGGCTGTGCAGCATGTAGGATCTTAGTTCCCCGACCAGGGATTGAACCCGTGTCCCCTTCAGTGGAAGCTCAGAGTCTTAAGTACACTGGCAGTACACTGGACCGCCAGGGAAGTCACCACATGTATCTTTTCTTAGATCTTCACAGTGAGGGAGGAACCATTTTCAACCACAATTTACAGATGAGAAAAGAGAAGCCCAGAAGCGTTTAGTTTTGAGCCTGAGGTCACACATTTGGGAAGGGTGATGCCAGTTTCTAACTCTTAGGATATCTCACAACTGACTACAAAATCCCCAGAGGGTGTGCACGCCTTCAAGGGACAGGTAAGCATCTACCAATCCTGCAGAAACAATTAGGAATGGGCCCCAGGGTGGAGAGGTCTTGTTTGGGGGACCCTCACAGTAAAGTGTGCCTCAGAGTCTCTGTTTTCCTGGCTTCTCTCTCCCCTGAGCTCCTGGCAATCCCTGTACCTCTCCTTGTTTTAGCCCTGATGTCTGCACCTCTTTCCCCCACCAACCAGACTGAGGACTCAACTCTGGGTCTCCAGTTTCGCTCAGCTTGAGCCAAACATTCAGGAGACCTCAATGTGAGGAATAACTGAACAAAGTTCTCTCCTTGAGTCTGAGCTCTTCTTTCTGCCTGTTTCTCCCCTCTCTTGGCGTTTCCCTGTTCTGAGAGATTCTCTCCTTCTCCCTGTACATTTCTCCCCTCTCTAATGCTCCCTGCTCCCCACATCTCTTCCCACCTCCACGATCTTCTAGAATCTTCGAGTGTATCTAAGTGACCATATTTCTTTGACAGACACCCCATTTCAGTTCTGTATCTCCCAATGTATCTCTGAAAGTCTCTCCAGATCTCTCTCTCTCTCTCTGTTATCACTGAGTCTCGGCATCTTCCTTGTTTCTGAGTGGCTCCCTGAGTCTCTCCCCTGATGAAGCCCACCAGGAATATACTAGAAGTCTGGCAAAGTTGGGTTTTATTGATTTGCTGTAGGTAAGGGTAGAGGACTGCAGAGGGAGTACTGGCTGTCTCCCCAAACACGGAGAGTTACAGTCTTCCCTTGGTATCCACAGGGGGTTAGTTCCGGGACCCCCATGGACACCAAAATTGACAAATGCACAAGTCCCTTATATCAAACGGTGTGGTACAGTTGGCCTTCTGTATCTGTGACAAAGTGACTTAGATCCTCCAGACAAGAGTGGGATGCCCTATTCTCACTACTTGTATGATTCCAAAGAGCAAGCTTTCAGACAGCCCATGACTAGACATTGTCTCAACTCTAGGTCCTTGGGATAAATGAACAAAAGCCGTTTTTAGAGGTTCACATTCCAAGAGAAGTCAATGATCCCCAACCTGATTTTACAAGACATCGTGGAAAATTATTTTTTTTTAATGATTTCTTCCTGGGAAGACATAAACATTCCTGATAAAATACTTAAGTGATTTTTTAAAATTTTATTTATTTATTTATTTATTTTTGGCTGTGTTGGGTCTTCGTTTCTGTGCGAGGGCCTTCTCTAGTTGCGGCGAGCGGGGGCCACTCTTCATTGCGGTGCGCGGGCCTCTCACTATCGCAGCCTCTCTTGTTGCGGAGCACAGGCTCCAGACGCACAGGCTCAGTTGTGGCTCACGGGCCTAATTGCTCCGCGGCATGTGGGATCTTCCCAGACCAGGGCTCGAACCCGTGTCCCCTGCGTTGATTGGCAGGCAGATGCTCAACCACTGCGCCACCAGGGAAGCCCCTTAAATGATTTTAAAATAAAGTTTAATGGGATAATCTGTTGTTCTGGGACCAGGCACTCAACCAACAGCCCCTCAAAACACTAATGACATTGAACCAAACTTTTTTTCTTTCTAACAATGAAGGTCCAACCACCTGCTTTTCCTATAAAATGGCCCTGGGGCTATGAATGTATTGGGGTCTCTTGTTGGGTTTCTACTTCTCCAGGGAGAGAAATCTGTGCTTCTCCCAGTGTGTCTCCCTCGCCCTTTGAGTGTCCCCCTGTTCTTTGTTTCTCTGGTTTTTAAAAATATTAATTTTTATTTTATATTGGAGTATAGTTGATTTACAATGTATTATTAGTTTCAGGTGCACAGCAAAGGGATTCAGTTATACATATGCACACATCCATTCTTTTTCAGATTCTTCTCCCATATAGGTTTTTACAAAATATTGAGTAGAATTCCCTGTGCTATACAGTAGGACCTTGTTGTTTATCTATTTTATATACAGTAGTGTGTGTATGTTAATCCCAAACTCCTAATTTATCCCACCCCACCCCCACCCCCACCTTTCCCCTTTGGTAACCATAAATTTGTTTTTGAAGTCTGTAAGTCTGTTTCTGTTTTGTAAATAAGTTCATTTGTATCTTTTTTTTTTGGTATCATTTTTTAAGAGTCCACATATAAGTGATGTCATATGATATTTGTCTTTCTCTGTCTGACTTCCTTCGCTTAGTATGATAATCTCTAGGTCCATCCATGTTGCTGCAAATGGCATTATTTCATTCTTTTCTATGGCTGAGTAATATTCCATTGTGTATATATAGCACATCTTCTTTATCAGTTCCTCCATCAATGAACATTTAGGTTGCTTCCATGTCCTGGCTACTGTAAATAGTGTTGCTATGAACATTGGGGTGCATGTATCTTTTCAAATTATAGTTTTGTCCGGATATATGCCCAGGAGTGGGATTGCTGGATCATATGGTAGCTCTATTTTTAGTTTTTTAAGGAACCTCCATGCTGTTCTCCATAAGTGACTGTACCAGTTTACATTCCCACCAGCCTTTAGGAGGGTTCCCTTTTCTCCACACTCTCTCCAGCATTGTTTGTAGACTTTGGATGATGGCCATTCTGACTGGTGTGAGGTGATTGTTCTTTGTTCCTCTGGGTCTTCCTGTCTTCTCCGTCTCTAAAGCCTCCCCGTTGGTCCCCAGCCTCGTTCTGCTCCGTCCCGCCCTCGGCCCCAGGCACTTGTGGCCCCTTTAAGGCGGGCCCCGCCCCTGCCCCCGCCCCGCCCCTCCGGGGTTCAACCTTGGGTGCGTTCGGCTTCCGCTGGCACCACTCAGTCTCCAGCCTCGGGCGCAATGGCGGGGTCTGCACTGAGGGTCGCTGGGCGGCAGCTCAGTCAATACAGCGAGTCTGGAGCCCCCATCCTCCTACGGCAGGTTCGCGGTGGCTGGACCGGGGAGCGAGATTACTGGATCCTGGGTGGCGGCAGGGGCGGAACTCCTGGGTCCTTTAAATCCGGAGAGATACCCGGGCCCTGATGCCTGGATCTTTGCGGAAAGGGGTGTAGGGCTAGACTCTTGCGTCCTTTAAAGGGGAGTGATCTGGGTCCCAGGTCTGGGACCCCGATCTGGGCTTCGGGCTGGACTCTTGCTTCCATTACAGAAGAGGATGATGGGGACCCAGGTTTGGGGATGGATGAAAGTTGGGACTCATTGGTTCCGACGGAGTAAGGTTCTGGGGTCCCAGACTCCTGACTCCGGGCAGGGGGATTCCTGTAATGGCTGCTGACTTGAAGGTGCTGTCACGCGGAACCTCTTAGCCTCAGCATCCTGAACTGATAGAATTAAACAAATACCGCTTTCTTTGAAACCTTCAGCCTTTAAGGACCAGTCACCTCAAGATCTCAACATCATGATCTTAGTTTCAATACAATTGTTCCTAGTCCTCTTTTCATTGCTTTTGGTGCTGCCTGTTGTTGAAGCAGTAGAAGCCGGAGATGCAATCGCTCTCGTTCTCAGTATTACAGGCATTTGTGCTTGTTTGGGGGGTCTATGCACGAAGGAGAAATGGACAGATGTGACTTTGAAGGACCTCCTGAATCAAACCTTGCCCTGAAAACCTTTGTGCTGTTGAGGTTCAGAACTGAGTTTTGGTGTCTGAAAGTTCCCAAGAAACAGTAAATAGGGTAGTTTCAGTCTTGGCTTCCCTATAAATAGGAACAAACTGATATACTATATTAAATGCAAAACAAAACGTTCTCTTCACAACAAATAATGCACTGAAAGATGCCGTCTGTAATTTGCATTTGCTAGTTAGAAAGAAGGTCAAAGAAGTGAGAAGGCTGAACTTTGCAAAAGTAATATTTCACAGTTTAAGAATTCTCAATAGGAAGAAGAAAACTCTTGCCCAGAATCTTAGGAAATTGCCACTGTATCACTGCCTTTTGCATCACTGAGGAGTCTTTTCTCCATATTTTTAATGGATTTTTGTTTTGTTATCTCCCAAGTTAATATTGTACCTAGATATTAAATACAGTTGGTCAAAAATTAAAACTTATCTCTTGGTGGGGGAAAAAGTTTAGAAAATGTATTCGTTGTATCTAACGTTGAAATGGAGGAAAGATTTAATGGAAAAAAATACTTTATATTGACATTGAAATGGAGAAGAGATTTAATGTTTAACAAAAACAAAAAAAAATTTTATATTAACGGGTAACATCTCCATGGTGAGAAGTACTATATTAAATATAAACCCATTAAGTAAAAAAAAGGGGGGGAGGCAGGGACTTCTGCTTCTGGATCTTAGGAAGAGAATCGAGTTGAGGCCTGGACTCCTGGGTCCACAGTAAGGGGGGATCTGAATCTGTACTCTCACCTGTCCCCACCCCCTTTCCAGATGTTTGAGCCCAAGAGCTGCACCTACACTTACCTCCTGGGTGACAGAGAGTCCCGAGAGGCCATTCTGATCGACCCGGTTCTGGAGACAGCGCATCGGGATGCCCAGTTGGTCAAGGAGCTGGGGCTACGGCTGCTGTATGCTGGTCCGTTTGGGGGCCGGGCTCCTGGGCCTGAGGGGGCGGGACCGTAGAGTGGAGTGGGAAGCTAGGACCGGGACTCCTGGGTCTGAGGGAGGAGGGGGCTGGGGGCTGGGAATCCTGCGTCCTCTCAGTGCCCTCCTGGACCTGGCTCTCCTCTCTCTCCCAGTGAATACCCACTGCCATGCGGACCACATTACCGGCTCCGGGCTGCTCCGGTCCCTCCTCCCCGGCTGCCAGTCTATCATCTCCCGCCTTAGTGGGGCCCAGGCTGACATTCACATTGAGGATGGAGACCCCATCCACTTCGGGCGCTTCGTGAGTTGGATGCTGGGTCCCCGAGAGGGTGGTGGCCTGGAGTTTTTGGACTAAAGGGAAGAGGGGGTTGGGGGCCTGGACGCCCGAGTCCTGGGGCAGGAGGGGCCCCAGGCCTGGGTTCCTGATCCCTGAGTTTCTGTCTCAGGGAGAAGGGCGCCATAAACCCAGGTGAAAAACTGAGCCAAGAGGCTCTGGGCAGGTGTGTCTCTGGCCCATCCCCTAAGTCAACAACATTTATGGCGTTTCCTATAACCTTGGGGCAACTCCTTTGTCCTGGAGTCTCATAAAATTTGACTGGGAGCTGGAATTACAAGGTCACGGCTGGCTGAGGGAGAGACCCAGCTCTGTCTTCCCAGAGCCACTGTTGGAGGAAGGTGCGTGCAGTTGCCCAGAGCCGGGACTAGGGTGAGTCAAGAGAGGAATCCAGGACGCAACATTTAAGGAGGCGCTCATTCTCAGGGTGGTGCAAAGGCAGGGCTGGTACCTTCGAGTGGGCGCCTCCTTAAATGTTGCTCCCTATAGGAGCCTGCTTGCCGCACCCTAACCCCAGCCCTGCTATTGCCTCACACAGGAATGGTCTGAAGGTTCCTACCTCCTCTCCTTTCTTTGCCACGAGCAGAATCAGCAGGTTTCCGGCCAGAATTTCAACCCAGGGCAATACGATGGGTGAGGAGGGTGCTAGGGTTGCCCTCAGACGGAGGGGAAACAGCTGGCAGGACTTTTTTCTGATCAAAGTTGCTAAAGACTTAGAGAGTTTGGCTGGCTTTGGGGCCAGTATGTCACTTGGACTTGGCCTCCAAGTTAGAAGGTTTTGCTAAACGAGACCAATTAAACTGAGTCAGATTGTTTCGTGGAAATAAAGGCTGTGTGTGGGATCCAGAGGGTTTGACTCCACTGGTTACAGCCTCTTTATTTCAAGCCTTTTTCTGGAAGCAGGTAAAAAAGAAAATGCATTGTACATTTAGGTACACTGTACCTAATAAGCAGGTGCTAACAAGCATTTCTTGGGTTGAGAAGCCTTAGAGGTGTTAGAAGTGGTTGGAGTTTTGTGTCAAGAAGAGCCCTTTGTTAAACTGGATGAGTGATGTTTTCAATGAATCAACATGGAAGGGCTTAGCTGTGGAAGATTTAGCTTTAGTGCTTGGGTTATTTATTAATTAATTAATTTATTTATTTTTGGCTGCATTGGGTCATTGGGTCGTCATTGCTGTGCGTGGGCTTTCTCTTGTTGCGTCGAGCGGGGGCTTCTCTTGTTGCGGAGCACAGGCTCTAGGTGCATGGGCTTCAGTAGTTGCAGCACGTGAGCTCAGTAGTTGTGGCTCGCGGGCTCTAGAGCACAGGCTCAGTAGTTGTGGCGCACGGGCTTAGTTGCTCTGCAGCATGTGGGATCTTCCTGGACCAGGGCTTGAATCCGTGTCCCCTGCATTGGCAGGCTGATTCTTAACCACTGCGCCACCAGAGAAGTCCCTGCTTGGTTTTTTTAAACAGCTTTATTGGTATAATTCACAAACCATCCAGCTCACCCATTTAAAGTGTACTTACTATTCAGTGACTTAGTATATTCAGAGTTGTACATCCATCATCACAATTCATTTTAGAATATTTTCATCACTCCAGAAAGAAACCCCACACCCCTTAGCTCTCACCCCAGTGTGCCCCTCTTTCACTCTACTAACCACTAACCTACTTTCTGTCTCTATAGATTTGCCTATTCTGTACATTGCATAGAAATATGGTATCATACTATGTGTGGTCTTTGTGACTGGCTTTTGTCACTGACCATAATGTTTTCAAAGTTCATCCATGTTGTAACATGTATCAGTGTTTCATTTCTTTTTATATCAGTGTTTCATTTCTTTTTATTGCTGAATAATATTCCGTTGTATGGATATATCACATTTTATTTTTTCATTCATCAGTCGATGGACATTTGAATTGCTTCCACTTTTGGCTATTATGAATTATGCCACTATGAATATTCATGTGCAAGTTTTTGTGTGGATGTATGTTTTCATCTCTCTTGGGTATATACTTAGGATGGAATTACAGGATCATATGATAACTCTGTTTAACAATTTGAGGAACTGCCAAACTGCTATCAAAAACTGTTATCCGAAGCGTCTATACCATTTTATGTTCCCATAACCAGTTGTGTGAGGGTTCCAGTTCCTCTACATCCTTGTTAGCACTTGTTATTATCTGTCTTTATGATTGTTCAGCATTTTGTTTCGTTTTCGTCTGAGTTCTTTATAAACCTTTGGAGATGGGCACTTTTTTTCCCTCTCATTTTCCTCCTCCCACTTAAAAAATTTGAATTGTAACATGCATATTATACAGTAAAAGGGGCACATATTGCACATGTACAGCTTGGTAAATTTTAACATATGTCTGTACTTGAGTATCCACCGCCCAGATCCAGATCCAGAACATGCCCATCGCCCCAGAAGTCTTCCTTGTCCCTCTTCTTGGCCATTGACAGCCCCACCAAGGGACCGTTCTGCTGACTTATTTAATCTTAGATTAGTTCTGCCTGTTCTGGACCTTACAAACAGGAACCAGTGTGTACTCTTATGTCTGCTTCTTTCACTCTACCTACTATTGTATATAATTGTAGTTCTTTCCTTTTTTGCTGTATAGCAGTGGTTGGCCAACTTTTTCTGTAAAGGACCAGATGGTAAATATTTTCAGTTTTGCAGGCCATATGGTCCCTGCTGTAACTACTTAATTTTCGTATTGGTGTGAAAGCAGCTACAGACAGTGCATGCATGAATAAGCATGGCTGGGCTCCAGTAAAACTGTATTTATGGCCACTGAAAATTTAATTTCAATAATTTTCATGTGGCATGAAATGTCATTCTTATAAAAGCAGATGGCAGACCAAATTTGGTGTACCGACCATAGTTTGCCAACCCCTGACGTAGAGCATTTCACTGTGTGAATTGATGACAATTTATATCCATTCTCCTTTTGATGGTTGATTCTAGTTTGGGGCTATTATGAATAATGCTACTCTGAAGATTCTTGTACAAATCTCTTGGTGGACATTACTCTCAATTCCAGGGAGTGGGTTTGCTGAGTCTTAGAACTGACACATATTTAACTTTAGCAGAAACTGCCAAACAGCTTATTTTTTTTTTTAATAAATTTATTTATTTTATTTATTTATTTTTGGCTGTGTTAGGTCTTCGTTGCTGGGCACGGGCTTTCTCTAGTTGCAGCGAGCGGGGGCTACTCTCCGTTGCGGTGCATGGGCTTCTCATTGCAGTGGCTTCTCTTGTTGCGGAGCACGGGCTCTAGGCACGTGGGCTTCAGTAGTTGTGGCACGTGGGCTCAGTAGTTGTGGCGCACGGGCTTAGTTGCTCCGCGGCATGTGGGATCTTCCCGGACCAGGGCTTGAACCCGTGTCCCCTGCATTGGCAGGCGGATTCTTAACCACTGCGCCACCAAGGAAGCCCCAAACAGCTTTTTGAATTGGTTGTACATTTTATATTCACAGTGGGCCAAATTTGTATGGTTTCACTGTAGAATGGATTTTCTGTTTTAATAAGCAATGATTGAGATTTGAACATTCTAGCTCCCATGAGGGTTGGCGGATTCCGAAAGTTAGTGTTGCCTGTTAAATATAGCGATATAGAGGGGGTGCTGCTCAAGATACTAATCCCAGGTCCCCAGGATTCCTTAACCCTCTTAAAAATTATGGAGGGCCCTGAAAAGCTTTTGTTTACCTGGGTTCTATCAAGCAATATTTACTGTATTAGTTATATGTCAATTATATCTCAATTTTAAAAAGATAATGGGAAATTCCCTGGTGATCCAGTGGTTAGGACTCTGTGCTTTCACTGTGGAGGGCCTGGGTTCAGTCCCTGGTCAGGGAACTAAGATCCCACAAGCTGCGCGGTGAGGCTAAAAAAAAAAAAAAGAAATAAAAAATAAGTATTTAGATATGCAAAACGTATTTACTGTATCAGAAGTTGAAACTGAGACTTTTTTAAAACACAAGAATCCACAAGCACACATTCCATCAGCTGTCAGAGTGATGACATCATCACAAGTCATGGAGCTTCTGGGAAAACTGCACTGAACTCTCAGGGGAGAATGAGAGTGAGAAAGGGCAAAAGACCTCTTCACACTATTATGAAAATAGTTTTGATCTTGCAGACCCTCAGGGTTCCCTCGACTACACCACTTGAAGAACGATTCTTTTTACAAAACCTTTGTCACATCTAACGACATAGACAATAATTCTTAAATAGGTCTGAAATCCAGCCCATGTTCAAATTTCTCCAAGTGCTTAGGAGTCATTTTTACAGCTGTTTTTATGAACCAGGACCCGATCGAGGTTCACACATGGCATTTGGCTGTTAGGTCTATTGAGTCTCTTTTAATCTAGAACAGTTTCATACCCTTTCTGCCCCATGACATTGACTTTTGAAGCTCCCAGCCTGTTGTCTTGCAGAATATCCCACTTTCTGGATGTGTCTGGTTGTTTCCTCCTAGTGTTATTTAACTTGTTCTTTGAAAACTTCTCTTTGCTGTTAACTGAAGTAGATTGCAGATATTTCTGTATTGGATGATAATAATAATAAATAACTTAATAATAGTTAACAAATACTGAGTGTTTTGTTTTTCACTTAGAATTGTGAGAAAGTGCATTTTCTCAGCATGTATCTCACAAAATTTTCAGAATCAAATATCACTTCCTGGCAGCAGGGAGAGGTGGGACCCATGGCTAGTGTTGGGGTGTGTGCCCCATTTATGGAGGACACCCACTACATAATTCAAGTTGATTATTCATGCTTGGGAATGTAGTCTGTCTACTGTAAAGCCTTTTTTTTTTTTTTAATTAGAAGCTGCAAATATACATTTTTGAAAAATCTTCCAAATGTTAAGGGTAAACAACAAATTCAGACTTTTAATAACTGCTGAGCAGTCCAAACAAAACATTGCTATGGCTGAACCTGGTTCTTGAGCCTCCACTGTGTCTTTTCTGACAAATAGATCTCATTAAACCTTCCTAACCACATAGTGAGATCAGAAACATTTTCCCCATTTTACAGAGAAGGGAGTGCAGGGAGGGAAAGTGACTTGCCCAAAAGTTATACTGAAAAAGTAGCTGAGCGAGGAATTGAACCCAGGAGGCCTGGTGGGTCCACTAGATCAGTGTTTTTAGAATTTTAAAACATTATTATTTTTATAATATAGCAATTATTGTGTTGGGCATTTTTTTTTTTTTTTTTTTTTTTGCCTCATCACGCAGCTCATGGGATCTTAGTTCCCTGACCAGGGATCGAACCTGGGCCTGTGGCAGTGAGAGCTCGGAGTCCTAACCACTGGACCGCCAGGGAATTCCCTGGGCGCTTTTAAAATGCTTTACATACATGAAATAATTTAATCTTTATAATAGCCCTATGAAGTGGGGACAATTATTATGCCCATTTTACAAATGAGCAGAGAAGCCCAGAGAGGTGAAGTAACTTGCCCAAAGTCACACAACTAGTAATAGCAGAGCCAAAATTAGAATCTGTGTCACCTGGCTCCAGAGACTACTCCTAACCACTAATCCATGTGCCCTCACCAAGAGAGAAATATTTTACATCTGGATTCAGCACTGAAACCTCAGCTTCATGAAATACCACTTACCCTTCCTGTGTACAAGGCACACTGAGACTTCCCACTTTATCCCATTCCTCCCCACTCCACTCTTTATGTCCAGCCCACTTTTTTTTTTTTGCTCATGGTTATGTCTGTGAGAGTCATCCATATTGTCGTGTATAGTTATAGTTTGTTCATTCTCATCCTGTGCCTCAGTTTCCTCATCTGTAGAATGGGAACAGGAGTGGTACTTACCTCATAAGGATGTGTGTGGCCTGAATGAGTTCAGTCATGTAAAGTGCTTAGAAGAGAGCCTGGTACAGGAAAAAGGGTAATCAATGCCAGGCTTCTAAAGAGTAAGTAGATCAGACTGATGGGAGAAGCGGAAATTGCAGGGGCAAAGAGGTGTGGAGAAGTGTGCTATTTTCTGGAAATGACTCGGGTTCAGAGTAGCTGGGGAAAGGAGGATGTTATAGGACATGGGGCTGGAAAAGTGAGCAGGCACCAGAGCAGGGGCTGAGGAGCTGGTACTCTGCCCTAGGGGCAGTGGGAGCTGGGGAAGGGTTTTGAGCAGAGAGGGACAAAATTGGATCTGGGTGATAGAAAACCCCCCTCAGGGTCATGTAGGAGGTGGATTGGAGGCTGGTAGGCCAGGGAGGAGGCTGTCAGTTGGCCCAAGCAGGAGAGGCCTGAGATGGGCAGGATTATGGGGGTTGATAGAGGATAAATTCTAGATATTCCAGAGAAGAGAAAGATAAACAGGGAGGCTGATCATCAGCAAAGCCACTTGAGACACAGACTCAGTCACTAAGGGCCTAGGGGATCTTGATCTATGTGGCAAGCTGGATTGTGTTCAATTGATATTAAAATTTTGTTCAGTGTATACACATAAGACAATTATATATACCATATACCACTGACCCTTGAACAACCTAGGAAGTTAGGGGCACTGACCCTCCCCACAATCAAAAATTGGGGTATATCTTCCAGTTGGTCCTTCTATCTGCGGTCCTTCTATCTGCGGTTCCTCTGCATCCACAGATTCACCAAACCAGATCATGTAGTACTGTAGTATTTACTACTGAAAAAAATCCGTCTATATGTGGACTTGCACAGTTCAAACCCGTGTTACTCAAAGGTCAACTGTATATACTCTAACTACTGGTTGTTTACAACTGACGTCCTTCTGATGGCCAATACCCATGCCATAACTATGGTTAAATATTTTGAACATTACTCCTGAATATCCATCCCCCTTTTTAGTTCAAAAGACTCCCATGCTTTTTTTTTTTTTTTTTTTTTAATTTTTTTCCCCCCCTACTTTATTTATTTATTTATTTATTTATTTTGGCTGTGTTGGGTCTTCGGTTCGTGCGAGGGCTTTCTCCAGTTGCGGCAAGCAGGGGCCACTCTTCATTGCGGTGCGGGGACCGCTCTTCATCGCGGTGCGCGGGCCTTTCACTATCACGGCCCCTCCCGTTGCGGGGCACAGGCTCCAGACGCGCAGGCTCAGCAGCTGTGGCTCACGGGCCCAGCTGCTCCGCGGCATGTGGGATCTTCCCAGACCAGGGCTCGAACCCGTGTCCCCTGCATTAGCAGGCAGATTCTCAACCACTGCGCCACCAGGGAAGCCCTCCCATGCTTTTTGTTTAAAAAAAAAAAAATTCAGAGAGTATGGAAACATACAAAATAAAAAGTGAAAGATCATCCCTCTACTACCAAAAGGTAATGTTAATTTTGGGGGCCAGGGGATGTGATTTTTCCCACAAGATTTTGCAAGATTTGTGATTTTGCTTTGCACTTGTTTTGCATTGCCCATATATTTCTATTGTAGATGAACTAGGAAGGTGTTTGGCAGAAAGTAACGGAAAAACCCATACAGTGGCTTAAATAAATAGTTTAATTTTTTTCTATAACAGGAAATTTGGAAGAAGGTAGTTATTCTCTTCGATTTGGCAGCACCATCATTTGTGGGATTCTCTTGGCTTTTTTTCTTCATGGTTGCAAGATGGCTGCTGCAGCTCCAGCCATCACACCTTGTGTTCAGAGCCAGATGAAGTGGAAAGGGCAGGTGCCAGTCCCTTTTATCAGGAAGGGAAAAGCTTTCCCAGAAATCCTCAGGAGACTTATCGAGATCTCATTGTCCAGAGAACTGTGCCAGAGGCCACCCAAGCTGTCAGGGAGGCTGGGAAAGTGCTTGGCGGGGCACACTGATGCCCCAGACCAAATTGGAGATCTGTGAGTGGGGAAGGTTAGAATGGATATTGGGTGTGGAAACAGAGTCTGCACATTGTGTCCTTCAACAATTAGCAGATGACTGACCTGGATGAGGATGCTAATTGGTGGGAGGGGCCTCTATTAAGAGAAGAGGAGTGATATGTGAGTGAGAACTAACCTTTTAAGTGATTGTTAGATCATTGGGATAAAAAATTTTTCTGACAGTTGCTTCCCTGAACTGAGCGTGGGAATTTAGATAATCAAGGCTCCCTGGATGGTGTTTTTGTGCTCATGTGTCAGGGGTTCTTAACCGCAGAGTCTTTTTTTTTTTTTTTATAAATTTATTTATTATTTATTTATTTATGGCTGCATTGGGTCTTTGTTGATGCCGCACGGGGCTTTCTCTAGTTGCAGCCAGCAGGGGCTGCTCTTTGTTGTGGAGCACGGGCTTCTCACTGCGGTGGCTTCTCTTATTGTGGAGCACAGGCTCTAGGCATGGGCTTCAGTAGTTGTGGCACGCGGGCTCAGGAGTTGTGGCTCGCGGGCTCCAGAGCGCAGGCTCAGTAGTTGTGGCGCACAGGCGTAGTTGCTCCGTGGCATGTGAGATCTTCCTGGACCAGGGCTCGAACCCGGGTCCCCTGCATTGACAGACGGATTCTTAACCTCTGCGCCACCAGGGAAACCCAACCACAGAGTCATAGAAGTGACTTTGAGGGGTCAGAAAGTATGTGCATCTGCGATGTTGCTAGACGCTGCTAAGCTGCCCTCTAAAATGGCTATACTGAGTTGTACTCACATCCCAGGAGATGAAAGGGTTTGCTTCAAGCACCCTAAGCAACTCTGACAACTGCCAATCTGTTAGGTGAAAAATAGGGGTTTTAGATCTCTCCTTCCCTTCCTTTCTTTTAAGGAAGATCAAACATCTTAGATGTTTTTTGACTATTTGTTCCCTCTACCATGAATTGCCTGGTTTTTTCTTTTGCCCATTTTTCTTTGGGGGTTCTTATTGATGCTTAGGGGCTGTTTATATATTATGACTATTCACACTTTTTAATACTTTCTTATACATGCTGCTAATGTTGTCTCTGAGTTTTTTTGTCTTGTCACTCCTATTTTTGTCTTTTTCTGTAATGAAGTTAAACTATGTGGTCACATCTGTTCCTGTTTTTCCTTATGGCCTCTGAATTTCCTATCATGCTTAGAAAAACCTTTTCTACCTCAAGATTTTATATATATAAATATATATGTATTTATAAATATATATATTCTTCTATATTTCCTTCTAGAATTTTTTGGGTTTTCTATGTTTAGATCTTTCATTTATCGTGAATTTTGTGTTTTATTTTTGATTATAAAATGATGTGTTTTAAAAATACATAAATAAATAAAATGACATGTTTAATGTAAAAAAAAAGAATATAGGAAAAGGCTAAAGAAAAAAAATATTTTGAGTTAATGAGTAAATTTTTTTTTAAGAGATGACATTGTACAAGTTGCTTTGTAACCTGTTTTTTGCACTTACTGGATAGTAAATATCTTTTCATGCCATTAAATGTTTGTGTATAGCATCACTGAATTTTATTTCAATGACAATTTTAAATGACTGTTTAGTATTCCATATTTATATTAGTGTGCTTATCTTTTTCTTACTGATTTATAAGATCTGTTTGTACATAAAGTACGCTACTATGTGGTGTATTTGTGTTACAAATATATTTTGCCACCATGTTGATTCCCTTTAAATTTTGTTTATGATGTTGCCATTCAGAAACACCAAATTTATTTATATTCAAACCACTGATCTTTCCCTTAATGATTTATGACTTTGGGGATGAATGTTCTTTTCTAACCAGAGATCATATATTTATTTGTATTTTTGTTGTTGTCACTGTTTTATGATTTTATTTTCTTGCTTGAAGTTTTTAATTCTTTGGGAGTTTACTCTGGAGTGAGGTTTGAGTCCGGGATCTAACTTCAGATTTTTTTAATCGAAAAGAGGTTATCTAGATGTGACCCTGGGATGGGATGGGGTGGGGGGCTTCTGAGGCCAGCTTCACCATGAGAGTAAAGCCACAGCCTTATTGGTGACTCTTTGTACTCTCCTTCTCTGCCAGGCCTTGGAGACCCGGGCCAGCCCGGGCCACACCGCAGGCTGTGTCACCTTCGTCTTGGATGACCACAGCATGGCCTTCACTGGAGATACCCTGCTTATCCGAGGGTGTGGGCGGACAGACTTCCAGCAAGGTCACAGGCCCCTTTCCCCAGCCCGAGATCTTAGTATGGTTATATGGGTGCCAGGGTTTTAAGTGTCAGTTGCAATAATGAATGAATGAATGTTAGACTTTTAGGGAGTCAGGATTAGATTCAAGGAGTTTAGTGCTGGAGTGGAGGAGAGTTGGGTTCAGAGGTTAGTGGTTGGGGGACAGTTAAGAGTCAAGACTGTGTGTTAGTTATTTATTGCTGTAAAGCAAATCACCCCAGAACTTAGTGGCTTAAAACAATGATTAACATCATCTCACACAGGTTTTGAGAGTTAGGACTCTGGGAGAAGCTTAACTGGATGGTTCTTGCTCAGGGTCTTGCGTGAGGTTGCAACCAAGCTGCTGGCCAGGGCTGACTGAAGGCTTGACTGGGGCTGGAGGATCCACTTCCAAGGTGGCTCACTGACGTGGCCAGTGAGCTCTTGCTGGTTGTTGGCAGGAGGCCTCAGTTCCTCACAATGCAGACTTCTCCATAGGGCTGCTTGAGTGTCTTCACGACATGGCAGCTAGATTCTCCCAGAGGGAACAATCAGAGAGACAGACAGACAGAAGGCCTAATTTTTTTTTTTTTTTAATGAGCTTGTCTCGGAAGTTAAACTCTGTTATTTCTGCCATATCCTATTTATTAGGTGCAAGTCACTTAGTCCAGACCACTAAGTCAAGGCAAGGGGAATTATGTGTCACATTTTCAAGAGAAGAGTTTCAAAGTGTTCATGGGCATATTTTTAACCCCCCATAAGGGGTTTAGCTGGTGCGGGGAGGGGTGTGGAGTTTGATTCAGGGGTTTAGCTGCTGGGGGCAGTTAGATTTGGCAATTTAGCTGCTAGAAGGTTGCTAGATTCAGTGGTTTAATTGCTAGGAGGTGGTGTTACATTTGGGGTTTAGCTGCTGGGGGCAATTAGATTAAGGGGTTTCGCTTCGGGGAGGGTGTTTACTTTCACAATATCAGGGTATGAGATTTGAGTATGTGTGTGAATGTGAGGTGGACACTAAATTGGGAGGATTTAGCTGCCTTGCAGGAGGCGGGCAAGGCTGAACGAAAGAGAAGAGACAGAGCCACAGCAAGCTGGCCGTGGGTAACCAGATCCCCAGGCTGCCTCTTTCTTCCTCTTTCCTTATCTCTCCATCTTGGTCTCTTATCTTTTTCTCTTTGAGGCTCCTAATCTCCCATTTATCCATCCCCAACACAGTCATGAGATCGAAAGATTTAGGCTGAAAGGAAAGGTGGCAGAACGTTCCAGAGAGGTTTGTCCCAGTCTCAACTTAGGACTCAGAGCTTCTTGTCAGAACCATGGCTCTATCCTCCTCTTTGGCCTCATGTCTTCAGTTTCTTACCTTCCCGTCCACTTTCCCTGCCCAGAATCCTTTCTTGGCATCCCCAGAGTGAGGGCATTTGGTGCTTCAGGGTCATATCCCAACCTTGTTTACAGTCATGCTGAATTCTCACCATTTCCCAATTCTTTGCCTATGCTGTTCCACCTGCCTAGAATGCCCTTCCCTCTCCTTCTTTACCCAGTCAAGGGGCTACTGGCAGAAAATGAGGGAGACGGTTTAGCTACAGTGATTTTTATCCTCTCATCCTTTTCCTGAAAGGAAGGGATTTGGGAGCTTCTCTCATCCTGTTGCTCCACTGACCTCTGAGTTTTCCCTCCCCAGGCTGTGCTAAGACCTTGTACCACTCAGTTCATGAAAAGATCTTCACACTTCCAGGAAACTGTCTGATCTACCCTGCTCATGATTACCACGGTGAGGGCTTCCTGGAGGAGGTGTGGGATTTACATAACTTACTATTTGAGAGGGAGCACCAAACCGCTGTGGCTTGCAGACTACAATTCCCAGGAACTCCTCTGGCCAAAAAGATCAAGTGCTTAGGTGTACTGAGTGTGGATGTAGAAACTACGATGCCTAGAATCTGGAAGGCATAGGCTCTCCTGGGACTTCCTTATAGAACGTAGGGAACTGTGGGAAACTACATTTCCCATAGTGCCCATTGAGGAGGGGAAGCAATCTGTTAGGCCTGGGCCGGAAAGGCACCCTGAGGCCTCCTGGGAAATGTAGTTCTGGGAGGCCCAAGGCACTGGATGGCTCAACATTCCTCCCCCTCTCTTGGCCACTAGGACTCACAGTATCCACTGTGGAGGAGGAGCGGACTCTAAACCCTCGGCTCACCCTCAGCTGTGAGGAGTTTGTCAAGGTCATGAGCAAACTGAACTTGCCCAAACCTCAGCAGATAGGTGAGCAGTTGCGGGGGAGGAGAGTGCTGGGGTCTGGATTCCCGGGTCTGAGGGAGAAGGCGCTGGGGATCTGGACTCCTGGGTCTGAGGGATGGAGGGGCCTCAGGGCCAGAACTCTAGTTTCCCAAAGAAGGACTATTAGGATTTCTGGGTCCCCAGTGGGGCATAGAGAGAGCGGGAGGGTCTGCCTGGGCCCCTTGGTTTCAGCCTTAGCTTCTTCCTTTCAGACTTTGCTGTTCCAGCTAACATGCGCTGTGGGATCCAGACCCCCCCTTCCTGACCCTCAGGTGCTCAAATCCAGTTAATAATGCACTAGGTGGGTGAGGGGAGTGGTGCCATCACCAGAGCCTCTCTTCTCTTCGCCTCCCTTACCAGCCTCTCAAGCTTCATAAATAAAAAAAAATATTTTTTTTCCCTCTGAATCTGACTTCTGTTTTCTGGGGGACCCAATGGGTTTCTGGGCTGAGATGCCTGTAGTTAGTTCTGGTCCCTGGGTAGGCCAGGGAGCAAGGCAGCATAAAGGTCCTGGAAGCCTGGAAGGAGATTTTCTAACTCATAAGATAGAAGCAAACAGATATCTGGGGCAGGGTTCCTCAGCTCCTTGGATTAGAACAGTCTTGAGTGTAAACCACTTGCCCCATGAGACCCAGAATAAGGTACTTCACTTCTCCACGCCTCAGTTTCCTCATCTGTAAAATGGGAATAATAGTAATAGTAATAGGGTGTCATGATGATCCAATGAGTCCATATGTATGAAGTGCTTGGTACACTGCCTGCACAGCAGACTTCCTATCAGTGTTCACTATTACTGTTACTATCATTTGAAATCATCTCTGAGGCACTTCCTGGCTTGAGTGACAGTATGCCTAATGGTAAAGACCATGGACTTTCCAGAGAACAAATATGGTGTTAACATTAACATGTGTAGACTTTGCGGACACTTGTCCCCCTCAGCCTCAGTTTCCTAACTATAAAATGGAGATAGTAATCCCTTTCTCTGTAGGCCGCTGTAAGGATGAAATAAATTAATGCGTGTAAAATGTTTATACTTTATACACATAGCTCCTGACATCCAGTGATCCTTTCTCACATACCAGTTATTTTCCTGTTTTTGCCCAGAGCGGAAAGGGTCTGGCTGAGACCTTTATCCCCTGCCCTCCACCCATAGCAAAGTGGTGGTGGGGGGAACATAACTTCCCCCTGTCTCTGGGCGGGTCTCTGACTCAGCTCAGGGCACCCCCCCCTCCCCTTGCCCAGCTCCCCAAACCGGTCGGAGCCCTTCTAAAGGGCTCATTAGAGGGGAGAGGCCCCCATCTCCATTCCCCTCTTCCTTTCAGGATTCCCAGGGTCTGGACATTATACATAGGTGACCAAGGCGCCTGGCCCTCCAGGGGGGAGGAATGGGGGCGCTGGAGGCAGAGTTGGGGGGTCGTCATGCTGGGCTTTCCGAGGGTGGGGCCGGGATGGCTGGATGCCGCGGCTGCGGGCGGGGCAAGCTGGTCGCTCCCTCCTCCCTCGAGAGCTGTTGGACCTGTTGTCCCCCCTCCACTTCCGGGCTGCTGGGAAGGGGGACAGAGCAGCCTCTCTCTCCTCACTCTTCCCCAGCCACCTGTCTAGTGGGCAGAAACTGCAGCGCCGGAGCGCAGAAGGGAGCGCGCCGAAGCCTGAGCCGGTGAGGGGGCCGGGGCTTCGGTGGTGGAGGGGGCTGGAGTTCTGGAATCTAGCTCCGGGAGGAGCCGAGGGCTCAAGGCTCCTGGCTCGTCCAGAGAGGGAGACCAGGAGCCTCGACTCCTGGATCCCTCGGTGAGGCGGCAGGGGGTCCGCTCCCTTGCACAGTGGGGTCAGAGCTGAGATTACTGGGCTCCAGAGAGGACGCGGCGGAACCCGACTCCTGAGTCCGCGAAGGAGAAGGTGTTGTGGTTCCTCTAAAGTGGTCCAAGGGATTGTGCGGGGCTGCTGGGAGAGTACCAGCCTCGACACCTGGATAGCAGGGAGAGGCCGGTAGGGGGCGGACTAGGACCCCGGACTCAAATTCTGGTCAAGCCTCCGGGGGAGTGACGCCCTAGGAGCCATCGAACCCCGCCCCTAGAAACTCCAGGCCGCGCCTCCGGCATGCTCAGTCGCATCCTTTGAACTCTTAGGCCCAGCCTCCGGAGCGCTCTCCAGAGCTTTCGGGCGGGGCTCTGAGCCCTCCTGGGCCCCGCCCCCACGCTACCGGGCCACGCCTCCCGAACTCTAGGCTCCGCCCACCCGACCGGAGTCCGCAGAGGCCATGGGGACACGGAGCAGCCCGGACGAGGGGACCCTGCCGCCCGCGGTCCCCGAGTGCGACGCGGAGGTCCGATCTCAAGGGGCCGCCCAGCCCCGGGAGCTCCCCGAGGACTCCCGCGAGCAGGAGGTGCCCGAGGCCGCAGCAGAGCTTCCGAGCGGCCACGGAGCTGAGCAGCAAGCGGAGGAAGAGGAAGAAGTGGGAGAAGGCAGCAGCACGGAGAGCAGCCGCGATGCGGTGAGGCACCCGGAGGGCGAGAGCCAAGGGGGGACCCAGAGAGACAGACCCAAACGGGTGACAGAGGCACAGAGAGACAGGTATAGGAAGACCAGATAGAGACCCAGAGACAGGGAGACTGAGAGACAAAGACCCAAAAGAGTTAGCGACACTGAAAGACCAGAGACAGAGACTCAGAGAGATGGGGATAGAGACACAGACAGAAACTCAGAAACAAAGATGCTCAGAGAAACAGAAATAGAGACACAGAAACCTTGAGAGAGGGAGATACTCCGAGGGAGAAAGCGAAATAGCGATTCAGAGACGGAAGACAGATACTGGGTCAGGAAGATGAAGCCCAGAGAAAAGGGGGAAGGACTCAAGGAGACCCGGGGGGAGAGAAAGAGATGCAGGACCTTCCAAGAAGTGACGCCAAGAGAATGGGAACTGGATAAAGGAAAAGAAACACCATCCTTGTGTCGGCTCTGTGCCCCCTCCCCGGACTGCGAGCCCCTGGGCCACCCCCCGGGGCCGAGCGGTCCCCGGACCTGCACCTTCCCCTCCTTGAATAAAAGAACTTGGTGGTAGAGTTAAACGCCGACTCAGACCTCCTGAGGGGATGTTTGGGATGGGGAACAGACCTATTTAGTGACTGCAGGGGGCGAGTCCTCCCCAATTGACCACGCCCTCTTCAACCGCAGGTGGAGGCTTCGCCTTCCGTTCAGATCCCGGCCACGCCAACCGCAGCCTCTCAGGCTGGGGAAGGGGTGCGAGGGGCGGCGCGGCGGCTTCAAGCCCAGCAGTTGGAGGCACTGACTCGCGTGGCTTTGATGGAGCAGCGAGTGAAGGAGCTACAGCGTCAGAGGAAGGAACTGAGGATCCAGGTGAGGCTGCAGACCTCTTGGGAATTCTGGCCCCAACTCTTGGGGAACCCCCGCAAGGCCAGACTCCCAGTCCTTTCCAACTGCGGGAGCCCAGCTCCATCCTCTCTCCGAATCCAGGAGTTCAGATTCACAGGTCCCTCGTTCAGACCCAGGCGCCCGAGCCCCCAGCCCCCTCCTACTCAGACCCAGGCCTCTGGGTCCCAGTCCTTGTATTCTCTCCGCAGATGGAGGTGGAGGTGACCCTGCTTCGGTGTGAGCTGGCTGGGGAGCGAGTGGCCGTCTGGCGGGAGGAGGAGCAGCTCTGGGAGCTGCTGGGGCAGCAGGTGGACTCAGAAAAGGGCGGCCGAGAGCAGCACGAACAGGTCTGTTTGCCCTGCTGGGTCCTCCTCCTCAGTTTTCTTCCTTGTTGGACAGACATTCCTTGAGGTGCTTCTGGGCCCTGGGCCCTGAGGTTATCCCCATTCCCCAAACGGGGATCCTTGGGCTGGGGGCAGGGCGGGGGGAGTGGGCCTATGCCTCTTCCTGTTTCCCTCCTCCCTCCTTGGCCATGACTTTGGGGCCTGACTCACTGGTTCATCTTCCTTTGCCCCATCTCTCTTCGCTCTTTAAATGTCATATTGTGAAAGACATCAAACCAACAAAAACAGAGCAGTCAGACGGGCTGCCAGGTGGCGTGCTCCCCCGCTTCAGCTCCTCCCTGTTTCCTATCCCCCAATTGGCTTCCCTGTCCCTAGTTTTGAAAGCCAATCCCAGACATCATATTGCCTGTAAATGCTTTAGTTCTTATAGATAAGAGCTCCTTTTAAAAAACATTATCCCTATATCATCATCACACCTGAAGAATTAGTAAGTTCTTAATACCGTCTCATTTCCAGTCAGTTTTCATAGGTCCGAGATTGTCTCAAAAACAGTTAACAGTTGGCTGTTTGAATCCGGTCCCCCAAAGGCCAGTATATTGTAGTTGGTGAAATGCCTTTTGTGTGTCCTTTCACCTCTAATGGTCCCTGTCTACTGTACTATTTGTTGGAGAAACCAAGTCTTCTGTTCCATGGTCAGCGTGTGACCGGTTGCATGCCTGGGGTGTCCTTGATCTCATTTCTCTTCCTGGAAGCAGGTGGTTGGTTAGATGTAGAGGCTGGGTCAGATTCAGATGTAGAGGCTGGGTCAGATTCAGATGTGCTGTAGTGCTTCCTGTGTGCTGGGTCAGGGGGACATTGTCTCTGGTCCTCCAGACCTCAGTGAGGTCACTCTGATCCCTTCGTAATAGTTATTTACCTAAAGGCTTTAACATCCATTGGTGGTCATTGCTTGGACCAGTTGGCACTATAGGTTGGAAAATGGTAACTTTGTAATTCTATCAAACTCTCTCTTTGCCGTTTATTGGAATATTGGAATTTCCTGGGGCTAGGTCCTGAGTCTTCATTTACTTCAAAGAGCCTATATTTCTCCCAGCCCTGATTTCTCTCTCAAAATGTAGACCTACGTGTCCCGCTTCCTAGGATACTGGTTCCTAGATGCTCCTTCCTCCCCCCAGGACCTGGGATTCCAGACCTCAACCCCTCCTCCCTCCAACCCAGGAGTCCAGGCGCCCAGCCCCTCCTCCCTCAGACTCAGGAGTCTGGCCCCTTCTCATTCACCTTATCCAAAGCTGACCTCAGCAACTCCCTTTTCCACACTGTCCCTGTCTCACTGTCCCTTTGGCCACCAGGTCAGAGTCCTGAGTCTCGCTCTGCGTGCCTCCTTATCTCTCACCCCAAGCCTGTCAGTCACCGTGTCCTATTCTTTGTGCTCCCTGAACCTCTCTTTCTAGCCTGTCTCCTTTACATCTGCACTGCTCAGACCTCACCTCACTCTTATTGCTTGGAGGACTCATGAAGGAGCTGGTCTCAACCCCTCAAGCCTATCTCCCAGAGGGATGATTCCACACCTAGATCCTTTCAATCCTTCCATGGCTCCCCATTGCCCCAGGATAAGGGCTCCTCAGCCTGGTGGGCCAAACCGAATGTGAGCTGCACCTTGCCTGCCTTTCCACTGTCACCTCCCACCTGTGCTCCCCATCTCTTCCCTCTACCCCACCTTCTCCCTTCTTGACCAGAGTTTGTCCCTACACTTCCTGTACTTTTCAACTTCCATTCATTTGCTCCGTGCTGTTCCCCTCTATCCAAAATGCCCTTCCAGCCCCCTCTATCTCCACCGGTCTAAATACTCCCTGTTTTTTGTTTTTTGTTTTTTTTTCCGGCCATGCCACACAGCATGTGGGATTTTAGTTCCCTGACCGGGGGTTGAACCCATGGGGTTCGACCCCCTGCAGCGAAGCATGGGGCCCTAACCACTGAACCACCAGGGAATTCCCAAATACTCCCTGTTTTTTTGAGGCTCACCTTAAAATCCTCACATCCAGGAAGCCTAGGATTACCCCAGTAGAAATTGCTCCTCGCGTTCTGGGTTCCCACAGTCTCTGTGTTTCACTGCCCTGATTGTCCCAGACTGTAACTGGCTGTGTCCCCTGATGGAGCCCAGGGCCCAGGTCAAACCCCCTTCTGGGTCCCCAGTATCAATCACCCAGCCTGGATATGTTTTGCATTCATTCCCTCATTCATTTTTTTTTAACTTACTTAATTGAAATATAGTTGATTTACAATGTTGTGTTAATTTCTGCTGTACAGCAAAGTGATTCAGTTATACGTATATATATATATATATATATATTTTTTTTTTTTTTTCTTTATCATGTTCTTTTCCATTATGGTTTATCACAGTATATATATATATTTTTTTAATTTATTTATTTTATTTATTATTTATTTTTGGCTGCGTTGGGTCTTCACTGCTGTGCGCGGGCTTTCTCTAGTTGCGGTGAGTGGGGGCTACTCTTCGTTGCGGTGCGTGGGCTTCAGTAGTTGTGGCTCGCAGGCTCCAGAGCGCAGGCTCAGTAGTTGTGGCACACGGGCTTAGTTGCTCCGCGGCATGTGGGATCTTCCCGGACCAGTGCTCGAACCTGTGTCCCCTGCATTGGCAGGCGGATTCTTAACCACTGCGCCACCAGGGAAGTCCTATCACAGTATATTGAATATAGTTCTTTGTGCTATATAGTAGGACCTTGTTATTTATCGATTCTGTTTATAATTGTTTGCATCTGCTAACTCCACCTCCCAATCTACCCCTCCCCCATCTCCAACCCTGGCAACCACAAGTCTGTTCTCTATGTCCGTGAGTCTGTTTCTGTTTCGTAGATTAGTTCATTCGTGTCATATTTTAGATTCCACATATAAGTGATATCATATGGTATTTGTCTTTCTCTTTCTGACTTACTTCACTTAGTGTGATAATCTCTAGTTCCATCCGTGTTGCTGCAAATGGTGTTATTTCATGTTTTTAATGACTGAGTAATATTCCATTGTGTATATATACACCACATCTTCTTTATCCATTCATCTGTCCCCTCATTCATTTCTTTTTTTTTTTTTTAATTTTATTTATTTATTTATTTATGGCTGTGTTGGGTCTTCGTTTCTGTGCGAGGGCTTTCTCTAGTTGTGGCAAGTGGGGGCCACTCTTCATCGCGGTGCGCGGGCCTTTCACTATTGGCCTCTCTTGTTGCGGAGCACAGGCTCCAGACGCGCAGGCTCAGCAATTGTGGCTCACGGGCCTAGTCGCTCCGCGGCATGTGGGATCTTCCCAGACCAGGGCTCGAACCCGTGTCCCCTGCATTGGCAGGCAGATTCTCAACCACTGCGCCACCAGGGAAGCCCTGTCCCCTCATTCATTTCTTAAACAGCTGTTTACTTGACACCTGCCCTGGGTGGGCCTGTGTAAGTGTGAACTTGACAGACAGGGTCCCTGCCCACATGGAGCCAACACCCCAGACAGGGAGGGATTTGAGATCTGGCTGGCCTGGCCCCGGCTGGCCTCTGTTTCCCTCCCTGTGCTCAGGCTGAGGCCAAGAGCCTGGTTGTTCATTCAGGCACAGAGGCACCTGAGCCAGGAGCGGGATCGTGTGGAGGGTCTTCGCCAGAGACTCCAGGAGGCCCAGGGGCAGCTCGACTTGCAGCCGGAAGACCAGCGTGAGCGGCTTCTGCAGGGAGTGCAGGAGGTGAGGGTCTGCTGGACCCACTCAGGGACCCGGTGTCCAGGCCACTCAGGTCCCAGACATCCAGGCCCTCAGTCCTCTGCTTCCCCACCCACCTAGTAGCTCGGGCCCCAGCCCCCTAACCCCCAGGACTCGGGAATCTAGATCCCCAGCCCCCTCCTCCCTCATTGCTCAGGATTCCTGGCCCCAGCCCACTACCCTCCTGGTTCCTAGGGGTCCAGGCCTCCAGGCTTTTTGTGTTTCCCCCACAGATGAGGGAACAGCTGGATGTGGCCCAGCATGCCTACGAGGACCTGGAATTCCAGCAGCTGGAACGAGAGAGCCAGCGAGAGGAGGAGGACTGGGACAGTCCCAGGGCCCGGGCACTGGACCCCAAGGTCCAGGAACTCCAGGCCAGTGTGGTGCAGCACAGGGTGAGTCGGGCTGGGCTAGCCCTGCCTCCCTCGCCATTGCCCCCTGTCTCCTCTGCTCCCTTCTTTGTCCTCGTGTCTCCCCTGTGTCATGTACTTCAAAATAGTAATGACAGTTGCTGACATTTATTGAGCATCTACCATGTGCTGGGCACGGTCCTAAATGTTTCACGAGTATTGAGTCATTGAATCCTTACAACGATCCTGGGAGACACGTCTTAATATTTTTTCCCATTTTATAAGTGAAGAAACTCAAGGTCAACGTGCTCAAGTAATCTTTTCCAAGGTCGCTTAGTTCATAAAGGACAGAGCTGGGATCTGAACCCACTAGGTCTTCGCCACTGGGCTCCCTGCCTCTCAAGCCCTCATCCCAAATGATGCTTCCACTAGTCCTTTCTGGGGGCTTCACATTCAAGGGTCTGACAAGTCCCACTGGAAAAAGCGACATTTTGACTGTATTTAATACAAAGGTTCCCAGGGTTTTGGATTAGAAAGTTCTAATGTGGGTCTCCTTTCCCCGCCTCTATTTCTGGATCTTTTTCCTGTCACTGTCTCTTTTCCCATTTCTGTCTCACGGCTTCTGTCTGTTTCTGTTCTGTTTCTGTCTTGTCTCTGCATCTCTTGTCTTTTGGGGTCTGTCTTGGTTCTTCTTTTCTGTATCTCTTCTGGTTTGTCTCTGTCTTTCCCTTTCTTTCGCTCTCTGTTCTTGGCAACGGTGACTTTCTCTGGGTCTCTGTCTTCCTCGGTCTCTGGATTTTGGATCCTCCATCCCTCCAACTCACTTCAAGTCTCTTCTGGACCCCCCCAAAGGGGAGGAGGGCACCACGGAGGTTAACTCTAAGTCCCCCACCCCCTCCCAGGCACCCAAATGCCAGGGTCTCTGTTATGGGGTGGAGCAAACCCCAAGCTCTCAAGGAGGACCTGATTCTGTGGGAACCAGCCTGGGGACCCTGGGGCAGCTGAGTAACCAGGGCCCTGGGGGGTACCCTGCAGCGCCGGATCCAGGTCTTGGAGGAGCAGCTCAAGTCACTGGGGAAGCAGATGGCAGCTGAGAGCTGGGGGCTGAGCCAGAAGAAGGAGGAGGCCCTTCAGGCCCTGACCCAGGTAAGTTCACCCCAGGCACCTGTCCTACTTTCCCCACTTCCCCCTAGGGCATCCCATTGCCTCCCTGCACCCCAGAGGTCTCCTGGCATCAGGGAGAGCTGCTGGGATGGCCCTTTCCGACCCTGAGGTGTGGCAGCCGTTGATGTCTTGCTCTCCCCTAGGAACAGAGCAGACTGCTCAAGCTCAGTTGCCTTCAGGGAACCCCTGGCGGGGACTTCTCTGAGCCAGGCCAGGCCCTCACCAAGGTATGGGGATTTCATGTGCCTGTCAGCCCCCTCCTCCCTCAGACCCGGGAGTCCAGGCCCCCTGCCCCCTTCTCCCTTGGGATCCACGATTCTCAACCCCTAATCCCTTTTCCCCCTGGGACCCAGGAGGTCCAGCCTCCAGGTCCTCCTCCTCAGGGAATCAGCCATCTCTGCCCATAGTCCTCCCTCACTGAGACCACATTTCAGCTCTCTTGGGACCTTGAGCCTTTGTTTTTCCATCCAAGAAATGGGCTGGCTCTGGAGGCATGGGCCAGAGCATCCTTCCAGCGGCCAGCCACCCCACCTGTTCTCCTGCAGCTCCTGTTCACCCAGAAGACAGACCGCCAGTTGCTGGTTCTCCAGGACCCCACTGCCCACGCTGCCGCCGCCACCTCTTCCTGCCTCTTCTCCGTTCACGGCTCCCTCCAGGTGCCCCCCCAATGCCTCGTCACCCTGGGTCTCGCTGGTAACTGTGGCTTTCTCTGCGGTGGGCCCGGGGAAAGGGAAGGCTGATCAAGTGGTATTAATGTTTATCAGCCTCCAGCTTTATTATTCGTTTTCTTTCTTCTGCCTAACACCCCACCCCTCCCCTGGAGAAGTGGGACTGTGCCTACCCAGGTGTAAATTTTAAAAGCCACCCAACAGGGCATATTGATAAGAAGGTCTCCTCTCCCCACCCCACTGGCCCCTGGCTCCCTCCCCAAAAGCAGAGCAGCTACTTGTTTCTTGAATATCCTTTCTTCCAGATCTTCTTAAAGCCGGGGATCCCAGCTTATTAATGGGTTAAAACATTTATTGAGTATGTTGCTACCAACTTTTTTTTTTTAATATTTATTTATTTATTTATTTATTTATTTATTTATTTATTTATTTTGGCTGCGCCGGGTGTTAGTTGCGGCCCGCGGGATCTTTGTTGCAGAATGTGGGATCTTTTTTAGTTGCGGCATGCGGGATCTAGTTCCCCGACCAGGGATGGAACCCAGGGATGGAACCTGGGCCCCCAGCATTGGGAGTGTGGAGTGTCACCCACTGGACCACCAAGGAAGTCCGGCTACCAACTTTTAAAATGAAATAGAGTAGACAGTGGCAGAGTGCTGCGTGTGAGGTAGGGGTGAATAGTCAATGAAAAGAGTTTTGTTTCAGTCGTGTGGATAGGGGACCAGCGCTTAGAAATTGGGAGCTCTTGTTCTATCATGTAAATGTTTTTTTCAGAAACATGTCTATTAGCTACTAGTTGGCTTTAATTTTCTAGCTTAAGACTCTGTCGTGGAGATTGTTTTCCACTGATACATTTAGAGCTGCCGCTTCCTTTTCAATGGCTCTGTAATAATGATACAAACAATAACAACCATAATGACAGTTAACATTTGTGGAGTCTTCATAGCGTGCCAGGCACTGTTTTAAATGCCTCACGTGGATTCACTCATTTAGTCTTTGCAACAACGCTACAAGTTGGGTTCTTCTTTCCATTTTACAGATGAAGAAACTGAGGCAGAAAGGGGAAGTTTCTTAACCAGCTAGTATGTGGCAGAGCTGGGATTCGAACCCAGGCACTCTGTTTTCAGAGCCTATGCTCTGCACCACTCTGAGCTTCTGTGTGGCACACAGTTCTCCGTGGAGGCACTGAGCCAGCCCTCCCTCTGAGGACAGCGATTGGAGTATTTTTTTGCAGTTTAAGCAATACTGTTACGAAGATCCATGTATGTGTGTCTTTGTACCCACAGTAATAATAACAAATTAAGATCAATTATTATCCAATTAATTGCATTGTCTGTTATCATATTTAATTGTTTATATTGTCTAATATAATATGCAACATTATCTTATTAATTAATACGAACAATATTCATATTAATATTAATTTTAAGAGCTTAATGTAGGCCAGGGCCTGCTCAAAGCCATCTTATGCCTTCGAGCCACATGAAATTGCTATTATTTGGAGGTGAGAAACAGTCAAATACTGACAGTTTGAAGTGCTTCAGCCTAATATATATTATATTATAGTATACTAATATATCATATATTATTGTTTCGTGGATATACAATTCAATAATATGTATTACATATTCATGAAATTTTATGTATATATAATTTTATTTTTTGCTCAGAAGAACCTGCAGAAGGAGGTCCTATTATTATCTGGGTAAAGGGTTAGCAGAGCTTTTGTAACTTTCTAGCTGGAAGCTTGATAAAGGTGGACTGTCAGCTGTGTTGCCAGGCAACGTGACTTAGGGTAAATATGACCCTTATAAGTAAATCGCATATCTATAAATACTTGGTGGGAAGCTGGGTCCATTCCTATAGAGGTGTTACCTGAGTCATTGGCTCCTGTGTACACAGAACTTCTAAGGCCAGGTGGGCCCTATACCCACCGGCATGGATCCCATACCCACCTTGCACCTGGGTGTCACCTGGGGGCCAGACACTGACCCCTGGACACTGGTGGCCATGCTGGGCACTCTTTTGTGTGCTTTGCATGAGGTCACTCGTTGAATCCTTGCATCAGCCATGGCAGGGCAGCGGGACGTTGCTCACTTTACAGAGGGGGAATCTCCCTGAGAAGAGCCGTGATTTACCAAAGTCACACACCCAGCTAAGCAGCAGAGCTAGGTTTGAAGCCAGGCTGCCTGTTTCCACAGCCTGTGCCTTGCGGGAGACGAGGATTTCTCAGGGATCCTTCAGAACCTAAGTGGGCGACTGGTTAGCACCAGCCCAGAGGGAGCAACCGGGGACCTCGGGATACACGAGGAGCCCAGGGAGTGTTTATTTACTCAGCCAGATAAACAGTAAACAAGTGGGTAAATGAATGCAGGGATTAACAAATGACTCCTCCTTGCCCCTTCCTCTCTCTCCCTCCAAGTCCTAGTAAATCCTTCTCAAATTCTACACCTTCTTGCCAGGATCATGTGATGACTAAGAGTACCGACTCTGCTTGGGTGCCAGTACCTGTTCTGCCACTTCCTAGCTGGCTGACCTTAGATACAGCTCTGTGCCTCAGGTTACTTAGCTGCAAAATGGGAATAATAACAGCATTCATTGGTTAATGTATTAAAACTCTTAGTGTGATGCCTGGCACATAACAGGTGCTCAGTAAATGTGGGCACCTGTCACTCTGATTAGAGTTATATTGATTGGTATTATTATAATTATTATCATTCTTATTCCACCCACTTCCACCCTCATCTCTGGTTTTAGTGACCCTATACCAATCTCCTCACTGATTTTCTCTATTTTAGTTTTTGTCTCCCAATAATTTATTCTGCAAACAACAGCCAGAGTGATCTTCATCCCTCCTACTTCAGCTCTTCCCACCAAAAGCCTTCCATGATTCCCCCAGTCTCCTCACCGTGGCCCACAAGTCCCTGTGTGGTCTGACCCCTGCCCACCTCTCACCATCCCCCTCCCTGTACTGACTGCTCAGCTGCGGGAGCACTGACCCACCAGCACTCCATACTTGTTCCTTCCTCAGGGCCTTTGCACTTGCTGATCCTGCCACCTGGAACACCCTTCCCCTCAGTCTCCCCTGGCCAACTCTTTTTTTTTTTGGCCCTGCCACAGGACTTGTGGGATCTTAGTTCCCTGACCAGGGTTCGAACCCAGGCCCTTGGCAATGAAAGCCCAGAGTCCTAACCACTGGACTGCCAGGGAATTTCCCCTGGCCAGCTCTTATCTTTTGGGACTTAGGTTCAGTGTTCAGAAGGCTGTTCCTGGTCTTCCAGTTGGAAGGTGATCCTTTTTTTTTTTTTTTTTTTAACATCTTTATTGGAGTATAATTGCTTTACAATGGTGTGTTAGTTTCTGCTTTATGTGATCCTTTTTTATATCACCCTTTTATAACACACCCTTTACTCACAGCAATTTCTGATGATACACTTATTTGTACGATGGCTCATTCAGTTCCTACAATGTCAGCGCCATGGAGACAAGGCTTGGGTCTCTCTTACCCACCTTTTCCCTCAGTGCCAACAATCTAAGGTCTCTCAGCTGGGGAGTGCTGGGAATATCAGTTGAAGGAAGGAAAGAGTGAAGAACCACAGGAACTTGGGACTCGGTTTCCTCTTTGTGAAGCAGAGCGAAACTTTCCCGACTCCCAGGGCTTTTATAAGCTTAAATGGGTCTGCCGAGTGCCAAGTACACTGTTAGGCACTTGATAAATATTGGTCACTATTCTAAAAAACGTTTTAAAATAATACGAATCTAGAAAATCACATCCAGGGGTCCCTGGAGGTCCAGTGGTCAGGACTCCGAGCTTCTACTGGAGGGGAACTGAGATCCCACATGCCGGGTGGTACAGCCAAAAAAAAAACAAAGAGGGACTTGCCTTCATTAATTATTTGGTTATCCAGGGATATGGTTTTTGTAAGAAATGCAGGGAAAACGCTTGATGGTTTCACTTCATTCTCCTGTCTTCAGAATAAAGAGTTGGTTCTCCTGCATCCTCCAAGGTGACCAATTCAATTTTCTTTTAGTATTATTAATGACTTGTGGATTACATATATTTGAGCAGTGAGTACCCCTACTGGTGTTCAAATTATGCAACTTATTTATTTTTATTATCCAGGCAGAGTTTTTGCTGTTTTTTTCTTTAAGAAGTGATTTCAGTTTTCTGTCTTTATTACTCTCAAATAATTTTTTTTTTTTTTTTTAATATTTATTTATTTATTTATTTATCTTTGGCTGTGTTGGGTCTTCGGTTCGTGCGAGGGCTTTCTCCAGTTGCGGCAAGCGGGGGCCACTCTTCATCGCGGTGCGGGGACCGCTCTTCATCGCGGTGCGCGGGCCTTTCACTATCGCGGCCCCTCCCGTTGCGGGGCACAGGCTCCAGACGCGCAGGCTCAGCAATTGTGGCTCACGGGCCCAGCTGCTCCGCGGCATGTGGGATCTTCCCAGACCAGGGCTCGAACCCGTGTCCCCTGCATTAGCAGGCAGATTCTCAACCACTGCGCCACCAGGGAAGCCCTACTCTCAAATAATTTTGTTTTCATTTTTTGGTAGTTTTTTTATTTTGAAATGATTTAAGACTTACAGAAATTGCAGGAATAGTAGAAAGAATTCCTGCATACCCGTCACCCAGATTCTGTGATTAACATTTTACCACATTTGACATTTGCTTTATTATTCTCTCTCTGTACACACCCACCCACATACACACACACAGTTTATTCTTCTTTTCTGAAGCATGATTCCCCTTTACCCCTAAGTACTTCTACTTTTATTACCTAAGGTCAAGGCCATTCTCGTACATAACAACAGTACAGCAATCACATTCAGGAAGCTACCATTGAGACAATATTATTCAAGTTCACAGATGTGATTCGTATTTTTGCCAGTTGTCCCACAAATGTGTTTTTTTTTTTAAGCAAAAAACAAACAAAGAAAAAAAAACTTTTTTCTGATCTAGGAACACAGGTTGCATTTGGTTATCATGTTTATTATTATTATTTTTTAAACGAATATTCCTTTTGTTCCAAGTCCAAAGGTCATGGGAGGATATTCAGAGAAAAGACCTTTCCCACCATTGTTTTCATCCACAGGGTTCACCTCCAGGGGTGGCCAGGGTTATTAGTGTCTTCCGTCTTCCCAGAGATACTCTGTATTTAAACAGTCATGTATATACTTTCCCCCTCTTTTTATGCGTAGATGGTATTCTCTTTGCACTGTTCCGTACTTGCTTTTATCTTGGATGTTATTTTCTGTCTGATATAAACAGCATTCTCCGCCTTTTTATACGCTTTGGAGTTTTCCTCCAAGCGGATGATCCCTGGTTTATCCCTGCCTCCTTTTGATGGGCACTTAGGTGGTCCCCAGGCATCTGTGGGGATTAACCTTGAAATTGGGTCATTTTGCACATGTCTGAGTGTCTCCACAGATATAGTCCTAGAAGTGGAATTGGGGCTCAAAGTACCTATGCATTTGTTATTTTGATTTTCTTTTCTGTTTTTGTTTGTTTGTTTTTCTTTTTCTTTTTTTTTTCATTGACTTTAAAAAAAGAGCCAAACTGGCCTCCATAAAGGTTGTTCCAATAAAACGGCCCCCAGCATTGTGGGAGCGCACCTGGGTTTCGCACACTCCCACCAACACAGCGGGCTTTTGGGGTTTTTTTTTAGCAGTTTTATCAAGATATATAGTTCACCTATGCTACAATTCACCCGTTTAAAGCGTACAGTTCAGGGGTTTTTAGTATAGTCACCGAGTTGTGCAACCATCACCACAATCAATTTGAGACCATATTCATTATCCCTAAAGAAACCTCATACCCTTTAGCCATCACCCCTCAATTCCCCTTTCCTCCCAGTCCCTGGAAACCGCTAACCCACTTCCTGTCTCCCTGGATCTGCCCATTCTGGATGTTACACTGTGTGGTCCTTTGTGACTGGCTGCTTTCACTCAGCATCACGTTTACAGTGGCTTTTTGATCTGTGCCAGTGAGATGGTGGTTTTACTTGGCGGTTCTCCAGCTTCATGGTGGAGGCTGAGCATCTTTCCCTGTGTGCGTGGGCTTTGTGTGTTTTCAGGGCTCCATTGGCCTCCAGAGGACTGGAAGCCTGCCCCGGAAGAGGGGAGAGAGAGTGAGCCAGAGGGGATCCCCCCGGCCTCTGTCCTTCTTTTGTACTGGTGAGTACGTACCCCTTCCCCGCGTATGCTCTTCCGCCATTAACCACCCTCCTGCAGCACAGGATGGAGGAACCTGGGTGCCTCTGCTGGGGGAGAGGTGGAGGGGCTTAGACAAGGGAGCATCGCAGCCCCCCAGCCCTTCTCCCCGCAGGAGCCCTGGAGGCCTCGGCCCTCCCGCCAGCAGCTGGAGACTCCGGGAGACACCCCCTCTATCAGCTGCTGAACTGTTGCCCCAGAAATATGTGAGACATCAGGGAGAAGGTGGGGAGATGGGGGGAAGAGGCCGGGCTGCTGTAACCTTCCCCGTCTCTGTTCTCTGCCCCCAGTTGTGGGGCCCTCCACCCGGACATCGCCCGCATGCAACAGCTCCTGCAGCAGGCTGTGGCAGAGAGGGAGCGGCTGCTCCAGGCCAGGGTGAGACGGCAGCCCCTCCCTCCCCCATCAGCCCCAGGATCCAGACCCCCGGCCCCTCCCCCCTCAGACCCAGGATCCAGACCCCCGGCCCCTCCCCCCTCAGACCCAGGATCCAGACCCCCGGCCCCTCCTCCCTCAGCCCCAGGATCCAGACCCCCGGCCCCTCCTCCCTCAGCCCCAGGACCCAGGCCCCCGGCCCCTCCCCCCTCAGCCCCAGGATCCAGACCCCCGGCCCCTCCCCCCTCAGACCCAGGATCCAGGCCCCCGGCCCCTCCTCCCTCAGCCCTAGGATCCAGGCCCCCCTCAGCCCCAGGATCCAGGCCCCCGGCCCCGCCCCCCTCAGCCCCAGGATCCAGGCCCCCGGCCCCGCCCCCCTCAGACCCAGAGTCCAGACCCCCGGCCCCTCCCCCCTCAGCCCCAGGATCCAGGCCCCCGGCCCCGCCCCCCTCAGACCCAGAGTCCAGGCCCCCGGCCCCGCCCCCCTCAGCCCCAGGATCCAGGCCCCCGGCCCCTCCCCCCTCAGACCCAGGAGTCCAGACCCCCGGCCCCTCCCCCCTCAGACCCAGGAGTCCAGACCCCCGGCCCCTCCTCCCTCAGACCCAGGATCCAAGCCCCCGGCCCCTCCTCCCTCAGGACCCAGGAACCCAGTACGTGTCCCCCACTTATTATTGGGTAGCATTCTCATTGATGCTTTCTTTCTGCACTCACAGGAAGGGACCAGAAGGAGCACGGAAGGTGCCTCAGACCCCCCTGTACCTGCCATCATGGTCAGTCCTGCCCCTACCCTCCCCCACCACTACTCCCCTGGTCTGTCTTGCCACCCTGGCCTCTGCCCTGTCTTATCTCACCCTATCGCCTCCTCCAACGGCACAGGAAAGTATCCTGGGCTTGGCAAGTGGAAGGGGAACTCGAAAGGCCTAGTTCCTGTTCCCATCAGGGCCGTCTGTATCCATGGCGTGTCCTCGGGTGACATGCTCCATTCTCTGTGCCTGGGTTCCCTCTTCTGTAAGTGGGTGCCTGTGTCAGAGAGTCAGCAGTTGCTGCAGAATGAGGGTAACCACGTGCTGGGGCTTTTAAATATTATTTGAATTTTTTGTTTTATTTATTTGATTCTTTTTAAAAACTTCTGATTATAGAAATATTCAAGCATATTCAAAGGTAGATTAGATTAATAAACCTCCATGTACCCACCCACCATGCAGCTCTAGTGATCATCAATATTGAATCTTGTTTTACTTACCAACTTTGTTGTACTGAATCCTCACCTACTTCCCACTCTGCAGTGGAATATTCTAAAGCAAATTCCAGATATTGTACCATTTCATCCATATCTCACTATGTATCTCCAATAGATTTTTTTTTAACATAACAAAAATTCCACTGTCATAGTTTATGAGATTATTAATAATTCTGCAACTTTCTGATACATGATCCGTATTCACATTTCCCTAATTGTCTCCAAAATGTCTTTTTATAGTTGGTTATTTGAATCTGGATCCAAACAAAGCACGCACACTGCATTTAGTTAAAACGTCTTTTAAATCCCTGAGATAGAGTCCTCCCTCCCTGCTTTAAAAAATGCCATTAATTTGTGGGAAAAATCACTTATCCTGTAGAATTTCTCACACTCTGGATTTAGCTGACAGCTCCTTATTAAAATTTTATTTCTACCTACACTAAGAACATGAATACTTTTTGTTATAACAAACACTTCAGAATTTGGGAAAGTGAAGTTCCCCTCACCTTACCTGCAGAAGTGCAGGTGTTTTCTATCGCGGAGAAGCGTTCAAATCTTTTTTTTTAATACTTTCCTACATACACCGATCAAACCATATTTGGTGAATTTATTTTCCTTGTAATCGAGCACATCATTCCCAACCTGCTTTTGGTTCTCTCAACCATTTGTCCTTTTCTTATTCATTTCAACCCAGTATTTACGGAGGGCCTACTGCGTGGTAGGCCCTGGGTTATATAGCAGTGACCAAAGTGACAATCCCTGCCCTTGGAGAAGCTGGCGTTTAGCAGGGGAGAGAGACAAAAAGCAGCATCAATAAGTAAAATAAGTAGCACGTCAGGCGCTGATAAGAGTTCGGGAATAAAATAAATTGGGAAAGGCAGTGCAGCCTTCTGGGTTGTCACGCATAAGCTCTACCTCATTAAAAATGAAGCACTCCTGCTGTGTACCATCATCATTTATTAGACGGTTCCCTGTTGACTGCATTGGCACCCCCCCACCGCCCCCTTACAGCTCAAGCTGCCTTCTTGTGCCCGTGAGCAAGTGTGTCTCTGGGATTCGCACCTGGAAGTGGAATCACCAGGTCGGGGAGCCTGACAGCAGCGAGCTCATCCAGGAAACAGCCCCATGTGGAGGGTGCTGTGATAACCGCCGAGTTTCAGTGTAGGGAAACTGAGGCTCCGAGAGGGGCAGGCGTTCCACGGAGGTGACACGGGTGGGCAGTGGGGGAGGTGACAGTCCCAAGCCCATCCCTGCTGTCCTGGATTGGGGCCCGGCTCCACCACATCCTACCTGGGTGACCTTGGTGAGTCACTTCCTCTCTAGAAGCCTCAGTTTCCTCGTCTGTCAAATGGGGGCAATAATGGGTTGTTTTGGAGAGGCAACAGGGTGATCACTTGACACAGTGCCGGCCACAGAGTGGGACCTTCCATACGTGGTGATCGGTAGTGTTACTGTGTGGATTTGGTGAGATGACCCAGTGGGTGCCCTTTTAACCACCCCTTCCCCTCCTGTGCATTCCCCGGCTCCTCCCCATTTCCCCTCCTCCTCATTCTCCCCTGTCTCCGTCCAATGAGTCTCACCTCTGTTTCTCATCCCTTCTTGCTTTGGCCTTGCTTCAGTGTTTTCAGCCCTTGATACTCAAGAGTGTGGTCCACGGCCCAGCAGCTTCGGCGTCCCTGTTCCCCGGGAGCTTGTTAGACGTGCAGAACCTCACCCTCACCCCAGACCCCCCACCCCGGAATGACTGAATCCCAGTCTGCATTTTAACAAAATCCCTAGGGGGTCCCCTTGCATGCTGAAGTCTGAGGCCTCAGTTTGACCACGGGGATCATACCATTCTTTGCAGGGATCATTTGGGAAGAATAGGTATGATCAGGCTGGGCCTTGTAACAGTAGACACTTTGATCACCTTCATTCTTCTCCCCTTTATGGCCTCCTGAGATGACACTCTGCCCGGGGAGTCCTGGCTCGTCAGCTCTGGCTGTGTGACTTGGGCCTAGTGACTTCACCTCTCGGAGTCTTGGTTTCCACATCTGTAAAATGGGGACAATGATGTACTTACCCCTTGAAGAGAGTTTGAGAGGACACAGAGATTATACCTATAAAGTGTTTTTTTTAGCACAGGTAATAATCACTAATTTCATCACAACAAGAATAATAACAACAATAATAATAATAATGGAAACGGTGCTCTCATTTATTGATCACTCACTATCTGGTCCCTGTTTTACGGAGACAGTAGATGAGGGTCCCACCGGGGTCCATCACTTCTCTAACACGTCTCTGGTGTTTCAGGGTAAGCGCTAGGGTCAGGAAGACCTGAGTTTGCCACCCAGCTCTGCCACTTAGAAGCTCTGTGTGACCTCGGGTGGATTATTTTCTCTCTCTGTACTTCAGTGTGTTCATCTGAAAAATGGGGCTCATAGTAGCCCTGACCCAAGGGTGGCTGTGGGGAGTCAAGGAATGGATGCTGGTAAAGCCCTGGGCAGAGTGTCAGTTAATCAGTTTAGTTGTTGGAAATATCATCTTGATCGTCATTGTTAATGAAAGGCTGTGCCGGGCCTTACACTTGAGCTACTCTGACCGGCTCCCCTCGGGGGCGGGCGTCCAGGCTGCAGGACCCGCCCCCCTCCCCACCATGAAGTCACTGCCCCCTTCTCTTGCTTTCCCAGGCCCCGCCCACAGCCCCATCCCGCCCTCCTGGTCCTCGGGTCTTGGATCTCCGGCAACACCTGGAACGCTGGGGCCACAACCCGGAAAGCTGCCCGCACATACGGGTGTCTGGGGGCTACTGCCGCGGACCCCTGGTGAAGATGGGAGGCCGCATCAAGACCTGGAGGAAGCGGTGGTTCTGCTTTGACCGCCAGGCCCGCCGCCTGGCCTACTACACAGGTAAGCCCAGCCTGGCTGCCTTGGGCCCCGGGCCCCCAGGACCCTGGAAGAAACCACAACAGACTTTCACCCCAGAAACCTAGGGGTCCCACCCTCAGCCCCCTTCTCTCTTAGGCCCACGAGTCTGGATCCCCAGCCCCTTTCCCCTTTAGTGACCCAGCCCTCCTCAGTAACATGGGTAACAGTTTTGTACCACTCTGGCTCCCCAGACCCCATTTTCCTAAGATACCCTAGAGGAGCACTGTCAGTGCCCAGCCCCCAAATCTAGGGTTCCAGGCCCCTCCTCCTTCCTCCCTAGGAGAATCAATGATGCTGAATCTCTCCTTGAGCCCCTGCCCTTCTCAGGGGCCAAGGCATTAGGGGACCTAGGATTCCAACTCCCCAGACCTCATTCTCCGGTCTTGTCCAGTCACCACACCAGTCTCCCACCTAGTCTCCCGTCAACATGCACTCACCTCCCAACCACAGTACTTTAGGGACCTACAGACTCTGTCATCATGTTCCTCACCCCAACCCCAGTCTCGGGACTTGGGCCCAGTGACTCCCCTGCTCCCCCCACCATACACACCTCTCACTGGCTCTGTTTCGCCCTCACCTCCCTCCATCAGACAAAGAAGAGACCAAGCTCAAAGGCGTCATCTACTTTCAGGCCATTGAGGAAGTCTACTACGACCACTTACGCTGTGCCTTCAAGGTGAAGCCCCTGCTTGGTGCTGCTCTGCCCTCCTGGTTGGAGCCCCGGCTGTCAAGCCTGATCTTATCCCTGGGAAAGGCCACCCACAGCCCCTACTCTATCCAGCACAGGAAACCAACAGATCGTTTCACTGCAGGGACCAAAAATTAAGAGCTCAGTCTCTGGCTCTCAGCCCACTGATATTTTTCTTGGAACAAAAGTTTTAGAGCAGAAATTTGGCAAACGCAGATGCCAAGTTGAGAATAAATGTCTGAATTGGGCAGGGTGAGGACTGAGGCAGCCTGGGAGCATCTAAAGGAGACAATCATTCGTTAGCATCTGCCCATCATTGCCAAATGGTGATGGGCCCCATGGTGTCATATCATATTTATTTTTCCCCAGAGAACGCAGGAATTGGAACTTTTATAAAAATAAAAGTGCAGTGCCAGAAACTGATACAATGTTTAGAAAGCTCTGGAGAGCAACTGTGGCTTTTTAGAGCTTAGGCTGGAATCCGAGCTGTGGGACATCAGGAAAGTGACTTCCGTTCTCCAGCCTTAGTTTTCTCACCTGCAGAATGGGCAATCTTCAGCCCATTTCTTCAGAGTTGAGGTTAGAAACAGATCATGGACGTAAAGGATTTACCTAATTCAGGGTTGGCAAGTAGGTACTCAATAAATAGGTTGTAGACACTAGGTTTTTCCCAGTTACAAACCAGGGGGACCTAGATTTTGGGGGGAGGGGAAATTTGAATGTCTATTTCTAATATAGGAGAAGGTAGGCTGGGGGATTGGGACATGGGTCCGTCCTCTTTTTAAATTCCTCTTGCTCCCATAATTCTAAGTGCCTTCCTGTGTTAATTCATTTAATCCTCATAACCCAACGAAGTAGGTAGCATCATTTAGGAAGTCAGATGGGGAAACATTCAGGGAGTCTAAATAACTTGCCCAACCCCACAAAGCCTATAAATAGCAAGGCTGGGATTCCAACTAGGGTGGACTCATAACCATCTCCACTCCGCTTCTTATTCCAGAGCCCGAACCCTCGCCTAACGTTCTGTGTCAAAACATACGAACGCCTTTTCTACATGGCGGCGCCAAACCCAGAGGCCATGCGCATCTGGATGGACGTCATCGTGACAGCGGCGGACGAGAACCACGCCCCCTGAGTGAACATACCCTCTCAGGGGGACGTCCCAGCGAGGCTCTGCCCCGCACGCGCTGCCTCGAAGCCACGCCCACTGCTGGAAATCCTGGGCCAACCCCGTTGGAACTCTCCCGGGAATTTTGTGGGCTCGGCGGCTCGGCAGGTCTGAGCTGCGCAGTTCTGGGCTGCAGGTGTCTTCCCCGGACGAGAAGCCAGCCCCTGAGGCTCTGCCCCGGGTGGGAGGAAGGTTGCGGGGGCGGGAAGGAACTATTTATTGGTGCTCCTGTGATACCGAATTAAACTTGGAGGAAAAACAGTGGTTACTGCTGAGGTTCCCAGCACAGGCGTACGGGGCCCCTCGACCCCTAGGCAAGACATCTGAGTTACGGGTACCTCGGAGACCATGTATCCTTTAGCTGTTCTACCCTTTAGGAATGGAGACCTCCAACCCCAAGGTCATGGCTGGGAGGGGCGGGGGTGTGGGGAGGCATGCGTCCTTAGTCTTGTGGCAATTTTGTTTTTTCAGTTTGTGGGCCCGCCTGCTTCCACCCTTTTGGACCTGACTGGGCTATTGGCAATTTCTAGGAACTCCTAGGCTCCTGCCCTCCAGGCCGTGACACATGTTATTCCCTCTGCCCTTCCCTTAACCACCTAGCTCCTTATTCTTCGCGTCTTAATTGGGATGTCCCCTCCTTCAGGAAGCCCTTCCTGACTCCCTCAGCTGGATCAAGTACCCCCCTTTGAGCCCTCCTGTCCCATTCCTGAACATCGTGGGTCATCACTGGTGATGGATCTATGTCCTGATGGACTGGGAGCTCCATGAGGGCAGAGCCAGGGCTGTCCTGGTCATGGCTGTGTCCCCAGCACCAGAGGGCACATTTCACCCCATGAAAGTGAAAAAAAAAAAAAAAAAAGCTATCCTTTCACCTGTCGGTCTTTATGTAATGTTCCGTTTGCTAAGTCACCTTTCCCCACTCCACCCTACTCATCATTTAGGTCATAGCTCAGATGTTTCCTTCTCCAGGATGCCTGATTCTCCTGGCTGAGTCAGATGCTCCCTCTGGGCTTCCCATCCCAGCCCTGATCACTCTGCCTGCTCCTTCCCCATCACGGCTTTGACTACTCTGGGTCATCCGTGTGTTTGATGGGTGTGTTTCCCGTGCTGGGCGGGAGCCCCAGGAGGCAGGGGTTGGGCTATTTCTATCACTACTGAGTCCTTGGCACACAGCAAATGGCCTGTAGGGAAACTAGGTGTTGAGGGAATAAATTGATAAGAAAGACGCTGAGGATGGGGTGATTGTGAACGACAGGCATAGAACTTTTCATCATTTACATCTGACCTAAGGTGTCCCCTCCTTCAGGAAGCTCTCCCTGATCCCTGGTGGGCTTCCGCAGTCCCCTGAGCTCCCCAACTACAGGACCACTCCCTGACCACTCTAGGCTGTCACTGTGTGGTACAGGTCATTTCCTCCCTTAAACCTCTCTGGAACTAAGCATTCAGTCCCTCTGGTTCCCATCTCTTCAGGACCTGGGTGTCCCATCCCAGGATTCCTTAAGGATCCAGATGTGCTCCTGAAACCCCGGAATGCAAACACTCCAACCCCCAGGCCCTTGGGGACCTAAGGTGTTCCTTGGCCTCTACCCCCAGGTGTGAGACATCTGGATTTTTGGATCATTTCATCCCTCAGCCCCTCTGCAAACTGTGTCCCCTTACTGGGGCCAGCTTCACGGGCATGTGACTAATGCAGTTGACAAGTCCCATGTTCAGAAGAGCCCTCTTGGCTTTAATCATCTGTGATTGCCATCTGGAAATTCTTAATTTTGTATTTGAATTTGTGTTTTGTAAGTGAAGTCTGAAGGGCGTGGAGCTTGAGCTGGGGGGATTGGAGCCTCAGCTCAAATGAGGTCCCACACCTGCCATCTCCCACCTCCCCGGAATAGGTTCTGTCTGCCTTCCCCTCCCTGCCTCTGCCCTGTGACTTCTGCCATCCTCCAGCCCCGACAGGGGCCTGAGTGCTCACGGGAAATCCAGGCACTTGTGCCTCCTGGCATCTCAGGTGGGGCACGGCGGCGGGCGGCTGGTGGAAGGGGAACCCAACAACCAGTTTGCTTTAGTTGTGGGTCAGGGTCTCTAGACACCTGTAAGGGTCTGTGCTCACCCCACCAGTATCCCTGTGCCTGAGGGAACGTGACATTAGACACCGTATGGGGTCGAGAGAGATGCAGGAAGAAAGGAAAAGAGCATTTCTACTTTAGTACCTTTCATGACACTCCTTCCTGCCTTTTGAACCAGGTCTCCATATTTTCATTTTGCACTGAGCCCCGCAAATTATGTAGCCAGCCCTGGCCCTGACCCCACCCCCCTTCTCTGACACATTCCAGACAGCACATCCCAGAAGGAGTGCGTCTGAGGCAGGCTGGGAACATCACTGGGCTCAGAGCCTGCCCTTCCCCAGGGGACAGGAAACCCATAGTGGAGATGGCCCCAGGCTTGTCTGAGGCCCTGGCATGAACCCCAGGGCTGGGGACCTGGTGCCCCCACACTGACCCCTCTGTTCATCTCTCTGGGGAACCAATTCTAAACCTCTTTGCAGTGACCCCTGTGGACGGGAGCTGGGGAGAGTCACAGAGTAGGTGTAAGTAGAGGTCCGGTATTTAAACCTCCCTCTGCTCTCTGGTCCTGGGCCAGGTTGCGGGGGGCGGGGGGGTTGGTGTCAGCACCCGGGATTCGGGCAGGCCTGAGCAAGAGGAGACTCTCCACCCTGGGTCCCACTCCCAAGACACCAGATCTTCTGGTCTGGCCAGTTGGGGTTCCTCCCTGAAACTCTCCCACACGGCTGGGACCTGCAGGGCCTCCTGCTCCTGAGTGCACAATAATAATAGAATTGTTACCCTGCCTCACTCCATCCCTCTGGAGACAGGGGGTTTCAGACCTGTTTGGCAAAGGAGGCAGCTAAAGTTCAGAGAGGGAGATGGAGTTGCTTGAGGTCACACAGCAAGAGGATGGCAGAGGCAGGAGTAAAATTTCAGTCTGTCTGACTCCAGACTTGATACTTTGTCCACTGCCTCACTCCACCATGAAAGACTCTCCTTCCTTTATTATAAAACAGACACCTCAGAGGCTCAGAGAGGTGAAGACACTTAAGTGGGGTCACACAGCAAACCATAAGTGAGGCTGGGATTCCAAGGCTGGGAGGCAGGGAAGTAGGGGGAAGTGTTGAATGACTTCACAGTCACTCACTTTCTCTCTCTGAGCTTCAGCATGATGACAAGCAACCCAACCTAGGTGACTGAGGTGCTAGTCATTGTTGGCAATGGGGGTGCCCCATGGGGTCCGGAGAACAGATAAAACCTTTATGAACACAGCCGCTATTTTTCCTGCCATAGGTAAATCTTATCTATGAGTCCGGAGAAACAAAGCAAGGTTAAAGCTGTAGTTTAAATAATAATACAATATAAATAATACATAATATTGGGTTGGCCAAAAAGTTCATTCGGGTTTTTGCACCCTCTTACAGAAAACCCCGAACGAACTTTTTGGCCAACCCAATACAAGCAATCACTTACATTAGCTTATATATGTGGATGCTTAGTCATTCTGTGGTTTGCACAGTGTTCTTGTTTGTTCCTGTGTTCAGACATAGAAGGCAGTAGTCCGGATTGTGTCTCACTCCATCGCAGTCACAGTGTGACCCCATATGTGTTGGTGCAGGGGTGTAACAGAGCACCCAGACATCGCTGTGAGCCACCAGCCAACTCCCAGCCATCAGAGGCTGTTGTTCTCTTACCTGGGAGACTGCCCTGCTCCCTCCCTGGTCTCCTGGTCTTCTCTTGCCCCTTCTACTCTTTTCCTTTTTTACTGAGGCCACAATGGCACTCCTCCCCCGCCCTTTTCTTTTGGTAAGAATAGTGTACATTCAGTGAAATGCATAAATGTAAAATGTACAGCGTACAGCTCGTTGATTCTTAGCATGTTTGTAGTTACATGTGTAACTACCACCCAGATGAAGATAGTAGGGGCTCCTTACTATTACTCCTTTGGGGCAATGCCCTCCCCAAAGTAACCCCTAGTTTGATTTCTATCACCACTGATTAGCTTTGCCTGTTCTAGAACTTCATAGAAATGGAATCACATGGTATCTTTTATTTGTTTAAGGCTTTTTGAGCTCAACATAAAGTTGGGGTTTTTTTTAAGATTTTTTTTTTGATGTGGACCATTTTTAAAGTCTTTATTGAATTTGTTACAATATTGCTTCTGTTTTATGTTTCGGTTTTTTGTTTGTTTGTTTGTTTGTTTGTTTAGCCGCGAGGCATGTGGGATCTTACCTCCCCAACCAGGGATTGAACCCGAACCCCCTGCATTGGAAGGCAAAGTCCTAACCACTGGACTGTCAGGGAACTCCCAACATAAAGGTTTTGAGACTCACGTTGCTATCCAGGCCAGTAGTTGGCCCGTTTTCATTGCTGCATAATTCCCTGGAATTAGTGAATTCATTTCTTGATAAGTTTTTGCATCGTTTGCCAGATCGATAGTTTAAAAAGCAAATCTGATTGTGTCTCGGAGCTGATTTAGACCCCGTAAAACATTCTCCATCTTTCTCAGAATTAATTCAAACCTCTCCTCAGGGCCTGGAATGGGCCCTTTTGCCTCAGTTTCCCCCTCACTCCCCTCACTTTCTGAGCTCCAGGTACACCAGCTCCAGGTACACTGCTCTCATCTCTGCGTTCGAAGGGTCCATGCTGCTTCCAGCCGAGGTCTTTGCACGTGCTGACCCCTCTGCTTTGCAATGTGCTCTGCCCCCATCCCGACCTGCTGCACTGGCTAAACCTCCAAGTCTTTAAGATCGTAAGGCACCTGGATGATTTACATCCTCAGGGATGCTTCATTGACCAGCCCCCACTTTTAGATGCCACACCTCCTTGTGGCTCCCTACACTTTTTCCTTCGTTGTCCTCGCTGTAAATAACAATTTGTATGATTATTTGAGTAATATCTGTCTCCCCCATCAGACTGTGAGCTCTGTGGGGACCAGCACTGGTTCTGTTTAGTCTCCAGCATCACCCGGCCCAAAGCCTGCACTCATTCAACATTTACTGAGCGCTGAGTGTTGAGTAGACCCTCTCTGTGAGCCTTATATCCTCTCCCCACCGCCACAAACACACAGACTTTCTCCTGGGAACTGCCGGGGAACCTTGACTCCCGCCCTTTCCCTCCTTGGCAGCGGTGGATGACGCACCCAGGGGCGGGTGTCGCGCCCCACAGCGGAGGCTGATTTGGCCCGGTTGGGCAAGGCCAGGGTTGCCTGGGGGGAGGTTACTCATCCTGGGCTCACGTAAGAGGGCCCGGGTTGGGAGGCGGCACAACTAGGGGGGAAGCCGACAGAGCAGGACGGAACCATGGACCCCGCCAGGAAAGCAGGCTCCCGGGTAGCGATCTGGACAACGGGCTGGCTGCTGCTGCTGCCTCCGCTGCTGCTTCTAGAAGGTGAGTCTGCTGCCAGAAGGGGGCGGAGGGGATAGAGTGGGAGCTCTAGGGAGGGGGGTTCCCCTACCCCATACAGAGAGGGCTTGTGGGAAGGATCTCCCATCCTGGGCAGAGGGGTTGTGGGAAAGATCATCAGTCTCGGTCGGGGGAGGGGGTGGGCTGCGGGAAGTTTCCCTACCCTGGGCAGAGGGGACTGTGGGAAAATTTCTTCCATCCTAAGCAGACGGGGGCCTGTGGGAAGGGATCCCTCACCGAGCTGACTTGACTGTGGGTAAAATTCTCCCATCCTGAGTGGAGAACTGTAGGAAGGAGTCCCCCCACCCCCCGTCTATGGCAGGGATCCCCCACCTTGGGCAAAAAGGGCTGTGGGAAAGATGCTCCCACTGCAGGCATAGGGCGTTTGAAGGAAAGGGACACAAATGTATCTCCTGGCCTCAGATTTGTGGCGAGGTTTTCCTTATCCCGCCCTGGAAAAGAGTGTGCAATAGGATTGCACTGGGACAGAGGGAGTGGGAAGGACTATTTCTCCTTTGGGGGCGGAGGCTTCAGTAGGGATCGCTCAGTTCTGCCTGCCTCTGTACCCCCAGGAGCGCAGGCCCTGGAGTGTTACAGCTGCGTGCAGAAAGCAGATGACGGATGCTCTCCGCAGAAGACTAAGACGGTGAAGTGCGCGCCAGGCGTGGACGTCTGCACAGAGGTCGTGGGGGCGGTGGAGACTAGTGAGTGGGGCCTCCCAGTCCTTGAGTACTCCTTTACGCTCCTCCATCTGGGCCCCGCCTCCTTATAGTCCCGCCCCTCCCTCTGAATTTGGCCACACACCCTTGAACGCAGCCCCATCCTTCCCTTTCAGCCTGGCGTGGGCCCTTCAACACAACCACGCCATTAGGGCTTAGAGGGATGAGGACGGAGAGTTGCGCATGCGTGGGGTGAACTGGGAGAACCCAGATCTGGGACCTCGTCTCCTTCAGGAGCACACCCTATCCATTTCCCCTGGACCACTGAGATCTCCCTACCCACTTCTGTCCCTGCCAGAATCCTCTCCACCCCAGCCTCCCCCATCCAATGGGGCCCTTGGTGATGGAGATCCCTCTAGAGGTCTTCTCCTAAAATCCCTTGGCTGAGGCTCCGCCCCTCTGACCCGCCCCTGTCTGCGGCCACAGCTCCTAGGAGGCCCCATCCGTCTCTGATCCTGTGCCTTTTTTGTCGGTCTCAGTTCCTTCTGATGCTGCTTTCTGCGGTTCCGACTCCCTGTGGTCGTGCCCCGTCTTAGCTCCACTCTTGGCCCTCCCCCGTCGATTGTGTCCAGTGTCTGTCAGCCTGTCTGTCCCCTCAGACTCCGCTCTTTCAGGTTCCGCCCCTCGGTCTGTTATTGTTTCCCCTCGGATCGGCTCTTTCCGAGGCCCTCGCCCTCCCACCCTGGCCTATCCTCTGGTGCCGGTCTATTCCAGGCCCCGCCCCTCTGACCCGGCCCCCTCCCCTCTCCGCAGTCCACGGGCAATTCTCGGTGGCAGTGCGGGGCTGCGGTTCGGGACTCCCCGGCAAGAATGACCGCGGACTGGACCTTTACGGGATTCTGGCCTTCGTCCAGCTGCAGCAGTGCTCCCAGGACCGCTGCAACGCGCAGCTCGACCTCACCTCGCGAGCGCTCATCCCCGCAGGTCGGTGGGGGCGGGGCCGCAGGCCCAGGGGCGGAGCCATGTCTGGGCTGAGCGGCTAGGGGCGGTCACAAGGGGAAGGCGGGAGAACTCCTCAGCGGCTGGGGGCGGGGCCACGCCCTGGGGCGGGGTTAGAGGCTGAGCTGAGTGTCCGTCGAGGGGCGGAGACGTGGGCTGGAGGGACGCGGAGCAGGGCCGTGCTTCCTGAACCCTCTCGACCCCTTCCTTCCTCCCCGCCCCCCTCGCAGGCAATGAGAGTGACTACGAGCCTAACGGGGCCGAGTGCTACAGCTGCGTGGGGCTGAGCCGCAAGGAGTGCCAGGGTACGGCGCCGCCCGTCGTGAGGTGCTACAACGCCAGCGACCACGTCTACAGGGGCTGTTTCGACGGCAACGTCACCTTGACGGCAGGTGAGCAAGCTCGAAGCACCGGGCCTTCACGGGTTGTGGTAGCCTTTCTGAGGCCTCATGGGTGGTAGGTAGCCCTTTACCCAAAGGGTTCCCCCACCTCAGCGCATTCAGGGAACTGAAGGCCTAAGTTCGTGGCTTGTCCTAGAGCATCATGAAAAATGCAGTCCTATTCCCAGTATAGCACGGGAATAGGAATGCTTTTGTCCTAGAGTTTTTGGGGAAATACAGTTTTCATAGAGGCCTGCCAGGTGCAGAATGGGAGAATGTGCAATGGGAAATGTATTTAAGCCTCCAAGCTTCTGCCCAGGCATCGTGGGGAGTGTAGTTCTGACTCCTGAAAATTCAAGGGTTAGTGTCCCCACTTGTCCCAAAGTATTAGGAGAGATGTAGTTCAGCCTCCTGGCCTCTGCTTCAGGGAACCATGGGAGATGCTCTTCAAATTACATTCTCTGCCAGGTGTATTATGGCAGATGTAGTTCTGACTCTAAGACTGAATTTTGGTGGGGGTGGTGTGAGGGGTGGGGGGAGAGAGAGGGAGGCAATGGTCTTCTGCTCTTTCCTCGTGTGAGAGGTGTTGTATCCCAGTTCAAACCTTTCTTTCCAAGGCATTGTGGGACTTGTAGTTCATTCTACACATTTTTCCTCTCAAAGTACTATGGGAAATGTGGTCCACCGTGTGCCAAAGACAGTGGGACAGTGTTTCTCAAAGTGGGGCCCGAATTGAGACTTTGGGATTAATGGATGCAGAGTCCTTCTTTCCCCTGTTTTGGGTCTTCTTGCTCTTGTCTTGCCCCTAAGTTTCATTCTGGCTGTGCGTACCCCCTCCCTCCAACCACGAACCTACCTGTGTCTCCCTCCTGCAGCTAATGTGACTGTATCCTTGCCTGTCCGGGGCTGCGTCCAGGATGAGTCCTGCACCCGGGATTCGGCGACAGGCCCAGGGTTCACGCTCAGCGGCTCCTGCTGCCAGGGGTCCCGCTGTAACTCGGACCTCCGCAACAAGACCTATTTCTCCCCTCGATTCCCGCCCCTTGTCCTGCTGCCCCGTCCTCCGTCCACCACTCTGGCTGCAAACAAGTCTGTCAGTACTTCTGCCCCAGCCCTGTCCTCCACTTTCACCACCAAACCCACCCCAGCCCCAACCAGCCAGACTTCTCCAAAAGAGGTCGAACCTGAGACCTCCCAGGAGGAGGTATCTACCTCGGCTGGAGGTGCTAGTGGCCACCAAGACCGTAGAAATATTGGGCAGTACCCCACAAAAGATGGAGCCTACAATAAAGGCTCTGCAGCTCCTTCAGTGGGGTGGGTGGCTCTTCTGTTGGCTGTGGCTGCTGGCACCTTACTATGAACTTCTCTACTTCTTGCCCTACTTCCTTGGCCATGGGTACCCTCACTTCCCATTACTCCCTCTTCCACCACTGGACTGGGCTGGCCCAGCCCCTGTTCTCCCTAGCTTTTGCTGCACTGGTTTGCAGCTTTGGGACAGAAAGTTACCGTTGTATATATCCTGCCAGGGTGTTCCAGCTTTTTGAGGGCAGCAACTGTATCCCCCTCACCTTTGTCTCCCCCTGGTCCCCTCCTGGTGCCTAGGTCAGAGGGTAGTCAGAGCTGTCCCAGGGAAGGTGGGAGAGACAGTGATAAGCTTCCTATTCGCTTTCTCACAGTCAACCTGGAATAGGAGAGATGGGGTCTGAGGGCTCTGCCTCCTGCCCCTGAATCTTTGTGGGAATCATTTTTTGGCATCTTTGTCTTCTTTTCTAGACTGTGAGCTCCTCAAGGGCAGGGACCGTGCCTTACGCCTCAGTGTGGTCAATGTCTGGCACATAAGGCTTCAATAAAAGTTTAATTACTTTGTATAGTGTTTTAAAGGAGTTATTTCTACCTCATTGCTGACCTACCTCAGTATAACCTACCTGAGATATTTCTACCTCCTGAAGCTGAGCTAGGGTGGAAGTGCCAAGACTGAAATGGAGAAACTGAGATCCGGAGTCGCAGCCCTGGGGGACGTTGGTTTTGAACACTTTTCACCTCCTGAGGTTTAGCCGTGCTTATGGGTGATCCCACTGGTGAGGGGGAGACCGGGTGAGACCACTGAGCAGTGTGGAGGGGTGAATGGTACTCTTAGCAATATTTGGGAGCAGAGGGGAGCTTTGTTTCACAGGTTTGTACATGGTCCTCAGGCCCCACCAACTTTGCCATCTGGTTTTTTTTCTTTTAAATAAATGTTTTTATTTATTTTTGGCTGTGTTGGGTTTTCGTTGCTGCACGCAGGCTTTCTCTAGTTGCGGTGAGCGGGGGCTACTCTTCGCTGCAGTGCACGGGCTTCTCACTGCGGTGGCTCCTCTTGTTGCGGAGCACGGTCTCTAGGCGCACGGGCTTAAGTAGTCGTGGCCCGTGGGCTCAGTAGTTGTGGCTCACAGGCTCGAGAGCGCAGGCTCAGTAGTTGTAGCGCACAGGCTCAGTTGCTCCGCGGCATGTGGGATCTTCCCCGACCAGGGCTTGAACCCGTGTCCCCTGCATTGGCAGGCAGATTCTTAACCACTGCGCCACCAGGACCCCTCATCTATCTGGTTTCTTAAGAATCATTGTACAGCACGGGGAATATAGCCAATTTTTTTTAGTAACTGTAAATGGAAAGTAACCTTAAAAAATTGTATATAAAAAAATAGCCTAGCTTAATGATGAAAAAAAAAAAAAGGAATCATTCGGTGGCTTGGCCCCGGCGTCCCACCTGTCCAAAGGGCTTGCGGGTGCCGCTGTCCGTTTTTGCTTCCTCTTGGGGACTTCGGGCCTGAGTCCCACCACCATCTCCTCCAATCAGATGAAAGCTTGGGCGCCCAGGGAGGAAAAGCCTGGCTTGGGAAGACCCTGGCAGGCTTCGGGACTGCTTGATGGAGGGGAACCAGGTGTACAGAATGGTGAGATAATAATAGTAATACTGGGAATTCGCTGGTGGTCCAGTGGTTAGGACTCCCCGCTTTCACTGCTGTGGCCTGGGTTCGATCCCTGGTCCGGGAAATACAATCCTGGAAGCCACGTGGCATGGCCAAAAAATAATAATAATAATACTGCTGATATTTCCATTCATAATAGGGAGTAGTGTGAGTTAATAATAAAATAACAGTAAATAGTGATTATAGTAACAAAATAGGGAATAAGATCCTGAGCAACAAACAATATAAGTATCAGTAATAGTAACTATAGTTACGGGAATGTTAGTCATTTAAGAGTCTTACCAGATGACAGGCTTGGGCTAAGGATGTTTGCATCCATCATCTCACTTGATTTTCCATATAAATTCTCAGATGGGATGATTGGGAAAACGCAGGCTCAGAACGGTAAAGTAATTTAACCCACAGCACATATATATTTATTATGTGCCAGATACTGGTTTAAATGCTGTACTTGGATTAACATATTTAATCTACACAACCATCCTATGAGTTAAGTATTAATCATCTGCTTTTTATAAAGATGAGGAAACCAGGCCCAGAGAGGTTGAGTAACTTGCCTCGGGTCACCCAGCTAATAAGCAACGGAGTCCAAATTGGAACCCAGGCAGACCGGCCTTATGGAGCATGAACAAGAGGGCTGTAACTTTTCCCTCAGCTTAACTAAACTTTAGATAGACTTGTTCCTGCCTCTAAAGCGCTGTCCTCCCTCTCACCCTGGTCCCTTACAGAATCCAGATGGCCTAACCACAGATGCCCCAGACCTCCTGTTTCTTAGAGCATTTACTTTAGAAAACTTGTCATTGTAAATTCTTTCTCTGCTCTTCTGAGATGTATATAAATCTGTTTAAAAGACTCTTGCCAGTTTTGCAACCCAGGAAATGTATTTCACAAGGACCTGGGAACTATCTCTTTGAAATATAAACATCCAAGGAGATAGCACCTCTATCTCCCAGTTTCCCTAGAAGCCTGACTTCAGTGGGGACCTTTCTCCAACTTGTGAAACTACCCCTTGTCCAGAAGATGCAGGAAAGTTTCCTTTTCCTTTGGGTGAAGCCAATTCACAAACAGATGACCTACTACCCTCAACCCCCACCCCAGTTCTTTTTTTTTTTTTAATTTATTTAATTTATTTATTTTTGGCTGCGTTGGGTCTTCGTTGCTGTGCATGGGCTTTCTCGTTGTGGCGAGCGGGGGCTACTCTTCATTGCGGTGCACCGGCTTCTCATTATGGTGGCTTCTCTTGCTGCGGAGCACGGGCTCTAGGTGCACGGGCGTCAGTAGCTGTGGCACGCAGGCTCAGCAGCTGTGGCTCACAGGCTGTAGAGCGCAGGCTCAGTAGCTGTGGTGCATGGGCTTAGCTGCTCCGCGGCATATGGGATCCTCCCAGACCAGGGCTCGAACCCGTGTCCCCTGTATTGGCAGGCGGATTCTTAACCACTGCGCCACCAGGGAAGCCCCCCACCCCAGTTCTTAAAAACCCAACTGCCTTGTGTTTCAGCTGAGTTGAGTTCAGACTGAGTTCTGGCCTCTATCTCTTTCTGGAATACTTTGAATGAAGACTTCTTGCCTGTCCGACTTGTCCCATGCACTTTTTGCTTTGACAAGCAGGACCTGCTAACCAGCATGTTAACACTCTTTAGCGGTAACTCTGAGTCTGTTTTTTTGCCATCTTGGTGGTGTAAGTCAGAGGACTCCTGGGTTTCTGAGGGTGTTGAGGCTGGAAATCCTCCTTTTATCACCTGTCACTCCGTGCGGGTGTTTTCTCATCTTTGGAGGAAGTGCCAAAGTGGGGAAGCAGGTGATGAAGGATGATATTTTTTGGAAAGTAAAATCAGCTCTTACACAGATACAAGATGAACACGTGTCAAAGATGTCATTTCACTCATTTATGAATGAGGGGACCCATCCAATGTTACAACCAGTTCAAAGGAGAATTCCAAGCACACACGCAGGTAGGAGATCAGGAATGCTGAAATAAATTTATGAGCGGATGTTGAACCCGTCAATAACCAGAGGGAAATAATCAACTGTATTCCGCCAGACCGGAATCTTTTGCATTGCTCTCAGTTTACCATCGGTTTAGTATTACTATTATAGTTTAAGACAGTGAAAGGTGGAGCTAACCCAGAAGGGCGTGCTAGACAGGACACCCAGTAATCCCTTCTGCCCATTAGAAAGGCTTTTACCTCTGGAAGCCCCCGGTGTGTTGTGAAGGCCCCGACACAGTCTGTTCTGACACGGCGCCCTGTGAGTTGGGGTAGGGCATTTTGCAAGCACAGATGAGGGACAGAGGAAAGATGCCTTCCAGGTGTGGGTCCCATATTGCTGGTGGTACCCCTCTCACCTCCACATCCATGTAACTGCCTGGTGTTGTCCATTTCAGAGACTGTGTGAGTTTCCTCGGACTGCGGTAGCAAAGTATCACAAACTGGGTGGCTTAAGACATCAGAAATTTATTGACTCATCGTTCAGGAGGCCGGAAGTCCAAAATCAAGTTGTTGGTGGGGCCATACTCCCTTCAAAGCCTCTAGGGGAGAACCCTGTCTTGCCGCTTCCAGCTTCTGGTAGCCCCAGGCGTTCCTTGGCTGCTTCTTCAATCTCCAGTCTCCGCCTCCGTCTTCACATGGGAGCTCTTCCTGTCTGTGTCCAAATTTCCCTCTTTTTCTGAGGTCATATTAGATATTAGTCATCTTAAGTTGATAAAATCTGCAAAGACCTTATTGCCAAATAAGGTCACATTCATAGGTCCTGGGGGGTTGGGACTTCAACATACCTTTTTTGAGGGGGGCACAGTTTCCCTCATAACAAAGACACAGTGTAGAATAGAGATTCAGAGGCCAGGCTTGTGTCAGACATGTTTAAATCTCAGCTATGTAACTACTCTATACCTTGTTTTATTCTGAGTGAAACTGAGCTGGGAAATTCTCTCGAAGTCCCAGTTTCCTTATCTCTTAATTGGGGATAATAGTTCCTGCCTTTAGGACTCTTGTGAGACTTGAACTTGATAATGTAAGTCAAGTACAGTGCCTGGCATATAGTAAGTGCTCAAAATATAGGGAACCAGCAAGATAGTACAGTTAATTCAAAAGCTTATAGATGAGATGAAGTATATTTAGTCATCGAAAGAAAGAATGCTGAAATAAGATTGAAAACTGAGATTCAAAATGAATTCTTGTCTTACAGGGTGATAAAACCTTAATTTCTGGGGCTTTATTGTTTACTGGGCAGAAATCATTCCATCAGAAGGCATTTGCCTCTTTACCAGACAAAAACCATTTGCAACTTACCAATCTTCTTATCATTTGCAAAGTTAATATCTAAAATTTATAGAGTTTGGGCCCTAATCAATAATAAATAGTAAGACATATGCCTGTTACCCCCAGAGAATCAGATAATCCCTGAGTGGGCCTGTTATATGTGGTTCCCCTTTTATCTTATTTCTAAGTTTTAGATCATCATGGCCTAAAAGAAGTATATTGCAAAACATTTAAATTACATATGTAATTAAAATTTTTCTAGTGTTCACATTAAACAGGTAAAAAGAGAAGAAGCAATGAATTTTAATAATATATTTTAATGCAAGTATTATCATTTAAATATATAGTCAGTATGAAAGCATTATTCATGAGATATTTTGGGGGGAGTTGTACTAAGTCTCTGGCGTCCCATGTGTATTTTATGCTTATATTACATTTCAATTCACAATAGTCACGTCTCAAGTGCTCAATATCTAAAGCATTAGAACTTTGTATAAATGGAAATATACTGTATACTGTACTCTTTTGTGTAAGGCTTCTTTCACTCAACGGAATGCGGTGGCGTTTTTGATAAACTTATTTATTTATTTATTATTTAATTTTGGCTGTGTTGGGTCTTCGTTGGTGTGCACGGGCTTTCTGTAGTTGCTGTGTGGGGGGGCTACTCTTTGTTGCGGTGCGCAGGGTTCTCATTGTGGTGGCTTCTCTTGTTGTGGAGCACGGGCTCTAGGCGTGGGCTTCAGTAGTTGTGGCTCATGGGCTTCAGTAGTTGTGGCTCGCGGACTCTAGAGCGCAGGCTCAGTAGTTGTGGTGCACAAACTTAGTTGCTCCGCGGCATGTGAGATCATCCTGGACCAGGGCTTGAACCTGTGTCCCCTGCACTGGCAGGCGGATTCTTAACCACTGCACCGCCAGGGAAGTCCTGGAATGTGGTATTATCCCAGTTTGTTTATTCATTCTTCTATTGATGGACACCTGTTTCCAGTTTGGGGCTATCATGAATAAAGCTGGTATGACTATTCTTGTATACTTGTTTTTATGAACATAGGCTTTCATTGCATAAATACTAGGAGTGGAATTGCTATGTCGAAGAATGGGGGAATATTTAGTTTAATAAGAAACTAGCAGACTCTTTTCAAAATTGGTTATCCTATTTCACTGTCCTACAGAGTGTCCTACACTCTGTGTGGTCATCAACATACTGTGTTGTCAGTAGGTCTTTTTTTTTTTAAGTTGTATTTATTTATTTATTAGAATTTTTAAAATTAATTTATTTATTTTTGGCTGCATTGGGTCTTCGTTGCTGGCATGGGCTTTCTCTAGTTGCGGCGAGCGGGGGCTACTCTTCGTTGCGGTGCACGGGCTTCTCATTGCAGTGGCTTCTCTTGTCGCGGAGCATGGGCTCTAGGCGCGCGGGCTTCAGTAGTTGTGGCATGCGGTCTCAGTAGTTGTGGCTCGCGGGCTTAGTTGCTCCTCGGCATGTGGGATCTTCCCGGACCAGGGCTTGAACCCGTGTCCCCTGCATTGGCAGGCAAATTCTTCACCACCGCGCCAGCAGGGAAGTCCCAGTAGGTCTTTTAAATTTTATCCATTCTGGTAGGTGTGTTGTGGTACCTACTTGTGGTTTTAATATGCATTTCCCTGAAGTCTAATCTTTTTTGTTTTGTCTTTTTTTTTTGGCCATGCTCCACGGCCTGCGGGACCTTAGTTCCCTCCACGGCCTGCGGGACCTTAGTTCCCTGATCAGGGATGGAACTCACGCCCCCTGCAGTGGAAGCACGGAGTCTTAACCACTGGACCACCAGGGAAGTCCCTAATCATTCGGAGTAATTTTTCACTAGTGTGGTATCCAGTGGGATAATGGGAGGAGCTTTGTGGAGCATTGAGAAGGGATGAAATAGGAAAGCAGGCAAGTATATGGACCCAAAAAGTCTAGGCTGATTTCTAGGCAGAATTAAGGACTCACTGGAGGTTATATACCACTAATTTAAAGTCAGACTTTTCAGCAGGGTTGTGTGATTTTCCTCCAGTGTCAGAGGGAAATCAAAATGGAGTTGGTATCGCTAAGAGAGCTCTCTGGAGCCAGGAGGACATTAAGGAAGTGTGACTTATGCACATCTCAGCCTGGGTGAAATCTGATCTTTTGATCACCTGCCAGAAACTCAAGATACTTATCAGACCCTACCCTAAAATGACTCGTGACAGTCTATCTACTTATTGGAGCCCTACCCTAAAACACCTTGTGATTCCTTAAGGACAAATATTTTCTCTCATTAGAGTGCATCACAATTCTCACCAGGCAACTTTTTTTTAAATTAATTAATTAATTAATTTCCTTTTGGCTGCATTGGGTCTTCATTGCTGCGCATGGACTTTCTCTAGTTGCAGCAAGCGGGGGCTGCTCTTCTTGCGGTGCGTGGGCTTCTAATTGCGGTGGCTTTCTTGTTGCGGAACACGGGCTCTAGGTGTGTGGGCTCAGTAGTTGTGGCTCACGGGCTCCAGAGCTCAGTCTCAGTAGTGGCGCAGGGACTTAGTTGCTCCGCGGCATGTGGGATCTTCCCGGACCAGGGCTCGAACCCGTGTCCCTTGCATTGGCAGGCGGATTCTTAACCACTGCACCACCAGGGAAGTCCCTCACCAGGCAACTTTTAACAGCCTCGTGGCTTTTTGTCTTTATGAGCCCCTGACTTTTTCTCTTCCTTGGAACACTCATTTGGGGTTACCTGAATCTGTGTCTCCCAAATTGCCATGCTTAAGACCCCAAATAAACTTTTCTTATTTGCAGCCTCCTGCATTCTTGTTTTTTTGGTTGACACCAGCTCTGGTCACTTACATCACTCTGGTACAAGCATTGAGTGGGTAGAAAGTTGGATACTGGCAGATTGCCTTTCTAATAGGGCAAAGCCAGGAACTTGAGAGCATATTGCAAAAAGTGTGATTACAATGATGAAGAGTGGAATTTAAGGTTGGAAGTTGGAAGGACCTGAGTGATATGACAGACAATTCATTCATTTATTCATTTGTTTAACACATTTTCATTTAATACTTACTATGGGTCAGGCATCATGCTGAGTGATGGGGATATGGCTTTGAACAAGAAGTCATGGTTTATCTGAAAAAGAATATATATATGTGTGTATCTGAATCACTTTGCTGCACACCTGAAACTATCACAACACTGTAAATCAACTATGCTCCAATTTAAGAAAAAGAATGCCAGAATAAATCCAAACGTGTGTGTGTATATATATTATATATATAAATAAATAAAATATATATTATACATAAAAAAATATATATATATATATGGGTATTCCCTGGTGGTCCAGTGGTTAGGGCTCTGCGCTCTCACTGCTCAGTGCCCAGGTCTGATTACTGATCGGGGAACTAGGATCCCACAAGCCATGTGGCGTGGCCAAAAAAAAAAAAAAAGTCATGGTTCTGGCCCCCATAAGGAGACAATATGGTTGAGTGGTTAAGAGCTTGGATTCTGGAACCACACTGCTTGCATTCAAATCTTGGTCCTGCCAGCTATCATCAGGATAACTTGGGCAAGTTATTCAACTTCTCTGTGCCTCAGTTTCTCCATCTTTAAAACAGAAGTGAGCTAGAAATAAGGACATACTCAAAGAATGATGCGGGTGTGTCAGAAGGACACAGGAAGACATCTTAAAGAGGCTTCCTATGACCAAATCTGGAACAAGTTGAACCTCAGATTAAATAATAATAGTAAAGGATTATAACCCATTGAATAAAACAAGAATCCGTGACTACAAACTGATAGAAAATCAATGAAAATAAATAAAAAGGAGAGAAAGCGCATTCTTAGAGTAAAAAAATTAATGAATGATGTAGAAGGAATGATGGAATCAAAACATCACCATTTGGCAACCTTTATAATGATAATTAATTCAGGCAAGATTCAGTCGTAGATGCTGTGATATTGTGATTTATAATAAGAAACATATTTGGTCTTCATCCTGGTTTCTGGCACAGAGCTCCTAAAGCCCTTGGAAATTTCCTAAGTGATGAGAGTGATAAAGGTGTCTTGATACTGATAACAAACCCCTTTCAACCACACCTGAGTTTATGCTTATGAGGTGACTTTTGGAAAACACCTAAGGATGGGGGATGGTTGCCTGGGGGATCAACCATGTAATTAGAGGGTTGGAATTTTCAGCCACCCCCCAAGCCCCACCTCCCATGAGGGGAGAGGGGATGGACGTTGAAATCAATCACCAGTGGCCAATGATTTAATCAATGGTGTCTCTGTAATGAAGCCTCCACCAAAACCCCCAAAAGTCTCCACCAAAACCCCCAAAAAGATGGGGTTCAGAGAGCTTCCGGATTGGTGAACACATGGAGGTACTGGGAGGGTGGCACATCTGGAAGCTCCCCACCCCCTCCCGGTACCTTGCCCTGTGCATCTCCTCCATCTAGCTGTTTCTGAGTTACATCTTTTTGTAATAAACCAGTAATCCAGTAAGTACAATGTCTCTCTGAGTTCTTTGAATTGCTCAAGCAAATTAATCAACAGAGCGGGTTGTGGGAACCTCTGAGCTATAGCCGGTCAGTCAGAAGCACAGGTGACAAACTGGACTTGTGATTGGCATCTGCAGGTGGGGGGCAGGGGTAGGACTGAGCCTATAACCTGTGGAATCTGACGCTATCTCCCAGTAGATAGTGTCAGAATTAAGTTAATTGCTTGGTGGTGTTGGAGAGAACATACATCCATACAAGTTAAAACTAGTGGGTTCAAGTTTGAGGAGTAACAGGATATTTCCCTGGTCACAAATCATCTCCCCACAAGATACTTATTAATTACACAGGGGGAAATAGTGACAAAAATAGGAAAAACCTGGCAGCCACCACTTTCACTAAGTGATCAAAGTTAACATCAGTAGTAAGGGGGCAAACAGACATCACGGGCCTCTTGATATGATGTGCTGAGAAAGGACACAGCATCGCTTCCGTGGTCTTGGGCAAAATGTGCACAATCTGAATCTAATCATGTGGAAACATCAGCTAAGCCCAAACGGAGGGACATTCTACAAAGTAACCGGCCTCTGCTCGACAAAAATATCGCTGCCATGGAACACAAAGAATGATGGAGGCTCTGTTACAGAAGAAAGGAGATTTAAAGAGACTTGGAAACCGAATGCACTGCATGAACAAGTATTTTCTTTTGCTACAAGAGACATTACTTAAGCAGTTGACAAAAATCTCAAGAAGGTCCAGAAACTAGACAATTTACGTTTGATGTTAATTTCCTGATTTACATAAATGTACAGTGATTATGGAAGAGAATGTCTTTGTTCTTAGGAAATACACACTGATGTATAATTTAGAGGGAGAGTGGTCACCTGCCTGCCTCTTACTCTCAAACTGTTCAGGAGAGAAAAAATATTTCTATAGAGATAGAAAAAAATGTGGTAAAATGTTAACTTTGGGGAATGTGGTTGAAGGGTATATAGGAATTCTTTGTGTCATTTTTGCAACTTCTCAATAAGACTGAAATTATGTCAAACACTTCAAAAAGAAAAATAACAGAAACTAGTAATATTATACTAGGCTAAAAGTAAATGAATAATAACATACCTGCCTCATAGAGTAGTTGTGAGGATTAAAAGGAGCATATATATCTATATCTATATCTCTCAGGACAGTACCTAATTTTTTTTATTTTTAATTTTGTGCTTTTGTGGTGTTTATAATCTCAAAACAAAACTAGACAAGAGTGGAGGGAGAATTGCACCATCAGACAACACATGTCGGTCTGGGAATGCCAAGTACAACAGAGCACTGACCTTGGCCATTGGTCTTGTGCTCATCTTTCCAGTAACTATTGCATCCTAGCCAAAAACATTCTTTATTATATTAAGATAATGCCATTTTGGAGAATCTCAAAGATGATATACTGAGGGAAAGATGACAAAAGAGTGCACTCTGTATGATTCCATTTATATGAATTTCAGGAAGAAGCAAAACTAGCCTCAAAGTAGTGCTTACATCTGTGGCATGGGTGTGGGTGGTGCACAGTCTTGACCGGGAAAAGATATGAGGGAGTCGTCTGGGGTGTAATAAATACTTTATATCTTGACTCATGAAGTCATTACTCAAGTGAATATAAATATAAAGTGCAGGAAATTTATATAACTTTACACTTGATTCATGTACTTTGTTGTATGTCTGTTGCTCTTCAGTAAACATTTTTTAAAATAAAAAAAAATGAGCTAATATCTATAAAACAGGTAAGACAGTACCTGGCATCTAGGAAGCACTCACTGAACATTATTATTTCTTGTATGATTATGTCTCTGATACCTTACAAAGAGTAGATATTTGCCAGATAAATGCTTGCTCAGTTTTTAAAAGCAACCATTGTTTCTATGTGCCAAGCACCATGGGAAGCACTTTCCAGGCACAGCTGAATATTCAGAGCAGTCTTTCTTGTAAAATAGTATTAGCATTTTGTTTTCCAATTTTTATTATGAAAAATTTCACACCTACAGACAGGTTGGAAAGATCATGCAAAGCACATCCATTTGCCCACCACTTATTTGTTATTTTATTTTATTTTTTTATTGAAGAATAGTTGATTTACCATGTCGTGTTAGTTTCAGGTATACAGAAGAGTGATTCAGTTTTTTTATATATATATATATATATTTTTTCGGATTCTCTTACCTTATAGATTATTACAAAATATTGAGTATATTGAGTATAGTTCACTGCTATACAGTGGGTCCTTGTTGGTTATCTATTTTATATATAGTAGTGTGTATATGTTAATCCCAAACTCCTAATTTATCCCTCTTTCCCCCCACTTTCCCCTTTGGTAACCATAAGTTTGTTGTCTATGTCTGTGAGTCTATTTCTGTTTAGTAAATAAGTTCATTTGTATCATTTTTTCAGATTCCACATATAAGCCATATCATATGATATTTGTGTTTCTCTGTCTGACTTGCTTCACTCGGTATGATAATCTCTAGGTCCATCCATGTTGCTGCAAATGGCATTATTTCATTCTTTTTTATGGCTGAGTAATATTCCAGTGTGTGTGTGTGTGTGTGTGTGTGTGTGTGTGTGTGTGTGTATCACATCTTTTTTTTTTTTAATTGTTCACTTTATTTATTTATTTTTTAAATTTAATTTTATTTATTTATTTTTGGCTGTGCTGGGTCTTTGTTGCTGCGTGCAGGCTTTCTCTAGTTGCGGCGAGCGGGGGCTACTCTTCGTTGCAGTGCGTGGGCTTCTCACTGCGGTGGCTTCTCTTGTTGCGGAGCACAGGCTCTAGGCGTGCGGGCTTCAGTAGTTGTGGCACATGGGCTCAGTAGTTGTGGCTCACAGGCTCTAGAGCGCAGGCTCAGTAGTTATGGCGCATGGGCTTAGTTGCTCCGCGGCCTGTGGGATCTTCCTGGACCAGGGCTCGAACCCATGTCCCCTGCATTGGCAGGCGGATTCTTAACCACTGCGCCACCAGGGAAGTCCCTATCATATCTTCTTTATCCATTTGTCTGTCAATGGACATTTTCCCCCCACTTAGATTCAAAAAGTTTTAACTTTATTTATTTATTTATTTTTAACATCTTTATTAGAGTATAATTGCTTTACAATGGTGTGTCAGTTTCTGCTTTATAACAAAGTGAATGAGTTATACATATACATATTAGTTTTAACTTTTTGTGAGGCCCACTTAATGGTACTCCATTTAACAGATGCAAACACTGAGGTACAAACAAGGTTAAGTTGCTTCCTCAGGGTTTCCCAGAATTAAGATTTGGACCCAGGGAGTTTGACCCTAGAGGGTGCCCCCCAAAACAACTAGTTCTCTTGTTAGGTTTTGGGGGACACAGATGGGAAAGCCGTGCCCTAACATCTACATTTCACCATTTAGTGCTGCGCTGTTCAATAGGTGGCCGCCAGCCACATGTGGCAGCATACATTTAAATTTAAATCATTGAAATTAAATAAAATTTAAAATTCAGTTCCTCAGTGCTCCTCGAGTGCTCAAATAACCACATGTGGCCATTGTATGAACAGTTTCAGACATAAAGTTTTCCACTATTACAGCTGTCCATGGAAATTATCAATAAACAATCTATAATAGGAATAGAAAATAGTTTTTATTTGAGCCAAACTGAGGACTATAGCCCAGGAGACACAGATTCAAGAAGCGCTTGAATTCTGTTTCGCTGGACTGCAAAATGCGGGAGGCTCATAAAAGCAAAAACCACAAAATTACATAAATTGTTTGTCAAGAGTCAAGACTGGAGCTGGCAAGAAGTAATGGTGCTTGTTAAGCAAGGATTGGTTGGGGTCAAAAATGGTTGCTTAGTTACAAGGGGACATCTTGAGACCATAAAGGTACAGCTGGCAGCTAGCAGATACTGTTTTGAGAACAGCTGGTGGTGTCCTTGAGAGTGATACCGTTCAGAAAATTCAAGTTCTCTGCGATGCAGGAACATGTCTGAAATCACATCCACGATGGCCAACTCGCTCCATTTTGAATGCCTGAACCACAGTTACTCCATTTTGATTTTTAAATGCATTCTTTTCTTTCATGGTTAAAGCAGATGTACAATGGATCTTTGATAGGCCACAAAACAGGCTGTTCTAATTAGCATAAAGTTTAAGTTAGGTTAGGAATTCCCTGGTGGTCCAGTGGTTAGGACTCTGTGCTTTCACTCTTGAGGTCCCAGGTTTGATCCCTGGTCGGGGGACTAAGATCCCACAAGCCACACACTGTGGCCAAAAAAAAAAAAAAAAAAAAAAAGTTTAAGTTAGGTCATGTATAAGCCAGCATAACTTCCCCATACTTCAATATTTGAAAATTTCTCCCATCACAGCACTGGACTCTAGTGGGTAAAATGGAAAAGACCTATAATTTCAATCCACATGGCGGTGGTGATGTTGGTGAGCATTAGGGTCAGGTTAGAGGGTGTGTCAGCAACAGATTGGGAAAAAATTTAACCAGCTGGGTTAAATTTAACCTCCCCTCACTTTTATCTTTAATCTTTTTTTTTTTTTTTTTTTTAATTTTTTATTTATTTATTTATTTATTTATTTATTTTTGGCTGTGCTGGGTCTTCGGTTCGTGCGAGGGCTTTCTCTAGTTGCGGCAAGTGGGGGCCACTCTTCATCGCGGTGCGGGGACCGCTCTTCATCGCGGTGCGCGGGCCTTTCACTATCGCGGCCCCTCCCGTTGCGGGGCACAGGCTCCAGACGCGCAGGCTCAGCAGCTGTGGCTCACGGGCCCAGCTGCTCCGTGGCATGTGGGATCTTCCCAGACCAGGGCTCGAACCCGTGTCTCCTGCATTAGCAGGCAGATTCTCAACCACTGCGCCACCAGGGAAGCCCCTTTAATCTTTTTTTAAAGGCTTTTCATCTGCCCCCATATGCCTGTTATTCTTTCCTGCTCTCCACCCTCCCTCTGACCTATCATCAGCATAAATTCAGTTGTTAGTCTATTGTAATCCTAAGTGCTTTGATCCATATCATGATGAACTTTCCAGTGGGCTGAGTCAGAATTCTTTTTATTCTGGAATCAGTGTCTCTTCCTTGTCTTGCTTTAGATTCGGTAAATCCACTCACAGGAAAAAGCTGAATGTGGAGTTTGGGGTGGAAAGATCTAAGTTCATATTCTATATTTATTACCTATGTGGATTTGGGCAGGTGAGTTCACCTCTGGGAGCCACCGTGTCTCATTTGTAAAATGAGCATCGTCACATGTGCTTCCCAGTGGTAGCGTGAGAATGATGAAGATTAGGTCTGTAAGAGCCCTAGCCAGGCAGAGCATTTAGTAATTGGTAGCTGCTGTTATTTGCAGACACTTTGTTTTCTGCTTTCTCCACCTGTAATTCTTCAGGGCAATACATAACCTTGTGTGGCACAGAATGCCACATACAGAAGCAATATCTGGGGTTTCAAGCCAATGGATTAGAAATCTACAAGGTAGGAGTTTACAAGCACTATCAGGTATCACGGCCGCCATGGATTGAAACACAAATTGGGATTTGTGGGCTTTCTTTTCTGCCTTGTTAGTTTATATGAAAAATCTGACAGTGCCACTTCAATGAAAACACAGTTAAGTGTGTTTAAGAAAAAATCTGATAGAACGTGCTCTTGCATATAATTAAAGAATACCTAGAATATCCCAGTCCCCCCTTTTGAAAAAATAATTGTTGAGCCCTCGCAAAGCAATCTCTAGATTCTACCCTGTCCAATAGAACCTCCTGTGACCATGGAAATGGCCTGTAGTCTATGCTGTGCAGTGTGGTAACCGAGCTCATGAGTGCATGTTTAAAGGTGGTTAGTGTGAGAAACTGAAGTTTCAATTTTGTTTCATTTGAATTAAATTTAACCAGCCACGTGTGGCTTGTGGCATCCATGTTGGACAGCAAAGCTCTTGGTCAACAGACTGAGTGTTGGTGAAAGTGGAATGCTGCTTCTTATAATTGAGTTTGATGAACAAACAGTGGTTCCTGCTTTGGGGTCTAAGCATTGACATAATTTCTCCAAGTCTGTTCTTGGGGACTAGTCTCTGCTTTTCAGAATCAGCCCGGCCATGGAGTGGCCATTTAGTTTCTCTGAGCCTTGGTTACCCAATATGTCAAATGCGGGATAATCATATTCCTTTTGCAAGGTGTTGTGAAGTCAGGCTGAAATTCTAAACCAGCTCCACCTTTTCCTGGCTATGTGACCTAGGGCAAATTACTTAACCTTTCTCAGCTTCAGTTTCATTAACTTTAAGATGGGAATGAAAGTTACCTTCCTCATAAGATAGTTGTGAGGATTAAACAGTGTCTATAAAGTACTTAGAACCGTGCCTGGGGCATGATACAACCTATATATGTGTTTGCTCTTGTACTATGCTTGTGGAAAGACTGGACAAAAGTTGTAGGTCAGGAAATCAATTTAGTAAGTCTCCACCAGTGCTTTTGGGGTCTGTTTCTTTACTGTGTCTCTTGGAATTTATTTTCCTGTGTTATGTTAACAATTTATAAAACCATATTTGATATTACCTTTTTAAAAAATTGAAGTTGATTTACAAAACGTTTCAGGTATACATTCTTTTTTTAAAAATTTTTTTATTGAAGTATAGTTGATTTACAATGTTGTGCCAGTCTCTACTGTACAGCAAAGTGACTCAATTATACACATACATACATTCTTTTTTAAAAAATTTTGTTTATTTTATTTATTTTTGGCTGTGTTGGGTCTTCGTTGCTGCGTGCAGGCTTTCTCTAGTTGCGGCGAGCGGGGGCTACTCTTCATTGCAGTGAGCGGACTTCTCATTGTTGTGCCTTCTCTTGTGGAGCACGGGCTCTAGGCACGCGGGCTTCAGTAGTTGTGGCACGCGGGCTCAGTAGTTGTGGCTCGCGGGCTCTAGAGCGCAGGCTCAGTAGTGGTGGCGCACACGCTTAGTTACTCCGCGGCATGTGGGATCTTCCCAGACCAGGGCTTGAACCCATGTCCCCTGCATTGGCAGGTGGATTCTTAACCACTGCGCCACCAGGGAAGTCCATGTGAGTCTATTTCTGTTTTGTAAAGAAGTTCATTTGTATTACTTTTTAGATACCACATATAATCGATATCATATATTTGTCTTTCTCTGTCTGACTTTCTTCACTTAGTATGATAACCTCTAGGTCCATCCGCTATTATCTTTTTAAAAAATTTATTTTATTGAAGTACAGTAGATTTACCTGCTATTATCTTTTTAAGCAAGGATATGTTTTATTTCATGATGCTTCTTTCTCTGGAAAGATCTCAGAGTTACAGAAAAGTTGCATGTACTGTACAAAGAAATTATTTTTCCTATGCCATGTAATAATGAGTTGCCAATATTATGCCCCGTCACCTACGGATGTTTAATGTGTTTCCTACAAACAGGACTGTCTCCTGCATAACCAAAGTACAACCTCAAAAATAAAAAGTATTAGCATTAAAAAATTACTACCATCTAACCCTCCTGCTCCATTCAAGTGTCACCAGTTGTCCCAATAACGGCTTTCACAGCAAAGGTTCCAATCTAGACTCTTGCATTGCATTTTGTTGTCATGTCTCTTTTGCTTCCTTTAGTCTGGAAAAATTCTTCATTCTTTCCTTGACCTTCGTGACTCTTGTGAACATCACAGCCCAGTTCTGGGGTAGGATGTCCATGGATTTGATATCTTCTCATGATCAGATTCTGGTCGTGCATCTTTGGCAGGAGGGTCACGAAAGTGGTGTTAGGATCTTACATCCCATCAGGATGTTCTCATTAAGGTGGTGTCTTTCAGGCTCCTCCGCTGTAAAGTTACTCTTTTCCCCTTTGTGATTAATGTGTTTTCTAGGGAGGTCTTTTGGGGTCATGTAAATACCCTGTTCCTTGTCAGATTTTCGATTTATTCATTTATTTAGTCATATCAGGATAGACTCATAGCATCAAGGGATTGTAATCTATTACAATCATTGTTTGTTTTGATGTTCCAGTTGTTTCCAGTTTGACCTGTGGGAGCCCTTTCCAGCTGGCTCCTGTGTCATTTTCGCCTGTCCCCATCATTCTTTTTTTGTTTGTTTGTTTTAGGAGAAGTTAAGTGATTTTTTTTTTTAATTTTATAGCTACTTTATTTATTTATTTATTATTTATTTTTGGCTGTGTTGGGTCTTTGGTTCGTGCGAGGGCTTTCTCTAGTTGCGGCAAGTGGGGGCCACTCTTCATCGCGGTGCGGGGACCGCTCTTCATCGCGGTGCGCGGGCCTTTCACTATCGCGGCCCCTCCCGTTGCGGGGCACAGGCTCCAGACGCGCAGGCTCAGTAGTTGTGGCTCACGGGCCCAGTTGCTCCGTGGCATGTGGGATCTTCCCAGACCAGGGCTCGAACCCGTGTCCCCTGCATTGGCAGGCAGATTCTCAACCACTGCGCCACCAGGGAAGCCCAAGTGATTTTTAAAAAATATTTTTATTGGAGTATAGTTGATTTACAACGTTGTGTTAGTTTCAGGTGTACAGCAAAGTGAATCAGTTATACATATACATATATCCACTCTTTTTTTTTTTAAATTAATTAATTTATTTTTATATTTATGGCTGTGTTGGGTCTTCGTTTCTGTGCCAGGGCCTTCTCCATTTGCGGCATGCGGGGGCCACTCTTCATCGCGGTGCGCGGGCCTCTCACCGCCGCGGCCTCTCTTGTTGCCGAGCACAGGCTCCAGACGCGCAGGCTCAGTAATTGTGGCTCACGGGCCCAGTTGCTCCACGGCACGTGAGATCTTCCCAGACCAGGGCTCGAACCCGTGTCCCCTGCATTGGCAGGCGGATTCTCAACCACTGCGCCACCTGGGAAGCCCTCCACTCTTTTTTAGATTCTTTTCCCATATAGGAAATTATAGAGTATTGTGTAGAGTTCCCTGTGCTGTACAGTAGGTCCTTATTAGTTATGTTTTTTTATATATCCCATCATTCTTTACACGTTTTTTTGCTTCCTGGCACAATAACATGTGCCAGGCTCGCCTAGTGCTTTCCCCGTCCCAGTCCTGGATTAGCCTTTACTCTGGGAAGCCCTGGTCTGTTTCTCTGGAGAATGACATTTAGAAACCAAGAGCTGGGAGTTACATGTGGCCATTGCTATTGGCTCTTACTGTACCCAGGCTCTCTCAGAGTGGGCAGAGGTAGGGAATGTATGTGTGTATATGTGTAGATATAGATTTACATCTATATTCCTTTTTTAAAAAATTTTAACTTAAAACATACAGATATGGGTTTAGTTGCCAGTCTTTTGATGAGAAGCCTAGGCTTTTCTTTTCTTTTCTTTTTAAAAAAATCTTTTGGCCATGCTGTGCGGCATGTGGGATCTTAGTTCCCCCACCAGGGATCGAACCTGCAGCCCCTGCATTGGAAGCGCAGAGTCTTAACCACTGGACCACCAGGGAGGTCTCCTAGGCTTTTTTTAAAAAAAATTTTTTATTGAAATACAGTTGATTTACAATGTTGTATTAGTTTAATGTGTACAGCAAAGTGATTCATGTACATATATATACATTCTTTTATAAATTCTTTTCCATTATAGGTTATTACAAGATATTGAATATAGTTCCCTGTGCTATACAGTAGGTCCTTATTGGTTATCTACTCCATATATAGTAGTGTGTATATTTTAATCCCAACCTTCTAATTTATCCCTCTCCCCTCCCACTTTGGTAACCACAGGTTTGTTGTCTCTGTCTGTGAGTCTATCTCTGTTTGGTAAATAACTTCATTTGTATCATTTTTTTACATTCCACATGTAAGTGATATCATATGATATTTGTCTTTCTCTGTCTGACTTGCTTCACTCGGTATGATAATCTCTAGGTCCATCCATGTTGCTGCAAATGGCATTACTTCATTCTTTTTTATGGCTGAGTAATATTCCATCTGTATTTCTACATCTGTCTCTCTATAGTGAAAGTCATGAGTTTACACTGATATCTCCAGTTCCAACCCAGCACTACAGGGCTTATTCTTGTTTTCTCCCTTTACATAATTGTAGCTCATTTCTCCAGCAGTGAGAAATCTGGCTCCCAGTGCCCTTAATATATTTACTTATTTATTCAATCCCCCTGAAAGTAACCAATCTCTTATGGCTGCCACTGCCTGCACCCCTGGCCCCTGGGGTGGAGGCCCTGCTCACCACATTTGGGTCCTGACACTCTATTCTGGGCCCTGTGTCCCCCCTACTCCAGCCCCTCTTCCAGACACCTACTTGCTTGTGCTCAGGAAGGGAAAGGAAAGGAAGAGACTGATGTGTTTAAAATAGAATAGATTCCTGTTTTGCTCTTCCAATTTCTACTTTGAAGCTCCTGGCTATTCTTTCCTTTTCTTTTCTGTTCCTTGTTAGAAACGCCAGATTCTGCATAAGTTAAGTGTTCTTTTTTTTTTAAAAGGAATTCCTTTATTTTTATTTTTTATTTATTTATTTTTTGGCTGTGTTGGGTCTTCGTTTCTGTGCGAGGACTTTCTCTAGTTGCGGCAAGCGGGGGCCACTCTTCATCGCGGTGCGCGGGCCTCTCACTATCGCGGCCTCTCTTGTTGCGGAGCACAAGCTCCAGACACGCAGGCTCAGTAGTTGTGGCTCACGGGCCTAGTTGCTCCGCGGCATGTGGGATCTTCCCAGACCAGGGCTCGAACCCGTGTCCCCTGCATTGGCAGGCGGATTCTCAACCACTGCGCCACCAGGGAAGCCCTAAGTGTTCTTTTATTGAACTGGACATAGCTTAAGCATATTTTCAGTGTAATGCTCACCATAACAGAAGTCACAGAAAGAAGGAAAAGGAGGAGAAAGAGGAAGAAGATGAGGAGCAGGAGAATATAGTTGCATAAAAAGCAACAGAGAGGGAAATGACATAATCTCATTCCTGTATTTTTTCCAAGGTTTGATCTTTGAGGTCCCTGGTTTGTGCTTGAGAAATGGATTTCAACATGAGGCAGGGCTCATTGGGGACAAGGCAGGTGTGACAGGGGACCTGTCACAGGCGAGGCTCTGCCCAAACTGGCCTTGCTGGTTTCTCTTCTTCCCAGGTTTGTGTTTTAAATGAAGGGCTTATTTAATTTTAATTACATAAGTAATGCACAAATACCTTCTCGCTGTAAAACATTCGACCAATATAGAGAGAGAGCAAAAAGCCCTTTTGAGAAAGGGGCAGTCAACCACTGACAAAGGGAGGAATTTGGAGGGCAGTGTGGAAATAGTTTTCAAAATGACAAATGCACATCACTTTTGACTTGGCAGTTTTCCTCTCAGGAATTTATCTTACAGGCATGGATCATATGTCCAACATGAGGTCTGCCCAAGTGATATTAATTACAGTAGTGTTTGTAATGGCAATAAAACTAGGAATCACCTGAGTGTTTATTAAAAGGGGTCTGGTTAAGTTAATTATAGTACATTCAGACAGTGTGATGCTCTAAGGGCATTTTAAGAAAAATTTTTTTTATTTATTCATTTATTTAATTTTTCGTTGCATTGGGTCTTTGCTGCTGCACGCGGGCTTTCTCTAGTTGCAGTGAGCGGGGGCTACTCTTTGTTGTGGGGCGCAGGCTCCTCATTGCGGTGGCTTCTCTTGTTGCGGAGCACGGGCTCTAGGCGCGCAGGCTTCAGTAGTTGTGGCGCACGGGTTTCAGTAGTTGTGGCTCGCGGGCTCTAGAGCGCAGGCTCAGTAGTTGTGGCGCACGGGCTTAGTTGCTCCGCGGCATGTGGGATCTTCCCGGACCAGGGCTCGAACCCGTGTCCCCTGCATTGGCAGGCGGATTCTTAACCACTGCGCCACCAGGGAAGCCCTCTAAGGGCATTTAAAAAAAAACGAGGTACAGCTCTATGTATTAATCTGGAGAGAGCCTGAAGAGAATCTTAAGTGAAAAATTAAAGTAAGATGCAGAATTGTGTGCCACCATGGTGTAAAAAAAAATGATCCCTTTGTGAATGCTTGTATATGCCTAAAATATCTCAGGAAATCACTATATTCTTGCTTCTGGAAAGGGAATCGGGTGGCCATGGGATGGGGGTGGGAGGAGATTTTTCCCATCCCTCCTGATGCATCCTTTATATCCTTCCTGTGTGATCTTGGACAAGCCATGTGTCCTCTCTGAGCCTCAGTTTCCCCGTTTGGAAAGGGAGGGTCATGACAAGGGAGACTGGAGTTCTTATTCTGGAGCTGGCGCAGCAGATGGGCCGTTAATGAGAGGCCCCACCTCCCCCCAGTCTGGGGCTTCACAGAGAACTCACTCCAACTTTCTGCTTTATCGGACGATAAGGAGACACATGCACCCCAATGTTCACAACATCGTTATTTCCAGTAATGCCAAGATATGGAAGCAACTTAAGTGTCCATTAACAGATGAATGGATAAAGAAGATGTGGTATCCATAGACAGTGAACTATTACTCAGCCGTAAAAAGGAATGAAATATGCCATTTGCAGGAACACGGATGGACCTAGAAATTATTATACGAAGTGAAGTAAGTCAGACAGAGAGAGACAAATATTATATGATTTCACTTATATGTGGAATCTAAACTATGACACAAATGAACTGATTTATGAGACAGAAACAGACTCACAGACATGGAAAACAAACATGGTTACCAAAGGGGAAGCGGGGGGGAGGCATAAATCAGGAGTATGGGATTAACAGATGCACACTACTATACGTAAAATAGATAAACAACAAGGATTTACTGTATAGCACAGGGAACTATATTCAATATCTTGTAATAAACCATAATGGAAAAGAATTGAAAAAATATAGATATATACATATATATATATGTATAACTGAATCACTTTGCTGTACGCCTGAAACTAACACAATATTGTAAATCAATTACACTTAAAAAAAAAAAAGAAAAAGAGTCAGTAGCATTTGCAGCCACCAGTCTGCAGTGAGATGCACAAGGGGATTTTCCTAACTCCTTGGCAATCTCTGGCGGGTAAGAGGCAAGATAACCCAGTCCTTTCCCAGGCCTCTGCATTCCCAACCACACCCCCGTGCTTGGGTCCCCCTGTGGGTTTCCCCTTCAGGAGTCTCAAGAACCATCATCGTTCTCTCCCTACGGAGACCTCTGGTGAGTGGGGAGTGGGCTCCTGTGGGCTGTCACTCACCCAGCCTAATAAGTGACCTGTGTAGGAGCCCATCTTGGTTCTACATGGCAGGCGCTCCATCGCCTGGTCCAAAATACTGCTCCTCCCCCAGTCTGTGACTTTGGGCAGTCCCTTCATCTCTTTGTGCCTCAGTTTCCTCATCCATAAAATGGAAGCAATTCCTACTTCATAGGGCTGTTGTGAAGACATCCTAATTAGCTAATGTGACTAGATCTGCTCTGTCCACTAGGGTAGCCACTAGCCCCACGTGGCAATTGAGCCCTTGAAATGTGGCTGGTCTCAACAGAGGTGTGCTATCAATGTAAAATACGCACTGCATTTTGAAGACTTAGTATGAAAAATAAAAGAATATAAACTAAATCATTCATAATTTTTATGTTGATCACATTCTAAAATGATAATATTTTGGATGTGTTGGATTAGAGCATGGTTAATCTCCCCTGTTTCTTTTTGCTTTTTTTTTTTTTAAATTTTATTTATTTATTTATTTTTGGCTGTGTTGGGTCTTCATTGCTGCATGTGGGCTTTCTCCAGTTGCTGCGAGCTGGGGCTACTCTTCGTGGTGGTGTGCGGGCTTCTCATTGCGGTGGCTTCTCTTGTTGCGGAACACAGGCTCTAGGTGCGCGGGCTTCAGTAGTTGTGGCACGCGGGCTCAGTAGTTGTGGCTCATGGGCTCTAGAGCGCAGGCTCAGTAGTGGCTCACGGGCTTAGTTGCTCCGTGGCATGTGGGATCTTCCTGGACCAGGGCTCGAACCCGTGTCCCCTGCATTGGCAGGCGGACTCTTAACCACTGCGCCACCAGGGAAGTCCCTCTTTTTGCTTTTTTTAATGTGGTTACTAGAAAATGTAGAATTACATGTGAGGCTCGCATTATATTTCTGTTGGATGGCACTGGTTTAGAAAAACTTTGGGCAGCCTCACGTTAGCTGCTACTACAAGCAGCCCTCAGAGCCCATTTTTTGTTCCCACAGCTACTGATTGGTTTTCTCCACAGATTTATTGAGGTATAATTGACAAATAACGATTGTATACTTTTAAGGTGCACAAAATGATGATTTGACGTACATATACATTGTGAAATGATTGCCGCAGTCAAGCTAGTTAACACATCCATCACCTCGTGTAGTTACCGTGTGGGTGTGGATGTGTGGGTGGTGAGAACATTTAAGATCTACTCTCTTAGCGATTTTCAAGTAAATAATACATAGTATTAACTATAGTCACCACACCATATGTTGTTAAATCCCCAGAACTTGTTCATCTTATAAAAAGTTTGTCCCCTGTGACCAATATCTCCTCATTTTGCTTGATTGTTATTTTGATTGTGTTTTGTTGGTTGGTTGGTTGTTGTTTTCATTTTGTTTTGTTTGTTTTGGCCGCACAGCATGTGGGATCCTAGTTCCCTGACCAGGGATTGAACCCGCAACCCCTGCATTGGAAGCATGGCCTCTTAACCACTGGACCGCCGGGGAAGTCCTGGTTGGTTGGTTTTTTTTATTTTTTACTTTTATGTTTCTTTAAACTTTTTAGTTTATATTGGAGTACAGTTGATTAACAGTGTTGTGTTAGTTTCAGGAGTACAACAAAGTGATTCATTTATACATATACATACATCAATTTTTTTCAAAGTCTATTCCCAATTAGATTATTACAGAATGTTGAGCAGAGTTCCCTGTGCTAGGTTGGTTGGTTTTTTAGAATAAGAAATTTGGAGAGATCGCCAGCAGATACAGAATTCTGTGTGACTCTTGAATATCTCTCAAATCTGTTCATGCCTTCTGTTTCTACTGCTTGAGTCCAGGCTTCCTCTTCTCTTGCCTGCTCCTCTCCAGAAGGAAGCCCTCTCTGACCTCCAGTCTGGATCAGATGCCTCCTTTGGGGCTCCCACAGCCCCTGGGGTTCCCTCATAACTGTTCTGATCACTCTACATCATCTCTATCTGAGGAACGAGTCTGTCTCCACCACTGGAGTCCCATGAGGGCAGGGCTGGGGGCAGAGGAGGGTTTCAAGAAATGTTTGTTGAATGAATAACAAATAAGTTCAGATGTTGAACAGGGCTCTTCATCGGAGGATTTTTTTTTGGGGGGGGGCTGCATTGGGTGCTCGTTGCTGTGCCTGGGCTTTCTCTAGTTGCGGTGAGCGGGGGCTACTCTTAGTGAGTGTGCGGGCTTCTCATTGCTGTGGCTTCTCTTATTGCAGATCATGGGCTCTAGGCGTGCAGGCTTCAGTAGTTGTGGCACGTGGGCTCAGTAGTTGTGGCTCACGGGCTTAGTTGCTCCGCGGCATGTGGAATCTTCCCGGACCAGGGCTCGAACCCGTGTCCCCTGCATTGGCAGGCGGATTCTTATCCACTGTGCCACCAGGGAAGTCCCCATCAGAGGATTTTTGAGAAGTGGGACGCTGTCTCTTCCGCTCTCTTCCCTTCATTTTTCTATGGGGGAGGGGGGGAAATTCCTTCTGATCCAAGACTTGGGAGTTGTCATAATAATTCATTCCTGAATGCTGCAGGGAAGTGACTGTGGTTTCTGTGGAAAGTCCCAGAGAAATTCTTATTTTCTTGGCTCCTGTAACCAATTCAACCCAAATTTCTTTGCTGAGGCCATCCTCATCAACTTTTATTTTTACACTTTCCCAAACCTTTTTAGTGACAATTTTCAAACAGAAAAGCTAAACTAATTTCACAGTGAACACTCGTGTACCCATTACCTAGATTTGACCATTCCCATTTTACTCTGCTGTTTGCTTTATCACACATCCACCCGTCTTTCCATCTCTGTCTATCCATCACTCCCTCTGATTTTTCTGATGCATTTCAAAGTCGATGTCACCAGTACACTTCCCTCTCAACGCTATCGCGTGTGTAGCTCTGTGCCAGCCAGATTCCTATCATGAATCAGAAACTTACCATCATTTAGAGGGTTTCCTTGCACCCCTTCTGGGTCCATTTCTGGGTTTCGGAAAGGAGTAGGGGAGATAGGAGTAATGCAGTGGAAAGATGGGGGCTAGACCTTGAAGGCCCTCATAGACCATGATGAGGAGTTTAATAGTAAGATCACTACTATTGTTGATAATGATGATGATGAGGATGATGATATACTGGATATTTTTTGTTTGCTCTTTCAGGTCCGCGCTCCACCTTTACCTGTCATACTCTTGGGAATGGGATCCAACCTTGGGAGGCTGATCACTATGGACTACCACGGGCTTTCTTGACCTCTAGTTTCCTGTCTGGGTTGGCCAATGGGGACGCTGACAAGAGATTGGAAGGAGGGGCGTTTATTTCCCCAACTCCCTCCCTGATGCGGCGGTTGCCTCCAGCTGGCTGTGTCTTTCCACCCAAGGCCACAGCTCCTGTCTGGAGGTCCACTCCACACACATCTGGGTTCTTTCAGGCCTGGGGGTAATCAAAGCTCCCATCTTTCTAGACCTGAAGTGCTGCACCACCCTTGTGGTTTCCCTGCTCACTGCTGCATCTTTGTAAATAGTCTTTTATTTTTTTTAATTGAAGTATAATTGATTTAGAATATTGTGTAGTTTCAGGTATACAGCAAAGTGATTCAGTTTTGTGTGTTTGTGTATGTGTATTTTAGATTCTTTTCCATTATAGGTTATTACAATATATTGAATATAGTTCCCTGTGCTATACACTAAATCCCTATTGCTTATCTGTTTTATACATAGTAGTCTGTATCTGTTAATCCCATATTCCTAATTTATCCCTCTTCCCCCTCCCTTTCCCCTTTGGTAACCATAAGTTTGTTTTCTATGTCTGTGACTCTGTTTCTGTTTTGTATATAGATTCATTTGTATTATTGTTTTAGATTCCACATATAAGTGATATCATATAATATTTTCTTTCTCCGTCTTCGCTTAGGATGATGTTCTCTAGGCCCATTCATTTTGCTGCAAATGGCAATATTTCATTTTTTTGTGTGGCTAATAGTAAATAATCTTTTTATTAAATTCTCCCCAGTCGCTCAGTTTGGATTTGCTGTTTCCTGCTTAGACTCTGAGTGATGCAGCAGCTAACTGTACTGAGAACATCCTAAGAGACATTCTTCCAAGAGCTTTATAGGAAACAATGTATTTAATCCACCTGATGACCCTATGGAGAAACAGAGGTCTGGAGAGGTGGTCTCTAGCTCTAGTTTCAGAATGAGGAAGTGGCTGACCCAGGATTTGAACCAGCAGGAATCTGAACTGCTAAGAGTAACTAACTGGGAGCCACTGTGGGAGTTTTAAGCCAAGAAGTCAGGTTGGTGTTTCGAAAGCGCCCTCTGGTGGCTGGGAGGAGCACTGTCAGCTGAGTTAGCATCTACCCTGTCTCTGCAGAGAACTTCTATTTGGCTAATGTGTCGACAACATTCAACTAAATCCTGCACCGGAGACCCAGACAAATGGGCTCTGCCTGGGTTCCAGGATGTCTTCTTGGAGGAGGTGACGTTGGAGCAGGGCTTTAAAGGACAAGTAGCAAAGGCCTGAGAGAATCCACCTTGTTCTGGGAAGAGGGTGCAGCATTGTGTCAGGGGAAGCCCAGCCATGAGGCTGAGGAAATAGGTCAGGACCCATTTGGGAAAGTACCTTGGCTTTGGGACTTTGTCCTATAACTCACTTTGGAGCTTGCAAACCAGCAAATTTCAAAGACAAAATTGGAGGTCAGACATAGGGTGGTCAACTTTTTATTCTGCCAGTTTGGACTTAAAAAAAAAAGGGAGAGAGAGAGAGAGAGACCATTTTATTCATTCTAAAAGCATTTATTGAGCACCTACTGTATATTAAGGAATGTTCTGGGGCAGGGTCTGCATTTGTTTTTCTCACTGTTGTACCCTCAGAGTCGAGAGTCATGGAAAGCCCCTAATAGAAGGAATGAGTAAAATTAAAGACATTTGCTAGGGCAAGGTCAGTGTGGGAATAAGCTGCTGGGAATGAGGTCAAGGTGTGTGGGGTTGTAGATGAGCTTGGAGATAGAAGGGAATAAATTTGGAAGTCTTCAGTCTTTAGATTATTATCAGTTTTAAAAATAATTCATTTTATTTTTATGGTTATTTCCTATATTCTGGGGATTTGGGTAGGGCTCATACTATATACTGAATTCTTGAAAAAATATGATGCAAATGTTTCTGTACATACTAGGGCACAAACCATTTGTGTCTTCTCAGATCCCCTTGGCCACCTCCTTCCTAGTGAGCCAAACAAGAAAGAGGTGAAATAACTCGCCCAAGGCCCCGAATTTGTTGAGTTGCAAAGCCGGGATTTGAATCCTGGGCAGATTGGCCCCAAGCTCTTGTGAAAATTAATAAACAGAAACCTCATTTAAAATGGATTCCGGAGGCCAGAAGGGGGAGCTCTCAACCTCTATCACTCCATGTTAATTGCAGACCTACAAGAAAAAAGGGACCTTTGCGTTTCCAACAGAAACAAGGTTACTACTTTACTACTCAGCAGGAGGAAGGAAGAATTTCTTCTCGCCCAGCAACTGCCTGGCCAATGAGTCTGTCACAGCTCAGCCAATGAAAAGCCGCTGCACTTGAACTCCCAGTTTCCTTCAGTGAACTCTGTTTACAGCAGCCCCTCCCAACTCCCCATTCTCCCTTATAAAAGAAGGTTTCTCCTTTGTTCTCCAGACTTGCATATGATTTCCCATAGATTGCATGTCCTGAATTGCAATTCAGGAACTTTGCTCTTCCTGAATAAATCCATTTTGCTGGTAAAATAACTGGCCATTTTTAGCATGTTTGTATCAAAATCTCATCTTCTTTAATCTCACAGATACAAAAATTCAGAGCAAAGTAAACTCAACGGAGCAGGGAGGGCATTTCTCCCTCCAACAGAGGGAGACTCTCTCCAACAGAGTCAACTAACTGCACACACCACGATGGTGGAGAAAAGGCTGTGTGTGTGTGTGTGTGTGTGTGTGTGTGTGTGTGTGTTTATCCCATAAATAATACATGGACTCAGTCTTGCTGTTGAAATTCAGGGCTTCCCTGGTGGTGCAGTGGTTAAGAATCCACCTGCCAATGCAGGGGACACGGGTTCGAGCCCTGGTCCAGGAAGATCCCATGTGCTACGGAGCAACTAAGCCCGTGCACCACAACTACTGAGCCTGCGAGCCACAACTACTGAAGCCTGTGCACCTAGAGCCCGTGCTGCACAACAAGAGAAGCCACTACAAGGAGAAGCCCGTGCGCCACAACTAGAGAAAGGCTGTGCGCAGCGAAGACCCAGCACAGCCAAAGATAAAAACAAATAAATAAATAAATTTATTTTTTAAAAAAAAGAAATTCAAAGGATACCCACTCAGGTAGAGTCAAAAGTGAAAATTCCCCCTTGTCAAGATTTCCCATTAACAAGAACCTACAGGTATAGCACAGGGAACTCTACTCAAGACTCTGTAATAATTTATATGGGAAAAGAATCTGAAAAAGGATAGATACATGTATGTGTATAACTGAATTACTTTGCTGTACACCTGAAACTAACGCAACATTGTAAATCAACTATACTCCAATGTAAAATAAAAATTAAAAAGATTTCCCTGGTGAGTCTCTTTCTTCTTAGTTGCAGCAGGGGCCACCATGCCATGGGGATTTTCCTCTTAGGGACTCCGGAACAGGGAGACACTGCATTTTGTGGGTGAAAATGCCAGCGGTAAAGAGAAAGCTGACACTTGCTGAACACTCATCATGACCCAGGCGCCGTCCAGAGCTCTGTCCACATATTAACTCACTTAATTGTCATGACAGTAAAATGCAAACTCCTTACTCTCATGACCCCGTCACTGCCCCGCTCTCAGACATCACCTCCTGCCACTCTGCTCCCTGCCTTTTTCACTCTAGCCTGCTTCCCATTCTTCCTACACACCAAGCTCATGTCCACCCCCAGCCCTTTGCACTGGCCATCCCCTCTGCTGGGAAAGCTCTCTCTCTCTCCATCTTTGCACGGCTTCCTCTCCTTCATTCTCTTGTCGGCTGGAGCGTCACCGCCTCTGAGTGGGCTTCCCTGACCACCTTATGAGAAACAGTATTTCTTCTTCCGCACCCCCAGCCCTCCAGCCCTCTACTCTGCTTTACTCCTCTTCGTAGTAGTTCTCTCTTCTGACGTCCTATTGTACATCTCTCTGTTTTTTATTCATCTGCCCCACATGAATGTCAGCTCCATGAAGGCGGGAACTTTGTCTCACTGTCCTTTCCTCCTCACCCAGAGCAGTAGGAGCTCAATAAACATCAGGACCCTGAGTGATGGAAACAATCTGTCGAGGGAAAACTGCTATCATCCCATTTTACAGATGAGGAATCTAAGGCACCGGGAGGTTAAGTCACTCAGCTGACAAAGGGCAGAGATGGGATTCAGATCCAAGCAGCCCAGCTTAAAGATTGGACCAGGGACCTGCAGGTTTCCCATATCATTTAGCTTTTGCTATAGTAATGCTGTGTAACAAACCACCCCGACTCTCAGTAGCATTTATGTAGCTCACGAAGTTTGTGGTGGGCAGTTTTAGGCTGGGCTTGGCTGGATGGTTTTCCTGGGCTCAGCTGTGCTTACCCACATGTCCTGGGATCTGCTGTTGGCTGATCTAGCCTGGTCTTGGCTGGGAGACTTGGTTTTGCTCCACATGTCTGTGCTTTCCAACAGGCTAGCCCAGGCTTGTTCTCATGGAAGCAAAAGTACAGGTAAAAATGTGCCAGGCCCCTCAATTAAGACGTAGGCTGGAGATGGGCCCTCTGTCACTTCCAGCTCATTCTGCTGGTGAAAGCCAAGTCACACAGCCAACCCAGAGTCATATAACTACAAAGTTACATGGTAAAGAGCATGGATACAGGAAGGGGTGAGGAACTGGGGCCAAAAGTACAATCTACCATAGTTCCCATCAGCTGAAAGATCTTGGGCTCTGCTCCCCAGCAGGAGAGGTCAGAGGCCATTTGGGAGAGGACCCCAGGGAGCTCCCGTTTCATGCTTCTTTGAAGGAAACGCTCAGGGTCAAGGTGGGCAGGGTTTGTGTGTGGTGGGGGAAGGGAACAAAGTAGTAGAGAGTGGCTGGGGGAAGAAGCTGTCGTGTCTGCATTTCTTGTTTGGGTGTGGTTGTCTAGAGGAAGCTGGCCGGAAGCTTGGAAGGCATCCACGGTACCTGGTTGAGGAGTGAGTGCTTTATTTGATCTTAGTCATGGCATTATCTGATTTGAGGTTTTTCATCTAAATGGATTAATCTAGATCTATCTATTTATCTGTCAATCAATTATACATTGGCTATGTTTTTCTGAATTTTTGTCTTTGGCTCAATGAAGCATTGGTTTGTAAATAAAAGTACAGATGAGGGTTTCATGCATCCTGAGATCTTCTGAGTCATTTCAAAATCTTTCCTCCTAGTTCTTGTGTAAGCTTTGGGCTTTGCAAACCCGCCTTCCATCCTGCATGCCCTGCAGAAGCCACTTAATCATCACAACAGCTCTATATAGCCAGACCATGATTATCTCCATTTGACAAGCGAGGAAAATTTAGTGGTTTCCACAAGCCAGTTTCCCAGAACTTTTGCTGCTTGTAAAAATGATTGGACCCAGATGATTCTAGAACTTCCCTGGATACAAAAAGCGAGGCCGGCTACGCTGTCACCAGCAGAATAGAGACAGCTGTCCTGGCACAGGGGCATGAGGCAGGGATTCAGACACACTCCTGTCGCAGGAGGGGGGACCCCTTCCAGGGCTCTTGTCTAACACTCGGAAGTGAACTGTCCAAGGAGACACATGTGCTGACAAAGCAAGAGACTTTATTGGGAAGGGGCGCCCGGGTGGAGAGCAGCAGGGTAAGGGAACCCAGGAGGACTGCTTCGCGACGTTCATAGTCTTGTGTTTTATGGTGATGGGATTAGTTTCTGGGTTCTCTCTGGCCAATCACTCTGACTCAGAGTTCTTCCTGGTGGAGCTCGCATCACTCAACCAAGATGGATTCAAGCGAGGACTCTGGGAGGCTGGTAGGACATATGGACTGGAGTCTCCTCTCTCCTTCTGACCTTTCCCGAATTCTTCCGGTTGGTGGTAGCGTGTTAGTTCCGCATTCTTTACCAGGACCTCCTGTTTAAGATAACTCATGCAAATGGTTACTGTGGTGCCTGGCCAGGGTGGGCAGTTTCAGTCAGTGGTTTCCCTAACACTCCCATCCTCCAGCACCACAGGATGTAGAATGGCGGGGCTGGTCTCTCCGCAGCTGTCATTCTTACGGTAACTGTGGGTGTGTGTTTTTCCTGGTTCCTGGTCTGGAGTAACCTCCATGTCCTCAGGGCTCATAGGCTTTGAGAAGCTCAAGTCCATAATAACAGTGATCCTTTTATGGCTCATCTGGCAAACCCAAGCTTAGTCTTCCACATTTGGTCCCTCATGGTGCATTTGGAGTGTTAATTAATTTCCCTGTGTTTTACCAATCAGAACTCAATTTTTTTTCTTTTTTAAAATTTATTTATTTTTGGCTGCGATGGGTCTATGTTGCTGCCTGCAGGCTTTCTCTAGTTGTGGCGAGTGGGGTCTACTCTTCGTTGCGGTGCGCGGGCTTCTCATTGCAGTGGCTTCTCTTGTTGCGGAGCACGGGCTCTAGGCGCACGGGCTTCAGTAGTTGTGGCACATGGGCTCAGTAGTTGTGGCTCGCGGGCTCCAGAGCACAGGCTCAGTAGTTGTGGCGCGTGGGCTTAGTTGCTCCGTGGCATGTGGGATCTTCCTGGACCAGGGCTCGAACCTGTGTCTCCTGCATTGGCAGGCGGATTCTTAACCACTGTGCCACCAGGGAAGCCCAAAACTCAAATTTTTTGGTTCTTGATCTCAGAGCACTGGGAGACACAGGTATGTCCCAGCCACTCAGAGATACTATTCTGGCCCAGAACAAAGAACCTGGGCTAAGTGTTGGGCTTTTGCAACACTGAAGATGCTCCCAGCTCTCCCCACTCTTATCACTGCATCCCTAAGGGCTTCTTCAGCACTGACCATCGCACCAGGAACAAATGTCCTGTCACCCAGCTTGGAGCTGGAAGGACGTTATCAGCCCCACACCCTGGCACCCTTAGCCTGTGCCCATCAACCTCTTGGGAATGCTGCCCATTTGTTGGGACAGCCCAATGATTAGAAAGTGCTTCCAGACAGGGCCTTGAGGCAGCTGGCCTCTTGCAGCTTGAGTCCTGAGGGTCCCACATTTCCCAGCTGCCTAGGGGCAAGCTTGGCACCCCCAGGCTATATCCTACTCCTGGCTTTCTGTGTCTCTCACAGTGGAGCCAGACTGCTGGGGTTCAAGTTCTCGCTCTGCACTAGTAAGCATGCTTTAGCATCTTAACTTAGACTTTCTGTGCCTCAGTTTCCTCATCTGTAAAATGGGGATAGTAAAAGCACTGACCTCACAGTGTTGTTGTGAGGAAGAGGTGAGTGGACCCATGTAAAGTGCTTCAAACCCTGCTGTGGTCGGAAGCCCTCCATAAATACTGACTGTTGATATTTTAACTATTCATAACGCATCACACTCTTCCAGACACATCGATACTCACTCCTTCACACTGTGAAGGGGAAGGATTCAGGGCCCAGGGTGGCTGGGTATGAAATGATGAGTCTTTATTTATCCATTCTACCGTTTGCAGGCATTTGGGCTGCTTCCAATTCTTGGCAACTACAAATATTGCTGCTAGGAACATTCTTGTAGAGGTCCTTTGGTGGACATACCTATGCACTCCTGTTGAGTACCTAGGCTGGGCTGGAAGTGCAGGGTTAAAGGGTATGCATATGTTTAGCTCAATACTGAGAAACAGTTTTCCACAGTACTTGGATATACTTACTGAATTTTGAGAATTCAGTATTTGAGCCATTAGATTGTATTTCCTGTTTGAATAAAGAAAATTAAGACATACAACTGCAAACACCACCAAGTTGCCCAGACATTGCTTGAATTGAGGGTATTAGTTTCCAATTGCTGCAGTAACAAATGACCACAAACTTTGTGGCATAAAATTACACAGGCTTACTTACAGTTCTGGAGGTCAGAAATCTTAAACAGGTCTTACTGGGCTAAAATCAAAGGCCGTCTTCCTTAAAGAGGTTCTAGAACAGAATCCACTCCTTGCCTTTTCCAGTTTCCAGAGGCTGCCTGTATTCCTTGGCTCCTGGCCACATCACTATGATTTCTCCTTCTCTGACTCTGATCCTCCTGCCTCCCTCTTATAAGGACCTAGGTAGTTACACTGGACCTTTCCTGATAATCCAGGATAATCTTTCCATCTCAAGATCCTTAACTTAATCACACCTGCAAAATCCCTTTTGCCATGTAAGGTCACATAGTCACAGGTCCCAGGGATTAGGACGTGGACATTTTAGGGGGGGCATTATTCTATCTCCCACACCGAGGCACACAGGTTTGGTACCTACAGAAAGATTCGTGAAACCCTCTGGGCCACAGATTTGGACGAGCACTGGCTGTGGTGGCTATGAGTGGGCCATCAGGTTCTGGAAAAGAACATAGAAACCAGATGGCTTGGCTAAATCTCCAGTTTAGCCAAGCTCCCCATACCCAGTTGGTCTCTGAAGAAGTGAGATGCCAGGTCTTCCCTTATTGGTTACTGAGATGTCATCTCTTAATATTATTCAGTTAATGACTTTGAGCTCTTCTTTTTTGCCAGGTAATGTTCTAAGAGCTTCATGAAGACTAACTCATTTCACACGAACAAACACCACAAGGTATGTAGTACTATTATTTCCACTGTATAAATGAGGATACTGGGGCACAGAGAAGTTAAGGAACATTCCCAAGGTCACACAGCTAGGAAATGACAGAGCTGGGATTCAAAACCTAGCTTTGAAAGGGCTACAGTCCTCTGTAGTGAGGCCGATATCGTTATACAGCATTCTCACCCTAGGCCCATGCTCTCCTTTTCTGGAGCACACAACCCTCCACCACCAGTGATATTTCTAAGTGGGCAACGCCACCTTCAGCTGGTTTTCCCTCCCAGAGACTTGGTCAGAGAGGCTTGAGGGAGGAGAGAGAGCCACCTTGTGGTGAGAGTGGGAATCTAAGAACCTGGGCCCAGTTCTCCATGTGTGTACTCCACCCGACCAGTCCTGCATTCTGGCATTTCGTGTCTTGAAGGTACCAACATACTAGTCATTTATTCTATTCTATTTATTTAAAATTTAAAAAATTTAAACTTTTTATTGCCATATAACTTAGAGTACAAAACTGAAGTGTACAGCTTGATGCATTTATATTTATATACATATGTGTTCATTCATGTCCCCACCACCTAGGGCCAGATATAGAACATTCTAATCATTCCGGAAGGTTTCCTTGTGCCCTCTTCCAGTCAATACCACCCAGGGGTGACCACTTTCTGATTTCTCTCACCATGAGTTGATACTTACATAAAAGGAATCATTCAATGATGTACTCTTTTGTCTCTGGCTTCTTTCACTCAACATTGTGAGATTCAGCCGTGTTGTTGCATGTAGCAGTATTGTTATTTTTTTAATTGCTGTGAAGGGAATTCCCTGGTGGTGGTTAGGACTCGGCACTTTCACTGCTGTGGCCCGGGTTCGATCCCTGGTCGGGGGAACTAAGATCCCGTGAACGGCACGGTACAGCCAAAAAAAAAAAAAAAAACTGCTATGAAGCATTTCATCTTATGAACGTACCACACTTATTTACCCAGGTCTATTGTTGATGGACATTTGGGTTGTTTCCAGTTTTTAGCTATTATGAATAGAGCTGCCATCAGCATCCTTGTCTAAGGATATATGCACTCATTTTTCTTGGGTATATACCCAGATGTGGAATTAATGAGGTCATAGGGCAAACATATGTTAGTCTCAGTAGGTACTGCCAAACATTTTTTTTCAAAGTGGATACTGGTATTTTTCAACTCCACCATTTCCTTTTTTTTTTTTTTTCTGCTGCGCCGTGCGGCATGCAGGATCTTAGTTCCCTGGACCAGGGATAGAACCAGTGCCCCCTGCAGTGGAAGTGCTGAGTCTTAACCCCTGGACCGCTAGGGAAGTCTCCTATTATTTCTGTCTTTTTTTTTTTTTTTTAATTTTGCTGCTTTACGGAAGATTCATCACAGTGTTGTTTTTTTTGTTTTGTTTTTTTTAAGAGCTCCTGACTTATTTATTTATTTATTTACTTAATTTTTTTGGCTGTGTTGGGTCTTCGTTTCTATGAGAGGGCTTTCTCTAGTTGTGGCAAGTGGGGGCCACTCTTCATCGCGGTGCGCAGACTTTTCACTGTCGCGGCCTCTCTTACTGTGCGGCACAGGCTCCAGACGCGCAGGCTCAGTAGTTGTGGCTCACGGGCCTAGTTGCTCCGCGGCATGTGGGATCTTCCCAGACCAGGGCTCGAACCCGTGTTCCCTGCATCGGCAGGCAGATTCTCAACCACTGTGCCACCAGGGAAGCCCTATTTCTGTCTTTCAAAACGAGTCAGGAATCTGAGTCATTTGAGACATGCTGAGAAAATCAAAACACTGTATTAAAAGTTTGTCTTGAACAAAGTTTGCTCATTTCTGACTAGTTCCTTCCCTTGTTTGGAAAGCTGCCAAGGTAATTTATTGTTGTTTTAGTTTGCATTTCCTGGGTTCCCAGGGAGGGAAATTGAGCATCTTTTCCAATCTGCTAGCATACGAGATCATTTATGGGTAATGCCATTGTCTAAAGACCTGGGTCCACCACTGGGGGGCACCACCCCAGAGGCACCCTTCACAGTGTTCTGCTCCAGGGTGCATCATTTACATGCACCGCTGTAGACTGCAGTGCTAAGGCCCTGCCTCTCTTTCGCTAGGATAATTTTTTAAAAATTCAAACTTGCTTTCCCAAGTATCCCATCTGGATTTAGCACCTAAATTTGAACCCTGGAGGAATAGTGAAGTGGCCGAGGACACTGTATGGAAGATAATAGTGACCAAAGTCATTGGATAAATATTTACTGAGCACCTATTCTGTTCCAGGCACTGTTCCAGTCACTGGGGCTACTGCAGGGACAGAATAGACAGAAATCCCTGCTCATGTGGGACTTGTTTTCTAAGGAGGGAGACACTAAATACTGTAAAGTTTGACATATGATGGCGATGAGTGCAAAGGAGAGGAAACAGGTGGGGAAAAGGGAGTGCCTGGGTCGGGGAAGATGGTTGCAGTTTTATATAGGGTGGTCAGTGAAGGTCTCCTTGAGAAAGGGACATTTGTGTGAAGACCTGAAGGAGGCATCAGAAGGAACAGCAAGTGCAAAGGTCCTGAGGTAGGAGTGTGCCTGGTGCCTTAGCAGAACAGGAAGGAGGTCAGTGTGGCTGGAGTAGAGGGGGTAGAGGGGCCCAAGGCATGTGTCTTAGGGGAGGGAGTCAGAGAGAAAGGGGTTGGTATAGAGAGTGTAGGACCTTGTAGGCCGTTGTAAGAACTTTGACCTTGACTCAGCCTTTTTTTTTTTTTTTTTTTTGGCCTCGCTGCACAGCTTGGGGGATCTTAGTTCCCCAACCAGGGATAGAACCCGGGCTCCAGCAGTGAAAGTGCTAAGTCCTCACCTCTGGACCACCAGGGAATTCCCTAGACTTATTTTTAAAAAGGATCTCTCTGGCTGCTGTGTTGAGAATAGAAGGGGATTGGGGAAAGGCAAAGGTTGAAACATAGAGACCATTGCAATAACCAAGGTGGGAAAATGTGCTGCCTCGGACCAGGGAAGTAGCAGTGGAGGTCATGAGAAATGGTCAGATTCTAGAGGAAATTTGAAGGTTAGATATGCTAATAGGATAGCAGAGGAAGAGAGGAAGATCAAGCATAGCTCCAACGATGTGGTTTGAGTAGCACACTTAAAAAAACTCTTGGGGACTTCCCTGGTGGCACAGGGAAGAATCCACCTGGTTGAGAATCTGCCTGCCGATGCGGGGGACACGGGTTCGAGCCCTGGCCCAGGAAGATCCCACATGCCGCGGAGTAACTAAGCCCATGCGCCACAACTACTGAGCCCGCGCACCTAGAGCCCGTGCTCCGCAGCAAGAGAAGCCACTGCTGTGAGAAGCCCGCGCACCGCAACGAAGAGTAGCCCCACTCGCCGCAACTAGAGAAAACCCGTGCACAGCAACAAAGACCCAATGCAACCAAAAATAAATAAATAAAATAAATAAATTTATTTTTTAAAAAAATGTAACTCGCAACTTAAAAAAAAAACTTTTATTTTGGACGATTTCAAACATATACATAAGTAGACACAAATAGTATAGGAAACCCTATGTAGCTACCAATGAGCTTCAACAATTTTCAACTTATGGTCGATGTTATTTCTTCTATGCCCCCGCCTCTCTCCATCCCGTATTACATTGAAGCAAATCTCAGACTTTGTTTCATTAAATTTGCAAATCCTTCAGTATATTTCTTCAAAAATATAAGTCCCCCCCTTTTTTTTTTGTTTTTTTAAATTAAAGTATAGTTGATTTACAATGTGTTAATTTCTGCTGTACAGCAAAGTGATTCAGTTATACATATATATATGTATATATATATGCACGTTAATTTTTATATTCTTTTACATTGTGGTTTATCACAGGATATTGAATATAGTTCCCTGTGCTATACAGTAGGACCTTGTTTTTTATCCATCCTGTATATAACAGTGTGCATCTGCTAATCCCAAACTCCTAATCCATCCCTTCCCAAACCCCCTCCCCCTTAGCAGCTACAGTTCTGTTCTCTGTGTCTGTGAGTCTGTTTCTGTTTCATAGATAGGTTCATTTGTGTCATATTTTAGAGTCCACATGTAAGTGACATCACATGATATTTGTATTTCTCTTTCTGACTTACTTCACTTAGTATGATGATCTCTAGGTCCATCTATGTTGCTGTAAATGACATTATTTCATTCTTTTTTTTTTTAAAAGAAATTCACGTTCTTTTATTTATTTATTTATTTGTTTATGACTGTGTTGAGTCTTCGTTTCTGTGCGAGGGCTTTCTCTAGTTGCGGCAAGTGGGGACCACTCTTCATCGCGGTGCGCGGGCCTCTCACCATCGCGGCCTCTCTTGTTGCGGAGCACAGGCTCCAGACGCACAGGCTCAGTAATTGTGGCTCACGGGCCCAGTTGCTCCGTGGCATGTGGGATCTTCCCAGACCAGGGCTCGAACCCGCGTCCCCTGCATCGGCAGGCAGATTCTCAACCACTGCGCCACCAGGGAAGCCCTATTTCATTCTTTTTTATGGCTAATATTCCATTGTGTATATATACACCACATCTTCTTTATCCATTCATCTGTCAATGGACAATTAGGTTTCTTCCATGTCTTGGCTATTGTAAATAGTGCTGCTATGAATTTTGGGGTGCACGTGTCTTTTTGAATTACAGTTTTGTCCAGATATGTTAAGCCCCCCCCTTTTAAATAAACATGCCAGAAAAATATTATTATACCTGTTAACAGTTGGCTCTCACAAAGACCACAGAATGTCAGTAGTGCCACAAAGGGGAAAATTAAGTAAGGCTACTTGAGATTGAGTAAGGCTGCTTCAAAGCAAGGAACTGGATAAGATTAAGCAACGATTATGGCACAATAATGTAGGGTTGGTGAACCCAACAAAACAATAGTCTTGAAACAAGCCTTGATAAGCGAACTGTTGTGTAATAAGTGAGCTCTTTACCTACGTGAGCAATCTGTAATCCTGAAAGGGGAGCTGTTTGCCCAGGTGAATAAACTGTTTGCTTAGATAAATTGGTTTGCATGAATTTCCGGGGGTAAATAATGAATTATTTATTGTTTTACAGACTTATCCTTCTAGGCAAGACTTTCTTGGAACACACCATTAAGTCATGTGGAAGTGCACAGTTTCAGTTCTCATGTCTAATAGAATTTAAAATACCTCGTATGGTTAAATAGCCAATCAATGAATAGATTTCCCTACCTGTCTCATAAAAATATCTTTTCTTGTTTTTTCAAGTCAGGATCCAAGTGAGGTTTACACATTGCACTTGGTTTTGTGTGTTTAAGTCTCTTTTAAGCTGAAGCTTCCTTCCTGTCTCTTTTTATTCCACTAAAATTAACTTTTGACAAAGCTAGGTCACTGTCTTTCAGAGTTCCTGCAGTCTGGATTTCACTGATCGTATCCCTGTGGTGTCATTTAACATGCTCCTTTGCCCCACAAATTCCCTTTTACTTTGTAGTTAGAACTACTGATCTGAGCTGTTCAGCCTAAATAACTATGGCAAACAGTGGGAAGATGGCAGAGTAAGAAGCACTAGGAGTCTGTCTCCCCACCTAGATGACAGTTGCACTGGCAGTTACTGTCTGATATAACTGCTTTGGAACTCTGGAGTCTGTTGAAGGCTTAACAACTGCCAGAGGAAGGCTTGATGGTAAATTGCGGTTCATTTCAGTCAGTCTCATCTCTCAGCACAGTAGCAGCTACCCATCCAACACCCCCAGCCGTGTGACAGGCTGCTATGCTTGTGTTCCAGGAGCAATCTGCATGCAGCTTGTGGGAGCCAGAGGGCAGCAAGGACCCTGTCCTCCAAATATCAGGGATCTGTGCTCTGATCACTGATTGCCACTTTTGATCACAGACAAAGAGGTGGGCAGCTGAGGTTGTTGCACCTTCCCCCATGGTTGTGAGCCCCTCTCTCTCCAGCTAAACTGACTTCCAGGCGACTTACCTGGCTGGTACCTTTTCTCCCCCCTTCACTTTTACTTTTTCCTCTTTTGAGAGCTAGACATTAAAAACAAGGACATTGAAAAACAGCTACGTATATGGGGAAGATTAGGAAGCGACAGTACGTATCCAAGAAAAGGCTCAGAAAAGACCTGAGAAGAACTTAAGTTTGCACCTCAGGCTGATCCTCTGCACAGAGACAGCCTACAACAATTAAAAAAAACAAAAACAAAAACCTGAAACTTCCATGAAAACAATAAAAACAACAAACCCTGGGGGAGGGGAAGAATCTGATGTCCAGAATTACCACTTTCTTAGATTCAAATGTCCAGTGTTCAACAAAAAAAAAATCACAAGGCATACAAAGAAACAGGAAAGTATGGCCATTCAAAGGAAAAAAAAAAATAACAGAAACTGTCCTTGAAAAAGACCTAATGGCAGATATATTAGACAAAGACTTTAGAACAACTGTCTTAAATTTCTCAAAGAACTAAAGGAAGATGTAGAGAAAGTCAAGAAAACAATGTGTGAACAAAATGAAAATATCAATAAAGGGATAGAAAACCTAAAAAGAACCAAAAAGAAATTCTGGAGCTGAAAGGTACAATAACTGAAATGAAAAATTCAGTTGAGGGATTCAAAGGCAGACTTGAGCAGGCAAAAGAAAGAATTAGTGGGCATGAATATAAATAATGGAAATTATCATGTATGAGACACAGAAAAAAAAATATTGAAGAAAAGTGAACACAACCTAAGGGTCCTGTGGGATACCATCAAGGAAACCAACACACGAATCATGGGTGTCCTAGAAAAAGGAGAGAGAGAGAGAGCACAGTGAGAGAATATTTGAAGAAATAGTGGTTGAAAAGTCCCCAAATTTCATGAAAGACATGAATATAAATATCCAGAAAGCTCAACAAACTCCAGGTAACATGAACTCGGAAAGAGCTGCCCTGAGACACATTATAATCAAATTTTCAAAAGACAAAGACAAAGAGAGAATCTTGAAAGCAGCAAGAGAGAAGCAAATCATCACGTAAAAAGGATGCTCAATAAGATATCCAGAAAATTACTCATCAGAAACTTTGGAGGCCAGAAGACAGAGGGTCAAAGGGCTGAAAGGAAAAAAACCTGTCAACTAAGAATTCTATACCCAGCAAAATTGTCCTTCAAAAGTGAGAGAGAAGTTAAGACATTCCCACATAAATGAAAGCTGAGGGAGTTCCTGACCACTAGACCTGCCTTGCAAGAAATGCTCAAGTGAGTCCTGCAGAGTAAAATTAAGACACTAGATCGTAACTTGAAGCTGTATGGAGAAATAAAGATCTCAATAAAGGTAAATACATGGGCAATTATAAAATCTACTATTGTAACAATGGTTTGTAACTGTGCTTTTTGTTTTCTACATGATTTAAGGGACTAATACATTTAAAGAGAAAAACCCAAATTATTAGTAAAAGCTAGTATAACTGTAACTTTGGTTTGTAACTTTAAATCTTGTTTTCTACCTTATTGAAGAGACTAATCCATTACAGATAATTATTCGTTTATTTGGGGGGCACACAATATTTAAAGATGTAATATTGTGATGTTAATAACCTAAAGGAGGTGGGGATGGAGCTGTAAATGAACAGAGTTTTGTGTGTTATTGAAGATAAGGTGGTATAAATGCAAATTAGAGTGTTATAACGTTAGGGAGTTAAGTGTAATCCCATGGTAACCACAAAGAAAACAGCTATGGAATATACACAAAAGGAAATGTGAAAGGAATTTAAACATTTTACTACAAAAAATCAACTAAACACAAAAGAGGACAGTAATGCAGGAAATGAGGGACAAAAAAGCTAAAGAACATACAGAAAACAAATAGCACAATGACGGAAGTATGTCCCTCCTTATCAGTGATTACTTTAATTGTAAATGATTAAACTCTCCAATCAAAAGATAGAGATTGGTAGAGTGGGTAAAAACATATGATCCAACTGTATGCTGTCTACAGGACACTCACTTGAGATCCAAGACATAAGCAGGTTGAAAGTGAAAGGATGGAAAAAGATATTTCCAAACAGTAAACAAAAGGGAATGGGGGTGGCTATATGGTATCAGACAAAATAGACTTTAAATCAAAAGTTTACAAGAGACAAAGAAGGACATTATATATTAATAAAAGGTTTACTACAGCAAGAAGATATAAAATTATAACATATGCACACCTAATGACCAACTGTCAAAATATATAAAGCAAAAACTGAAATTGAAAGGAGAAATAGTAATAGTTGGAGATTTCAATACTCCATTCATGCTAATGGATAGAACAACTAGACAGTGGATAAGTAAGGAAATAGAGGACTTAACACAAAAAAACAACTAACTCTAACAGACGTATACAGAACGCTCTACCCAAAAACAATAGAATACACATTATTCTCAAGTGTACATGGGACATTTTCCAGGATAGACCATAAGTTAGGTGGCAAATGAAGTCTCAACAGATTTAAAAGAAAGATAGGTACAAAGTATTTATCTTATCTGACCATAATGGGATGAAGTTAGAAATTAATCACAAAAGGAAAACTGGAAAATTCACCAAGTTGTGGAAATTAAACAACACTTTTAAACAAGCAATAGATCAAAGAAGAAATCATGGGGGAAATTAGAAGTAGTGGAAGCAATGCTAAGGGGGAAATTTATAGCTATAAATGCTTACATTAAAAAATAAGAAAGATACTAAATCAACAATCGAACTTTACAACTTAAGGAACTAGAAAAAGAAGAGCAGACAAGCCCAAAGCTAACAGAAGGAAGGAAATAATAAATATTAGAGCAGAGATAAACAAAATAGAGAATAGAAAACAATAGAGGAGACCAATGAAACCAAAAGTTGGTTCTTCTAAAAGGTCAACAAAATTAACAAACCTTTACCTAGATGGACTAAGAAAAAAGAGACTTAATTTATTTTTTTTATTTTTTATTTTTTTCCACACACACACACTGTATTTTATTTTTACAAGAGATAGATAGACTGACACCAAGCATTGTACATGGATGACCACAACAAAAGCAACAATGATTGCAATTACCAAACATGAAACACACTTATACTATGTCATAACATTGACATTCAGTCCAGTAATCCTCCACTGTAACAGCTCCTTTACTTTGCAGTGAAAATTGATTTGTATATTCTTTTCCTCTGAGTCCTTGTGGGATTTTTTTTTTTTTAATTCAGACAGAAAGTCACAAAAATTATACTCATCCTCATCAGTTCACTCAGTCCCATGTAATTAATTTCTTTTTTTTCATCTTGATCTTTTGTTAGCACTTTTATGAGTTCATCAGTTTTTCATTAGAGTTCTGAAAATGCTTATTCATTCAGTTCAGCAGTACAGTCAGTTACCAGAAACCTGTACTTGTCAGAGTCTTTTCCATGAATTTCTTGAAGATGAAACTCTTTTATAGGAACATATTTGCAAAATCATCAGAGTACACCCAGAACTGTCTGTAAATGACAAAAGACTTAAAAATGACCATGGTTAAAGATTAGATGAAAGTTCATAATAATGCAGTTGACAAGAAAATTAGTTATTTCTGAGATATACATTTTAAAGTAATAACTAGGATTATTACTTATAACATTATACCAGAACATATAAGATTTTTAGACGTTTCCTGTAATGTCTGAAACATTTATATTAACATATTTCCATACATATTTCCATACAAATACAAATATAAGATTTTTAGAAATTTCATGTAATGTCTGAAACATTTATATTAACATATTTCCATACATATTTCCATACAAATACAAATATAAGATTTTTAGAAATTTCATGTAATGTCTGAAACATTTATTTTAACATATTTCCATACATATTTCCATACAAATACAAGATTTTTAGAAATTTCATGTAATGTCTGAAACATTTATATTAACATATTTCCATACATATTTCCATACAAATACAAATATAAGATTTTTAGAAATTTCATTTTTTTTTTTGTTTTGTTTTTGTTTTTGTTTTTTTCCACACACACACACTGTATTTTATTTTTACAAGAGATAAATAGACTGACACCAAGCAGTGTACATGGATGACCACAACAAAAGCAACAATGATTGCAATTACCAAACATGAAACACACTCATACTATGTCATAATATTGACATTCAGTCCAGTAATCCTCCACTGTAACAGCTCCTTTACTTTGCAGTGAAAATTGATTTGTATATTCTTTGCCTCTGAGTCCTTGTGGGATTTTTTTTTTTTTTTAATTCAGACAGAAAGTCACAAAAATTATACTCATCCTCATCAGTTCACTCAGTCCCATGTAATTAATTTTTTTTTTCATCTTGATCTTTTGTTAGCACTTTTATGAGTTCATCAGTTTTTCATTAGAGTTCTGAAAATGCTTATTCATTCAGTTCAGCAGTACAGTCAGTTACCAGAAACCTGTACTTGTCAGAGTCTTTTCCATGAATTTCTTGAAGATGAAACCCTTTTATAGGAACATACTTGCAAAATCATCAGAGTACACCCAGAACTGTCTGTAAATGACAGAAGACTTAAAAATGACCATGGTTAAAGATTTGATGAAAGTTCATAATAATGCAGTTGACAAGAAAATTAGTTATTTCTGAGATATACATTTTAAAGTAATAACTAGGATTATTACTTATAACCTTATACCAGAACATATAAGATTTTTAGAAGTTTCCTGTAATGTCTGAAACATTTATATTAACATATTTCCATACATATTTCCATACAAATACAAATATAAGATTTTTAGAAATTTCATGTAATGTCTGAAACATTTATATTAACATATTTCCATACATATTTCCATACAAATACAAATATAACATTTTTAGAAATTTCATGTAATGTCTGAAACATTTATATTAACATATTTCCATACAAATAACCCAATGAAAGTTTAGTATTAGTTGTTTTGTTTGTTTTTTTATACTGCAGGTTCTTATTAGGCATCAGTTTTATACACATCAGTGTATACATGTCAATCCCAATCGCCCAATTCAGCACACCACCATCCCCACCTCACCGCAGTTTTCCCCCCTTGGTGTCCATATGTCCATTCTCTACATCTGTGTCTCAACTTCTGCCCTGCAAACTGGCTCATCTGTACCATTTTTCTACGTTCCACATACATGCATTAACATACGATATTTGTTTTTCTCTTTCTGACTTACTTCACTCTGTATGACAGTCTCTAGATCCATCCACTTCTCAACAAATGACTCAATTTCGTTCCTTTTTATGGCTGAATAATATTCCATCGTATATATGTACCACAACTTCTTTATCCATTCGTCTGTTGATGGGCATTTAGGTTGCTTCCATGACCTGGCTATTGTAAATAGTGCTGCAACGAACATTCGGGTGCACGTGTCTTTTTGAATTACGGTTTTCTCTGGGTATATGCCCAGTAGTGGGATTGCTGGGTCATATGGTAATTCTATTTTTAGTTTTTTAAGGAACCTCCATATTGTTCTCCATAGTGGCTGTATCAATTTACATTCCCACCAACAGTGCAAGAGGGTTCCCTTTTCTCCACACCCTCTCCAGCATTTGTTGTTTGTAGATTTTCTGATGATGCCCATTCTAACAGGAGTGAGGTGATACCTCATTGTAGTTTTGATTTGCATTTCTCTAATAATTAGTGATGTTGAGCATCTTTTCATGTGCTTCATGGCCGTCTGTATGTCTTCTTTGGAGAAATGTCTATTTAGGTCTTCTGCCCATTTTTGGATTGGGGTGTTTGTTTCTTTGATATTGAGCTGAATGAGCTGTTTATATATTTTGGAGATTAATCCTTTGTCCGTTGATTCATTTGCAAATATTTTCTCCCATTCTGAGGGTTGTCTTTTCGTCTTGTTTATGGTTTCCTTTGCTGTGCAAAAGCTTTGAAGTTTCATTAGGTCCCACTTGTTTATTTTTGTTTTTATTTCCATTACTCTAGGAGGTGGATCGAAAAAGATCTTGCTGTGATTTATGTCAAAGAGTGTTCTTCCTATGTTTTCCTCTAAGAGTTTTATAGTGTCCAGTCTTATATTTAGGTCTCTAATCCATTTTGAGTTTATTTTTGTGTATGGTGTTAGGGAGTATTCTAATTTCATTCTTTTACATGTGGCTGTCCAGTTTTCCCAGCACCACTTATTGAAGAGACTGTCTTTTCTCCATTGTATATCTTTGCCTCCTTTGTCATAGATTAGTTGACCATAGGTGCGTGGGTTAATCTCTGGGCTTTCTATCTTGTTCCATTGATCTATGTTTCTGTTTTTGTGCCAGTACCATATTGTCTTGATTACTGTAGCTTTGTAGTATAGTCTGAAGTCAGGGAGTCTGATTCCTCCAGCTCCATTTTTTTGCCTCAAGACTGCTTTGGCTATTCGGGGTCTTTTGTGTCTCCATACAAATTTTAAGATGATTTGTTCTAGCTCCGTAAAAAATGCCATTGGTAATTTGATAGGGATTGCATTGAATCTGTAGATTGCTTTGGGTAGTATACTCATTTTCACAATGTTGATTCTTCCAATCCAAGAACATGGTATATCTCTCCATCTGTTGGTATCATCTTTAATTTCTTTCATCAGTGTCTTATAGTTTTCTGCATACAGGTCTTTTGTCTCCCTAGGTAGGTTTATTCCTAGGTATTTTATTCTTTTTGTTGCAATGGTAAATGGGAGTGTTTCCATAATTTCTCTTTCAGATTTTTCATCATTAGTGTATAGGAATGCAAGAGATTTCTGTGCATTAATTTTGTAACCTGCAACTTTACCATGTTCATTAATTAGCTCTAGCAGTTTTCTGGTGGCAGTTTTAGGATTCTCTATGTATAGTATCATGTCATCCGCAAACAGTGACAGTTTTACTTCTTCTTTTCCAATTTGTATTCCTTTTATTTCTTTTTCTTCTCTGATTGCCGTGGCTAGGACTTCCAGAACTATGTTGAATAATAGTGGTGAGAGTGGACATCCTTGTCTCGTTCCTGATCTTAGAGGAAATGCTTTCAGTTTTTCACCATTGAGAATGATGTTTGCTGTGGGTTTGTCATATATGGCCTTTATTATGTTGAGGTAGGTTCCCTCTATGCCCACTTTCTGGAGAGTTTTTATCATAAATGGGTGTTGAATTTTGTCAAAAGCTTTTTCTGCATCTATTGAGATGATCATATGGTTTTTATTCTTCAATTTGTTAATATGGTGTATCACATTGATTGATTTGCGTATATTGAAGAATCCTTGCATCCCTGGGATAAATCCCACTTGATCGTGGTGTATGATCCTTTTAATGTGTTGTTGGATTCTGTTTGCTAGTATTTTGTTGAGGATTTTTGCATCTATATTCATCAGTGATATTGGTCTGTAATTTTCTTTTTTTGTAGTGTCTTTGTCTGGTTTTGGTATCAGGGTGATGGTGGCCTCATAGAATGAGTTTGGGAGAGTTCCTTCCTCTGCAATTTTTTGGAAGAGTTTGAGAAGGATGGGTGTTAGCTCTTCTCTGAATGTTTGATAGAATTCACCTGTGAAGCCATCTGGTCCTGGACTTTTGTTTGTTGGAAGATTTTTAATCACAGTTTCAATTTCATTACTTGTGATTGGTCTGTTGATATTTTCTGTTTCTTCCTGGTTCAGTCTTGGAAGGTTATACCTTTCTAAGAATTTGTCCATTTCTTCCAGGTTGTCCATTTTATTGGCATAAAGTTGCTTGTAGTAGTCTCTTAGGATGTTTTGTATTTCTGCGGTGTCTGTTGTAACTTCTCCTTTTTCATTTCTGATTTTATTGATTTGAGTCCTCTCCCTCTTTTTCTTGATGAGTCTGGCTAATGGCTTATCAATTTTGTTTATCTTCTCAAAGAACCAACTTTTAGTTTTATTGATCTTTGCTATTGTTTTCTTTGTTTCTATTTCATTTATTTCTGCTCTGATCTTTATGATTTCTTTCCTTCTGCTAACTTTGGGTTTTGTTTGTTCTTCTTTCTCTAGTTTCTTTAGGTGTAAAGTTAGATTGTTTACTTGAGATTTTTCTTGTTTCTTTAGGTAGGCTTGTATAGCTATAAACTTCCCTCTTAGAACCGCTTTTGCTGCATCCCATAGGTTTTGGGTCGTCGTGTTTTCATTGTCATTTGTCTCTAGGTATTTTTTTATTTCCTGTTTGATTTCTTCAGTGATCTCTTGGTTATTTAGTAACGTATTGTTTAGCCTCCATGTGTTTGTCTTTTTTACGTTTTTTTCCCTGTAATTCATTTCTAATCTCATAGCGTTGTGGTCAGAAAAGATGCTTGATATGATTTCAATTTTCTTAAATTTAAGAGACTTAATTTATTAAAATCAGAAATGAAACTGGGGGTATTACTACCGATTCTACAGAAAGGATTATAAGAGAGTATTGTGAACAATTGTACTCTAACAAATTGGGTAACCTAGATGAAACGGACAAATTCCTATAAACACAAAACCTACTGAGACTAAATCATAAAGAAATAGAAAATTTGAAAAGACCTGTAACTAGTAAGGAGATTGAATCAGCAATAAGAAAAATCTCTCAACAAAGAAAAGCCTTGACCTGATGGCTTCACTGGTCAATTCTACCAAACATTTAAAAAAGAACTAATACCAATTCTTCTCAAACTTTTCCCAAAAAATTGAAGAGGAGGGAACACTTTCTAACACATTCTGTGAGACCAGCATTAATCAGATACCAAAGCCAGACAAAGATACTATAAGAAAAGAAGACTACAGGCCAATATCCTTATGAACATTGATTCAAAAATCCTCAACAAAATGCTAGCAACAGAATTTATCAGCATGTTAAAAGGACTATAAACCAAGGTCAAGTAGGAGATTTATTCCTAGAATGTAAGGATGGTTCACCAAATGAAAATCGATCAATGTAATATACCACATCAACAGAATGAAAGAAAAAAAAAACACACATGATCATCTTAATTAATACAGGAAAAGCATTTGACAAAATTCAACATCCTTTCATGATAAAACACTCAACAAACTAGGAATAGAAGGAAACTATCTGAACATAATTAAAGTCATGTATGAAAAATCCACAGTGCCATAGTCAATGGTGAAAGACTGAAAGCATTTCCTCTAAGATCAGGAACAAGGCAAGAATGTCTGTTTTCACTGCTTCTATTCAACATGGTACTAGGGAAGTTCTAGCAGACCAGTTAGGCAAGAAAAAGAAATAAAAGACATCCAAATTGGAAAGGAAGAAGTAAAATTATCTCTATTTGCATATGATCTTGTATGTAGAACACCCTAAAGATTACACACAAAAAAACCTTTCAGAGCTAACAAATGAATTCAGCAAAGTAACAGGATACAAATTCAACACACAAAAATTAGTTGCATTTCTATATGTGAACTGTGAACAATCTGAAAAAGAAATTACAAAAACAATTCTATTTATAATAGCATCAAAAAGAATAAAATACTTAGGAATTAACCAAGAAAGTGAAGGATTTGTACAATGAAAATTACAGAACATTGCTGAAAGAAATTAAAGAATGCTCGTGGCATTCCTTGGCTTATAGCTGCACCACTCCAGTCTCTGCCTCCATCTTCACATGGCTTTCTTCTGTGTGTGTCCTCTCCTCTCCTTATAAAGATACCAATCATTGGATTTAGGGCCCACTGTAATATTCAGTATGACCTTATCTTAACCGATTATGTCTGCAAAGACCTTATTTCCAAATAAGGTCACATTTTGAGATTTTGAGGTTCTGAGTAGACAAGAACTTTGGGGGGACACTATTCAACCCCACACAGCTACCTTGAGCAACTACTAATATCAGACTCAGTTATGAATCCCTCCAGAATCACCACTTGGACTATTTGAAAAAGAGAGAGAGAGAATGCTTTTCACTGCTGGGAAATATTTCATTATGCAATAACTTTTGGTGTTCTTTCATCTGAGAGGAAAATTCCTCTTTTCTCTTACCTAAGTGCTTCTGTCACTCAACTCCTTCCCATCCTCCAAAGCTTGACAGAGTGTTTATCTCTGGCTTTGATAATAGTGCAGCTCACAGGACTTTATGATATTTGTTTCAAGAACACAGGGCAAGGGCTGTGGAGAAGTATTTTTCTGAGGCCTGACTGGTGTTAGACACAAGAGCTGATGTTTAGGGTTTTGGATTGTACTGAACCATTGCCGAGTGCCAGATCAGTGTGTGTGTGTGTGTGTGTGTGTGTGTGTGTGTGTGTGTGTGTGTGATGTGTGTGATGTGTGGGGCACCCTAAAATGTGCCCTCTTGCCTAAGTCTTGCCCAAGAAAATTGTGAATGCTATTCTAAATTTAAAAAGCTAAAGAGGCATAACAACCAAATGCAGTGCATGGACCTAGATTGCCTTTTAGTTAAAACACAAATAAGCTTCAGAAGACATTCTTGGAACATTTGGGAATGTTCAAACAAAGATATATATTCAATGATATTATGAAACTATTGTTAACTTTTTGTTATTTTAATTTGATGATTATGATAATTTTGTCCTCTCTTGCCATTTTATTTTTATAATGCTTATTGAAAATGGTTTCTGCTACCAGGGATGGAAAATTTATTGCAAGTAACAGATGTATTGTTTTTAAAGTAATGAAAGTGAGATGTACATTTTAATGAAATGTGTAGAGATTTGGGTTTCCAGAGACTTAATTTTCTTATATGTGATAATGGTATTGTGTCTCTATAGAAGATTGTCCTTATTCTTGGAAGATGCACATTGAAATGTGTAGGGGTAAAAAGTCATGATGTCTAAATTTACTTTCAAGGATTCAACAACAGTACAAGTGGCAGGGCGGGGAGGAAGAGAGAGCAAGCAAATATGGCAAAAAGTTAATAATTGTTTTACCTGGGTGGAGAGTATATGGGTATGTGTTGTTCTATTCATTAAACTTTTCTATGTGTATGGAATTTTTTTTTTGGCATGCAGCTTGTGGGATCTTAGTTCCCCAATCAGGGATTGAACTCGGGCTGTGAACCTAAAACTGCTCTGAAAAAAATAAAGTCTATTAAAATTTTTAAGGGGAAAAGTAGCAAAAGATTTAGAATTTTTGAGGACTTGACGAGTTCTCAGAGAGTGAACAGAGTTTTGATTGGAATGGCCAATCACCGTTTATGAGATGAGCACATGTGGGCACCATACACCTCCTGATTTTATGTAGTGGGCACTGATGCCTGCCCTCCCAGGCCTGAGGATGGGTGTTGAGGTGGGAAACATCCCTCACACATTAATAATAGAAAAGAAACACCTTGAGAATGTAAAGGTTTGTGCTTTTAGAATTTGTTAAAATGTGTTGTACATTGTTACTGAACTTGGATTTGGGTCTGCTCACCCGATGCACAGCAAAGCCAAGGTACTGACACCAGGTTGTGGTGAAGGAAAGTACAGTGTTTATTTGCAGGGCACCAAGCAAGGAGAATGGGCAGCTAGTGCTCAAAAGACCTGAACTCCCTGATGGCTTTCAGGCAAGGTTTGTTTTGTTTTTTAAAATTTTTAAATTTTTTATTTTATTGAAGTATAGTTGATTTACAATGTTTTGTTAATTTCTTCTGTACAGCAAATTGACTCAGTTATACATACATACATACATATAATATTATATTTACTTTTCCATTATGGTTTGTCACAGAATACCCTGTGCTATACAGTAGGACCCTGTTGTTTATCCATCCTATATATAATAGTTTGCATCTGCTAATCCCAACTCCTAATCCATCCCTTCCCAAACCCCCTCCCCCTTAGCAACCAGAAGTCTGTTCTTTATATCTGTGAGTCTGTTCCTGTTTCCTAGATATGTTGATTTGTATCTTATTTTAGATTCCATATATAAGTGATATCTTATGGAATTTGTCTTTCTCTTTCTGACTTACTTCACTTAGTACAATAATCTCTAGGTCCACCCACGTTGCTTCAAATGGCATTATTTCATTCTTTTTAATGGCTGAGTAGTATTCCACTGTATGTATGTATGTGTATGTATGTATATATATATATATATATATATATATATATACCACATCTTCTTTATCCATTCAACTTTGATGGACATTTAGGTTGTTTCCATGTCTTGGCTATGGTAAATAGTGCTGCTATAAACATATGGGTGCATGTATCTTTTCAAATTATAGTTTCTTCTGGGTATATGCCCAGGAGTGGGATTGCTGGATCATATGGCAACTCTATTTTTAGTTTTTTAAGGAACCTCCATACTGTTTTCCATAGTGGCTGCAACAATTTACGTTCCCACCAACAGTGTAAGAGGGTTCCCTTCTCTCCACACCCTCTCCAGCATTTGTTATTTGTAGACTTTCTAATGCTGGCCATTCTGACTGGCGTGAGGAGGTACCTCATTGTAGTTTTGATTAGGCAAGGGTTTTGAAAGGCAGCTTTAGGGGTGTGGGTTGCAGGGTACCTGATCAGCTGGTGGACATTCTTCTGATTGGTTGGTAGTGAGGTAACAGGATATTTGGGGCATCAACATCATCAACCTTCTGGTCTCAATTAGTCTGGGGTCCATGTGCTTATAGTTAGCAGTTTCCATCTGGTGAAAGTCTGGTTTCTGTAAAAACCAGTAATGTGCATCAGACATTGTTATCTATGTCCTTTAGGGGGGAACTAAAACTCCTGTGACTCTGCTATATGGCTGATCTATTGTTTAAATTGTTACCAGTTTCCTGGCCCAACAGTTTTTCTTTGTTACTACATGTTCACATTTTCCTAATCATTAACTCTTGAGCCAGCCTTTTGAGACTCAGGGGAGGCCTGAAGCAAGGTCTTTTACTTCAAGAGACAGGGGACATGGGGAGAGTCCCAAAGGGTTGCGCTTGGTTTCAGTACCTCTGAAAATGGTGTTTATTGCCTCCACAGCACCCCCAAATGTAGCACTCATTCACTTGTTTATTAGGTGTAAATTTCCCTGCTATACACCCTGAATACCCAGGTACCAATCCAGCAGTCTTTCCTCTCCAGGAGCTTATAGCCAGCTAACAAAAACAAGGCAGGTGAGTATATTAAAGGTATACTTAGGATAGATTGAAGATAGAAGTTACAAGGAAAAAGAAATATAGTGATGATGAAATCACACCCCTCTGAACATAATGTTAAAAGCTAAAAACTCCACCAACAAAAAGTAGTATTAATATTTTATCTTCTTTTTGAATGTTTATGTGTTATGCTTCTTTATTCTGTCCTAGTGAATTATGTCAGATTTCCTAAAGGTGGTGCCCTTGTTTTAGGAGCTTTATCTTTTGTTGCTTTTTGCTTTACTTGTGTTTCTCTTGTATTTCACCATGTCTTATGATGTTGGATGTTGATTTGGAAAAGATATTTCTTAGCAAGTTAAAGGAATATTTTGTTTCTATTTTAAGATGCTTTATTTAATAATGAGGAGTTATTTAAAGCTTATTAAATATATTTTAATAACTATTGAGATTATGTGTATGTGTGTATGTGTGTGTGTATATATATATATATATTTTTTTTTTTTTTTTTCCCCCACTCAGGAATACTTATTGAATGCCTCATATGTGCCAGGTGTTGTTCTGAGCACTGGGGCACAGGAGTAATCAAAGCAGCCTAACTGGTAGAGGTACTTTTAGCAGAAGAATTCAAGGTATGTTTCTTAATGATAACTATCAGTGTTTTTGCACTGCCTTAAGGGTCTTCACCCACAGTTCTGCTTTATTTTATACAGAGGGTTTTGACATAAGATTCTATGTTTTAAAAAACAATTCTACTTCTAAAAAACAAGAACAACAACAACAACAAAAAACTAACTCAGCTACCTTACTGTGTGACCTTGGGCAAGTTATATCAACTCTCTGAGGCTTCATTTCCTTTTGTATAAAAAAGTTAATAAATAATATCTTGCTCAGAGGATTGCAGTGGGAATTAAAGGCTAAGTATTAAATGGATAATGCCTATAAAGTTCTTGGCATATTCTTGGCTCATTGTAAGTGTTCTGTAAATGTTAGCTGTTATTGCTGTCACTTTTAGTTCTGTGAGTCAGTGACACCAAATTAGAAGTTCCCCCAGCTGGTGGAGGAAAAACTGAATCATGTTCTCTCCTGCTCCTGATTTTGTGTGATATTTGTGTTTAATCTGTTGATGTAATTGCTAGGTTTTCTAATTCTGAGCCCACATTTCTTTCCCTAGAAAAATTCAACTTGGATATGGTATAGTCATCTTTTAATATACTGTGGCATTCTCCTTTTCCTGATGATGTAATTAGTTATGCAGAAAATCCAATAGACTGTTATTGTTTGTAAAGGGAGGTGGAATGAGAGAATTTGTGAAGGTGGCTTTTCTCTCTTTTGGAAACAAAAGAAAGTGAACTTCCTCCAGCTCTTTTGTCTGAATCTGGGTATTTCTCTGCATTTTGTTTCTTGGTTTATTGTCTTTCTCTACATCAAAGGCTTCTCTCTCACTAATTTAACAGAATTAGACATCCTGAAATGCTTATTGCTTCCTTCTCTGCATATTCTCTTTTGTGTCGCTTTGTTTCATTCTTTTATTAGCTGATATTTCTTGATTTCAAGAGCGTGTCTTTACCTTTAATCTGGTTAGAATTCTCTGCACCAGAAGAAATCATCTTTGACGTGTCTCTTTTCTTTCCCTCGCTTAGGGTCGCTGTCATGTGACTTGAAGATCCAAATTTGCTCTCCCCCACCCATCCCAAGCCTGTTTGACCACAGGTCAAATAAATACCACTGGAGAAGAAAGGATTTATTTATTGAGCACCTTATGAGCTTGTAGAATCCCCACCAAAATCTTGCAAGGGGAGTTGGCTGCTCCCATTTACAGAAGAGAAAACCTGAGACTCATAAAGGATAATTTTTTGGGGGCAGGATTGAGTTTGGAACAGATATTCTTACCATTACATCACATTATCTCTTTAGTGGTTGGCATCTACATGGCTTGAATCCATCCTGAAGGGTAGCATAGTATAGATTTAGGATTTGGAGTCTGATCTTCATTTTCACCTTCAGTAGCTGTTACATCCTAGGAAATTTATTTAACTTTTTCTGAACTTTTTCTCTCTTATGTATAAAACGGTGCTATGTTTAGTCCTTCCACTAAAACTTGGTGAGACTCCATTAGGTGATTCAATGTAAAGTTCTCACCACAGTCTTGGGTACGTAGTTAATATTACAGCTCTTCTCTCTCTCCCATTTCCTCCCTCTTCCCCCTCCCTCTCCCCTTCCTCTTTCCCCTTTTCTCCATCTCCCCACTTTCCTTGCTCTCACCCTCCTCTTTCCTTTCCATCTCCTCTCCCTTCTCTCCTTCCATCACCCATCACCTCCTCTTCTCCTTTTATTCCTCATCACTAACCCCCTTTTCACTTTTTTAAAAATTAATTAATTAATTAATTGATTTATTTATTTATTTTTGGCTGTGTTGGGTCTTTCTTGCTGCACGCGGGCTTTCTCTAGTTGCGGAGACCTGGGGCTACTCTTCGTTGCGGTGCGCAGGCTTCTCACTGCGGTGGCTTCTCTTGCTGCAGAGCACGGGCTCTAGGCATGCGGGCTTCAGTACTTGAGGCTCACGAGTTCTAGAGCACAGGCTCAGTAGTTGTGGCTCACGGGCTTAGTTGCTCCGCGGCATGTGGGATCTTCCCGGACCAGGGCTCGAACCCGTGTCCGCTGCATTGGCAGGCAGATTCTTAACTGCTGTGCCACCAGAGAAGCCCCTTTTCACTTCTTTTATTTTGTGAGGCTGCTAGTTTCCTTGAATAGGAGAAATAGTTAAGAGGTGCATTCCTGGGAGGATTAGGTGTGGTTGATGTTGAGTAGAAAGGAGTAACGTGGTGCAAGGGAGAGAATATGATCAGCTGAAACAGATCCTACATCCAGTGAAAGTATCAGTGACAGAATTGACTCAAGTTAAGGCAAGCAACAAGGATATCTATTTCTTGTGTTAGGATAGGGGTAATAATTAACGAACAAACATGGCTTTTCCTTGAAGATAGGAATGTGTCAGGGTCCCATGCATTTGCCAAGGGAAAATGGCAAGAAGGAAACAGGGATAACGCTATAGAATTAACTTTCCAGTTTTGCATATTTTATATTTATAACTTTTTTATAGGAGTAACTTTTTACTCCTATAATGAGAGAACTAAAGTGGAAATCCCACAATAAACACAGTGAACTTTGATCATTCAATTTTTTTAAAAATTAATTAATTTAAAATTTTTTGGCTGCGTTGGTCTTCGTTGGCGGTGCGCGGGCTTCTCATTGCTTGGCTTCTCTTGTTGCGGGGCATGGGCTCTAAGCACCCGGGCTTCAGTAGTTGTGGCGCACGGGCTTAGTTGCTCCGCGGCATGTGGGATCTTCCCGGACCAGGGATGGAGCCCGTGTCCCCTGCATTGGCAGGCGGATTCTTAACCACTGCACCACCAGGGAAGTCCCGATCATTCAGTTTTGAAACTCACATACAACCCATAATATTTGCGTTGTCACACTAAAACATTTCTACTGTATTCCCCTCCTAAAAAAAAATCAAACATTGAAATTCCATTAACCTGAGATCCCCAAGGAATCTTTTCCTAGAATCTTTGAGTGTTAAAAATAGCCTCTTGTGGAATTCCCTGGTAGTCCAGTGGTTAAGACACCGTGCTTTCACTGTGGAGGGCCCAGGTTCAATTCCTGGTCAGGGAACTAAGATCCCACAAGCTGTGAGGTGTGGCCAAAAAAAAAGAAAACAAAAACAAAACAAAAAAACACCACCTCTTGTTTTCTGTGAAAACCTGGGCTCACTGAGAAATTTATGCCAGGTCTGAGAGATAGAAATAGATGTAGAGAGAGATAGAGATGAAGGTGGGATGTGTTGGGGGGAGAAAGAAAAAGGAGAGGAGCTTCCCTGGTGGCGCAGTGGTTGAGAATCTGCCTGCCAATGCAGGGGACGCGGGTTCGAGCCCTGGTCTGGGAAGATCCCACATGCCGCGGAGCAACTGGGCCCGTGAGCCACAATTACTGAGCCTGCGCGTCTGGAGCCTGTGCTTGGCAACGAGAGGCCGCCATAGTGAGAGGCCCGCACACCGCGATGAACAGTGGCCCCCGCTTGCCACAACTAGAGAAAGCCCTCGCACAGAAACGAAGACCCAACAAAGCCATACATACATACATACATACATACATACATACATACATACATACATAAAAAGAATGTAAGCAGACAAGAATAGCATTAAAAAAATAAAAAATAAAAAAATAAAATTAAAAAAAAAGAAAAAGGAGAGATAAGGTGGGTTTTTTCTTTCTTTTTTTAGTGTGGGGTGTGGGAACAGAAACAGTGAGAGTCATAGCAGATTCCCAATGTTAGGAGGAGGATGGAGGTCTGCAGGTTGCCAGAGAAGTGGACCATTGATTCTGTCCCTTACAGTTCGGTAGTACCAGTAGGATCATCAGGGAAATAGCCATACTGTTCTGATCATCTTCTATTCAGCCCACCTTAAACGGTATGAGAGGACCAAATAAACAACACCCAGCACTGCACAGATGAGATTGATAGCAGTATATAAGCCACATATATTCACAGCCTGGGGTAGGAGGACATTGCATACCGCACAGGGCCACCCAGGGGTTGCACTTAGGTGCAGAGTGAATAAGCAGGGGCTGTAGGAAGCAGGCTTTGTAGTAATGAGGAGGAGGAGGCTTGACCTGGTTCTCTTAGTTTGATGGAAAAATCCAATCATGAAAATTCATGAGGTTGATGCAGGGGGGGTAATACGTGTATAGATTAATCCCTGGGAGATGTCTAGGGCTTTCTGATTAGTATCAAGAACATTCAATCTCTAGAAGAGAAGAACTCATTGTCCATTTCTCCTGCTGACTGAATGATAGTCCAGGCCGTGGGACACAGTGTAAGCACCCAAGAAACTTCCTTTTATTCTTGTTTTTTAAAAGAGCTTTACTGAAGTATCGTTTGCGTACTGCTCAAAAATCCACCTGTTTGGTGTATACAGAGCATTGCAGAAAGAAATTAAGAAGACCTAAATCAATGGAAAGGCATTCCATGCTCATGGATGAGGAGACTTAACATTGTTAAGATGACAATACTCCCCAAGTTGATCTTGTTATTATTTCTGCTGCTTTCTCTCTTCTCCTTCTGGTAGTCCCATGTTTGTACATTGCTAAACCTGATAGTGTCCCACAGGTCCCTGATGCCCCGTTGAATTTTCTTCATTCTTTTTCTTTCTTTTCTTCAGATTGGTTAAACTCTATTGATCTATCACCGAGTTCATTGATTCTTTTGCTAGCTCAAATCTGCTGTTGGGCCCCTCTAGTGAGTTTTAAAAATTTTTGTTATTGTACTTTCAAACTCCAGAATTTCCATTTGGTCCTTGTGAAAAAAAACAATTTCTAACTCTCTATTGGTCTTCTCTATTTGATGGATCAGTATCATCAAACTTTCTTTTAAATCTATGGCATGGCTTGTTTTTAGTTCTTTGAACATATTCATAATATACTCTTTGGAGTCTTTGTCTGATAAGTCTACCATCTAAACCTCTGAAAGACAGTTTCTACTGATTGCTTTTTTTTCCTGTGTAAAGTACCCTTTTCTGTTTCTTGGCATATCTCGTAACTTTTTGTTGAAATTGGACATTTTATTTTTAACTTTTAAAAATATTGAGGTATAGTTGATGTACAATATTATATGAGTTTCATGTATACAACATAGTGATTTACAATTTTTATTTATTTATTTATTTATGGCTGTGTTGGGTCTTCGTTTCTGTGCGAGGGCTTTCTCTAGTTGTGGCAAGCGGGGGCCACTCTTCATCGCGGTGCGCGGGCCTCTCACCATCGCGGCCTCTCTTGTTGCGGAGCACAGGCTCCAGACGCACAGGCTCAGTAGTTGTGGCTCACGGGCCCAGTTGCTCCGCGGCATGTGGGATCCTCCCAGACCAGGGCTCGAACCCGTGTCCCCTGCATTGGTAGGCAGATTCTCAACCACTGCGCCACCAGGGAAGCCCGTGATTTACAATTTTTAAAAGTTATACTTCATTCATAGTTATTATAAACTAGTGGCTATATTCCCTGTGTATACATAGTAGTTTGTGCCTCTTAATCCCCTGCCCCCATTTTGTCCTTCCCTCTCCCCACTGGTAACACTAATTTGTTCTCTGTATCTGTGAATCTGCTTCTTCTTTGAGATATTCAGTAGTGTGCTTTATTTTTTATTTTTAAAATTATTTATTTATTTATTTTGGCATCATGTGGGATCTTAGTTTCCTGACCAGGGATCGAACTCCTGCCCCCTGCAGTGGAAGTGCCAAGTCCCAACCACTGGACTGCCAGGGAATTCCCTCTTAGCTCACTTTTTTTTTAAAGGTAATGGGGACTCCTGGGATGGTGGAGTTGTTAATATATTTTAATATGTTTTGTTTATTTATTTATTTATTTGGTTGCACCGGCTCTTAGTTGCAGCAGGCGGTCTCCTTAGTTGCGGCATGCATGTGCGATCTAGTTCCCTGAGCAGGGATCAAACCGGGGCCCCCTGCATTGGTAGCGCGGAATCTTAACCACTGTGCCACCAGGGAAGTCCCTTAGCTCACTTTTAAATTGGGTTATTTGTCATTTTATTATTGAGGTGTAAAAGTTCTTTATGTGTTCTAGATACAAGTTCCTTATCTGACACCTGACCTGCAAATACTTTTCTCCCATTCTGGCAGTTTTTATTTTCTGAAAATTAAAGCATAAATTTTGATAAGGTCCAATCTGTAAACTTTTTCTTTTGTCATTTGTCCTTTTAGTGTTATAAATAAGAACTAATTTCTTAACCCAAGGTCTTAAAGATTTACTCATATTTTCTTCTAAGAATTTTATAATATCAGCTCTTAAAATTAAGTCTATGACCTATTTTGACTTAACTTTTGCATACGTGTGAAAGGAGGTATCCAACTTCTTTATTTTGCATGCAGATATGCTTGTTTCAGCACCACTTGTTGCAAAGATTATTCTTGCCCCATTGAACTATCTTGACATGTTGTTGAAGATCAACTGCAAATGTGAAGGATTAGTTCTGGACTTTCAATTAGAGTCCATTGATCTAAAAAATAAAGAATAATGATAAGGTTCATTTTTTTCTTTTTTTTTTTTAATTGGAGTATTGTTGCTTTACAATGTTGTATTAGTTTCTGCTGTACAGCAAAGTGAATCAGCCATATGTATACATATATCCCCTCTTTTTTAGATTTCCTTCCCATTTAGGTCACCACAGATCATTGAGTAGAGTTCCCTGTGCTATACAGTAGGTTCTCATTAGTTATTTATTTTATACATAGTAGTGTATATATGTCGATCCCAATCCGCCAATTCATCTAAGGTTCATTTTTTTTCTATAAATTATTTTCCATTTTTTCTTTGTCATAGCAGGTGGTATCGAATATGTCAGTTATTTAGCATGTATTGTCTGAAATGTGCTAATTTTTTTGTTTGTTTTTGGTAGAAGCATCTCTAGAGATTGGTTTTAAATCTTTTTCTGCCAATGCTTTAGTAAAAGGCTAAAGATTTATACAGTCTGAGAACCTACCATTTCTCCCACTTCCTCCTCCATTTCTCTGCCAATGCTTTAGACGTTTCAGCATTCTTCAACTAGGTATGCATGTGTGTGCAGTGTGCATGGGTGTGTGTGTGTGTGTGTGTAATCTTGCCCTTTTTCAGTTCTGTAAACTCAGTGCCATGAACAAGTATGTGGGAACTTCACTGGTGGCTCAGTGGTTAAGAATCTGCCTGCCAACGCAGGGGACACGGGTTCGAGCCCTGGTCCGGGAAGATCCCACGTGCTGCGGAGCAACTAAGCCCATGTGCCACAGCTACTGAGCCTGTGCTCTAGAGCCCATGAGCCACAACTACTGAGCCCACGTGCCTAGAGCCCGTGCTCCACAACAAGAGAAGCCACCGCAATGAGAAGCCCGCGCACTGCAACGAAGCGTAGCCCCCACTCGTCGCAACTAGAGAAAAGCCCACACACAGCAACAAAGAGCCAACACAGCCAAAAATAAACAAATAAATACATAAATTAAAAAAAAAAAAAGTATGTGAAGGCTTTGGGATTAGATTTTCCCCCAGGGTAATATTTCCTTATAATCTGTTCAGAGAGTCAAAAATGGAAACTTCTTTGGGACCACGAGAGATGATTTTCTGGTCCCCATTAACTGCATAGCCCTTACAGTGTCCTGGTTTCCTTTAATTTATTTATTTTTATTAAATTTTTTTAATTAAAAATTTTTTAATTTAAATATTTATTTATTTATTTTTATGTCCTGGTTTCAAGTGAGGCTCTGCGTTACTGGCTTTAAATCACAGAGGACAAATATTGTACCTCCTTCCTGCACGGTGATTAAAAGTCTGTGTATCTCTTTCCCAGATGGTGACTGAAAGTCCATCACCAGGTCCCATGGATTTATTAGATAGGCACTGGGTGTTTTTTGACCAGGATAAGATTTAGTGATCAGTCTCTGAGGCACTTCATTATTTCTGACACCTGTGAATTTAACCTTCTTTCAATCAGGCCCAGTTAGTGAGGGAAATGATATTAGTCTAAAATTCCTGTTTGTTTTAAAAAGGAGACTAGTCCGGGGCTTCTCTGGTGGCGCAGTGGTTGAGAATCTGCCTGCCAATGCAGGGGACGCAGGTTCGAGCCCTGGTCTGGGAAGACCCCACATGCCGCGGAGCAACTAGGCCCGTGAGCCACAATGACTGAGCCTGCGCGTCTGGAGCCTGTGCTCCGCAACAAGAGAGGCCGCGATAGTGAGAGGCCCGCGCACCGCGATGAAGAGTGGCCCCCACCCGCCGCAACTAGAGAAAGCCCTCGCACAGAAACGAAGACCCAACACAGCGAAAAATAAATAATAAATAAATAATAAATAAAAATTTAAAATAAAAAAAGACTAGTCCTTTTGAAAAATGCCAAGGATGTGTCAGATTCCGTACTTAGGACTGAGGCCAGGGCAGACGCAGTCCGTCCTGTCCTCCCCAGTTACAGTCCCCCAGGGAAAATGGACAGTTTAATTGTAAGTAAAGAAAGGATGAACTGGAAAGACACGATCGGGACTCCTTATACTGGGGAGTCAGAGAATAGCTCCAGGAAGAAATAAAATCTCAGCTAAGTCGGGATAAGACAAATCTTTTATGACAAGGACCAAGCCCTCTATACCCTCTGGGACCTTCCTCCCACCCTCACCTCAAGTCCCACCACCGAGCCTTCAGCTGTCAATCAAGCCCCCAGGAAGGACAATTGTGATGTGTATTTTTTTTTTAATTTTTTAACATCTTTATTAGTGTGATGTGTATTGATGTTCCATCAGGACCCCGAGGAAGGGAAGGGAGGACAAGAACATCCTGACTGATTAACCTGAGCACGCTGAGACCCTCCCATTTGATACATAGGTTTCTTTGTAGGGGAAAAAAAAAAAAGACCACACCTGCAGAGAAAGTGGTTTATCGACTGGATCCCCACACAGCGGGAAGATGGTGGAGATGCAGGGAAGGATTTCACCTCTGTCACTCAGAGCATCACCTTCACGCTTGAGATTTCTTGATTTTCTTCCCTGAGGTTTCAAAGGCTTGATTGCATCCAAGGCCACGGGTGGATGCACTGGACAGTAATTGAACACAGTCTTGGGGTCAGTGTTAACGAGTCTATTTGTTTTTCCAGTCAGTCCCATGGAGGGCAGAGGTCTGTTTCTCCTTTGCTTTCTGCTCTTCCCATGTCGACTCCTGCCCTCTCATGCCTGCTCCAAAGACTGTGCTGTCCTCTCTCTGCCCCTCTCTCACCTTCTCTTGCCACTAATCCTTCCCAAATCCTCTTCCTTCCATTTCTCGTCCTGCAAACTCTCTTGCTTCTTCCCCCTCGGACTCTCGTCTCTCCATCTTTTGCCTTTTGCCTTCGTCGCTTTCTCTCTTTACGTCTTTTCTCCCCTCCCTACTCTTCTTCCTCTCTGGGCCTCTGCCCCTCACTCTTCCTCCTGTACATTTCTACCTCATCCCATCTCTCCACCTGCCTCATCCTTCCTTCTCACTGTGGCTCCTGACCCCACCTCTTTATCCAGCTCTGTCTCTTCCCATCTTCCCCGGACGCTCTTACCTTTTTTTTTTTTTTTTTTTTTTTAATGGAGAATTTTGCATTTTTTTTTAAAAAAGGAATTCCTTTATTTTTATTTTATTTATTTATTTTTGGCTGTGTTGGGTCTTCGTTTCTGTGCGAGGGCTTTCTCTAGTTGCAGCAAGCAGGGGCCACTCTTCATCGTGGTGTGCAGGCCTCTCACTATCGTGGCCTCTCTTGTTGCGGAGCATGGGCTCCAGACGCGCAGGCTCAGTAATTGTGGCTCACGGGCCCAGTCGCTCCGCGGCATGTGGGATCTTCCCAGACCAGGGCTCGAACCCGTGTCCCCTGCATTGGCAGGCAGATTCTCAACCACTGCGCCACCAGGGAAGCCCCGCTCTTACCTTTTTTATGGCTAGCAATACCTCCAAGCTCTATCCTGGTCAAAGTTTGGAGAGAGTGAGCACCAACGCCTCCAAAAAATACTCCCAGTTTTTGTGCAACTTTCGTATATTTTGCCTCGATAGATAAAGGGAAAGGTACGTTTGGCATGGTCTGAAAGATAGAAGAAATGGATGAAAACATTAATTGTGGGAGGGTTATTTTTAGTCTTATCAAGAGAAATGGACATGAATGGAACACACGGAGCTGGGTGAGGAGACGCCTGAGGCTTCCGTCTAGGAGACAGTTACGGACATTCCCCCTTCATCTGGGAAGCCACGTGCGCCTCACATGAGGATAAACTGCACACCTGCCTTTCCTAGTACAGTTTTTCCATCTTCCTATATAATCCGCATTTAGAGCACAGCAACGGAATATGGAAGCACGGACAGCGCAATCAAAATACGTTTTCCCTCCATAGATGAATGGGAAAACACATCCATCACCTGAAAGAAGAAAGGCATTGTTCGCTTCTTCGGTTCTCAGGGTTTCATGATCTCTGCAGTAACTCTGACACAAGTCTCTGTTCAAGCTAGCCCATCATCCCCAAGGACCTGCCCTGTACAGACCCCCTGCTAAGCATCAGGGATGTCAAGGTAAATATGGTGTGGTCCCTCCCTCAGGGACTAGGAAGGGTTCTTTAACTTTGGGCAGTTTCTACCTCAGCCTGTGGCACCAGCTCTGAAGCTCTGACCCTGGGTTCAGATTCCAGCCCCACCATCTGCAGAATGCTCACCCTTGATGCTCTGTAGGAGTGCCACCTTGGGGAATGTGCACTCATGCCTCCTCCTGAGAGGGTGAAGTTACCTCATGCGTGTAAAGTACCTTTGGAGAATCCCGGTCACAGTTACCACGCCGCACATGTTAGTTTGTTGCATTTGATTGCTGTTTTGTTGTCATCCTCTTCCAATGTTGATTACCTGGGGTAACTGCGGTAGGAACAGTGGTGTTCTCAGACAGCTGCTGATCGGGAAGAAAAGCAGGAGCAGAGGAGATGGATGCAGGGGGAGTGAGAACAAAGCAGGGGCACAACCAGAATACAATCTGCTGTAGGACCTGCCCTGCATCTCTAACTTTTATTTTCTATTATATTTTGAAGTCATTGTTTACCCTGAACAGATAGACTCAATGACTAGAGGGCTAAACAGAACAGATGAGTGGAGAATCTGACACGTTCTCATTGCTCTCCTACTGACACACGTGAATTCAACAATAAAGCTGAGACTCGGCTATAGCACACTGTTCACAGGACCTGCCCTGAGACCACACTGTTATTTCAAACAGTAAACTCTACATACATCAAAAACTCTTAATTTGAACAACGTAACCAACCCTGGGTGTAGGCTGCCCATGTCTGGGAGATTGGAATGGATATTTAGCAATGAGGCAGGGGTCATGAGGGTTGTTAGTCAATAAGGCCTTTGGCTTTGGTGCCAAACTCACCTGGGTTTAAATTTCATAGAAGTTGCATGAAAATTAAATAAAATGTGAAGCCCTTGGGATATACTCAAGAAATGGCAAACGTGATTTGTCACCGCTATTATTATTACCATTATTTTTACACATCAATCCATGTCTGGGGCAGGCTGTTTCACACCAGTTCTAGCCCATCTCCCCTCTCTCACCTCCATTCACAGGGTCCAGTTGTAGAAATACAGACGCGCCAGCCCAAATCAGAAAGATCCCCAAACGCAGTGCCATGGCAGCTTGCTTTCCTGTGACTGACAAACGTCAGTCTGTTTCTTATATAACCCGTTACCCTGACACCCCTTCAAGCTGATAAGAATCAACCTTGCCGGGACGGTGCTTGTGCATTCCTCAGCCTGAGAGCATGCAGTTCAAGTTTATCTCTCAGATGGAACGTACAGGACATTGGCTGGCAGTTTAATGTCTCCGAGCCTCAATAGTTTGAAATGCATTTAAAATGAGACCAAGGTCCCCTGGTTAGGGCTCCGTGCTTCCACTGCAGGGGGCATGGGTTCGATCCCTGGTTGAGGAACTAAGATCCCGCAAACTGGGTGGCAGTGGCCAAAACAAATAAATAATAAAGTAAGATGAGGCCAAAACGTTTGCAAGATCCTTGTCAGTTCCAGCCTCCTATGACAAGGCAAAGAGCAGAGGGAAAGATGAAAAGGACCATCTTCTCTCATGGGGTTTTCCCCAGCATCCGTCTCACCTGGTTTCCTGACTGCAGACTCAGCACCAGGCTCAAGGCCCAACCAGCTGGCCTGTTGGAGCCTCAGAGCAACCCCATAAGGCAACCGTGCGGGTCTCCATGTGAAGGAGGAAGAAACCGAAGCTCAGAGAGCTCCTCAAGGCACAGGGTGAGTTAGGGCAGAGCCGGCTGTTGAAGCCACTCAGCCTAGTGGACCTTTTCAGAGAGGAAGGTCCCCTGCCATGTTTCACACTCAACCGTATTTATCTGCCCCACGTGGCTTCCCCACCCAATGCTTCCCTGGCTCTGAGCCTCCATTTCCTCACTTGCAAAATGCACATCACAATCCGTTCCTTACAGGGCAATGTGAGTTGTGTCTCTGAGGAGCTTTACGCTGGTGTGGGGACTCTTTACACAGTAGGTGCTCTGAGAACACCAGCTCACCAAATCCAGCTCGGTGCAAATCCATGGGTCCATTTATAAGTCTCCTCCCTTCTAGTTCTCTGATGAACACATCCTGGGTCTTGGAAAGCTATGCAGTAATGTTTTCCCAGAGGAGATAACCAGCCATCATGCCTTCACTGAATGGGGTCCTTGAGGAATCTTTGGGTCTGTTGGGGGAATAGGCATTTCAAGGTTCTCACCATCTATCCCAGAACACTCCTTAAAATGAAGCCTTGATGGCTGCCTTTTAGGCCTGTATGAGTTTATTTTATTTTTATTAATTTTTAAAATTTTTATTTTATATTGGAGTATAGTTGATTTACAATGTTGTGTTAGTTTCAGGTGTACAGCAAAGTGATTCGGTTATACATATACATATAACCATTCTTTTTCAGATTCTTTTCCCTTATAGGTTATTACAGAATATTGAGTAAAGTTTCCTGGGCTATACAGTAGGTCTGTGTTGATTATCTATTTTATGTATAGAAGTGTGTATACGTTCATCCCAAACTCCTAATTTATCCCTTACCCCACCTTTCTAGGCCTGTGTGATTTTATTTTTTTTTTATTTTTATTTTTTAAATTTATTTATGGCTGTGTTGGGTCTTCGTTTCTGTGCGAGGGCTTTCTCTAGTTGTGGCAAGCGGGGACCACTCTTCATCGCGGTGCGCAGGCCTCTAACTATCGCGGCCTCTCTTGTTGCGGAGCACAGGCTCCAGACGCGCAGGCTCAGTAATTGTGGCTCACGGGCCCAGTTGCTCCGCGGCATATGGGATCTTCCCAGACCAGGGCTCGAACCTGTGTCCCCTGCATTGGCAGGCAGATTCTCAACCACTGCGCCACCAGGGAAGCCCCTGTGTGATTTTAAATTGTATGTGTTAACTTGACTGGGGTAAGGGATGCCAAGAGAGCCGGTAAAACATTACTTCGGGGTTTGTCTCTGAGGATGTCTCCAGAAGATATTAGCATATGCGTCAGTAGATTGAGGAAGGAAGATGGCCCTCACCAGTATGGATGGGCCTCGTTCAATCCCTTGAGGGTCTGCATAGAATAAAAAGCCAGAAGAAGGGTGAGTTCACTCTCTGCTTGAGCTGAGACATCTCTCTTCTCCTGCCCTTGGTCATCATTGGTCTTGGTGCTCCAGATTTCAAATTCAGAACAAGACTTACACCACTGGCTTTCCTGGTTCTCCAATTTGCAGATAGCAGATTGTGGGACCTCTCCACCTCCAATTCCTATAAAAATCTTTTCTTATATCTCTCTATATATCCTACTGTTTCTGGAGAACCCTGGCTAATACAGATTTTTGTGCTGAGAATGGTTCTAAATGAACAACATGTTAAGGATGAGTTTTCTGAATTGGTTCTGAGGTTCTTGGAACTGGCTCTCTGATCTGATTAGATTTAAAGACACGAATGGGGAATTCCTTGGCGGTCCAGTTGGGATTCCGCGCTTCCACTGCAGGGGGCACGGGTTCAATGCCTGGTCGGGGAACTAAGATCCCGCAAGCCCTGCAGTGCGGGGAGAGGGGGGGTGGTGGTAAAAAAAAGACACCAATGACTTCCGAGTCATAAAAGATGAGCTCAGGAATTCAAACTTTTAGCCCAACTGCTGCCTAAATGACCTGAGTTTCTTGACCCTGATCTCCTATAGCTGCAGGGCTGAAATTGCTAAAAATCAAACATAGAACCCCATCCTGCCATTGGCTGATTTGGCAACTTGATCGCAATGCAAGTTGAACCCTCAGCTTCTCAGGGTGTCTACTGTTTTTTGTTTTGTTTTTGGCCTCGCCCCACGGCATTCGGGATCTTAATTCGCTGACCAGGGATCAAACCCAGGCCCCCTTCAGCGGGAGCGCAGAGTCTTAACCCCTGGACTGCCAGGAAAGTCCCTGTCTACTGTTAAATGAGGGCACTGATTGAGGAAGTTGGGATCCTGTAAGTTGGAATGGGGACCTGTGGGAAGACTCTGATGAAGGTGGAAGCATTGAGCCCCTAAGTTGTGATATGTCTTCTTTGCCATTGGATGAGGTTTTCCCACCCCCGGTGGAAGCTTCCCCCGCTCCAGTCCAGCAGAAGTGGCCTTCCAACCCCCAGTGGTGGTGACCTCCCAAGACAGAGTGGTCCTTCCACCCACAGTGATGTAGGCCTTTCCACCTGGTCTGAAGGGATTAAGCCTGCATCGCCTGAGCACACGGCAACCCTGCAAGACGATGCTGATTCTCCTCAGGGCCCACTCCCACCACCCCTCTTTGCTTCTAGACCTATTGTTACTAGACTCAAGTCCCAGCAGGCCCCTGAAGGTGTGGGAAATGAGGAGGTGCACGGTACTCCAAAGGAACTCCTTGACTTTTATCATTTACTCAGATAGGAATCTGGGAAGCGTGTGGGAATGGATACTAAGTGTGGTGGATAGTGGTGGAAGGAACCTAAAGTTGGATCAGGTAAAATTTATTGGTACAGGCTCTCTACGCAGAGATTCTGCTTTTAGTATTGCAGCTCAGGGAGTTAGAAAGGGCTCGAACAGTTTAGTTGGTTGATTGGCTGAAACATGGACCAATAAATGGCCCATTGTGAACAAACTGGAAATGCCCTAGTTCCCTTGGTTTAATGCAGAGGAAGGAATTCAGAGGCTTAGGGAGACTGGACTGTTAGAGTGGATTTGTTATTTAAGACTGTCAATGAAAATAATCAATAAACAATCTGCAATAGGAATAGAAAAGAGTTTTATTCGAGCCAAACTGAGGACTATAGCCCAGGAGACAGCCTCTCTCAGATAACTCTGAGGAACCTCTCTGGAGAACCACGGTTTTCAGCACAGTTTTATATAGTGTCAGAACAAAGAATATGAAACAAGTTAGGGGTACATTTCTTCAAGGCTTCAAAAAAAAAAAACAGTCAGCATACACACAGCGAGTCAGTATGGCCTGGGCCCCTGGGAAGGGAGTCTTATAGAAGGAGTATCAGCATTGGCGTCCCAGGAATGGAGGCACTTAATCTTTATTTTTAACATGGACAGTCTTTACTTCTGGTCGATGCACCCTTTTCTTTAATAATTAAAGCAGATGTACAATGTATGTTTGATAGGCCACTAACAGGCTGTTGCAGTTAGCGAAAAATTCAAGTTAACTCATGTGTAAGCCAGAAGGACTTCCCCAGCCCTCAATATGTGAACATTTCTTTGATCAAGACCCACTCACACCCACTTTGGGAAACAGAAACAGAGTCACAAACACAGAAAACAAACTTCTGGTTACCAAAGGGGAAAGGGGGTGGGGGAGGGATACATTAGGAGTTTGGGATTAGCAGATACAAATTACTATATATAAAATAGATGAACAACAAGGTCCCACTGCATAGCACAGGGAACGATATTCAATATCCTGTAATAAACCACGATGGAAAAGAATATGAAAAAGAATATATATATATATATATATATATATATATATATATATATATGAATCACTTTGCTGTGCATCAGAAACTAACACAGCATTGTAAATCAATTATACTTCAATAAAATTAAAATATTAAAAAAATAAATTATTTGTCTTTCCTGATTATTTCTTTCTGGAGATATATTCTGACTCCTCAATATGAGGCTCTCTGGTCATGTCCTGCCAGTTTTTTCGCTCCCTACTTGCACTTACATTGTCCATCTTCCCCAGGGGAATGTAATCTTTGGAAGGACAAGTTGGACCGGGCTCTTTGCCCTGGCATCGGTCCTGAGGGCAGAACCTGGCACATACTTGGCCCTCTGATGTTTTTCAAAAGGCATGTTGCCCTTTAAAAAAAACCCAGATATTCTAGAAAAGTAATATATAAGTTACTAGCTGGGCTTGAATGAGGCAAAATTAAATTCACAGGTGCCAACACAGGAATAGAAGTAATTTAAAACGTTCAAGTCATATTAAATGCATGACTATGACTCCAAATTGCATTTAGTATGGTTTGTATTAAAGGATGTAAAAAGTACACCCAAGACAGTTAAATCTCCTGTATTCCATATCCCACTATTTTCTGGTTGTACCAAAACCAAACAAACAAGCAAACAAAAAACAACTAGCAAATGATTGTACGCTTTTAAAAAAACTACACTTAACAAATGGGATGAGGTAGGATTGCTTTCTTTTTTTGGCTGCTTTGGGTCTTTGTTGCTGCGTGCGGGCTTTTCTCTGGTTGCAGCGGGTGGGAGCTACCGGTGCACGGGCTTCTCATTGCCGTGGCTTCTCTTGTTGCCGTGGCTTCTCTTGTTGCAGAGCTCGGGCTCTAGGCGCGCGGGCTTCAGTAGTTGTGGCTTACGGGTTTATTTGCTCCGCGGCATGTGGGATCTTCCCGGACCCGGGCTCGAACCCGTGTCTCCCGCATTGGCAGGCGGATTCTTAACCACTGCGCCACCAGGGAATCCCGGGATTTCTCTTTCTTAAAAATGTTTCTAGAGCTACTAAAAACTTGCATTTACAAAGGAGTTGAAAAAAGTATTCCTCTGGACTGTACAAGAAGGGAAACAGGGACCACTGATAAGGCATGGTATATGATATTAATCAGACTTCTTTTTCTCCTTCTTCATCAGAGCCTGGATTCTCCTTGTTTTTAGTTTCTCCACTTTCTGCAGGTAAATCTTTAGTTTCTTGGTTAGGTACTTCAGCCTGTTTTCTCTCTGTTCCCCTTTTCCCTTTTGTTTGCACTTTTTTTTTTTTCCTGCCACCTTTTTTTTTTTTAAAGAAGTTGTGTTTTGTTTTGTTTTTTAATTAATTTAATTATGGCTGTGTTGGGTCTTCGTTTCTGTGCGAGGGCTTTTTCTAGTTGCGGCAAGCCTGGGCCACTTTTCATCACGGTGCGCGGGCCTCTCACTATCGCGGCCTCTCTTGTTGCGGAGCACAGGCTCCAGACGCGCAGGCTCAGTAGTTGTGGCTCACGGGCCCAGTTGCTCCACATGCCGCGGCATGTGGGATCTTCCCAGACCAGGGCTCGAACCCATGTCCTCTGCATTGGCAGGCAGATTCTCAACCACTGCGCCACCAGGAAAGCACTTCCTGCCACCTTTTTGACTTCCTTTCCACTTTTGCAGCAGCAGGTTTAGCAGACCAGCCCTCCCATCTCCTCCTGGGCTCCTCCTTCATAGTCTTGGGTATCATGGCTGTGGGGAGGGTGGGTGCCCTGTGCCTACCTGAAGGGCACGCTGAGATCCTTCCCAAGATGGGCTGCCTGGCCCCTGTGCTCCTCCCACCACCCAAGCTGCTGGGACCCTTGGCCAAGTAGGGTGGTGGGAGGGTGGTGGGAGAACCAGATGGAACTGGATTGGACCTGTCATTGATTTTTTCTTCTTTTCTATTGTATTTTATTTTTTTGCTTTGCTGAGCAGCTTCTGGGATCTTAGTTCCCTGACCAGGGATCGAACTCATGCCCCCTGCAGCGGGAGTGCAGAGTCCTAACCACTCACCGCCAGGGAAGTCCCTGTTATTGATTTTTAATATAATTCCATCGTGGTATGAGAACATAATTTCTATGACCTGAGTCCTGCCAAATTTACTGTGACTAAATTTTTGGTCCAGAATATGGCCTATCTTGATAAATGTTCCATGTATACTTGAAAAGAATTTGTATTCTGCTCTTGTAGAGTGCAATGTTCTACACGTATCAATTATGTCACATTGGTTGATAGTGTTATCCAGTTCTATTATATACTTGCTGATCTTCTCTCTGCTTGTTCTATCAGTTACCGAGAGCAGAGAATTGAAATCCTGAACTATAATTGAGGATTTATGTTTCACTCTGCAATTCCTTCAGTTTTTGTTTCACAGATTTGAAATTCTATTATTGAGAGCATCCATGTTTAATAGTTGTATCCTCTTGATGAACTGACTTGTTGTTCATATGAGATGATCTTTATCCTTGATAGTGTTCTTTGATGTGAATTACGCTTTGTCTTATATTAAAATAGCCATTCTAACTTTCTTTGAACTAATAGCATGGACATGGTGAGTTTTACCTTGTTTGGTGCTGGATATTTTTTGTCTACCTATACATATTATTGAGTTTTGTTATCAAATTCAGTTTAGCTTTTTGGAAACAGTTGGATCCTTTTGGTCTTGCTTTTATATTTTGTTAGGCAGGTCTGGAACAGTGCTCATCTGGGGCTAATTTTTGCCGCTACCGAGGCAAGACCTTCCTGTGTCCAGCGCCCCGTAAGTTATGAATATTTCCATTCTGGCCGATGGGAACAGTCATTATTCCCTGCCTGATGTGAGGGCCAGGCCTGACCTCTAATCCTTTCAGATTGTTTTTAGCCCAGTCCTGGTAGTTTCCTCACCCATATGTGATGGTCAACACTCTTCTGCAGATCTCCAGAGTTCTCTCTCTGTGCTGCCCTCCTCTCACTGGTGTTCTGGCCTGTGAACTCAAGCTGCCTTGATTTCCTCAGACTCTGAGATCTGGATTATCCTTGGCTCAGACAGGGTGCCAGGCTCCACCTGAGTTCTCTTTCCCTGTGCTATGGACTGGAAATTCTCTCAAGATAAAAAGCTGGTGTCATCACAGGGTTTGCCTTGATTCCTTTCCCATCTCTCAGGAATTACTGCCCTTTGTTGCTTGATGTCAGGTGTCTTGAAAACAATGTATTTTGTCTAGTTTTTGTTTGTTTCATGTAGGAGGATAAATTTAGTCCCTGTTACTCCATTTGGAGCAGAAGTAGAAGTGTATCATTTTATTTTTAACCTACCTGTATCATTGTATTTGCAATGATTATCTTGTAGACACCATATAGTTGGTTCATGTTTTTATTTTTTTATTTTTATTTTTAAAAAATATTATTTACTTATTTATTTATGTATTTTGGCTGCTCCGGGTCTTAGTTGTGGCACTCAGGATCTTTAGTTATGGCATGCAGATTTCTCAGTTGTGGCATGTGGTCTCCTTAGTTGCCCGACCAGGGATTGACCCCGGGCCCCCTGCATTGGGAACGCAGAGTCTTACCCACAGGACCACCAGGGAAGTCCCTATTTTTAATCTCTTCTGATGATTAGTCTTTAACAATTTAATAATTGGTCTTCCATGGTGTTTTTAGGGGTTGTTCTAGGGAGTATAATACTCATACTTAACTCTTCACTATCTACTTATAATCAATATTTTGCCACTTCAAGTGAAATGTAGAAACTTTATGATAGTATAGATTCCTTTACCCTCTTCCTTTATGTTATAGTTGTTAATGGGAGAGGCATTTAATTGAGATTTCACGGTTGGTACAGTATTTCAGTGGCATTGTGACAACAAGGAGGGAGACAGAAAGAAAAAGTCATTAGAGGCAAGATGGTTAAGGGTGGAGACCCAGTTACTGGGTAGTAAGAGAAAGGATGGAGAGGAGACAGTGACAAGGGTGAAGTTATCAACTGAGGACGGGACTTTTTACAGGGACTGGTTGATACTGACAACAAGGAAGGGTACCATGTGATAGAGTCTGATTCTGAAGGCATAAAATCAAAGCAGTTGGGAGTAATATTGGACTAGGACCAGAGACTCAGCTTCCTCGTGCTAAAAACACACATTGGAGGCTTCCCTGGTGACGCAGTGGTTAAGAATCCTCCTGCCAATGCAGGGGACACGGGTTCGAACCCTGTTCCAGGAAGATCCTACATGCCGCGGAGCAACTAAGCCTGTGCGCCACAACTACTGAGCCTGCGCTCTAGAGCCCACGAGCCACAACTACTGAGCCTGTGCTCTAGAGCCCACGAGCCACAACTACTGAAGCCTGTGTGCCTAGAGCCCATGCTCCGCAACAAGAGAAGCCACTGCAGTGAGAAGCCCTCACGCTGCAACGAAGACTAGCCCCTGCTCGCCGCAACTAGAGAAAGCCTGCACACAATGAAGACCCAATGCTGCCAAAAATAAATAAAAATAAAAATAAATAAATTTATTTTTAAAAAACCACACATATTGAGATTTTGATTTTGGCTTAGGATGTGGAGAACGTGGAAGACCTTAACTTCTGCAATAACACCAAGAAATATCTGGACATTATAAAATGTCACATATTGGAAAATTAAAGAGAAATGGAAAGGGAATTCCCTCGCGGTCCAGTGGTTAGGACTCTGCACTTCCACTATAGGGGGCACGAGTTCGATCCCTGGTCAGGGAACAAAGATCCTACAAGCCTCAGGGTGTGGCAAAACGAACAAATAAACAAACAAACCCGCCAAAAACAGAGAAATGGAAATGGACACAAGAGAGCCCCTCTGGTTACCATAGAAGGGAGCCCTTCATAGGTGACTGGCAAGCCATGGCAGCTTCCTGAGGCAAATCCTGGGTCAGGGAGTTGGGAGGTGGAGGAGAATATCTGTCAAAGACAGATTTTACTGTGTCCACAAGAAGCCAGTTGATTTACTGGTGACAGCAGGAACAGATGGGATGGACTGGAGTCTGGCAGACCACCAAACACAAAATTAGTTTTCTCGGTATAATAATTCTCTCCTCCATCTCTACTCCAATTTTATCAAGAAAAGGTAATTTAAGGTAATACTGAAAAACAGAAAAAGTGTTATCAGTTTGTGCTTTTTTTTTACAGCTTCATTTAGGTATAATTGACATATAGTACACTGCACATATTTAAAGGGTACAATTTGATGATTTTTGACATATATGACCACCCCAGAAACCTCACCATTACCACAGTCAAGATAATGAATGTATCCATCACTCCAAAAGTTTCTTTGTTCTCCTTTGTAATCTATTCCCCCCTCCTTCTCCATTCTAGATAACCACAGATCTGCTTTCTGTCACTGTAGATTTAACTTTCGTTCTCTGAAGTTTAATATAAGTGCAATCGTACAGTATGGACTCCTTTTTGTCTAGCTTCTTTCATTCAGGATAATTATTTTAAGATTCATCCACATGGCTGTATGCATCAATAGTTCATTCCTTTTTTTACTTAGTAGTTTTCCATCATGAAGACATGTCATAGTTTATTTATTTTTACACTGTTGATGGGCATTTGAGTTGTTTCCAGTTTTTGGCTATTATAAATAAAGCTGTTATGAATATTTGTATAAAAATCTTTGTATGAACATATGCTTTTGTTTCTTTTGGGTAGTACCTGGGAAAGGAATGGCAGAATCCTATGGCAAGTGTATGTTTAATTTTTTAAGAAATTTCCTAAGACTGTGAACAAAGCAAAGTGTCCACTCTCACTACTTTTATTCATTGTACTAGAAGTCCTAACCACTACAATAAGTAAAGAAAAGAAATAAAAGGTCGACATGCTGGAAAGAAAAAAAAAAACTGTCCCTATTTGCACATGACATGATTGTCTACTTAGAAAATCTCATGGAGCCCACAAAAAAGCTCCTAGAACTAATAAATGAGTTTAGCCAGATTCAACACACAAAAATCAATTGCACTTATTTTCTATACCAGCAATGAACAATTGAAAACTAAAATTTAAAAGTACCATTTACAATAGCCCCATAAAGGTGAAATAAGTATGACTCTAACAACATATGTTCAGGACCTGTATCCTGAAAACTGCAAAACTAGAATTCTCATCCATTGCTAGTGGGAATAAAAAAATGATACAAGCACTCTGGAAAACAGTTTCTCAGTTTCTTGTAAAGTTAAACACACTCTCGCCATATGACCCAGCAATCCTACTCCTAAGTATTTACCCTAGAGAAATACAATTTTATGTTTAAATAAAAACTTGTACCCAAATGTTTACAGCAAACACTTGTACACAAATGTTTACTTTATAACTGCCCAAACTAGAAACAACCCAGATGTCTTCAATGAGTTAATGGATAAACAAACAGTGGTATGTCCATACAATATAATAATATTTCTCAATTAAAAGGAACAGCTGTTGATATACACAACATGGATGAATCTCAGAGCCATCATGCTGAGTGAAAGTAGTTGGTTTCAAAAAGTTCCATTCTGTATGATTCCATTTCTATGACTTTTTTTGAAAAGACAAATCTATAGTGATCAGAGAACAGATCAGTGGTTGTCAAGGACTTGGATGAAGGAGGATGTGATTACAAAGGAGCAGAACAAGAGAGTTTTTGAGATGAAGAAACTGTTCTGTATTCTGACTGTAGCGTTGTTCAATTAATTAATTAATTAATTTTGGGGGCCATGCCAAAATTGTTTTTGGCCGCACATGGCTTGCAGGATCTCAGTTCCTCGACCAGGGATTGAACTCGGCCACGGCAGTGAAGGCCCCGAATCCTAACCACTAGGCCACCAGGGAACTCTGTGCCTTGTTTAATTTATACAAGTGATATTTCGCTGCAAAGGGAATTTCTTACTTTTTAAAAAAACATAATGCAGGGCTTCCCTGATGGCGCAGTGGTTAAGAATCCGCCTGCCAATGCAGGGGACGCGGGTTCAAGCCCTGGTCCGGGAAGATCCCACAAGCCGCGGAGCAACTAAGCCCGTGTGCCACAACTACTGAGCCCACGTGCCACAACTACTGAAGCCTACGCGCCTAGAGCCCGTGCTCCACAACAAGAGAAGCCACTGCAATGAGAAGCCCACGTACCGCAACGAAGAATAGCCCCTGCTCGCCGCAACTAGACAAAGCCTGCGTGCAGCAATGAAGACCCAACGCAGCCAAAATAAATAAATAAACAAAAAAACCAAAAAAACTCATCTCCCACTCTGACATCACTGCCCCAAACGAGGATGTGCCCACCTGGCCACTATAACATCATTGACAAAATAGAAGAATTTTCAAATTCTTACTTTCTGCAGTGCCCATCCTTCTTAGACTTCTACCTCTTTTCTTGTCTACTCTCTAGAACTTACTGTCTTTTTTTTTCACATCAGCATCAAGTTTCAGGTAATCGGCTGCAGTTGATGGTGGTTAGTTTTGTTGTTGGAGAGGGGTGTGTGTGCATGTGTAGTGGAGTTTGGTTCACTTCAATAAGCAGAAGACCCACAACCTCAAGTTGCCAGTCACATCTTATGGGTGCTGTTAAGTTGTAAAGCTGTTGGAAATAATGCCTGTCCCTGAAGTGCTCCTATGGCATGATTGTTGGAAAAAGAAAAAGTAGATTTGAGAAGAATGTGTGATAGTGGTCTGTGTATGCTGGGTGATAAATTGCAGGGTCTAGGCCGCATCTCATTCTCAAGTACCTTGGGAGAAAGCAAGTCTCTATGAAGTGATCTTTTCTCCAGATCTTCAGGAATTTCATCACCTATATGGGATTCCTAGGCTGCTTTAGATTCCTGAAGGACCTCGGTGGGATTTGAGAGCAGTTGGAAGAGGCCCCGAAGTCGCTAAGAGGGATGGCAGAGCTTAACAGGGCCTGCGTGGAGCCCATGAATCCCCAGACAGGGTTGAAGATTTCCCAGTGGAAGCCAGCAGGAATGGAAGCTGAGAAGCAGGCATCAGTAAGAACCTGGACACGAGCAACATGAGAGGTGAAACCTGACAGTCACCTCCTGCCCACCAGCACTATAGCAAAGCCCTGGGTGAGGAGAGTGGAAAGGAAAACAAGCCCTGAATTGACTGAACTTAGATCTGAAATGACTGAGAAAACCCTGACATGACCGAGTTTACTCAGACTGGTTAAGTTTCTACCTACCACTAGGTAGAATGGGGGATTGTTATAAACAAAATTATCATAAAAAGAAATAACATATTTAAAAACAAAATTATCATAAAAAGAAATAATATATTTAAATAGTTTATATTATATATTTAAAAATTAAGAAAGTTGGCACACTTGAGTTTGTGGACTGAGAAATTTGTACATGCTGCATAAAGCTCTCTGGCATATGATAGATATAATTTTTAAAATACCAAAACAATTCACAGGCCAAATTTTTGAAAATTGTGGCTCTCCTCCATTTACTCAGGAGTGTCTTCTGCAACTGTCTTCAGTACCATTAAGAAGACAGTGTCCTATGGGAAACAGCTACTTGGCTTTTTGGTTCGTTTTTTGTTTTTGATTTTGTGTTTTACCCCAAATAGTACTTACCAGTCAAGGCTCTGAATGCTTGTAATTTCCCAAATTTATATGTCCCCTCATTAAGTTAAAGTTTTATTTGTTGGTGTTTCCCTCTTTAGAGAGATTCACCAAACTGACACAATGGAGAACTGGATGCCTGGGAACAAAGATAACGTAGTAGCTGGAGTGGGCCTTTAACTCAAATAGTAAGAACTAGAGAACTTTCTAGAAGGAACTTGGCTGGACTATACTATGATCAGACTCCCCTGTCCTTTGTGGGAGGGGTCAACAGTTTGTATTAAAAGTCTCTCCTCCCACTCCCAGTGCAGTTTATTGCATGTCAATTAAGCCTCAATAAGGCTGTTTTTTAAAAAAATGAAAGAAAGTCTGTTCCTCTTTACTCTACCTTTACTTTGCTCTATACAACTGCTATATCCCTGGAGTCTTTTACAATAACATAGGCTTTATGTATTCTTGAGTAATAAGTTAAATAAATAAGCATAAGAATGTGAAAAAAGAATCTCCCCACCCAATAGTTTTACACCAACATTCATCAGACCCTACTGAGCCCCAGGTCCCTCCTAAGTTCCTTCTGTCCACTGAGGAGGCATTAAGTAGTCAGCAGAGATGGGAAGGAATGATGTAAAGTGGGCAAGGGACAAACAGGATAGAGGGAGATGGGGCCACTATAATTCAAGAATTTAGAGTCTGATTTTTCTCATTCTGCCACACCTCCCAGGGAAATATTAGAACCCCAAAGCAGGTGACATTGGCCTTACAATTGGGTTGGGAGCGTTCTGGAGGAGGACAACATTAGCCTCTTGTCCAGCTAGCAAGAGAAGGACACCTATTCGAGTGAAAGGAAAACCAGACTTTAGGTCAAAACATCAGAGTTCTGGTCCTGGCTCTGCCCATAGCTATGTAAGTGTGAGAAATTCATTAAAGTTTTCGAGATCTTTGATTCCCTTTCTGCAAAATGTGTAGATTGGAGAAGATGAATTTTAAGGGCCCTTTTAGCTCAATAGTGCCACTTCTAGTTTTGAGGCATACACAGATCACAGCAGAAACTTTATTAGAAACGTCAAATACATCCACTGGAACTGTTCTTCAGATTTCCACCTGCTCCTCAACTTGTTGATGACCACTCAAAAGAGATGTCCAGTGACCCGGGACCAGAAGCACCTACTCAACGGACAAGCGGTTGCAGCAACAGCGGCAGCAGTAGCTCTAACCTCCAAACTGAAGTGTGAAGCCATGTGGCCCCACTTTCAACCTTTCGGGGAGAGACAGACCTGAGTGGACACGTTTCCTTCACCCACAGGGGCCCTATTATAAAGATACCAGACATCAGCCTGCAACCATCTGCGGATGTACAGCCTTTGATCTCCAAAGGTGCGCTGAGGTCTCCTGTGGAACAAGGAAGGATGGGGAGACACATAGATGTTTTAGGAAATCAGAGAGGAGTCCAGTCCTCCCTCATTCCTGGAACCCTGAGTGTCAGAACCTCTTGGGCTACACTCAGATGTCTGGTTTTCCAGCCTCTGAAACCATCAGATGTTCGGTTTACCTCCAGTGACCTGAAGTTTTCCTTGATAGCATCGATTTGTATCGTTGGGGCAGGGAAGAGAAGGAGCATTCAAACAGGACCCCAAAGCCAGACAGGTTGGGCAGCGGAGGGCTGTTGACCCTCTGGGAGCTGAAGGGGGAGAGAGGGACAAGTAAGGGCGCGTCCCGCCTCTCGAGTTGCCTCCCCTTGCTGCCTTCTCTTCCTCAAGTCTTTCCTGCTGATGCCTCTCTACTCAAGGACTATTACTACCACCTCCCCACCCCTCTCCGACTGATCTCTGTGCTGTCAGAACCCCATCCAACATGACTTCCAAACTCTGTGCTCAGGTGTGGAGATACAGATATGAAAAGGACACAGTTCCTGCCATCTAGGATCACTGCCTTGAAGGAGACAGACATGTAAGTAATTAACTACCATACAATTCCGTAGGTATTGTGTCCAAGGTCTAGTGGCAAAGAAATGGAGGAGGACCTAAGTACCTAAAATAATTTGGTTAGGTATTTTCCCAGAGCAGACACCTGAGTCGAGATGGAGGAAGAACAGAGATTAACTATGTGGAAATGGGGGAGGGGAGCAAGGGAAACAGCGAGGACAGAGGGCTGGAGGTGTGAGGCGGCTTGGTGGATTGGAGAATTGTGAGAAATTGTGGTGTTGATACGCAGCTGGTAGGCACAGGTGGGACTGGACTGTTTTTTATAGCCAGCGTCCATTCTGATTGGTCAGTACCATCTCCACTGTTAAATATTTTGAATCCTAGCCCCAACCAAAATACAATAAATGAGAGAAGGAAGAGAAGGAAATGAGCTGAAAAGATAGGCGGGGCCAGATGTCTACAGGCCTTGAGGACCAACGGGGGAACTGGGCTGTGGCCATGCGGCAAGGCGGAAGCAATGCTTGTTAGATTGATGATGCCGCCACCCTGCTCAGAAACCTCCACTGACACTGTATTGCTTAATGAACCCCATTTACACTCCAGCCTTCACTGATGTCCCTCTGCTCACAGCAGTGTTTCCAGACCTCAACGTAACAATTTAGAAAAAGAAAGACAAGGGGGCTTCCCTGGTGGCGCAGTGGTTGAGAATCTGCCTGCTAATCCAGGGGACACGGGTTCGAGCCCTGGTCTGGGAGGATCCCACATGCCGCGGAGCAACTGGGCCCGTGAGCCACAGCTACTGAGCCTGCGCGTCTGGAGCCTGTGCTCCGCAACAAGAGAGGCCGTGATAGTGAGAGGCCCGCGCACCGCGATGAAGAGTGGCCCCCGCTTGCCGCAGCTGGGGGAAGCCCTCGCACAGAAACGAGGACCCAACACAGCCAAACATAAATAAATAAATAAAATAGGCTGCAGTTTCTTTAAAAAATAATAATAATAAAATCAAAAAATTTTAAAAAAAAAGAAAAGAAAAAGAAAGACAAGCAAAAGGTCTGAGGTCCTTTTGTGTATAGCCCACTTGGACCTAAGCTGAATATGAACACAAACAACGAAGACGTCCCGTTTTTTCAAGGGTGTATAGAGCTTCTCTCAGCACCCATCTCTCCCCTCCCAGGGTACCGTCAATCTCTTCTGTCCTCCATAACTCATATAAGTCCTCTTTGTTGTTGCAGAAGGAATCTTCACAGTAGTTACTGTAGGAGATTGCGACTAGGCCAGGGGCTGGCGTGTGCTGGATAAACGTTATTGCCGGTGCCCCGTCTGAGCTGCAGCCCTTAGTGGCCAAAATTGCTGTCTTGGTCCCTGCTGTGAGACAAGAGGGGAAGAAAGTGGATGGGGGGCGGGGCCTAATGTTTGGCCTGGGGAGGGGGGAACCGCACTAACATGGACATAATCCCCTTCCTCCCTGCCCTGTCCCGCCAGCCCAAGTGCCTCTTTCTCATTTTACCAGCTTTAATCATCAGCACGGTTTCCTGGCACAATGCCCCATTGTCACAAGTCTCAACTTTGTCTGTGGTCCAGTTAAATGTCTCTACTGGATCTGCTTCTAAACCCACGAATGTACTCTTTTGACAACGCAATTTTTGTGCCACTGGGGAGAAAATGAGATAAAGATAAGCGCTTGCCCTTCTCCGTGGGGCCCCAAACCACTCCTTTTTCACCAGAAATCCATCCTCCGTGACCCAGCCGTTCTCCCCCCACATCCCCAATACATACAGATCAAAGTCGGGGCTCCCAGGAGAAAGAGGAACAGGAAAACCTGGAAACGACAGGCTCCCATGGCTTCTTTTAGAGACGTTTGGAAGAACTGATCAGGTCTGTGATTTGATGGAGAAGAAGCTTTTCAACCACATGGAACGAGATTAAATCTAAGTTCTGGCAACAAGTACTGACTTCAGGGCAGAGTTTACGGGTATATAAAACGATGATCTGTAAAGTCAGTCTGTCCCGATCTAGCTTGTGAGTTTGGGCAAGTTAACTAGTTAACAAGCCTCAGTTTCCCTAGCTGTACTTGTCAGACTCAGCCACCTATACCAAGCTCAACAGCCCCCTACCCTCCAATCTCTGGATCCGTAATCTGGCCCAGAGGCCCCTTCTCCCTCAGACTCCGGAGTCCAGGTTCAAACCTACGCTCTTTCGAGGCCCAAGAACCTCAGTCCCCAGCCCCCAACTTCATCCGAACCCAGGATTCTGAGATCTCTGCCCTGTCCTACCTAGGGATCCAGGAGTTTGGGTTCAGTCACCTTTTCTGTCAGGACGCATGATTCTGGGCACCCAGCCTCTCCCCCTCTCCGACCCAAGAGCGCAGGGCCCCGGCCCTCGCCCCCCTCAGCTCCAGGAGTCCCGCACTCCCCGCCCCCCTCCCCGCCCCCCGCCTTCTCTTTCCTCAGGACCCAGGAATCTGGGCCCCCAGACACCCTTTTACTCTTTAAGGGACCAGAATTCCTCCTGGCTTCTATATGATCTCACAAGAATCTCTTTGTGCCGAAGGAATGCCCTGGAACGCTCCACTCGTCCAGCCGGGCCTTCTCCTTCTGGTCTTTCCGAGGCACGGAAGGCGGGGCCTGCTTCACCGGACAGATCACTCGAAACCCCGTTGGTCGATACGAAAGCATCTGATGAGCTCATTGGATGAGCCTGGAGGAACGCCACACCCCATTGGCCTATCCCTGGCCGCCTTGCCAGGTACGCATGCGCAGGACGCCGAGGGGCCGGCAAGCCGGGGGACCTAGAACTCGCTGGTCTTTGCCGTGGTAGGTCGGCAGTGCGGGGCGGGCGGTGCATCCCCAAATGGCCTTGCTTACACTTTTCTCTCTTTGGGTTATGGAGTGCTTACTTCTCCGGCCACACTAGGAAGTTAAACCCTTGGCTTCCACCCACTGAACTTTTCTCCCTGTCCAAATTGCCTCGCATGTTTCCAGCCTGGCCCCTGCCCCAGCACCCATCCAGTGGCCATAGCCGCTGGGAGTCAACTTGGCCTCCTCACCCGTCGCTTGCAGTGGTTCCTGCTCAGCCCAGGCCTCATCCTCTGAACACGTCGTGTCACCAGCCTTCTCCGTGACCTTCTGGAAGGCTGAATAGGGTAATGCGGGCTTCAGTGTTACTTCCGGCACCCGTGAATGACAGATTGCCATTGTATCTAACCCACGTGTGTCAGTACCATGAACACGTTGTGTCATTCAGATTTCTTGTTCATGGCTGGAATATCCTATTTCATATATATATATATATATATATATATATATATATATATATATATATATATATATATATATATATATATATATATATATATATAAGCTTTCTGATGTAACATGAAGTAGAGATGCCCTTTGTGTTCTTTCAGACTTGGTACTGTTTCTGTGAGTTCTATGGTATAAATGAATATTTATTTTTAATAGAGAAAAATGCCGCAATAAGAATGGTGTTGGTAAAACTCTAAATTTTATGTAAAAATATATTAAGAGTTTTCAATTGGGGACTGTTAATATTAAGAATATTATTATTAATATGGTTATTAACGTAAATATTAGGAACAGTTCATATATACAGTAAGAGAGAGTTCTGGTCCCAAAGACCCTGTCTCTCACGACCCAGGACTCTGAGCCACCCTCCCTTCTTCTTGGGACTCAGGCCTCCAGCGCTCACCTCCTTTGAGCTGTAACAGTATGTGGTTTTCCTGGGTCATTGTGTACCTATAGGTGTGGTGCAAGGTCTCGGATCTTGGCCACAATTGCCAATGCAGGACCAATGGGTTAGGGGAAACTGGAGGGCAGAGAGTGTGGTTGGGAGGTGTACAGACACCTGCTTCAAGCTCCAGAATCTTGTCTCAGGGCCCTCATCCCTTCCCTATGCCTCTGACTGGCACTCACCCTTCCTCTTCTGTCGTAGCCCCAAAGCTGGCTTCTAGCACCTGTAGTGAAGGTCATCTTAAATAATCTCTTGGCCTGTTAATTAGTTTGCTGAGGCTGCCGTAACTAAGTCCCACAGATTGAGAGGCTGGAAGTCCAAAATAAAGGTATCAGCAGGGTTGGTTCCTCCTGAGGGCTGTGAGGGAAAGATCTCTTCCAGGCCTTTCTCCTTGGCTTGTAGATGGCTGTCTTCCTCTTGTGTGTTCACATCATCTTCCCTCTATGCATGTCTTTTTAAAAAATATTTATTTATTTATTTATTTACTTACTTATTTTATTTTTGGCTGCGTCAGGTCTTAGTTGTGGCGCCTGGGCTCTTCGTTACAGCCTGTGGGCTTCTCTTCTAGTTGTGGTGAGCGGGCTTAGTAGTTGCGGCTCTCTAGTTGTGGCATGTGGGCTCCAGAGCGTGTGTGCTCTGTAGTTGTGGCACACAGGCCCTCTAGTTGTGGCTCACATGCTCAGTAGTTGCGGCGCATGGGCTTAGTTGCCCCGGGGCATGTGGGATCTTAGTTCCCCTACCAGAGATCGAACCCGTGTCCCCTGCATTGGAAGGTGGATTCTTAACCACTGGACCCCCAGGGAAGTCCCCTTCTATGCATGTCTATGTCCAGATTTTCCCTTAGTATGAGGATACCAGTTGGATTAGGCCCCACCCTAATGCCCTTGTTTTAACTTCATTACGCCTGTGAGGATCCTATTTCTAAATAAGGTCACTTTCTGAGGTAATGGAGGTTAGGACTTCAACATGTGAATTTGGGGGCACTACCACCCATAACAGCCTGTTAGAGAGACTTGTGTTACAGGTGAAGCAGTGAGTGCTGAATAACGCTCCAGGGGCATCCTGCTACCATTTTGTAATTTATTCTGTGTTAACGTCATTCCTGATGCAGCCTTTGCTTCCCACAGAGGCTACCTTGATGGCTGGTGAGGGAGGGTGTGAAGATGCAAGACTGAAGGGGTATCCCTGGAGCGAGTCAGGGGCTCAGAGGCTCACTCAGGGATTCCAAATAGGCCAGAACAGTGAGCTGAATTCTGGGTTCCCTGTTTTTTTTTTTTTTTTTTTTTTTAATGAGGATCTTGAATCAGATGCGTATGTTTGATTGATTGATTGATTTTGGCTGTGTTGGGTCTTCGTTTCTGTGCGAGGGCTTTCTCCAGTTGTGGCAAGCGGGGGCCACTCTTCATCGCGATGCGCGGGCCTCTCACCGCCGCGGCCTCTCTCGCCGCGGAGCACAGGCTCCAGACGCGCAGGCTCAGCAGTTGTGGCTCACGGGCCCAGCCGCTCTGCGGCATGTGGGATCTTCCCAGGCCAGGGCTCGAACCCGTGTCCCCTGCATTAGCAGGCAGACTCTCAACCACTGCGCCACCAGGGAAGCCCTGGGTTCCCTGTTAACAGAAGGTATATGTAGTGCATCCCAGTGGGTGAGTTTGTAGGGGAAACAGCCCTTTCTACCCAAGCCTACCCATCTGATTCTATTATGAGGAGAGTAAGGATCAGATATAGGTTCAATTCTTAGGGGGGATGTAGGATTTCTCCTGCCTTCAGGCTTGCCCTGTCTTTGACATCTTTGAGTGATTCCACATCAAAGGATCTGGGAAGAAAGTGCCCCCTTTCTCAGCCTATGTCTGTCCCTCCAAGTCACAGGCTTGGGAAGATGATCACATTCTTAAGTCACACTCCAGGTGACCTGGCCATAGGGTCCCTCCATCTCAGGTTTAGAAGGAACCTTGGAAGTGTAAGACCCCCTCCTCTATTCTTCACCCCATCTCTGTTTATACACCTGTAGGGGCCTTTCACCACCACCCCTGTGGGAGAAGTGGCTCTGCCATTTTGGTGTGAGAGAAATCCCTGGATCTTTCTTAGCCTGAGCTGATCTCTTTTCCTTTCTGAGCCTCAGTTTCCTCATCTGGAAAATGAGAAGGTTAGTCTAGAGCAATGGTTGGCAAATTATTTGGGACATTATATGGAAAATAAAATGAAAACAAAATGAATCGAATGGCTAACGTACAGTGAGGACATCTTTTTTAAACACTAACGGGACCATCATTGTTCACCTGGATTATTGCAATACGTGCTGCCCTTGCCCCACTTCAGTCTATTCCCCTCTTGGTATCAGAGTGATCTGTTAAATATAAGTCAGATTGTGTCACATCTGTGTAAAGCCTTCCAGTGGATTCCCATTTTACCCCAAGAGAGAGTCTTAAGTCCTTAAAATGGTCTATAATGCCCTACTCTGTCCCCATGTCCTGTTCTGCCCTCTCTCGCTCCTTCTGCACCCACACTGGCCTCCAGGCTGTTCCAGGAACACATGGCGGGCACACGCTGACCTCAGGGGCCTTTGCATATGCTCCTCCAGCTCTCTGAAACCATCCTCCTTACTCCACCTCCTCCCTTCACTCATGTCTCTGTTATAACAGCGCTCTTTGCTGACTCTTGTTCAGAAGGACAGCAGCTGTGTCAGTCTCTGACCTGACCCCTTGCTCTGCTTGAGTTTCTTCTGAGCACTTATCATTGCCTGACATATTATTTGTCTCTATTTATTTCTATGTTCAATGACTACTTTCCCCAACAAGAAGGTAAGCTCCACAAAGGCAGGGGGTTTGGTTTTGATTTGTTTATTCCCTGGTGTATCCCCAGCATCTACGACAGAGCCTGGTAATAGAAGGGGCTTGTTAAATAAATACACATCACATTGGGGAATGAGGCTTAAGGAGATGGTGACGCTCAAAAGCTGGGACTAGCACCCATGTCTCCGATTCAGACACTAGGCTTTTAACTGCTGGGCTCTTCCGGACTGTGCCGACCCACCCTTCTCACTGGGACCACCACCCCTGATGGGGACAGTCAAGGCCACTCCTGTTTCAGCCCTTCAGTTCTACTTCAACATGGGCTTTTGCTGTGGCCTATTTTGAGCAATCTATGTGCTTGCACCCAGCCCTCTCTGACCCCCAGGCCTTCACAGGAGCTGTTCTATCACCTGGGATGCCCTTCTGTCCTCTACTTATTCCCTGACGTCGTGCGCTCCTCCCCCTCTGTCGCCTGGTCTTCCTGATGCTCAGTAAATATTTGCTAAACTGTTGATGTCCAGAGTCTTTTGTCTATGCCTTTGTATTAGGACTTTTCGCTTTATGGTACAATGGCTGTGTGTGTCTGTGTGTTCGTGTGAGTTTGTGTGTGCGCTTCTGTACATGTACATGTCTGTGTCTCTGTGTGCACATGTGTGTGTGTGTGTGTGTGTGTGCATGTTTCTCTGTGTGTATGTGCCTGTGTCTACGTGTATGTTATGTGTACATGTATGGCTGTATGTGTAGACCATGTCTGGGTGTACTTATATGTGTGTCTGTTTCCTTCCGACTGTGTCTGATCCATCCCTGTGTACCCAGCACATGATAACAGTGTAGGCATCCAGTAAATGCTTGCTACTATATAAAGCTCCTGTAAACATTCATATAAAAAGACCTTGTTTGGACATATATTCTCATTTTCTAGGGTAAATGTGGAACTTCTGGGGCATAGGGTAAGTGCATAGTAGGTTTTATAAGGAATTCCCAGACCTTCTGCCAAAGTGGTCCCACAGTTTTACATTCTCACCAACAATGTAGGAGAATTCCGGTTGCTCCACATTCTTGCTAACGCATGGTTTTGTCAGACTTTTAAATTTAACCATTCTAGAGGGTGTGTAGTAGTATCTCATTATGCTTTTAATTGGCATTTCTCTGATAATGAAAAATGTTGAGCAACTTTTCATGTGCTAATTAACTATTTGTATACCTTTATTAGCAAAGTGTCAGTTCAAATCACTGGCCCATTTAAAACTGAGTTATTTGGCATGAAAGGTTGCTCAACATCACTAATCATTAGGAAAATGCAAATCAAAACTACAATGAGGTATCACCTCACACCAGTCAGAATGGCCATCATCAAAAAATCTACAAACTATAAATGCTGGAGAGGGTGTGGAGAAAAGGGAACCCTCTTGCACTGTTGGTGGGAATGTAAATTGATACAGCCACTATGGAGAACAGTATGGAGGTTCCTTAAAAAACTAAAAATAGGGGCTTCCCTGGTGGCGCAGTAGTTAAGAATCCGCCTGCCAATGCAGGGGACACAGGTTCAATCCCTGGTCTGGGAAGATCCCACATGCTGCGGAGCAACTAAGCCCATGTGCCACAACTACTGAGCCTGCACTCTAGAGCCACGAGCCACAGCTACTGAAGCCCACGCTCCTAGAGCCCGTGCTCCACAACAAGAGAAGCCACAGCAATGAGAAGCCCATGCACCACAACGAAGAGTAGCCCCCGCTCGACACAACTAGAGAAAGCCTGCGCGCAGCAACAAAGACCCAACTCAGCCAAAAATAATAAATAAATTTATTTAAAAAAAAAAAACACCTAAAAATAGAACTACCATATGACCCAGCATTCCCACTACTGGCATATACCCTGAGAAAACCATAATTCAAAAAGAGTCATGTACCACAGTGTTCATCGCAGCACTATTTACAATAGCCAGGACATGGAAGCAACCTAAGTGTCCATCAACAGATGAATGGATAAAGAAGATGTGGCACATATACACAATGGAATATTACTCAACCATAAAAAGAAACGAAATTGAGTTATTTGTAGCGAGGTGGATGGACCTAGAATCTGTCATACAGACTGAAGTAAGTCAGAAAGAGAAAAACAAATACCGTATGCTAACACATATATATGGAATCTAAAAAAAAAAAAGGTTCTGATGAACCTAGGGGCAGGACAGGAATAAAGGTACAGACATAGAGAATGGACTTGAGGACATGGGGAGGGGGAAGGGTAAACTGGGACGAAGTGAGAAAGTAGCATTGACATATATACACTACCAAATGTAAAATAGATAGCTAGTGGGAAGCAACTGCATCTCACAGGGAGATCAGCTTGGTGCTTTGTGACCACCTAGACGGGTGGGATAGGGAGGGTGGGAGGGAGACGCAAGAGGGAGGGGATAGGGGGATATATGTATACATATAGCTGATTCATTTTGTTTACAGCAGAAACTAACACAACGCTGTAAAGCAATTATACTCCAATAAAGGTGTTAAAAAAAAACTGGGTTATTTGCCATCTTATTATTGCATTATAAGAGTGCTTCATGTTTTCAATATATGTGTTGCAAGTATTTTCTTTCAGTCTGGGACTTGTCTTTTTACTGTTAAGAAAATGGTATCTTTTGAAGAGAAGAAGTTTTTCATTTTGAGAAAGCCCAATTTATCAGTTTTTTTCATGATTCATGTTTTTTGGTGTTCAATATAAAAATTTCATTTACCCTAAGGTCACAAAAATTTTTTTTGCTATGTTTTTTTCTAGAAGATTTATCATTTTGCCTTTGCATTTAGGTTTATGATCCATTTTGAGTTCATTTTTGTGAATGGTGTGAGGTAAGGATTGAGGTCCATTTTCTCCCTAAATCCACCAGTTCTAGAATCCTTTGTAGAAAAGATTGTCCTTTCTCATTAAATTACTTTCATACCCTTAGTTGAAAATCAATTGATCATATGCATATACATTTCTGGACTCTACTCTGTTCTATTTAACATATACATCTAGATAATACCACACTCTGTTGATCACTGTATTTTTTAAAATTAATTAATTAATTTCTTTATTTATTTTTGGCTGTGTTCAGTCTTCGTTGCTGCGCCCGGACTTTCTCTAGTTGCAGTGAGCAGGGGCTACACTTTGTTGCAGTGCGCATGCTTCTCATTGTGGTGGCTTCTCTTGTTGCGGAGCGTGGGCTCTAGGGCATGTGGGCTTCAGTAGTTGTGGCACGTGGGCTCAGTAGTTGTGGTGCATGGGCTTAGTTGCTCCGCGGCATGTGGGATCTTCCTGGACCAGGGCTCGAACCCGTGTCCCCTGCACTGGCAGGCAGATTCTTAACCACTGTGCCACCAGGGAAGTCCTAGAACACTGTATTTTTGTAGTAGCCTTAAAATCAGATAGTGTAAATCCTCCAACTTTCTTCTACTTTTGTGAAACTGTCTTAGCTATTATAGGGCCTTTCCACTTCATTATAAATTTTAGAATCAGCTTGTCAGCCACTACAAAAGGCTTGCTAAACTTTTGATTGGAATTGGAATTTTATTTTAATTGATTTGAATTGCATTGAATATGTACGTCAATGTGGCAGAATTGATATCTTCACAATATTGAGCCCTCCAATCCATGAACATGATATCTCTCTCCACTTATCTAAGACTTCTTTCACTTCTGTTAGCTATACTCACTAGATTTTAGTGTACAAGTCTTCCACATATTTTGTTAAATTTATTATTTGATATTTTATGTGTGTAGATGCCTTTGCAAGTGGTATTTTTAAATACTTCACTTTCCAGTTGTTCATTGCTGATATATAGGAATATTTAAGAGTATAGAATAGAGAATAATATAGAATAGTTAAGCTTTGTTAACATGCGTATAGAATAGACTTTACTCTAGGGCTGGTTTAGCTCTACTCATAAATTATAACTTTTCTGGGGTCTCCACTGAATGTCCTATGTGTTCAACAAGGTCTCTCTGCCTGGCTTATTGAAATTGGAATGTTTTCTCTTTCTGTGTGAGCTTTGGACATTGTTCCATATATAGCCCCCTGGAAGGTTATTTTAAGTTTGTTTGCACGCAAACTCACAAGCTTAAATAAAGGGCTTTTTTCTCAATTCTAAATTGCCTGTATCTGCTCACTTAGCCCTGGTCAGGGAGACATGGCATTTTTATTTGTGTGTTTTAAATTAATTTTTGGCATTGTGAAGATGGCCCTAACCCACCCCTAAATAAAGTAACCCTAAGCGGGCATTTTAACGGGAGTTAGTGTGGGTTTAAAATGTTAATTATTGATGTAAATAAAGTAAATCTTTCTTTGGGTTCAGTTTTTAAAGCCATCAGTAACTCAGTAGAGATTCTTAATAGTGACAATGACAAAGAGGTGAAAGGGGAGTCAATGAATTCATTCACCTTTGCCCTCAAGTAATTAAGATCCCAAAGTGGTCAGAGGTTCTTTGACTGAATGAAGTGTTCTCAGGACCCTGAAACTCAGGGAGCCGAAGAGAATTCTACAAAATGCCAGGCCTCTGTGTCAAGAGACAGCTACAGAAAACAGAACCACCGCTTCATCTGAAAATCTGTTATAGTTAGTGTATGGGGTAGGTTGTTTAATGGCTACAAATTCCTCCCATCCCTTTGTAATGTGTCTTTGCTGCTCTTCCCATCCAAAGGCAGAGTCTTGTTTCTCCACCCCTTAAAGCTTGGTGTGGCCATGTGACTTCTTTTGGCCAATGGGACATTAGCAAACACGAAGCACTTGCACATTGGGGTTTCCCCTATTTTGCTGCCTGGAGACCATCACTTAGAGAAACCTGGATTAACACTGAGCATGAGAAACCACATAGAGAGGCCCAGCTCACAACCAGCACCAACTGTCAGACGTGTGAGTGATGCCATCTTAGACCCTCCAGCCTCAATCAAATTGTCAGACAAATGCAGACACATGAGCATCTCCAAGTGAGACCAGCAGAAGAACCACACGCTGAGCCCTGTTCTAGTTGATGACCCATAGAACTGTGAACAGATCAAATGGCTGTTGTTTTAAGTGACCATTTGGGATGGTTTGGAAGGCATCAGTAGATAACTAACATAATATGTTGTCGCAAACCCAAGTATCCATTCGTGGCTAGACCTGCAGAAAGTAGTGTTAAAGAAAAATCTCAAGCGTGAGGTGTGACCACTGAATGTTATTCTTGCTAGCGAGGCCGAGCTATTGGACAGCTTGGATAGAAGTCAAATAGAATGGTTTAAAAGGAAGTACAAATAGGAGCTTCTATTCAATTTAAGCCTAAATTTGGCATTAAAAATTACCAATTGGTTCTTGGCTGGGGTCATAACGTAAATTTGAGTTTCCTAATTAATCTTTCTCATTGGAAAATTTTTAAGAGGTACAGGGATTCCCTGGTGGTCCAGTGGTTAGGGCTAGGTGCTTTCACTGCTGAGGACCTGGGTTTGATCCCTGGAGGGGGAACTAAGATCCCGCAAGCCTTGCCCGTTTGGCCAGAAAAAAAAAAAAGGTACAAAAAGTCAGACCTAATATATGCCTCTGGTCACGTGAGTTTTACAGTTGTCTCATCTGATTGGTCACTGGCTGGTGCACATCATAGGAAAATTTTGTCTTTTGTATACCTGACTCCAGTTTCTTATTTTGTATTAGCTTTCAGTGGCCTGCACCCATTGCTTTTTCTTTTACCACTGTTCTTCCACCAGGAGAATCCAGCCTTCTTGTATCTTGGGAATTGTAAGTGTTGGTCATCTTGGGTGACTTCTCGAGCCATAACAGGGAGACCCACAGTGCCGATGGCGTCCATGCTCACACACCACACACCTTGGATACTGAGGTGCACATGCTTTTGGCAGTGACCAAACTTGGTCCCCTACTCACACACCCAGAGGTGAGGGCACCCTGACAGGTTCAGAGCTGGAAGGGAGGATAAGAATCTATTCTTTAAGAATCGAGAGCTCAGGGGACCCTTGAGGGCTCTCAGGGCAGGGTATGGCCAAGCCCACGTGTGCATACTCCCTGGCTCTCTCGGGGGTGTGCACAGTGCTGTGCTGGGACTAACTCCACCCGGTTCATGAGAGCCAATGTTGACATTTTCAGGAGTTTTGCAAGCCTGTTGCTAAACACAGCCACTATTAAAAATTAAATCATGTCAACTTACAACTAAATTATATTACAACAAAGGTAACAAATACTCAAAAATCATCACTTCCTAAATTATCTTTCTACGTTTCAATATTACCTATGTTCTTGAGGCTATTTATAGATATCGTATTTGTATAGTAGAAATAATGGTTGTTCATGGGCATTTCTTCCCAACTCCATGGGGCAGGGACATCGTGGTAGCTTGAAATCAGCCACAGTGGGAGTATTTATACTATGGGCATTGGCACATGCTACAGATCAGAGCTTTTATTTCTCCCTTCAGGGAAGCAGTTGTTCAGCATTTCCCAGCACGCCACGAGTGTGCATGGCCTTGTGTTCAAGTGTAGATTTATGGAGAAGGGAGCTCTCTCCCCCTGTTTCAGTATTGAGCCTTTTCATACCAGTTGTACATCTATGAAGTGCGTGGCACCCCCTAGATGTAGAGCATTTGTGCGATGCACAACATGACCTGTGCAGTGGTCACGGTGGTCCTGACTCTTTGTTATATGTTGTCACAGTGATATGTTTAAAGTACATGAGGGAGTTCCCTGGCGGCCTAGTGGTTAGGATTCTGGGCTTTCACTGCTGGGCCCAGGTTCAATATCTGGTCAGGGAATTAAGATCTCGCTTCACACCACCACTCACTGCTGCCTCTCCGAGATCATGGATGCCAGTTTCTTTTATAGAATCAAAGAGGGAAGTAAAGTAAAAAGGCAGAATAGAGAGGGAGAGGCGGGGAGGAAGTAAAGTAAAAAGGGCCATCAGTCTTCCAAAACATCTCCTGGAATGGCCATCCTTGGGGAGGGGATGTGTTAATTTCTTCTTTCTGGCAGCCATTTACAGGTGGGTAGGGTTCCCTGAGGCAGGCCATTATGTATGATTATAATAACAAAAGCAAGGAAAAGCAAAGGCTAAAGTCAAAGAAACAGATCTAACTTGGAGTCAAAATTGGCTCTTCCCTGTTACAAGATTATCACTGGTGGTAACAGTGAAAGAAGTGCAGGTGGAAAGCAAGGTACTGGGAGTCGATGTGGGTGTGGCACTTTGTTACTATGGCAGCAGTGGTGCCTCGGTTGATTGTGGCGTCAGCTGGTTTCTACGGATGACCCTAGAGAGCAAACGTGGGGAAGAGGAGCAACTGAAAGGTGAGACTGTCCAAATGGAAATGTGATGGACAATCAGAAAGCTCCCTTAGCAGAGCGTCCCTTGTTTCCTGTAGTCACAGGGCACATATGGCTGAGGACGAAGCCCAAAGTCTTAGTGAAAGTGTTACAGAGTTGCACTGCCAGGTAAATGTTCAACCCTGCCACTTTGTGCTAAGGAAAAAAGGCACTGGGGGAGAAGAGATTGTGACCCTCATACATGGGACAGAGTCCCCTTACAGGGGACTGCTTCTCCTCCAGACCCACAAGAGTGAATTTCCAACGTAGTCCAGAGAAGCACGGGGCTTGGTCCGGCATGGGCATGCCACACGCTGAGAGCGTTACAGGACCTCGCCAGTCTGCAGTGGCAGGAGTCCTGGAGCACGTGTATGAACAGACTCTGTGCCAGTTATCCATTTATTGCCTCTCAGCTCCAGATCCACTCTTCATTGCCCTGCTGGATCTTGCAAGCATTTCTCATCGTCTCCCTGGCACAATGTTAGGCTTTGCCAGTAGAGGGTGCTAAACGGACACTGCAGGAGGAAGAGCTTGTCTTCCAGCCCCAGGTATAGAGGTTGCTCCCTAGATCTGCTTGCTATTCTCTTATCTTTTAAAGTTCTCTTTACCCTTCTTTACCCCTTAGTAACCCATCCCCTCTTAATCCTCATCCCCTGTTACTAGTTAATGATTTTCTTTCTTTTTTTTTTGGTCGTGCCGTGGGATCTTAGTTCCCCGACTGGGGACTGAACCCAGTGCCCCCTGCAGTGGAAGCACGGAGTCCTGACCCCCTGACCACTGGGCCGCCAGGGAATTCACTAATGATTCTTTATATTAACTGGGTTCGATCCCTGGTCGGGGAACTAAGATCCCGCATGCCACGTGGCCAAAAGAAAACACCCAAAAACCCAAAACCAAAACCAAAATACTTTCCCCTTTAAAATTGGTGTGTGGTTCCTGATGGCTGCCTGGACCCTGGCTGATACAGATTCTAAGGGTGTGAGACCAAATAGGACCAAGAGAAAGGCTTCATGGGGCCAAATGCTTTCACATGGGATACAGGATTGAAGGTGTTTGTTCAGGCATCTGGGAATATCATTATGAGCCTGCTAGGTTAGTGAGTTACTCTCTGGACTCAATGCTAGAACTTCTCCAGCGTACTGGAGAGAAATAGAGTCCCAAGTTTGGGGACCAGGGGAAGCTGGAAAAAGTCCATCTTGTGCAGCCTCCTTATCCTATCCCGTGGGAAGGCATTAAGAAATACACAGAGGAGGGGACATCGAGAGCACTGTGGTGGCAGAAGAACCTCTGAGGCAGAAGATGCTTATGGGAATGCTGGAAAAAGAGGATTTGGGAGCAGCCAAGTGGTGACACTGGGTATGCAGGACAGTGTGGCCCCAATCACTGGAACAAGCCACAGAGCAAAAATGTCATCAGAGCGTTCTGACAGGTGGGGATCCGTGTGGCAAAGCTAAATGACCGGGGGTCCCTAAAGGTGCAGGGAATTTTCTAGCTCTGACGGGAAGAAATCTTAGGTCACCATGACAGGGACTTATGACTTCTTATCCAATTCCCAGACTAAGCCAGTTCATAGCCCTGGAACCCCGTGAACGAGCAAGGAGGCCGGGCCCGTTTGAGAAGGACCCTGCCGTGCAACCATGGGTGTAGACAGTGAATCTTCCCCCTACACCAGAAAGACTGGTTGTGGCGGGGGGGGGGGGCGTGCATTTATCTGGAGGAGTTGGGCACTGGTCAAAGGGAAATAAATGCTCAGACCTTGTGAGGATTACCCGGATGATGGCTCTGGATGGATGCTTATCGCCACTGTGAGCCAGGTGAGGGTATAGACAGACTTTTGGCTCAAGTGCCTTTCCCAGTGGGCTTCAGAGGACCACAGACTCATCCTGTTATTTATGTCATCCTAGAACGTATAATAGGAATAGGTAACTGGAAAAGCCCTCACGTAGGTTCCCTGACCCATGGAGTGAGGGCTGTTATGGTAAGAAAGACCGAATCGTGCTTCTGAAACTATTACCACGCCCACCAAGATGGTAAATCAGAAGCTATAATGCACCCCTGGGGGAATTTCTGAGATTAATGCCAACACCACAGCATGAGAGACACAGGGACCTAGGTGGCTATCGCACCTCGGTCTAGAGAATGACGACAGTTTCTGGCAAATGTAAGTGGCAATGATCATTGCAGCTACGGTTCTGGATGTGGTTTCTTACAGATCTAACAATTCATTGTTCTGTATTCGTTGGCAGAGATAATCAGAAGCACTTCTATTTCAGGGACAAGAGTACACCTTCACTTTCTGGCCTCATGTCTTGGTCAGCTCTCCTGCCCTCTTGTCCCAGAGGAACCTTGATCATCTGATTTTCTACAGAGCATCACACTGGTCCACTTCACTGATGGATTTGTGTTATTTAATCAGACACAGTGAACAAGAAGTAGCAGGCACCCCTGATGACACACGTGTGCCACAGGGTGGGATAAACTGTGCGTCATCTACTCCCCACCCCATCACGCTGGTGTAAGTCCTAGGGGACTGTAGGTCTGAGGTCTCAATGTTCCTTCTAAAGTGAGAGACAAGTTGCTACACCTTGTGTGGCTCCCTTTACAAAAGAGGTCAGTCCTTCAGGAGTTGGCGGGGGGGGAGCACAGTCTGACCTACTACTCCCACCCATTTGTGAGGGAGCCCGTAGGACTGCCAGTTTTGAGTGGATCCTAGAGCAGGAAAAGGCTCTGATGCAGGTTCAGACTGGAAACCTAGCTGCTCTGAACCTCGGGTCATCTGACCCAAGAGACCCAAGGTCCCTGAAAGTTTCTGTGACATAAAGAGATAATAGGATGATCATAGTGCAGAACCTTGGGGTTTTGGAGCAAAGGTATGTCTTCTTCTGCAAATAACTATCCTCCGTCTGGGAAACAGCTCCTGGCTTACTACTGGGACCCAGTAAAGTTTGAATACCTGACCATGGGACAGGTCCCATGGATGGAACTGCAGTGGGGGCTGGCTCCAGGCAGAGGTGGGTAGCTGCTGTGTTAGCACTCGCACGTGTGGTCCTGAAGGAGTGATGTAGGGAAATCCTTCAGGCGGCAAAACTTCAGGGGTCCACTTTGTGGGAGGGAGAGGGGTCCTCAGGTCCACTTCTGCATGGACCCCTGGTGAGCCACTTGTTCAAGGACTTGGTAAGAAGAAAGGTATCGAATGAAGATGGGGGGATATGAGTAAGGGCCTCTGGGGATGGGCACAGAGTGTGAAGATGTTCACGTCCCACATGAATGCCCACCAGAACCCATGCCCTGAGCATGGGTACCCTTGGTATCCTGTGGACAGTGTCAGGCGGCTTCTCTCGCATCAGTGCTTGCACACGGGGCCCACGTGCAAAGTGGCCACGTGGGCGGTGGAGGCTCCACATGGTAACAACAAATGGGTTAACTCTCCCCAAGGTGACCTGGCTGTTGACTGTACTCAGTACCCAAACCAACAGAGGCAGAGGCCAACTCTAAGCCTGTTATGGCGTCTTTCAACAGCAGGACTACCCAGGACACACCCCACCCTCGAGGGGACTGAGCTTCCCCCCCACAGGGATAAATACACACTGTGGGTTCTGATTTGCCTTCCTCGGACTCAATGCTTCTGTCAGCCCTGCCATTTGGGAACTTAGAAGATGTCTGTTCTATTGCTACAGTATCCCATGAAGTATTGCTTCCAGCTAGAGGACATATTTTAAGGCAAAGGAAGTGAGGCAATTAACTCCCATCCATGGAACTCACTGATCTTCCAGGTGCCCCACTACACAGAGACAGCTGACCTATCGGAAGGGTGGAATGGCCGTGATGGTTGATGAGGGCACTGGGTGAGAGAAGGTACCCTGCCGCCCAACAGGAGACGCTGTATGTCTTGAACCAGTGGCCAGTCCATCGTGTCACCTCCCCCAGAGCCAGAATGCAGGGGTCCATGAATCAGGGGAGGATAAGGGAGTGTCCCCTCCCACTAGTACACCTAACAACCCGCTTAAGGAATTTTTGCTCCTGGTCTCTGTGACCTCAGGCTTGGTGTGGGTGAGGGACCCCATGAGAGCTCTAATCAACTGGAAGCCAGGACTGCCCCCTTGCTGTTTTGTGCTCCTTGTGCTGCTGAAACAACAGGCAGAGACGAGGGCCACTCTGCTGATGGCCAGAGGGAACGTGACCACCAGAGGGAGGCTGGGTTGCTGGATCAAGGAGGACCATGTTTGGAAGCCAGGGCATACGTTGGGGGTAATATCTCCTTGGCCGGTGGCCCTGTTCAGCACAAAGTGGCCAAGAGCCAATAAAGACAAGACCATTGAACACGTACTTCCCTTAAGAATGAAGATTTGTGTCACACCAGTTGTCCAGAGGAGGTGTTGGCAGGTGGTAAGAGAACACAGAATGGATGGTAGGAGAGGGCAGCTCTGATCACCACCAGCTACACTGTCGGGACCTTCTCATCTTCGTCATAGGCTGTTTTTCCCCATCTTCCTCTCACTGTGGTACATGAAGAACTGGTTGTCTAACGCTGTGGGTGTGTGACCCATTGTCATTAGCACAATATGGTTCTATGATTAAGTAACGGATGGGAATTGTGTCTTCTGTATTGAGCACTCTGATTTTCATCCGGACAAAGGAAAAGGGTGACTGTGCTGGACACTTTGTTTCCTTCTTCAAATTCACTCTCTCACCTTCTCCCCCTGCCCTGTGCTGTGGGGACCGTCAATGGGATCTCTTGCCTTCCAGCTGGGTTCAGTCAATGGGGAGACCCAACAGGAGACCAGAGGGAGGACACTGAGTGAGGTTGGGGTATTAATTCCCCAGCTCCCTCCCTGTAGTGTCACTGTGGGCTGGATGGGTTTTCAGCCTGGGATCAGAGATCCTGTCAGGCAGCGTTCTCTAAACACCACCCCCTCCAGATTCTAGTAATGGTAATGACTTCTCCTCAGTGTTTCAGGCCTAGGATGATAACAGCCCCAATGATATCAGCCTCAGGAAACTGTGCAAACCCTCTTGTTTCTCTGCTTCACACAAACCCTTAAGTTATTCAAGTGGGGTGAGCCCGCTGTTGGTGCTGAGGCCCTGGCTACTGGGATAGAAGCCTCATTGGTCCCGGTACACCTTCACCTCCCAAGTCATGGTGATGCCCAAATACTTTTGCTTGCAGCAACCTGAAGGCTCTGCTGCCACCCATTGGGGTCCAATGGGGATGCGGACCAGATCAGTAAAGGACAGTCTGATTTGGTGAATCCGGATTCCTCTCCTCCCTCATGCCAGATCTCTGGGAGTCCTACCCTCCCCTCACGTAGAGAAACCCCAGCATTTGGGGGAAAGGACAATGTCTTTATTATCGCACACACGGGGCCACTGCCTGAATGTCCACCCTCCCGCAGGGCAAGCTCAGCTGCTCCGAGGCCCTGTCGTCAGGTCATACAGTATGTGTGGGGGGGGGGGGGTGTGTGTGTGGGTGATAACTCGTGTAGAGGACTGGGAAATAATTCAGTGTCCAAGGCTGTTTAGTTATGAGGTCAGAGGGAGGGTTGGGGCTAGGGGGTGAGCAGGGGCTAAGAATCATGGGGAAATGGGATCAGCAGGGAGGGCGCCCCACACCAAAGGGCTAGGGATAGTCCCAGCCCTCCCACCCAAGCCAGGTCGGGGGCAGGGGCAGCTCCATCGGGCACTATAGCTTTATCATGGTCCTCAATCACGGAAAAGACCCCAATATTCTTGGTACCGTTCAACAAGGAGCTGGAAGGTTGGGCCAAGCAGCCCTGGATGTTCACTGGGGCGGTCAGCCCACCTGGAGAGTGAAGATCGAGGCAGAGAGGGCTCAGATTTCCTCAGCTTAAATTCCTAAACCCTAGGAATCCTAGACCCTCCCCTCCGCCCTCAGACCAAGAGACCAGGCTCTCAGTCCCCTCCTCCCTCCGACCTAGAAAATCTGGGTCCCCAGCCCTGTCCACCCTCAAACGCATAAGCCAGGATCTCAAGCAGCCTCCCACCTCAGGACCAGTGAATTCAGGCCCCCAGCCCCTTCATCCTTGGGACCTGACCTTCAGCACTCACCTCCCCTGAGAGCAATGTGACCCTTGTAACAATGACTGGTGCCCTTAGGACACCTCACAATATCAGAGTTTTGTGTGCAGGATCCAAAGGTGGACAGACAGGTGGGACATTGCAGGTCTCCCGGGGCAGGGGGAGCTGGGGAGCAGAGAGAAGGTTGGGGGCACACAGCTCTGCTCTTAGCTGTAGCCACCCTCCTTGAGCCCCAGGGTGTATCTCTGGGGCCCCATCTCTCCCTACCCCTGGTCCCACCCAGCCCACCGGGGTCCCACACCTGGATGAGGGAGGGAGTTCAACAGGACGCTGCTGCTGGTAGCCGAGTTGCACTTGTCGGAAGAGCAGAACCGGGCAAAGGAGGCGACGAACACTCCGGGGGGCCCCGAGTGTATGGAGATAGTCTGGGAATCCTGTGTCCTGGCCTTGCTGCAGCCTTTGCTCCCCATCAGGAGTGATTTGAGTCCTGAGGGGTGACAGAGTGAAAGCTGGGTGGAGGGAGGGGAGACTCCGAGGGTGGCAGAGCCGGGGGTTCCTCGGTACACAGCAGGCAGAGGGGGGATGTGGGTCCTCTGATGACAGGGGCACAGGTCCTGGTGAGGGCGCGGGGAAGACGGGCCAGAGCCTGGGTCCTCCTCCAGCTCTGCCACCTCTCAGTTCTTGCTCAAATGTCACCTTCTCACTAGAGCATCCCCAGAGAGCAAATTACAACCTTTACATCACTCTCCCGATCTCCTTTCCCTGCTGGATTTCTTTCCATAGCTCTTATCTTCATACGCATCTCTTACTCTTTTTTTTTTTTTTCTGCTTCCCCACTGGCACGGAAAGTTGCCAGAAGGCAGATGCGATGGGATCTACAGCACCTAAAATAGTGCCTGGCACACAACGGGCAGCTCATTAGACCTTGAGTGAAGTCACTGAGGTTACTCTGTGCCAGCTCTCTCAGCCCTTTGCCTGGAGTACCGGATACAGCCTAGCAACTACCCAGCAGGGTAGGTACTATTATTGCCATCACCTCGCCCCCAGTTTTCAGAAGGGGAAACCAAGGCGCAGAAGGAGGGAGAATTGGGTTTAGAACTGCAAGCATGAGGGGAACCTGGCAGGAAGTTCAGGGCACAGAATCCAGGGCAGGGAGACGCAGGACCCCGTGAGGCGGTCTTGCCGTCTTGCGCAGCCCACACACCTACATCTATGAGCAGAAGCGTCTCCTGACACACCTCCCCAAGATTACACAGCTGCTCCCTATTCGCGGGCCATGCGACAGGTTTCTGAGTCAGGTCTTGAGAAGTCCGAAACATGTTCCCCCGATGACAGGTCAGAATGGCTGCGGAGAAAGAATTACCAGGGTCTGTGTGATTCAGGGACCTGCCTGGTCCTGCGCTTGGGAAGATGATCACATTCTTGACTCACCCTCCAAGCCATCTGGCCACTGGGTCCCTCGACCTCAGATTAGAAGGGACACAGGAAGTCCGAGCCCCACCCCCATTTTTTACCCTGTTTTGCTGGAACATCGCAGGGACTTTTCCCAACCCCCCTTGGGGACAGCTGTTCCTCCCTTTGGGTGTGAGAGAGATGGATGGCTCTTCCTTAGCCTGAGCCAATCTCTACTTCCCTCTCTGGGCCTCGGGGTCCTTATCTGGAAAATGAGGAGGGTAGCCTGACACCACATATTTCTTTTAACTGAGAAACCCTATGTTCCAAACAAAAATACTCAAATGCTTCGTGTGCACTGAACACTTACTGAGGTGCCCGGCTGCCATGACTAGTTTCCACGGATTAACCCGTTTAAGCCTCCCAAGGAGCTTGCCTCACCTGGATTGCCTCATTTCCTCCTGGCACCCCGGCCCCCGCCCCGCACCTCCACTTACTCCCTGACATCTTGCTGTACCCCATCTTCTCATGCCTGGCCTTGCCGATGCTCAATAGATATTTGCTAAACTACCGAACTGAACTTAACCAGGGAAGGCAAATGCACCGTCCAATATCTGGCTCTGATGCTGAAAGCCAACAGAATATGGACATATATTAGGGATATCCATTTGTGGCCTAATGGCTGTGTTTTACGTGACGTGTGTGGTTTGGGAGCGTGCATATGTGGGATGTGTGTGGATGTGTAGTGGGTATGTGGGGTGTGTGGGGTAGTATGCGAATGTGTGAAATGTGTATGGTGTGTGATGTGTGGCATGTGTGTACAGTGATAGAGTGTGTTGGTGAGGTACGTGGTGTTATGTTTGTTGCATGGGTGTGGCGTGGTGTGTCCCGTGTACCTGTGTTTTGTTTGTGTGTGCTGTCCGCGGCATGTGATATGCGGTCTGTGTGCTGGGCGTGGCATGTGCTATGTGTAGTGTGTGAAGTCTGTGGTGTGTGCGGGACGTGTGAGGTTTAAGGAGGCCTGTGTGCGGTATGTGACGTGTGGTGTGTACTTGGCACAGTGTGTGTGTTTGTGTCTCCCGCGTGTATTGTGTGTTGTGTGCGTTATGGTGCGTGGTGTGTGTGGCATGCATCTGATCTGTTTCAGAAACGCCTTCTGGATTATGAATGTTACCTAGTCCCAGAGATGAAGGCCGGATGAGTAAACCAGCATTAATGAAAAGGAAAGATTCAGACTCTGTCCTTCTCTGCTCAACACCCTTCCACAGCTCCCCTGCCCTCAGCAGAAAGGCCAGCCCCTCAGTCTGGCTGGGCAGACACCTGACCCACCACCAGGACCCCCAGCCTACCTCTCGGCTCCCCCAACAATATCCGTCCCCAAGACACAGCAGGGCATTTCCTGCCTCCTTGGCCTGGCACCCGCTGTTCCTTCTGCTTGGGACGGCTCTCCCTTCATGGCCCACACTCACCTTGTCCACCTGGAAAACTTGTGATCGCCCACCACCCCCAGCTGCACCCCATCCTCTCGATGAGCCCCTCCTCAGGCAGAGCCGAGGGACCCCTCTTGAAACCAGCGGGCTGCCCCCACCTCCAAGCCTTTGTCCATGCTGTTTCCTCTGCCTGTTCGTGTCCTTTTCTTCTTCTGTGAATAAACTGCAGCTCATCTTTAAGACCCGGCTCGTAGGTCACTTCCTCTGTGAAGCCCTCCCTGATTCGCCCCTCCCAGGACATTAGTATCATCCTCCTCTGAGGCCCCCCAGACCCACTTCCATGACAGCCCTGTGACCATCTGTGTCTGCGATGTCTCCCTTCCCGGTCCTGGAAGCCCTTTAGGGCAGGGCCAGGGTCTGAGTCCTCTGGGGTCTCCACAGGAGACCTTGGAATCCTGTACAAACTCACGTCAGCAAACGCATCCTGGGTGCCCATCCTCAGCCAGCCCTTGTGCTGCCCGAGGCCGGAAGCCTGGTGTCAGTGACATCTAGGCCCTGTCCTCAAGGCTCCCCATCCAGCCAGAGAGATCCAAGCAAGAGGAACGTTTGCTGAACTCACTCAACTCTCTCCCTGAAGCTCAGACAGGGAAGACCCTTCTCCCACTTTCCTAAGACCCCACTCCCCTCTTCGCCCCTCTACCCTCCTCACCCCACTCCCCACCTCGCCATGGCAGGTGCTTCACATCAAGACACTCTAGGCCACTCTCATCCACCAGTGTTCCAGTTTGGCTGGGTTACCATGGGGAAGTGGGGACCCTCCCCGTGTCCCCGTTTGGCTCTTACTTTCCCTGTCACACCTGAAGCACCCTTGATATCCTCCCTGATCTTTTTTCTCTGCAGCATGGCTGCTGGGGTGCTCCAGTACCATGGGTGGGGGATGGGTGAAGGGTGGTCAAGGGGAGGTGGAAGACCCAGGGTTACCCAAGATCAGGGGTGTGGAGAAGTAGAATTGGAAGCAGCAAGTCACTCCCAGCAAGGAAACCAGCAGGCACACCTGCACTCACTTCTGCAGCCAATGGATAGAGTGGCACACGAGGCAGCCCACCCCCCCTGCCCCTCTGACCTTCCTCCCTGCTGCCCTGCTCCTCTCCCACCTGCAGGCTGCCCTAACTTGGCCAGGCCCAGCATCGTTTAAAACACCCACCAGTGGATTCCTGTCCTATAGGAATGTCCCCTGGACCACGCACCCTCTGTCTCCCCTTGAGCTGGACACCTTACTGGCACCCTCACCTGAAGCGCCTACTGGGAGAATCCCTGACGTCACACCTGCCTGAGTGAGTAATAAATATCTGAATGACGTGATGCTGGCTTTGGTGGGATGTGTTTGGATGTCCGCCTTTCACAGGGTCCTCATGCCCCGAGGCCGCGGCACAGGGCGTTTGGTCTTGTGGGTATGACACTCACCTTTAGGATCACAGGTCTCCCGCAGGTTGATGGGCCCGATTTCCTGAGTCCCATTAAGCAGGTTGCAGCCTGCTTGGGACATGCACCCCTGGACTTTTAGATGGGTGGTGAGGCTCCCTGTGGAAAGTGAGAGAAGGGGAGAGAGAGAGACACTGCTGCTGGGACCATCCAACCCTCATGGGGGGAGGCGCAGCTCTGGGAAGCCAGGCCCACCCTCCTCCGGGTCCCAGACCTCAGCTCCCTTTCCTCCCCAGAGACTCAGATCTTGGTCCGGCTCACCAGCACTGAGCAGGAGGACCCCACTGTAGCAGTGTGCGCTCTCGGCGGGGCAGGTCAGCTCTGCTGCAGACCCACAGCTTTCGGCAGACAAGCAGACTGGACACCGCACAGACCCCAGGGCTGGGGAGATGACAGAGAAAGGGAGGGAGGACTGAGAGGGCTCTGGATTCAGACCACGTGCCTTCCCTCCACCCCCTCCCCCATTTTGCTGGTCCCCAAGAATCAATTCCCTAGTCTCCCCCAAATGTGCCCTCCTCAAGCTCTTCTCATGAAGGCCTGGGGTGCAGGGCATTTGGAATATGAGCTAGAGAGAGAGCAAGGTGGGGAGGGAACGTGAGATCTGGGAAGGGGCGCCCGGGACTGAGCACAGGAGGTGGTACAAGTCGGGGAGGGGTGCCCGGGGAGGACCCAGTGGCTTCATCCACAAGTTCCACTAAACAGCCCAAGAAGACAAGACGCCCGTGTCCACAAAAGATGCCAAAGAGCAGAGAAACGCAAAACACAGCCCCAAACCCGATTTACGGTCTCAGACAGAAAAAGACAGTGGGAAGTCACAGGCCAATTTCACTTAGGAGGAGGAGATGCCAGAACCCTCACTAGAACACGCGTGAACCGAATCCAATGGGATGGAAAGAAGGAGCCGGCGCCAGGTCAGGGCCAGAGCCAGAGCTGGAGGTGGGTGGTCGAACGTGGGAAAATCGGTCCAGTTTTCTGCTCCAGGACTGTTGGAAGAAGCTGTGCTCGGGGAGGGGGTGCTGGGGAGGGTGGGCAGGGAGGGATTCTAAAGGAGCATCCCCTGTGTGCTCACCCCAACCCCTCAGCCCCGTGGCTTCCCTCCTCCCAACCACCCTCCTCCTCTCCCTCCGGCACCTGTGGGTAGGGGCGGGGCCCAGAGAGGGAGGCTGGTGGAGAGATGGTTGCACAGGTTCTCCCGGCACACCCGGGTGTAGGAGGCGATGGACAGGCCGGGGCCTACCCTGTGCTGGGTGACGAGGGCCTCGTGATCGGCTGCCTGGGTGCAGCCCTTGATGAGCACCACGTACACGTGGGGTCCTGGACCGAGAGAGAGAGACAGGCCGGGGTGAGGTCATGACCAGGGGCGGATGTGCCTTGTGCTCTGGGGTGAGAGGCTGCAGAGGAGGCCCCTGGGCAGCTGAGGAGGGGACAGCTCCTGGTCCTGGGGGGAGCAGGCTTTCGAGTTTGTCACAGAATGCCGGTAGGACCGGGGGCGCTGGGAGCGTCTCTGCACAGGGGAGGGTGGGAGGCAGGCGGGGGCCCACGGGCCCTCCTTACCGTTCTCCATCAGCATCAGAACCTCCTGGCAGCTCCAGCCATCCTCACAGTGTTCCTGGCTAGTCGTCCACTGGAGGGGCAGTTCCGACGCATTCCTCACGGACACCAGTGTCCCCCAGTAGCAGGTCAGGGCCTGCACTCCTGAGATGGGAAGAGCCTATCAGCCTTAGCGCATCCTCCAGGGGACTCCCCTCCCGTCTGGGGTCCTCACTCACGGGGCACGGTGATGCCCAGGAGGGCCAGCAGCAGGGCAGGGCTCATGATCAGGGCAGCTGGAACCCTCCCTCCTGCTCTTTCCTCCTTTTTATATCTCGTCTCACACAAGGCAGTCCAGGAAAGGGGTGGGGAGGGCAGGGACTTGCTAAATGGGGCCTGGGCCTCCCTCTGAGTCTCAACACCTTAAAGGCAGCAGGGGTGGGGAAGGGTGGGGGCTGGAGGGTGGGTGAGTGAGGTCGAGGGGGAGTCTGGGCCCTCCCTCTTTCCCCAGACCCAGGAGTCTGGGCCCCCGGCCCCTCCACAGTTAGAGATTGAGGCATCCTGGCTCCTAGACCTCACTGGTCCAGATCCCCAGCCCTCTTTCCTCCAGAGCCCAGCTGTGTGGGTCCCCACGCACATCCTGTTTCAGGGCAGTTTGTGAAGGCGGTTTCCTCACCTCATAGCAACTTGGCCACCTTCTGGCCCCAAGTGAGGAAATGGCCCAAGTGCCTGTGAAGACACTGTGAGGTGAGTCTTGGCTGGTCCTTATGCTCTCCCTATCCTAACCTCTGCCCCCCTCCTACTTCCCTTTTCTTTCTCTTTCCTTTCTATACTGCCGACCTTCTTATTCTCTTTTTCACTTACTTCCCTCATGCTTTCTCTTCTTCTACTATTCTCTCCCCTCCCAGCACAACACAGGCCCTGGAATCTCCATCTCCCCGCCACCCAGGAGGGAGCTGAGGAATGGTGGGGTGGGGGGAGGGGTAGAGACTGAATCTCTGTCAAAGAATTAGGATATTCCTCAGCAAAGCACAGTGTCTTTGCCAGAAATAGATGGAACAGTGGTGTGCTAGAAGACCAGCTTTTCAGAAAAACAGCATCAACAAACCCTGCCTGGTAACATCGGCCTATTTCTATGGTGTAAATTCTCCTACCATGTCTGATTTTAAGCTACCAATCATTTAACAACCAGCTCGCAAAATTCCTAAATATTTAACAATCGGCTTTTGCAAACCTGCACAAACCAGCTCTAGCATGCTGGGTAGGAGGGAGACAGGGAAGAATCAGGAGTGTCTGTCGGTGGCTGCAGAGGCCAGATGTGGGTGTGTGAGGAAGAGAGGGGAAAGGGAGAAAAGAGTGAGAACAATAGTAGAGGACAAAGAGAAATGAACATGAAGCTTACAATATATGTTTATTTCAACATCTTTATACATTGTATTTTTCTTCTTGTTTGCAAGTTTAAAATTTGCTCCATGGACAGAGGCACGTTCCTCTCATCTCCCACTGTGTCTCCACTACTAACATGGAATAGCGTAGGTGCTCAATAAATATTTATTGAAGGAGGGAAGGAAAGGAGGGAGAGGAGGGAGGGAGGGAGGGAGGAAGGAAGGAAGGAAGGAAGGAAGGAAGGAAGGATGCAACAGTGCCATCACCACATTTGTATAGGTTGTGCACTAAAGAAACATCACCCCCTCCCCAGTGATCCACATTGTTGCTGTGTGAATGGAGCCCTCTGGAGTTGTGTGTGGCCTGAAGCAATGTCCCTGGAAGAAGAGAAGGAAGGGTGGGCAAAGAGGCACATAAGGTCATAGGCCGTCAATTAAATGTCTGATTTTAGTCAACAAAGATTTACCAGCCTGGAGTCTGTGTCTGGTACTGTCCTAATTTCTGGTGAATCAGGAAGACCAATAAGAATGAAGCCACTGCTTTTGTTGAATTCACAGTCTAGTGAGAGAGACAGACACTAAACAAATACATGAGCACCAAAAAAAAAAAAAAAGCAAATGGTGCTGGGTGCTGGGCAGAGAGTGAAAGCCAGGTGATGTGAAAGTGAGTGACTGAGCTGGGATCAGGGAGGGCCTCCCTGAGGAGGTGACATTTGAGCTGAAAGCAGAATGAAAAGAAAAAGCTTGCCGTGGAAAGACAGGCAGGAAGAGCATTCCAGGCAGAGGTAAAAGCAGGTACAAAGGCCCTGAGGTGGGATCAAGCTTGGCTTATGCGAAGGTTAGAAAGAAAGCAAATGGCTAGACTATGGTGGGTAAGGGGGAGAGTGGTAGAAGATGAGGGAGGAAAGGCTGGCAGGGGCCCAGCAAGGTAGGGCTAAGTCAGGTTATTAAGGCAATCTTTCTGGGAGTCCGGTATATTTCAAGTGACTAATGCAAAGTCTGGATGTAGGGCTGTTTAGCAAAAGGTCTGACAGTCCTTGGTGTGTAAAACTGTTTGCTACCAGACCGGATTCCGTTGCTCCCTGATTGTGTAGCCTTGGGTCATTTACTTCCCCTCTCTGAACTTTCCTCTTCTGTAAAGTAGTTGTAATGATTACCTGCACCTCATGGGTTGTGGTGAGGATTAATGTCTGTATATAACCCAAAGTAGGTTCTCAACAAATGATAAAAATAGTTAATATTAGGAGCCTTTACTCTGTTCCAACCCTAGTCCAAGCACTTTTTGTTTCAACTCATAGAATCATGACTCATACCCTGAGGGAGATTCTATTAATAGCTTGATTTTATAGTTAAAGAAACTGAGCCCCAAAGGAGTTAAATAACTTGCCCAAGGTCATACAATGTGGCAGAGATAACTGCCCACCAAAGATCCATGCTCCCTTCAGGGTGTAAAGATGTTACTAAGTGGCAACTGCCTAGCCAGGAATTACATTTCCCAGCCTCCATTGCCTCTAAGTGAACCATGTAACTAGTTCCCACCAATGGAACGTGGGCAGAAATGACTGGTGTCACTTTTGAACCTGAGTGGTTACAAAGCAGGAGTGTCACCTCCTTCCTCAAATACTCCATCAAGTAAATGTGATACAAATGAGAAATAAACATCTATTATGTTAAACCACAGAAATTTAGTTTGATAATATATCTGTTTCAACTACTAGAATTTTTAATACACACAGCCAGGAAGTGCTTTCCTTGGGATGGATGTCCTAGAAGAGCCTGAGACAGAGATTCTTCTTGTGCTAAGTGCTCCAAGACATCCACTTGTAGCATTACCAGTACTGGTTCTTTTCTTTTCCCTACCCTTCCTTTTCCTTCCCTTCCCTTCCCATTCCTTTCCTCTCCCTATTAGGAGCGACAATTGCAACTATTCCTTGTGCCTCTTGTAGAAAAGGATCCAGAAACTAAAAGAGGGAAAGGAGCTTGCCAAGACCTCTGTTTCAGGCTCTGGCTGAGCTAAAATCAATTCTGGGCCCCTCAGACCACACTTTGGCCGACTCATTCTGCTTTCTCCTTCAGAACTGGCCAATGGGTTCAGCAGGCATGAGAAGCCTGGGTCATGCCAGAATGTGCTGCGATATTTACCTATAGATGACAAAGCAGACCCTCTAGCGCTTGGGTGGGGCTTCTTCCATGTTTATTTCCAACAAAGACACTTTCTTTGCCCCGAGACTCCCTGAATGCTGTGAGGAACAAGTACATCGCCTCTGGGTCTCTACAACCTGGGTTTCTCTGTTTCTGCAGGATTAGAGTCATTTTAGTTGTTGATGACAATATTCTACCTGGGTGATGTTGTGTCTTTTCTAGTGCATCACATCCAGAGGTTCGTAATGTCAGTTTGTTGTGTTATTGGCTAATTAATAAGTGACCATGTGAACATCCCAGTCTCCACCAATAAGACCCTTTTATTTCCTTGTACACACCATTTCCAGAGAATCCTCCCTTATCGACACAGATTACACTTGGGTCGAGCTTCTCCACCTGCCCTGTGCTGCCCATTATGCAAAGCCCTTCCACTCAGGTGGCTCATCCCTCAGAGCTGATGCTATTAACCCACCTCATGAAGTGGGAAACAGCCCTGACAAGGGAGAATGAGCCCTTGAGTCACAGAGTCAGGAAATGGTGGCAGCATCCGGGAGCCCAGGCCTTCCCAGCAACCTGCACTCTGTCCCGCTGCACCAAAGCTCCCCAAACATGGTCGAGTCATCTGAATGATACATTTCCAGTCTCATCTGCCAAGCACCCAGTTTTCTCCAGCAAAGAATTACTCGTATGGCAAAACAGTTCACATTCAGATTACAGTATAGGACCTTATGTTATAAAGAGGAGGGGATCCGGAGCGTGTGACGAAAAGTTACACTTAAATATCTCTATCGGCCTTTCTGTACTCACCAGAGGAACAAAAACAAGTAAAAATCGAATGCAACTACTGGCATTGACTCCAGTCAATATCCTCCAGCGCTGGAGGCACGGTGGATAGATTAACCCTTTGGAAGCCAATCTCACACTAAACCTTACAAGTCCTTTGACTTGGAGTTCCGTTTTGGAAAAAAAATATTCCTAGTGTGTAAGGAGAAGGGGAGCTGTAATACCTGGAAATTGTGAGCTTTTAGTAAAGAGGCTGAGATTCTAGACCAGACATTGTTTCACTCTGATCTGAACAATTTACTTCCTCTTTCTTGCCTTCAATCTCCTCCTAAGTAAAATGAGGCATGGTTTTCAATCTTTTCACCATACAGGAAGAAGAAACAGGGAAGGATAAAAGTCCAACACTGCAGCGGCAGGACTAACATCTTAGCGTTTACAGCACTGTGGAGAAAGCCGTCTTTCCTAGAAGCCACCAAGCAATGTACACCCACAGTGGTTTGAGCTGAGAATGCACTCACCTTCATCAATAACATCAGTTGTCAGGCAAAAATCTTTCAAGATAATTCCACTTGACCTCACTTTAATTGAAGTAATATAGAAATGGAATGGAATTGTTGAGTCACATGGTAGGCATATGCTTAAGGTTTTAAGAAACTGCCAGACTGTTTTCCAGAGGGGTTGTGCCATTTTACATTCCCCACCAGCAGTGTGTGACAGGTTCCAGTTTCTCCACATCCTTGCCAATACTTGGTATAGTCAATCTTTTCCCTTTTAGGCATTCTAAGAGTTCCATGGTGGTATCTCATTGTAGCTTTTTTTTTTCATTGTAGCTTTATTTTGTATTTTTCTAGTGACTAATGCTATCGAGCATCTTTCCATGTGCTTATTCACCATCCGTGTATCTTCGTTGGTGAAGTGCCTGTTCAAATATTTTGCCCATTTTTTTATTGTCTTCTTATTGAGTTGTAAGCGCTTTGTATATTCTAGTTGCAAGTCCTTTGTTAAACAGATGTTTTGCAATAGCTTTCCCAGAAATAAAGGCCTATGAGGCATATGTCCAAATAAAGACACATGAAGACATATGAATGTTAATAGTAGCTTTATTTGTAATAGCCCCAAACTGGGAAACAATGCAACCAAACTGTGATATAACCACACCATGAAATATTACTCAGCCATAAATAGGAATGAGCTATTGATACATGCAAAAATTTGAATATGAACTTCAAAATGATTCTGCCTAGCGTATTTATGAGGTTCATCCATGTTGTAGCATGTATCCGTACATCATTCTTTTTTGTGATTGAATAATATTCCAATGTATGTTTATACCAGAATTTGTTTATCCATTGACCCATTGATAGACATTTGGGCCATTTCCACCTTTTGGCTATTGTGAATAGTGCTGCTATAACATGTGTACATGTATTTGAGTATCAGTTTAAAATTTTTTTGAGTATATACCTAGGAGTGGAAGAAACCAGACACAAAAAGTCACATACTGTATGATTCATTTATATGAAATATTCAGAATAAGTAAATCCATAGAGACATAATTGGTGGTTTCCAGGGGTTGGGGGATGGGGGAATGGAGAGCAACCTCTTAATGGGTACAGAGTTTTATTTGGAAGTGATGAAAATATTTTAGAACTAGATAGAGGTGGTGGTCATACAACATTGCGACTGCATTAAATGCCACGGAATTGTTCACTTTAAAATGGTTTATTTTATGTTATGTGAATTTCATCTCAATAAAAAAATTATACTGAATGAAAGAAGCCAGATGAAAAAAGAGAACATACGATAACATTCCATTTATATAAATTCTAGAAAGTGCAGACTAATCTATTGTAAGTGAAAGAAGGTAAATGATTGCCTGGGTACTGGGGGGGTGGGGCCGAGTGCAGAGGGAGGGATTACAAAGGCTCATGTGGAAACTTTTGGGTGGAATGGATACGTTCACTGTCTCAACTGTGGTGATGACCTTATGGAGTGTGTATGCGCATCAAAACTCATTAAACTGTGTACCTTAAATACGTGTGGTTTCTTGCCTGTCCATTATACCTCAGTAGAGCTGTAATCGAGGCTTGATGTAATGGATTGCCTGTGTAGTCAGGAGGAGAGAATATTGTTCCTCTATTACTGCTACTTCCAAATAGGTAGACGCTGGATGTGTGCCCGCTGGTGTGCAATAATAATAACCGTTGGCCTTTGTGTGGCACTCACTGCATACTGGGCACTTCAGGCGTCTTAGCTCATTTAATCACCCAAATGAGTCAGCTGAACTCATTTACTTCACTCAACTTTCCTACCCCCTGGCCTTTGCACATGCTGTGTCCTCTGCCTGGAATGCATTTCTGCCCCTTTGTGAGCTCTAGGTTAACTCTGTCTGGGTCATTCTCCATTAGATGTCTGTCTTCAGGAAAGTCTTTCCTGGTCCTTCCATCTAGGTCAGCGTCCCAGTTATGAGGTCATAACTAACTATATGAGAGGACTGAGGAGCAGCTAAACTCACCCTGTAGGAGAAACTTTTAGGGAGTGGTCATATGCGTCTGATGATAAAGACACCATCTTTTCCCACAATGACAGGATTTCTCTATGTAAGGTATAGGGCAGGACACCCAGAGGTTTGGCACAGGGGAAGGAAAAGAAACCAGAGAGAGATTCACCATCTGAAGGCTGTCCTTCACTGGTCGGGTGCACATCTCCATTCCAGCTCCAATGGTAGCAGAGCCTTCAGGGTGCTGCAGTCAAAGGTATTTTCCCATCACCACGACCTGGGAGGTGAAGGTACACTACACCAATATGGATTCTACCTAGCGGTCAGGGCCCCAGCACAAAAGGGGACTCATTCCACCTGCACAACTTGAGAAGAGATTGAAAATTAGATAATTGGCAAGGGTGTGTGACTGTTGTGGAGACACAAGGGTGAGAGCAGTTTCCTGGTGCTGATACCACTGGGTTTCTGTACTGGAACACTGAGGAGTTGCAAGACAGAGACATAGAGAGAATCCTCTCTGGAGAGGGCTACTTGACAGGAACTCCAACTTCAGGCTGAAAAATCCATCCAGCCCACAGCAACACTACAGGGAGGGAGCTGGGGAATTAATGCCCCAACCTCACTCACTGTGGTCCCTCTGGTCTCCTGTTGGGTCTCCCCATTGACTGAACCCAGCTGGAAGGCAGGAGATCCCACTGACAGTCCCCACAGCACAGGGCAGGGGGAGAAAGGGAGAGAGTGAATTTGAAGAAGGAAACAGAAAGTGTCCAGCAGTCACCCCTTTCCTTTGTCTGGATGAAAATCAGAGTGCTCAATACAGAAGACACAATTCCCATCCGTTACTTAATCATAGAACCGTATTGTGCTAATGACAATGGGTCACACACCCACAGCGTTAGACAACCAGTTCTTCATGTACTACAGTGAGAGGAAGATGGGGAAAAACAGCCTATGACGAAGATGAGAAGGTCCTGACTGTGTAGCTGGTGGTGATCAGAGCTGCCCTCTCCTACCATCCATTCTGTGTTCTCTTACCACCTGCCAACACCTCCTCTGGACAACTGGTGTGACACAAATCTTCATTCTTAAGGGAAGTAAGTGTTCAATGGTCTTGTCTTTATTGGCTCTTGGCCACTTTCTGCTGAACAGGGCCACCGGCCAAGGAGATATTACCCCCAACGCATCCCCTGGCTTCCAAACATGGTCCTCCTTGATCCAGCAACCCAGCCTCCCTCTGGTGGTCACGTTCCCTCTGGCCATCAGCAGAGTGGCCCTCGTCTCTGCCTGTTGTTTCAGCAGCACAAGGAGCACAAAACAGCAAGGGGGCAGTCCTGGCTTCCAGTTGATTAGAGCTCTCATGGGGTCCCTCACCCACACCAAGCCTGAGGTCACAGAGACCAGGAGCAAAAATTCCTTAAGCGGGTTGTTAGGTGTACTAGTGGGAGGGGACACTCCCTTATCCTCCCCTGATTCATGGACCGCTGCATTCTGGCTCTGGGGGAGGTGACACGATGGACTGGCCACTGGTTCAAGACATACAGCATCTCCTGTTGGGCGGCAGGGTACCTTCTCTCACCCAGTGCCCTCATCAACCATCACGGCCATTCCACCCTTCCGATAGGTCAGCTGTCTCTGTGTAGTGGGGCACCTGGAAGATCAGTGAGTTCCATGGATGGGAGTTAATTGCCTCACTTCCTTTGCCTTAAAATATGTCCTCTAGCTGGAAGCAATACTTCATGGGATACTGTAGCAATAGAACAGACATCTTCTAAGTTCCCAAATGGCAGGGCTGACAGAAGCATTGAGTCCGAGGAAGGCAAATCAGAACCCACAGTGTGTATTTATCCCTGTGGGGAGAAAGCTCAGTCCCCTCGAGGGTGGGGTGTGTCCTGGGTAGTCCTGCTGTAGAAAGACGCCATAACAGGCTTAGAGTTGGCCTCTGCCTCTGTTGGTTTGGGCACTGAGTACAGTCAACAGCCAGGTCACCTTGGGGAGAGTTAACCCATTTGTTGTCTCTGTGGGGAGCTGAGGTAGGAGGTAGATGGGCCCTGGACACAGCAGCTAGAGTTTGTCGAGAGGAGTAAATTTGAGCTTTGTTTTCCCTACACACTTCAACGACAAAGTTAGTGGCAGGAGCTGAGCTCTGCTGGAGTAAAGAGATAAGATGACCACATCTATCACTCCTGAGGTCAGGAAAACCTTCCCTGTCTGCACATGCGCAGGAAGCCTCCTCAGGGTCAAAAAGGGAGGGGGCGTCACCCCATAAATAAGTGTTGTCAAACCTCTCATTAGCCTCTGTGCTGGAATCCATCTCGGCAAAAAGATGTGCACGCCTATTGGGAAGGGTCCTAGGGCAGGTCAGATGTGGGAAAAGAAGCGAGATAATTGGCTAGAGGAGAACAAAGATGCAGAAGAACTGCCCTCTATAAATGATTTAACAGCCTTTTTACTGTGGTCCGCCCACACCCTTTCTCTCCTGGTGTGTATTTCTGCCTAGCTTCTGTCTTCTATAAATAAACTGTTTCTCTGTGTGCTCTCCCACATGTTGTGCTGTGTTGCTAATAACAAACTTTGTACCTGTTTTTGAAGTTTTTGCCTCCTTGAAACATTCTTGTTACCACAGGGCAAGAGCCAGGGCAACTTCACTTCTAGTCTTTAGCCCCCCGGTGGACTAGGGGCTAGGATTCCTGGTTTTCATCCAGGTTACTCAAGTTCAATTTCTGGGCAGGGAAATAAGATCCTGTGTCAGGATCACTCACTGCTGTCTATCCAAAATCAGAGCCTCCACCACCCACATATCCACTTTGCACATGGGCCCAGTGTGCAAGCACTGATGCGAGAGAAGCCGCCTGACACTGCTCACTGGGTACCAAGAGCCTACTGCTCAGGGCATGGGTTCTGGTGGGCATTCGTGTGGGACATGAACATCTTCACCCTCTGTGCCCATCCCCAGAGGACCATCCACATATCCTCCGTGTCTTCATTTGATGCTTTTATTCTTACCAAGTCCTTGACCAAATGGCTCACCAGGGGTCCATGCAGAAGTGGACTTGAGGACCTCTCTCCCTCCCACAAAGTGGACCCCTGAAGTTTTGCCCCCTGAAGGATTTCCTTACATCACTCTTTCAGGACCACATGTGCGAGTGCTAACACAGCAGCTACCCACCTCTGCCTGACGCCGGCCCACACTGCAGTTCCATCCATACACCTAGTCTGTGCTTTCTGTCCTCTGTAAATAGATCCCAGGGAATCCCCATGAGCTCATAGGTGTGGGTGGGGGAAGAGGCAGGAGGAGCGGGTGCCATGGGTGCCTGAGCCACCTGCTGGGGCGTCCACCTGTGCCCTGATCTCATGCACACCTTCTCCATGGATGGCAGACGCTGCTGTGCGTGCCCGACGTCATGGTTCGGTAGCTTGACTGCACCCAGTGTGTGATGTGCAGTTCAGGTCACAATGCCCTTGGTGTTGGTGGCCAGGAGTCACTGTCAGTTTGAGCTGCTATAACAAAATATCATGGCTTAGCAAGAACAGAATTACTGGGGCTTCCCTGGTGGCGCAGTGGTTGAGAATCTGCCTGCCAATGCAGGGGATGCGGGTTTGAGCCCTGGTCTGGGAAGATCCCACATGCGGCGGAGCGACTAGGCCCGTGAGCCACAATTATTGAGCCTGCGCGTCTGGAGCCTGTGCTCCGCAACAAGAGAGGCCACGATAGTGAGAGGCCCGCGCACCGCGATGAAGAGTGGCCCCCACTTGCCACAACTAGAGAAAGCCCTTGCACAGAAACAAAGACCCAACACAGCCATAAAAATAAATAAATAAAAACCTTCATGGATTAAAAAAAAAAAAAGAACAGAACTGTTTCTCACAGTTTGGGAGGCTGGAAGTCCCAGATCAGGGTGCTTGTGTGATCAGGTTCTGGTGAGGGCCCTCTACTGGGCTGCAGATGGTACATTTCTCATTGTATCCTCACATGGCTGAAAGAGAGCCAACTAGCTCTTCCTTCTTCATGAAAGGGCACTGCGGTGGTTAATGTTCAACTTGACAGGTCTAAGGGATGCCCAGATAGCTGGTAAAACATTATTTCTGGGTGTTTCTGTGCGGGTGTTTCCAGACGAGAATAGCATTTGAATTGGTGTACTGAGTGAAGATGGCCCTCGCCAAAGTGAGTGGGCTTCTTCCAATCCACTGAGGGCCTGAATAGAACAAAAAGATAGAAGAAGGAAGAATTTGCTCTCTGCTTGAGCTGAGACATACGTCTTCTCCTGCCCTGGGACATCAGCTCTCCTTGTTTCAGGCCTTCGAACCCGGACTAGGACTTATACCGTTGGCTCCCCTGGTTCTCAGGCCTGAAGTTTGAACTGGTACTGCCAGCTATCCTGGGTCTCCATGTACAGACAGCAGATCCTGGGACTTCTTAGCCTCTATAATTGCATGAACCAATTCTTCATAATAAATCTGTTTCTATGTATTCATATATACCCTACTGCTTCTGTTTCTCTGGAGAACCTTGACTAATACAGGCACTAATCCCATCATTAGAGTTCCACCCTCATGACCTAATGACCTCCCAAAGACCCCAGCTCCAAACACCTTCATACTAGGATTAGTGTTTCCAGTGCACCAGGTACCCAGACTCCACTGGGGCCCAGTAATAAGCCTAGAGCCCCTTTCCAAATGTCTGATTGCAATCTTCAGAAGAAGGCATAGATTTTCTTCAAAACATGGAGTTCTCCACCGTGATTATCCTATTGGACCTTGTAAGATGTTCCATATTGTAATATACTGGGTTTGAAACATAAACACTGTTACTGCCATTATTTTCTAAATACAATCACCCAGGAGTTATTTAGAAGAACTTTTTTATATTTCCAACTGGGAGATTTTGGTGGAAGGAAGCTAGGGTTAATTTCTAGTATAATTCTTTTGTGGTTTAAATGGTTTGTTCTTTTTTATAATTTATGGCTACTCCCTATATGGCCTATTGCTTACTATCCCTACTGTTTGATATTAAAATGTATCTGCATTTATCAACACATGATTTTACTTCTTCAGAACCAGTTGAGGATTAGCCAAGTGTGATGTCCTCTTACAGGAAGTTAAGGGTTTTGCCCAACTGTACTTGTGAAACAAGGTTACAAGCTTTTAAAAATCAATTTCCGATAAATTAATTTGCAAACTGTGTTCCGGCTTCTCCGTTCTTTGGTAATTGAATAAAGTTTGTTCTGTTCCAGTCCTCCCACCCCCCCCCAAAAAATCAATTGCAAGTCACTGATTCATTGCAAAAAAAATCAACTGTGGGCTAAAAAAAAGTATCGGAATTTAGATTTTGCTTATTTATTTGTAGAGCCTTGAACTAGCTAATGCTCATTTGGTTTCTAAATTATTCATGTTGGGTCTAAAGTCAATTTCAGTCAAAGAACCAACTTTTAAAGCTGTTTACATTCTTCTAGTTTGAATTACAAAGATAGAGGGGAGAGAAAGGGGGGTTAAGAAAAAGAGAGGAGAAAGAGGAAGAGGGAGAGAGAGAAATGAAGAATAGAAGGAAAGAAAATTAGCTATAGAATGGAGAAGGAGAAAAAAAAAAGTAGAGACAGAATGAAGTTCAGATCTAAAGATCAGCCTGTCTCTTCTGGATATTGACCCCTAATCTGATCCCAGAACCAGACTGATTCTTAACTCTGACCCTATACAATCCCACATTCTGAACCTAAACATCTCATATCAGTTCCTGACTCTGAACAAGCTAAGTCCTAACCCTGATTCTGTTATTTGCACTGCAGACTTGAACTTTAAAGAATCTAAAATAGTCATTCCCCAAGTGGACATTCACATCCAGAGATGGTGTTTCATGGGCTTACAGTGGGTTAGGCAGCTTGTGCCCTTTCAGCCTTCAACTTCTCTCTCTGCATCGGTTTTGTCACCCATCCCTCAGAGCCTCTAAAGACATTTACTGAAAAAAAATCACTTCCTTGGTCTTCCATTCCTTTCACTGCCTCTTCCCTTCTCAGTCAAGCATCTTCAACTATCTGGACATATTTTCTTTGCTTCTATTTTTTCACCTCCCACTCACTCCTCCATGCTCTCTTTCCATCTCCTCTTTCTCTAAAATTGCTTTTACTGGGCTTCCCTGGTGGCGTAGTGGTTAAGAATCCATCTACCAATGCAGGGGACATGGGTTCGAGCCCCGGTCTGGGAAGATCTCACATGCCGCGGAGCAACTAAGCCCGTGCACCACAACTACTGAGCCTGCGCTCTAGAGCCCGTGAGTCACAACTACTGAAGCCTGTGCACCTAGAGCCCGTGCTCCGCAACAAGAGAAGCCACCACAACGAGAAGCCCGCGCACTGCAACAAAGAGTGGCCCCCGCTCGCCGCAACTAGAGAAAAGCCCGCTCGCAGCAATGAAGACCCAACGCAGCCAAAAATAAATAAAATAAATTTATTAAAAATAAATTAACTTTTAAAAATAAAATAAATAAAATAAAATTGCTTTTACCAAGGTTGAGGTAGGAAATAGATGGGCCTCTGGGCCGTACAGCTGGTGTCTGTCAAGAGGAGTAAAATTGAAGCTTTGTTCTCACCCAGACACTCCAAGGACAAAGCTAGTGGCAGGAGCTGAGCTCTGCTGAAGTAAAGAGATAAGATGACCACTCCCGAGGTCAAGGAAAACTTCCCTGTCTGCACATGTGCAGGGAGTCAAAAAGGGAGGGGGCGCCACCCCATAATAAGTGTGGACATACCTCCACAGGCCTCTGCGGTGGGATCCATCTTAGCAAAAAGTTGTGCACTCATCTTGGGGAGGGTCCTAGAACAGGTCAGATGTGGAAAAAGAAGTTAGATAATTGGCCAAAGGTAAACAAAGACCTGGAAGGACTGTCCTATATAAATGATTCAAATCACCTCTTCACTGCACTCCTCATTCAGGACACCCACACTCCTCTCTGGGTGTGTATTTCTGCCTAGCTTCTTCTTCTTCTTCTTCTTTTTTTTTTTTTAATATTTATTTATTTGGCTGCGCCGGGTCATAGTGGAGGCACATGGGATCTTCGTTGCAGCATGCGGGATCTTTAGTTGCGGCATGCAGGATCTAGTTCCCTGACCAGGGATCGAACCTGGGCCCCCTACATTGGGAGCACGAAGTCTTAACCACTGGACCACCAGGGAAGTCCCTCTGCCTAGCTTCTGACTTACTGCACTCCTCCTTATTAGAGAGGATGCCCATACCCTTTCTCTCTGGGTGTGTATTTCTGCCTAGTTTCTGTCTTAAATAAACAAACTGCTTCTCTGTGTGCTCTCCCACATGTTATGCTGTGTCTCTAATAATAAACTTTGTACCTGTTTTTACAGTTTTTGCCTCCTTGAAACATTCTTGCTTTCAATGGGGGTACAGCCAGGGGAACTTTGTCTCTAGCCTCTAGCCCCTGGTGGTCTAGCTGCTGGGATTCCTGGTTTTCATTCAGGCTACCCAGGTTCAATTCCTGGGCAGGGAACTAAGATCTCTCTTCAGGACCGCTCACTGCTGTCTCTCTGAGATCAAGGTCACCAATATCCTCTTTTATTGCTAAACCTGCAAGGTGCTCCTCAGGCTAGTTTTGCAGCCTTTGACATGATACACTACTTCTTTCCTGGAATAACCCCTGAGGGTAAATACAAGTCGAAAAAGAAAGAGAAATTAATTTTTCCTAGTGCAAAAAGGAAAAGAGATTCCCCTTTTCTTTCAGAGCATTTTCTTTAGAAAATGTGTCATTGTAAATTCTTTCTCTGTCCCTTTGAGATGTATGTAAATCTTTTAAAAATCTAAATAAGATTCTTGCCAGCTTTCCAACCCAGGGAGTATCTTTCCCAAGGACCTGGGAGTTATCGCTTTGAAAATGTGATCAACAGGGAAGATGGTACCCCTGTCTCCCGGATTCTGGGGGAGGGTAAGAGCCCAGTTGAGGTGGACACCGCACTCCAGGTTGCAAAACTACCTCCAGTCGTGAAGATGTGAGAAGTTTATTTTTCCTTTGGATAAAGCTAATTAACTAATACAGACGATCACCCCCAACTACCAGATGAATTTAGGATATGTGACAAATGGTGCTGTCAAGTCCTCTTACTTGAGGACTAGTTACTGTTTATCTTAAGAACATGTATGTAGGGGGTTGTATCTGTCTGGCTATATAAGGGAGTGAGCTTTCTTTCAGTCTTTGCAATTTCTTAGCAAACTGCCTGTAGTGTACATCACATTCTGGTTTAATGCTATAATAAAACTTTTTCTTTTTTCTCTTCTACCTGTGCGGAGAGGTTTTCTGGGTTGAGAAGAGCCTTTGTTTTTCTTTTTCTTTTTTTTTCTCTTTTAAATTGAATATATTTGACATATAACACTGTTTAAATTTAAGGTGTACAATATTTTAATTTGATACATTTATATATTGCTATATGATTGCCATTGTAGCAATATTTCACACCTATATCCCATTACATAATTATCTTTTCTTTTTAGTGGTTGGAATAATTAAGTTCTAGTCTTTTAGCAAGTTCGATGATTATAATAAAATGTTGTTGTCTATATTCATGTTAGAGCTCTATGGCTTATTTACTACTTGTTGCAAGTTTGCACCCTTAAACAACATCTCTCCTATCCCCCGCAAGCCCATCTCCTTGTTACCGACCAAGGTTCCTGGCCTCCTTAATCAATAGAAATTGATCAGAGGCCAGCCAAGAAATTCAGGCAAGGCCTTATTGGGGTCCCTGCTGCAGCAGGGGGGAATGAGAACAAGTAACAGGTTTCCTTGCTGGCTCGCTCGCTGAGGGGGCTGCGAGCTGGTTCCTCACATGGGGGGAGGGTAACAGTGTGTCCAGCGGTGGGGCTGGAGGAGGGGCTTAGGTGGTTTGCCCACCCCTCAGGTGGTGGTGTGTGCAGGGGACATGCGCAGTACCCCGATTTTGCTCCCCACCCCCTGCTTTTACTCCCGGCTCTTCAGAAGTGGCAGTAGGGCTTTTTGGTCTCTTTGTATCTTGTTGTCCAGATTTTGCCCCAACTGTGCATGCGTGCAGTTATTTTTTTTAGTCCCGTATAGTTTCTTTGTATTTTGTTGCTCAGGAGACGTTTGTCCAGGTGCCAGCATTGCAGCACTGCAGCATAGCGTCCCACGTCCCAGCCTGTCTCATCCTGGTAACCACCATTTTTACTCTCTGTTTTTATGACTTTGGCTTTTTAAGATTCCACACGTAAGTGATATCATACAGTACTTGTCTTTCTTGGTCTGACTTATCTCCCTTAGCATCAGGCGCTCAAGGTCCATCCATGTTGTCATAAATACCTGTAGCAGGATGTCCTTTCTCGTGATGGAATAATATTCCATTGTATACATATATATATATATATATATATATATATATATATATATATATATATATAGACTCACCCTCTTTATCCATTCATCTGTTGATTGGCTTTTACTTTGTTTCCATATCTTGGCTATTGTGAATAATGCTGCAATAAACATGGGAATGCATATATCTCTTTGAAATCCTGTTTTCATTTCCCTTGGGTCTATACCCCAGAAGTGGAATTGCTGGATTTTATTTTAGTTACATTCTCGAAACACCCCCGACCTTCTGAATTTCTAAGACATCACCTTGCTGGCCAATCCTCAGAGAGGAGTTGCAGCCCTCTCATTACAGATCATCAATGAAGAGAGCCCCATGACCTTGATCACAGGGTCAGGGCCATCCTCTGGGTCACCTTTACAGAGCTCACTGGGCCCCGGGGGTGGCTGAGACCTCTGAGGAAGGAGCGTGGCCCCAGGCTCCTGACCTATTCTCAGTCAGTCACCCCTCTGTCTCTCCACAGACCCAGTGGCACAGCCCTCCATCGAAGCCAGCAACACCACAGTCACAGAACATGAGAATACCGTGGTCCTGACCTGCCGCACAAATGACACTGGGATCTCCATATGCTGGTTCTTCAATGGCCAGAGGCTACTGCTCACAGAGAGGATGAAGCTGTCCCCAGACAACAGCACCCTCACCATCAACCCCGTCAGGAGGGAGGATGCCGGGGATTATCAGTGTGAGGTCTCCAACCCGGGCAATTCCAGGAAAAGTGACCCCCTCAGGCTGGATGTGAAATGTAAGTGACCACTCGCCCCATGCTACCTCTTCCCGGGAGAATTACTCTACAAACGGTGTGCAAAATGGATAGAGGTCACAGGGGGCAGAATAGCAGTTAAGAGACCATTATAGTAAACAGATGGCAAAATCTTAATAGCGCCATCTCTGGAAAAAATACAATTAGTTTCTAATCCTGGGTCTGGCATTTACTCTGTGACCTTGTACAATATTTTTTTTTTTTCTGGCGCACTTTCTTTATATGGTAAAAATAAAAAGTATGTAAGATTTACCATTTAAATAATTTTTAAGTTTATAGCTCAGTGGCATTAAGTACATTCATATTGGTTTGCAATCATTACCCATATACATCCACTACATTTTGGTTAGTATTGTCATCTGAAAATATTATCTTCCAGTCCGTGAACACAGAATGTCTTTCCATTTATTTATGTCTTCTTTAATTTCTTTTACTATGTTTTCTCCTTTTTGAAAAATTGTTTTTCAGTTTTTCTGTGTACAAGTCTGTCACTTACCTGGTTAAGTTAATTCCTAAATGTTTTATTCTGATTGATGCTGTTATAAATGGAATTTTTAAAATTTCCTTTTCATACTGTTCACTTTTCATGTATAGAAAATACAACTGTATTTATGTGCTAGTTTAGTATCCTGCAGCTTTGCCAAATTTGCTTATTAGTCCTAACAGTTTTTTGTGACATTTTTAGGGTTTTCTATATAAGGTCACATCATCTGCAAACAATTAATTTTGCTTCTTCATTTACAATTTCGATGTCTTTTATTTCTTCTTCTTTTTTTTTTTTTTTTGCCTATTTGGTCTATTACTTTCAATACTATTTTGAATAGAAGTGGCAAAAGCAGGCATCCTTATCTTGTTCTTGATCTTAGCAGAAAAACTTTCAGGCTTTCACATTTAGAATGATGTTAGATACGGGTTTTAATATATGGCCTCTATTATGTGGAGGTAGTTTCCTTCTATTCTGAGTTAGAGTGTGATGAAAGGATTTTGAATTTTGTCTAATGCTTAAACTGATTTAATCTCCTTCTTAGTTACAGGTCGATCATATTTTCTATGTCTCTGTGATTCCACCTTGGTAGCTTTTGAGTTTCTAGGAATTTGTCTATTTCATCGAAGTTATGCAACTTGTTGGCATATAATTATTCATAATACTCTTGTAATTCTTATTATTTCTTGAGAATTGGTAGTTACATTCCCACTTTCATTTCTGATTTTAGTAATCTGAATCTTCCCTTTTTTTCTTGATCATTCTAGTTAAAGGTTTGTCAATTTTGTTAATCCTTTTTGAAGAACCGATTTTTGTTTTCATTGATTTTCTCTATTATCTTTCCATTCTCTGTTTATCTCCACTCTAATTGTTATTATTTCCTTCCTTCTGCTAGCTCACGGTTTGGTTTGTTCTTCTTTTGCTAGTTCCTTAAGTTGTAAAGTTCGGTTGCTGATTTGAGATCTTTTTTTTTCAATGTAAGCATTAACAATTATAAACTTCTTGCACAAGATTATTAACTACTCTGAGCCTCAGATTCCTTAACTGAAAATTGCAGTAAAAGCACCTGCTTCATGGCATTATTTCAAAGATTTAATGTACTATTAAATTAAACTCTTGGTAAAACGCCACACACAGAGGAAAATGTTCCATAACTGTTAGATGCTATTACTACTACTATTACCATTAGGCTCTATAAAATCAGGTACTCCTACTGTCAAGGACTACCTGACTCTAGATCCACCTGTTAGCTATATGACAATGGGCACGTTTTTTCACCACTGGAAGCCTCAAGTTTTTCACCTATGAAATGGAAATAATGTCGATCTGGCAGGGTTACATGAATCAAATGAGATATATGTAAAGTATATAGCCCACACGCCTAGAGCCCATGCTCTGCAACAAGAGAAGCCACTGCAATGAGAAGCCTGTGCACCATAACGAAGAGTAGCCCCCGCTCACTGCAGCTAGAGAAAGCCCGCACGCAGCAACGAAGACCCAACACAGCCAAAAATAAAATAAATAAATTTATTTTAAAAAATGGATAACCAACAAGGACCTACTGTATAGCACAGGGAACTCTGCTCAATGTCATGTGGCAGGCTGGTTGGGAGGGGAGTTTGGGGGAGAATGAATACAGGTATATGTATGGCTGAGCCCCTTTGCTGTTCACCTGAAACTATCACAAATTTTTAATTGGCTATACTCCAATATAAAATAAAAAGTTAAAAAAAAATGAAAATTTATTCCTTGAAGGAACAAGTAGAGACTACTTCATGTTGACAGTTGTTTTGCAGAGCACCTCCCACTGTAAAATAATGTCACCTTCACTCATTCTTCTCTGTTCTTTCCATGACAGATGATTCAACACAAGGAAGTTCTTCTGGCTTCTCAGGTGGTGCTATTGCCGGCATCGTGATTGCAGTCCTGGCTGGGGTAGCTCTGATAGCACCCCTGGTGTATTTCCTGTATGTGAGATAGACTGCAGGGTATGATGCCTTTCCTCTTGTTCTGCTTTCTCTGAGGCTAATCGTCATGCTTGGGAGAGAGAAGGAGACTTCATCTCTGTCTCTGGCCTGGATCTGCTCCTCATGCTTCCTAAAGCCCTGCTTCTTGGCACTAATTCTTAGGGGTCTCTTCTTCCCTGGTCTTCATGCTTCATGCTTCATGTCTCCTGGACATGGTTATTTCCAACCCCATCTTGTTTAGCGGGAGCAGAGCCCATTATGTTCCTCTGTCCCCAGTCAGGGAAGCCAAGGTCCAAGAAGGAAAACTAATGAGGAAATGAAAGGAGAAGCAGGAGGAAGGGAGTCCTGTGCTCTGTCGACAACAGTAGCAGGAGGAGAGAGGGACAGGACAGGAAGAGAACCTAAGAAAAGCAGAAACAACCAAAGGCCTCCTGGGCAATAAATAAAGTGAGAAAAAAACAGCATCTACCTACAAAAGGGGAAAGGTGTCAGGGTAGAAATAAGCTCAGAAGCAGTTGGCATGAATGGCCCTAAATGTGAACAGCCAGTAAGCAGGAGAGGAGTAAACACTAGAAGGGATGATAGGTAGATTGAAGAAGGAGGTCCTCAGAGGAAAGAGGACCAACCAAGGTATAAATGAACAGTGAGGAGCCCCAAGGAATCATGCTGACAGTGTCCTTCCTAAGTCAAGGAGCAAAGATCCTGTGCCTGGGAATAGCAGTCACAGTGTCTGATATTTATTTAGGGCAAGTGACCAGCAAGACCTCTCGGAGCACAAATCCTCAGACCACAACCAGAGTAAGTAAACCTCCTCACCTCGTGAGAGCTCGTATGTTCTACTATATACCCTGCCCTAGCAGGGAATCCCGGATTTCCAAGTGAATCCCTACCTTCTGAATTATTAGAGGGGATCTCAGTTTCCCAGTCTTACAACTAGCATAGGTCCTCACACCCTTCCTGCTGCAAAAGATTCCCCTGAGACACAGCTGGGGGAGAGACACTCACCCCTCCTAGGCCAGGCAAGTCAGGCAGGCCATGAGATGGACATGTTTCCAGAAGCCTTTTCCTCATCCTACCTCCTTCCCCCTCCTGCCTCTATTACGGATGCGGATGCGGGCATCTCCTTTGGTGAGGTTTCCCTGCCTTTGGTGCTCTGGTACTGTGGGCCCCAATGCCCCTCCTTGCCGCTGGAGCCTGTGGCTGAGACACACACCTGGGCAAAACTCGGGCCTTGTGAACTGGAAGAAATCTTCAGAAGTGCACTGAGGCCTCTCCCCACCCCTCCTTGGTCTAATGCCCTGGGGTCTGGACCACAGACTGAGGGAAGTGAATTCCTTAAGTCTTAATCCTGGGCCACCTCCCCACCCCACCCTCTCACCACCTGCCACCTCCTTCAGCTAGAAGCACAACAGCTTAGGAACGCCACATTCTGAGGCCATAAGTCAGCTCTGCATTTTCATGGGTTGGTAACTCTTCTTTTGCTTCCCCAGGTCAGGGCTACTCTGACAATTCACCCAACAAGCCAGTTTCATTGGCTCTTTTTCTCATGAAAATATCTCTGTGTAGAATGGGTTATTCTTGAAGACACAAATGGGAGATCAAGTTTGGATCAAAGTTCCTCACTGCAACAACAAACAAAGAAGTATTGGTTAATCACTCCCATGGGTCTAATTCATGCAAGAATGTTGGCTTTAGAATTTTTCCCATCCTGTATTTCAATCCTGGCTGTGACCTTGAGCAAGTAACTTAACCTAGTTGATCCTCAGCTTTGTCCTCTGTAAAATGGGCATGCTGCCTACTTCAAAGGGAAGGTCAAGGAATTAAATGACAGAAATGTAAAGCCCTCATCACAATGCCCAGCTCAAGGAAGGCACTAGATCATTCTCCTTGCTCTGCCTCCAATCTGATCCTGCCCTTACTGTCAAAGGATCTTTTCCATTCTAATGGGTCTGAGGCCTTAGTTCCTTTACTGTCTATTAATAAATTTTACTGAATATTCTCATCTTAACCTTCAATAGAATATACACACATACTGAAAAGTGCTTAAATCATATTTGAACAATCTGAACAACCCATGTAAGCAGCACCCAAATCGATAAATAAAACATGTCATTCCGCCACCCCCAAAAAAGACCTCCAGTTACTTCCCTTCAAAGAGTAACCACTATCCTCACTTCCAATGCGATTATGCTCTTACATAAAGGAAAAACACAGTATGTCCTTACATGTGTCTGGCTTCTTTCATTCAAAATTGTTTTGTAAGATTCATCCATCTCATTGTATGCCCTTGTGCTTAATTTATTCTCATTGCTGTATCATCGTATTTCATTGTAGCATTCCATAATCTATCTCTCCTAATGATCATTCAACAGGATGTTAGTAAGCAGAGAAAATGGGTAATAAAAGCCCTTCTCTGAAGCTAAAAGTTTCAAAGTGGTGAAAGCATGTGGTGCTGAATCACACTGGACAAGGTGAGGGCCTGGCCTATGACACTGATTTAGTTGACTGCTGTTCATTCCTTTCAGATCGACGAAGGTGCATATTCTGCCCTGAACTTCAGTGCCCAGGAATCAAAGAAACCAACTTCAGCCTCCCATCCCCAACAGCCACAGAAGTGGTTTATTGAGAAGTTTTAAGAAAAAAAAAAAGAAGAAGTGGTAATGCAAAAAGAAGAAGTAGTGTTCCCTTCATTACTGACTTATTCCAAGTTTGTCATCCCATCGCTAGGAGATTCTTTCACCGTTAGGGAAAATGGGAAGTGTGTCTTCCCCCCCCACCTTTTCATCCCTAATGAGGCACATCCTGGCTGCCGGGTCACAGCCCCTTCCTTCAGTGTCAGTAGATGAAAAGGTACATCCAGGAGGAGGTCTGGAGGAAACCCAACCTTCCTTGTCATTGAACTTTGGCAAAGCAGACCTTGGGAGAGAGTTGCCGGAACGTCCACCCCTCCCATTTGCTGACCTAGACCAGTTTTATTTATTTATTTTTTAATATAAATTTATTTATTTATTTGTTTTTTATTTTTGGCTGCGTTGGGTCTTCGTTGCTGCGCGCGGGCTTTCTCTAGTTGCGGCGAGCGGGGGCTACTCTTCTCGTTGTGGTGTGTGGGCTTCTCATTACGGTGGCTTCTCTTGTTGTGGAGCATGGGCTCTAGGCGCACGGGCTTCAGTAGTTGTGGTTCACGGGCTCTGGAGCACAGGCTCAGTAGTTGTGGCGCACGGGCTTAGTTGCTCCGCGTCACGTGGGATCTTCCCAGACCAGGGCTCGAACCTGTGTCCCTTGCATTGGCATGCGGGTTCTTAACCACTACGCCACCAGGGAAGCCCTAGACCAGTTTTAAACTTGCATATTCACAGCACACTCATTCCTTCCCACCTCAGTCCTGTCCTATTGGAGTCTAACTTGAATTTGCCATAACCGTGAGAGTTATGTCCTTATGCACTGAAATGCATGTGCCAGAAAAGAAGAGAGAGAAACAGGAAAAGGAAAAGCTTCTCCTAGCTCTTCAAAGTCCAGTATAAATCCATGGGAAAATACATATATAACCAATTTAGGACTGCAAATTCTACACCTTTGTCTACTGTCAGGATTGTCTACCTGCAGAATCAGGGCCTAAACACCTTGCTGCTTACCGAGAATACCACCTAGGCCCTTTGGAAAACTCTTCTTCAGAGAACCTACTAGAAGAAACTAAAAAACTACTTGTCTAGGTCCATAAGTAATTCCTGATAAAAAATGCAAAAAATGCAGGTACGTTTAAATAACTTTATGGGCTTTACTCCAGGAAGTGCCCACAGAGGAAGGGGTTATTGCTTTAGGGGGCAGTTGGCTCTTAACACATACAATCTGCTGGGACTTGGGAAAGGAATCAGAAAGCTACCCTTCAGAGATGATCTAAATAATTGCTAAAGAATGCACAGTTTGTGGTACCGAGTTTTTCCCCTTCCTTCTGAGACATTCTGCAATTTTAATTTTTGTAACTCCTTTCTATGTGAAACGGGTTGTTTACTTAATTTGCTGTGCAAGCCAATCTGACTGCCTTAGGTGAAAGAAGCCACCAAAACCCCTCAAGTCCCTCTGGCCAGGAGCTCCTCAAGCTTTTTATGTCAGGGGCTCCACATAGAAAATAAGAAGAAGCAGTTTTCTACATTCATGGCCAGAAAGGGATCTCAGTTTCTAGGCATCTCAGGCCAACCATCAGCACCGTTCTATTCCGTGTTTCTGCCTGTGCACGTTCCGTCTGCCCCACTCACCGTCTCAGGAAACCTTGGCCTCTGCTAAGGTGTGTTTGGTTCTTGAGAAGCAGGAGCACCTGAAGGCAACACGACCACCCACGCAGTTGGCATCGTTTACAACCTAGAACGCTGCACTGGTGCGGATGCTCCTTAGGACACAAGGGGAGGATTGTAACTCAGCTCTCGGCTCCGTGAAAGCCTCTGAAACTTGTTTTCTCCCATGGGGTCTCTGAGACCCAACGTGTCAGCATAAAAAGGAAGGGCAGGAGAAGGAGAGGCACGTCTACTTCCCACCCAGCCTCCTTCTGCATGGATGGAACCTCCTTGAGGCTGTTGAGAGAAAGGTTTCATTCCATATTCATTACTTGATCTAATGCTGTATGGAACTGGCCCCCTCAGAGAGGGTTGGTTGGGAGTTCTCTGTACTCAGGAACCTCTTTCAGGGTTTTTTAACCCTGACACAGACTGTATATACCTCCCCTCATCCACGCTATTCTGTGTAATTTAATTTTGCCTGGCTAAGGCTGCTTCTGAATTATTTGTAAAATTTGCTCTATATTGATAATAAAAATTATATATCAGGCATCAACATGCTGCCTCACAGTTGGTACTATTTTCTACAATGTTTTCTTTACAGGCAGAAGAAACAGAAATTGCTTAACAGGGAGTCAGCGTGAGCCTGTTTCTAAGTCCACATGGTATCTGATCTAGTGATCAGAGAATTCGCTAAATTCATTTGCACATCTGCTAACAAAGTGAGTCCATCTAGAGCAACAAGCCACAGCTCCAACCTGCCTGGAAGAAACTGCCTGTCTTCCTCTGGGACAGAAGGTGATTTCGTGAGTAGAAGATCTCCTGGCCTCTTGACTAGGGACAAATCACACTTCCCACGCAGACGGCTCCAGTGAATCAGATGCAGCGATACAGCTTTCACTCCAACAGTCTCCACGGCTTCAGGGGTATAGAAATCTCTCTAGCACCCTCCCTCCTCCTTGTACCCTGTTCCTTTCTTTCTGCCCCTCAGAGGGTCAGAGCTCTTCTAACCTGGATAACCTTCATTCCTTAATTAGCCTGTTATCATTTCCTGCACTTCCAAGCAATTGAAACGTGTGCTGTCTTTCTCCTTCCTCATGCCCTGGTTTCTCCTGGCCCTCTGCAGTGCTGGCCCCCTTCCCAAGACCACTGGAAGCGGCAGAAAATCAGCACCCATCTCTCGGCCAATTCAAAGGTACTTTCACTGTCCTCACACTGTTCACTTTTACAGCATCTGAGACCACACACAACTTGTTCCTTCTGGACACTCTCCTCCTACCAGCCCCCCCCCCCGTGCATTGCACCCCGACGGCAGATTTCCTACTCAGACCTGCTTGTCTCGCTCCACACCACCCTCCTTCCACAGCTTCCATGACCTCTCTGCAGGTGGCTTCTTCATCTACATCTCTAGCCGGTTCTACTTCCCAGAACTCATGACACTCACATCCAAATACCTTCTGAAATTGCTCCCCATCTGAACTGGCTTTCCCCCACAGGTCACTCATTCCTCTCAGTGACGCCACTGCTTCCTCAGCCCTTGCTCTTTCGTTTTCTAGATTCAATACCTCGTCGAAGCCTGTTGATTCCTTGTTTAACATCTCTCAGTTATGTCATTCTCTCCACTCCCATACACCTAAATGACCCAGGCCCTCAACACCTCTGCTGGAAGTGCTGCTTCCAGCACTGAAGTTAGCGGAGTTAGCATCTCCCCACAGCTGGGGCGCCTGCCGGCCACTGGTGGGGAACTCTGACCCCCAAGGAGACGGGAGGAACCCCAGAGTGAACCGGTAGGATGTAGGGGGACCGAGAGGGGGAGGAGAAGTGAAGGCCAGACAAGATCAGCACCCCTGAGGCCGGGGAGATCAGGAGAGGCAGGTGGGAGGGACTCTCCGGGAAGAGCGGGAGAGGAGCGGAGGGCGTTTGCCCTGCCCACTTGGGCCCTGGGGAGCCTGCTGAGTTCGCAGGCGGATCCCCTGCCCTCCAAACCCCTCTCCAGGCCACGTGGGTCCTCGGGGGCATAGGAGGGAGACGGGGGACATCAGAAGAGGCAGGCAGGAGGGGCCCTCTGGGAGGAGCAGGAGACGAGCAGAGGACGATTGCCCCGCCCACTCAAGCCCAGGAAGCCTGCTGGGCTCCCAGGTGAGGTCCCCCACCCTCTGATACCAGGGGTGGGGGGCACGCCTGGTCCCCTTCTGTTCTGTTGAGACTAAGCCCCACCCCACCCCCACAGTCCCCAGGGCCTTTTCCAGCCCTATGGGTCCTAAGCATAGGCCCCGCCCACTGCCCAAACCTCACCCTTGCCTAGGTCCCGCCCTCCACAGCCAAGGCCTTTTCCCCCTTTGTTTTTTCTTTTTTTCTTTTCCCTCCGCCTCTTTTTTACTACTGTGGTACTGTTGCACCTTCTGGTTGTTGATTCATCTATATTTCTATATTTTTATTTTTATATTCTTTCTAACATATCTGTTATTTTCCTAGTCTAATTTTATTTTGTACTTTGCTATTGTTCTTTTTTTTTTTTTTGCCAACCCCCCCCCTCCCACCCCCGCTGCTTGCAGGATCTTGGTTCACAAGCTGGGTCTCCCCAAGAGTGGGAAGTGCTGTTAGAACATTAACTAACTACCCAGGAGCAGAAGGAAATGGGGCTCTCTGAAGGGTCTCTCCCTACATATTCTCCCCAAGTTCCCTCTGAGAGTTGGACAATTCAAGGCTATGTCCCAGCCCTAGGATGTGATAGTTATTTTCTGTTATAAAGGTGGGGGAGGGATCACAAAGCAGAAGTGGGACACTGGAAAGGACAGACTAAAAAGAGCTGCTTAAGCATGCTTTGTTTAAAGGTCAAGGTCTTGTGAATCATGCCAAACTCCCTTCCCTGCCTGGGCTCTCTATGAGGATGAGCCTTGCCCCATACTTGGAGCCCCCTTGAACCCAGAACTCTTCTTGCTTGGGGACCAGAGCAACAAAGGAAAAAGGGAACTGGGAACAGGATGACAAATAAATACAAGCAGAGTGGCAGGACCCCTGAAATACTCAGTGAGATTATAAGGAAGTGAAACTAGTTTTCTTGTAGGGCTCAGACAGGTTTTGAGAGCAACTCTACTATTAAGTGACCAAAATATTTTCAGTAATGACAGAACTTTTGGAATAAATGCATAGGCACTAAGGACAACTACTTTTAAAGTGCCCATATTTATCTGGATATGATATACTTATAAAAGGAATCCTATAACTCCTTTGAGTCTCATAACTTTATTGTTTTAACTTACATAGAACTGTGGAACAGTTTGATATGACCAGAAGTTTGAAGAAAGAGGGAAAAGCAGGAATAAAATAGGAGTATATACAGTGGCAGAGATGTGTGAAGAAGAAAAAAGAAGATCAAAGAAAAGAGTAATACAAACGGAACAATAAATTCCTATCATACTACAGAGAAGAAAGTAGAGTGTTAATTATGGTTAAGATCAGCTAACAGGCCCACTCCTCCAACTGAAGCTCTCTCACTTCCATTTAAACCCAAGAAGGGCTTTGTTACCCTACATTGGAGTGTTAGACTTTGTGCATTTGTTGGCTAGTTCACATTAGACAGAGAAATTTGATTAATATCAATTCTTCAAAGAACCAACTAAAAACTTGCCTATCACTAAATTAACAAAGAGCAAGAGTTATTTAAAGTGCTTCATGGGTTTGTGAGCTTATTCTCTAAGGCAACTTCTCTTCTTAAGAATCCTAAGGCCTCCATATGACCCAGCAATTCCACTCCCAGGTTTATATGCAAGAGAAATGAAAACACATGTCCACATTAGAACTTGTACACAAGCTTGGAGGGAGATCAAGATAGGAGAGTAGAAGGACACAGAGCTCCCCTCCCTGTATGACACATCAGAAATATATCTACCTAGTAAGACTGGCGGAAAGACACAACGAAGGTTGTGAGAAAGATGCACACAGAATCTGGTAGGCAGAGAAGAGAAGTGATCAGGTCAGGACCTGAGTCCCTGGGAAGGGACACAGAAAAGGAGGAGGATTGCAAGGGCTGAGAGATCCTCCCTGGGGAGTGAGAGGTTCAAACCACATACTGGGCGCCACAGGCCTGGGGTCCAAAACTGGGAGGCAGAGTGTCAAAACCAGTGGGACTAACAGTGGGGCTGTTTGAAACCTATACTTCGTTGGTGAAGAACGCACACACGCTTACTTACTCCCGAAACAAGAAGGAGGAAGCGGATTGAAACTGCCCAGGACTCTGGCTGGTTTCCTGGGACTGCCCTGGCACGTGACCCAGCCCCAGCCTGTACCCGACCCAGCTCCTCCTGCTCCAGCACGGCTCCCCTCTGGGGCCAAGGTGCCAACGCTGGGAAGGGGAAGGAGACTACACACTTAGGCAATGAAGCCAACTTGGACCGACCCTCAGGGCTTCTGCTCCAGCAACTTGTGACTCACCCCCGGCCCCAATAGGGGGTGCTGTCCACTGAGCAGAGGAGAAGCCCCAGCTCACACCTGGCTCTGGCTCTAGCCCCTCCATCTCCTACCAAGCTGATAGCTGTCAGCACCCCCTGAGGGAAGATGAGACACATGCTCACATCAGATTCAGCTCTCCCACCAGCTGCTGGGCACAATCATAATGTATAGGGATGCTCCACACAAGGACACAAGTTCAAGACCAGAATAGGTAACGGTTTCACCTAATTTCATACAGACAGAGAAAGTTAAGCAAAATGAGAAGATAGAAGAATTTTTTTTTTTTTAAAGGATTTTCTTATTTATTTATTTATTTATTTATTTATTTATTTTTTTGGCTGTGTTGGGTCTTCGGTTCGTGCGAGGGCTTTCTCCAGTTGCGGCAAGCGGGGGCCACTCTTCATCGCGGTGCGGGGACCGCTCTTCATCGCGGTGCGCGGGCCTTTCTCTATCGCGGCCCCTCCCGTCGTGGGGCACAGGCTCCAGACACGCAGGCTCAGCAATTGTGGCTCACGGGCCCAGCTGCTCCGTGGCATGTGGGATCTTCCCAGACCAGGGCTCGAACCCGTGTCCCCTGCATTAGCAGGCAGATTCTCAACCACTGCGCCACCAGGGAAGCCCAAGATAGAAGAATTTATCTCATTTGAAAGAACAAGAGAAAACCCCTGAATACACAACTAACGAAACAGAAATAAATAATTTACCAAATGAAGAGTTCAAAGCATTGGTAACAGGAATGATAAACAAATTACAGAAAAGAATAGATGAACACAGTGAGAGTTTTAACAAGGAATTAGAAAATATATATTAAAAAAGAACAACTGAAGGATACAATAACTGAAATGAAAAACACACTATGTGGAACTTACATCAGACTAGGTGATACCGAAGAATGCGTAAGTGATGTAGAAGATAGAATAATGGAAATTGCCCAATCAGAATAGCAAAAAGAAAAAAAAATTTTTTTAAATGAGAGCAGCTTAAGGTATCTCTAGAACAACATCAAGCATACCAACATTCACATGATAGAGGTCCCAGAAGGAGAAGTGAGAGAAAGTTGTCCAAAAAGCATTTGGTGAAATTATGGCTGAAAACTTCCCAAACCTGAAAAAGGAAACAGATATCCAGGTACAAAAGGCACAGAAGGTCCCAAACAAGATGAACCCAAAGAGACCCACACCAAGATGTATCATAATGAAAATGACAAAAATTAAAGAGAGAATTCTAAAGACAGAGAAAAACAAAGAATCTCATATAAGAGAATCATCATAAGGCTATCAGCTGATTTTTCTGCAGAAACCGTGCGGGCCAGAAAGGAGTGGCAAGATTTATTGATATTTAGACTGCTGAAAGGGGAAAACCTACAACTTAGGATACTTTATCCAGCAAGATTATCATTTTGAATTGAAGGAGAGATAAAAAAAACTTCTCGGAGAAGCAAAAACTAAGAGTTCATCAATACTGAACTTACCCTAAAAGAAATGTTAAACGCTCTTCTGTAAGTGGAAAAGAAAAATCTACAAGAAGTAAGACTCTATAGGAAAGAAAAAGATCTCACTGATAAATGCTGTCTGTCAACCACTTAAGCTAGTATGAAGAAAAAAGGACAAAATATTGTAAAATCAACTATAACTACAACAGTGAAGGGATAAATATGAAGACTTTCTCATGGTAACAAAGGAAACTGGTCGCTTAGCTGACTCAGAACCAGCTGTCCTCACCCCCAGCCCAGGGCCCTGCCCCACCTCTGGATGTCCCCAAGGACCCAATGTGTGAACATCCCCAAAACTGAACTCTATAAACTCTCAGTTGTCCTCACTCAAGGCAGGCAGTGTAACTGGACCAGCCCTCCAAACATGTAGTGGATGGTTCATATTTCCTCCTGTTTATCTGCACTGCCCGGCTCAGGGCCCTGAGGGAGACTAACCCTCCATTTCAGAAAAGATGGGGAGCACGCAGACCTCTGTGTGGGTGACAGGATTTCCACTTCACATGCCAGGCTTCAACTCCACCATCTCCAACCCTCAGCATGTGCCCGCTCCTCGTGGGGTGAAGCAGCTGAACCTCATGGAAAGCACCACCTCCACATCGAGGGCGGCCGGGCCTGAGAGGAACCACCGTGCAACTGCTCCTGTCCCAGCGCTCGTCCCCCCAGCACCAAACCCCACAGATGGGGCCCCGCCCTCCCCCAGTCTGGTCCCACACAGGTGGTAAGCCACCCGGGACAGATGGCTGAGGGGGAGTGGGTGAGGAGGGGCTATAAGCGAGGAGAGAAGCAAATGAAGGGTGAAAGGAAAATGGGAATAAAAGCCACTGTCTCCAAACGCCTCCTCTAGCATAAGCATCAGCACGATTTCACGCATTCTCAGAACGGAATGTACCCCTCCAACGGCCCAGAGAAAGAAAGAAAGCAGAGACTACAGTGTCGACCTCACAGAGGGACGAGACCCAAACTGCAGGTGGCTGGAGAAGGCAGGATTCCATTGCCTTCCAGAACCAGACATCCAGCCCCAACTCAGTTAGTCTCAAATATCAGTGTTTGAAGTTCTGCTTTTCGTTGCTGCAAGGTGAGGCCTATACATCTGAATTTATAACAAACATCCCAGGTAACTCTGATGCAGATGGTCTGAGGACCACCCCATGAGAAGTCCCGCCTCATCACTGCCCCACAGGACTGCTGAGTGGTTAGAGCACAAGTAGAAAGTCCCCAGGCCTCTGACTTCCTCCTCAGCCCCAATTCCTGGCCCTGACTTCTTAGACCCGTAGTAGGGGCCTGGGACCTGGGGCCGAACCACAGCACCCAACACTGAGCTGTGTGGGTAGAGGGAGCAGAAAAGGTGAAAGTATTCAACTCACAGGGGACGTGACACCTGTGTACGCATCACTTGGGCAAGGAATGGATTAGTGAAGGGTTGCTATGCAGGACTCATGGCTCAGGGAGTCTTACTAAGGAGTCTACTTCCTCAGTGCTGTCCTGCTGAGAGCAAAGGTGGGTGTGGGAGGCATCAGAGCTTTCTCCCAATGTTTCTAACCCACTCTCTACCTGCCCCCACCCCGTTGGGTTACATTCCTCTATCCATAGGTCACTTATTTCTGAGTTGGCTTCCAGGAGAAAAACTCTCAGTTGAATTGCTTCAAGACTCACGCACTCAATTCAGTTCAAGTGTGTCTGTCATCTTAGTGCTGACCAGACACAAATATCTTTTACAGGCTCTGGAGGAAATTTTGACAAGAGCCTTTCACCACACACCACCTCTGTGAGGACAACTGAGCTACGAACAAGAGGAGGAAGGCGCCTCCTGTGTGCTGGGACCTTTATGTTTATACCTCATCTAAGGCTCACAATGACCCTTTAAAGTAGGTACTAATATTATCCCCATTTGGCAATGAGAAACCAAAACTCCAAGAAGATCAGTTAACTTGTCCCCGGACTTCCCTGGTGGTCCAGTGGCTAAGAGTCCGTGCTCCCAATGCAGGGGCCCCGCATTCGATCCCTGGTCAGGGAACTAGATCCCACATGCTGCAACTAAATATCCTGTGTGGCGCAACAAAGATCCCATGTGCCTCAACTAAGACCCGGAGCAGCCAAATAAATAAATATTTAAAAACAAAAAACAAAAACTTGTCCCTTATCCAAGAACTGGTAAAAGGTAGAACTAGGATTCAGACTCACATATTTCTAAATCTAAAGCTCATATTTTCACTCCACACAATCCTACCTACCAGAATTCAAGGAGAGGAAAGATGACTGCTTCTAACAGAAATACTCATAAAAGACTTCAGTGAAGGGACAGGATCTGAAATAGGCCTTAGGATGAAAAATAATTCAGGAGGCTGAGCAGGAAGAGAAGGGTATTATAGGAAGAAGGAAAAGAATTAGAATAAATGCAGACATGGGAATGTAAAATGTGGGTTCGGGTCTTACTGCATAGACCAAGGAAGCAGATGGGGAACATGCTATGGGGGCTTTCAGTGGCAACCTAGGAATTTGAACTTCATCCTACAGAAGACAGGAGTCACTGGAAAACTTTGAAAAGGTCAGATAAATGACAAAATAGCATTTTCAGGAACATTGTTCTGAAAGTGGTTCTCAACTCTGGCGTCTCAGTAATTAGCTGGAAGCTTTCTTTTCTTTTCTTTTCTTTTCTTATATTTCATTTTAACTTAAGACACCACCGAAAAACTACCAGAGCTCATCAATCAACTCGGTAAAGTTTCAGGATACAAAATTAATATACAGAAATCGGTTGCATTTTATATACTAACAATGAACTATCAGAAAGAGAAATTAGGGAAACCATCCAATTTACAGTCTCATCAAAAGGAATAAAATACCTAGGAATAAATCTACCTAAGGAGGTAAAAGACGTACTCAGAAAACTGTAAGACACTGATGAAAGAAACTGAAGAGGACACAAACAGATGGAAAGACATACCGTGTTCATAAACTGGAAGAATTAATATTGTCAAAATGACCATACCACCCAAGGCAATCTTTAGATTCAGTGCAATCCCTATCAAAATACCAAGAACATTTTTCACAGAACTGGAACAAATAATTTAAAAATGTGCATAGAAACACAAAAGACCCCAAGTAGCCAAAACAATCTTCAGAAAGAACAGACCTGGAGCTATCACAGTCCTTAACTTTGGACTATACTACAAAGTATACTACAAAGTAATCAGAACAGTGTGGTATGGCACAAAAACAGACACATAGACCAATGGAACAGAATAGAGAGCACAGAAATAAACCAACGAACACACTTATGGTCAATTGATCTATGACAAAGGAAGCAAGAATATACAATGGAGAAAAGACAGCCTCTTTAATAAGTGGTGCGAGGAAAACTGGACAGCTACATGTGAAACAATGAAATTGGAACATTCTCTCACACCATATACAAAAATAAACTCAAAATGAGTTACAGACCTAAATGTAAGACTGGAAACCAAAACACTCCTAGAAGAAAACGGAGGCAGAACACTCTTTGACTTAAATCATAGCAATATTTTTTTTGGATTTGTCTTCTAAGGCAAAGGAAACAAAAGAAAAAAGAAAAAAACAAATGGAACCTAACTAAACTTAAAAGCTTTTGCACAGCAAAGGAAACCGTCAACAAAAAAGGAAAAGACAAAATACTGAATGGGAGAAAATATTTGCAAATTACATGACTGATAAGGGATTAATATCCAACATATATAAACAGCTCATACAACTCAACATGAAAAAAACAAACAACCCAATCAAAAAATCAGCAGAAGGGTTTCCCTGGTGGCGCAGTGGTTGAGAATCTGCCTGCCAATGCAGGGGACACAGGTTCGAGCCCTGGTCTGGGAAGATCCCACATGCTGCGGAGCAACTGGGCCTGTGAGCCACAACTACTGAGCCTGCGCGTCTGGAGCTTGTGCTCCGCAACAAGAGAGGCCGCGATAGTGAGAGGCCCGCGCACCACGATGAAGAGTGGCCCCCGCTTGCCACAACTACAGAAAGCCCTCGCACAGAAACGAAGACCCAACACAGCCATAAATAAATAAAAATAAAATGACTAATACTCTTAAAAAAAAAAAAGAAATCAGCAGAAGACCTGAATAGACATTTTTCCAAAGAAGACATGTACATCACTAATCATCAGAGAAATGTAAATCAAAACCACGAGATATCACTTCACACCTGTCAGAATGGCTATCGTCAAAAAGACCACAAATAAATGTTGGTGAGGATATAGAGAAAAGACAACCCTTGTATACTGTTGGTGGACATGTAAATTGGTGCAGCCTATGGAAAACAGTATGGAGTTTTCCCAAAAAAACTAAAAATAGAACTACCATCTGATCCAGCAATTCCACTCCTGGCTATAGATCCGAAGAAAATGAAAACACTAATTCAAAAAGATAGAGGCACCCCAATGTTCATGGCAGCATTATTTATGATAGCCAAGATAAGGAAGCACCCTAAGTTTCCATCAACAGCTGAATAAATAAAGAAGATGTGGTTCATATATACAATGAAATATTACTCAGACATACAAAAGAATGAAATTTTGCCATTTGCAGCAACATGGATGGACGTGGAGGGAATTATGCTTTTAGTGAAATAAGTCAGACAGAGAAAGACAAATACTATATGTTATCACTTATATGTGGAATCTAAAAAAATAAAACAAACCAATGAGTATAACAAGAAAGAAACAGACTCCCAGATATAAGAACAAACTAGTGGTTACCAGTGGGAAGAAGGAAAGAGGAGGAGAAAGATAGGATTAGGAGATTCAGAGTTACAAACTACTATGTATGAAATATATAAGCTACAGAATTATATGGTACAGCACACGGAATATAGCCAATATTTCATAATAACTATAAATAGACTATAATCTATAAAAATATCGAATCACTAAGTTGTACACCTGAATCTAATTTAGTATTATAAATTAACTACACCTCAGAAAGACAGAGAGAAAGAAAGAAAAAGAAAGAACGAAAGAAAGAAAGGAAGAAAGGAAGGGAAGGAAAGAAAGAGAGAAGAAAAGAAAGAGAGAGAGACGGAAAGAGAAAGAGAGGGAGACTTCCCTGGCAATCCAGTTAAGACTGAACGCTTCCACTGCAAGGCGCTTGGGTTTGATCCCTGGTCAATCTCTGGTCGGGGAGCTAAGATCCCACATTCCGCATGGCATGGGCAAAAATAAATAAATAAAATAGAAATTTTAAAAAGAGAGAGGAAAAAAAAAAAGGAAAAAAGGGGGAAGGAAGGAAGAAGACAGTGCACTTAAAAAAATGATTAAATGGCTGCCTTCCTGGGATGCCAGTGCCAGTACTCCTTTGATAGTAAGACTCCCTTTGCAGGCGCCAAAGCCATACTGACTCACTGTGTAACTGTTCATCTGTTTTTATTTGAAACCTTGAAGGAATGAACCCCTGACATGTTTGATGGTCTTTCTTCTGACAAGATATAAAACTGTGCTGAAGGGAACTCTGCTCAATAATATTATGTAACAACCTAAATGGGAAAAGAATTTGAAAAAGAATGGATACATCTGCATGTATAACTGAATCACTTTGCTGTACACCTGAAACTAACACAACATTGTTAATCAACTATACCCCAATATGAAATAAAATTTTAAAAAAGAAAGAAAAAAATAAAGTAATTATTGATAGGGAAAAAAAAAAAGCTGTTCTGAAAACCATGATTCTCCACAGCAGCTCCTCAGAGCTATCCAGACACTGTCTCCCAGGCTACAATCCTCACTTTGGCGCAAATAAAACTCTTTTCTATTCTTATTATAGATTGGTTATTGATTATTTCCATAAACAGGAGTAACCAAAGTGACACCTCGAGCAAAGACCAAAGGGGATGGTGGTGAAAATGGGAGTTCTGGTTCCCAAGCTACAGAGATGCCACCACAACAGTAAAAGGGGGCCACATGATATAGTAGAGCAAGAACTGGATTGAGTGAGAAACTTGGGTTGAGATGTAGAAAGCTAAGTGCTGAAGTCATGGCTACGTCAGGCAAGGCACCTTCTCTCTCTCTGGACTTCTGCCTCTCTTCATCCATAAATCGGGGGAAGGAAGAATTAATCTAAATGACCTCTAAGGCTTTGCTATTCAAAGTGGGGACCAATAACCAGCAGGAAGGCATCATCCAAAAGCTTATTAGAAATGCAGACTCTCAGGCTCCACCAGAAAAATCAGATTTGTATTGAACAAGATAGGTGATCTGTAAGCACATTAAAGTTTGGGTCACTTCCCTAAAGGGTCTGCCACTTCTACAATGCAATGGTTTCAGACTCACCTCAACTCTGTCACTTAGCAGGGGAAAAAAAAAAATTTACCTAGTCACTTCACTTGCGCCCTTTTCCTAATCCTAACCAGAGCTCTCAGACTTGCCCATATCCCAGTAGAGTTTTCAGAAACACGGATGGGGCAGCGCTGCCACCTTGTGGTCATGATGAGTAAATGCACTTGATCTTACCGTTCTCTCCTGGAAAGGAGGCGGGAGGGTTGGCAGAGGGGGTGACGTCTAAGTCACAGATTAGAGAAGAGAATCACAACCACCCACAATGACTGGAAGTAACTGTCAGATAGACCTGGGCCTACATCATAGAGTAATGTCACATTTCAAATGGCAGATTTTATATACCTAATAAAATGTGGTATGAGTGGGAATCCTGGGTTCCAGGCCAAGCTCTCTACCCTTGGAAACTTCAAGGAAAAAAAATCACTGTGACAGTTATTTTCAGACATCCAGCCCCCACCTGAACTCCATCAGTAAACTTGTAATTTTCCAAGGAAACTTACTTTGCTCTGACAGTTCTCTCTCATCCTGAGCAAAAATGTGTCTGATGCAGACTTGCCAAGCCTGCGGCTACTCTGTGTAGGCACAGAAATAAGCCTCATACGTTTTCACACAAGACCTTCACATTCTTGTGAACAACCACCATACGCCCTTCCATCTTCCCTCAGCCATTTCCAAAAGGACATATTCGGAAGTTCCCTGTACTCTCCTGTCACCTTCTGAAGGGCAAGTGAAGTGGGTCAACCAGAGCAGAAACTCCGAATCCTGGGCGTGTCCCAAGCACAGCAGCAGAGCCACAGGACGACCCACATCCCCATTCTGAGCACTTCACCTGTATTTAGAAAGCCAAATTCCACATCAGCTCATGTGAGGAGATGGGTTCTCGACTTGTGCTGCTACCCAGTCATCCCATAGCTGTGTAGGTGTACACTTTTTGTTGTTTTATTTTTGAGAAATATCTATTAGAGCCTGCGATGCACTATGCGCTGGAGACACAAGGATGAATCAGACCTGGTCCCTGCCCTCACTGAGGGCCAGGTACGGAGGGAACCCAGTCCAAAGCCGGAGCATTGCGGTCACGTGAGAAACACTTTGATAGAGGCGAACACAGACTTGGGGGCCCATCTCGTCAACCCCCTGTGAAGATTGTCCACTCTGGGTTTTCTGGGCTCCCGTTTTCCTCATTTCAAGCTCAAAGTGAAAAAGAAAGAGAACGCAAGTGTCCCCGATTTTTGCAGTCAGGGTTCAACCAGACATTTCCCTCTGGATAATCCAAGATGTTGGTGGGCTCCCACTTCATCCTGACGTCCTCTCTCTCCTGTTAGAGCCCACCACACTGGCACCTGCGGCAGCCAGGCGAACAGACATTCCAGCAAGTCAGGAAACTTGAGTTTTTCTTCCCGGGCTTTGAGGCTAACTGGCTGTGATCTTGAACAAATCACGTAACTTCCCTGAGCTTTCATTTCCGCTTCCATAAAATGGAGCACCTGGACTGACTCTCCACGGGTCTATGTGTGCAGTGAGAGCCCCTCAGAGACAGCGTCACACGTCCTTCTTCTCGGGAGCCACTACCTGCAAATACCGGGCAGACATTACGGACTCAAATGCTCACTGGATGTGTGTATGAATAAATGACTCTTCTTAGAGCAACAGGAAGCATGGAATCAATCAACAAGCATTTGTGAATGTCTACTACGTATACTGTGGAGTGGGGAAACCAAATAACAGTGGGAAAATGGTTATTTCTCCCACTTTCCCTTTACCTCCTTCCTGGAGGGGGAACTTTGTAAGTCACAAAGACTGTGCTGACACAACTAAGGTTCTCAAGATGAGCTCTAATTAGTTGTCAATATTAACAAGAGAAGGGTCTGACTCTTTTCCAGGGAGAAGCCACGTCAGTGGTTTACATCAGACCAAGCGCAGACCGAGCCTCCAACTCGAGGACAATCTCCACTGCCTAGCACAGTGCCTGCCGCCTGCAGACGCTTTATAAACTTTGTAGTAGCAAAGTCTACAATCAACTCTCCGACATGTCCATAGGCAGAAATAATCTGAAATTGAGAGGGTAAGAATGAGCAAAATCCACACCTGGCCTCTTCCCTCCTCTTGGCTGGAACAAAAGTCACACCACCTTTACTCACTCCTGCCTGGAGGAGCCAGGGAGGACTTCCTTGTTAACCTTCCCCTCAGTCCCACAAATATCACCCAGCACTTAAGTCCAGCCTCCCCCCATCTTTGAACCCATTTCCTGAAGCCTCTGGAATGAGTCACACTCAGTAAGTGCTGATGTTGTGTACTCTCGATGTTTGCTCCAAGTAGTATCACCTCCTTTCGCTTTGGGCTGTTTCCAAACAAGGTCTGAAACAAGAGCCCCAGCAGCCTGGGCAAACACCTTCCCCACTGTGGCTCCTGTTTCTCGAACCCTCTTGGACCTGAAGCCTTGAGGGTCTTCCACCAACCCAGTTCCCTCTCCTTTAGGCGGGAGCCACGAGGCCACAGCCACCTGCCTGACCAACAACAAGGAGGCCTGCTTTGACCCAGTGCCCCAGGCCAGGATTCGGGGCAAGAGAGAAGAGCCTCTCCTCCTTGATCCTCTCTGCTTCCCTCCTTATGTGGCCACAGATTTGGAGGAAATTGTAAACAGTGGGGACAAGGCAACTTCCCAAACAACAACACTGCTATTGCTGATCCAAGGACGGGAGTGGGGAGGACGGAGGGGAAACACGCCGTGTGATTCTCTCTTTGCCAGCCCTTAGCACTCTCTTTCCTGACAGATACTAAGCTAGAAAATGTCACTCACATGTATAAGGAAATTCAAACAAGGAAAAAGACTTGGGGAAGAAATCATAGCACACTGGGGGGTAGGGAGGCGGGAGGGAGGAGGGGAGGGGCTGAGAACTGCTGCCAAGTTATCAGTCACCCTCTCATGTTCCTAAGAATATGCTTCACTCCTTCTCTTTGGCCAGTTTTACCTTCCAGATTCCCATAAATCACATGGCCCAGTAACCTAATGAGACCAACGTCACTTGGACGTTCTCGCCCTCTAATGGGAACACTGGCCTGGGAGTAAAGCGCAGACCCCCAAGCCACGTACCACACACGGCCTGAGCCACTCCAAGAACTCGGGACCCTCTCACTGGGAACCTTCCACACACTCTTCAAGCAACGCACAGCAGCACCAACATTTGAAATGAAACTTCTAATCTCTTCCCTCCTTCTGTTGCTGCCACTAATGCTGGTGTCCACGGTCCACAGCAGCTCAAATCCAGGTAAAAAAAAATTTTTTTTCTATGAAAGATAAAGAGGGGGGAGAAACATGGCAAAACAGAAAAGAACATGACCACACAGGCAGTAAAATGTAGCCCCTTTAGGTTACAGGGATTAGGGGCAAGTTAGCCTGTCTCAGTGCCCATTTCTTCACTTACAAAAAGGAAAGAACTGTACATAAATCCAAAGAGTGTTGTGAAAGTTAAAGTGGCCAGTGTGCATGGAAGTGTCTGCAACTGTAGCTGGCGGGGGAGAAAAAAATAATGGCCCAACAGAGATTTGCTGCCTCACCTGCCCCCAATCCCTGTTCTAGAGAGTAATGAATGTCCCCAGGGCCAGGCTTGGAGGCAGTGGTGGGAGGGTGTTGAAGGCAACTGTCCAACCACAGACAATAAGCCATCCTCGATTGTATTCTTTACAGTGCACCAGACGTGCCCCAACTATTTTTAATGCTATTTCACGGTATGGTGATAAACTAGAAAGATCACACCACCAGGTAGCACCCATGTTTGAAACTGTAGCCACACCAAGCCCTGTTTGAACAACTCACCTTTGGGAAGCAGACCCTGGGTTAGGGGCTCCGAATGGGCTCCACTTTTCACTACAGCTGAAGTGGCCTCGCCCTTAGCAGAACAGCTGTGCAGAAGAGACCTCACCCCGACCTATGTCTCCACTCGAGGGGAACATCTCCCCAAGGGCTACTTTGAGGTGAAATAGCTTTGTTATATACTGAGCAACTACTCTGTCCTAAAATCAGGAGTTCTCCCGACTCCACCCCAGTTTCCAACGTTCCCTCCCTTATAGAGAGAGCTCTCTGGAAGCTGCTGGGCCCCCCAGCCCTGGGGCCTAGACCACCATTCTGGAAGGGAAGGCTTTTCCACCACTATGACAGACACCAAGGCTAGAGTCCTGAGCCTGGATTCCAAGCTCCAGCCACAGCTGCCTTTCCAGTCCAGCCCTCCTCGCACTAAGTGCTCTGTGCTCCGCTCAACTAGACCTCGGGCTGCTCCCGAGCTGGTCTTGTGCTTTCCCACCAGCTCAACTTTGCTCACAAAACCCACCCCAAGCCACCTCCTCCCACAGCCTGCCTTGATTCGTCCCAGGACCACATGTGACCCCTCCCTCCTGTGAACAAGTTTTGCCCTAACTCGACTCTTCTGCCCTTTTCATGTTCTACCTTAAGTTGGTGTTGGTGTGCCTCTCCCACCTCCACCCCTGCCCTTCTACACTGTAACCTCCCCTCTGGCACAATCTGGTGTATTGTTTCCACGTCCCTCATGCTATCCTGCACGGTGCTCAGTAAATATTTGCCAAGTGAAAGAATCAATCCTCAGGTTTCTGAGTTCAAAATGTTGCGCTTAGGAGACTCGACACCCACGTTTCATAGCAGCCCCACTGACATTAGGGCTGGATAACTCCTTGCTGTAAGGAGGGGGAGCTGCTCTGTGCTTTGTAAGCTGTTTAACAACATCCGCGTGGCCTCCACCTGCTAGAAGCCAAGAGCAGCCTCTTCCCTACCACCCTCCCCCGCCCAGTTAGTACAGCCCAAAATATCTCCAGACATTGCCAAATGTCCCCTGGAGGGGGACCCACTGCCCAGTGGAGCCAGTGCTCTCTACCAATAATTCTCAAACATGGTGACACGTTTAGACTCACCTGGACCTTGACACTCAGACTTGAATTGAGGGGAATGGTGATCTAAATCCTGGCTCCATCACTTACTTTGAAATCCTGGACAAGATGCTTAACATTTTTCAGCCTCAGTTTTATCTTCTTAAAATGAATAAAATACCACTTAGCGCGTACAACTGTTGTGAAGAGTAAACTATGGATAATGTGAACCTAATAAGGGTTCAGTAAATGGACTGGTTATCACTTCATTAAAAAATTATATGCAAGAAACACACCAAAATTCCAACAGCTGATAAGGGTAAAGATTTCTTCATTTTTACTTTACAAATTTTCTCTAATATAGTTATATTGCATTAAAAACGAAAAAGAAAAACTTCTCAATGAAGGGGTTCCACTAATAATCTCCAAGTTTCCTTCTGGCTCTAATATTCTGTGGCTTTTCTCTGGAACCAGAAGTAGAGGTCAGGTGACAGTGATATAGTAGAAAAGTTTAGACAGCTGGGGTTATGCCCGTTGAAATTACTTTAACACCACTCAAAATAGCACATGAAAACACTTGGAAACCAGCACTTGGAGAAATGATGCAACACCCTTCATCTGTGTGGCAGAAAGGGCAGAAAGAGTCTGGGAAATAGGAGAGCGGGATTGAACCGGATGCTGCTCTAAGGGCCCTCTCCGGACAACTTGTCCATCCTCTTATCAAACAAACATTTACCACGTGTCTACCATGTGTCAGGAGCCATGTAGCTGAATGACTACTGAGCCATTGGTTCAGACTCTAGTGAGGAAGAAAAATTTTTAGTTTGCTAGGACCGCCATAACAAAATACCACGGACTGGGAGGCTTAAACAACAGCAACTTATTTTCTCACAATTCTGGTGGCTGGAAGTCAAAGATCAATGTGTCAGCAACTTTGGTTTCTTCTGAGGCCTCTCTCCTTGGCTTACAGATGGCCATCTCCTTGCTATTTCCTCACCTGGTCATTCCTCTGTGCATGTCCACGCCTGGTGTCTCTTTGTGTGCCCAAATCTCTTCTCCTTATAAGGACTCCAGTCAGATTGGATTAGAGCCCAACCATCAGGGCCTCATTTTAACTTAATCATCTCTATAAAGGCCCTATCCTCAAATACAGTCATTCTGAGTTATTAAGGGTTAGGGCTTCAATGAATTTTAGGGGGACACAATTCAGTCCACAACACATTTCAAACAACAAACTATAACTGTGCAAGGATAGAGCTGTATTCAAATGTGACGGGGAACCATGGGAAACCATAATTAATTCTGGCAGGAAATATGAGCAACCCCTGTACAGAGGAAGCATCATCTGGGCCCAGTTCTAACTCAAGAATCTCTGTAAAACATCATACTTGATTGTCATAAAAATATTTTAGGTATCACAAAATGGGAATAAGATAGCATCAGATGGTAAGACAGACTTGAATAGAGGCCAAAAGAGGAATGGATTTGTTCCAGAGGAACAAAGGTAAATACCATCCTCTTATAGTTGAACTGGGATTATGGATTCAAATACAACCAAACGTGGAGGGTGGGTGAAGTTCCTGACTGGTTTATGGAATAATCTACTCCTTGCTCTCATTCCTTAGGTCTTGAGGATTTTAATGTGTGTAGGGAGGGATCTTAATGGGGGGAGGTTGTAAGGTGTTGATTAACCCCTACCTATGGTCCTCTCTTCCATCCAGAACCCATTCTTTCTCCACCTACCTCCAGCTAAGCTTTTCTCTAGGCCAGATTTTAAACCTCAGTTCCTTATCCATTTAAAATACTCCTCTCTTGAAGCACCCTAGATCCCTGAGTAAAAAGGAAGATCAATGGAGCTGCGCTGACCTCGGTAGCACAATGATGGGGGGGGGGGACCAATTCTCTTGACCCCTTCCCTTTCCAGTGACCGGAAGTGACCAGTTTCCTTCCTACAGGGATTGCCAGAGGCCATAGGGACCAACGCCAGGCTTCTGGGAGGTGGCTCCAGGACGGAGGCCAAGAATGTGAGTGCAAAGGTCAGTAATCCAGTATCGACAACAGGGGTGCACCATCAGATCCGAACTTGCTCCCCTGAGTCCCTCTGGGACCGGAGCAGATGTTATCTGAGCTGACCTCACCCTCTCCCCTCTCCACAAGCCCACCACATGCAGCACCAACACTTATTTTCTTCCTGAGTTTCATGTAAGATCCAGACTCCTCCAAGGTCCAGGGGGGAGCTGGCTGAATCTCTGGCTGCCTCCTCTCCCTTACCCTTTTTTCCCGAACAACCCAGAGCTGCCTTCCAAGTCTTTCCTGGACCCCGTTCTCAACCTTATTTTACTCACAGGTAGACTGAAATCAGAGAGGCAAAACGGCTTGCTTGAGGTAAAGCAACCACTAAAAAGCAGACACCTAGGTCTTATTCCTCATTTTTCAGTCTCCCGAATGATACCCTGATGCCTCCTCCACACTTGCCACCAAATCCTTGCCCATACAGGTCAGGCAAACAACTTAGAGACCCTGGTGCTCATATAACTGGATATCTCCACTGTTCTGTGTTGACCCTTTCCCACACCCACTGCAGTATGAAAACGAATCGAGAGGCAAGGAAGATGGCAAGTAAAGCCCTGCCTCAAACATATTAACCCTTCTAAGCAGCAACTCCCTTATTTCAGATTGGTTCCTGAGAGCCCCTAAAAGAAAACTCATGACAGTGCCTAGGCTGCCAAAGAAGCCGTGTCCCTGTGATCACTTCAAGGGCGGGATGAAGAAAACCAGTAAGTTCCAAAAGAATGACCTTCCTTAAACCAGAGTCACTCTGTGGAATCAACTAGGGATGAAGCAGGGGTTGAGAAGAGACAAGAGAAATGAAATGAAGACCAGGATAAGCACACTTCTCAGCCCTTTCTACTCAGTGTCAACTTGTGGGGGAATAGGAAGAGAAAGAAAAGCAAAACGCAATTCTCCTAATACTAGAGAGGCTTAACCAAATTCCTTAATGATAGAATGCCATTGTTTATCAAAGTGGAGGCAGATGGGGCCGTTGGGGACCTGGTCATTGATCTCTTGACGATGACACGGGTGTTGGTGTCAAACAAAATGTGATTCCTCCATAGTCTAGGTATAATTAAATGTCATATAAAAAGAATATTGGCAAGAGTTAAACTGATTGATGTTATGATATTATCAAGAATGGGATGAATCTAGATCCTTATCACTGTTGACGGAGGTAAAATACAATTTGGTAGTACCTATCTAAAATTTAAATGTGTGTATGTTTTAACCAGTAATCTCACTTCAAGAAATCTCTAGTATAGAATACTAGCATGGATATTCAAAGATATATGTACAAGACTATTAATTATAGCAGTATTGTAGTGACAAATGAACATATTAAATGCTCATCATTAACAGACTTATGGTGTGATCATTTTACAATGTATACAAATATCAAATCATGGTGTTGTACACCTGAAACTAATATAATGTTAGATGTCAATTATACCTCAATAAAAAATTCATCAAGAGCAAATTGGGCAATTCTGCACTTGTCAAAAATAATTAGGTAGGTCATTATATGTTGATTGGAAAGATGTCCACAATATATTAAGTGAATAAAAGGTGCAGAGACCCCCTATTTCAAGCCCATCACAAAAATAAATTTCAGTGAATTAAAGGTCTAAATTTGAAAGACAAACTTACAAGGGAATATTGGAGACTATATTCATGACCTTGGGGTAGGAAAGGATTTCTTTTTTTTTTTTTTAAAGATTGATTGATTGATTGATTGCTATGTTGGGTCTTCGTTTTCTGTGCTAGGGCTTTCTCTAGTTGTGGCAAGCGGGGGCCACTCTTCATCGCAGTGTGCGGGCCTCTCACTATTGTGGCCTCTCTTGTTGCGGAGCACAGGCTCCAGATGCGCAGGCTCAGTAGTTGTGGCTCAGGGGCCCAGTTGCTCCGCGGCATGTGGGATCCTCCCAGACCAGGGCTCGAACCCGTGTCCCCTGCATTAGCAGGCAGATTCTCAACCACTGCGCCACCAGGGAAGCCCAGGAAAGGATTTCTTAAACAAGTAACAAAACTTATAAGTCATAAAGGAAAAGATTAATAAATTTGACTTTATTGAAATTAAGAAATTTTGGTCATCAAAAGAAGAAAATGACAAGAAGAAGAAGAGTAGGGGTATGTCTGCAAATATTAATATCGATAAAGGATTAATATTCAGGCTGATAAGGAATTCCTATAGATCTATGAAAGGGAGGCAGGAAACACAACAAATAGGCAAAAGAGTTGAGTAGGCCCTTCAGAGACAAGAAATCCAAATAGCTAATAAACATGTGACGTGGCACTCAACCTTACTAGTAACTGGGAAAATATGAATTAAAACCAAACAGAGGGACTTCCCTGGTGGCGCAGTGATTAAGAATCTGCCTGCCAACGCAGGGGACATGGGTTCGAGCCCTGGTCCGGGAAGATCCCACATGCCGCGGAGCAACTAAGCCCGTGTGCCACAACTACTGAGCCTGCGCTCTAGAGCCCGTGAGCCATGGCTACTGAGCCCATGTGCCACAACTACTGAAGCCCGTGCACCTAGAGCCCGTGCTCCACAACAAGAGAAGCCACCACAATGAGAAGCCCGCGCACTGCAACGAAGACCCAATGCAGCCAAAAATAAATAAATAAATTTATTTTTAAAAAACCAGATCACTCCACATCATAAGATTGGCAACAATTTTTTTTGGAATTTTTGAATTTTATTTTATTTATTTTTTTATACAGCAGGTTCTTATTAGTTATCCACTTGATACATATTAGTGTATATATGTCAATCCCGAAGATTGGCAACAATTTTAACGTCTGATAATTCCATGTATTGTCAGAGAGTAGAACAGAGAAACTATCATCTCCTGCTAAAGGGAGTGTAAATTGGTAAATCACTTTGAGAAAGTGCTGGTATAGTTATCTACTAAAGTTTAAGCTCTGTGACCAAGCAACTCCACTCTTAGCAATTCCATTCTCAAAAGGAATGCTTGCTTATGTACAGCAGAAGAAATGAACAAGGGTTTCAGAGCAGCGTTGTTTATAACTACCCCAAACTGAAAATTGGTCAGTGAATAAATCAGTAGTAGTATATTTGAATATTATATATCTGTGAGAATGAACAATAATAAAGCAACATAATGTTGAGTAAAAGAGAAAAAAATAAGAGAGAATAGTTATAGCATGATTTGATATACATAAAGTTTAAAATAAGGCAAAATTAAACTAAATTATATGGGAATGTATAGGTAGGTGGTAAAGCCATAAAGAAAAAAAAATAATGCTTACTGCAAAAGTGGGGATTACCACTGTGAGGGGGAGAGGGAGGAGAGTGAACAGATGAGGAGGAGGGTTGCTGGTAGTATTCTAGTTCCAGGCCTGGGTAGTAGTTTCATGAATATTTCTTTGTAACTACTTATTGAACTGCACATTTAAGTCTTAAGGACTTCCATAGATGTGTCATAATAAAAGATTTGTTAAAGGAACATAGCAAAAACAATATGTATAGGATAAGCTCATTTTGTTTTTTAAAGTGAACTATTATGTTTATATACAAAAACATATGGAAAACTATGTAGCAAACTAGTAACAGTTAGCTCTACAGAATGAGGAGTAGTGGCTGGGGTCGGGGCATCCTTTAACTTTTTACTGGATATACTTTTTCATTTTAATTTTTTCCAGGGGATGAGTCTTACTTTTAACATTTTAAAAGCTCTCATAAAAAATAAATTATAAAAATGTTTTTAACAGTAGTCTCTCCCTTTTCTTTTCACCCTAGGACACCAAAGACACCACAAGAAGCCAACCAAGCCCTCCAGAGCCTGCCAGCAATTTCTCAGACGATGTCAGCTGGCAAGCTTTTCTCTGCCCTTATAGGAGCTCTGAGAGCCCACCGTCCCGATAAAGCATTCTGGCAACAAGGCAGTGAGCGCACCTAGAAGATGCTATTCTCCCACCTCAAGCTCCCCATCCCTGTTCCCACTCCCTAAATCATCCCAAAAAGCATGTTCCCCAAGATTATTGCCCCCTCTAGTGGCTTCTTTCCTTGTCAGTCTTTTCCTGGGGCCTCCCCTTACCAGGTTTAAACTTACTTACCAGGAATTTCTGGTTGCCTAGCTGGTCCCACTGGATATTAAATATAACCAAGCAAGTAGTAAACAAGTCAATAAATATATTTAAATGTAGTAGGTTAAAATCATTTTCAAATGGGGTCTGGAAACTCACATTCAATCCAGACAACCCACTTTACCCTGTTCATTCCAAACTCAATCCAGATTATGCACATACCTCTATCCAACACCACCTTCAATCTCGCTCCAGTTTCCAACTTTGTATTCTTTTACTCATTCAACAAACCTTTCTGAGGTAAGAGCTAGGTGGGACAAAGAAAGAAGTTAAAGTAATGAATCAGACATTGTCTTACTAAAGATAATATAGGTTAAAAAAAAAACAAACCTGGCACCATTTCCTAGCACATAAAATGCCTTCAGTATTTATGATTATCATCATCACCATCGTTAATGGTCATCTGACTCTGTAAGTTTCCAATCTACTACAGAAGACATACGTGCAGAGGCATAGTTGAAGGCTAGAGAGATGGTGTGGAAGATTTCACATGCCACTCAAAACAGCTTCAAGCTGTAAAAATGAGAAGATGTCTTTCTTTTTTTTTTAACATGGGAGTAAAATGATCAGAACGATAACAGAAGGAAATTAAAGCGGAAACCATTTGAGAGAATGAATACAGAGGAAACGATTACAACAGGGTAGATCCTGCTTCCCTCTCTGACCCTTTCCTCAAACATCAGAAGGAGAGAACAGAAAAGGAACACTCCTCCAGAATCTGGCTTCTGTCATCCAGATGAAACAGAGGACTAAGTTGGGGTGCTGGCCTTATGAGAAGAAACATTTTAGCTGAGTGGTGAGTGGGGCCTCCTCTGGTAGGAGAGTGCTGGGCTCTCAGCCTCCCTCAGCTCCCAATCCCTCCTCCCACAGCAGGAGGCACATAAGCCCTGCATTTGGCACAGGAGTGGGGAGGCAGCTGTGCTCAGCCCACGTGCCAACTGCCTTAGGAAGAGCAGGGATGCCAGGATGAGGGAGTGGAACCCAAATGGAGGTGTCATCATGAGTAACCAGAGGGATCTGTGACAAAGGAGGTCTGTGAGAGCCCAGAGGAATGAAGCCTGGGAGATCAATACCTCCCTTGAGAAAAAAACAACAGTGGAGCCAGGTTCTAAGTCAGTATTTAGGCCCGTCTGAGAATCAAAGCCACACCAGACACCTATCACAGAGCCAGAGCCTGGACCAGAAAAACACCCACAGCCCAGGCAGCATCTAAGGATCAGCAGGGACCCGATGCCCAGCAGGAGCCCACTTCACAGCGGAGGCCCTCACGCAGCAGGAGCCCCCTGAAGCTGAATCCCAGCAGGAACCTCCAGCACAGCAAAAATCTGCTTTGCAGCAGGAATTTCTTGCCCCACAGGAGCCTGCACCACAGCAGTCACCTCCCATCCAAAGGGTGCCCTTCAGGAAACAGGAAACTGCCTCACAGCACAGACCTGGGCCGGGAGAAGATTCTAGAACTCAACAGGAGCCGGAATTGAGAGAGGAACCTGTACCCCAGCCAGGACCGGGCCCGGTAGAGTCACCTCTAGCTCCACAAGAAGCTGGATCAACACCTCTGGCCCAGCCAAGACCCAGACCCACAAAAGGACCACCAGCCCAGACCTACATGCCAAGAGAGACGGCGATAGTCAGACCCCGAGCCCAGCACGCAGCTCCAGCCCAGGGAGCCAAATCCCAACAAGGATCTTTGGGGCAGTGGAGATTTCTATCAAAACCAAACCAACCGTCATACAGAGACCCACTGCAGAGCAGAAGACATTTCTTGAATGGGTAGTAGATTCTGGTGCAGATTTGGATTTAGGGTTTACGTTAGAGACCAATTTGCCAGCCAAGAGGGGTGGAACAGTGGCCCAGGGAATGAAGCTGGTCTTCAAGGGGAAACCTGGTTATGAAGTGATGTCAGGATTTGGTGGGACGTCATTACCCAGTAAGAAAACCAGCAGCCAGAACCCCAGACACTACCGGAACCCAGGTAAGTTGAGCTTGGAGGAAGGGGGCCTCCCAGGGATGGTCATGCATTTGGTCAGGAAGAACTTAGACCTGCCAGAATGTCAAGTGAGCTCAGGTGACCCCGCAACAGTCCTGGCAGACACTGATCAACAGCCCCATTTGACGGAGGAGGAAGCTGAGCCCTAGAGAAGAGAGGGATCCTGCAGGAGGCTGGGCAGTTAGGGGCTGGCCAAGCCAGGATCCCCAGCTAGCCTCTGACTCCTCCCCCTGCTCCAGGCTGCCTCCCCACGGGGATCTGGGGGAAATCGAACAGAAACTAAAAAAAGCCCTGGGCGAGGGCCCTGTACTCATCCCTTGGGTCCCCAACTCCGAGCACCGCTCTGGGGCGGACACCAAGTGGGCCACCGCGGCACCCTGCTGAACGTGGACCCTTACCCTCGGCGAGTGTCCACGCAGGCCAGGCCGAAAACCGGGCAGGAGCGACCCTTGAGCTCTCTGGGTTGTCCAGTGGGCAGGAAGACACTCGTCCCCAGGGAGTCCCAGGCCCGCCGGGCCCATGGCCTCGTGGGTTGTGATCTCAGGAAGGGGGCGCCTGAGAGAGGCGCTGGGGCTCCGCCCAAGTCCCAGGCAAGGTCGGCGCAGACGGGAGGGAGAGCTGGGGGAGCGGCGTGGGCGGGTCGTGGGCACAAGGCTCCGCTGGCGGCAGCATCCCCGCCCCTCCTCCGAAGCCGGCCATGGTGCCCCCGGGGAGCAGGCTCGGGCCCTGAGCTCCTTCTCTGCGCTCAGAAGCCCTGCCCTGCACAAGGGGGGCCCGCAAGTTCTCTCCGGGGAACGTGGGGAGACTCGGTGAAACAGCCAGAGCGGGGGAAACAAGGCGGCCCCAATCCGGAAGCTGAGGGCGCTGTGAGGACGGTTAGTCCGAAGGCTGGTAATGGGGGTCTCAGCCCAGAGGCCTGTGTTCCCCAGAAGGGCTGGGCCGCCTCTCTCAGGACTGAGGAGAAGAGGGTCGTCGGTGTCTCTCAGTGCCACAGCTGCTCGTGTGATTTGGGAGGGCGGGGAGGAGGGACGGGATGGTGCTTCTGCTGCTAAACAGCGGTTTCCCTGGGCCTCCCGAACCCAGTCTCAAGGGACGCCTTCACCACAGCGCCGCCACACACAAAGCCGCCTCTCCGGGACCGTCGGGAAGAGTTGATTCGTGCGCATGCGCGAGCCTAGCGCCTCCTCCGTTTCCCGCCTTTTCCCAGGCTGGAGCCACGCCCTCTAATGCCTCTCTCTCCTGCGAGGCGATGCGCAGCTCGGGGCCGGTGCGCAGGCATTGATCACTCTTAGGTCCACCATCCACTCCCTTCCATTCTCGCCAGAAAGGAGAGGGCAGAGAAAAGAACCCTGAGAAAGAGAATAGGAGAACTAGAGGACAGAAGGCGGAGGAAAGGGCGGGGCTTCCTCCTCCAATGGCTCACAGACAGAGCTTTGCCTCAGGCACTGTCGCCCCGCCCGGATTTCCAATTGCCTGAGGACCTGGCGGGCCCCTCGCCCCTAGAAGGAGGCTCAGCAGCAGCCTTGTCTCCTGCTCCAGCGGGTGGGCGGGATGCGTTCTAGATGATTCCTACGCGGGAAGTGCAGTGGGGAAACGACGCTGACAGCCAACACGTGAAAAGACCCAGGCTTCCCCTCTGGAGAGACCCCCGCGGGACTCCCCGCTAGTTCGGCCAGAAAAGCTTTCACCGCCTCCAGGGCTGCATTTGTTGTTGGTCCGTGGTCTCTTCAATGCGCGTAAGGGGGCGGGGCCAGGCCTCAGTCCTTAGCCATGGGGGGCGGGGCCCCGCAATGGAGTGAAGCCCGGATTGCTCTTGGGGCGCGACCCAGAGAGGAGCAAGTCCGCGACTGGGTGGTGTTGGGGGCCCGATAGCAAGGATTGGCCCTAGGGGCCGCGACTGGCGGCTGGATTCGGCCCTGGCCTCTGGAATTAGCCCCGGGATCGGGGACCACACAGGATTGATGGGGTAAGCTAGGGGGACGGGACCGCCTTGGCCCGTGGGGCCCCGACCGCGAAAAGGGCCCAAGAGGGGGTGATGTGAGAGGGAAATACCACACCCAGCAGAGAGACTATCGGACATCCCAGTACCATCTTGGGAGGAGAGTCCAGAATGTGAGTGTCCCAGACCAGGATTCCTCTTCCGGCTCCGGACTCGCTGTGTGACCGTGGGCAACTCCTGCCCTCGGTGTTTCTAACGTGGGAAATGGTTCAAGCGCGATTTTCAGGCGTGAGCCACCTTTTTTTTTTTTTTTTTTGGCCGCACTGGGGCATGCGGGAATCTTAGTTCCCTGACCAGGGATCGAACCTGTTCCCCCTGCAGTGGAAGCGCAGAGTCTTAACCACTGGGATGCGTTAAGAAGTCCCAGGTCTCTGACACTCTTGCCACGGTAATGAGGAAGAGGTTTAGAAGCTGTTGTCCAAAAAGGAAGTTTAAGGGTGAGTCAGGGAAAGGAAGGAGGAAGGGGTGCCCCATAGTGGGGAATGCCTGGAGGAGGGGTGCAGTACAGCTTCAGACTGTCCTGTCCCACCATCCTTCATTCAATCCGCTCATCCATTCGTTGTCAGTCCGCCTGCCTCAGCCTGGCTGCCCTGGGACCTAACTTCCTGACTCCTACTCCTAGGACTAAGGGGCCCTGGGTTGGCTTTGGACAGCCTAACCTTCACTTGGGAGAAGGAAGTGCTGTCACCTGGGTTCCCTAGGGGGTCACATTATTTACAGGTCTCAGCGGGCTGGAGAAACACTGACAGACCAACAGAGATGCTGCAAGCCTCAGGCAGAGGCACACATGAAGTCCTTGCTGGATTAGGAGTATGTGTCAGTCCAAGTGAGGACCTACGGGAATTTCCTGTGCAAGAAAGAAACTGACATAGCCCCCGGGCCCAGAGACCCCCAAACTCATCATCCTCTCTTCCATAGACATCATCCTTAGCCAAGGATAGAACTGGAGTTGGCTCCAGACACACACAGGAAAGCTCAGACAGGCTCAGAGCTCAGACTGGGGCCCAAGGCCATTCCCTGTCACACGGCAAGACACTGCCTCACAAACAGGACAGCGTGCCCAGAGGCAGTACAGACCATGGTCAAGAATGGGCCTTGGAGACCTGGTTCCTCAGGCTATGAGGAGTGGTACACTGGACAACAGGCTCCCTCCTTCCCTGCCTCAACTTTTCGAGCTATAAAATGGGCATAATGATAGGAGTGCCTATCACTGGGCTCTTGTGATGTTTGGGTGAGTGTAGTAATGTATTTGGTGCTGTCACACAACAAGCCTTCAGGAGGGGTGGAGGTTATCCTTACTGTTACCCCCAGCTAGACAGCGAGTTCCCTGAAAGCAGGGCTGTGTCTGCCTTGTTTACCCCACAATTGCAGAGCCTGGTATGCCAGGCACATAGGCACTCAAATATTCTTTTAATTAATAAGTGAAGGAATGCATGAACTGTAACACGGGGATAATAATAATCATGCTGCCCTTAGGGTTGTTGTGAGGAGTTAGAATCCTCTTGGGTAGGGCCCCCTGCACAGGGCTGAACCAGTCCTACTCACAAACCCATGAGCCTACCTACTCACAAAGCTCATTCCCCCAAGCTCCTAGATTCCCTGGTCATTTCCTGAGGCCCTGCCCTGGTTCAGGCCTCTGTTGAGTGAATCAGACCCCAGCCCTGCCCCAGGGGCATCCAAGCTGGCTGGAGCACTCCTACTCAACGGTTGGATCTTGCCAGTAACAGATGACACTAGTGTCATTATGATCACCCCATTTCCCAGATGATGACACTGAGGCTCTGAGGGAGTGAGGGCACCTGGGTTTCCTTACCTGGCCAGTGAGGGCAGGGCGATGGCCACCCCCAGGGCTCTTGAGGGCAGGGAGTGTGTGAGCTCAAAACTGCTGTGTGCCCAACCTTGATTCTGGACCCAAAAGGCTCCAGTTGCACATTTTTGTTCAGTAAACATTCAACAAACCCTTACCTGTGCCAGGCCTGGGCCCTCTGTGGTGAGGACAGACTCAGGTCTGAGCTGGGGACACAGACATTAATAAATGATCCCACAAATCAGATATATCTGATTATCTGAGTTTTCTCATCTGCCAAACTGTGATGAATACAAGAGGGAAAATCCTGAGAGACATAAGAGGGAGGCTTCCCAAGCAGGTGACGTTGGACTCAAAGATGAGCAAGTGTTGACTGCTGGGCAAGAGGGGCACAGAGGGTGGAAAGGACAGCATGGGCAGAACCTCGAGACCTAAAGAAGTGGCAATTCACAGCACGGAAGGAGCTCAGCAAGGGAGGGGAGGAGGAGAGGGGCTAAGCGCCCAGAAGACCCAGATGGTACGTGGGTTGGGGGGCCGTGCCCAAGATTTGGGGCTTTATCCTGAGAGCAAGGGTGGAGGTGTTGAAGGGTTGGGAGTGTGTGACCAGATTTAAGTTTTAGAAAAATCCTCTGGCTGCTATGTGGAAAAGACATGGAGGGGGCAAAAACAGAGACACAGAAAGAGTTATTACAGTCATCTAGAGAAGGGGGCAGTGGAGGTGGGAGAAGGGCCAGGTTCCAGAGCTTTCTAGGGGAGGATGGAGAACAGGACTTCATGATGGCTTGGATGGGACTGGGAGGTAGCCAGGATGATGCCCTGGGTTCCAGTTGGAGCAAATGGGAAGAGATGGGTACCATACACACACACACACACACACACACACACACACACACACACACACACACACACACACACACAAGATCTGCATCTTAGAAAGACACACAGAGAGAGAAGATATGCACCTACAGCCACCCACTCTCCCAGCACCACCGTTCTCTCTTCCCAGGACACACAGAAAACCTTTCCTTTCACACCTGGGAACTGCAGCTCCTTCTGACACCCGGTCCTGGGTCTCTGTCCCTAGAAACAGACATCAGGCTGGTGACACTCATAGGTGCAGGTCAGGTCCCCTCACCAGTCGTCACTCAGCTTACCCCTTTCTCACCTCCAGAGTCATCTGTGGCCTTCCTGCTGGGAGTAAATCCAACCTTCCCAGATATTGAGAACACTGGGAAGGCCCAGGGCACCCAGCTGGGTTTCTGTGTCACAGAGTGAAATTATCGCCTGGGTTTAGAGACCCCTGGGTCTCTGTGTGGTGCTGACAGACCCCAGACCAGAACACAGCAGAGGCCAACACTGGGGTGGATGGGGAGCGGCGGCCTCACCGGCTTTGCAGGGTCTCAGCCAGGCTGGGCAAGCATGTGACCTGGGCAGCTGCTGAGGCAGCATTTCTGAGGTTTCACCTGGGCATTCACAGTCTTCATGAAGTTGCACAGGTGATTCCGATGCACAGCGTGGGTGACACCCCTGTGACAAGGGTTCCTGATGCACCCCCCCTCCACCCCAGGCTCCTGCTCTGAAGGAAAAAGCCAGAAGGAGATGAGAGGGCTGAGGGAGGCTGAGTGTGCGTCCTGACCCAGAGCAGTGGGGAGCCCCGGACCCAGACACCCCAAGGTTGTGCTTGTCCAAACAAGGGTGTGTGTGTGTAGGTGGAGAATCACTGCTAAAGAGGGCAGAGGACTCAGCAGTGTTCAGGGAATAGAAATACAGACAGAAGGGGAAGGGGGAGGAGGGCACTAGGAAGGCAGGAATGAGAGGGGAGGGAGAGGGAGGGTTCTGGGCAGAGACCCCGCCCCCGGCCCATGTGACCCAGTGAAGTGCTCCTGCCCCAGGAGGAGGCCCAGCACAGAGGGAGGAAGGACAGCAGAGCTCACACATCAGACAGCAGTGCTTGTGAGCGGTTCGGGAGCTGAAGCTCTTCTCACAGAGGGAGGGACACAGCAGACAGCAGACACCATGAAGCCCCCCTCAGCCCATGCCCGCAGAGGGTGCATCCCCTGGAACGGGCTCCTGCTGGCAGGTGAGAGGGGACAGTTTTCAGGGTGTGGGCAGAGGTGGGAGAACAGAGACTGGCTGAGGTCTCTGGGGGAGACAGGGCTCTGAGAGGGGACAGAGGGCTTCTGTTTGGACCTGAGGGGAGAGGACATGGGAGCAGGGAGGGTGGGGGGAGGGACTGAGCAACAGCAAAATCTCAATGAACTGGAATTGGTGAGGGGCAGGAAAACCTCAACTACTTATGTTTTACAAGTTATTCTTCACTGAGCAATAATTGTTGAAAACTGATGGCAATAATAACAATTTATGTCAGGGTATCACTTCAAAAAAAAAAACATAACCAGGAAGCTAAACACTGTCCTTACCCACCACCCTTAGAAACTGACAAATAAACACCAGGCGGTGGAGGCCCTGGGAACACTCATTCCTTCCTCACCAGGTATTTGGAGCCTGGTCCAGGCCCTGGGTTACAGCCAAGATCAGACAAGTCCCTGCCGTCCCAGAGCTCACTCTCTATGGGAAGGAAGACAGACAAGCAAAGAGATCTAGAATGTGCTGTCAGGTGCTGACAAGTGTCATGGAGGAAACGGAGCAGCGAAAGGTCAGAAAGTGAAGACAGAGGGTCTTTGGAGCAGGTGTCAGGGAGGGCAGCTCCCAACAGGCCCCTGAGTGTGAGCAAGCGTGTGAGGGCAGCAAGGGAGTGAGCCAGGCAGACACCTGGGGAAACAGAGGAAATAACAAGCTCAGAGGGGCTGAAGTAATGCTGCTGACGTTGAACCAGTAGGGCACACAACACACACACACACACACACACACACACACACACACACACACACACACACAACAAAAACATACACCAAGGCTGAGGGATGAAGAGACCTGCTCAGGACCCAGGGCCCCAACACATAGATTCAAATATTGATTTATTTCTCTCTCGTCCCTCCTAGTCTCACTCTTAACTTTCTGGAACCTACCCACCACTGCCCACCTCACTTTTGTTCTTGTTTTTGTTTTTGTTTTTGTTTTTGGCTGAGTTGGGTCTTTGTTGCTGCGCACGGGCTTTCTCTAGTTGCGGCGAGCAGGGGCTACTCTTTGTTGCGGTGCGTGGGCTTCTCACTGTGGTGCCTTCTCTTGTTGCGGAGCATGGGCTCTAGGTGCATGGGCTTCAGTAGTTGTGGCTCGCGGGCTCTAGAGCACAGGCTCAGCAGTTGTGGCACACGGGCTTAGTTGCTCTGCGGCATGTGGGATCTTCCCGGACCAGGGCTCGAACCCATGTCCCCTGCATTGGCAGGCGGATTCTTAACCACTGCGCCACCAGGGAAGTCCCCACCTCACTTTTTGAATCGGTGCCCTTCAATGCTGCAGAAGGGACGGATGTTCTTTTACTTGTCCACAATGTGACAGGGGATCTTCTAGGCTATGGCTGGTACAGAGGAGAAAGGGTAGAGAACAACCAACTAATTGCATCGTGTAGAGTGTACACTCAAGTAAATACACCAGGGCCTGCACACAGCGGTCGAGGGACAATATACCCCAATGGATCCTTGCTGATCCAGACCGTCACCCAGAACGACACAGGATACTACACTCTGCTCATTACAAAGAATGATTTACAGACTGAAAGACTAGCTGGACAACTCCGCGTATACCGTGAGTGATTCCTCTCTGACCTCTGGGTGTTGGGTGGGGTGATTCTATTCACACGCAGAGGACTGACAGGCCGGGACTGTGTCTGCATCCCCCTCTGTATTACATCCCAGGTTGGGGTTTGAACATTTAGTGCAGGACACACACACAGTGGAGACAATCTTCAAAGGATCAGAATTCTTTCGCAGAATCCGGACCCTGAAGACATTCTGTGCAGAAAGAAGGACCAGTCTGATGGGAGTAACTCAACAGAGGGAGATCAGTCTCAGTCCAACCTCCTGGGCCCCTCCTGGGCCCATGACGCTGAGGAAGACCCTGTAGGACTCAGTAGGAGCCTGGCCTGGGTGCCCTCAGGAATCCTCACAGAGAAGCTCAGCCCCGGCGAGCCCCTGCCCAGTGACCCTGGGGAGCCTTGCCAGGTCTCCAGGCTCCTGAGCCGGTCACTCAGCCCCAAGAGTCACATCTGGGCAGGGGCAGAGCCTGGTCCTGCACCTGAGACTCAGCGTGGAGAACACAAATGTACAAGGTCCCCAGGCCATCAGCCAACTGCCCTGGGGGACTCAGCATACCCATGTGAGGAACAGAGGAGAGAAGACGCTCCTGGCAGCTCCTTGACCACCGGGGCACAGCCCAGGGAGCCCTCTCCTCTGAATGCAAATAATAGTAGATGCAGTTTATTTAGTCATCTCCTCTATGACCAGCTTTAGGTCAGTTAATTATGAATGGTTTAAGGTTAAATCATAGAGAACCTGGCAAGTAGAAACCATTTACTATTTATTTTATTTTATTGAGGGGAAACTCAGGCACAGTGAGATACAGTCACTGAATCAGGGTCACACAGACCTGAGTGGCAGATGAGTCACAAGAGATGTGTCTGCAGCTCCATCCTCTCCTCCACCCTGGGGGCCTTATTAGGTATCTGGGGACCCTGACACCAGACATTCTTCAGATCCTTTCTTCTCTGGCATCCCCAGCTCAGAGGGAGAGATTCTGGTCTGGGGAGTGAGGTCAAATGGAGAAGTAATCTGTGTTTGCTATAGCACTCAGTTACCTGAGGCAGCAATCCGAATCAGTGCCAGCAATGTCCAGGCCTCCCCCTCACCTCTCCACACTGAACGTGAAATCATTAATTTGTTTCCTGATGTGTTGGTGTCACTCCCACTGGAGGATAAAGGAAAGCACTTTTCCTTCTCAGTCCCCACTCTACACCTGCAGCCAGCACAGCGCCCATGTGCAACACACTCAGCTGCTTTTGTGAAAGAGGGAAGGAGTGAATGGTGTGGGTGTCTCTCCCCTGGAGGGAGAGGGAAAGCATGTGGCCAGACCCCCTCGGATCCTGCACCCGGGATGCAGTCTCTGAAGAGATTATGGGTCATTCGTTCATTCACTCACCATTCCCTCCTTCCTGCCTGTCTGCTCAATCTTTTCTCTCTTTATTCGTTGGACTCTGCTCTACCATTTATGGGGTCACTGTCTCATGTCAGTCTTTATCAAACACCTGGACAGAACTGCCCCACCTCCGGGCCCTGCAGTTCATCAGCGATGAACTGATCTTTGGGCTTTCTCCTGGTCTCCCCATGTGTCTTTCTGCTCAAACCCCCAGTTCCCAGGCCAGGCTAGTCAATGAAGAACCAAGACAGGCACAAGGTAGTCTCTGAATCCCGCCTTGCTCTTTCACAGCTAAATGACCCCAGAGGAAGTCTGTGCTTCTCCCGGACATAGAGCAGGTAGCCTCACATTCTCTGAACTCCGATCCCCATGCATTTGTCTTGTGATGCACAGACCTGCCTTATTGTTTTTTTAATAAATTTATTTATTTATCTATTTTTGGCTGTGTTGGGTCTTCGTTTCTGTGCGAGGGCTTTCTCTAGTTGTGGCAAGCGGGGGCCACTCTTCATGGCGGTGCGCGGGCCTCTCACTATCACGGCCTCTCTTGTTGCGGAGCACAGGCTCCAGACGCTCAGGCTCAGTAGTTGTGGCTCACGGGCTTAGTTGCTCCGCGGCATGTGGGATCTTCCCAGACCAAGGCTCGAACCTGTGTCCCCTGCATTGGCAGGCAGATTCTCAACCACTGCACCACCAGGGAAGCCCTGCCTTATTCTTTAAAGACTCTCAGGTTGGCTGAGAGGTGAGAAATGCCAACTCTGATTGAAGATGCCATTGGAGGAATCAAGGTATAAAAGGGGCAATGTTCTCTCTGTTGTCTTCACAGCGGTGTTACCCACACCCGTCATCACCAGCAACAACTCCAACCCCAAGGAGCTGGAGGACACTGTAGTGTTAACATGTGGCCCTGAGACTCCGAACACCTCCCACATGTGGCGGATCAACAATCAGAGCCTCCCCAACAGCACCAGGCTGGAACTGTCTGAGGACAACAGGACTCTCACTTTATTCCATGTCACAAGGAATGACACAGGACCCTAATATGTGTGAAACTCGGAACCCACTGAGTGTCAGCCGCAGTGACCCATTCACCCTGAATGTTTTCTGTGGGTAACTTCGATTCCTATGTGGCCTGAGCTGCCCCTCCAAATCCATGCTGTCAGAGACCAGGCTACATCCATCCCTCTCAGGACCAAGTACGCGGACCCTGACCCCTGGACACCCAGGCTGGCCATGACTTCCTGTCCTGGGCAAATCCAGGCAGGCCCAGCCTTGAGCCAGGACTAAGAGGGGGTGGGCTGCCCCCTGTTTTGAGGGGCTCAGGGTCACCACAGCGTGACAGGAGAAGCAGATTAATATCTCAGACTCAGGATGAGTAAACATGAGGGGTTATGTTTGGAACTTTTAAAGACAAGGTTATGACCCAGCTCAGAGGGAACTGTGGCCCTAATACAGACCAAGAATTTCCCTTCCCTCTGACTGCACCATGTGTGGCTTTATGCTCTTTGCTCCAGATGGCCTGGACACCCTCACCATTTCCCCCTATTACCATCCAGAGGCAAACCTCAGCCTCTCCTGACACACGACCTCTAACCCAGCCACTCAGTGTTCTTGGCTTATCAACGGGAGGCCCCAACAATCACACAGGAGCTTTATCCCCAACATCACTGCAAATGATAGTGGATCCTATAACTGCCTTGTCCATAACTTGGTCATTGACCTCAGTAAAACCACAGTCAAGACTATCACAGGGACTTCCCTGGTGGCGCAGTGGTTAAGAATCAGCCTACCAATGCAGGGGACGCGGGTTCGATCCCTGGTCTGGGAAGATCCCACGTGCCGCAGAGCAACTAAGTCCATGCATCACAACTACTGAGTCCGCACTCTAGAACCCGCGAGCCATGACTACTGAGCCCACGGGCCACAGCTACTGAAGCCCGCGCACCTAGAGCCCGTGCTCCGCAACAAGAGAAGCCACCACAATGAGAAGCCCACGCACCGCAACGAAGAGTAGCCCCCGCTTGCCGCAACTAGAGAAAGCCCACACGCAGCAACGAAGACCCAACACAGCCAAAAATAAATAAATAAAGACTATCACAGTCTCTGGTAAGTGACCCCTGGACCATCAGTACCAAGCTTTGCGGCAGAGCCGGTAGGTTTTCAGAGAAGAGTCTGAAAGAAGTTATTTCCTAACTTCCCAGAAGTTACAAGCAAATCCCAAATCTGCCCCCGAGCCCTCCCACTACATCTCAGCAGACCTTTCTTCCCCTTGCTGTCTGATTTCTCCTGGCAGATCCGGAATGTTGAGAGGGGGTTCTCTCAGTCCCAGAAAGCCTCACGTATTGTGAGGGGCTTTGCAGACAGGAAAGGAAGGAGGGTCCTCAGGGTCACGTTCCTTTTGTTGTTGTTGAATTGAAGAAGTGGATAGTAATCTCTTATCAAATATAATTTACAAATGTTTTCTCCCAATCTGTAGACTGCCATCACTGTCTTAACTGTGTCCTTTGATACACAGAAATTTTCTTTTGATGTAATCCAATTTACCTATTTTTTTTCTTCTGTTGTCTGTGCTTTGGGTATCATATCTTGGAAATCACTGGCAAACCCAATTTCAAGAAGTTTTCCTCTATGTTTTCTTCTAAGATTTTATAGTTTTGACTCTCACGTCAAAACTAGATTAGATTTTTTAATCTATTTTAATTGGTGCAAGGTAAGGGTCCAACTTCATTTATTTGTTCGTGGACATCCAGTTTTCCCATGACCATTTGTTGAATAGATTTTTTTCCCCATTGAATGGTCTTGGCATTCTTGGTGAAATCATTTAACCATATATCCCAGGGTTTATTTCTGGGGTTTCTATTCTATTCCATTGGTCTATATGTCTGTCTTTATGCCAGACCCACATATTATTTTGAGTTACTGTAGCTTTGCAGTCACTTTTACTTTTTTTTTTGGCCCCGCCGTGTGGTTTGTGGGATCTTATTTCCCTGACCAGGGATCGAACACAGGCCTTTGACAGTGAAAGAGCGGAGTCTTAACCACTGGAACACCAGGGAACTGGTGTCACTTTTAAAATTGGGAAGTATGAGTCCTCCTACTTTGTTCTTTTTAAAGATTATTTTGGCTATTTGGGGTCCCTTGAGATTATATGTGAAATTTTTGAAATTTCGATATCTGCACAATATTTCATTGGGGCTTTGTTAGGGATTGCATTGAAGCTGTGGATCTCTTTCGGTAGTGTTGTCACCTTAGCAATATTATGTCTTCCCATCTATGAACACAGATGTCTTTCCATGTATCTGTGCTTTTTTAATTTCTTTCAGCAACTTTTGTAGATTTCCATAAATTTCTTTTGCCTCATTAGTTAAATTTATTACTAAGTATTTTATTCTTTTGATGGCATTGTGTATGAAATTGTTTTCTTAATTTTCTTTTCATATAAGGTAAGTGTAGAGAAACAGAACTGATTTTTGTCTGTTGGTTTTGTATCCTGCAACTTTGTTAATTCGTTTATTAGTTCTAACAGTTTTTTTGTAGAATCTTTAGGGTTTTCTACATATCTGCAAACGGACGTAATTGTACCTCTTTATTTCCAATTTGGATGCACTCTATTTCTTTTTCTTGCCTAATTGTTCTAGCTTGGACTTCTGTACTCAGTTGAATAGGGGTAGTGAAAGTGGCATCCTTTTCTTCCTGATCTTAGAGGAAAAGGTTTCAGTGTTTCACCATTGCCTGTGATGCTAGCTGTAGGCTTTTCATATAATAAGGCCTTTATTTAGTTTCAGGAATTTCCTTCTATTCCTAAGGGTGCCAGTATTTTGTTAAATCGGCAACCCACATCTCTAGAGATTTCCTTCACCGTGATATTCACTCTACAGTAAAAGTTCTCTTTAGAGTGAGAAATCCTTGAGACTGGAAACTCTTCGATTCCTCAGGTTACAAAGACTGGGCAGGGCCATCCATATTCCCTAATTTAACAAAAAGTAAATACCTTCTCTACTTTATGTAAAACCGCCCTTATACCAGAGATGGCCAGAGCTGGCAAGCCTGCTTTCCCACACACACACAGAAGTGTATATGAGGACTGGGGCCTGACCTTTTAACGTCACAAATGTTCTAGAAAAGAGTCACACAAGAATCTATCGGAAAAATTCCACCTGACGATGAGGTTGCTGGACACGTGGGTTGAGAAGATACTAGAGAGATATCTAGGGGACTGGCCAGGGGTCATCCAGGGATACCTGGGGGTCAGCGAGGAGATGCAGCCCTCTCCTCACAGATCATCAGTGAAGCGAGACCTACGACCTTGATCACAGGGTCAGGGCCATCCTCTGGGTCACCTTTACAGAGCTCACTGGGCCCCGGGAGTGGCTGAGATCTCTGAGAAAGGAGCGTGGCCCCAGGCCCCTGACATATTCTCAGTCAGTCACCCCTCTGTCTCTCCACAGACCCAGTGGCACAGCCCTCCATCGAAGCCAGCAACACCACAGTCACAGAACATGAGAATACCGTGGTCCTGACCTGCCGCACAAATGACACTGGGATCTCCGTCTCCTGGTTCTTCAGTGACCAGAGTCTACTGCTCACAGAGAAGATGACACTGTCCCCGGACAACAGCACCCTCTCCATAGACCCCGTCAGGAGGGAGGATGCCGGGGATTATTGGTGTGAGGTCTCCAACCCCAGCAGTTCCAGCATAGGTGACCCTGTCACCGTGGTGGTGCTCTGTGAGTGACCCAACCTCTCCCACTTCCTCCCTTGTATCCTTCCCTGGCAGGGGTGAGGGGGTGTGAATTGGACGCAGGCCTTGAGGAGGTGGGCACCCCCTTCTAGAGTAACATAGATGAGAACTCTGGAATTAGACTGATCTTTTTATGGTTCTGGTTGTGATGTGCACCAGATGTTTGACCTTGAGCAAGACAATCAACCACCTGTGCCTCAGTTTCTTCATCTGCAAAACTGGAACAGAACAGCTGGATCTTTGGATGTGAGGATGTTTATTAGGAGATAATGAGATTAAAGCTCTTAGGGTCATAGGCAGAGTCAGGGCTTAATAAATGCTTTCAAGTAGCACTACTATTATTATTAACATTGTTGGTATTAGCTGTAAATTCAAGTGGAACTTAGTTACAATGGTATCACTTACCAGTTCTATGACCTTTGCTGATTTATTTAAGCACTATATGTCTCAGATCTATATATGCAAAAGGGAATGATCCCCCTCCCTCAAGGGGATGGAAGGATCAGAGCAGATGAATGTAAAGGATTTCCCACTGTGCCAGCCACACAGAAGGATCTGGAAACAATCGGCTAATATTATTATTACAGATCAGCGTTGTGTGGACTGCTAAGGACCTGCCCTCTAAGACCAACAATAGTGATGGAAAGAAGAAACAAAGGGAAGGGACATAAAGTGAAAGGAAAAGTGACCTTAAAAGGAAAATGAACAGGACATGGAACTGTCTACAGTGAGAAACATAGAGATAGAGCAAGTCCAAGGTTTCAAATGTGAGAAAGAGAAAAGGATGCAACCACCTGTAGTGGGAGAGTTGGGAGGACATTGTGATGACCAAACACATACACCACACACAGACCTCAGAGCATTTCCTTCCTCCCTAACCAGGCCCTCTCCCTGTAAGGCTTGTCGTGGTTTTCCCTCCAGTGAACTCGGGCCTTCATCTGCCCCTTTCTCTTCTCCTTTCAGGGCGAGAAAACGGCCCAGCCCTCAGTATGGAGGTCCTTACTGTCATCGCGATTGGGGTCCTGGTTAGGGTGGCACTGGTGGCCGCTCTGGGGTTTTTGTTTTCCTCACGAGGTGTAGAAGGTACAGTGGCAATTCCCAGATGCTAATCGCGTCCCCCAGGCTGACCCCAGGCCAGGAGGAAGGACACCCCATCCTCGGATTCCGGCCTGGCTCTCCTCGGCATCCCCGTTTCCCCATGGATATTCCCTCTCCTCCTTAAGCTCCTTCCTCGCCGGATGCTGACCTGGGTGTCTCCTCAGCACCTTCCTCATCTGTAAATTAGGCACAGTTAACGCCCCCTCCAGTGTTGGGCTAGTTCCCTGAGCAGACCTGCAGCTGTGCTGGCTCAGTAAGCAGCTTGTCCTCCTGTTTATTTAAATCCAACCATCCCGATGAGGGGGATTCACAGCCTCAGAATCTGAGGGTCATCCTGGCCAAGGAGACTGGAATCACCTGGACAGGCCAGGTAGAGCCAAATTCCCCCACGTGGCAGATGCGTTAACCACGGCCCATGATGTGTGAGATGGGAGAACGTGGACCTGGCCAGGACAGCAGGTGGTAGGATGACCTTTACGCCTCTTTCCGGGCAGATGGAGACGGAGGTTGCGGCCACTGTCCCATTTCAGCATCTCCCGGCCTGAAGGGTGGGTCTGGCCACAGCAGAGCCACCGCAGTCACAAGCTCCCAGGTGCACAGGCTCCCCAGGTGTCCTGAGCATGCGCTGGCACTGCTCTCCTCTGAGGAGCTGGCCCTTCCACTCAAAGCCTTTGGTCTGATTCCTTTACTGGGTCCATTGTCCCTTCTCAAGCCACGTTCTCCTGGACTGCCATCGACCTGCAGGTCCTTCCCCTCTGGGCCCAGGACAGATGTGGCTTCTTAAGGACTTTCCTCAGCCCCCCTCTCCCGGGGCCTCCCTTCCTAAACAGCATTGGTGGAGAAAGGAGGTCTCCACTCCCTGCTTGGAAAAGGGGCCCTCCTTGTTCCCTATTTTGACACCAATGCTGTGACCTCCTCCTCCGGCAACCCTCAAGATAATCCTGACCTTTCTGAGGGCCAGTGGCCAGAATGACCTCAGAGAACACCAGCTCCCAGCAGCCACACTGGGTAAGTGTATGCTCAGCCTAGGAGCAGCTGAGAGACCCTGGTCCTGCCCCCCCAGTGTCTGCTCCTGCCATCCACCCCAAGGGTCTCTGACCCTTTCCCTGGGGCTTCAGCATGGGGATCCCCACTGGCTGGTCTGCCGGATATATGGGTTCAGAGTCATGGGTCACCCCCTCGCCCTCACTGGACCCTAAAATGCCCAGAGGGTCTCTCTCGGGGTGATACTCTTTAAACCCTGGTTCTCTGGGAGCTGGAGACCCAACCTCTCCCGGCTGGATGGGCCTAAGCTTCCTCACACCCCTGGTGCTATCTCCTGTCTCTGCTCCCAGGACACGGTCCCTCTGGCAGCTGTGTCTCCCCGGTAAGCACGTCCCTTCCCTGTCCCTTCACCCCCGGGGTCCCAGCTGTGCAGACTCAGTGCAGGGGGACTGTCCAACCCTGCAGCACAGCACAGACTTCCCTCCCCCACCAGAGTAGCCAGGAAATATGAACCCCACCCTGGCCAGGAGTGGGACCCACTTCAGGGGCAGGACACCCTCACACCCTGTCCTGAGCCTGCCTGGTCCCTTCAGAGAAGAACGCTGGAACCCAGCCAGGAGCAGAGTGGGCACTGGGGGCATCAGGCAGGGGTCCTGGGCTACCAAGGGTGGGGGATGCAGCATGGATGGGGACAGAGGTCGGGGCTTCAGGCTTGGACACAGCTGCTGGGCAGGCAGAGCTGGTTACTCCTGAGGAGAAATAACTCTCCTTCTCTGTCCCCTGATGCCCACTTTCTCCCCCGCCCAGGCCTCCCTACCCAGCCCCAGACCAGCTGTTCCCATCTGAGGTGAATGTTGGGGATGAATGTTCTGATCCCACACTCCTAAGGGTACTTCCTTGGGGTCCAGGAAACAGCAGCGAAAATGGGAAAAGGGATGAAGAGGAGGGATGGGTCTGGAGCCAGAAAACCTGCGGCACAGCCAGGAGCCCCTGTAGAGCAGCCCTGGGAGTCCAGGGCCGGGAAGATCCTGGGACAAGTTCTGAGAAGTTTACAGAGGCTCAAAGGCCTCGTCTCTCTTTTACAGGAATTACTACACCCCGACACAGATATTTACTGCCAGATCAACCACAAAGCAGATGTGGTTTCTTAGTTTCCTCCAGGAACTGCCCCTTAAGGCTGTGGGGAAGAGCCCACCTGAGACCCCAGAGTCTATGTGGGGTCAGGAGCCTGAACCAGAGAAACAGCTCTGACCCTTGAATATATTTGGGAACCTGGGCCCAGGATTGGAGTCCCTCCTGGCCTTCTGGAAACCCTGACAGGCTGCTCTGAGCCCTGGATTGATGAGGACAAAGGCTTCCATCCCCCAAGGAACTGAGGGCTTCCAAGGAAAGTGACTGTGCCTGTGACCCACCGTGAACCACCTGAAAGGTCTGAATAAAGAGGATTTTCCCCTCGTTTGCTCTTTTTGTGCTCATGGGCTCCTCCCACCTAAAACTCACCCAGGTTCCATGGCAAAGGGCCAAACTGTCTCCACCTAATGTGGCCCATGGACCTCCTCCCACCCGTGCCTCACCTGCAGCCCTCTCCACACACCTGGCCAGCAGCTCTCAGTCCTTCCTTGAAGAACCTTACTGAAAAATATTAAATAAATGGAGAGACGTCATATGTTCATGGATAGAAAGGCTCAACTTCATAAATATATAAACTCTCCCCTAAATCAGCTATTATTCAATGAAATTCCAATCAAAATCCCAACAAGGATTTCTTGGAACTTGACAGGCTGATCCCAAACTTACATGGAAGTGCAAAAGCCCAATAGCCAAGGTTCTCCTGAAGATGAAGAACAAGTGGGGAGGGGGAATGACTTGCCTTATCAGGTATAAAGATTTATTATAAAGCTATAAAAATTAAGACAGTGTACTGTTGGCACATGAGTGGATAAATTGATCAATGGAAAAATAGGGATTTCAGAAACAGACCCACACAAATATGGAACTTTGAAATACAACCAAGATGCCATTGCAGATAAATGGGGAAAGAAGGAATTATTCAATAAAGGGGGCTGGACAATTAATTATCCATATGAAAAAATGAAAATAGACTCCTATCTCAGACACACAAAAAATCAATTCTAAATAAATTAAGAACTTAAATGTGAAAAGCCAAACTTATTTTTTTGGAGGAAACAAAAGAGAGCAGTTTTTGGATTCTGGGAGAGAGAAGGATCTCTCTTTTTCTAAAAAATAATATTTCATAACAAGATAGCTAGTAAGCCATCAGTGTGTCAAAGGAGTTACTGTGGAAGACTCAGTCTGGAAACATGGGTAGAATCAGACAGTCGAGGACCTTACTGTCATGTTAACGATGCAGCGTGTTTTCTTGTTTTGTTTTGTTCTGTGGCTGTACTGCACATCTTGCAGGATCTTAGTTCCCTGACCAGGGACTGAACCCGGGCCCCGGCAGTGAAAGCACCAAGTACTAACCACTGGACTGCTGGGGAATCCCCGAGAAGGATCTCTTAAGCAAAGCACAAGAAGAATCAATCATAAAACTGGAAGATTGATAAGTTCAACACTAAAATCCTGTTCTTCAAAAGAGAACATAAGAAATGAAGACAAATCATCTAACTGACAAAGAATTAGTACATAAGGAAATCCTACATATCAATAAGAAAAAGATAAACAATCCTATAGAAAAAGAAACCAAAAAAATAAAATAAAACAAATAGGCATTTTACAAAAGAAGCACAGCCAATACACCTATGGATAGACACTCAACCTACTTAGCAATCAGGGGATACTTACACAGACCACAGTGAGACGCCATTTTACATTCACCAGATTGGCAAAAATTTTTAAGTTTGAAAAATTGGAGGGGGACTTCCCTGGTGGCTCAGTGGTTAAGAATCTGCCTGCCAATGCAGGGGACACAGGTTCAATCCCTGGTCCAGGAAGATCCCACATGCCATGGAGCAACTAAGCCAGTGCACCACAACTACTGAGCCTGCGCTCTAGGGCCCACGTGTCGCAACTACTCAGTCCGCGTGCTGCAACTACTGAAGCCTGCACGCCTAGAGCTCATGCTCCGCAACAAGAGAAGCCACCACAATGCTAAGCCCACAAACGGCAATGAAGAGTAGCCCCCGCTCACTGCAACTAGAGAAAGTCAGCACACAGCAACAAAGACCCAACGCAGCCAAAAATAAATAAAATTAAAAAAGAAAAAGTTGGATGTCATGTGGATGAACAAGAATTCTTTACTCTCTCACCAGTAATGTATAACTGCTACAACCACTTTGGAAAACAATTTGGCATTATTTCCCAAAGCTGAACAAACCTACAGCCCAGCAATTCCATTCCTGGGTGTATACCCTGGAGAAACTCTTGCACTTAAGCACAAGGGGACATGTACAAGAATATTCATAGCAGCAATAAGTGTCCAAAAACTGGGAGGGTGGGGAGACGAGAAATCCAAGCATAACTGACAAGGATTGTATTGTGATACAATAACACAACAGGAGACAATACATCAGTGAAAATGCAAGAACAAAACCACACGCTGGAACATGGATGAATATTAGAAATATGATGATGAGTTTTTAAAAAGCAAGTTCCAGAAAACTACATATATAATAAACCATTTTACAAAAGGAAGCAAATATAAACATTTATTGTTTAAACATATTATGCATATGTGATCAAAGTATATAAAAATCCAAGCTAAGTAAAATGTAGGGTGGTGGTTACTTCATGATAGGAGGCAAGGAGATGTGATAGGAAGAAACATGTAGGTAAGATGCAAGTTTCTCCTGATAGCCTGTTTCTTAGGTTGAGTGATATGTTTGTGGGGTTCATTAAACCACACTCCATATCCAATATTTTTGTTACATATAATCTTCTGTACATAGTAAATACGTTCCATCTCTAGTATCATGATGGAACATCTGGGCCTTCCATCTGGGACACCTTAGGGCACCATCCCTTTGACTCTCCAGTTCCCTTTGAAGGTTATTGATGTTCTCAATCCCCTTGGCTAGGGGGATTAAGAGAATCTATGGACATATGCGTTGGCCCACCCAGGCCCCGGCTCAACCCTCTAAAATGATCTACTAGGGACTTCCCTGGTGGCGCAGTGGTTAAGAATCTGCCTGCCAATGCAGGGGACATGGGTTCGAGCCCTGGTCCGGGAAGATCCCACATGCCGCAGAGCAACTAAGCCCGTGCACCACAACTACTGAGCCTGCGCTCTAGAGCCTGTGAGCCACAACTACTGAAGCCCACGTGCCTAGAGCCCGTGCTTTGCAACAAGAGAAGCCACCGCAATGAGAAGCCTGCTCACTGCAACGACGAGTAGCCCCCGCTCACAACTAGAGAAAGCCCGCGCACAGCAACGAAGACCCAGTGCAGCCAAAAATAAATAAATAAATAAATAAATTTATAAAAAATTAAAAATAAAATGATCTACTAGCTCAACTGGTCAGAAGTACAGAGTAGGTGAAGCCCAGGGATAAAACTCACCCACAAAACTTTCCTTCTGGGACCTGACAGCCTCTTGCTACAGGCTCTCTGGTCTCCACTGAGACCTAATCCACTTACCATGCCCTCCTTTGGCTTCCCAACCACCCTTCCAAAACCTGTCCATAGTAATTGAGGTCTTCATGCCGGTTCCACTTCCGAGGACAATTGCAGGTATTTCAGATCCAACTTGTCCAAGCTATTAACAAAGGTGGGCTCTGGGGCCTCAGGTAGTTAAACCTGTTTCTTCACCTGTAAAATGGAAATACAGAAGTGACAATATCTATTTCATAAGGTTGTACTAAGAATGAATGAGGTAATGCACAGAAAATGCTTAACCAACAGTAAAAGTTCCCTAGGTGTCTGCCTCCCCACCTCATAACACAGTGGAGAGAGTTAAATTGAGATCACACAGATAAATAGCCTAGCGCAGAGTCTCTCCCTTCACTCTTCCCCACCTACACAACCCTAACTTGAAGGCCTGAAGTTGCAGAGTAGGGTGTATCTGACTCCTCCTTATGGCCAGAAAGGGGAATTACACTCTCCTCTCCTAGGAGCCTGCAACCTGAACCTTCCGTGAAAACTAACCACCCCCAGTCGGTGAAAACTAACCACCCCCAGCATTGCACCTTCCTCTTTCCTCCTATTTGCCAACTTGCACAAAGAAACAACTAGTTGGCAGAGGAAATCATCTCAGGTCTCCAGATGTCTCAATAAAATTCCCACAGTAGAGACAGAGATCTGCACAAGAGGCAAGAGGGAATCTACTGGGGGCAGGTCATTTAACCTTCTAGAGCCAGTTTCTTCTTTGCAAAATAGGGATAAAACCTATCTCACTGGGATCTTGTGAGGGTTGAATGAGATCCTGTACTTAAAACCCTAGCCTCGGACAAAACTATAATTCAAAAAGATACATGCACCCCTGTGTTTATAGCAGCACTATTCACAATAGCCAAGACATGGAAACAACCTAAATGTCCATCAACAGATAAATGGATAAAGAAGATGTGGTACATATATATAATAGAATACTACTCAGCCATAAAAAAAGAATGAAATAATGCCATTTGCAGTGGGTGCAACTAGAGATTAGCATACTAAACGAAGTAAGTCAGAAAGAGAAACACAAATACCATATGATATCACTTATATGTGGAATCTAAAATATGACACAAATGAACCTATCTATGAAACAGAAACAGAATCACAGACATAGAGAACAGACTGGTGGTTGCCAAGGGGGAGGGGCTTGGGGGAGCCACGGAGTGGGAGGGTGGGGTTAGCAGATGTAAGCTTTTATATATAGAATGGATAAACAACAAGATCCTACTGTATAGAGTAGAGAACTATATTCAATATCCTATGATATGCCATAATGGAAAAGAATATTTTAAAAAAGAATGTATATAAAATGGAATCACTTTGCTGTATAGCAGTAATTAACACAACATTGTAAATCAACTACACTTCAGTAAAAATAAGGGGAAAAAAGGCAAAAAAATACTGCATGATATCACTTGTGAAATCCTAAAAAAAAAAAAATTGAACTCATAGAAACAGAGATTCAAAAAATGGTTGCCAGGGGCTAGGGTTGGGGAAAATAGGGAAAAGTTGGTAAAAGAGTACAAACTTTCAGTTATAAGATGAATAGGGTCTGAGGATCTAATGTATAACATGTTGACTATAGTTGATAATACTGTATTGTATAACTGCAATTTGCTAAGAGAATAGAACTTGTGTTCTCACCAGAAGAAAGAAAAGGGTACATATGTGAGGTGATGAACGTGTTAGTTAACTCAGTGGTAGGAATCCTTTTACGATGTATACATATAGCAAATCATCATGTTGTACACTTTAACTATACTGCAATTTTGTCAATTATACCTCAGTAAAGCTGGAAAAAAAGTGACCTTCCAACCTTCAGTCTGGCTGGCTCAAAACATGTCTCACTCACGTACCACACGCCCTTTGTATCCACGTCCATTTTCATTTAATAAATTTTTTGCACCAAAAACAAAACACAACAAAACAAACAAAAAAACCCTAGCCAGATACTACCACAGTATCTGACACATACCAATGAGCCACACTTCTAATTCATAAGGCCTTCATTTTATTTTTTTTAATGGAAACAAGTCTTCATTAAGTAACTTTTAATATCAGAAAAATAAAACTCTTATAATTCTCTTTACAGCAAATATATCAGTGTCAGTGCTTTGGCCATCTTAAGTTAAAGGCGCTTTATCATAAAATATATGGTTTTAAACTTTACTCAAATTGAATTTATAATCCCTATGACTTCCCTACAAGGCCTTCATTTTAAAGGGGAGGAAATGGAAGCCCCAAAAAGGGAGAAGATTTGGCCAGGATCTCCAAGTCAATGGCTGAACCCAGGCTAGAACTCAGGTCCCCAGGAGGAGAAGGAGAAGGGGAGTGTTTAGGTTTCTCCTGCTTGCTGGGCATGATTCTGTCACTTTGCCAATGATCTCCTCCCCAAACCCCCTGCTCACTTCACAGCAAGCACTGCCCATTACCTGCCCCTCCCCTCCGCCTCCCTGGACACGTCTGGCCCTCCTCAGACCTTTCATGCCTCCACAACCCTCATGGACCACAGGACAAAGCAGAAAGGCAACTCTGTAACTTTATTTCGCTATGTGAAGGGGTAGGGGTGTTTGGTCCAGCTAGATCGTCAGTCCCTGAAGGCAAACAGGAGGCCTAAGAGGATGCCCCGAGCAGGTCTCCCACTAGAGGGCTCTGCACCAGCAAACTGGGCCTTCTCTAAGATGTTGATGACCTCAGTCACTCTGATGCTGCCAATATGGTGAAAGTGGGCTAAAATATCGGTGTATTCACGAGCACAGCCCATGAGGAGGAAGGTGGTATTGAGAGCCCCTGTAAGGAAGAGAGCAAGGGGAGTCAGAGACACTTTCAAGACTCAAACATCCTACCCCTCCTTCCAGACACCCCTCACAAATCAGGACACCTGCTCTCCCACCAAACACTCAGGTACCAGGCACCTTCTCCCCTCCTCCTTGGAATTATGTGCCACAACCCCCATCCCCTCTCCGAGTCCCACCCACCTCCCTCAGAGATGGGAAGGCAGCAGGCCCAGAGCAGGCATCTGAGAAAGACAGTTTCTCTTCTCTCACCTGCCTGAAATTTTAAGGTGGAACTGTAACACTCAGTGGCATTGTCGGGGCAAGCCTCGGTGGTGACAAAACTTGGGAGGCAGTCCTTAGAGTGCTCGCCCACACAGGTTGGGCAACTACGGGAAGAAGATGCTACAGTCTTAGGAGCCTTGGCCTTGAGTTTCACAAAATGATCCATGTTGGTGAGGTTATTGCAGAGGTATGTCCGGCAGACGCGGCTATAGGAGGCAATGGACAATCCGGGCGGTGAAACGAGGTAGGAGACTTGTGGGGGGTAAGATGAAGCTGGGCTGCAGCCTTTAAAACCCACAATTCCCCTTTTGGTCCCTGCGGAGCAGAAGATTGGAGAGCGCTGATCAGTGTCGTTGGCCACGCCCAGTTCCACCTCCCACCCCACCCCCTGCTCTTCCTGCTCACTCCGCCCCATCACCAACTTTGCCCCTCCCCCACTGTCCACTCGCCGCTCAGATTTCCCAGGTCTCATCTGCCTCTCCTCACTCCTCTCCCCACAGGAGCCCGTCTACGCCTCTCTCCCTTGTATCCCAAACTTGTCTTCTCTCCCAGAGTCCCCCTCCCCTCCTGGGATCTGTCCACCTCCATTCTGCCCTCTTATTCAGCCCACACCACAACCAGCTGGGTCCTGCCCCTCTCCTGCCGATGTCTTGATGCTGTTCCCAAACATATAATGGGGTAAATATCTGGAACTCCAGTCCAGAGTCCCTGGGTGCTAGGAATGGAGGTGGGGTCAGAAGAGCAAGCAAAAGAAATGTAGCAAAGTCACCCCCGTTCACCTGTCTCGATGAACACCAGCGTCTCCTCACAGCCCTCATTCAGTTTACACACCATGCTCCTCATCAGAAGCCATTGCCAGTTATGGAGACCAACAGCTCTGAAGAGTGAAGATGTTGCTTCATAACACAAAAGAGCTCCAGCCCCTAAAGAGAGAATGTTCTTCCAGTCATCTGCCCCTCACACTGCCTTCTCAGCCCCGAGCCGCCAATCAAGAGCTCAGCCTCCACAGACCCTGTCTCCCGAGGGACCCAGATACGCAGCTTTCTTTCCCCCAGTGACATGAAGCCAGCCCTCCCATCCCAGCCAAGAGGGTCCCTAAGCGTTCAGCCCCACAGGACATACGAGGCAGAGTAGAAATGGCCCCTAGGAGACAGAGCAGCTGCACAGGGCTCAAATGCTGAGGTCCCATGGTCCTGTGTCTGGGTCCTGGATGCTGGACCTCAGTCTGGAACCAATTTCAATCTAGGTCTCAAGCTCAGTTCTTGTCAGCCTCTGGGTCACTGTTTCTGGAGCAGAAAGTTGATTATCATTTTCATTGACATAGGCTCCCTGAGACCTTCAGGGACACAGGTCTTCCCATCTCCATAGTCTCTCTTCCAACCTAACCCAAACACACATTAACTTCTCAAATCCTGACTCTTCACTCTACTGCTTAGGTTCTGCCGTTGGACGTGGTGCTGAGCAGAGGACGCTGGCTTATTCAAAGGATCACTATTATACAGGCTACTCTCCATCCAGAGACAATGAGATCAGAACAACAAATGTGTGTGTAGAAGTTAACCAACATATTACTAAATAACCCTTGACTCGAAAAAGAAATTAAAAAGTATTTAGAACTGAATAATAGCAAACATACTACATGTCACACACACACACACACACACACACACACACACGTGCATGTAAAATCTGGTGAAAACTGAATAAGGCCTGTAAGTTAGTTAAGAGTAATGTACCAATGTCAATTTCCTGCTTGTATACTACAGTTATACAGAATGTCCCTATGGGGAACCGGAGGAAGGGTTTAAGGGACTCTATATAAAATTTTTGCAACTTCTTGTAAGCCAATAATCATTTCAACATCAAAAGTTTTTTTAAATACACATCAAAATTTGGGACTCTGATTTTTAAATCAATATTTAGAAGTAAATTTATAATTTAAATACATTTATCAGGAAACAAGAAGAATTACAAAATGTTTATGAATTAACTCAAGAAGTTATATAAAGGGCAACAAGGCATCCCCAAAAAAGGAATAGAAATAAAGATGATGACAGAAATCAATGAAATAGAAAACAACAAAAAAGTATTACAAAAGACTAATATTCATTCTTTGACAATATTACTAAGATAATTCTCCAGCAACTCTAATCAAGAAAAAAAGATACAAATAAAATACAGAATGAAAAATAAAAATTAACAGACATCACATGTTCTAAGAATAATAAAATTGTCCTTAACAACTCTACATTTATAAATTTGAAAACCCAGATGAAGTGGATAAGTTTCTAAAATAATACGAAGTGCCAAAATTGGCATAAGAAGAGCGTATGCCAAGTCCTAAACTGATGAGAATGGTCAAGGATCTCAGGCAAATTGACAAGAAAAAGAGAGCAACCCCAGTAGGGGAATGGACCAAGCATATGAAGAAGCAATCTCAAAAAAAACAAACCAGAAAGGCTAACAAGCATATGAAGAAACACCCCAGCTCAACAATAATCAGAGAAATACAATGTATCCAAATGTGCATCTATCAGACTGGCGAGGGATCAGAAAGCTGGAAAAATATGAGCATTGGTAGGACTGTGGGGCTACAGAGACCCTTGTGCACTGCTGCTCATGGGGTAGTTGGGGGGTAGATAGGGTCCTCTTCTGCACCCTGAGGAAGGGAGGAGTTCTGATCAGTGTCTCAGACCCAAAGTATCATTCATTGTAGGGAGGAGTCTGGCAATACTTAGTCAAATTAGGTGTACAAAGAGCCATCTCTGGTATATCCTAGGTACACATAACAGAGATTTCCACCTTCAACTACAAAGGAACACATATGAGGATGTAGCATTATTGTGGTGACAGGGAGCTGAAGGCGACACGCAGGGGATGCACACCATGGAATATCGTGCAGCAGTTAGAAGCAACTGGTTAGATGTATGCATCACATGCACATGGATGGATCATAAAAACAGTGCTGATTATTTTAAATAGTAAATAATGTCATTTGCATAAATTAAAGCATCATGCACATAAAACACTGCACATCTTGCAAGAACACACGCAAACTAAAAGATATGCATTAGCCACCTGAAATGAGTGCCTATGCAACAGTTAGAGAATAAAAGTGGGGAACTGGGGATTACTGGAAATAACTAAAACACTGTAGGTTGTACAAAGTTGATAGACTTTGGACTCAAAGACAGACCAACGTTGGAATCTTTACCTCTCCACTGTCTAGCTGTGTGATCTTGTGCATCTTATTGAACTGATATATAAAATATATTAGTAATATATCTCAGAGTCATTGTTGAAAATTAATAAGATTATTAGTATAAAGTGCCAGGCAAGAGCTAAGCTCTCCAAAAATGTTGGTCCCCCTATCTCTCTCTCCACTACCTAAAGGTTCAATGTCAATTGCTTTAGCTGGCATTAAAGCATCCCACACACCCTCACCCTTCCTCCCCCAGACTGGCCCCAAACAACCTTTCCAACTTTGTCTAGTACTGCCCCCCTGCACAGCAGTCCAGCTAGATGTCACTTCTGCCACACTTTTCTGTCCAGAATACCTGACACAGGATCCGTAACCCAGAAATCTGCGGCAAACTAAGAGGCCAAGACCAGCAGAAAAGATGGGACAAAGGAAGGGGAAATGAAGGCTGACAAAGGATCAAACAAAGGAGTTGGACCAAGCAGAGAAGATGGCACACACCTGCCTGGGAACGCAAAACAACGGGACCCAGCAATCTGAGAACAAGCACGGACACAACCAGAAAAGAGTGGAATGAAACCCTCAAGGAAAAAGGGATGGAGTAGTGGTCAGAGGCGATGCTATCCCTACAAAAGAGAAACCACACAGAGAAGGAGGAGCAAACTGCTGGAATGGAACTTTGCAGGGAGCAGAGAGAGCACGATCCGGAACGGCAGAAAAATGAGGAGTGGGGCACAAGGACCGGGTTCTCAGGGGAGAGAGGAGACAATCTCAGAGGCTCAAAGACAGAAAAGGAGACAGGGCAGAATGCATAGAGAAAAGGAGACACCACAGAGAATGGGGAGGGAAACCGTGAGATGGGTCTAGTAGAGATGCACAGAGAAGGCTACAATTAGAGAGTGGAGCCCCGAGAATGGGGTGAAATCCGGGAGGAAGATGAACACAGAGGGTGGAAAGGGCTAAAAAGACAGAAAAACCACAGAAGCGTCTCGGGAATCGAAGAGGGGGATGGGAGGGGCAGGGGTCCAGGCTATGAGGGAATGAGGCACGTGGAGAAAGGGGTTCTGAAAATCAGCAGGATGAACAGGCAGAGAGAGAGGCTCTCAGAGACGGAAAAAGTCAGAATTAGGAAAATCAGCACCAGCACGGACGATTAGAGACACAAGGAATGGGGCTCAGCGTGAGAAGTTGGGACCCAGGAAGGAAACAGGGATATCGCAGCGTGGGGAACATAAAAGGAGAAAGGTAGATCGGGAGTTGGGGCAGCGGGAGAGAAGTGAGAAAACACGGGCGTCCACACAGCGAAGAGTAGCCGCCCGCGCAGAGTCGAGGACAAACGCTCAAGAGGCGCCGACGGGGGAGGGCAGGCCGGAGAGCGAGACTGCGCGTGCGCGGGAGGGCGCGCCGGGCAGCCGTTCCTGAGGGGGCAGGGCCAGCCTAGTCCTGGAATCGGTACTCGACGCCCCATTGGCCACCTCCCCAAAAAGGGAAAGAACAGTCTGGGAAGGCAAATCACACGAGGAGAGAGAAGTGGCGCGAGACTCAACTCGACGCGCTATTGGCTGGCCTGATAGTCTGGCGCGAGTAGAAGCGGGCCGGAGGTAAAGGGGCGGGCTGTCAGTGAAGGATCTTGAAACGCACTGGTCGCTCGCCTCGGCGGCAGAAGGCGCCGCTTGAAGCTCATTGGTCCTTGTAAGAAGGGGCGGGAAAAGTGGCGCGAGCGAGGCTATTACTCAGGCCACTGCGTCACCACCTCCTTTCGCCTCATCCTGAGTCTGACAACGCTCGAGGCTGTGGTAACCGCGGGCTGACGAAGCGAACGCGACCCCGCCCCTCCCGTCTCTTCCCCTCCCTGTCTTGCGCTGGACTCACCGCCCCAGGCATCCCCTCGCCTCCCCTCTAGCGCTCCTCGCGACCCCTTCGCCCTTCCCCCACCGCGGCCCTTGGGCGCGCTCCCCGAGCCCTGGCCCCTCCCTGGGACCCTGGAGCGGGGCGAGGCCGCGGGCCCAGCATTTGGGGGGACAGCGGCAGAAGGGGGTGCACGCGAGGAACAGATGCACGGGGAGGTGTGGCGGGCGCGGCTCGAGGCTGCTTGTTGGGAATGGGCGAAGGCGCGTAAAAGCCGGGCGCAGCGACGGCGCGGGTTTGCCTTAGTTTGGAAGGCGTGTGGGTGCAAGAGAGGAATTTGGGCCGTGGGGGGGGGGGGGGGCTTTGGGCCTAGATCAGGGCCTGGCACATGGAAGGGGCTCAGTAAACCTTTGCTGAAGGAATGAAAATAAGTCTTGAAAGTGAGGCAAGGGATCCATGAGAATGATGTAGTTACTGAGGTGCAAGGGAGTGGTCTGATTAAAAGGGCTGCGGGGGGGAAATTGAATTGCAGGGCATACGTGGGGCTAAGAATGGAAAGGGGAGCATAAACGTTATGTGTGGGAATTGGATATGTGCAGGAGGGAAGGATGATAATTGTTGAAGAGGCTGCCAGGGAAACTGTGGGAATGGGCTGTTGGTGGAAGGCGGGTGTAAGAACTGCTGCAGGAGGCGTGAGAGTGCGCGAGTATGCCCAAAACTGGGATTTCTGCCTGGAAGGGAACAGGTGAGCGGAGAATAATGTTTGGATGGAAAGATACGTAAGGAAGGAAAGAGGAGAGAGGTTCTTGGGAAGGACGATGCCTGAGGAAAGTGAAGAAGGACAAAGCCAGGGGAGACTCAAGGGTGACAGCTGAGTCCAGGAGTGGGCGAAATGGAAAGATCCTTCAGGCGTGGCCTCCCAGAGGCGAGAGGGCTGGTCGGGAGAGGGCCCACGTGGCCACCCTGACCCCCCACTTCTGCCCCTAGATACATGGAACCCAGTGAAATGCCTGCTGTCCACCCCTGCCCCTCAGACTCTGCCACGGGGGGTGAGACTAGAGCCCCCCAGGGCATGGAGCTCATCCCCAGGAGAGCTGTCAGTCGCTCTCCAACCTGCGCCCGCTGCCGCGGTCACGGTATCACTGCCCACCTCAAGGGCCACAAGCGCCTCTGCCTCTTTCAGGCTTGCGAGTGTCACAAATGTGTCCTCATCTTGTGAGTACGGGATGCAGGGAAGGGAGAGGATGGGCCTCATCTAAAAGGCGGCTGACTTGACTTCCGGCTCGCCACCCCCCTCTTTAGGGAGCGCCGAAGAGTCATGGCTGCCCAGGTGGCCTTGCGTAGGCAGGAGGAGGCGCAGCTAAAGCGGCACCTGGCTCAGGGACTGATGAGAGGGGCGGCTCCTCCCAACGCTCCCAGCCGTGTCAAGAAGGGAGTCACTCCACCAGGGGTCCACCGTGAGTGTCTCTGGCCAGGGCTAGGGCAGGAGTGTGGGCAGGGAAAGCCTAAGTAGGAAAAAGAGTCCCAGTCCTGGGACAAGGTGTTTTCTATCCTCTGGGCCTCATCCTCCCCAACTGTAAAATGTGATTAAGTGTTGGGAGGATGCAGTGAGGTCTGTGGGTAGAAATGGGACAGAGGGAGATAATTCAGTTTGGGGTTGGAGTGGGATGGCCCTCAGGAGAAAGAGCTCACCAAAGCTCTTCCTGGTCCCTCACAGCTGGAAAGGAGAACATAGCACCCCAGCCTCAGACTCCCCACAGGGCAGTCCCACTGGCACTGACCCCCCCTGAGAAGGTAAGGAAAAACTGGGCCCTGAGGGGACTCCTGTCTTAGCCCCTGCCCAGGTCCCTTCCTCTATGCCCTCTGCACCTGGGTTCTAGGTCCAGCCCTGAATTGCTGTGTCATCTTGGGCAAATCACTTCTATTCCATGGACAAAATGAGGGGGTGGGATTTTATGGCCCTTCAGGCTCTTAAGTTTTGGGGTCCTACCTACATCCTGGAACATACCCATTCCTTCTCCAGCCTTGTACCTGACTCCAACCTATGCCTCTTGCAGGAGAACTCCCGGGGGCCCCTGCTGCTCAGCTGTCGCCCAGAAGCCTTGCCTTTGCCCTGGACTCCAGTGCCTCCAGGCCCTTGGGCCGCTGGATGCTGGCTGCCTCCAGGCCTTTCCGTGCCAACCCCAGTGGTGTGCCGCTTGCTATGCCGAGAACCTGCTGTCCCTCTGCATCCTTTCCCTGGTAAGATGAATTCAACATTAATTCAAGAGATATGTGAATGACTAGGTACCACTGTATCAGAAAGAGAAGAGGAAAAAGATACAGGGTAGGAAGAGGGAAGACTAGCCATGACCTCTGCATATGCTCTGCTTTCTCTTACCCTCATTAGGCTTTGACCCTGGCACTGCCCTCTGGCTGCCCACTCATGGGCCCCTCCCAGCCTGCACAGGATCCCGCGCAATACTGATGGCTCCTCTTTCTGGAGAATCCCAAGGGCCCTCTACCCTGCCCCACACGTGAGTAGGGAGAAAAAGATATGTGTTTATGATGTGCCTAACCCTGTGCTGGATACCATAGTAGATGATAAAGAAGAAGAAAAGGTCTCAGACTAATGGGTGAGGCAGAGCTCTCCGAGCTCTGTCATTGCCTAGCTGTGAACCTTTGTACAAGTATCTTTACCTCTCTGAGCCTGTTTTTCTGTCAATAAATCGGAGACACTACTACTTCTTGGTAATAATGAGAATTAGCAATAATATATGGAATACACCTAGCACAAGCCCTGGCCTTAAACAAATAGTGGCTATTAAATCCACTTAAACAGATAAGATAAGGTTGAACTGCCTGCTGAAGTGAGGCGGGGCAGGGGAACAACATGATGCTAAGAGCCTCAGAGGCCTAGGAGAGAGGCCAGAGGCCATTAGAGAAAGCTTCCTAAAGGTGGGCCAAGCTGCTCCTCAAGTTCCATGGCGATTGGGGAACTAGGAGGGAAGGAAACCAGACTCTGGTAGGGCAGGAACAGTCACCTCAATCCCTTTAGATGTTTTGTCAGTTGTTTTTTTTTTTAACTGACACCAATTATTTCCCATAATCCTCACAGTAGCTCTGGTAGGAAGAAGCTGACATATTTTCATTTTACAGAAAACAAAGCAGGCCATGACAGAGAAAGGGACTTGCCCAAGGCCACAAAGCCTAATGACCCAGCAGGCACTCAGATTCCCAGATCAGAACATAGCAAAATCCTGCCCCTGTTTCCACGTGTACCTGTCTGTCCATGTTTAATCCCCCTGGCATCTTTTCTCCTTATTTCCAGATGCTCGACTCTGATACTTCAGCCCTGTGACACCCCAGACCCCCTTCTGCTGCAGCCACAGGTCCTGGGGAAGAAGTGGGATCCAGGACCCTGGGAGGAAGTTGAGCTTGGGGAAGGGAAGAGTAGGGGATAATGAAGTAACCAGGGGCAGAGGGAGCACCTGGAGGGTGGGCAGAAGTGGGGATTCCCAGTCTGCTTCTCTCCCTTTCCTTTGCAGGCCCCCGGAGCCTCTCACCTGGCCCGGACCTCTGACCCCTCAGAGTGGCAGCTGCAGTGGGAGGCAGCCGAGGCTCTTGTGGGACTGAAAGATTCACTTCAGGCTCCCCGCCTGACCCCTTCTGGTCCTTCCAGCCGTGCCTGGATTTCCGTGCTCCACACCTGTGGCCCACCAGGTAACCTGTTCCTTTAAAAGGAGAGGATGGGATAGGCGTGACTGAGAAATGGAGGTACTGGAGTAAGCAGGGACTAACCAAGTAGATCAGGAAGTCACAAGTTCAAGATCCCAGGCCCAGGCCCCAAGCTTTTCAACCTAGCCCCTGAGATTACGGTTGAGAGTTATTCAGTGAATCTGTTTTATCCTTTTTGTACTCAAAAGCAAATGTCCAGTGCCCTGATGTCAAGGAAAGTGAGGCCCTGAGAGAGGTAGGGACTTGCCTGAGGGCATATAGCAAGACAGCGGCAAAGCCTGTTCTCCTGACTCCAGCCCAAGGCTTTTTCTCTGGACCCAAGCTGCCTGCTGAAGTCTGGAGAGGGGCTGAAGAGGTAACAAGGGTCTGGCCTGGAAGGAGATTTGATAACTGCCTTCAAGGAGCTTCCATTCTATTTGGGAAACCTGGATGCCTTCAGAAAGCTCAGTGACAAACCTGGAGAGAACTAGAGGAATCTTGAGGCATGAGAAACACCTGTGGGGACAGAGAGGGGAGGCTGAGATTTCTCCTGTCCAAAATGGTGGATTGGACATGCTGTGTGGGACTGGGGGGACTGCCGGAACAGAAGCAGATGAGTATGAAGGGGCTTCTGATCATGCAGGCCTGGCATGCCAGGCTTGGGCATCTAGACAAGCACCTGTACATGAAGGGGAGCGAGGGAATGTTTCTGAGTAAGGGACATATTCTGAGACCCTGAGCTTTAGCAAGACAAGTATGGTGGCTGTGATGGAGGGATTGGATGAGGCAAGACTAGAAGTGGGAAAATCAGTGAGGAGGAAGTGTTTGCTATAATCCAGGTGAACAAAGATGGGCCTGGATTAGATGGGGTAAAAAGAGAGGGTTTGCTGGGGGGGAAATAGATGTGACCTGGTCCTGCCCCCTTCCTTCCTGTCTGTAGCTCCTGCTGAAGAAAAAGGATTCCAGCCTGTTGTCCCCTCTCTCTGACCCAGTCCAGCCCCCTCTGTGGCTCTGCATATTGGGCATCTGGGGTCCATCTCCCTCCTGAGCTAGAAGCCCAGAGGTGGAGGCCTCACTGGGGTAGGGGGGCAACAGCCTGCAGGCATTGCATATTTGTTATTTTACTTACAGATTTATGCATGGAATTTCATGTAGTACAAGCTTCAAGCTTTTTTAAAGCTTTCAGGTGCTTTGTTAGCTTTTGGCTCCTTTTGTAGCATGGCCATTTCCTTGGCTGAAGGTGGATATTCTTTTACCTTCCTTGGATCCTGGGACCTTTTAAAATCCCCAACGAAGAGAAAGTTGTGCAGTTTAAGTTAACCAGTATCTAAATAGATTTTTGCATGAGTTCATGTTCCAGGGTATTTATGTGACGTGTGATTCTGTATATACCTGTGCACTCATGTCTGTCTCCATGCATGTGAAAACAGGAGAGAATTTTCATTTTGTATCTAGGTTTGTGTGAGTAAGCAAAAAATAAACCTGTATTGTTTTAAGCCACTGAGATGTGGGGATTGTTTGCTACTGCAGCCTAACCTAGTCTATCCTGACTGACAGAAAGGACTTGTTCAATTCACTTCTCAAAGTGAAAATCAGTTATTCAGTAACTACCACAAATAACTACAAACTTGGATTTCTTTTTATGGCCAGATAAGAAAGAGTAGTAGGCAGACACAGTAGGTGATTCACTGACTCAGTAATTAAGTGACTGCTCTGTGCCAAGCATGGACAGTTTCCAGCTGCCCAGAGGGGCACAAGTGGAAATACCTACAGGGCCAAGCAGATCATATAAATGAGTGAAGAAGGCCAGAGGAGCCCTAGAAAACTGAGAATGCATGCCCTACCTAAGGAGGCAGCTTCCTTGTGGCCCTAGTGGATTGTTGCCAGGCAGGAATGTGGGTTCGGGATTGCCATATCTTCTGATTTTTCAAGAGAAGCTGGAAAACTAGATTTCTTTTTAAAACATCTTAATTTTCAAATGTTGGCTCAGTTTTCTTCTTTAAATCCTATGTAGGTTAAACAAGACATATCTTCAGGCCAGCTTTGGTCAATGGAATGTCAACTTAATGCTAATCTAACGTAACATTTTTCAAACGGGGAGACTGAGACCAATCAGGAGAGGAAGAATCAAGTTAGTCTTTATCAAGGGTTTTTCCTGAACTAGAGAGGTTCATGTATCTAAGTTTTGAAGGACCTATAAAAGGTTAGTGACAGTTATTATCATTTATTGAGTACACACTGTATGCAATTCACATATAGCCTCACAGCAACTCTGTAAACTATGCATGATTACTCCAATTTTACAAATAAAGGAACACCTTAGATAAAGTGACTTACCCAAGTATTTTAGGGAAAATTTGTAGGCACATATTGGAGAAAGGTTCCTTCCTTGCCAGGCCCCAAATCAATTAATAGGTAATTTTTATAATACAGTGAAAACTTCAGGACTCCAGGAGACAGACACAAGTTGCAAGGGTTTTTCTAAAAGACTTTATTTTTCTACTCAAGATAGCAGTAAGTAATAATGTCTTACTCACGTTTGTTTCTTAGTCCTCTGCTTTTAAGTCCTTCTCCTTGAACTGTTCCAAGCACGTGAAGACCTGGTGAGCTATTCCAAAGATATGAAGACTCGGAGACCCCCATCCCCATTCCTACTCTTAGAAGGGCAAAACAGAAAGTTCAAGGGATGTGCCTGATCACTGATTCTTTTTCCTAATGTTACCTACAGCTCTTTTTATTCAAGATAATTGATGGTGATGGCATCCAATTACAACTTGCTCTTTTCTAGTTTGGGGCCTTGAGAAGGTGAGCTGCTTCTAATTCTAACAGATTACAGAGCAACAAATCTCCAACACTTCCCAGGACTCAGTGCAAGATAACCAAAGACCAAAGTCTGCTTCACACCTTCCTTCCCTGGCCTTGTTTTAACTTAGATGTGTGATTGCCCCTTAATAGACCTGCCTAAACCTTGCTGTGCTATGCTCGCCCAGTGACAGAAAACCAAGCCCACATAGTCAAGGGGGGAGGGAAGCGTTGAAACATGCAACATGGCTAAGACCCCGCTACGCGGGCCTGACCAAAGGTCCCCAGTACACCAAGCTCACACAGCTGGGAAGAGTAAAAGAGAAAGTATAATTTGAGGTTAAAGGATGACATGAGAAAAGGGAGGGGAAAAAAAAGTGATGGAGACTGGAGGAAGGAGCTGGGGGCAGGCCACTCTTTACAGACCATTTCTCTGCAGCGCATCTCCCCTTGTCAGACCTGGTAGGGCTTTTTACACTACTGGCTAGGCCTGCTGTGTCTATCAGATTGTCAGGGCTTCCCCATTGGTGCCTGAGGGAGAAGGGTGGAGGCTCTGCAGAGGTCAGCTGTGGGGAAAGGGGCACATTTACGAATTGCTCTCGCTCCTCTATGGCCGCAGCATCCTTCACCTGTGGTTGTGGGGAGCCAGCGGGCCCTTGGCCTCTGACCAGCCTTTGGAGATTAAAGCCAATAGACTGTGAGCACTGTTTCATATGTCACTCCCTTTCCCATTACCCACTGCCAGATGAGGAAAGGTGTTGCCCAGGTCCAATAGGGTATTGAGTAAATCATCCCTCTTCTAAGCTTCCTTCATGTACCATCCTGATGTTCTGCAGAAATAACCAATGAGGTTCCAAATGTGAAGCACCATCCTGCTTCTCTCTCCAAACAAGTCTCCTCCCCCACAGACACCCATGTTTCACTTCAGGAGCTCATTTTACATTCTGCCCTTTGGGAATCCATGCTTCCTTTCATGTCAGCCCTATGTGAACATGTTCCACTCCAGACCACACTCCTTGAGCAATGTAGAATCAACATCATACCACCCATCCCCATCCAGTTTCTCTACTCAGACCCTCATTGCCTGGGCCATGTAGACCTCATTCTGTATCCCTGTCCCATTGTGTAGCTGGCTCTGCAGCCACCAATATAGACACATAGACAGTCCTATAACCCATGCCCTGCATAGACCCTCCTTTTCATCTGACTTAATGTCTCTGATAAGCCCCTTAGGTAGATTTCCTTACATTCCTTGGGGGCCCTTGGCCCGCAGTTTTCAGGCCTGATCACCCTGAGCTGTGCCTATCTCTGTCCAACTATGTCTTCCCCTCTAAGAATAAGTACTCTCAGAAGGCAGGGCCTGCGTGCAACTCCTCTCTGGGTTCTCAGAATACTGATGACTAAACTACGCTGTTTTGATTCCTTAGGAATTTTTTTTTCCTACAGAGTTAATGTACTCTAATGTGGCCTCTCCCCTCATCACAACATAAACAACTTCCTACCCTCGAACCACTTTTTAAGAGGTGGGGTTTTTTTTCTTTTGAGGAGTTTTTAAGTTCACAGCAAAATTGAGCAGAAAGTAAGAGTTCCCATAGTCCCCCCGCCCTCCCAGTCTCCCCCACTACCAGCATCCCACACCAGAGTGGTTCATTTGTTACACTGGCTGAATCTACACTGACACAGTATCGTTTACATTAGGATTCACATTTAAATGTTTTCTCCTTGCAGCAAGTTAGCAACTTTATCAAACCTCAGGTGTGTTCTTTGTGTTCTTGGGTGTTGGACCTTAGAAGGATTAAACTAGATAATGCATGTAATACTACATAATGTTTACCTGTGCCTTGCACAGAGTAGTCGCACAAAAAGTATTTGTTGATAGAATTAATATGTGTGCACTACCTGCGAAGAGACTCAGGCGCTAGGAGGCAGAGCTGAGCTTCTCGGAAGGTCCCGCCTCTGCCCCTTTGCCCCTGCCCTTATCTGCTCCCCGCCTCCAGTGCCTCATTCCCAATCCGCTTTCCTGGGCCGTGGTGAAGCAATTTCCGCCCTAAGAAGGGTGCGGCTTCTGTCCCCTTCCGCTCTCGCGAGTACTGCTGGTCGAGGAAGGGCAGGTGGTGGCCACATTTCTTCGCTGCCCTTCCCCTGCGCTCCCGGTCACAGTTCCGCCCTTACTAGCCCCACTTCCGGCCAGAAAAGACACTTCCACCCGGAAAAGGGGTCGTCCCGCTGGTGGCGCCAGAAGTAGTCAGGTCTCTTTATTTCCTGCCCACCCATAACTTCCGCCAGGAGATACAGTCTCCGCCGCTGTTTGTTCCATCCACGATCAACGCAAACGAAGCTAGATTCCCTCCAACTCAAGACGAGAGCTCCTCTCTCACGCTGCAGGAGAAGGAAGGGCGGGGAGGAAACAAGCCTCCGCTCTCACGCCACACCCTCCCACGTTCGCGGAGGGGAAGCCACATTTGCCCTGAGAGAGGCGCGGCCGCTTTTTTCTAACCCCGCTCTCGCGAGTTCTCGGAACTCTCGCGATAACCAACGCCCGACTTGTGCGCCCGGGAAACCCCGTTCCTCCCTTTTCCGTGGCTGGCAGCTTGGAGGCCGCACGGTAAGGCGAGTGCTCCGGTCCGAACCGGGTGCGGGGTGTCGGGGCCCGAGTCCCGAGCCCGGAGCGTGTGCCTGGGAGCTCCGGGGTACCCGCGCGGGGCCGCCCCGCCTCCTGGAGTCGCGGCCACGTGCGAGCTGCAGGCCCGGGCATGTCTGGTCCGCGCGCTCCGGGAACCGAGGCTGGGCCTGGTGGGCAGCGGGGAGTGCGAGGGACCCCAGAATCAGGGGTTGGGGTCATAGAGCGTCTTCACAAACGGGGGCAGGCAGTGTTCGTGCGACCCGGAGGGACCGTGGGCGTCGGTGAGTTCTTTAGGACCCACAGGCGCAGGGGCCTTTAAAGCCGGGAATTGAAATAGGGCTTTCGGAAGTAAGGAGAGTGCGGCGGTTTAGATCACGTTGGGGCTGGCCCCCGACCCTTGTCAGTCGTCTTTATCAATCCTGTGTTCACATGCTCGACCTTTCCCGCAGATGCCTGGAGTTACTGTAAAGGACGTGAACCAGCAGGAGTTCGTCAGAGCTTTGGCAGCCTTCCTCAAAAAGTGAGTGTGGGGACTGGGGTCCGAGTGGGTGGAGGCTGTCGCCTTTGCCTGATCCCTCAGCGCCCGCAGGCTTTCAGTCTGGGGAGGCTTGTTGGAGGTCTCTGTGGGGTCCATCCTTTCTATATGAGCCCTGAATTGTGTTTGAGTTCCAGTCTCTTTGTATTTTGGGACACATTGGGCTCTTCTTGATCTGCAGTTGTGTTGAGGGGAGGGAACTGGGATGGAGTTTGTGGAGACTCCTGAATTGTGTCTTTCTCGATGTCTTGGTCCCAGGTCCGGGAAGCTGAAAGTCCCTGAATGGGTGGACACTGTCAAGCTGGCCAAGCATAAAGAGCTCGCTCCCTACGATGAGAATTGGTTCTACACACGAGCTGGTGAGGAACTGGGGCCTTTGGCTGGGGCGTGGGGGGTCGGGTGTCCCCTTTGTGAGCTCTTATTTGCCCCCAGAAATAACAAGAGAGAAATCTTTGACTCTGTCACTGCATGTTTTGTGTGATATTCAATAATTTTGTATTCTGAATCTGTTTCTTTATTTGTAAGAGATTCATGTGAGGACCTGTGCTTTCCTCTGGGCCTTGTGGGAGACCCAGGGACAAATGAGTAGCGTGTTCACGTTTTGCCTGGAGGCGGTTTGTTTTAGAGAGAGGCGTTGTCCTTCGAATGTCTGTGGGTCTGTTTTGTTGTTCAGATCATCACACTAGACTGCCATGTTAAATGAGTTGTTGGTAACTAAGGAGTTGGGGATCTGACCAGGTCACTCATTGCTCTAAATCTTCTTGGCAAGCCTCAAGTGCCCTGGAGAAAACCTTATGGTCACCTTGTACTGGTCCCTTTTCTTATCTTCTTATTAATCTTATTAATCCTTTAGTAACGACTTTGAAGGACTGATTTTAAGTGTAGCCCCTGACTGCATAGTGTTACTGTTAGTATTGCCTTATCTGTCTTTAATGTTTCAAGTTTCTCCAGTCACCCCCATGGAGGCTTACCTTGGGAGTAGGGGATGGGGTTCAAGGCTGGATTGTGCCAAGGTGGCCGCCTCTGCACAGGGTCTTCACTAAAGGCCCTCGGTCTCTCCCGTCTTCATCCGTCCTCTGTGAAGTGGGGGCTCTGTTCTGACCAGAGCTTGTCTGTAGGTGGGAAGCAGAGTTTGGACAAAACTCCAGAATGACCTTGAGAAGAGTTGGCCTTGGTATAAGGTGCCCAGCACCTCAGAGCATGAAGTATTTTGTAGGTTGGTGGGCCAATCTTTCAGGCCCTAGACTGGGCATAGGGGCAAAGAAAAATGGGTCTGCTGAAGGGGAGCTGACTTGACCTCCCTGGGCACACAGTCAGTGGTGACGGGGCCTGGACGAGACCACCACTACCTCTGCCATCCACCTATCTTGGAAAGCAAGGCATGTCTGGTCCTGACTGCTCTTTGGTGATGCCCCAAGAGCCGATAGGTCAAGCAAGGCAACTTTGGATCTAAGATGAGGAGAAAGAATCTAATAGCTTTTCCTATTTGATCAGGTGAATATGTATATTTTATATAACCTGTACCTAACAAAAACTTCCCAAGTAGGACTGGTGGTTGCCGATTTGCAGTTGATGTCAGGGAGGTTAGCATGCTTGGGGTCTGCCAGCTCCTGATGCCACAGTCTACCCGACTCTTGTCATCGCTTGGAGGTGGGGGCAGCTCTGTCCCCTTGGCAGCATTTTGTACTTTATTTTTCTAGGTGGGGAGAGATTAAGGGGAAATGGGGAAAGGACTCTGGGGAACGCACACCGAGTTGAGCCTGCTGGTCATCTTGACAGTTGCCGTGGCCCCTTTCTGCCCACTGCAGCTTCCCCAACACATCACGCTGGGTGTGCGTCCTCTGCCTGCCCTGCTGCTCTCCCTTTGAATTTCCAACGCTCGCTTTTGACTTCAGTTCCCCAGCTGCCCTAGTGGCACAGGGTAAGGGTCCTAGACCAGGGTGTGTTGTGTGTGCGTTGTTGGGGCACAGCCCTGACCGTTTGTTTAAAATCATGACAGGCAAGAGTTGCAGTTGCCACCGGCTACACGGTCTACTGTCTGACCCTTTACAGGAAAAGTCTACCAACCTCTATTGGAGTCTAGAGTGCTCCCACTTAGATTGGTCAGTCCATACTCTGGACAAGTGGAGTCATAGGAGATAGTCATTTACCCAGGAGGAAAATGAGATACAGACCGGTGAAGACCCTGGGAGGGTGTGGCAGGCTGGCTCCAAAACCCGCAGTCTGCCATATTTGCTTTTCTTCCTCTGGATCGTGGGAGCTTGGCCTGTTTTGCCCCCTCAGGGGTTTGGGTCTAAAGCACAGTGGGATAGCGACCTGTCCTGGGAGACTGAGCTCTGGCAGTGAAGGCAACAGGGCAGTGGGGGTCAAATTCTGGGGACATGTAAGAGCACGGTGTGGACAGCTATTGACCTCAGGTATAGGGGATACAGAGAACGGGTGGATGGCAGGGCCTTCCTGAGGGTGGTCCGCAAGAGGTGCAGATCTGTAGGGGTGGGCACTCACCACGCGGTGGTGTAGGGGGCAGTGTCTGTGAGGGGTGAGGTGTAGAGCTAGAAAGAGCCTGTTTCAGGAGAGTGGGGGGAGTGCTCTAAGGGGAGGGGCAGTGTCAAGGGGAGACCACTAAAGGGCTTTGAAAGGGAGTGGTGCAGTGTGGCCCTGGACAGCCTTCTTGACCTCAGTTCTCAGAAGGGCCTGCTTGGTGGGGAGGTAAGAATAAGAATACAGTGTGTGTCTCGGTAGGTGCTCGGCGGTAGGTGCTCGGCGGTGGGTGAGCAGCTGTTGGATTGGGGCACCTGAGCGCTTATGTGTGTGTGTGTGCGCGTGCGCCATGCTGCTCAGCTTTGCAAGATCTTAGTTCCCCAACCAGGGATTGAACCTGGGCCCCTGCGGTGAGAGGGTAGGGTCCTAACCACTGGACCACCGGGGAATTCTCCTGCATCAGATAATTTTATGCGTCATTAAGAAAGATGTGAAACTCCCCCTGGGAGAAACTAAGGTTGTGCTTTATTGGAGTTTGTTCTTTGCCAGTCACTGATCAGGGTTGAAGTACGTTGTCCCCCTTAGTACCGTGGCGCAGACCACTTGAAGGGGGTGGACTCTGTCACAGCTGACAGGGAGCAATGTTGGGGTTCAAACCCCATCTACCAGACAGCTCACCCCCTTCCGTGCTGAGATTGGGCTGAGCGCTAGTCCTGGTTCAGCAAGGTTCATTTCTAGTGTGCAGCCTCTTCTGGGTGTTCGTGAAATTAGGAGTGTTCATCTTTCCCCCTTCGTGAGGCTCTTAACGCCTTCCACAGCCCAAGTGGGAGAGCAGATCTCCACCTAGAGCCAGGGCATGACCAGACAGGTGCAGGAGGGATGGCGGTAGCCATTGGGCATTTGCACTGGTCTTAAAGGCGAGTTTTCCATGAGGTCACTCCTGGCAGAAAGATTGGGGGGGGTGGCTTGTAACAGGTGACTCTCTTGATCCTGGCAGTGGGTGGGCTGCTTGGTGCCTGGAAGAGGGTCAGAGCCCCGATCTAGGGGGTGGGGTGAGGACAAAAAGAACCAAGGAGAGTGGTTTTAAAGTGAGCAGAGGCCAAAGGCAGTGGTATCAGGGAGGGGCTGCTCAGCGGTTTGTGCTGCGCTGTTGGCCCCTGAAGCCTGTGGCTGTATCCGGAGATGGTCTTAGAGGGCAGGAGAGAGGCTGAGAACCAGTTGTGTGCAGGAACTGCTCTGGGAGGGGCAGCTGGAGGGAAGGAGGAGCCTACCTCACCTGGTCAGTTCCACCTGCCCCTCCCCCCCAGCTCATGACACTGGAGGGTCATGGAGATGGCCCAGTGCCCCGTGACTCTTGGCAGCAAGTCATTGTTGAAGGAATGAATCCTTGACTCCCCCGTTCATCTTCAGGACTAAGGGGAATCTAACGTGCTGGTCTCTGGGGTGACCTGGAATCCCTACCTTTGAGCTTTCAGCCAGGCAGGGCTGTGTGATGGCCAGCATCTGGGCCCCAGTTCTTCAAACCTCAGTGGCCCCCTGAGGTAGAAAAGCAGAACTGTCTGGAGGGGCTGTCCCTACAGAGCTGTGTGGCATGAGAGTACTCCAGGAGTACTCTCTGGAGTTTAACCTTTTCCATGAAGGAAAGTAGCACCTGATGCATTCATGGAATCTTCACAGTAGTGCTCAATGAGGTACTGTTCGTCCTGGTTCTCAGGTGAGAGTAGGTGACTTGCCAAGGCCACAGTATCGGGCGGGCTCCTAAGGCCATGTTACTGCCTCATAGGAGAGAGTGTGAAAAGCAGATGGCATAGGGCCTGGCAGGCAAGTGTTCCAGTTGAACAGAAGAGGATTTCCAAGGAGGCTGGCCAGGGTGGGTGAGGGACCTGCCCAAGCCAGTCGAGGGACCAGAATCCCAGTCCGCAGAGCTGGGTGACGCACCTTCCAGGTTGGGAACGTCCACTGCATAGGATGTCAGCCCTGCTACCACTGTTAACCAAGCGCTCCAGGGCTGGGTGTGGGAGGATCAGTAGGTCTCTTCTCCAGCTCTGCTGCCCTTCAGAGCTCCCAGGCAGATGGAGGGGGACAGTCACAGCTTAAACATTTGCTAGGCTCTCCCCCAGAACCTCAGGTCCACTTCGCAGCACAGCTGGGCACTAACCGCTAAGCAAGTCCCGGGGCGCGGGTTGCCTGCCTGGTCACGTGGCCACGGCGGTCCCTCCACTGCCTGTGCACGCCAGTCTCCCGCACTGGTTGGGGGAGGGGGGGTCAGCTACTGGGCTTGGTGTCTCACGTTCTCAGTTTCCCTGACTGTAAAATCGTGGGGTGAGAATCTGCTGCCGCACACAGCTACACTTGTGACCTTGAGCAAGGCCCTTTCCTAAGGCTGCCTCAGCTGTGGAGAAGCGTCTTCTCTGCCTGAGAAGGGTTCTCAAGTCTCCCTTGCCTCCCACCCAGCTTCCACAGCACGGCACCTGTACCTCCGGGGCGGCGCTGGGGTTGGTTCCATGACCAAGATCTATGGGGGGCGTCAGAGAAATGGTGTCATGCCCAGCCACTTCAGCAGAGGCTCCAAGAGCGTGGCCCGTCGGGTTCTCCAAGCCCTGGAGGGGCTGAAAATGGTGGAAAAGGACCAAGATGGGTAAGCAGGGGAGGGGAAGCTGGGGGTGTGGAGGAGCCTTGGGGCCAGATCCCCTATAATGAAGTTATCAAGGACTGTCCCCCTCCGCCCACGCAGTGAGGTGCCAAGTCTGTCCTGCACAGTCTGCACCTGCCCCCCAGGCAGGCAGGGGATTCTTCAGAAAAGCGAACAGCGCGGGGCCTCGCCCCGACCCCTCTGGCTAACTACTGCAGGCTCCAGGAAGGTAATTTAGCGACTGTCCGCCTTCATTAGCCTGCTCGTTAGCTTTTCCCAATTGATTTTTCGGGGCTTTTGATCTAATGCTTGCACCAACGACACCCCGTCAGCCCCCGGGGGAGCTCCCACCCCAGCCTGCAGCTTGTTGGAATGCAGCCGACTGGGGACCTCCGTGGGACTTGGCCGGTGCCCTGTGGCCAGGGGCCTTCTTGGGAAGCCTGGCTCGTGTCCAGGGGAGGCCCGGCAGGGGTCGGGGACGCTGGCGGGAGCCTGCGCTCACCTGGGGCTACATGGCCCTTCTCTCCCACAGGGGCCGCAAACTGACACCTCAGGGACAGAGAGATCTGGACAGAATCGCTGGACAGGTGAGGGCTGGGTACCTCAGTCACCGCCTGGGTGTTTCTGGAGCCTGGGTTTTGTCAGCTTGGAGTTTCCTCCCCTGGAGGGCACAGCCCAGGGGAGGAGGGTGCAGGAGAAAGAGCGTTTCTGACAGACTTCCTGTGGGCGCTGGTTGAAAATGCAGGTGCCTGGGTGAAGGGAGGCCCAGGGTGCAGCTCGCTGGGCTTGCTTCTCCTGCAGGGCACGCGACTCCCTCTTCCCGGGTCAGCCTTCTGATTCTGACTGTAGTGTTTCTTCTTAGTCTTCATGCTTACTGAGTATTAGGGTGCCTCAGAACACAGGTCTCCGTCCAGATGCTGACCGACTATAGACACCCTGGGCCAGAGTCCCTGTCTGTAGAGAGATCTGCTTTTGCCTACCTCGGAGGGTGGTGGTGAGGATTCAGTGAGCTACAGCAACAGAAACCCCCAGGGCCTGGCATGAACCCATTGTTGTTTTTCCTATTGACTTAGGCCTCCTAGGACTCTTAGACTGTCGAGTCACTTAAGTGTCAGAAGAGAATGGAGGTGTCAGCCCTCTGGGGATTGGGGGTGGCCTGGAATGAGTAGGTGGCTCTTCCAGGGCAGAGCAGGGCCTGGCACACAGTGTGGAGTGATGGGCAGATGTTGGAAACACACGACAACGCTCTCTGTCCTTGAGAGTCCCAGTTTTATCCTTCTGTAAAATGGGGAGGTACCCAAGATTGTGAGCATCGGATGAGATGAATACACGTAAACCACAAATCAGGGTGCCTGGCGTCCGTCCCATGGCTACTGGGGAGCTACTGTGAAGTGCCTGAGCACAGACCCCACAGCTGATCTTAACTACTGTCTGTCTTCTCCCACAGGTGGCAGCTGCCAACAAGAAGCATTAGAACAAATGATGCTGGGTTAATAAATTGCCTCATTCGTAATCCTGCTCTGGGTCTCTTGATTGTAGGGTGGCCGGGCAAGAGGAAGGAGCACTGCACTGCACTTCCCTTCCATTGCGAAGGAGAGGGGCCGGGGCCTTCCTGCATGGCTGTGGTGCTCAACAGCCTCGGAAACCTGAGGCCTGGCCTTGCAGGCTCACACGGTTCTGCCCCAAGTGGGCATAGATGCTGGTGCAAGACCCGGGGGCCCTCGCTCCTCTCCCACACCTTGGCTTTGCGGTTCTCAGAAAAAGAAACTGAAAGTTCAAGCAGTGGCCCCACGTGGAGCCTTGGACCCTGCTGGAACAAAACAGGAGGGCCCTGGGGCTCAGGTGCTGCTTCTCTGGAAGAAAGTGGACAAGGACAGCCGTCACTCGGGGTGGTCCTTTGTGTGCCTCCAGCCCAAGGTGACCTGCCTAGTATGCACGTCCTTTTCCTGACCTACACGGGAGCCTTCGCTTTGGGGATCTCTGGCCTGGGCCCTGCTGTAAGATGGAGCTAGCTGTACCTGCCCCAAGACATGGGATGCAGCGCTGAAGCTGCTGTAGGGACCCGGCTGGCAGGGGGCTGCTACTTCCCTCCCAGAGGGAGGGGCATGGCCCCTGCATAGAGGCCAAGTTCCCAGGGTCCTCGTGGTGTCGCCCCCCCCCCCCAGCACAGTTCTGCATGGTGATGGGCACTTTGCACTAATGGGACGGGAGCTCCACCTGTGATGGTCTTCTGGTCCAGGTGGGAGATACAAAAGGCTTCCAGTAGGCAGGTGCTAAGCCTTGGAAGGGTCCCTTTACCACCCCATGAGACCTGGCCCACCTCCCAGTTGGGGGAAACTAAGATGCTGAACCTGAGCCTGCTAGGCCAAGACCCCTGAGGTTCCCCCATCCCAAGTTACTCCTCAGATCAAACCCATTTCCTTCCAGTGCCAAGCCTGGCTTTGAACTCCAAATGACAGGTTCAAGTTCCAACACTGCCCAAAGTTCTGTGCGACCCTGAGCAACGTACCCTCAGCTTTCTGCTCCTGCCTGTAAAGCTGCTTACTCCTACCTGAGGGATTCGGGGAGATGCGTGTCTTGCTCAAAGCAGCACACCTGATGGACCAAGGTGTTCAAAATGGAAAGAATATCAAACCAAAGAGTCCCCTACACCCAGTGGGGAATGAAGGTGTCATTTCCCACCAGCCTGGAAGTTGTCAGGGCTGGAAGATCAGATCTGAATAAACACTGGAGTAGAGCCTACCACGTGCAAGGTGCTTTATAAATATATCACTTAATACTCTGTGAAGTAGGTGCCAAAAAGCGCAGTTTGGAGATGGGGAAGATAAGTCACAGGTTGGGTAATTTGCCTGATGTCCCACAGCCAGGAGGTGGCAAAGCCAGCATTTGGACCTGGGCTCTAGCCACTACAGGGCACTGTCCCTTAGAAGTGGGGAAAATGAGGCCCAAAGGGTTACACTCCTGGGCATGACCTTGAGCCAGTCACTCCTTGTTTGGGGCCTAAGTTTCCTCTTTTGCTGATGGAGGATGAAGATATTTCCCAGAATCGTCCTGGGAATGCAATGCCAAGCGTCCGGTTTGCTCACACAGTGCCAGATACCAGGGTGCTGGGTAAGCGGGAGGTGGAGGTGCCCAGACAGGCCAGCGAGCCTGAGAGGGCCTGCAATGCGGCGGCTGCGCCCCTCCAGCCACTGGGGGTCAGCCGAGGGCCTGGAAACTGGCTCAGCCAGGAAGGATGCTGAAGGAGGTGAGTTCCTAAGGGCTGCAGCGTCTGGATCCAGACTTCTTCCTACATGGGGGTTATAGGAAGAACTTTAGTACAGAGGGGCTAATGACCTGCTGTACAGAGAGGGACCCAACAGAACACCTGGGTCCCTGGAGGGAAGGAGGGAAGGCCCGAGGGCCAGAGAAGAGGAACTGTGTCCTAGGAACTGTCCTAAGCACACTGTGATATTCTTACAGCCTCACAGGGAGGGAGGTTATGCCCAGATCACAGGAGGAGAAACTGAGGCTCAGATGACCAGAGCTGAGATTCAGACCCAGGAGGTGTGAACTCTTGAGGCCCATGTTCTTCTGTGTGGGTGACAGTTGCACCTTTTTTTAAAATTACAAAATACTTCAAGCATGCAAAACAGTATGTATACATAATAGTGTAAAAAAGACCCATGGGACTTCCCTGGCGGCGCAGTGGTTAAGAATCCACCTGCCAATGCAGGGGACACGGGTTCGAGCCCTGGTCCGGGAAGATCCCACGATGCCGCGGAGCAACTAAGCCCATGCACCACAACTACTGAGCCTGCGCTCTAGAGCCCGTGAGCCACAACTACTGAGCCCTCGTGCCACAACTACTGAGCCTGCGTGCCTAGAGCCCGTGCTCCACAACAAGAGAAGCCACCGCAATGAGAAGCCCGTGCGCTGCAACGAAGAGTAGCCCCTGCTCGCCGCAACTAGAGAAAGCCCGTGCACAGCAACAAAGACCCTGTGCAGCCAAAAATAAATAAATAAATAAATAAATAAATAAATAAATAAATAAGACCCATGAACCCACCACCCAGCTTAAAAAGTAAAACGACATAAAACTAAGACAGACAGAGCCCTCTGCGTATCCTTCACAGTCGCAACCTCCTTGCTTCCCCAAGAGGTAAGCCCTCTCAGGAGTGGGGTATCACTCCCCTGCGTGCGTTTACACTTTTACTGTAGACACATGTGTCCCTAACAGCACATGCTGTTGTTTTGCCTTTTGAAAACAAGTCAGCCGGATCCTGTCATAGTACATTTCTTCTCATTTTCTTGTTGTTTCCGAGATGCAGCCATGTTGACAAGCAAAGCTCGGCCTCTTCTCCTGCTGTGTGCTACTCCATTGACTGACTATACCTCAATTTATGCATCCCTTCTCCTGTAAATGGACTTTTCGTCTGTTTCCCAGTTTTTGCTACCAAAAATCTCCCTGCCATGAATTTTTTCATGGTGTCCCCTTGTGTGTGTGTGTGTGTGTGTGTGTGTGCACGCGCGCGCGCGCGCATGTATGAGATGGTCCCCTAACTGCTCACAAACATCTAAACAACCTCATGTCATTCCCCTCCCCCACCCCTCAGGCCTCATTTTCCTCCCACTTGACCTACAATAATGCTCAAAGGAAGCCGGTCACACATAAGTGACTTGGAATCCCTGCTCCACCACCAGACTGTATAAACTGGGCAAGTAACAGTGATGGTGTTCCCTCTCTGTGATGGCCTCAGTTTCCTCCCCTGCAAAATGGGGGGTGGCCTACCTTGCCCACTTGTGGAGAGGCTGAAATGAAAGAACACCAAGAAAGAGCCCTTCGTGGCCCTTTGGGTGTCGGGAACATCAACTTATGTCACAACATCAGGGAGATATTTTTATCCTCATCTCTTGAATTAAAAATGCCAAATCTTGGAAAGGGAAGCCACCACCTAGTCACGGAGCTGGTGGGCCTGCCTCATTTATTCCTCATGAGCATTAATAGTAACTAACATTTACTGAGCACCTACTACGTGCCAGGCCCTGTGTTCAGTGCTGTGCATGCACAACCTCTTTAAATCCTCTTTTCCAACCCCAAGAAGGGAGGACACGCAGGCTCAGAGAGGGGACAAGTTTTGCCCAAGGCCAGTGAGAGGCAAAGACCAGGCTCGGAACCACCCCCGTCCCCTGACCACCTGTGCGCAGCAGGCACCCCAAACTCCGGCTCCCTCGGGCTTCCTTTCCAGTGACGAGCCAGGCCTTAAACCAACCTCTTCCCCCTACCCAAGCAGCCTCCTCTCGGGGGAGTTGTGGCGGCCACAGGTGCAGGGAGCAGTTCCTCTCCACTCATGGCCTGAAGCCTCCCGGCAGGGGCTGCCCCCAGCCTGACGACCAAAGGACCCAGCAGTGGGGCCAGTGGAGCCCATCTCCGCAGGGCTGGGCAGGAAGTGGGGCGGGGTTTGGGGCTCGGCCGAGGTGGGATCTGGTATCCCAGGGCTGCTGCAACCCATACAAAACAACCCACTGGGAGAAGATGCCTGGGGGTCCCCGAGCCCTCCGAACCCCGCGTGCCACCACCTTTCTCCTCTTGATCTTCGCTGCTGGCCTGGGTACGTGGTCAACAGGCAGGTGCCGGCGGGGGGGTGGGGGGGGCGGGTACTGGGAGACTGTTGAGAGGGCCTGGGCAGTGGGGACAGGAGAGGAGCTGGCAGGAGGGGGGCTAGAAAAGACCCCGTAGAAACTGCATCTGCTTGACTGTCCCAAGCAGGCCAACGGGAGGCTGGAGGGGGGCTCAGCGAAGTTGAAGGAGCATCCCCCGGTGGGGGGAGGCAGGGCGAGAGACACCTTCCGCACCCCCTCGTCCCCCCAGATCAAAATAAGGAACTAAGGTTGCCCTTGACTGAGCTCCAGAGCTGGGGGCAGGGAGGGGACTGTGGGTAGTAATCAGCTTCAGGGGAGAAAAAGCTTTCTCCTTCTCTGCCTGGAATCCCGGTCACCATCCCCTGCATAGGGAAGCCCTTCTCAGTGCTGGGGCGGGGGGGGCTGGTGACCTTCCCCCTTCCCCTCCTACGAAATGCCAGCTGGCAGGGCTGTGAACCACCCCGTTTGAGCGAGGAGTTGAGAGAGGTGGCCAGTCACCCCAAATTTCCACCGGGAGCTGAGTTTGGAGTCCGTGACCCTCAGGTTGCTGCCTCTTCCACCACCTCTCTCCTCCTCCCGCCACAGACAGCCATGTGGACTGGCCCAGAGGCAGCGTGGGGGGGGCGCGGGGGGGATAGTGGCACAAGAACTGGGGCTTCCCCAGCCTGGGCCACCCAGCCCCTCCTGCCAACCACATAGCTGAGGCCCTCCCCTAACGCCCAGCCCAGCCCAAACGCTGAACTCACCCCGGCCCCCAGGTTGACACACACAAAGTTACGCAAACGGAGAACGAGGGGCGGGCCCAGGGTCACAGGGCAGGACAGGCTCACAAACTGGCAGGAAGGGGCCCAGGGCCAGGAGGCCAGGGTTCGAACCCCTGAGCCACTCCTGCTGCCCTGGGCCTCAGCTGTCACACTTGTAAAATGGGATGATGAGAGAACCGACTTCTAAGGGTTCTGGGACAGTTATACACAATATATAAAGCGCCAGGTATGGGGCCAGGCTGGGGCTGGGGTGAGAAAATAATCTAGGAAGGCCTGCAGGAGGAGGTGATGCCCAAACTGATTCTAGAAGGAGCTGCCTGGCCAGGGGCCCTGCTAGCACGAGGGACCCAACTATCCAAGTGCCAGTGAGCTCAGTGGGGCCGAAGCTCGGAGCAGGTACGGAGAGGGTGGCAGGAGGTGGCTCTGGAGAGGCGAGTGGGGACCCCCGGCAGTGTGTCACTCACACTCTTCTGCACACACCCCCGCCACACACACACACACACATGCACACACACAGCCAGGAGCGCTGGAGCGGCAGGGGCCGGGCTGGGCCTGTGTCTCCATTCACGGTCCCTCACGCATTCGCCTCTCCGCAGGCCCGAGGTGCCAGGCCCTGTGGGTGGACTGGGGCCCACCATCGGTGACGGTGAGCACTGGGGACGAGGTCCGCCTCCTGTGCAGGCACAATGGCAGCAACCCCAACGTCACGTGGTGGCGCCTCCTCCAAGGCAACTCCACGTGGCCCCCTGTGATGGAGCTCTCGAGCCCGGGCCCCAAGGGCGAGCTGATCATCCAGCAGGTGAACAAGAGCCACAGGGGCATGTACAGGTGCCAAGTCAAGGAAGGCCAGAAGATCCAGCGCTCCTGTGGGACCTACCTCCGCGTGCGTGGTGAGTGCACATCACTCCACAGCTGGGGCCACTGGCTTCCTCACCTGTGACGGGGGGGGGGGGGGGGGGGGGGTGGGGGTGGGGGGGGGGTGGATGGAGCCGGTGCCTGCAGCTCCTGCATCTCGGGCATCCTCACTCCCCGGCTCACGGCACAGCGGCTGATTGATTTTCTCACCTGCAAGGTGGGGACTTCAGTGGTCTTGGGCCTCGACGGGGGCGTGGCCAGGAGGCGAGGGGAGGGCTTGAGGGGCTGGGCTCTGAGCAGCGCTCCCTCCTCGCAGAGCCACTCCCCAGGCCCTTCCTGGACATGGGGGAGGGCACCAAGAACAACATCATCACAGCCGAGGGCATCATCCTGCTGATCTGCGCCGTGGTGCCTGGGACGCTGCTGCTCTTCAGGGTGAGCCACGCCGGGGACCAGCGGCCCCCCGAGTCCGAGGGTCCCGCCTAAAACTTGACAGAATGGCAGCACCCACCTCACAGGGGCTGTGAGGGGGTCAGGAATTTAATATAATGAAAGCATTTTACATGGCGCTGGGCCCGGAGGGGGCGTCCTGGCTCAGTCTCCCCTCAGGGCTGTCCTCACGTTCCCCGCCCCCCACAGAGATGTCCAACTCTCCCCCTCTACCCAGGAGTGCCGCAGCCTCCAGATGTAGCCGAGGCCAGGGAAGATGGGGGCTGGTGTCCTCCCAGAGTCTCTGGCCAGCACCAGTCTCTCTTTAGGCCGTGGGGCAACTACAGCCATTTACTATTATTGCTGTTGTTATTCATGGAGAAGAGCAGGCAGTGGCGACAGCCAAAAGGACACTGGCTTGGACCCAGAGAGACCTGCCACTTACAGGATATGTGGCTCTGGGCATGTCCCTTACCCTTTCTGGTAAAGCACCTCCTGGCCTCCATTAAGGGTCTGAAAACACATTCTCTCCCCCCATTCACGGAGGCTCCCAATCCCCCAACAGAAACGGTGGCAGAACATGAAATTCGGGGCAGATGTCCAGGATGACTATGAAGATGAAAATCTTTATGAGGTCAGTGGAAGGCGGGGGCAGGTGCGGGGCAGGTGCGGGGCAGGTGCGTGTCTGTGGGGTGGGCGGGGCTCTTACGGGGCTCCTCCCTGAGGGTGGCCGGGAGCAGGGACCCAGGCCTCAGGGCCCTGAGGCTCACCACCCCGTTTCCACCCCAGGGCCTGAACCTCGATGACTGCTCCATGTACGAGGACATCTCCCGGGGCCTCCAGGGCACCTACCAGGATGTGGGCAGCCTCCACATCGGAGACGTTCAGCTGGAGAAGCCGTGACCCAGCCGGGCTGCCCCCACCAGCTGTGCACCCAAACCGTGTCTCATCCCACTTCCTTGGAACCCGCTCTCTTTTCACAATCTTTCCTGGGAGTATCCTGACTCAACTTCCCCCTTGGGAGTGTCCACTCTTCTTCCCTCTAGACCATCCTCATCCCCTCCCCACACCCTAACTCAATCCTCCCCTTACTGCCTTTCTCAGGCTCCCCTCCCATCCAGCAGGTAATGAGCCCTTAGTCGCTGCTTCTAGGGGAGCTGATTGTAGCAGCCTCATTAGTGTCACCTCCCCCCCTCCCTGCTCTGTCATGGCCACTTAGTGATAATAAATCCTTCCCAACTGCAGACCTTCGCAGGAGTCACGGATCTCATGGGGACCACTCCCCCTCCTCCTCTGGGACCCAGAAGTCCAGGACCTCAGCCCCCTCCTCCCCCAGCTCCTGACCACTCCCCACACCTGGGACCAGGTAGCCAGTCTTGGCTGTCCCCTGAAAGAACCAGGAAGTGTCTTGGGAAGGGCCCCAGCCCAGGCCATGTGCCTGAGCAGAGGGGGACACAGAGGGGACCCAGATAACCATATTCACTTATGCATATTTAAGTCCCAAAGACACAGTGGACTGTCTGGTGAGACTGGTACCAAATTCTGACCAAGGCCACACCTGTTCTCTGGGAGTGGCCTTGTAGAAGTGGGATTTGGAGAGTCTGTGGCCCTAAACTGGGGATGGTGGGGAAATCCAGAGGCGGTTGACAGAGAGGGACAGAGATACAGAGTTTCTGAGCTAGAGAGGGGAGGGAAATCGAGACAAAGATAATGATGGAGAGACAGAGCAAGTGAATTGAAAGACACTGAGGAGAAAGGGTATCAGAGAGAGACAGAGAGACAGCAGGAAGAGATAGGAAGGAAAGAAGGGTCCATAGAAAAATGGACATCGAGAGGCTGACCCCTGAGACTCTAGGGAAAGCAACAGTTGGGGAAATGACTGATGGCGATGCAGAAAGATCCAGACCCAGAGATGGGGAGAGAAGCCTCTGGGGGAGAAAGTGACAAAGAGTTGAAAAGACAACGGGGAGAAGCAGGGGCCCGTTAGCGGGAGGGAAAGACCTCAACGGAAAAAGAGAGACAGACACAAAGAGAGGAACACGGACAGAAACACACAGAGGCAAAAAAAAAAAAAAAAAACAGAGGAAGACCAAGAGACACACAGAGACGGAAAGCAGGGGCGACTGCTGCGCAGACTGAGGCGGACGCAGGGCCCCCAGCCTCGCCAGGGAGGTGATGGCCGACGCCAGACATATATGAGAAAGGTGGAACCCGCGCCCTGCGGACGGGCAGACGGACGAAGCCGGCAGCGGTCGGGCGGGTCCCGGGCGGAGCGGGGAAAGGAGGGGCGGGGCTGGCGGCGAGAAGGGGAAGGAGGCGGAGGTGCCGGGCGGGCCCGGGGCGCGGGCAGGAAGCGGGGAGGGGCGGCGGGGCGGGGGCCTCCGGAAAAACGCCCCAACTTCCTGCCCCGCCAGAGCCAGGAAGCGGGAGCCGGGACACCGGGCCCGGGATCGCCGAGCCCGACCTCGGGCGCCCCGCCGGTCACCTCCCCGCGCGGACACCAGGTACACCATCCCTGGCCCCGCCCGGCCTCTCTTCCCTCAGCTGCTAGGGGAAGTGGGGAGGAGGAGGGAGGGGGCTGGGCGCTGCCGGCAGTGGAGCGGCCTCCTCCCGGCCCCGCTGAGCCAGCAGGCGCCCCTCCCTGGGCCTCAGTTTTTCCATCTGTCAAAGGGGACAAAGAGAGGAGAACTAATACTTGCTCAGTGCCCAGTAGGTGAGATGAGGGCTGCGAGCCGGGGGTCAAGGCTTCCCAACTGTCTGGCGGAGGACGGATGATCACTCCCATTGCACAGGTGGGGAAACTGAGGCCCAGGGAGTAAAACCGACTCGTCCCAGGTCACATACATCGTGAGACCGAGTGGAGTTGGGATTTGAACTCGCAGGTGCTTTCAGCTAAGCGCCGTCCTCCAACCCCGCATGCTTTAGAGCCACCCAAAACGAAAAACGACAATAACAGGGTCATAGGCCGCTGTGAAGCTGAAAGTTGCAGAACGCGTTTGAAAGCATTTTTTGGAAAGGTCTTTTTCTGGGTCATGAGTTATACCCTGGGAGATGGGTTGCAGGGGAACAGAACTGGAGATCTTTTCCCATTGTACAGATGGGAAGACTGAGGCCCAGGGAGAGTTAATTACTTTTTCCAGGTTCCACTGCATGTCAGATGGGAAGGTATGCTCAAACCCAGGATTTTTGCTTTGCGGCCCCAGCGGAAAGTGTGAGGCGGGGTGGGAGGCAGTGCAGGGAGAATTAATGTACGAGCGTTGGGAATTCAAATGGTCCCAAGTTAGGGCGGAAAGATAGGGTGAGGATCCCAGTCTGGGGGCTAAGGGCCGGGGCGACTCGGTGTTCTCGGATTGAGCACTGGTCTGGGGGCTGGAACCATCCCCAACTCTGGCCTGGGGGCGGGGGGCAGGGGGCAGGGGGCGGGGCCCAGGAGAGTGACGGGGGCAGTCGAGATACGAAAACGCCAGCCCTCCAAGGCAGGCCAGAGCGGCCCTATCTGGCCAGCGTGGCTCAGTGGAGAGCTAGAGCGGCCGGCAGGAGGAGTAGAGTCTCTTGGGCTGGAGCCTGGCAGGAGCGGGCTAGAGCGGCTGGCGGGAGGAGTGGAGCTGGAAGCAAAGGTGGCCTCTGGGGTGGCTAGAGCGTCTCGGAGGCGGGGGTGGGGGAGCCCGGAGCCGGCGCGCGGAGGCTTCGGTTCTGGCAGCTGCGGTGCTTCTTCTCCGACCCGGAGCAGGTGAGGGACGCGGCCCCCGGCGGGCGTCACACCCTGACTCCACACGTCCTCCCCAGCATCCCTGACCATGCACATTGCCACGTTCCCTGTAGGATTTGGGGCCGTGTACACCCGCCACGTCCTGCATGTGATTTGGGGCTCGTGTAGACCCGCCACGCTCCATGTAAATTACAAGGTCCTACAGACCCTCCAGGTTCCTGCTGCCCCGCCCCCCCCCCATGGAGGTCCGGCTCCTTACAGATGTGGGGTTTCCATAGATCAATAGCATCCGCTAGAATCCGGGGCCCTGTAGATCCTGGGTCTCGGGGACCACCACACTCCCCTATAGAATTCTGGTCCCCTTTTAAGTCTCCAGAGATCCCGTAAACTGGCTTCTTTCCCTTAAGGACTTATGATCCTGTGTTATCCAAGGATCCTTGTAGACCCACCATATGTCAGATAGAATCTGGGTCCTTATGCATTCCAAGGGCTCACCTTGACTACTCTGTATTTTAGGTTCTTTAAGGCTCCTAGAGGTTCTTGGAGACCAGGCTCATCCACTCAATATCTTATAGACCCTGAGCCCTGCATAGAACCCAGGCACCCATGTAGTCCTCACACATGCCCGCTTTGCTCTAGGACCCCCACCCATAAAGATCTTCTGAACCTGCCCTCATCTCCACAGCCCCATGCACATAGCACCCCCTCTGCTGGACCCCAGGGCTTGTCAGCTGCCTTTAGATCCATCTGACCGCTTCAACCCATCATTCTCTAGCCTTTGTGGGACGACGCCCCACCTTCTAAGCAACCACCCCCCTCCCCAATCCTCTCTGAGCCCCAGGCCTCTGTGGGGCAGCTGAGTCCAATCTGCACTCCTGCCCAGGCCACAGTGCCCACATACCCCTGACTCCCAGAGACCATAGGGAAACCTGATGTGTCTCAGCTTTGGTTCAGATTTCAGTTTCCTAAGATCGGGGTGGGGATTCCCCATGCTCCAAAGCCGTACATTCTGGGAGTTAAATGCATAAATTCTGGAGCCAGACTGCCTGGGTCGGAATCCTGGCTCTGCCTCTTATGAGCTGCGCTGCACTTTCCTCCTCTGTAAAATGGGGATAATAAGAAGAAGACTGATTTCACAGGGTCACTGAGAGGACTGAGCTAATATCTATCAAGCAGTAATACTGTTCCTGGCACGTATTTAATGGCACTTAGTGTACATTAAGTGTTAACTATTATTTCCTATCATTGTGATGAGGAATAAAAGAGATAATACACATCAAGTGCATGTTCCAGGGCCTGCCTGGCATGTAAACATTTGCTCAGATAATGTGTGTGTCCTCGCCTTTGCCCTTTTGGAATCTTCCCTGCCTCTGTCAAACTTTTCCACCCCTGAGTGGGATGAGCAGGGACCCTCCATGTCCATGGTCATGCTTTCCAGCCCAGAAGTTGCAGCTGATGGCCCGGTGAAGGTTTTCTTTTTCTTTCTTTCTTTCTTTCTTTTTTTAAAAATATTTATTTATTTGGCTGTGCCAGGTCTTAGTTGCGGCATGCGGGATCTAGTTCCCTGACCAGGGATCGAACCCAGGCCCCCTGCATTGGGAGCACGGAGTCTTAACCGCTGGACCACCAGGGAAGTCCCCGGTGAAGGTTTTCTATCTAGGATGGGAGTAATAATAGATGGGGTGCTTGTGGTTTTGAGGGTTCAGTGATTTACTCTGTGAGAAGCACTTAGAGCAGTGCCTAGCACACTGTAAGTGTGGTGTAAGTTCAGCTCTCATAATAAATTACTATTATTTTTCTGTCTTGTTTTGCAAATTTATTTATGTGAACATTTAACAATGCTCAGATCTTAAGTCACCCAAGCTTGGATGTTGAACAAATACACTTTATGGAAAAGAATAAAAATGAGGCCTGCTTGGGTGAACCCATAGGATGGCATTTGGACACTCCAGAAAGCATCATTGTTTAATTATCATAATCAAAATCCAGGCTGCCGTTTATTGAGTGCTAGGGAGGAGGCCTGTGGAAGAGGGAGAAGGGTGGGTCTCCAGCGACTAGGGTTATAAATAGCTTTGGGCTGTGGGGAGAACCCCCCCCGCACGGGTCCACCCCACCCCTGTTTCCACAGCGCCTTCCCACCTGACATGGGCTCGAGTGGCATTAGTCAGACTAATTAAGGACACAGAAGATGTCAGTGGGAAGACACGGGGAGAAGTGGAGATTCTAAGGGAGACAAGATGGGAGAGACAGCGAGAGATGGGAGAGAGAGAGACGAGAGACAGCACATGAGACAGTGACGCAGACAGGTGCGGGGACAGTGGCTGCAGGAACCAGATGTGGGGAGACAGGCAGAGACTGAGGGGGAAGACAAGGAGCAAGAGAAGCAGGGGTGGGACCTAGCGGAGGGGAGGCAGGGACAGTGGGAAAATGAGACAGGTCTGAAGGAAAGGCGAGAGAAAATGAAGAAACGGGGAGAGGAGAGTCAAAGGCATGAGGCAGATTCAGTGAGAGGCGGCTGGGGAGAGGCGAGCCGGCAGACACGCAGACAGACCGGACAGGTGGACATAGGGTGAGAGAGATAAACACCCCTTGGGATGGGCTCTCTGAGGACCATCCCTTGTTTTCTGGGATGGAAGCCGGAAAGATGCCCGGTCCCTGAGGGGAAGAAGTGGGGTCGAGGACTCTTGGTCCTGAGGGAGGAGGGTTCAGAGTTTGGTTTACTCGTGTGGAGAGAGCTGGGGGTTGGGGGATTTGCCATTGTGATTTCCTGTCACAGGAAGCAGGGCTGGTGGGTTCGGAGGCAGCATCCTGCCCCAAGCCTGTCACAGGTCAGAGCAGAGCCCCCGTGCCCCAGTTATCTCCCTCCCGGCTCCCCTTTAGCCTTTCCACCTCTGCTGGCCCACAGGCCCTGCCTCCTCAGGACCCAGCCCCAACCCCTCCTCCATCGGGGACCCGAAATCGCATGCTCTCCCGGCCACAGCTCTCTCACGGACCCGGACTCCTGGCCTCCAGCTTCCCCCCGCCGCCCCGACCCCACAAGGCTCCCTGTCCTTGGGCTCCCTGCCCTGGCTGGCCTCTGAAGGGCTCTTTGTCGCCACACAGAGGCCCCATTGAGCTGTGGAGGCCGGGATGGGGGCGGAGGCTGTTTACTCACCTTGGCACCTGGGCCAGGAATCTGTGAGTAACCGCCCTGGGCCGCCCCCTCCCACCCCTCTAACCGCGGCCCCTCCTCTTCCCCCAGCCCTGCAGAGCCCATGGAGGCCGAAGACGTCGCCCGAGGGGCGGTGAGTGGAGAGAGCGGAGGGAGCCGAGGGGTGAGGGGACTGGGGGGCTGTGAGGTGGGGAGCTCTGTGGGCTGAAGCCATCCCTCCCCTTCCACAGGCCCCAGGGCCCCCCCGGCCCGGCCTGGTGCCCATCAGCATCATCGGGGCTGAGGACGAGGATTTTGAGAATGAGCTGAAGACGGTGAGAGGGAGGTGGGGTGGGAGAGCTTCTGTCCCAGGCCCCCTGGGGCCCCAGCCCTCAAGTCCCGTCTTCAGTGTCCCCTCTCCCACCTTAGGTCCTGTTCTCTGTCTTCAGATGCTGTCACTCAGCCTCCTCTCACTGCCCATCTCTCTTTCTTTAATCTTCCTGGTACCTCCTTCCTCATCCCCTCACCCCATCGTCAGTGCCCCCCCCATTACAGCACAGACTCTCACCCTGTTTAACCCCAGTTTTTATCGCTGCCCCCGCCCCCTAATTGCAGCACAGATCCTCATTCCATCTCTCCTGATTTCTGTCCTCTTCACCCACCATTGTAACGTTAAATCTCATCCATTCTCCCCAACCCCTGACTTGCCACCATCACAGCAGAGACACCATCAGCACCCCACCTGCCAGCTTGGATCCATCGGGAAGTGCCGGGGAAGAGGGAGGGTCAAGCCCCAAGCCCCTCCTCTGCTCCCCACTGTCTCACTCCCATCCCCGCCCCCAGAACCCCGAGGAGCAAAACAACCAGTTCCAGAGCCTGGATCAGGTGAAGCGGCGCCCGGCCCACCTCATGGCCCTCCTGCAGCACGTGGCCATGCAGTTCGAGCCAGGACCCCTGGTGAGGGCGGGGCTGGGTAGGCGAGGGGCGGGGCGGGGCGGGGCTGGGACCAACCACGGTGCTCAGTGCGTTAGACCAGCGAGGATGAGCCAGGCGGGATCCAGAGCGCACAGCTTGAGAGCCAGGAAGCCCACCACGGGAAGCAGACAAGGTTGCAGGTGCCCCGTGTAAATTTCTGAGCAGTGGGCGCAGCCCGGGAGAGTAGGCACGGCAGAGCCTCGCAGAGCAGCGGAGAATCCAGCAGCCTGGCGGAAACCATGCCCCCGGCCCCCTAACGTGCCCACGGCAGCGTCACCCATCAGTGACAGCGCCTTTTCCCAGACTCTGGAAATCAAATTCTCTGCATGTGCCACCAATCAGTCCTTCAGAGCTGGTGGTTGGGAGAAAACCGTTAGCCTCCTCGGGTCTAGGCGGCACAGTAGGCTCTGGTCTAGAAACAAGGAAACTGCTAAAAGCAGCCCACGAGGCAGAGGGAATGTAACGGATGACCCGGAAAACTTGTTATCGGGCAGAAAATACCCGGGAGGTGTGCCTGCAGAGCCATGCCATCTGGGAGACACCTGCAGAGTCGAGAGAACCCAGCAGGTGACTTAGGGAGAAGAAGCCACAACACTGGCTGGAGGGGGCTCTGTGGACCAGGGTCCTGTCCCAAGAAGACCCCGTGCAGCCCAGCGCAGGCTGGGAGCTGGGCTTAGCCTAGGGCACTGCTCTGTACTGGAAATGCGTGGTAGATCCCTCCAGAAAACAAGGAGACTGATGGAAGTGGCAGGGAGGGAGGCCTGGGGGGTGCAGAGAGAAGAGTGTATCGACTGACACCAAAGCTTCAAAAACTGGCAGGCAATCAGGAAATTGCCAGAAAAGTGGCTACCCCCTCCCCTGGTGCATGGAGGCTCTGGCCCTCTGGGCGAGGGAGGCCCCCTGCTGAGCCTGAGGGTTTCTAGAACTTGAACTCCTGGAATTTAGCCCAGGGATTGTGCTGACTGCCGTGTCCCTTTACAGATGTGGAAACTGAGGCCTGGCCAGGGGTTCGGCTGAGGTGACCCAGATGGCCTTCGGCATTTTGAGATTTGTCCTCATGCTGTTTCCTCACCTCCTTGGCTGGGGGAGTGGCCAGGAGATAGTCGTGGTCCCTTGGGCTGCTTCCTGTTGGCCTCTGATGGAGTTTTGCTTTATGGGGGTGTGGGGAGGGGGCAGGCATAGATTACTGGGGCGAGTCCTTAGCACACTGAGACCATGTCCCTTACCTGATGAGAGTCCCCCAGGAGCCAGGACAAGTTGGAGACCCCACAGCATTGCCAGTGTCACCCAGCATAGGGCTGCCACGTAGGTGACCTCAAGGAGTGCTTGATGAGTGAGTGAGTGCCACTTGTCCTCCTGTTTATGTGCCCAGTGCCGCCGTGTACTAGGCCCTGTCTGGGACACAGATGAATCAGAACGTCCCCCCTGCCACACACACACACACACGCACACACGCACACACACACGCCCTCAAGTAACTCGGTATTGCTAGGCAATGGGGAGCAGTAGAGACAGGCTGCCTGAGATCCAGTCCCAACTTTGTCACTTACTAGCTGTTTTCTCATCTGTAAAATGGGATAACGATCATCCTCCCCATGACTGAACAGGGTAATGCGGCTAAAGAGTTTGCACAGCGTCAGGTACACACCGAGCCCGCTTACTGTAGCTGGGGGTGGCGGTACTAGCAGCAGCAGCAGAGAGAAGACAGACCAAAGAACCACTTCACAGGAGAGAAAATTAGCGAAAGCCGTGGTGGCCTGGGGAGGCAGGCGGGGGCCTGGTACGGGGATGGGGGACATCAGGGAGCACTTCACAGAGGGTTTGCGCCCTGAGCCGTTCCAAGGGGCAGTGCGGTTTGGGTGGGGTGGGAGGAGGATGGGTCACACTTTGTCTCCCCCAGCTCTGCTGCCTGCACGCGGACATGCTGGGCTCACTGGGCCCCAAGGAGGCCAAGAAGGCCTTCGGCGACTTCTGCCACAGCTTCCTGGATAAGTGTGCGGTGAGAGACACCTTCGAGGGGGCCCATCCCCCGTCCCCTTCACCCTGGACAGCCAGCCTGCTCCTCCCAACCTCCAACCTGCTGAGGGCAACATGAAGGGCGGCCTGGTGTGGGGAGACCCTGTGCCAGCCTGGCCCTCCCTCCACTGCTCTCTCCCCTCAGAGCATCGTACCCACTGGTACTTGGGCTGCCATCCCATTGATCCCAACACTGCCCCCTTCACTGCCGAGTCCTCCCCTCCCTCCCATCCCTGCCCCTTCACTGCCGAGTCCTCCCCTCCGTCCCGTCGCTCACTGCCCCTTCACTGCCGAGTCCTCCCCTCTGTCCCGTCACTCGCTGCCCCTTCACTGCTGAGTCCTCCCCTTCACTCCATTCTCTCCCCTGAGCAGATTCTGCGGGTGTCGGTCCCTCCCACCGTGGCCTTTGAACTTGGTAAGGAGAGGAGAGGGGATTTGGGGATGAGGAAGAGTCCTCTAGCAGGGACCAGGAGCCCCCCGGGAGGGAGGCCGCACTCTCATGCTCCCAGGACGGGATTGTTCTTCCTTCTTCATGGCCACCACAGCCCAAGGAAGCATAGCTGTCAGAGTCGAAGGGTGGGATGGGAGTCACAGCCCAGGGAACTGGCCCCTGTCCCTGCAGACCGCACGCGGCCCGATCTCCTCTCCGAGGATGTCCAGCGGCAGTTCGTGCAGGAGGTGGTGCAGACCCAGCAGGCAGCCGTCAGCCGGCAGCTGGAGGACTTCCGCTCCAAGAAGCTCATGGGCATGACGCCCTGGGAGCAGGAGCTGATCCAGCTGGGGGCCTGGGTTGGGCGGGACCGCGCCAGCTATGAGGCCCGGGAGCGGCACCTGGCCGAGCGGCAGCTGACCCACCTGGAGGAGATGCAGTGAGTGGGACCAGCCCCTCCGCAGCCCAGAGGGCGCCCTCTGCTGCCCCGTTCCTTCCGTTCCCAGGCTCCCTCTGCAGCTTCAGCGTTTATTTCCCAGCGTTTGGGTTTCTCCCCTGACTTCTGGGGCCCAGCCCTGGCATTTTAGTCCATCTGGTTTTGCATCTTCCCTTCCCAGCTTTGGGGTCCCTCCTAGTTTCCGGGTCTTGTCCACGGTCTTGCATTCAGGCCTGGGCTTTGGGTCCTGTCCTTGCAACTCTCACGACCCTGGGTGAGAGTCTGTCCTTCAGTGATTGTCCTTCCCAGATGCATCAGCAGCAGCACCCCCCCCCGTCTGCCCCTCCTCTCTCCCTGTCCCAGCTTTGAAGGGGACAGCAACCTGGACAGTTGTGCTGGGTGGTCAGGGACCCCAGGCTTAGCAAATTTGTCACAAACTTCGTTCTTCTTCTTACAGACACACCATCTCTAACGATGAGGAAAAGAGGTGACGGAAGCAGAGAGGCCGGCGGGGAGTTTGGTTTTCTGGGCCCGAGGGAGGAGGGCCTGCCTGCCTAGGGGCCTGGGCGTTGAGCAACATCTCTGGCTCCATCCTCTAAAACCCTCTCTCTCCCCCCTTTGCTCAGATACTCAGCAGGAAGTGGTCATGGGGCTGGTGTGGGAAGCGAGCGGAGGGGAAGCTGTGAGGGTAGCAGGGCACCTGCGTCCGTGGGAGCGCGCGTGGCAGTGCGTGTGTCTGTGCGCCCTCACCGTCCCCTCCCCACAGTGCTGCCGTGGTCAGCGCCATCACCCTGTACATGCGCCACCTCGGGGTGCGGACCAAGAGTGGGGACAAGAAGTCGGGGAGGAATTTCTTCCGGAAAAAGGTGCTTCCCTGAGCGCCCAAACCCGGCCCTTACCTCCCCAGAGACCCCCCCCCGGGGGGCCTCGAGACTCTGCACCGCTGGGGTCTGATCCCTCTTTGTCGGCATCGGCACAGAAATGCCCAGCCCCCTCCTCCCCCCCACCTTCCATAGGTGATGGGGAACCGGCGGTCAGAAGAGCCGACCAAGACCAAGAAAGGACTGAGCAGCTTCCTGGATGCCGCCCGCTGGAACCGGGGAGAGCCCCAGGGTGAGGTGCCCAGCCTCGGCCCCGCCCCAACTTCCCCGTGCTGCCCCCACCTCATGGTCCCATCTCTCGTTTCAGCCCCAGACTTTCGACACCTCAAAGCTGAGGCTGATGGTAATAGTCCTGAAGCTAGAGCATCCATCCTGGGGACCTGAGAGAGGAGGGCAGGGGACCTACTAGGTCTGAGGGAGGAGGGGCGAGGGGCTGGGACTCCTGGCTCTGAGGGTGGAGGAGGGGTCTCCTGGGTGATGGGGAGGATGGGGCAGAGCCAGCATCTTGGATCCCCAGGCCTTTGTGGATTAGAGTTGCTGGACTCTCATATTCCCCTCTGTCCTTCAATGCCTCCCCAGGTGAGAAGCCAGGCCTTACAGAACGTAAGGGAGGTCTGGGGGTGCCCTCCCGGGACCGGAATGTCGGACCCCCTGGGCAGGACACCCCCGGAGTTCCTCTGCACCCTCTGTCTGGGGACAGCCCTGACCGGGAACCAGGTGAGAGTTTCCCGGGCCCCGCAGCAAAACGGCCCCTTGGTTCTCTGCCCTCCCTGCTCCTGGTCACCAGGGTTATTAGTAACCAACCCCTTCCCTCGGTTTACCCTTTCCACGGCTTTCTTCGCAAGCTCGTACCTCTATTCTGGTGACAGGTTGCCCCACCTTCCTGGACTACGTTTCCCATCAGCCCCCGCGGCTTCATTTCCCAGAACCCTCTCTGAGTACATTACCAATCAGCGCCCCCTTAGATGGTGAGCCCGGCTGCTCCATGAACTTAAGGTCTCACACTCCTTGGGTGGCCCTCAGCCCTCTGGATCTCAGACTAATACTTGGCCAGGCCTGGGTTCAGATCCTGGCTGTGCGCTTGACTTGTGTTAGATCTTGGAAGTCACTCGCCGCTCTGAACCTCAGTCCCCTCGCCTCTAAACGGGTACCTTCTCTTCCCACAAGTCCCAGCTGAGCGTCGGGAGAATGCATGGATGTGGAAACATCCAGTCTCCTCCGCGAGTGCGAGGCTGGCAGCCTAGTTTTGCAGCATCTTCACCCACTGAGCCCCACCTGCCCATGGCCCTGTTCTCAGAGGTCTTTCCATCTGTCCGCCTCCCACTGAAGTATAGAGCAGCCACGTGGTGTCGGCCAGGCACTGGATGGCTTTAGAGGCACGGAGGCCCCCAGGGTGTGGGTCTCACCGTGGCAGGGACCTTCCAGCCAGCCTTGCTTTCCCCACCCCCATTATCCCCACAGGTGTTGATGCCCTCCCCGAGCTGGGGGACCCGCCCCCGCAGGGCCCGGCCAGCCTGGAGCCTGCAGCGCCCCTGGAGAGCACAGAGGAGGCTGCTGACACGGAGAGGTGCCCAGGGCCGGGTGCAGGGGAGGTGCCGGGCGCAGGACCGGGCTTATCCAGTGCAGGGAGGGTGTGTGTTGGGGGTCGCACTGCCACTCGCACCTGCCTGTCCCTGAGCCAAGCCGTCTCCACTCTGCCCTGCTCCTCCCTCTTTCCGTCTTCTCCCTTTTTCTCCCGCTCTCTTTCCTCATCTCCCCTTCCTTCCTTCTTCCTCCCTTTTTCCCTCTCTTCTTCCTTTTTTCACTGATTTTCTCTCTCCCCCTCCTCCCTCTCTTTCTCTCCTTTCCTCCCCCTTCCTCTTCCTCTGCTTTCCCTCCCCTCAGCTCCTCCTGGCCCCTCTCCCTCTGCCCCCACCCTCCGCCCTGCACTTTTCCATCTCTTCCCCCTTCTCTTTTAAGTCTCCAGCCCAGCCGCCTTGCTCCTGCCTCCCAGTGCCCCTTCCCTCCATCCCCCAGCCCTCTGTGCTCTGTGCCTGGGGGCCCTGTCCCCCTCACAGTTGGGGGGCAGGCTCTGCCCCCTGCCTGTCCTTGTGCCGCTGCTTTGGGGACCCTTTGGCGGGTGGGGGAGGTGAGTTGGGTTCCATCTGTGTCCACCTCTGACCCTGTGCCCCTCTCTCCCCAGAAGGTGGAAGAGGTGGGTGCCTGGGCCCTGGGTGGGGGGAGGGCTAGCCCCTCCCCCATTTCTCCCAGCCCCTCCCCTCTCCCCATGGGCCACCCCCTCCCCTTCACCCCTGTGAGGGGTGGGTGGGCACGCCACCCTCAAGCCGAAGAGCTAAGTATTGAAATCCCCCTTCCCTCCCTCAACTCCTGCCTCTGTCCCCATCCCCCTGCCTCAGGGAAGGGAGGGGTCAGTTTTGTGCTCCATACTGGGTTCCCCTCCCCTCCTCCACCAATTTCAGTATCCCTTCTGGCCACCCCCCTCACTGCCCCAGCACCCCAAAGTCACACTGGTCCTTCTGACTCTCTCCTCTCTTCTGTTGCATGTTTGATCTCTGTCCTGGTCTCTCCCTGTCCTGGTCTCTCCCTGTCTCTCCCTGTCCTGGTCTCTCCCCTTCTCTGTCCCTGTCTTGGTCTCTCCCCGTCTCTGTCCTGGTCTCTCCCCATCTGTCCCTGTCTATCTCTGTCCTGGTCTCTCCCCGTCTCTGTCCTGGTCTCTCCCCATCTGTCCCTGTCTACCTCTGTCCTGGTCTCTCCCCGTCTCTGTCCTGGTCTCTCCCCATCTGTCCCTGTCTATCTCTGTCCTGGTCTCTCCCCGTCTCTGTCCTGGTCTCTCCCCATCTGTTCTTGTCTATCTCTGTCCTGGTGTCTCCCCGTCTCTGTCCCTGTCTTGGTCTCTCCTTATCTCTGTCCTGGCCTCTGCCTGACTCTGTCCTTGGCCTCGGGGTCCAGGCTGTCGGGGCGTCTGGGGCGCTCGGAGAGCCTGCGGGTGAGTGACCGCCGCCGGCCTTCCCGGGGCAGCCTCGGGGCTAAGGGCCGGGGTGGGGGCCGCTCCCGGAGCGACGTGGACATGGACCCCAGCTCCGCCACGGCCGTGCTTGGCCCTGCCCGACGAGCCACGTACGTCACTCCTCCCCCCCATCCACTGAGGCAGCCTGGAGAGTCAGGGAGGCCGGGGTGGGGGGTCTTTGCCAGAATCACCAAGAACTGGGTATCAGATGCTGAGGTCACTGAGGGCCTCCAGTGGTCACAGGAGAGGGGTAAGAGGCTTCTTTCCAGATCTGGGGGCTGGTCTGCAGCCCTAGGGGATGGGGTTGGACACTATAAAGGGTTGAAGGCTGCTCTCTGGGATGCCCTGCGCTGGGGCCCTAATGAGGCCTCTGTCCCACAGCCCCGAGCCTGGAGATGAGGGGGAGCCGGGCCGATCGGGACTAGAGCTGGAGCCAGAAGAGCCCCCCGGCTGGCGGGAGCTCGTCCCCCCGGGCACCCTGCACAGCCTTCCCAAGAGCCAGGTGAAGCGGCAGGAGGTCATCAACGGTGAGTGCCGCCCCCTCCAACCCACTGCGGCCGAGGACACAACCCAGCTCCAGCAGAGTCAGACAGGCGCAGGGAGATGACCATCTCGGTGTTACTTACACCGGGCAGAGCTTGAAGGCAGCCCGCTTCTGACAGAGCACCGTTTGTTGAGTAAATTGTGGAATATTCCATGGAACGGGAATGCGGCCATTGTTGAAGTGACATTTCCAAAGAATTTTTTGTAGTGCAGGACAGTGTTGATGTTAGGAGCCAGAAACGGTCTATAAAATTGTATTTCTAGCGTAAGCCTTCGTTTCCTTATTTGGGAAATGTGGGCAGTGATCGTTCCTACCTCAAAAGACTGTCACGAAGATGAAGATGAGATGATTAGTGTGAAATGTTCAGCAGTGGTGGGCCCAGGGTAAGAACATTCGGATGCAACTGCTGTTATGACTGTGATCTTCAGCGCTCGGGGAGAAAAAGATTCCCACCCAGAAAAGTTTGGGAAGATAATCAATACATTAGCAGTGCTTACTTCTGAGCAGATGATGGGAGTATCGTTTTTGTCTCGATTCTGTGCTGTGATTTCAACTCATTTGTGTGTTGAGGGGAGTTTGGCAAACGTACAGTACTTTTGGAAGCTCATTTGGAAGTTAATTTACAGATTACTTAATAGTAAGAAGGGTTCTCGTTCAGAATTTTTAGGGCAGTAGATAAATGCTTTTTGGGTCACAGATCCTTCTGAGGGTCTGATCAAAACATCAGCAGTGCTATCCGATAGAACTTTCTGGAATGATGGTAACATGCAATACCTGTGCTTTCCAACATGGTAACCACCCGCCATATAATGGCTGTTGAGTGCCTAAAGTGTGGTGAGTACAACTAAGAACTGAATTTTGCATTGCATTTCATTTTAATCAAGCAATATTTGAAGAGCTGTGTGTGGCTCGTGGCTACCACGTCGGACAGCATAGCGGTTTCTCTCACCAGAAAAATATACATACGTAACACACAAAATGGTACATTTAGTCTCCGGGGACTTTTGGGGCCCCTGGAACTCGGGCCATCAACCTGTGCAGAGAGGGGGGTCATTGTGCCAGAAACTGAGCCTGAGAAAACTTGCTGGATGGTTAGACATAAAACACAGCTGCAGGCTGTGTTAGACATAAAACACAGCTGCAGTTAGTGAGGAGACCAACTTGTCTCGGTTTGCCTAGGACTGTCCCAGTTTTAGCACTGAAAATCCCATGTGCCGGGAAAACCATGGTGCGGGGCAAACTGGGACCATTGGTCACCTTGGCTGGCTGCCCCAGCCAAAACAGAAAGGCAGTGGGGCTGAGGAATTCTCAGTGGCTATTTCAGGGGCAAGTGACTCCACCCCGAGAGAATCATCCCTGTCCCGTCCCCTCCTCCTCATTCCCCAGCCTGCCTCTGAGAGTGCCCCCCCATAGTTTGCACGCTCCCCAACCATGCCTCCTGTCCGGTGGCCCTGCAGAGCTGCTGGTGACAGAGGCGGCCCACGTGCGCATGCTCCGGGTGCTATATGACCTCTTCTACCAGCCCATGGCGGATGGGGGCTTCTTCTCCCTGGAGGAGCTACAGAACATCTTCCCCAGCCTGGACGAGCTCATCGAGGTGCATTGTGAGTGCAGGGCTGTGGCCCTACGTCCCACTGCCAGCTCTCTCCTTCGTTGCCTTGACGACAAACCCTGGAGCCTGGTCTCATGGGCAGCCTCTGTTCCAGCTCTGGGGACGACCCCACCCCAGAACCCCAGAGCTCACATTCTAGGGACACATCATCAACAAGCACGTGGTGTGGGGAGTGAGGGGGGGACAGGCCCACCGGCCCCATGGATCAGACACACCCACCTGCAGCCCGACACCCCCCGCCACCAGCTCCCGACCAGCTCTGCATCCAGTCTCACGGGCCCTGACAGCACCCCCTTTCCTCTCTGCTCCCCGCAGCCCTGTTCCTTGATCGCCTGATGAAGCGGAGGCAGGACAGTGGCTACCTCATTGAGGAGATCGGAGATGTGCTGCTGGCCCAGGTGAGGGTGCCCAGCCTAGGGCCACCCCCTTCCCCTCACCCCGCCCCCCGCTCCTGGCTGGGGACCTGAAATCCAGGCCCCAGGAGACCAGGTCTCAAGCTTTCAACCCCTTCAAGACCCAGGGGTCTGGGCCCCTAACCTGTCCTCCTGTCTAGGCTGCCATCCCCACGTGAGGCCCCGCTCCCCCCAATCCCACCTGAGACACCCTCCCTGGCCTGAATCTTGCTGTAGTTTGATGGTACCGAGGGCTCCTGGTTCCAGAAAATCTCCTCCCGCTTCTGCAGCCGCCAGTCGTTTGCCTTAGAGCAGCTCAAAGCCAAACAGCGCAAGGAGCCTCGGTTCTGTGCCTTTGTGCAGGTGAGGCAGGGGTCTGGGCCCCAGGGTCCCAGGGGAGGGGGGCCGGCGTCCCGGTCCCCAAGGCCCGCCGCAGCAGAGCCGCCTCAGCACTGCCGCCCCCGCAGGAGGCCGAGAGCCGCCCCCGGTGCCGCCGCCTGCAGCTGAAGGACATGATCCCCACGGAGATGCAGCGTCTGACCAAGTACCCGCTGCTCCTGCAGAGCATCGGGCAGAACACAGGTAGCCGCAGGCGCTGCCCCATGCTGCTGGGCCTCTGCTCTCTTGTCTCTAACCTTGGTCTAGGGACTGGGAGCTTCCAGGGTTGGGGTTCACCGGGGCTGGTCTCCCCCTTGCCTGCAGAAGAGCTTGTGGAACGGGAGAAAGTGGAGCTGGCGGCTGAGTGCTGCAGGGAAATTCTGCACCACGTCAACCAAGCTGTGCGCGACATGGAGGACCTGTTGGTGAGCCTGGGCGGGGCCCCGGGCCAGGGCAGTGGGGCGCGCGCGTGTGCGGGAGCCCTGGCTTGACCCCCTCGGGGTCGCTGTGGGTCGGCCCCAACTCTTGGCTTGTCACAGTGACACTCCCTTCCCTTCCCTTCCCTGCCCCAGCGGCTCAAGGATTATCAGCGGCGCCTGGATTTGTCCCACCTGCGGCAGAGCAGCGACCCCATGCTGAGCGAGTTCAAGGTGGCCCTGCCCCCTGCCCACCTGCCCTCCCCTCTCCTCCCCTCCGCCCCACCCTGGGGATTCTCTGATAACACACCCTGGAAGCCAGAGGGGCCCCTCAACCCTGACCCCCTGCTCATTCCCAGCGGGGCAGCCCCTCCAGACCCCATGGTCATCCACACCTTCCCCTGCCCCGCCCTCGCCTTCACTGACCATCACTCCCTCCTGCCTCCAGAACCTGGACATCACCAAGAAGAGGCTGGTCCACGAGGGCCCGCTGACGTGGCGGGTGACGAGGGACAAGGCTGTGGGTGAGCGCCAGGGCTGCGGGCGGGGGGCCGCGGCACGGGGCTGCCAAGCGAGGGTGCTGAGCACGGGCCTCGCCCCCCTGCAGAAGTCCACGTCCTGCTGCTGGACGACCTCCTGCTGCTGCTTCAGCGCCAGGATGAGCGGCTGCTGCTCAAGTCGCACAGCCGGACGCTGACGCCCACGCCCGACGGCAAGACCATGCTGCGGCCGGTGCTGCGGCTCACCTCCGCCATGACCCGGGAGGTGGCCACTGGTGAGGCCCCGGGCGCGGCTGTCCCCGAGGCAGGGGAGGAGCCCTCCACAGAGCCCGGCCCGCGTGTTCTGCCCAAGGCCGAGGCTGTGAGAGGGGGGCCCTGGGCTGGGCACGGCCGGGGCCCCAGGCCGGTTGTGGATTTTACTGAGCGAGATGGGGAACTGCCCCAGGTTTTTGCACAGATGAGCAGCCAGTTCTAACTGGTATTTTGAAAAGACGCCCTGGCTGCCTCTTGGGGGTTGTAGGCAGCAGGGGTGGGAGCTGGGAGCCCAGTGAGGGGCCATGGTCAGGGGAGTGGTTCCAGGGGTCTCATAGGTAGAGCCAGACTGGGGGCTTGTTTCCTGATTAGGTGAGGGAGGGCTCCGGAGGGAGGCACCGGGGGCGGGGCGGGGGGGTGAGTTGAGTCGTGGGAGCCCCAAGGTGCCACCATGATGGGGGCCTTCCCCAGGTGCATGTTGGGGTGGCCTTGGCTTTGAGCCTCACCTCTCCCTCCCCCTGCAGATCACAAAGCCTTTTATGTCATTTTTACCTGGGACCAGGAGGCCCAGATATACGAGCTGGTGGCCCAGACCGTGTCGGAGCGGAAGAAGTGAGCAGCTCTGGGTTCCAAGAGTGGGTGGAGGAGGAGGAGGCCCAGGTCCCAGGTTCTCTGGGGACAGGGGGTGGGTGGGAGGTCCTGGCACGGGGTCTGGGGGCTCTGACTGCCCAGGGGCTGCCCTGTCTCCGCAGCTGGTGTGCCCTCATCACTGAGACCGCCGGATCCCTGAAGGTCCCTGCCCGCACCTCCCGACCCAAACACCGGCCCAGCCCCAGCAGGTGAGGGGGCCAGGGAGGCAAGTGGAGGGCAGGGGGCAGCTTCCCTCTGTGTCCCCATAACCTGAGCTCCAGCCCAGTCTCCACGTGCATGTGTGTGTCCGTGTGTATGTGTGTGTGTGTGTGCACGCGCGTGCCTGTGAAGGCGTGTACACGCGTGCGCCGACCCCACCACGGTCCATCTGTCTCCTATCCAGGCCTCTCTGTCTTCCACCAGCCCGGTCTCTCTGTCTCCCTGTCTCCCAGCCTTGACCTCTGTCTCTGTCTCCGGACCTCCCTGCCTCCCCACCTCTAGTTCTCTGTCCCCCTGCCCCTGCTGCCCACCAGGGCCAGGGCGGCGGGGTCAGCCAGCACTTGCTCCCCCCAGCACCCGTGAACCCCTGCTCAGCAGCTCTGAGAACGGCAACGGTGGCCGAGAGATGCCCCCGGCTGACGGTGAGCCTAGATAGAGGGGTGCCAAGTGGGGGTGGGGTGTCCACAGGAAGCCCAGCAGGATCTGAGTCCCCTGCCTGCTCCCCGACCCAGGCCGGATGGAGAGAATCTTCAGCGCCCTCCTGCCCTTCTGCAGACCAGGCCCTGAGGGCCAGCTCGCCGCCAAGGCCCTTCAGAAAGGTAGCTCAGCCCCACCCCCGCAGGGCTGCCGCCAGCCGGAACAGTGCTTTCCAACCTGCCGTATGGCCAGCCGCCAGAAACAAATGCACCAAATCCACCTCCTGCATGGCCCCACCCTGCACCACTGTCCTTGGTGGCCCCAAGCCCCTCTTTTGCAGCCCCGCCCCTTCCTTAACCTTCAGTTTAGCCTCTCCCTGGACCCATCTCCGTCCTCGGTGCCCTCCGCCCCGCCCCCACCCTAGCCCCAGCCTCACCTCTGCACCCCTTTTTGCAGCCCCCAGCCCCTTCTGCGGGTCTGGCCAACCGGAAGCTCACTCCTACCCGCAGGCCCCTGGCCTCTGTCCCACCCCTCCCCTCCCACCCATCCCAGCCCGAGCCCTGCCTCTGACTTTGTCCCCTTGCCCCTGTCCAGTGCTGTCCCTGAAGCAGCTCCTGCTCCCCTCGGAGGAAGACAGCGGGGTGGGGCCGCCGCTCGAAGGCGATGGAGTCCCAGGGGGCGGCCCCCCAAGCCCAGCACAGCCCCAGGAAATTCGGGAGGAACTGCTCAGCCTGGAGGAGACCATTAAACAGCTGGAGGTGGTGGCCTTGGGGTGGGTGGGGAGGAGGGGCTGACTCAGTGGGGGACCCCTCTCATTGACGACCCCCCAACCAGGAGGTGGAGGAGGAGTTTTGCCGCCTGAGACTCCTCCTGTCTCCGCTCGGGGAGAGCACTGTCCCCCAGTCTGGCTGTACCTGAGGCCCCCTGCCCCAGGCAGGTGAGTGGGGGACTGGGGGAGCCAGGCACTGCCTGGGGAGGAGGGACCAGAGTGGCTCCCTCAGGCACTCGCCGCTCCACAGCCCCTTCCATCTCTCTCCCTCTGTCTTTGACTTTTCCATCTCCCCACTCTGCCTCCTGCCTCCATCTGTCCGGCTCTGTCAGTTTCTGTTTCTCTGGCTCTTTTGTGCTCCTTCCCCACCCTCCCTTTCTCCCTGGCTGTTTCTCTCTCCATCTCTCTCCTCTTTCTCTCCATCTCTCTTCCCATCTCCATCTCCCTTCTTCTCCTCCATCTCCCCCTCCCCCCAGGCCTTTCCGCAAGAAGGAGAGGGCCACCCGCCACTGCACAGCGCAGCATCTCCAACCCCAAGGGCCTGAGGAGAGTGAGCCGGGCTGCCAGGGCCACGCCTAGGGGGGCCCAGCTGGGATCACTGCCCCCCGAACCTCCCACTGGCCTCGGCCTTCTCTCCCTCCTGCTTGGGGGACTCAGGGCTTCATTCCATGGGGACACCATCTGGCCCCCATTCCTGGGCCATCTCAGTATTGCCCGGGGGGGGCCAGCCCCCACCCCCAAGTGCCTTTGCTCTGTTTTTATACCCTGAATTGGAGGTTTATTTTTTAATATATATTATCTAAGGAGAGGTGTGTGTTTGTGAGGGCGGGCAAGGGCCCGGGCACGGTGTCTGGAACCCTCCACAACTGTCTGGCATCACTTCCTGCGTCTGTCCTACCCCGTCGCCTCTGTGCCTTTTGCCTTTCTCCAGTTGTTCATTCATTCGTCCCTGTGTCTTGACAGTGACCCCCCCAGGCCCCCCCCCAACACCCCTCCCAGCTCCCACCCCCGAGCCCCCTGGTCACCCACGACGACGCTGGGCGCCCTGCATCTCACACTTCTTTCTGTTCTTTTATTTTTGTAGTAAACTCTCTGGAGGTCGCTGGTGGGGGTCATGGGGTGGGGGGCCCCCCTGGGTGGGGGCTGGGGGCGGGGTTATTGCTCTGAGCTCCCTGTCCCCAGGGGGCCTGTGATGGAGGCGGGGGCATCAGGACTGAGGCCGGCACAGGGGGAGACACGGCCGCACGAACACTCAGGTCACAGCACAGGGGCAGGTGGGCAGGGAAGGCTGGGCGCCGTATTGCACTTTGGGAGTGGGCCAGGCGGGGACCCCCTCAAACTGGAGCCTGGGGAGGAGGCTGGAGGCCATCGTGTCCCCTCCCCTCTCTGGAGGGGGAGGTGAGACCCCCAGTCTGGGGCTGGGGAAGAAGACTGGGGCCGCCGTGAGCCTGGGCCTGGGAGGGGCCGAAGGCTGGTCCCCGGCCTCAGGCAGGACATCGAGAGCAGACCAGACAACGGAAGAGGCTGTGCGAGTGGCCACCCTGGTCCCCGCCCTGGCAGAATCCATCACCCCGCACCGGCTCAGCTGCCGACCCCCCCTTTGCCCGCCTTGGCCTTGGGGGGCGCGGGGAGGCCCTCGTCGCCCTCGCTGTCAGAGCTGCAGCCGCTGACGTCGGTAATCTCCAGCTCCGAGTCGCTGTCTTCCTTCCCCCCCAGCGCGGCCTCTGGGCCCCCAGCCCTCGGCAGTGCCAGGCGAGGGGCTGCTGCCAGGCCCGAGGGGCGCTCGGGGCCCAGGCCCTCCGCGGTGGCAGCCAGCAGGGGCGCAGCGGTGGGGCTTCCCCCTGCCCCTGCTGAGGGCAGGTGGCCCAGGGAACTGGCCAGAGGGTTGGGGTAGAAGTGGGGGGGGTAGAGAGGCGGGGGCAGCTTGGGGAAGGGGCTGGTGAGGTACGGGCTAAAGTTCCAGGGGTGCTCTGGGAAGGCGCGGCCGAAGGGACCCAGCAGGCCGGGGGGCTTGGAATAGCCAGTGGCACCTGGTTGGGGGGGGGGAACCAGGGTGGCGTTCAGGCTGGGCCACTCTGCCCCACTATCAGGGCTGGCTGCCGGGGCCTTAGTAAAGGGTGCCACCTCCCTGCCGTATTCCACCCGAGTCTCCCACTGTCCTCGCACGTGGGATCTCCCCACCCTCACGTGGCTTCCCCCCCCCGTCTCTACCTCCCCACCTGTCTCCCATTCATTTAGCGCCCCCAGAAAACCCTTCTCGGCCTGTCCCCCTCTCCAGCTTCCCTCCTCCCTGCCTCACCTCACATCCTCTGACTTTTAAACACACACGCGCGCACGCACACATACACACAGCCTCGACACGTGTGCGCGTGTGCGCGCGCACACACACACACACACACACACACACAGCCTTGCCCAGAGCCTCCTTCCTGCATCCTGTCTCCTCCCCCATCTTTGCCCTCACACAGCCCTCCCCGGCACAGCTGGACCCCAGGCCCTTACCAGAGCCCAGCAACGGGAAAGGGCTGTCCAGACGCAGTTTGTCTGTCTCGGGGGTGAACAGGGGCGCCCGGGCCCCCGGCTCTCCCAGGCGTGGGGCAGAGAACAGGGTCTGCAGGGTCTGGAGAGGGAGGGGAGGGAGTGGGTGCCACTCAGACTGGTTGCCCCCTCCCCAGGGGGTTCATGGCACTAAGCACCTCGCTCTGGGATCCCAGGATCCTGACTCACCTCGGGGGTGAGGGGAGGAGCATCTGGCCCAGGGGCTCCCCCGAAGGGACCAGGGGTCAGCAAGAGTGGAGCGCCCGTGGTGGCTGCTGCCACGTCCAACAGTGGGTAATTGACAAGCACGACTTTGCTGAAGTTGAACTTGTAGGTGAACCTCTTCCCTTTGGTCTTGTGGAGAATCCGCTTGTTGTAGTAGTAGCTGTGGACGGAAGGAGGACGCTGATGCTGGGGGCGGGACCCAGGGAGGTGAAGGCAGGGCCCCTAACACGTGCTCTGTGCCCGGCACAGAGCACAACGACTTGGGGAAACTGAGGCTCGCAGAAATCCTTTGGCCAAGGCCACAGGGCAAGGAAGGGGTGAGGCAGGGGCTGGGATCCTGGCCTGGGTGGCTCCAAAGCCCAGGGCTCCGGTCCTCCCTTCGTGCCTTCCTTTCACGCACAAGTAGGTACTTACAGTAGCTACAGGTGCAGAGCCCTGTGTGCTGGGATCCGACAGGATTCTGCCCCAGGAAGTTGAGGGAAAGCCCCCAGGGGGCAGGGGCCCAGAGGGACAGTGAGGGGAGAAGGGCGAGGTGGGAGTGGGAGTCCCGGCCCCCAGCCCCTCCTCACCGCAGGGCCCGGCTCAGCTTGTCATAATTCATGTGGGGCTTGCACTTTCGGATGCCCCAGAGCCGAGCCACCTCGTCGGGGTCCTTGATGACGAATTCCCCGTAGTCCCCCTGCCAGGCGATGACACCCTGGTACTCCTCCTTCTGCAGCAGCTCCAGGATAAAGTGCCACAGCTGGATCTGCCTCGAGCCGGGGGACGACTCCGGCTTGTAGGCCCAATCCGGGAAGGCAAACCCTGGGGACAGGAGGCAGGGGTGCGGCCCCGGGTCAGGGCGCCAAGTCCGGGGCTCTGGGTCCTCCTTGGATTCAGGAGCCAGGAGGCATCCAGCCCTCCCCTGACTCCCGGTCTCTGATGAGCAGTCACCCAGCCTCAGGCATGTTTAGGGACCCGATTCCCGCTCTTCACGCCCCAAGTGGTGTCTAGTCCCCAAACTGTCCAAATAGAGGGAGAGAACTCATCCAGGGACACTGGGTTGGCAGTTCCAGCCTGATCCCCTACCTTTGCACAACTTGGGCAGAGGGTGGGAGGGAAGGACCAGTTTCCTGCATTCTTGACTGTGGGGATGAACTGGGAGGGGCTTGCAGGGAAGGGCACGCCCTCCACAGCATTCTCCCTGCAGCCCCCCAGGCTGGCCCTGCCCCCGGAGGGCTCTGGTCTGAGAGACCCTGATTCCTGCTGTTCCCCCTCCCTGTCTCCTGTCCATCTCTCCCTGAACTTCCCTCCCCCCACCGCCCCAGCTGACCTCACCCTGGCACGTCCAGGCTGGGCCTGTGTACCTGTGTGTCTCTGCACCTGTCCATGAATTTATACCTTTCACGTCCCTGTGTCCCCTCCCTGCATCCATGCTACATTGGTCTGAGAGCAGTGAGTGTCTGCGGATGCCCACAGCACACAGCCTCTCACAGACGTCCACTCACCCTCGAGGGACCCCCAGCTGTACCAGGGGACACAGATGCACCAGAGTGCCAGGGACACAGATGCACCAGAGTGCCACACTCCTGCTGGGACATGACACACCACCCACCATGTGCCGCCAAGGTGGACACTCCGGATACAGAGCATTGCACACCCATCCCAGCACACGCAACAGCACGTCTCGGGCCCCTCAGCACTGGGATCCACTAACAGCACGACTGTGATGAGAGACACGCGGGACCCCAAAGGGCCAAATGAAACACTGTGGTGGAGACAGTGCAGCATCAAGACGCATGTGTCAACCTGACAGGCACACCCTGGGTGACACCATGACAGTAGAACAGCCTCCCAACCCCCAGCCCCACAGGCACCCAAGTCTTAACACCCACAGCTCAGCGCTGTGTGTCTCATGCTCAGGTGGGCGTCCTGCGCCCCATGTCCAGACACCCAGATGCTAGGTGGAGACAGGAGGGGCTTGCCCACCCCTAAATCTCACCTCCCATCCACAAGGCCTCAGGCCCTGCGTCCTGCTTCTCCTATGCCATATCCTCTGTCCCCTTCCCCCTCCTCAGAGACCCCAGAACCAGGCATGAAAACAGGAGGCAGAATTAGCCTATAAGAAGCTGAGAACCGTGCAAGAAAGGGAAGGAGGTTGGTGAGGGAGGGCACTCTGAGCTGGCAGACCATTTGTATCCACTTGCTGTGTGGCCCTGGGCAGTTCCTTGCCCTCTCTGGCTTATTAGAATTTCAGGGATGGGAGGCAAGGAGGAGCAGGGTCGCATCAAGGCTGCCTGGTATCTAAAAATGGGAAATACGGCCTCCCTGCCTGAGGCTGGAGAAGGCCAGGCAGTTTCCTCCCTGAAGGGAGGATTTTTCTGTCAACTCCATCTGGGGTCTTTCTCACCTAAGAAGACAGGGCTCAATCAACACGCGACCTCTGGCCCATTCCACACCCAGAACACGTCCCGGGGGGAAGTGGCTGTATCACAGACACACCCACACGACCCCAAAGATGACAACGCACAACTGGCCACACACATGTAGACACACAGCGCAGCCCGGAAACGCCACCTGTCCATCGCGCGTCCTCAGATGTGCTGTACGTGCTGACACGCACACACAACGAGAGGGAGGACCCGCAACCTCGGCACACAGACACACACACGTCAAGACACACACACGTCAAGACACGCAGCCCCCGATATCCAGCTACACTCAGGGACACACAGGTGCAAGAACCACCTCCACACACCCCAAACACAGACACAGCCCCCGACACAGAGGCCTGGGGAGCACCCACCCCTGCAGCCCGAAACGCACCAAGCCATCCGTTCCGTTTGGAATGCCACACACCACGAAAGGAGCAGCCAGAGGCTCTTCAGCCACCGAGGCAGGGACACACACGGCGGCGAGCTGGCAGACACCCCCAACCCTGAAATGCAGCCACTCAAAGTCCCAAAGACACACAACACGCCCAGCCCAGAGACACTCGGGTAGCCTCGGACGCACACAGACAAGCAGGCACACCAGCTCAACGAAGAGGCGAACGCACACTTTTCCAGTGTGACCCCTTCTTCCGGAAACCCTGAAGGGTGACACAGAGACACACTCCAAGACCCCAAATAACCAGGCACCAAGTCTCCTCTCTTCTCCTCTCTCTGTCTCTCTCTCATTGTGGGGCGTGCCCACATCCCTGCTCTGGTCATCCACTTCCAAGCATGCCGTCCTCTCTCCCAGGCTCCGGCTGGTTTGGCCACATCTCTGTGTCCCCCTGCCTGGGTCATCCAGTCTGTCCACTTGTCTACCAGCGCCTAGCCTAGTGCCCCCTCTCGTCCCCGTCCCTGCCCCATCAGTGCCCGTCTCTCTCCAGTCTCCCTGCTTCTCTTTGACCGCAGGTCCTGGGTGGGAGCAGACTGCAGCCAGCCGAGACCCCAGGTCCTCAGGCCCCAGGTTCCTTGTCCCTCTCCAACCTCCACACCTCACCTGCCCTCCAAAAGACGCTCGAGTCCCAGCAGGCAGGTGGCAGGGACACCTAGCTGTGAAGTTTTTAGCCAAGTTTTTCATGAAGGGGTTGGATTCAGGCGACTCTGACTAAGACCCGGGGAGGTGGAAGGAAGAGAGTGAGAGATGCAGAAAGGCGGGGCTGGCTTGCTGGGAAGGCCCGAGGGCTAGGGAAGGGGTGGGGGAGGTCCAGGCCAGTTACCAGGGGTCCAGAGAGCCGGCAGGGCAGGCGGGGCGAAGAGAAGGTCGGAGACGCAGCTGCAGTCCATGGTGGAGCTGGCCCTGCAGAGAGGCCAGACAGACAGACGCGTGAGGACGGGGTGGAGCAGGCGGGAGAGACAGACACTGCCCCTCCACCCAGGTCCCAGCCAGCCTGGTGCCCGCTGCCCTCGCCCCCTACATCCCGCCCCGCCTGCCTGCCTCCTCCAGCGGGCACCCCTCTGCCTGCTGGTCCCCCGGGTTCCCGGCCCTGTGCCCTGTCCTTCCCTCCCAGCCGGTCCTCCCAACCAGTCCTCCTGCCGGCAGCCTCCCCTTCCTCTGCGCCCCATCACTAAGCAGGGGCTCCCAGCCTCCCTCCTCGCTCCTCACCACTCACTCACTCACTCACTCACTCACACTCGCTGGCTCTCGCCACCCGCCCGCCCCGCACCGTCTCTGCCGCGGTCTCTCCATCCCTCGTCTCTCGCCTGACCTCTCAGGGTCCGTCTCTGCGTCTCTGGGTCTCCCTCTGTCTCTCTCTGTGGCTGCCCCAAGTCTATCCCACTGCCAACCTCCTCGCCCCACCCCGCCCCTCCCGGCTGAGCCCCCGGCTGCCTCATCCAGCTCCCGCGCTGCCCGGAGCTCTCATCTGTCGGCCCAGAGCCGGCCAGCACCCGCGGCCGTCCCGACGACAGGCTGGGAGGGGGCAGGCCCGGCCCCTGCCCGCCCTGCCCTCTGCCACACCCACCCCGCAGAGCGGGGGGCCCCCAGCGCCCGCATAAGTGCTCCCACAGATGCCCCTCCTTAAACCTGCAGCTCCCCTCAGACCCCGACCACTTGGGCCTGCTTCCCCGGCAGGCAGCCCCCCTCAGCCACCCCTTCCCCTTAGACCTGCCTCCCTGCCCCAGACACCCCTTCCCCTTAGACCTGCCTCCCCCCCGGACACCCCTTCCCCTTAGACCTGCCTCCTCAGACACCCCTTCCCCTTAGACCTTCCTCCCCAGACACCCCTTCCCCTTAGACCTGCCTCCCCCCTAGACACTCCTTCCCCTTAGACCTGCCTCCCCCCCAGACACTCCTTCCCCTTAGACCTTCCTCCCCCCTAGACACTCCTTCCCCTTAGACCTGCCTCTCCCCTAGACACCCCTTCCCCTTAGACCTGCCTCCCCCCCAGACACCCCTTCCCCATAGACCTGCCTCCCCCCTAGACACCCCTTCCCCTTAGACCTGCCTCCCCCCTCAGACACCCCTTCCCCTTAGACCTGCCTCCTCAGACACCCCTTCCCCTGAGAGCTGCCTCCCCCCCAGACACCCCTTCCCCTTAGACCTGCCTCCTCAGACACCCCTTCCCCTTAGACCTTCCTCCTCAGACACCCCTTCCCCTTAGACCTGCCTCCCCCCCAGACACCCCTTCCCCTTAGACCTGCCTCCTCAGACACCCCTTCCCCTTAGACCTGCCTCCTCAGACACCCCTTCCCCTTAGACCTGCCTCCCCAGACACCCCTTCCCCTTAGACCTGCCTCCCCCCCAAGACACCCCTTCCCCTTAGACCTGCCTCCCCCCTCAGATACCTCTTCCCCCTTAGATCTGCCTCCCCCTCCAGACAGCCCCCCTCAGACACCCCTTGGATCTGGCTCCCCGCCACCGCAACAGGTCCCCCCCTTTCAGATCCCCACTCCCTCGGACACCCCTCTCCTCAGGTACCTAATTCTCCTGAGATACCCCATCCCCTGCCCATCCCTGTCTCTCAGACCCTTTCCCCTTTCTGTCAGCCCTCTGCCTCAGATACCCCACCACCCAGACCCCACCCTCGGTCACCCACACCCTCAGACATCTGCTCCTGTCAGAGGCCCATCCCAGACACCCCAACCCCCAGGTCCTTCTGCCTCTCACCACTCCACCCCGCCAGACCCCACCTCTCAGAGGGCACGCTTTCCTCAGCCTCCCTCCTTTAGACACAAGCCCCTCAGATACCCACCCACCCCTCCCCGTCACACACTCTTAAACACACCATCCCTCTCCCACGTCCGGCTGCTCAGACGATCCCACACACCTCAGAAACCCACACACACTGTTCCCCCGTAAACCCCACCCGACCGCTTGGACACCAGAGGAGACTTGTCAGCCCACTTGCCCTCAGACTTGTCCAGTCTCCCACGGCCGCCCTCACCCCAGCCCCGTGTCTACTGAGGCTTCTCCCCCTCGCTCCCTCCAGCACTCAGACCCCTCCCGGGGGCAGCCCCTCCCCTCTCTGCTCCCACACCCCCATCTCACCCCAGCTCCCCAACTTTCTCTGTTTATCTCCCTCCCTGTCTCTCTCTCCCTCTTTGTCTCTCTTTTCCCTTCTCTGTCTCCTCCCACTATCTCTTTTCCATTTTTCTGTCTCTCTCCTCCCTCTTTCCTTGTCTCCCCTCAACCTGGGGTGTCTCTCCCCATCTTTCCCCACTCAGCTCTCTCCCCCTGTCTGTCTCTCTCTGTCTCTCTCCCTCCATCATTCAGTATTTTCCTGCTTCTCTGTCTTCCACGTCTGCTCCCCCATCTCTTTCCAGGTCTGTCCCTCCCTGTCCCCCATCCCTTCTCTTGTCTCTTCCCCCCCCCCCCCCCCCCGTCTCCCCAGGTCCTGCATCTCTCACTCCATCTGTCTCTTTTCCTCCCTTCTCTCCCCTCTCTAACTCTCTCCGTCTCTCTGCCCCCACCTCTCTCCCCATCTCCCTCTATCCCCCAACTCCCCACACCTCGCCCCGTCCACCTCTCTCCCACCTCCCTAGCTCTCCCTGCCTCTCCGGGCCCCCCTCCCTCCTGCCTCCGCACCCCCCCGCCCCCACCCCCTATTGGCCCCTCTCATTTCCGTGTTGGTTTTGATTTCTCTTCCCGACGCTTTCAACTCCCCGCCGCCTCCTCCGGACACGTTATAACGAGGAGCCGTGGGATCGGCGCTCCGGGCCCTGCTCCCACGCTCCCCCTTCGTCTCTCTCTCGTTCGCATCTCTGCCATCTCGAGGTCTCTGCCTGCCTCTTCTCCCGTCTCTGTCCCCCACCCCGTGTCCTGTCAGGCCCACGGGGACTGGCCCCCACCCCCTCTGGTTCTGTCCCCTTCCCTGCATGTCTGCCCTGATTGTCCGGGGTGCAGCACCGCATCTCTGGGTCCCCATGTCTCTCCGTCCCTGGGTCCTCACATCTCTCCGTCTCCACACCACCCTGTTTTTATGTCTCTGGGTCTCCACATCTCTCCTCCCAACATCCCTGTCTCCATGTCTCTCTGTCTCTGTCTCCCCATCTCTGCATCTCTGTTTCTGTCCCAGCAACCGTCTCTTGGGGCCCCTTTGATCTCGCCCTGCCCCTGGCGCCCCCCTGGCCCCATTGATCGCAGATCGACCGATGGGGGGAGCAGGGCCTGCGGGGCCAGGGCTGCGGCCCTGGCAGGGGCCTGGCAGGATGGCCGGACAGACAGACAGACACACAGCCCCAGTGGCTGCAGAGGGGGAGCTGCCACAACCCCGCCCCTCCCAGCCAGTCCGCGCGGGCGGATGGGGACTCCGGGCAAGCTTTAATTTTTAATTTTATTTTGCTTCCTCCATACCCCCCGCCCCCCATCTCCACCGCCCGCAGCCATGGCACCGAATATGTGTGTGTGCGCGTGTGCGTGTGCGCGCAGCAGTGTGGAGAGGGGCTGGGCGGGCGAGAGCTGCCTTCCTCCTCTCCCTGCCAAGCAGCTACACAGACCCACATGCCAACCCAGGCACACGCACCACACTGCCACAGCTCAACAAAGTGACACACACCACACTGGCACACACAACACACAGCACGAAGATGTGTGATGCACATGTCCACAAACTCATACACATCAAGACTGTCACAACTGACGCACATCACACAGACCCACACAGCAACCCAGGCACACATACCACCGTGTTACACACAACAGACAGACATGCATGTCAAAACAGTCACACACACCTCATCATGGTCATAGACATCAACCCAGAGACAGACACACAATTATACACAGATATGCACAAGACACACAGCAATTCAGTCCCATACAGAAACAAAGACATACAATCATAAATCATAGACAGACACACACTAACATAGACACACTATCATACACCAAGGCTCACAATCAAATACAGACACAGAGACCTACAATCACACACTGACACAGTGCCACACAGAAACAGGGACACACCCAGGCACACACGGCAGCACAGCCAAGCCAGTCACACACAAGTGACACGAGAGCACACAGAGTCACACAGACAAGCACCCTGCGTGCACACATGCTCATCATGCAAGGAGACAGAGGCACACACACCACACCAACACAGCCAGCCACCGCAAGGCCACAGACACACGCGGCCTCACACACACACACACACACACACAGACCCACAGCCCAACTGGGTGGGGTGGTCACTCAGAGATAACCCCACCCTGGGGTCCCGCTGCTCCTGCCATCATCTGTCCAGCTGTCTGTCCATCCACCCATCTGTGGATGTCCCAAGCCAGCCCCTGCCCCTGCGTGTGCACGTGTGTGAGGCGTGCACTGGCCCAGGCCTGCCTCTGCTGCTATCTCACTAGAGACAGATCCCAGCCTCTCTCAGGCCTGCTGGGTGTCAGTGTCTCTCTCTGTCTCTCTCTCTCTCTCTCAGGGTCTTTGTGGCCCCATCTCTCTGTCTACCTCTATCTCCAAATATCTCCATCTCTGAGTGTCTCTGTTTCTTGTCTCTGTCTCTGGGTGTCTCTGTCTCTCCCTGTCTCTGTCCCTCTCTGTCTCTCCCCATCTCTCTTTGCCTCTGTCTCCTCACCCCCCCATCACCCCGGCCCCCTGGGCTGGGGTTTAACCAGTTGTTTTGATTTCTCTAAGCTGCTCTGGCTGCCTCGGGAGCCGCCTCGGGCCTCACACCCTCACCCCAGCCCCTTCATCCCTCACCCAGCACCGCCCCCCGCCTCCCCTTAACACAATCTGCACAAGTGGAATGAAAATTGATTTTTTTTTTAAATTTCATATCTTCTCTGGGGCTCTGTCTAAAGAGGAGAGAGACGCGGCCCAAGACCCTTCTCCCTCGGCCCCCTGCACGCACACGCGCACACACCCCGACAGGCACACACATCACACCCGGACACACACACACACACACACACCAACACTCCATCTGCACCCACCCTGGGGACACACACCTCCCTACACCACACGCCTGTGTAGGACACACCTGTGCGCACAGTAGAGACACATAGCAGACCCAGGTGCATGCACCCACTCTCTCTGGACACACACCACACACACCGTGTCCCACCTGGGTGCACACAGCCGGATGCCTGCCGTCACACAGTATATTAGCACGTGCTCACCGCACACCTGTCCGTACAGATTATGCCACGTCCATGCATACACAAACCTAGGCTCAAGGACCTCCCATCGCTGGCACCAATGAGACCCCCGTGGCTGTCCTGGGGAGGACGGGGTCAGGAGGGTGACAGGGGCTCTCCTGCCCGGACTTGCCCCACACTCCCCAGGTCACCCGCTCCTACCCCGGCCCACACCCACCAAATGCTCCGGCCTGACCCTGGGCAGGGGTGTCTTTGTGCGTACACACACACACACACACACACACACACACACACACCTCTCACTACTTCTCTCAAGGCCACACAGTGTCATCCCCACAACAGGCTGGCTCATCCCCACACAAAACACAGGCAGGGAAACACACAGGCACGCGTGACACACACACAGTGGTACCACACACAGGCCGATGTTCACACGACACCAGAGCCTCAGCCCCACGCAGCGCCGGGCATCGGTTCACACAGTAGTACACACATATACCATCCAACAGTCACACGTGACTACACAACCACACACACACAGCCTTCGACACCCTTCATGGCTGGTCACACATAGTATGTCACTTAATTGTCATGCACTGGTACTCCTTATCCAGCTCGTTACATCCAGCCTCCCAAAATGACTGCGAGCACACACACACACACACACACACACACACACACACACCCCCCGTACATGTCTGATCCCAGACTCAGACACAAGCCCACAGGCTCAGACACACAACAGCACCCCCTTAACGAAAAGGCATTGCCGCACACACTCACTCACACAGCCAATCTTTGACGCAGAGATTTGCGGGGATTTTTGTGACCACGTCCACAGCTATTCCTTTGCCGTGTTCCTCACACGCACACTCACCAGCCTGGCTCCTGGGGTCCCACCTGGGTGGCACTCTCGGTCCTTCCACCCCGTCTCCCTTGGGCTATTAAGCCTTCTCATCTCCTGGCCCTCAGAGATGTGGGCTGTCCTGTCCTGGTCACTCAGACACACGGCGTGGCCACCTGACTCGGAAACTCCACACACGGCAACAGGCCCAAAGTTCTGGGGCAGTTACACACCAGAGAGCTGAGCATCACACCCAAGTCACACACACGCTCACAAACACGACACGCGTGGCTTAATTCAATCCCAAGTTCTCACGCACGCGCGGTCACTGTGCCCAGGAACACACACATGTCCACACGTCACACTTATACGTGCTGCAACACAATCACACAGTCCCACAACCAAGCCCCCCCCCACCACACTGTCACACACCACAGACACACACAGTCCAGACAGCTTGCACACATGCACAATGTGCACACGAAGCCAGGGAGGGATGGAGACCTCACACCCACCCTCGCCCTGTCTCTCCCTCTAGCTGGTGTCTCTGTCTGGGGCGGTGTGTGTCTCTGTGGGTCTCTGTCTCTCTCCCCGAGCCCCAGCCTCTGCATGGATGTCCCTGGGGCTGTGGCCAGCACGCGGAACGGTGTCATTGGGGGGGGCTGGCGAGGGAGCGTCCCCGGGGAGGTGGGAGCCGCAGTGCCACGCACCCCGCCTACCAAACAGCACTGGGGGAAGGGAGAGGGAGGGAGGTGCAGCAACCGCAGATGGACCCGGAGCCCAGGCTGCTCCCCCACCCCGCCCCTCCCCTCGGAGACCCAGAGAGATGGAGGCAGTGCAGGGGTGGGGGGAGACAGAGAGCCGGAGAGACACCCACAGAGGGAGAGAGACAGAGACAGAGAGACAGAGTGATGGGGAGAGGGAGACAGAGAAGAGGGAAGCAGCACAGAGCAGGAAATAGATGGGAACAGACATGGGAGAGACCCAGAGAAAAGATGGGAGGCCAGAGAGAGTCCCACAAAGACAGAGAGGGAGCGAGAAGCAAAGAGAGAGACAGAGAGACAGGGACAGGGCGGGAGATCGAGTTAGGGAAACCCAGGAAAGGGGAGTGAGTCAGAGAGGCTTCACAAAGTGAATTAGAGCTGGAGGTCACGGGGAGAGAGCTGCCGGGAGGAGAGACCCCGGGTCAGGGAGGAAGGAGAGGAGGGGGCAGAGATGCGGAAAATTGAGGGATTAGGGCAGAGGCAAAGGAGAGGATGAGGGAGAGCTGCGGGGAGCTGCAGGGCAGAGGCCCGAGCCACAGGAAAGTGAATCCGTCAGCTGGCCCAGGCAGATCCCAAGTGCGGGTTCACAGCCACCTTGACACCCACCCTGGCCCTTCTGCGGTCCTGGGGGGGGGGTGAGTCAGTGTCCCCGCGGGGCCTGACCTAGCTCCTGGCTGCCACCCCAACTCCAAAACCCACCCCTCCCCCTCCTCCTCCTCACCTCCACCTGCCCCAGCCCCAACCCCAGCTCCAACCCCTGCCTCATCCTGAACCCCACCCTCTTCCCAACACCAAGTGGATTCTCAACTGCAGCTGTCTCCCTGTCCCATCCTCACACCCCAGGCCCTGCCCCACTGCCTGGGCTGGACCTTTTGGCCCCTTGCCCTCTACCAGCGACAGTGACAGACGTGTAGGGGCAATGACCTCGATTTGGTGGTGCTGGAGAGGGGGGTGGAGGGACAGGAAACCGAAGGCAAGTGTGATCAGCCAGTCCCAGGAGCCAAGAGACCACGAGAGCCCCTCTGGACTGTACTGGCCAAGGGGCAGCGATGCTGTGTGTCCTGGTCATGGGGCTGGGCACCAAGTATGTGCTCAGGAAATACTGTTAAAATGGAACTCAGGCTAAAGGGAGGAAGGCAGGGAAACAGAGACAGAGAGATGGTGAGTCAAGGGACAGAAAGGCAGAGACCCAGGGACTGAGATGGAGGTGGGGAGGCAAGACCTGGGGCGAGGGGGCAGAGAGGTGGGGGACGAAGGGCAGGACGGAGGGCAGGAACCCCGTGCCTGGAGCCAGGTGTGGGGCCTGGGCTGGCTGGAACTGGGTGCCTGGGCTTCAGGGATCCCACAAGGGCCAGAGAAGGGCCAGAGAAAGGCCAGAGAAGGGCCAGGGTCCGGCTGGGCTGGGGGAGGCTCGGGGCTCCAGGGGCATCGCGCGGTGCTAATTCAGCGCCATCGATCAGACGGGATGAGAGCAATAAATTATTGTGACAAGATGCAATCCTGGCCCGCGCACTGCCGCCGAAGCGGATCGATCTCTGTCCCCAGCCCCACACCGGGTCCCATGCCCAGGCCTCAGCCGGCCAGGATGCTTCTGCCCACGTCTCTCTCCATTCCCCCCACCACACACGCTTCCACTGACAGCCGGGTGGGGCTGCAGCCCTGGGAAAGAGACAAGAACAGAGAGGGACCCACGGAGGGAAGGTTGGCCCCTATCTGCCCCGAGTCCTCTCACTTCCCTCCGCATCCCATCCTTACTACAACCTGGGAGGTAGCAACTGTCATGATGCCCATTTCACAGATGTGGAAACTGAGGCTCCGACAGGGTAAGTAACTTGGCCAAAGTCCCACAGGGGTGAGCGGTGATGCCTGGACTCAAATGCGGGTCAGTATAACTTCAAGCCCCCCAAGATTTCCACTGTCAGAGGGGAGGGCAAGGGACAGAGACAGAAGAGGAGGGAGGTGAAAGAGAGAGAATGAGACAGAGACAGAGAGTGCAGGACACTGAGAAACAGAGAGTCAGGGTGCTATAAAGAGATAGGGAGAGATACAGAGACACTGAGAGAGACAGAAATGGAGAAATACAGAGAAAAAAAAACAGGGAGGGAGAAAAAGAGACAGGACACAGAGAGACAGAGAGATTCAGATTCAGGGATAGGCAGATGGGGGGAGATGGGCAGACAGAGCAGGGATGGAGTAGAGAGAGGGGATAAAAGACAGGTGAGCAGATAGGAAACAGGAGCTGGGAAAGAGGTTCGAGATGAGTAGTTCCGGAGACCAAGGTGTATCTGGGGAGACAGGTGTGTGTTAGCAGGAGGCTGCTGGTTCCATGCAGCTTGGGGGGCAGGTGGGAGCCAGGATGAGGATGACAAGCTCGGCCCGGGGGAGTCAGTGTCAGAGAGAGACAGGTGTGCCAGCAGGGAGGTGGGGCATGTCCGAGGGCAGGAGTGGAGGGAGGATGTGAGGCTGGGGTGTAGGAAAGCTGGCAGGTGATTGGGAAGCAAATGATGCCAAAGTGACAAGGTGGACAGTGTCTATGGAAGAAGGCGGTCACCTGATAGGCAAGGGGCAAGGACTGGGGGCAAGGACACCTGGATGCCTGAAGTCAGATGGCCTCAGATGGATGCAAATCTCCAACATCTACCAGCTTCTGAGCCCAGAAATGACTCCATTTCTCTGGGTTCAGTTTCCTTCTTTGCAAAATGGGAATAAGGGTTAAGTGCCTGCCTCATAAGGGTCTTGTGAGGATGGAATGAGAGAATGGATATGAAGAACTGAGGACACCGCCTGTCACAGAGATGGGTTTAATCAGCAGTAGCCGGGGACATGTTAGGAGCAGGTGCTACTCGTGAGTGGTCCGTGACCCAGCAGCAGCAGAAGCAGCAGCAGCACCTGGAGCTTGTTAGAAATGCAGAGATTCAGGGTCCTCATCAGACCTGCTGCACCAGGATCTCTGTGGTCAGACTCAGGCCTCTGTGGTCCACAAGCACTCCAGATCTTTCCGATGCCTGCTGCAGTCTGAGAACCTCTGACTTAGGGGCTTCTGCGCGCTGCAGCGGGCAGGTGTGTGGTCGGCTGGGAACAGGTGTTTTATGTGTTTAACAAATGCTACAGTTGTTACTTATGCTCACTGAGAAAGGTGTTCCCTGAGGAGGTAGATGGCTGGTGACAGGTTCTATGAAAAGGGACAGGTCTTACTAGAGGGGAGCGGGCTGGAGACAGGTGTAGGCATCTGGAGGTTAGGCTCTAAAGGGGTGGGGGTGACAGGTTGTGTGGGCAGTGGTTGAGAGGGGTGGGGTGGGCGCACAGCATCTGAAAAAGCTACGAAGGAATGAGGGCTACGTGGATGTGGGGGGAGGAGAAGGCTAGAGGGGGACCCAGTGTTGGGTGTCAGGTGCACATCTGTGGGGCAGGAGTAGGAGTTCCTTTGGGGACAGGCTGGGGAGGCCAGGGGTATGGCAGAGACGCAGATGAAGAGATAAAGCAGAGAGAGATTAAGGAGGTGGCATGTGGAGGGCTCAGTACTTGTTTGCTGAAGAAATGACTGATCGCGGTACCGGTACCGGAGCAGGTGATGCCTGAGGTAGACAGGTGAGCAACGGGCAGATGTGTGGAGATGTTGGTGTGACCTTGTGAGGCAAGGAAAAAGGAAGTGAGAAACATGGGAAATTAGGTATGTGGGAAGAGAAGAGAGTGGGTAGGTAGTACCTGAAGGACAGGTATACAGGTGAAGCAGGTACCTGTGGCCAAAGACAGATTCCCTGCCCAAACATGTATAAGTGTGAAGTTGTGCATTGGGAGACACAGAGAGGCAGAGACAGAAAGACAGGGAGAAGGAGTTGGACGCAAGGCCAGCAGCAAGTGTGCAGGTGGGGTTGGTGGGGCTTTCAGAGCACAAGGGCTTGTAGGAGACATCATGGCAGGGGAGGGACCCGAGGAAGAAGGATACATATGATACCTGGGGGCTATTGCATGTGTGAGCCATCAGGTGTGGAGCAGGGTGGGGGGGGGGTGGGTTAGGAGACACGTGGGGTTGGCGCATGTATTGTCTGGGATGAGTTACCTGAAATGACAGGTATGGGGGAAGCCTTTGGAAGTAGGTGTACGTATGTTAAATGATGGGAGATGGAGTGTGAGGGAGTTAGGTGCAGGCAGAGAGAGTGCCATGAAGCAGGTGTGTTCTCAAGTGACACGTGCGTGGGATGCTCTTCTGGAAGGACTGGTGTGATGGCAGACAAGGCCAGCATCGTAAGGGAGAGGTATGGGTGAGAGCCAGGAGGGTGGGAGGGAGCAGGCGTTACCTGAGGACAGAGAAGGAGGATGCGCGTGTGAGTGCCTACGTGCAAAGGAAAGGGTGTGTGTGTGTGAGAGAGAGTGAACAGGTACTGCCTGAGGGGAGACAGAGATGAAGAAATATAGATGTGTGAGAGACAAGTGTGTTTAGAGCTTTAGGGGGCAGGTGGGGTGGTGCACGTGCAGGTAGGAAGGGGATAATGGGGTATGAAATGAGACAGATGCAGGCATTCAGGTGGAAAGGGCAAATTTTGGAGAACAGGTGTTACCTGGAGGTGCAGGTAAGCTATATCATGGGCATCTTTGAGGCAGGTTTCAAGGGACAAGTATTACCTGGGGGGGGGGGCAGGTGAAAGGAAACAGGTGATACCTATAGGGGCAGATGAAGGGAACAGGTGTGGAGGAGAGGGGTTACCTACAGGGCACAGGTATAAGGAGACAAATGTTACCTGGAGGTCCAAATGTGGGGAACTAAAGGGGGAACATCGATGTGACAGGTGCGTTGATAGACAGGTGTGGGTGAAAAGTGTTACCTGAGGCCACAGGTGTGTGCAGCATGACTCTTTGGGGTGGTGTGCTGCCTCCGTTTCACTCCTTACCTCCTCCATCCCTCCCCAGGGGCCAGCTGTGCTCTCCCACCCCTCCCAGGGCTCTGGCCCGCGGCAGGGCACGCAGTTAGCTCTGGGCTTGGCCTGCCGGGCAGCCGAGGCTCCTGAGGCTGCTTGGCGATGCGGAGCGCGTCTGGGCCTCGGCGGGCTGGCAGGGCGGGGGGAGCAGAAGGGGGGGCCGTTTAGCCGTGATAGATCCGCGCGCCGCTTGTCTCTTAATCTCCGGAGCGACCGATCGATTCGCTATTTCCCTTTGTTGCCAGAAAATTCGATCCTGGGCCTGGAATTAGGTCCCCGGCTTAATCTGAGCGGAAACCAGCGAGGGGGAGACAGAGATAGAGACACTGGGAGAGACAGAGACAGAGAGATATTGAGAGACAGAGAGAGGCAGAGACAGAGAGACAGAGAGATGCTGAGAAAGATAGGGGAAGGCAGAGATAGGCACAGAGATTCTGAGAGACAGTCTAAGGAGTTGGACCCAAAGAGGTAGAGACATGCTGCGAGAGAAAGAGTCACAGAGACAGAGGGATAGATTCTGGGAGAGCTGGAGGTGGACACAGAGATCCTGGAAGAGACAGGGACAGAGAGTCAGTGAGGAGAGACCCAGCCAGGAAAGAGATGTCAGAGGTGGCCCAGCATGGTCCTCGGACAGTTGTGAAATGACTGGGACAGAAAAGGTGTGTGGCACTAGGCCACCTGTCCCCAGAAGGACACGCCCCCCCCAAAGGTCACGGCCAGGCCTGCACTCCCAGCCCGGAAGTGTGCAGACCCCAGAATTGGCCCAAATGTCCTTCCCACAGCCCCTGGAACCCCTCACACCAAACATCCCGACCCCAAATATCCAGAGCCAAATTTGCAGATCCTCAGCTCTGAACTCCAGCTCCAAATCCAGACCTCCCAGCCCCCCGAATCCAACCTCCCATGCTGACCTCAGGCCCAAATATCCACACCCCTAGTCCTGACCCCCAGCCCCAAACAGTCAGCCCTCAATCCCAAATATCCAGTCTCTTGGCTCTGAGCCCCCAGGTCCCAAATTTCAAGCCCTCAGCCCTGCTCTCTAAACCCAAGACTCTTGCCCGAAAAGTCCAGACCCACCCTCAGGTCGGCCCGCCAGCCCGCGCTCTCACCGCCGCATCTCCCGCGCTCTCAACACACTCTCCAGCGCCCTGGTCCTGGACCCCTGCCCCGAGGGCGCACCTCCAGCCCTCTCTCCCTCCCTCCTCCCGGGAGTCGGACCCAGCCCCACCCGCCTCCCCGCTTCCGGCTCGGGGAGCCCAGCTCCGGAGGTCTCTCGGGAGCGCCTCCCGCGGCCCGGCCCCCGCCCCGGGAAGGAATCCCCGCCCCCCATCCCCGCCCCTGCGCCGGCCGCGGCGCTCACTCACTTTCCGGGGCTTGCGCATCCGCACCGGTCCGGGGAGAAGTGTTTAAAGTTCGGATCCCGCAGCCATGGCCCCCGCGGCGTCCTGGGGAGTGGGCACCGGGGCGGGGGACGGGGTGGGGGGAGATGCCCGGAGCCCCGGCGGGGACGGAGCCAGAGGGGGCGCGAGCAGGGAGCGAGAGTCACTGAGAGACCGGGACACCGAGAGACGGCCAGAGACACAGAGACGGGGGCGGAGCAGAGACAGGGAGATGGAGAGACCCCGAAACAGAGACGCGCAAAGAGAGATAGAGACGCGGGAAGCTGGGTACGGAGCTCCGGGCGGGCGGCGGCGCCACGAGCGAGGCGCGGGGCAGCAGGGCCGGGGCGGGGGCCGCGGGGGCAACCGGCCTTCTGCGCCTCCTCCCGCTCTTCCGCCTCCTCCTCCCGCTGCTCCTCGGCGCGCGCCGCGCGCCTCCCGCCCTCGCGGCCGCCCGGCCCGGCTCCGCGCGCAGATATATGGAGGCGGCGGCGGCGGCGGCGGGCGGTGCGGGGGAGGGGGCGGGAGCGCGATCGATGGAATATAATTTTCCTCAAACTCGGAAAATAAAGTTCAGAGCTGATCAAATTTGAAAACAGATGTCGAATCGCGACTCTAAATAAGGTTCGATCCCGGGACTGAGGGAGCGGGGGCTGCGGGCGGGGGTGGGTGGAGAGGTGGAGACCCCCCTCCTCTCCCTTTCCCTCCCCTCCGGGTCCCGCCCCTCCCGAGGAGGACGCGCGGACAAACCGACGGGCATGAGGTGGAGGTGGCAACTACGTGACCAGGACCTCTGCTGGACGCGCAGAACTGGACCTGGACACGACTCGCGCGCACACACACAGTCTGGGTAGCAGACACACAGACACGGACATAGGGACACACGAATACACTAACACAGACAGTGCAAACGCACACACAGGACACAGCCTATGGGCACATGGATACACAAATGTAGCAGACACACACACACACATATACACCAACAGATGGACACACAGCCTGCACACACAGACCTACCCTGACTCACAGCCACTCCCTGATCCACGGACCCACAGACTGGACACATGGACACACACAGATCCATGGTGACATACAGCTACACTCCACCCCTGACACACAAACCCTCTGACACACGAGCCCAGGGCATGGGGACAGACACACAAACAATCACAGACAGAACCGAGCGCAGGCACACTGACACTCCCCTTCACATGCCCACGCGGTCACAGGAGCACATACCCACAACTGCAGTGACAGGGAAGGGCCCCATCCCAGCATCCGCTCCCACTGAAATAACAAGGAAATAGCCACTGGCCTCAGGGCCCTGAGAGCAGCCCCCAGCCCAGAATTCAGCTCCCACTCAGATGCCCTAGCCCAGCCTGACCCTGGTCCTCACTAGCCACTCTTCTTTTCCCTCTCTCGCACCTACCTCACCCCTTCTCCTCCCCCTTGCTGCTTCCCTCCCCCACTTTTCTCTCCCATCCCAAGGTCAGGCTCCACCCCCAAGCCTCAGTGCCACCTCCTCAGGGGATCGCCCCTGGAGTCACCTGCCTCCAGAGGGGAAAGTGTCTGGGGCAAGACAATAGTGGCCAGGACAGCTCTGTGAGATCTCCCCAGCCCCACTGACCCCGAGGTGCCAATACCAAGGTGATGAAGGGATGAAGAAGGCTTCAGACAGGCCCCAGCTCCAGCCCTATTCACCACTCCTCACCTGGGCAAGTCACTAAATATCCCCCAGTCTCAGTTTTCTCATCTGCAAAATGGGGCAATAATGTCAATTACCTGCTAGGGTTAAACAGGGACATGGGAGAGCACTTGGCACCATGCCAAGCTCCAAATAAACACCCCTGCTCTGAGCATTACTACTTCAAAATAATCATATTGAAAATACTAAACATTCGGCTGGAAAATGAGAACTTCACTTCTCTCTACTTGTCTCTTCACTTGTCTCTACACTTGTCTCTCTTTCAAGTAGGCAGCAGGAAGCCCCTGCCCCGGGTGTCTCTATCCCGTCATTAAGAAGCAGAACTTGAGACACCCTCAGGAAAGCCAGCATCCTCTGGGTATCTAGAACAACCTGGACTGTACACAGCATCCTTGAAGATAGCTCACCAGCTGGACCTGTACCCCTGGGGTGTCTGTGACACTCACCAGACTGTGGAGAATATCCTCCTGGCACCTTCACAGTGGGTGGCTCTGAATGTTCTGGAACACCCTCTGTAGGGTAGGACGCTTCATCTGCACGTGGCGCCCTTTGGGAGAGAGACAACACCCTTCAGGAAAGCTAGAACACTGTCAGGGCATCAAAAACACCAACTGGGATGTATTTTATGACCATTAAATGTGCAAAAGGGCACCTGAGAAAAGAGAAAAAACACCTTCTAGGCAGAAAGAACTCAACTGACTGTATGTTATCCCCTTCAGTAAAACAGCACACCCTCTGAGAAGATACCATTTATTACGGTGTACCCAGCACCCATCCTCGGAATGTTAGTGGCACCCATAAGACAGCAGAACGCATCAGCCAAGATAGCTTTCACACCGTATCTTTAAGCCCCACCTCCAGGAGAGATGAAGGCATCTCAGGGTGTCAGAAACACCCCTAGAGTGTAGGTAATACCCGTGAGTGGCTTACAATGCCCAATCAGAGGGTATGGAGGACCCCAAGGAGAGCTCTGATGCCCTCAGTGGCCAGGACCAGATAGGCTGTACAACATCCATCTGACTGCTCAGAACCCCCTTCCAGAGAAGATGGCTTCCTGATTTCTGGGCTATGCATCTTTGGATGATCTATGTTCCCTCTCTGAGCCCCAGGTGGTTGGGAGGATTCCTGAGATGGACATCAGTGTGCCCTGCCCTGTGAGCAAACAGTAGCTGCTCAATAAAAGCCAGAGTTCTTGTTGTAAGACATTTCCGAGGAGGGCTGTAACACCCACCAGGGCTGTGTATTCACTCTTTAGCAGTATCACCAACACCTACTTGACTTGAAGGAAGCATCTCACAGGAGGGGGACCATTAAGCTGTAGTTAACATCCCCAGGGAGGCTGCATGAGCAGACGACTGTAGTTAACACCCCGCTGAGAGAGAACGCCCTCAGGGTGTTTAATGCCCCCTGGAAATGAGAGAGAGAGAGAGAGGACACCCTCACCAGCCTGAAGCACCCAGTGGACTGAATTTATTACCCATGAAGGAGAGAGAACACCTCTGGGGTCTGTAACATCCATTAGACTCTTTTCAAACCCCTAGGGAGTACAAGGACCCCCCCCCCGTGAGGGCTAATGCGTCCCTTTAGATTGAGGGTAACACCCCTGAAAGGGTCTCCAGGTGCCTGAACACTACTAAAGGTGACTGAGGGTGAAACCAGGAAGGGTATGCGCTGACCCACCCCCCTCCTGCCGCAAGAATCCATCCCACTTCCAGGCGGGCAAGGTCCTCCCTGAACCACAGGAGCACAAGAGGCAAGGATGGCAGTTGGGGAGCGGGGCGCAGAGGGTGGAGTTGGGCTGAATAGGGTCTGTGCACAGTTACAGTAGCCATGACAATTGTCACTTCAATGGTATTTGCTCTGAGCAGGCCCTGGCCCAAACTCTATACATAGATTAACTAATTCTCTCAACAACAACCCTACAAGATAGGTGCTGTTATTAGCATCATTCCCATTTTACAGATGAGGAAACTGAGGCACAGAAGCCACTTGCCCCCTGTTACACAGCTAGTTAGTGTTGGAAGTGGGACCTGAGCCAAGGCAGCTGGCAGGGTGGGGGTGGGTTGAGTGGGGGTGGGTTGGGGGGTGGCAGTCTATGCTCCCAAGCAGCAGGGTATACTACCCTGCTGTATACACTCCCACGTTAGACGCTGATCTTCAGCTCTGACACCCCGCAAGCAGAGTCCACCGCACCCCTCAGGCTCTCTGCACTTCCTCTGGCAGTCTGACACCCCCCCACTCCGGCCTCCCCCGCTACCCAGCCTGGCTCAAGGCTCCCCGAGGGCAGGGCCTGTGTCGGATTCATCTCTGGGTCCCCACTGAAGGCAGAGTCTGGCACAGGGAGGGTCAGGAAGGGAGTGAGAGGAGGGAGGGGTAGGATGTTAAAGAGAGCAGGGAGGGGAGGAGGGGGGAGGCGGTAAAGAGGGGTTCAGGGAGGAGGGCAGGCAGCCCTGGGTTCCTAGGGAGGTGGCTGAAGGAGGGCCGGGGGAGCGGGGCTGCAACGAGGCCAGGCCTGGCCGAGGATGTGGGGAGCGCTGAGGAAATCCAGAGCCGGGGGAGTCAAGTCTGCTGGGGGGAGGGGGAGCAGACGGCACCCCCCTCCCCCACCCCTCCCCCACCCCCACTGCCTGGAACTTGGCGAAGGATGCAGGCAGGGCATGACACAGAGGACAGACAGACAGCCACACGGACCATCGGGAAGCCGGGGAGGGCAGCCAGCCAGGGCAAATGCGTGTGTGGGGGTGGGGTGGGAGTCAGACAGACGGACAAAGGCGGGTGTTGAGAAGACTGGTGGACAGATGGGGGGAGGGGTCCCAGGAAAGGGATGGACAGGCTTAGGGCTTGGGGTTGGGGCGGAGAGGACAGACAGTCAGCAGGGGAGAGTGGCCCCGTGCGAGGGGAGGACAGACAGAGGACATGCAGGGAATTGGCGGACAGATGGACGCCGGAGGGATGGCGGTGCAGGCGCGGCCCGCGAGGCCGGGGCCAGGCCGAGGGCGCGCGCGGTGGCGGCCAGAGCGGGGAGGCGGAGGCCGGGTGAGCGGCGGTGTTTGTGGAGCTGTCGGCTGCGGTGGAATTATGAAAAATAGCAGGCATCGGAGCCGGCCTTCAGCTTCGATTAGGGGAGATGGGACATGACAGGTGCGATCAATACGCAGCCGTTCTATAAAGTGTCAAGTAATGAATCAATTTCGACTAAATTTTCCATTTTTCAGAGGCCGTTCTCCGAGAGAAGAATATCCTCTTTTGTAAAGATATTATTATCGATTTCGGCGGCAATTTGACATCAGGGGTAGTTAATTCCACTCAGAATAAAATTGAAAACACTTGAGAGAGAAAAGAGAGGCGAAGAGTGAGACAGAGAGGGAGAGAGGGGGAGGTAGGGAGGGGCTGGGAGAAGAGAGAGATGGATGGACAGAGAGACAGAGAAGGAGAGACAGAGAAGGAGACAGACAGTGAGAGAGAAGCTCAGAGAGATGGGCGGGGGGAGACAGAGATATGCAGAGACACGGAGACACAGAGAGAGAAACATAGAGATGGCAAAGCCTGAAGTCATAGAGAGGGAGACAGAAACCGAGAGAGACTCAGAGATAGAGAGACAGGGGGGGCACTAAGAAATCGAGAGAGTTTGAGAGACAAACTGAGAGAGTCTCAGAGAGAAACCCACGTGTTAGAGACTTGCCACAGAGGTGCAAAGAAATGGACAAAGACAAATTCAGAGAAAAAGATGGAGAAAGAGGCAGGAGAAACAGACAGAGAGACAGAAGAGACACTAAAAGTGAGAGATGAGGAGAAACTTAAGGATGTGGGGAGAGAGACTGAGGGAGTGTTGAGCACAGAGAGGAGAGAAAATGGAAAGGAGAGAGAAGGGGTTGGGGGCAGAGGGGAGGAGAGGGGAGAGAGGCTGCTGAGAGGGAGGGGGAGGGGCGGGCAAGGTCACCTAGGAGGGGGCAGAGGCTGAGGGGTCCCGGGGGCTGAGGGTGCACACAGAGATGGGAGTCTGGGGAGAGCCTCCTGCCCTGCCTGTGTTGTCCCCCAAAGTCACTCTGAATGGAGGGGAGGGTGTGTGTGTGTGTGTGTGTGTGTGTGTGTTCGGATGGCACAGTCCGAACTGCAGGGCTGGTTGAGGCAGAGTGTGAGTGTGTGTGTTGTGTGTCTGTGAGCTTCTCTGGGGGGCGAGGGGTCTGATCCAGGGCTCCCAGGTGTGACTGGGGTAGGGGGTCTGTGTGTGCCCTTGCATGTTATGACGGAATCCTATTACTTGTGTGTTTCCTGGAATCCATCTGTGTGTGTCCCTGTTCCCGTGCCTGCACATGCTGTGGGGCCCTGGCCTTGCAGCCCCATGGGTCTCAGCAGCAGGCAGTGGTGACAACATTTCTGGTTAGTGCCTGTCAGTCCCCCAGCTGAGATCTCCATTTAGCCCTGAGCAGGTCACAGCCTGCCTGGAAGGGAGGAAAGAGGGGGTGGGAGGAAGGACCCCTGGGTTCTGAGACAGAAGGTGACTGGGGATTCTAATGCCTGGGTCTGAGGGAGGAGGAGGCTGGGGGGCTGGGGTCCTAGGTCTGAGGGAGGAGGGCGTGGAGACCCAGACTTCTGGGTCTGAGGGAGGAGGGGGCTGGTTGGCCTGGACTCTCCTGAACTGGGATGGTCTGCAGACAGGCAGTGGGACAGCTGGGAACCTCCTCAGCCATCGGGCCAGCCTCCCCACCAGAAAAGCCTGTACCTGCTGCCCCCTAGTGGACATGGGGATTGGGCCAGCCAAGGGACAGGGAGCTGAGAGGTCAAGGAACCCCAGGAAGGGAAGGCAGAGGGACAGACCCAAATGGGAGCAGAGACAGAGAGACAGAAACTGAGAGATGGGACAAAGAAACAGGTGGACACGGGAACAGAGATGAAGAGAGGACAGAGAATTAGGCAGATAAAGGGGCAAGGGTCAGGCAGATAGGATTGAGATCCTGGTCAAAAGCGAGAGAGAAGGAAAGGACATGGCACAGGGGCCAAATTAGGGAGGGATGGGGGAAGATGGGGGACAGAGGGGGGTCTGCCCATAGACAGTGGGCACAGAGTAAGGGAGACAGAAAGACTGCTGTTGGACAGAGAGAGGCTGGGCTAGTGGGAAGACTCCCGTACAGATAGCACGAGAGACAGAGACAGAAGCCATGTGGACAGAAGGACAGTGTGACAGAGGGATGGCGGGTAGATCTAAAGAAGGGAGAAGAAGGGAGATGTAAAGAAGAAGAGAAAACCCAGTAAGGAGGCAGAGAGAAATCAGATGGACAGAGAGAGATGAAGGAAGTACAGGCTGACATAGAGAAAAGGAAAGAGAAAGAGATGGGCAGACACTCATAGACAGACAAATTGACAGAAACAGGCAGGCAAACCCAAAAAGACAAGAAAGAGGTGGACAGAGAAAGACAGGTGGACAGAGGGGTATGGAGAAGCCAGGGCCCCCAAAGCCAAGTGGACACCCCAGGATGGAGCAGAAAGTGGTACGTAGGGGTGAGGCTGGATCCAGGACTGGGGGAGACTTTGGCCTCGCAGGGGATCCAGGCTGAGGGGCTTCCCGAGGCACAGCTTTGGAGTGGAGCTGGGGACGGGGCTCCCCTGGTCGGGGTCTCTGCCCGCCACCCCCTCCTAATCCCCAACCCCCCCCCACCCGGCGGGCTGCCCGGCGGAGGCGACAGATTGAGCGATGAGACGCATTACGCTCTTAATCCGCCTGATTGAATGTTTTGCTTTCGCCCAAATTGAAACATTAAACAACACGGGACGAGAAGAGGCGGCCGCAAATCACTCATGAAAGATTCATCTTCTCCCCGGCAGCCGCCACCGCCCGCCTCCACCGCCGCCCGCCCCAGCCGGGAAACCAGGGGCTGGGGGTGCGGGGGGGCCGGGGCGGTGTCCCTGCCCACTCTGTGGGGCACCCCCCCCAGCCGTCATGGCCCAGGGAAGTTCTTCTCACTGTCTGGCCTCCATCCCACAGGTGGTCTCAGAGACCGAGACCCCGGATCCCTGGATCAGCCAGGGCAACATGACCTTGGCCCTGCCCCTGTGGGAGGAGAAGCCCTTTTGCCCCCCTCTGGAGTCTACTTCTCTAGCTCCCTTCCTGGACCAGCCCAGGACCCTGGGGCGTGGAAGGTGCTGCTCAGTTGGCCTGGAGCAGGGGGATGAGGTCTGAGAGCCTCCTCTCTGTGAAGGGGACTTTCTGGCTTCTGGATGCAGCAGTGAGGGGTGGCACCTGGGGGTGAGTCGGGGGGGCGGGTTATGTCAGAATGAGTGGAGATGGGAGGACAGGGAATGTGTGTGTGTTTCCTGTCATTCTGGAGTTCAGTCTGTCTGTCCGTCTGCCTTTCAGGGATGACCATACTTTCTGTCTCCCTCTGCCTATGTTGTTGTAACTTGCTGTGTGACTGTGCCTGTCTTTGTGTGTCACTACTCCCATGCCTGTGTGATCCTGTGTGTGTAGTTGTAACTCTGTGGGCCTGTGCATGTCTGTCTGTTGGCCTGTGGGTGTCTGAGTGTAACTTTCTCCATCTGCATCTTGTGTGTAGTATCTTTGTGTGTCTGTGTCTATGTGACTTTCAGGGTGTGACTATATGTGACTTCCTGTGTGTTCCTCTGTGGGTGCCTGTGTGTCTGTCTGTCTGTCTTCCTGGGTTTGTGTCTATGCGCTGCTTGCTCTGGGTCTGAGGGTCTGCATTTAACTATTTCGTGTCTGGGTCTGTTTTGTGCATCCCCGTGTCTCTGTGACCGTGTGTCTCTCAATCTGTCTCTGGGTGTTCCTTTCTCTGTCTCTGGCTGAGAGAGCACCTGCTGGGGCCGGAGACAAGTCACCAGAACAAGTGGGGCCAGGGTAGGGAGAAGCAGGGGAGAGAGGAGGCAAGAAAGAGAAAGACAGGACAGCGGTGACGGTGACGTCTGAGAGCAGGGGAGCAGGGAGCAAGCGCGAGGGAGCTGGGGGGGCCGTAGTGGGCCCCACGGCTGGAGCGGGTGATCAATATTCGATTTAGGTTTTAATTCCGGGGCTTTCGGAGCCTGTCAGCCCTGATGTATGAGCTCACACCGGGGCCGCCCGGCCAGCCACCCCACGGATGCCCATGGCCTGGTGGCCTGTCCTGGCCCCAGCTCCCCTGCCCGGCTGGCTGCCTGCTGTGGACGAGGGGGAAGGGGAGAGTGGGGCTGCGGAGGAGGAGGAGGCCCCATCCAGGGGCAGAGGGAGGGGCTGCACACCCATGTGTGCACAAGTTCACCTGAGTTCACAGTTGAGTTCACGGCTGGTCACTCACTTACCCAGCAGACCTGCAGACCTGCTCCAGCTTGCCTGTGCCGGAGGGAGACAGGAAGGGGACCCTGGCTCTGTCCCTAGGGACTCCCAGAGGTCTCAGGGACACCGTGCCAGAGTCCCACAGCCCTCCTGTCAGCACTGGTCACACACATCTAGACACACACGTGCACACACACATGCTGCTGCGCTCACACATACCTGTGTGCATACAAGCCCTGACACACGTGTCCACACACAAACCCCAACAGGTGTCCACACACTTGCCCCTGGACTCAAACACACATTCGCACACACTCTGACACACATGTATCCTCTGACATACACACATGTCCACATACACATTCTGACACACGTATGTGTCTGCACACAGAACCCCAAGACTCACACAGACACATGGATAAAGGCTCCCCATTAATGGGAAGTGGGAGCAATGTGGGGAGACAGCCTTCCAGCAAGAGATCATAAAGAGACAGAGAGACGCAGAAACTCAGACACAGAGACTGACATGGTGACAGAGATGGAAGAGACACAGGCAGGTAAAAGAAGCGACAGAGAAAACCAGGGGAGGCCGTGAGAAGAGCTAGGGGAGCAGGGATGTGGGGTCAGTGTGGGAGGGGGATGGGGAACTCTCCCTTCCTCTCTGGATGCGGCCCCCCCAACCCTGTCTCTCTCTCAGGAAGATGGATCCACCGCCCTCCCTGATGACAATGCTGTCTGCGCAAACTTTAATTAACACTTTGAGTTAATTAGTTCGAGATCATTTAGGAGTAAAATGTTTTTATTAGGGAGGCTGCGAGCCTGTTGATGGATGGGGCGCGATTCGCTCTTCCGCCCGCAGGGGACAGCCGGTAAACAGAAATCAATCAGGGGCCTCCCAACCCAGCCCCCCACTGCCAAGCTCCCAGCCCAGGGCCCAGGAGTTCGGGTTCCTGGCGCCCTCGGCCTCCCAGGTTCCCCGAGTTCGGGTCCAGAGTCCACCACTCTCCCAGATCCAGGTTTCCGGAACCCCGGCTTTATCTTCCCCCTCGGGCCCCTGAAGGCCTTGACTCCTCCAGCTTCGGTGGGACCCTCCCCATCCCCACGCCCACTCCCTTCCCGGGCTCTTGGGCAGAGAATTAAGGACCGATTCGCTGTTGCGGGGCTTCCTGGGCTACTGATCAGACCCTTCCCTCAACTCCCTCCCATAGTCCCTGACTCCCGCGTCCCCGGAACTTTCTCTTCGTCGTCTGGGCGTCTCTGTCTGGCTGTCTCGTTTGGTCTCTGCGAGGGCCGTCTCGGTCGGGCTCCCGCAGCCCCTCCCGCCCCGCGGACGGCTTCATCAGGTGTCCGGGCGGCGGGGGCGGGGGACGCCGGGCCGGGCGAAGGAGGAGGCCCGGGGCGGAGGGGGCGGGGGTTCCGGGGCCGATAAATCTTCATCAGGCGGCGGCGGGGGGGCCATTAGGCGCTAATGGGAAGATGGAGGGGCCTGTCGGCCGCGCGGGCCGGGCCTCATTTGTCCTGCTTCCCGCTCCATTGGCCGCCGCCCCCGCCCCGCCCCTCCCCCGCCGCCGCCGCCGCTTCGAACCTTTGGAAGAGATGGGGGCGCAGAGAATCTGGGGGGTGGGATTGAAGAAGGAGGGAGTTGGATTGCGGGAACAGACTTAGAAAAGAAGGAGGGGGCGTCGGAGGCGGAGGGGAAGGCAGTTAGGCAGCAGAGGCAGAGTTTAGAACGTGGGCGACTCAGATAGAAAGCAGGCGGGGGGCAGGGGAAGATAACTGCGCGGGGGGGGTGAGAACGTGGACATAGTAAATTGAACTCCCTGGAGGAAGGAAGAGCTCGGGAGGGGCACGTAGAACGCGAGAGGGGACCTGGACCGCGGGAGGGGTGGGACGGGAACTCGGCGGGGAGCGGGAGGGGCGCGGAGTTGGAATTAGGGGAGGGGTAGGATCACCGGCCCCGGCCTCCAGGGCGGGGGCCCTGGGAAGGCGCGCGGGCGGTGTCCCTCGAGGCAGAGGCGCGGCCCCCGCCCGCCGCCGCCGCCGCCCGCTCCCGGACTCGCGCCCCCCGCGCGTCCACTCTGATTTCTCGGCCCATTTTTCTTCCTCTCCTGTCACTCCGGCTCTCGCCCTCCCGCCGCCGGCTGCCCCGCCGCGCTCTGCTTCCCGCGGGAACCCCCGCCGCAGCCAGCCCCGGGGACCGCAGCCCGGCTCTGCGCCTCAGGGCCCCCACTCCCGCCCCGCCCGGGCCCCCTCAGTCCCCTCCAGAACTATGTAGGCCAGGCGTGTGACCCCCAAATCGGTCACCCTCGAAATGGATCACCCCTCCCAAAAGATCCACAGGAGGGGCCCGACCTTGGGGGCAGCAATGGAGCCGGGGTCCCCAGACCTGGGGATGGGGTCTATAGCACTTCTGGGCCCCAGTCTCAGATTCCCCCAAAGGAGGGGGCTAGAAACCAAGAACCAGGCACGTGAGTCCCCACCGGCTCTCAGAAACCCCCAAGCAGACTGGAGACCCCTAGGATCAGATCCATACCTTGAGCTGAGTCACCCCAGACCATATAAAGTTACCCAGACTCAGAAACGTATTCTACCCACAGCCCAGCCCCAGACACCCCCAAATGAGAGTTCTGGGCCCCAGCCCCATTCACCCCAAACCTCCAGCCCAAGACACTGATAGGATAAGGGAGATTGGGCCTTAGATCAGTCACCCCCAAATAAGTAACTCCACAAGTCACCCCTAAAGTAGACATTTATTCCCTCAGACTCAGTCACCCCAGAGTTAAGCATCAGAGGCCCTAAAGTTGGCACACCTAGACTTTCCTCATTGAACCCTAAACAAACATCAGGACTTTGAGATAATTCACCCATGAGCTAGACAAATGGGCCCCCAGCTGCTGTCACCCCACTCAGGGCATGAATGCTGTTCTCAACACAAACTAGGAAATGGGACTGAAATTCAGTCGCCCGTAAACTGAGTAACTGCAATCTTGACAACTGGAGCCCCAGACTCAATCAATCCAAACTTGGGATCTGGGCCCCACCCAGCTTAAGACTCCCCCAAACTAGACAGTTGGCTCCAGACTCAGTTTCCACTAAGACAAGGTCAGGAACCCCCCAGCAAGTCACCTTGACACTAGTCATCTAGGTCTCTACCATCACCCCCAAACCGTGCATCTGGACCCAATCATTGGTAACCCTAACCCAGGCATTTGAACAAGCAGCTTTACTAGCTCTCCAACTTGCCATCTGGAACCCCGTCATCAGTTGCCCTTAAAATGTACATCTGAGCTCCCCTCACATCACCTCCCCTAAGAGTTAGGAACTTAATAAGTTAACCCACAAACTAGGCAGCTAGCCTCCCAACCTCAGACATCCCCAAAGACAGGACTCTGACACTGAAGCTTAGTGATCCCCAGACTATACCTCTGGCCCCAACCTTCAGTTACCCCTATACTAACCATTAGTATCTCATAGGCTGTTACCCTAAAAGTAGGCAAATCAAGCCAAACACCCCCTAGTCAGGCATCTGGAGCTGACCCTCGAGGTCAGTCATCCTAAAATAAACTCTGGGAACCCCATAATCAGAAAGAATTTTAGGGTGCCCTGTAGTGGGTTGTGATGGCCTCCCAAAAGATGTCCATGTCCTAACCTGCTAATGTGACATTATTTGGTAAAGAGTCTTTGAAGATGTCATTAAGTGACAGATCTCCAGATGAGCCCACCCTGCATTACCTGGGGTGCCCCTAAATCCAATGACGATGGTGATGTCCTTATAAGAGACCGAGACTGAAGAGAAGCCTCAGAGGAGAAGGCCATGTGAAGATGGAGCCAGGAAGAGGCAAGGAAGGATCCTCCCCTAGAGCCTTTGCAGGGATGGCGGCCCTGCTGACACCTTCATTTTGGACTTCTGGCCTCCAGAACTGCGAGGGAATAAATTTCTCCTGTTTTAAGCCACTTGGTTTGTTACCAGCCACAGGAGACTAATTCAACCCCCCCAAAGCCAAGCCTCTGTATCCCTCAACTCAGTGACCCCCCCAAACTAGGGATGTGAACCCACAGTCAGGTGCCCCAAACTAGCCTCTATTCCCCAGATCAAACTTCTGGATCTCAGCCCAATGACCCACCATCGCGACACCAGGGACCCACAGTCACCCCCAAATTTGTTAACTAGGCCCCGAGGCTCATTCAGCCCCAAAACGTGTACATGGATTCACAGCCACTGTCACCATTAAAATAAGTAGCAGGAACCCCCATGGGCAGTAACCTCCAACCTCTTCATCGCCACAGTCTCACAGACACCTGACTTTGAGACACCTCAAAAATAGGCAGCTGGGCCCCTGGTCTCAGTACCTCCCAAATGAAATAAGCATTAGAGCCCCTCTAGTTGGCAAACCCTAAACTCAGCATCTGGGCCCCGAGGTTAGTTCACCCCGAACTAGGTATTGAGACCCGCCCCCATTAAGCCACCCCTAAACCAGGCATCTAGGCCCTCCAAGGTCTAAGCCGCCATGTCAGTCAACCCTTAACTAGGTACCTGGGTGATTAGCCTCAGACACCCCCATACTAGGCAACTCCAAACTCCATCACCCCTAAACCAGGTACAAGGAAGCCCAGTGACAGTCACCTCAAACCTTGGCAACTAGGCCTTGAGGCTCAGTGAACCCCAAATTGTATGTATTAGGAACTCTTAATAATCCCCAACTAGGCAGCTAGTCCCCCCTCTTAAATGCCCCCCAAAACTAGGCTTCCTTTTTTTTTTTTGGACCGCACCAAGTGGCATGCAGGATCCTAGTTCCCACCAGGAATCAAACCCACGCCCCCTGTGGTGGAAGTGCAGAGTCTTAACCACTGGACCGCCAGGGAAGTCCAAGGCTTCTGATACACAAGAATGACAGCCCCCCACCCCCCAGGGAGGCATATGAAGACACAGTCAACTGCACGTGACTGAGGGGGTCACTGCCAAACTTGACACCTGGGCTCCAGCCGTCATCCCAAACTGGCATTAGGACTCCCCGTTGGTCATCTCAACCTCAGCATCTGGGCAGCCCATATGAGGCCCCCGCTAAACTAGACATCTGAGTAGCTTGCCTCAGCTATCCCCAGACTAGGGCTCTGGGTCCCCCAGCCCCAGAACCTCCCATCTGGACACCAGGGTAAGTCACCTCTAATTTAGCATTTAGGGCCCCAGCCTTAATCCTCAAATTAGAATGCAGACCACAGTCTCACCCCTAAGTTTACCTTCAGGGCCCCACATTCAGTAAAGCCACAGCGAGCCTCTCTCAGAATAGCATCTGAACCCCACGGCTAGTCATCCACAAGCTCAGCATCTGGCCTCCCAGTGTCAGATACCCCCAAACCAGGGTGTGGTACACCCAGGCTCAGCGAGCCCCAAACTGCAGTCAGCTCTAAAGTAATCAACAGGACCCCAAAATGAGCATATGGGCTGCCAAGTGTGGTCACCACTAAACCCCAGACCAGTCACTCTCAACTGGACAGCTGAGTCTCCAGACTCAGCCAGGCTTGACAGGGGAAGCAGCCCAGGAGGCCCCTCCTGTGTCACCAGCTAGGCCCCCGCTGTCAGCACTAATGCAGGCCTCCGTGGCCCCCTCCAGCCCCCACGTAAGTGTGCACTGTCGTAGATCTAGAGCCTGGCTTTAGGCACCCAAATCAGGAACGTGGGCTCACAAGCACCAGAACTCGGCAGGAGGGACTCCGGTCACCCCAAATTCAGTATCCCCCCCAAGTAGGGATCTGGGTCCCCAGCTTTCATCACCTGCAGCAATGCACTTGACCACCATAACCCTGTGCCCCAATCTAGACTTTGACCCTCAGGACCCTGTTGTGTTTGACTAAGGCAGCTGAACCCCCCGAGCCAGAAAGCCCCATAGCCCACTGTGCCCCAGCCTCAGGGACCCCACCCCCCAGCCTCAGACCTGCATTCGGGCCCTGTCCTCAATCCTCCCCACGCTGGGTGTCTCTGCCCCAGTGTCCATCACCTCCATGCCCACGTGTTGAGATATCCCAGCCTTGAAAGCCCTTGGCCCTTTGTGTCACAGATGTCCCCAAACCCAATCAAGCACCCCTCAAGTGGATCCTGGGCCCTGGGGTCCTGACCTCTCAGGTTCCAAATGCCCAGACTCCCAGCTTCTGTAACCCCCAAACGGGGCTCCACACCCAGGCCACGCTTACTCAGAAATCCACACTTGTCCAGGGACCCCACGCCTGGGCGCAGGAGACCCCTGACTCAGTCACCCCAGGAACACTCAGGTGCCAGCACACTCAGACTCAGCATTTGGAAGGCACCGTGTCCCCAGGCTCTGCACCCCAAACTAGAGGACCGGAATGACAGTTCCTGCCTCCTCAGACTAAAACTGGTGATCTTCCGTCTTACCAAAGGGCAAAGCCACAACCCCAGTCTCTGTGCCCCAAGCTACACAGCTGGCCCCCGTGTTGCCACCCTCTACACAGTCGGATTCCTGGCCTAATGCCCCAAACTAGGCCCTGGACCCTAATCTCTGACATGGGAAACTAGGTCCCCACACCCCTGGTCACACCACCGCAAACAGAGCACCAGACCCTTGGTATGAAAATATAACCAATCTCCACGATGCCGTGTGTCATCTCAAATTGGGCCATTGGATCCCCAGTTTGTGTCTCCCCAGACTAGACAACTAGGTCCCCATCTGTCATCCCAAAGTAGACTAGCAGAACTCTAGTCTCCGACACCCCAACAAGGCACCCTTGGTCTCTGTCATCCAAAGGAGGCAAGCTAGTCCCCCATCTCAATTTTTTCCAATAGGGGGACTTCCCTGGTGGTCCAGTGGTTAAGACTTCGCCTTCCAGTTCCGGGGGTGCGGGTTCAATCCCTGGTCGGGGAGCTAAGATCCCACCTGCCTCAGGGCCAAAAAACTAAAACAGAAGCAATATTGTAACAAACTCAGTAAAGACTTTAAAAAAAATTCTTTCCAACTATTCACCAACACCCCCAATCTCGGTTACCCCATCCCATCACCCCCAAATAGATTGTGAAACCCCAACTCTATCATCCCAAAGTAGGTGATTGACCTCACACAGTTTCTGTCACCCTAAACTGAACCATCGTTCACAAGAATTGGCTCCAGACCAGGGACAGGTAGTCTCTGTCACCTGGAACTGAGAGATGGTATCTCCCCACCGATGTCATCTTGGACACCTGGTCTTTTTTTTTTTTTTTTTAATTAATTAGTTAATTAATTTTAAACATCTTTATTGGAGTATAATTTCTTTACAATGGTGTGTTAGTTCCTGCTTTATAACAAAGTGAATCAGTTATACATATACATATGTATCTCTTCCCTCCTGCATCTCCCTCCCTCCCACCCTCCCTATCCCACCCCTCTAGGTGGTCACAAAGCACCGAGCTGATCTCCCTGTGCTATGCAGCTGCTTCCCACTAGCTATCTATTTTAGGTTTGGTAGTGTATATATGTCCATGCCACTCTCTCACTTTGTCACAGCTTACCCTTCCCCCTCCCCATATCCTCAAGTCCATTCTCTAGTAGATCTGTGTTTTTATTCCCATGTTGCCCCCAGTTTCTTCATGACCTTTTTTTTTTTTCTTAGATTCCATATATATGTGTTAGCATACGGTATTTGTTTTTCTCTTTCTGACTTACTTCACTCTGTATGACAGACTCTAGGTCCATCCACCTCACTACAAATAACTCAATTTCGTTTCTTTTTATGGCTGAGTAATATTCCATTGTGTATATGTGCCACATCTTCTTTATCCATTCATCTGTCGATGGACATTTAGGTTGCTTCCAGGTCCTGGCTATTGCAAATAGAGCGGCAATGAACATTTTTGTACATGACTCTTTTTGAATTATGGTTTTCTCAGGGTATATGCCCAGTAGTGGGATTGCTGGGTCGTATGGTAGTTCTATTTTTAGTTTTTTAAGGAACCTCCATACTGTTCTCCATAGTGGCTGTATCAATTTACACTCCCACCAACAGTGCAAGAGGGTTCCCTTTTCTCCACACCCTCTCCAGAATTTATTGTTTCTAGATTTTTTGATGATGGGACACCTGGTCTTATCACCTCAAACTAGACAACCGATCCCAGGACCTGTCTCCCCTAAATGGACAATTGAACCCCAATTAATGTCAACCCAGACTGGACAAAAGACTCCAGTCCTTATTACCTCAAATTAGAAAACAAGACCAACAGTTTCTGTCACCCCATCTGGGCAACTAGACCTATAGTCTCTGTCACCCCAAACATGACAATGGATGAATAAAGTCTGCAACATCAGGGACTTCCCCGGTGGTCCAGTGGTTAAGACCCCATGCTCCCAGTGCAGGGGGCACGGGTTCGATCCCCTGTTGGGGGGCTAAGATCCCACATGCCACAGCTAAGCCCGTGCTCTGCAACTACTGAGCCCACGCACCACAACGAAGAGCCCTCGCGCTGCAACAAAGACCCAGTGCAGCCAAAATAAATACATAAATAAATAAATATGTTTTAAAAAGTCTGCAACATCAAACTAGACAACCAGCACTCAAACTCTCTCCACCAGTTAACAAGCTGAGCACCCAATCCCCCACCCAGACCATACCACCAACCTCTGGTCTTAACCAGTCTGTTACCCCCAAAACATCCTGGGATGCCAGTCTCTCAGTCCTACAAAATAGACGACCACGTAGCCGGCTTTGTCATCCCAAATGCTCCCTGGGACCTCAGTCTCTGTCACACGAAATTAGAACCAGACCCCAAGCTCTGTCACCCCAGGTATGCTCTGGGATTTGAGTCCTTGTTCCACACAACTAGATAGACTTCAATCTCTGCCACCCCAAATACTCTCTGAGATCCTATCAATATCTGAGCAAACTAGACAACCAGACCCCGCTCTCTGTCTCCCCAAATATACCCTGGGACCCCAGTTTCTGATCTCCAAAACTAGACCACCAGACCCCCATTCTCTCACCCCCAATACACCCTGGGACCATGGCATCTGTCCTCTGAAAACCAGACAACCATGTCCCTGGTCTGTCACCCCAAATACACCCTGGGACCCCAGTTTGTGATCCACAAAACTAGATAACAGGCCCACAGCCAAACCCCCAAATACTCCTTAGTACCCCCAAGTTGCCACTCAACAGCCAGATCCCAGTCTGTCACTCCAAATACACCCAGAACCCCAATCTCTGTCCCACAAAACTAGGCAACCAGACCTCCAGAGTGTGTCAACTGAATGTCCCTGGGACCCAGTTTTTTCCCCACAAAAGGATACAACCAAACCCTCAGTCTCTGACACCCCAAGTATGCCCTGGGACCCAGTCTTTGCCCCTCCCCCCCGAAACAAGACAACGGTACCTCTAGGCTCTGTCACTCCACTTTGGGCACCTGGGTACATAAATGTCACCTCAAACTAGAGACCTGACCCCACAGCCCGTGTAGCCTTCACCTTGTCAATCAAACTCCGGTCTGTCCTCCTAAACTGAACCACCACCAGACCCCTGGTCCCACTCATGCCAGACTAGACGAGCAAACTCCCATTCTACGTCACCCTAAATGAGACCCCAGAGCTCTAGTCATTTCATCCCAAACTGGACAACTGATCCCTAATCTCTGTCATCACAAACTAACCTCCTAGTCTCTGTCACCCCAAGCCGGGTCCTGAATCCCAGAACCTCTGGTCTCTGCCACTTCAATCTAGACACATGAACCCTCACTTCTGATGTCCCAAACTAGACATCTGGACCCCCAGGCTCTGGCACTTCGCACTAGACAAAGATACCCCACGGTCCTCTGAAATCTCATGACAGTGGCATCCCTGGTCCCTGCTTCCCAAGCCAACCAGAAGGAGCCCAGTCAGTCTGTCACCCAAACCAGGCAACCAGACCTGTACTGTCTGCTTCTTCACACTAGCCAAATGGTCACCCCAATCTCTTTCACCCCAGACCAGCACCCCAACCCCAGTGTCATCACCCTAAACTAGATAACCAGTCCCTTGGTCTCTATAACCCCAAGCTAGACAATCGGCCTTGTGTTTCTGGCACCCCAAAAGGAATAACCAGACCACAAGTCTCAGACACCCCAATGGAGTTCACCAGACCCCGGATTTCTGTTGCTGCAAACTAGAAACTGAAACTTCAATCTGATATCCCAAACCTCAGGATTTTGATATCTTAACCTAACAACTAGACTATCATTCTGTCACCCCAAAAAAGATTAGACGCCAACTCTAATACCCCTAAGGAAACTCCAGGGCCCAGTCTTGGTCACCGAAAGCTAGACAATAAGACCCCCAGTCTGTCACCCCAGACTAGACTAGTCCCCATCACCCCAACCTTGACAAGAACCCCAGTATCTGACACCTCCAACTCCGGTCTCTGTCACTCCCAACCAGACAAAAGAGTCCTAAATCTGTCACTTAAAATTTGAGAACTAGACCCAGTGTTTTCAGCCTCAAACAGGTCAAGCAGACATTCTCCAAACTAAAAAAAACGATTTCCTAAGGAGTTCCCTGGTGGTCTAGTGGTTAGGATTTGGCGCTTTCACCGCCATGGCCCAGGGGTTCAATCCCTGGTTGGGGAACTGAGATCCCACGAGCCGCGTGGCACAGCCAAAAAAGAAAAGCAAATGTTGTCCAAAAAAAAAAAAAAAAAAATCTCCTAGTTGCTGTCACTTCACACTGGGCAGAGAAACCCCCAATCTCTGGTGGCCCAAATTACACAACAGGGTCCCCAGGCTCTGTCACCGCAACCAGTGTTGCCTGTCTCTGCCACCTCAAGAAACAATCAGGGGCTTCCCTGGTGGCGCAGTGGTTGAGAATCTGCCTGCCAATGCAGGGGACACGGGTTCGAGCCCTGGTCTGGGAAGATCCCACATGCCGCGGAGCAACTAAGCCCGTGAGCCACAACTACTGAGCCTGCGCGTCTGGAGCCTGTGCTCTGCAACAAGAGAGGCCTCGACAGTGAGAGGCCCTCGCACAGCGATGAAGAGTGGCCCCCACTTGCCGCAACTAGAGAAAACCCTCGCACAGAAACGAAGACCCAACACAGCCAAACATAAATAAATAAATAAATAAATAAATAAATAAATAAATAAAAAGAAACAATCAGACCCCAATCAGGTTGCTTCCAGCCCAGGGGACGCACTACCTTGTCATCCTAAACTAGGGCCCTGGACTCCCAGTGTCCTCAGGCATCCCAGTCTGTCACCCTAAGCTAGATAAATGACCTCAAAGTTGATAAAAGATCCCCAATTTCTATTACCCCAAACCAGAGACTGGACTCCAAGCTGTCACCCCAAACAAGACAATCAGATGGCCAGTCTGACACCCCGAATGAGGTGCAGGCACTCCCTGACTCTGTCACTCTACACTGGACAAGTAGATCCCTTGTCCCTGTCACCCCAAACCTGGGCCCATGGGCTCTTTAATCATGAAGTTGACAGCCAGAGCCCCAATCTGTCACTCCAACCAGCTAACTGGACCCCCAGACTCTATCACCAAAATAGACAACCAGACTTTTGGTCCCTTGACAAGACACCAAGCCCCCAGTTTCTCTTTCCCAAAACCAAAACTCTCAACCCCAAGGTCATTCAGGAAGGGATAGAGGGGGAAGTGGTCCCCCAGTTCTGCCCATCCCCATGGAAGCTTCTGGTCTCAACATCAGTTAGGGACCTGGAGTTAGTCACCTCCAGACAGGCCTCTGGCCTGAGTCTCAGCCTCCCACCACCAACCCCCAGACCCAGGCTGCTGACCCCTTGCCCCAGGGATCTCAGTCTCAGGTCCTTGGGCCCCCGGCCTCTGTCACCTCCAAACAAGTCAGCCTGACCACATTGACTCCAGGCCCTGCAATGGAAACTGGACGGAGTGACCACCCACCCCGAAGGGCAGTCTCCCCTGGGAATACTGGCAGCTGGATTAACCAACTAAATGCCCTCTGCCACCCCCAAGTTGGGATTGGGACCCTGGCCTCTGAGTAGACTCTCCTCCTCAGGCACCCCAGGTCTCCTCGGCCAGGATAAGTCCACCCCTGGCTCCCTCCCTGGAGAAGGTCTGGAGGAAGCCCTTTTCTGCCCTCTGGTGGCAGCCACTGGAAGTGCGGCCCTGGTGATTGGGAACAGAGTGGTCCCAGACACCCAAGCCCCCTAACCTTCCCATTTTGCCAGCAGTGCGGGGGTCACCCTTGCCTGCTCTCTCCCACTCAGCTCCGACGCAGGTCAGTCGCCAAGCGCCCACCCTCGTCTTCCTGAATCTGCCCTCCCGTCCGTCCTTTCCGTTCCACGTCCCTGCCTCATCTTCCCCAACTTGGCTCATCCTCCCTGGTCTCCCAGCCCATTCCCCACACGACACCGAAGGGATATTTCTTTTTCTTCTTCTTCTTTTTTTCTTCTTGCCCGTGCTGCACGGCTTGCAGGGGCTTAGCTCCCCGATGAGGGACTGAACCCGTGCCCCCTGCCGTGGAAGCGTGGAGTCCCAATCACTGGACCGCCGGGGAAGTCCCTCGGAGAGATATTTCTAACGTTCACACCTGACCCTGTCCCTCCCCTGCTCAAAAGCCTTCCACGGTTCCACATTACCTTAAGCTAAAATCCAAAGACCTCCCGTGGCTTGCAGGTCCGGCCTCATCTGGTCCCCGACATCCTCCCCATCATCCTCTCCTACGTCACTCCCATCACCCCAGCCACAGCGTTGCCTTGTCACTGGGCAGGTCCTACCTCAGGGCCTTTGCACTTGCAGTTCCCTCTGGCTGGAATACCCTTCCCCCAGACCTCTGAGAGGCAATCTCCTCCTCATTGCCCAGCAAGGCCCTGCCCCTCCACTCTAAGCGAGTCCCTCCTTCCCCAGCTACCCTCCAGCCTCACCTCTAAGCGAGTCCCTCCTTCCCCAGCTACCCACCAGCCTCACCTGTTTCATTGGCTTCGCTGAGAGCTTCCTGCTTGTTGTTGCTTGGCTCATGAATGTGGGCCTCGTCTCTTTGTGGCGCTGCTGGTTCCCCAGCATCTAAGCTAACGTGTGCAGTAGAAACAGGATATGAGCTACAAATGTAATGTTGTATTTTCTTTCTTTTTTTTTTTCTGGCCGTGCCGTGCGGCATGCGGGATCTTAGTTCCCTGACCAGGGATCAAACCTGTGCCCCCTGCCGTGGAAGCGCGGAGTCCTAACCACTGGACCGCCAGGGAAGTCCCCTGTGTTTTCTACCTAATTACATTTTAAAAAGTAAAAGAAAAAGGTGAACATAATACTTTACCCTGGTATATCCAACAGATTATCCTTCCAACACATAACCAATATACAAAATTATTAACGAGATATTTTACACCCTTTTCCTAATAACTCTTTGAAATCTGGTGGGTATTTTACACTCACAGCACATCTCAATCTGGACCAGCCGTGCTTCAAGTCCTCAGTAGCCACATGTGGCTGGTGGCCTCCATATGTGACAGGATTCCAGAACAATGTGGAGCACTCAGCGGGCCCTGAATGAACGATGAACCGGTGAGTTTTGGTGATGAGACACGAAGCTGGGGAGGCCGGGGAATGGCACTGCCAGGCCTGGGCACTGGCTGTACCTCTGCTTAGGCCGCTCGGCCCGCAGCTCTTCCTGTGGCTGGCTCCGCTTCCCTCAGAGCTCACTGAAACGCCACCTCCTTGGAGAGGGCTCCCAGACCAGCCCCATCTGAAGTAGCTTTTCAGACCCTATCTGTCACCTCACTTTGCTGTCATACCTGCCAAGTGCTTTCCCTACCACGTGCATTTCTCTTTTGTCAGCGGTCCCACACAGCGGCCTTCACATTACAATGAAAAGCAAATTGTGTCACTCTCACCTCACTCAGGAAAACCAAAGCACCCCCCCAACCATCTGCTCCAGCCATACCGGCCTCCTCGCTGTTCCTCAAACCTCCAGGCACAGTGCTGTCTCTGGGCCTTTGCACCTGCTGCTTCCCCTGTCCAGAACATTCTTCCTCCAAAAGATCTGCGGCGGCTCCCTCACTCAGTTTAAGTCTTCATTCAACATCATCTCAGGGAGGTCTTCTTTAAACTATAACTCATCTCCAGAACTTTCTTTATGAGGAAGAGTTAACACAGTAGGCCCAAGACTGCTGTCCTTAGAGAGGCCTGCTTGCATAGCGGCCCTTGGCTGGCATCTGGGAACCTGGGTTTCAGCAAGGTTCTCACCACTCCCTGAAAGAGTGGCTCTCATGTCTAAACCGTTTGTGCAAACGATGTTGTTTATGCTGAACAACTGCTTTCCTTCTGGGTACTAAGTCTCTGATGAGCTTCCCCGAAGACAACATTTCACTGCTGGGGGTATTACACTCAACCCAGGTGGCTCCACTGGGAGAGGACTCTGGGCAGCTTGTGCCTGGTTTCCTCTGGACTTCGCCCCATGTGCCTTTTTCCTTTGCTGATTTTGCTTCATAGTCTTTCATGATAATAAATCACATCTGGGGACTTCTCCGGTGGTGCAGTGGTTAAGAATCTGCCTGCCAATGCAGGGGACAGGGGTTCGATACCTGGTCGGAGAAGATCCCACATGCTGCCGAGCAACTAAGCCCACGCGCCACAACTACTGAGCCTGCGCTCTAGAGCCCACGAGCCACAACTACTGAGCCTGCGTGCCACAACTACTGAAGCCTGCGCGCCTAGAGCCTGTGCTCCGCAACAAGAGAAAACACTGCAATGAGAAGCCCGCGCACCACAACAAAGAGTAGCCCCCACTCGCCGCAACTAGAGAAAGCCCGCGCACCGCAACGAAGAGTAGCCCCCGCTCGCCGCAACTAGAGAAAGCCCGCGCACAGCAACGAAGACTCAACGTGGCCAAAAATAAATTAATTAAAAATAAAATAAAATAAAATAAAGCCCCAGTAAGTGGCAATTCATTAGCTTAAAAAAAAAATCACATCTGTGAGTACAACTAGATACTGAGTCCTGAGTCCTCCTAGCAAATCACCGAATATGGGGGTGGTCTCGGGGGCCCCCGGCATACTCGTTTCTCCTCCTTAGAACCTGTCATCGCTGGCTGTCCTATCATATTTGTTATCCATCTTGCTTATTCTCCACCACCCTCCTCCCACCACGCCCGCGGCCCACTCGCTCCCCACCTTCTTGGCCTCTGCAGGATCCCAGCATCACCCGGCACAGACCCACAGAAGACCCTGGGAGAATATTTGCTTAACAGTTTTATTTCCAAAGTTGGAGTCCCTCCCTGGGCTTGTAATGGGAAGGGGGCCTTTGGCCAGACCTGCAGAGCCGAGCAGGACGGGGGTGAACGGGGACAGGGCAGCTGGCTCGGGAGGCTGGCAGGTCCGTGAAGCCACCTCACACAGGTTCCATTTGCAGCTCCTCCCCGTCCACGGCCTCCACCTGATGGAAGGCGGCGTGGGAGCCGATGACCACAAGGGTGGCTCCTGCAGGAAAACGGGCAGTTCAGGGCCTGCCTGCCTCACCTGGCCCCCACTGCCCACAGCGCTACCCAGGTCCTGTACTCACCCAGGACCCAGAAGACGGCGGAGCCCGCGCCAGCCAGCCAGAAGAAGGGAAAGGAGACGGTCCCAGCCAGAGCATACTGATGGGCTGGGGTCACCTCTCGGCCTGGGGGCAGACGGCATTGGGGCAGCTGTTCCGATACTCGTGCCCTCTCCCAGAGTAACCCCTGAGACCCCCACCTCACCAATCTGGTGTCACAAGCTCCGGGAGCCTCAGGATCTAAACTCCTCGTGCCGAGGCCCTCCAAGTCCATGGGCCCCACCCATGTCTCCAATGTCCCCACCCACTGTCCGTGGGAATACAAGGGGCCTTCCTCAGCCCCCTCGCCACCCTCTAAACTACAGCTCTCCTGCTCCAACCTGCACTCCCGTAGACCTAGAGTCTCCAACTGGTGGCCCAAGGGCCAAGTCTGACCTGTGGATGTGTCTTTTGAGTCTGCATATTATTCCACAAGAATTTGATTTGATTTGTGGCTGCTCAAGAAACTGGATGATTTTTCTTTCTTTCGTTTTTTTTTTTTTGGGCCGTGTTGTGTGGCATGCGGGATCTTAGTTCCCTGACGAGGGATGGAACCTGGGCCCCCTGCAGTGGAAGCACGGAGTCTTAACTACTGGACCGCCAGGGAATTCCCTGGATGATTTCACAAAACAATACAGTCAGTCCTCTGTATCCTCGGTTGGAAACCCATGGATCATTGTTCTTCGTCATTTTTTACAAAGGACTTGAGCATCTGTGGATTCTGGCATCCACGGGGGCTCCTGGAACAATCCCCTGTGGACACTGAGGGAGGGCTGTACAGATGTCTGCCTTCTCAAGGCAGACTGGAAGGTCGGGTCTGCAGGTCCTGGTGGCAGCAGTGGCTGAACCCACGTCATGTCTATGCTCCAGGCGCGCCCTCCATGCCCTGGGCTTGCCCGACATGCCCCTCCACCCAGACCACCTTTGTCATGTACAAAACTGGCAGGCTTCTGAAGGATTCTGTCTTAGGTCTACCTGTTTGTCTGATCGCAATTCCCCCTTATCCCTACTCCAAACCTTGAGCTTCCCCTACTTGGGAACTCAGGCCCCTCTTTCTTCTCAGTGGTGCTTGGTGCCAGTCTGGGACCACATGAGCCACAGGCCTCAGCTTCCCTCTCTGAGAAGTCCCAAGATTTTTCCACTTCCACCCCAAGAAGCAGGAAAGGGGAGCACAGATATAGGCCAGTGTAAGGTCGCCACCTGGTGTCCAATGTGGGTACCTGCAGCTGATGCCTTTGGCAGGAGGTTAGGGAGGAGGGAGAGGGAAGGAGGAGGTTTAAGGGACAGGAGCAGGTGGAGGTGGGTTCTGGGATATCTTCTGGGCTTGGGGAATAGCAATTTGGGGGGCTGAGAGCGGGTGGAAGCATCCGGTGTGTCTGAGACTTTAAGGGATTGAGTTTGGGGGATCTAGTGTAGATCTAGGCTTGGGCAGACTTGGGTTCACAAGGACTGAGGTTTGGAGTCAAAGGCTTGCATTCCAAGAGACCAGGATTTGAGGAGGGCAGGGGATTTCTCACCCATCAGCACAAACTTGGACTGCAACGTGCGCAGATAGAGGATGTAACAGGCGCCAAAGAAGACAGCCAGAGCCACCAGCAGCATGGGGGATGTCGCCCTGGAAGAGGGCAGGGAGGCATGCGTCAGGCAGCTGGGACTGGGCCAGACACGGAGGCCCTGACCTTCTACACTGGCGGATTACAGGCTACGTCCTTGGGGCCGGGGAAGTCTAGGTCACATTTGGTTACACTGAATCCTGGCCAGGCTGATGCGGGAGTAGGGACCTGGCCCTTGGGTCAAAAGGTCCGGCAGAGCTACCCCATGGGGACGGGGCCTGGCCAGTGAGAGGAGGGGCCGGATGCTGAGGGCGGGGCCGGCCAGTGCGGGTCTGGCAGCCTGGTGGGCGCGGGGCCAGGCCGGAGAGGCACTCACACACAGTACAGGATGAGGCCCAGGAACACGAACACATAGTTGCTCTGGTAGTACTCCACGTTGCGTACGAGGCGCTGGCACAGCTCGCCCAGGTTGCGGGGCCGCGAGAAGCGCCGCTGGTCCACGAAGGAACCCCAGGGCCGGATGGTCGCACGGCGCCGCTCCAGCCACTCACGGCCCGCGCCGGACGGAATCAGTTTCGGCAGCAGGGTCCTGGTGGGTGCGGGGCCAGGTCAGCGATAGACCGGGATGGAACTCGGACCCTCGAGCAAGAAGAGGACCGAGGGGGGCCGGACTCCGGGGTTCTGGGGAAGATATGGTCCCAGACTCCTGGATCCCCGGGGAGAAAGGGGCTGAGGGCCCAGACTCCAGAGTCCTCGAAGAGGACACCAGGGGCCCAGACTCATGTGTCTGGAGGCCGGGATTCCTAGGACCCCAGGGAGGAAGGGGCGGGGGACCAGGACTCCCGGGTCTCGGTCAGGGGGGCTAGATCCAGCTTGCTCACGTGGCGCTCAGCCCTTCCACCTCGGCATCCTTCTGCTGGTCCTTCTCGGCCGCCATGTCTGTGCTATGAGGGGAAGAACGGCTGTAACGAGCCCGGGGCCCTGCACACACCGCGGGACCCGCCCGAGCCTGGCCTCACCCAGCGGAGCGGGAGCTGACGTGTAGCGGGTCTGGAGCCTCTGGGGGCGGTAGTTTTGCCGCCGAGCATTGTGGGAGTTGTAGTCCCGATGATGTCGGAGAGAGTGGGTGCCATGATGGTGGTATGGCTCGCGAAACACCTTGGGAGATGTAGTCGCGTAAAGTGACGCCTCTGGGCATTGTGGGAGTTGTAGTTTCAGAAGCAGGACGCGTGGAGTCGGGGAAGGTGGGTTGCCAGGAGTCAGGGCGTTATGCGAGCTCTAAAGTCAGAAGCCGGAGCTCTAAAGTCAGAAAACGTTGTGTACTCCCCGTGCAGGGTACGATGGAGACCGTGTAGAGCTGTCATTCTGACTCTAGAAGATATAAAAGAAAACACGTGCTAAAACACGCAGATGTTCTGATTCAGCAGATCTAGGGTGAGACCATTCATTTGCATTTCTAACAGGTTTCTAGGTGATGTTGATGCTTCTGGTCCATGGCCCACATTTTGAATAGCGAGACTGCAGATAATTTGTGGGAATCTATTTCTTCCTTCTTCAAGAGGCTAGTGATGGGGCCATGGTTGCTGGAGGGGGGGCATCTAAGGTAGGGGGCAAAGCTCCCCCCACAACCCTTGGGCTCCCAAGGATGAATGGGTTAGGGTTAGGGACCTAGGGATAACCCCTGCTTTGGATAGGACGGAGGGAAGTGGGGGAAAGGAAAGGGTTGAGATTTATTTTCATTTTATCACTTTCTTTTCTTCTAGTTTTATTGAAGGGGTGAGAATTTTTAAAAGGCGGAGTTGTTATAACGCAAAGAGCTGGGATTCTGGGGTCAGAGGTCAAAATTCAGGCTGTGTTGACTTCATCACCTCCCTGAACCTCGGTGTCCTCAACTGGACAGTGAAGATCCTGGTGGTACTGTTACCAAGTCCAAGCTCGCTCTGCTTGCCACAGGACAGGCCAATAAATCAGGAGATGAGGTGGTGAGGCAAGGAATAGCGACTTTATTCGGAAAGCCGGCAGACTGAGAAGATGACGGACTAGTATCTCAAAAAGACCATCTGATTGGGGTCTGGATGCCAGTTTCTTTTATAGAACAGAGAAGGGGAGGAGGTGAGGAAGTGAAGTAAAAAGGCCGTAAGTCTTGCAAATATCTCCTGGAATGGCCAGCCTCAGGGAGGGGATGTGTTAATTTCTTCTTTCTTGCAGCTATTCACAGGTGGACAGGGTCAGGATGTTTCCCTGAACAAAGGCACTTTGGTTTAACATTCAAGCAGAGGGGCAGGGTTCCCGAGGCAGGCCATTATGTATAGACAGTATCCTTTTAGTGAACAAAAGCAATGAGAAGCAAAGGTTAAAGCAAAAGAAACAGATCCAACCTGTAGTCCGATTTTGTTCGTCCCTGTAATTGTACCACACTCATGGGGTTGAGATGGGGTTGAATGGTCCATGTAAAGTGCTTGAAAGAGTCTTGATATTTTATAACTGCTCAATAAATGGTAGTCCATATTATTGCCACTACATTATCATGACTGTTATGATGATTTCTAGAGTTCAGTCTTCTCAAACTTAACAGTAACTTACTAGGGGCTGCTGGCCCCTTGGATGTCCCAAAGAGTGGCTGGCATCTGAGACATGGACCTTTCTTTCCCCTAGCTCTCACAGCCATAGTTCTCTCAGTCTTTGCCCCTGCCCCTGAGTGAGCTGTGGGAAAGAAGGGTGCACCAGCATGCTTCAAGAAATGCGTGTGGAAGTATTGGGAAGCCTGGGCTCCCTTACACAGACTGAGGACCTCATTTTCCAAGGTTGGGTGGGCCTGAAGGAGAATACTCACCTGGGATATCCAGGTGACTCTTAACTCCAACTCTGTCTTCCAAGGATCACATTCCTTTTGGGTTTGGGCTTTGAGGCCTGCTGGAGGGCATCCCCACAAGGTGGGGAAGATGACCCTGTCGAAGGGGCTGGTGGAGCAATAGGCAGGGAGACCACCTGTGTGCGCGTGGCAGGGGGGTCCCAAGCTGAAACCGAATGAGCCATACTTTGAAGATCAGGTTGGCTAGTTACCATTTACTTCCTCTTTGTCAGCCCCAGGCTTTTAGTAGAAGCTTGTTCAGGTTTCCCACTTGGGTCGAGCTGGGCTTCAGGAAATCAAGGGGGGGCCTGTGAGTCCACAGTTAGCCCAGAGCATTAATGGGGGAGCAGCACCTGAGTTCAAAGTGATGGGAGCAGCAGGGGTAACCAGAAGAGCCCCCAAGAGGAAGATGAATCTTGGGGAGCAGAGAGTTGGAAGCAGAGGTCCAGCTGCCTTCTTCCAGGGCGGACCTGGGGAAATTGGGGTTTGACTTTTGTTATGAGGGCTTTGGAGTTTCCTCATAGGAACACGAATAAAAGTGATTTCACTCACAACCCGCCAGTACATGCTCTGAGCAGAAGACATAACAGGCAAAGTCCTGGAGGTGTCAAAAGGCATGGGCCATGGATGGTGGAGTCCAGAGGCAAGGACATTGTTGGAGAGGAACCCTCTGAGTGGGGCAGGACGGGAACTTTGAATCAGGGGATTCTGAGGGGCCTTGGCATAGGGGCAATGTGGGGGAGGAGCCCCTTGAAACAGAGATTGTGGGAGAAGGGGCCCTAAGACGGAGATACTGCGAGAGATGGGAAGATCCGTGAGACAGGGGGATGAGGGGAGATGGGGGGAGAAGGGACCTATGGCAAGTGGGCCCTGAATTAGGGGGATGGTGGGAGATAAGGGGGTGCCTGAAAAGATAATGAGAGATGGGCCCTGGCCCTGTGGTCCTTCCACCTGAGGCCTCCTTCCTGCCTCTTGGATCCCTGGAGGAAGCGGAGCTGGGAGGGTAGGAGGACATTAGCATAGACAATCAGAAACCTGGGTTATTTTTCTGCTGTGTGACCTCAAGGAAGTCCCTGCCCTCTCTGGGCCTCAGATTGCCCACCTGTCTATGGGAGTATTTCTTACCCTGTACCTGATGAATAAAGTAGTTTCTCTGGCCTCCCCAGGAGAGGTCCAGGCTCATGTAACCCTTACCGGACTGGGCTCTGCCCTGGGCATCACAGGCGGTTTCTGGCACACATGGCCGCTGCCTTCTGACTGCCTTTCCCCTCAGATTCAGGCACTCCTCCTCAGCATGGTCTCGTGCAGTGGGCATGTGCACACACTCACACTCATGTGGACTCTCAGCATCCCGACCATCCAGACACCTGTGCTGGGAGGCAGGCAGGCCCGGGACCAGCCCCAGGGCTTCCTCTCACTCCAGTCTCTGGGCTGTGTTAGAAAGGCTGCCTTGAGGGAAGTGGTAGAGCTGCCCAACCAGAAGGGCTAAAATTCAAAAGACTGACAATAGCAAGTGTTGACGTGGACGTGGAGCAACTGGAACTTTGATACACTGTTGGAATGCAGATGACACAAGAGCTTTGGAAAGGGTGTGACTATTTCTATTAAAGATAAACACTGTCTGTCCCCCAATCAGCAATTCCATTCCTGGGCATGTACCCAACAGAGATGCACACATGTGTCATCAGAGGATATTACTAGAATGTTCCTCTTCCTAGAGGCTTCCAAAGTGGAAACAGCAAATGTCCATCAACAAGAAAATGGATCAACAAATCGTGTAATAGTCACACAGTGGAAAACTCCGCAGCAATGAAAAAGAGCTGGCTACTGATACATGGAACACTGTGGATGACTCTCATAGACGTGGTGTGGAGGACAGGAAGCCAGACACACGAGACAGCATGCTGTAAGGCTGCATTTCTACAAAGGCCAAGAACTGGTACAACTAAACGATGGTGACAGAAAGCAGATCAGCAGTTACCTCTGGAGGGGGGCTGACTGGAAAGGGGCATGAGAGAACTTTATGGCTAGTGGCTACATGGAAGTAATTTTTTAAATCGCTGAGCTGTGCCCTTGAGACTTGTGCACGTCACTGTATGAAAGTTTATCTCAACAAAAAGAGAGAGAAGAGCAATAGTGACTTAGAGCTTGGACAGCCTAGGTTCAAATCCCAGATTTGTCACCTCTCAGCTGTGTGACCTTGGGCAGGTCACTTTCCCTCTCTGTGCCTTGTGACGATTGAGTGAGCTAATACATGTAGAGTGCTTAGAAGAGGGCAGAGCACAGGGTGGGAGTTCAATGAACCATTAGCATCATCGCCTCCCCGGGGACCTCTCCAATACGAGAGGATCCAGAGTCTGATTCCCTTCCTCTCCCCTGTTCTGATCCCATGATCCCATCTCCTGGCGAATTCAAGGTGCTCTCACTCTAACCCGTGTGGGGCTACAACTCCATGATTTGATGACTTTGAGATTCCATGGCTCCCAAGCTCATGCCAGGCTAAATTCCTGGGGTTCTGTGAATCACCCAGCCACGGGTGCCAGGACAGGGAACACCGTCCTGCTCACACCCTGGGTCCACAAAGCAAGCACGACACACACGCGGCTTCTCTGTCCCCACTGATATATTTGATAATTGTCCAGAACCAGAGACGGCGTTAGCCAGGGGGTGAGGGGGAGTAAAAAAGAGCCCAGGGAGGGGGCTGGGTGGCAGGGATGAGGAGAGGGAGAGGAACAGACACACACAAAAGAGAGAGAGGAGAGAGGCAGGGGGCGGGGCGGGGCAGGGGTGGGGGCGGGGAGAGAAGCCAGCCAGAGGGGGAAGAGGGGGAGGGAGGCGGGAGATAACTTGAGGGGGCGGGGCCAAGGGGAGAGAGGGCCCCTCCCCCCAGAATACAAAATAAGGGGGACCGGAGTGGGCTGTCCTGGGCTTGGGGGGCAGGGAAGAGACGGGCGATGTGGTGGGGTTGAGGTCAGTAGTAGGTTTCCTTCTCCACCCAACCTGGAGAGACAAAGGAGGAAAGAAACAGACGAGAGGGAGACGGCAGGGAGAGAAGCACAAGCAGAGACAGACAGCGGCACAGAAAGAAACCAAAAGGGGCAGAGACACAGGGAAAGACACAGAAAGGAGGAGGCCCAGAGAGCCAGGAAGAGAGAAGAGTTGCAAAGAGGGTGGAGAGACGATGCAGGAGGGAGGGCGTTGGGGGGAAACAGAGAGTGAGGTTAGTATCAGTCACACAGTGCTCTCTCGCCTCCCCTTCCAGCTGCCCCGTCCCGTCCCCCCAGCCTCCCCCCTGTACCCAGTTAGCCCCTCACCCCCGGGGTTCCTGCGCAGGATGAGTTTGCGGATTTCATCATAGACGAAGATGAGAAAACTGTAGGGGAAGGCACAGAACCACCAGCTGGGCCTGCGGAGACGGAAGAGCAGGAGGGCGTCAGTGTGGGGCGGAGACCGGGGCGGGGGGCGGGGGGGGGGAACACACAGAGGCAGGGTCCCAGAGGACAGGCGGGGCCGCACTGCGAGGATGCTCCCCTGGTCCTTCGTGCCCAAGGTGAGGGGTGCCCGGGTCACGGCTGTGCGCTGGGGTCTGCACAGCGCCCCCCCGCCCCCCCCCGTGAGGGCGTCCCATGGGGAAGACTCCCGGGAGGATCCTGGAGCAGGTGGTACATGGCAAGGGAGGGGGCACTCACTTGAGAGGGTACATGCGAAGGGCCACGTCCATGCCGGGGCAGTAGGACAGGAAGGCAGCCAGGGCTGTCTCCTCAAACAACCCGAAGATCAGGATCTTGTTCCTGGAGGCACAGGCAGGGCTGGACCCAGAGAACTCGAGCAGGCACCCCCATCCCACCGAGACAGAGGCTCTGCCAAGGGCAGACGCACAGAGACAGACACGGAGACACACAGAGATGGAGACCGAAAGAGGGAGAGAAGCACAGATGGGTCCAGGGAGATGGTGACACTGAAGTATAAAGACAGAGACAGTGACACACAGGCAGGGGTATGAAAAGATACAGCAGGGAATTCCCTGGCGGTCCAGTGGTTAGGACTCTGCGCTTCCACTGCAGGGTTCCATCTCTGGTGGGGGAACTAAGATCCCACATGCCATGCGGCCAAAAAAAAAGATAAAGCAGATCTGGAGAGGGACCAGGGACACCCCAGCATTGTGCACACACACACATAGAGAGAGAGAGAGACAGAGAATCCAAGATAGATGTGACCACTGGAGAGAAAATCAACTCAGAGGCAAAACTGAAACAGACAGACAGACAGACAGACAGACATGGGGTGGGACAGAGAGCAGGCCCGGCGCCCGCGGCCCTCACTTCATGCCCTGCTGGAAGACGGAGTTCCTCCTGGTCTTGCAGATGATCAGGTCAGCCCACTGCACGACCACTATGCTCACGAAGAAGGCCGTGTGGCACGTGAACTCCACCACTTTCCTCTGCTCGTAGGTCTGCAAGGGCGATGTTGCGTGTGCCGGTCGGCGGTCAGTGTGGCCGCAGCCCCAGGCCCCACCCCAGGCCCACGTGCTCCTTGTCTGCGCCCTTGCGTGGGGCCCCAGGGCAAAGCGGGGACTCTGTCCAGATGGGATCCCCTAAGGGGCGTGTCTTCCCTCTGTAGCTCAGAGCCCCGCGGGAAGAGTCAGAAAATGTACAAGGAATGAGAGAGGGTAATGGTGACCTCGGTTGTGGACCAGAGATCCTGGGGGCCTCCTGAGGGCACGCCAGCTGGGCTTTGAAGGCACAGACAGAGATGGGGAAGAGGGCAGCAAAGGCGTCTCGCCTGGTGGGGCAGAGAGCATGGCCGGTGGCCAGGACCGTGATGGGCTGGGGCAAGAGCGCCAGGAGGCCCCTTGTGTCCGGCGAGGATCTTGATGCCGCCCCTGGGGCAGAGGGACCATCACAGGAAGCTGCCCCTGCATGGTTGGGACGGCTCGCCCCAGCCCAGGATGCTGCGGGCAGGGAACCCGCCTGGGAGGTCCCAGGCCATGCTGTGGGACCCAGCGCTACGCACCCACTGCTGCCCGTAACTGTCCTCCAGGTCGTTGACGGTGCGGTCATCCCAGTTCAGCCGGATGCCCACCAGGTTGCCAGGCAAGAAGCCATTTTCTGCCAGGATCACAAAGTAGGAGAAGAAGCCACCAAGAGCCTGGATCATTCCTGGGGGAGGAGAGAAGGGAGATGAGGAGAGGCTCAGGTGGGGCAGGCAGCCAGCCCAGGGCACCTCTGAGGCCCCTTGAGACCCACACCGCGAGGATGGTGAGCTACCCGGTCCTCTTGCCTGACATCATCCGGGGCTGAGCTCCCAGAGGGCCATCTGAGGGTGCCCCCTGGTGGTGAGCCCCTGAGATTGGCCCTCTGGAGCAGGAACCTTGGAGACGGGGCTCTCCTGAGGGGAGAACCTGGAGGCTCCCTCCCACCTGAGCCAGGCCACCTGGATGTCAGGAAACCCCTGAGGACCCCCTAGGCAGGAATGACCTCCCTAGGCCTCTGACCACCGCCACCAAGCCTCTGCTTCCTGGGACACTCCCAGCTACAGGGCGCTCAGCACCTGTAAGACTGCACACCTCACCTCCAGTAAAGATGGAGGAGAAGGCAGGGGGGCGTGGGGCTCACTCCTGCCCTCAGAGAGCTCACAGGCTGACTGGTCCTTCCCATCACGGTGGCGGGTGGAGCAGTGGAGTGGCCATCCTGGGGCCAGCCCTGATCTGCCACTCAGTATCCCATGTGCTCCCCGGGTGCAGCCCCGGGCCTTTCCTCCACCTGTGCCAGCCCCACCTTGGTGACCACCACCCATCTGTAAGTCACTCCTTCCAAACCTCCAGCACCAGGTCCTACTTTTCACTGCACTCATTCAGCACAAGGTTTCTGAGCACCCACGGTGGGCCAGGCACTGGGCATTCAGCCATAAGTGAGGCGGGGTCCCCAGGTCCTCACCGATCTGTCCGTAGGCCATGCTGATGAGTCTCTCATTGACCAGCTTGTCAGTGCGTGGGTTTCTGGGCTGTCTCTTCATGATGTCACTCTCGGCAGCCTCGTACGCCAGCGAGATGGCAGGGACCTGGGCAGGAGAGGCCAGTAAGTCGGGGACGGGGGGGAACCTACCCTCCCGGAGCCTGGGGGTGGCCGGGGCCTCACCATGTCAGTGCCCAGGTCAATGCAGAGGATGGTGATGGTGCCCAGAGGCAGTGGGATGTTGGCCATGATGAACAGCAGGAAGGGCGTGATCTCGGGGATGTTGCTGGTCAGGGTGTAGGCGATGGACTTCTTCAGGTTGTCGAAGATCAGGCGGCCTGTTGGCAGGGGCAGGCTCAGACCTCGGCACCCATGCCAGGGCACCCTAGTCCCTCCGCCCCTTCCCTGCCCGGTCCATGCATCCTTTCTAATCCATTCCCCCACCGCCTGCCTTTCCATACAGATGCCCAACCATGTTGCCCCTGTTCAAACATTCTCAAAATACAACCACTTCGGAAGACTGCTTGGTAGTTTCTTTTCTTTTTTTCTTTTTTTGGCCGCACAGTGTGGCTAGCGGGATCTTAGTTCCCCAACCGGGGTACAAACCAGCACCCTTGGCAGCGAAAGCATGGAGTCCTAACCACTGGACCACCAGGGAATTCCCAGCAGTTTCTGTTAAAAGTTAAACATCCCTGCCTTATTGACCCAGCAATCCTCACCTTAGGTTTATACGCAAGAGAAATGAGTGTTTATGTCCACCAAAAAGCAAGTACAAGAATGTTCACCATGGCATTAGTTATAATAGCCCAAAACCAGAACTGACCCGCTGGCCATCAGCAGGTGAGTGGATAAGTAAACCGTGGTCCGTCCATACAAAGGAATACCACCCGGCGAGAAAAAGGAACGAGCTACTGACACCCCCAACTCCATGGATGAATCTCACTGAGGTTATGATGAGTGAAAAAAAGCCAGACACAGAAGCATTCGTATCACATGATTCCATTTGGAAGAGGTTGGAAACGAACGCATGTTGCTGAAGGTCAGGATAGTGGTTACTTCTGGGAGGGGGGATATAGACTGGAGGAGACCTGATAGAACCCTAACGGGAGGCTGGAAATGTTCTCTATCTTGATGGGGGTCCGGTGGGTGTGGGTGTGTGCGTGCATAAAAAGTCACGGAGCTGCCTGACTTTGTGTGAATGCCATATCCCAATAAAGATTCCATCAGTACAGTGTGTATAAAGTAAAAAGAAACTAAAGATGAACCCAGCCAGCCCCTCCCTCCACCTTCCACCGTGTGCTGAGATGAGCAACAAGGTGTGTCATTAAGAAGGCACAGAGGACTTCCCTGGCGGTCCAGTGGTTAAGACTCCACACTTCCACTGCAGGGGACGCGGGTTCGATCCCTGATCAGGGAACTCAGATCCCGCAAACTGCGCGGCGTGGCCAAAAAACAAATAAATAAATAGGTAGGACCTCATCTATCATAGCACCCTGCTGGTTTTCTTCTTAGCACTTGCCACAATATGTAATTATGTTTGCTATGCTACAATTTGTTTGTTAACTTGCAGAAGGCTGTCTCTCCCAGCTCCTTGAGGGCAAGGACCCATGTCTGCTCTGCTCACAGCTGTATCTCCAGCCCCCGGCACCATATACAAGGTAAGGGGCCCAATAAATGTCTGGGCGGCGTGAACGCCTCTGTGAGTGTGTGCTCTGCAGGTGCACGGAGGATGTCTTGGGGATGAGAAAGGGTTAATCATGTGTCCTCTGGGCCACAGGAGACAAGGGATAAGGGCATTGAACCTGACACTGTAGGCTCAGCTTTTACCATTTGAATTCTCTCTTATCATGAGTTATATTTTACACTGGGGACATTTCAAATAGGAGAGAGAGACAGGAAGAAAATGCAGCACAGCATGAACAGTGATTATTTCTGGATGGTAAGATTACGGGTGATTCCAATTTGCTTCTTAATGCTTTTCTACATTTTCTATAATTATCATGAATTACTTTGATAATCAGAATAAAACTGAATGTGAACAAGCCCCATCTGTGGCCGCATCCAGGCCCGTCGGGAGGTGATGCCCGGCGGCCCCGCCTGAGACCTTGAGGCCTTGCCTCTGTCTGCAACTCCCTTCGCTGGCACTTCTCTACGTGAAAATTCCCACATGGCCCTAGGGACTTGGCACAGGCCATCCCTGTCCGCTTGGGGAGGCTTCCTTAGCCCCTGACTCCAGGCTGGGTGAGGGGCCTCTTCAGGGCTCCCTCAGGACCCTCTGCTTCCCTGAGGTTGTACTTATGAGTATTTTTTTTAAAGACTTTTTTGATGTGGACCATTTTTAAAGTCTTTATTGAATTTATTACAGTATTGCTTCTGTTTTCTGTTTTGGTGTTTTGGCCCTGAGGCATGTGGGATCCCAGCCCCCCAACCAGGGATCGAACCCGCACCTCCTGCATTGGAAGGCGAAGTCTTAACCACTGGACTGCCAGGGAAATCCCCATGAGTATTGTTTTTTAATGCTTCCGAATGTGCCTTGCCCACCAGACTGGGCCTGTGCTGGGCAACACTGGGACCCAGAAATGCGTTGGCTGAGTCCTGCCCCCAGGGAGCCCCCAACTCCGCAGGGGAAGAAAACTGAAAAGGACAAGCTCAGGCTCTGCCAGGGGCCTGGTGGGATTCTGTGGTCTCCCGCCGTGCATCTGCTGCAGCCCTGGCCTGTCCCCTCCCCCTTCTCGGGCTTCATGCAGGGACCCCAGTCTCCAGGACCACCTGGGCCAACTCACTCACCCTCCTCCACACCCGTGACAATGGAGGCAAAGTTGTCATCCAGCAGAATCATGTCTGCTGCCTGTTTGGAGACGTCAGAGCCGGCAATGCCCATGGCCACCCCGATGTCAGCCTTCTTCAGGGCGGGGGAGTCGTTCACGCCATCCCCAGTCACAGCCACGATGGCTCCCTGGAGAGAGAGGGGGTGAGGACGACGCCCAGAGGCCTGGCCCCAAACCCTCTTCTCATCAAGGACCCCGGAGTCCAGACCCCCGGCCCCCTCCTCCGAGGGACCCCAGCCTGAGCCCACCTGTCTCTGACAGCCCTCCACAATGATGAGCTTCTGCTGGGGGGAAGTGCGGGCGAAGACGATCTCAGTGTGGTTCTGCAGGATCTCGTCGATTTGCTCAGAGGTGAAGTCCTTGAGGTCGGTGCCATGGATCACACAGGCCTTGGCATCCCTGGGAAGAGCAGAGGGTGTTCAGGACATGTGGGGCAGTGACACCTGTTGGACAGACTCACAGACAGGAGAGACAGAGGACCAGCCTCTGAGAGAGGGACAAGGGCTCTGGGGGTCAGAGATGAAAGGGAAACAGGGGAGGAGGGGGCTGCAGTAGGAGGGATGGAGGGCAGACCTCAGGAAGAACCTTGGGACACTGGACTTAGAGGAACAGAGATATGCAGGCAGCTAGGAAATAGAGACAGACACAGAGAGACATGAGGGTGGGAAAGCTAAGGAAGTCAGAACAGAGATGAGAGACAGAGAGAGACAGAGACAAAGACATAAAAGAGAGATGGGAAGAGAGAATGACGGACGCAGAAATAAGGGGTCTCATAGAATCCTCTCGGATGTGAATTACTAGCAGCCCATTTTAGAGAGGAGGAAACTGAGGCGCAGAGAGGCTACGTGACTTGCCCAAGGTCACACAGCTCATGTGTGGCAAAGCTGGGATGTGACCCTACCCCTTGCTAACCCCACGCAACTGCAACACCAGGCTGCCCATCCTCACGATGGAAGAGGAACAGGACCCAGATGCTGAGTCAATGGAGGAGGCCCAGGAGGAGGGGGACCCACAGTCCCAGAGGGACCTGAGCTGGGCAGGGCGGGGCTCACCGGGGGTTGACCTGGCTGACGGGAATGTTGAGCCGGGCGGCGATGTCCTCCACGGTCTCGTTGCCCTCGGAGATGATGCCCACGCCCTTGGCAATGGCCTTTGCCGTGATGGGGTGATCGCCCGTGACCATGATGACCTGCGGGCATCATGTGCAAACGGTCCAGCCTCACCGCTGGCCGCTGGGGCCCTGGCCCTGCCTCCCCTGCTGCCCCGGGCCACACCTTGATGCCCGCGCTGCGGCACTTGCCCACCGCATCAGGGACGGCTGCCCGGGGAGGGTCGATCATGGACATGAGGCCCACGAAGCAGAGGTTGTCGGTGGTGAAGTTCACATCGTCACAGTCGAAGGCAAAGCCCTTAGGGAACTGCTCCTCGGGCAGGTAGTAATGGCAGAAACCTGGTGCAGGGAGAGGGGCACAGGGGCTCCAGCCTCGGTCCTCCCTGCCTCCTGCCCACAGCTCCCGGTCCCGGCAGTCAGGCTCCCTAGTTGGCCAGACAGTCAGTCAACACACATGTCTGAAAGACGCCTTCCGGTCTCATTCATTCATTCATTCATTCATTCATGGTGCATTCTGGGAGGCCCTATTCTAAGCCAGGCTCTGGGCAGCCTCACATCCCTCCTTACCCTCAAGGGGCCCCCAGAGCTGGCCCAGCCCCTGCCCCAACTTGGCCCCACCCTTGGTGCGCACCAAGCACGCGCTCGCCCAGGCCCCCGAGCTCGAGGTAGGCGTTCTGGAAAGCCTCCTTCATCTCCTCGTCCAGCGGCTGCTCCTTGCCCTGCAGCAGGATGGTGGAGCAGCGGTCCAGGATGCGCTCGGGGGCGCCCTTCATCACCAGCAGGTACCGGTTGTCGTTGGGGTCCTCGGTCTCGTGGATGGAGAGCTGTGGACAGGGCAGAGGGCGGCCGCGCCTGAGCCTCACAGGGAGGGACCCGGAGGCTGCCCTGCACCCAGCTGGGGAAGAGGACCCCCCCCGCTGCCGCCCCGTCCAGAGCCGCGGGTGCCAGGACAGACCACCGCCAGGCTCCCCCAGAGGGCACTGTCCAAATCTGTCTACCCGAGAGATCTTCATCTGTTTCTCAGGCTCTCTCACAGAGACCTCTGCTCATCCCTGCCCGTTTCTGTCTCTCCGTCTCGCAGATATTTCTTCCCCTCTGTGTCTCTCTCACAGAAATCTCAGGGGTCCTTAGGATACGTGCTTCTCTCTCTGCCTTGCCCGACAACCTCTCATCCCGCACCTGACCCATCACCGAATCTGGTCAGCTCACCTCTGAAGTACCCGGATTCTGACCTCTTCTCACCTCCCCTGCCCTCCCATCCGGCCACCACCGTCTCTCATGAAATATCGTAGCAGCCTCCACACTGAGTCCCTGTTTCTGCCCTCCCCTCCCCATAGTATTTCCTCCCCATGGCAGCCAGAAGGAGCCTTTAAAATATGAGAGTCACGGGACTTCACTGGTGGCCCGGCGGCTAAGACTCCGCGCTCCCAATGCAGGGGGCCTGGGTTTGATCCCTGATCAGGGAACTAGATCCCACATGCTGCAACTAAGAGTTCGCATGCCGCAACTAAAGATCCCTCACGAGGCAACGAAGATCCTGGGTGCCGCAGCTAAGACTCGGCACAGCCAAATAAATAAATATTTTAAAAACAATATTAGAGTCAGTGAAAAATGGTGCAGCCACTTTGGAAAACAGTCTCTGGCAGTCCCCCAAAAGGTTAAACAGAGTTACCACACAAGCCAGCAATTCCCAGATATATACCCAAGAGACATGCAAATGATGTGCACACAAAAACTTGGAGGCGAACGTTCATAGCAGCATTATTCATAGTAGCCAAAGGGTGCAAATAACCCAAATGTCCATTGGCAGATGAATGGATAGACAAAATGTGGTCTATCCATACAATGCAAAATTATTCAGCCATAAAAAGGAATGAAGCACTGATATATGCTACAACATGGAGGAACCTTGAAAACATCATGCTAAGTGAAAGAAGCCAGACATCAAAAAACACATATCGTATGATTCTGTTTATATGAAGTGTCCAGAATAGGCAAGTGCATAGAGACAGAACGTAGATTAGTGGTTGCTTAGGGCTCGGGGAGACGGGGGGAGGTAGGGGGATAAAGCCGAGGAGTATGAGGTTGCTTTTTGAGGTGACGGAAATGCTCTAAAACTGACTGGGTAGGGACTTCCCTGGTGGTCCAGTGGGTAAGACTCTGAGCTCCCAATGCAGGGGGCCCAGGTTCGATCCCTGGTTAGGGAACTAGATCCCACGTGCATGCAGCAACTAAAGATCCCGCATGCCGCAACTAAGACCCGGAGCAGCCAAAATAAATGAATAAATAAATAAATATTTTTTTAAAACCTGACTGGGCAGATGATAGCACGTATCAGTGAATATACTAAAACTATTGAATTATGCACATTAAGTGGGTGAGCTATGGTGTGTGAACTGTATCTCTCAATAAAGCAGTTTTTATAAATGTGAGTCAGGTCCCATCTTGCCTCTGCTCGGTGGCTCATGTCCCCCTGAGGGTCACACCCGAGTCGTGTCCACAAGGCCCTACGGGACCTGACCCAGCACGCACTGCCCTCCCCTCCCACCACGTTTCCTGGCTCGACATTCCCTGGCTATTCAGTACATCAACACACTCCTTCGCCAAGACCTTTGCACACGCTGTGCCCGCTGCCCCCAGACGCCTGCAGGGCTCCCTCCCTCAGCATGGTGACTGGCTGACATATTCCAAATTTCCTAGTGTTCTCATCCTTTGTCATTGTCTGTCTCCTGGCACTAGAGCATAAGTTCCGTGAGAGGAGGGACTTCCCTGCCATCTGTATCCCCAGCACCTAACACAAGTGCCTCTGACACGTAGTTGCTGCTCAAAAAAATATTTCTTGAATGGATGAATGAGATCTCCGGCTGGTTCCCACTCTGCTGCAGGAAGACATTTACTCCCCTGCCGCTCACTCCAACAGAGATATTGCTCTCACTCCCGGGTCCGTGTTCGTCTCCCCACTGGGTGGATACTCTTGGGCTTATTTTACAGACGGGGAAACCAAGGCTCTGGGAAAGGTAATAACTTGCCCAAAGCAGGAGGGCAGCGGGGCAGAGCTGACTGCTTTTCGGGCGTCGTAGAGAAAGTGAGATCCATGGGGCTTCCCTGGTGGTGCAGTCGTTGCGAGTCTGCCTGCCAACGCAGGGGACACGGGTTCGAGCCCTGGTCTGGGAAGATCCCACATGCCGCGGAGCGACTAGGCCGGTGAGCCACAACTACTGAGCCTGCGCGTCTGGAGCCTGTGCTCCGCAACAAGAGAGGCCGCGACAGTGAGAGGCCCGCGCAGCGCGATGAAGAGTGGCCCCCGCTCGCCGCAACTGGAGAAAGCCCTCGCACAGAAACGGAGACCCAACACAGCCAAAAATAAAAAATTAATTAATTAATTAATTAAATTAAAAAAAAAAAAAAGAAAGTGAGATCCAGGCCGACTCTCCCGGAGAGCCCAGGGTACCTGGTATTTGTTGGTGGAGTTGAAGGGGATCTCGGCCACTTTCTTATTGCGTTCGCGCATCAGCTTCACGGAGCCGGAGGACAACTCGATGCACTTGAGCAGGGCAGACTCGGAGGCATCGCCGGCCACATCCCTCTGTGGGGAGAGGGGGCTGTCAGAGCAGAGCAGCGCGGGGTGGGCAAGGGCCAAGCTGAGGCGAGCGGGAGGCCAGACCCACCTTGAGCACAGGGATGTTGTCCTGACCTCCCTTGAAGACGGCACGGTTGCAGAGTCCAGCAATGTGAGACAGGGCCACCCAGGTGTGCGAGCTCTTGTCAAATGAAGTCCCTGAGAAAGGTACGAGTGAGGGCTGGGGGGTGTCCGGGAGCCAGGCCCCCTCGGTCCTGCCTGGGCCCCACCCTCACCTGACTGGTCCTCAGTGGTGTCGGCCTCGTGGATCTGGTTGTCGAACCACATGTGGGCGACCGTCATGCGGTTCTGGGTGAGGGTCCCTGTCTTGTCCGAGCAGATGGTGGATGTGGAGCCCAGGGTCTCTACAGCCTCTAGGTTTTTCACAAGGCAGTTCTTCCGAGCCATGCGCTTGGCGGTCAGGGTCAGACACACCTGGGGTGTGTGCAAGGGCAGGGGAGTTACAGGTAGAGTCAGGCGGTGGAGTTGGGCCAGCAACACAACTGCCAACAACCCAACTGCCCAGCCCAGAGAGAATCCTGGGCAAAGAATGGGGTGTCGCCCAGCCACTCCACCCAAGGTATAGACCCACAAAAATGGGCTCAGATGCACCCCAAAGAAATATACTAGAATGTTCATATCAGCAACATAATAGTCCCGAACTGCAAACAACCCAAATGTCCACTAACAGCAGTAGGGACAAATAAATTGGGGAATAAAAGATGGAAATACTATACAGCGGTGAAAAAGAACAAGCAACCGCTGCCTACAACTGCATGCGTGAAATTCAAAAACATAGTGTTCAGCGAAAAATGAGCCAGAAACAAGAGCTCCTGCTGAATGATTCCACTGATGTGAAGTACAAAAGCTACACTGTTTGAAGCCAGTCTATCCTAGGGGTAACCCTGGGGTTGGAGGGGAGGGGCTGAACAGGTCTTGAGGGGGCTTCTGGGGAACTAGATCTGGGTGCAGCTGACCTGGGGTGTGTTCAGTTGCCTCCAGCTCATCAGGCAGTACCTTCATATGTGCAACTCTTGTTTGTATAGTGTAGGTCAATAAAAGGCCTTTGACTTAGAGTAGCTTTGAATATGCTAATATGGAAAACTTTGCAGGATCTATTAAGTAAAAGCATCAAGGAGAAGAATAGTATTCCTAGGATGGTCCCTTCTGTGTACCCTGCAAACAATTACTACACACGTGGCAATATGCCCACCGTTGCCGGGAACAGCGCAGAGAGCCTGCTTCTGGAGGGGGGTTGACGGCTGGGCAGTGGGTCGGGACTGTTATTTTAATTTTTAACTATTTTAATGTATTCTTTAGACTTTTTACCATGAGGTTGTGCTTCTTAATTTTGTAAGTTAACTTCAAAAATGATAGGGTTGTTAGCCCTTTCTGACTGGCAGTGTTTCTCAAGATTCTTTGTCGAATTTTTTTTTTTTTTTTTTTTTGGGGGTCATGCCTCTCAGCCTGTGGGATATTAGTTCTCCACCAGGTATTGAACCCCGGGGGCCCTCAGCAGTGAAAGCGCGGAGTCCTAACCACTGGACCGCCAGGGGATTCCCTGTTGGTTGGTTTTGTCAGTGAGGCCCTCTGAGCCCCAGGACCCTCCTCATTCAACATCTGGCAGGCTTGGCCCTTGATGTCCAAGTTGCAATCAAGACTGTTGCCATCGGGCCCCAGCCCCCTCCTCCCTCAGACCCGAGGGTCCGGGCCTTACAGTGACAGTGGCCAGCAGGCCCTCTGGGACGTTGGCCACGATGATGCCGATGAGGAAGATGACAGCCTCGAGCCAGGTGTATCCGAGAATGAGGGAGAGGATGAAGAAGGAGACGCCCAGGAAGACAGCCACGCCAGTGATGAGTTGGATAAAGTGCTCAATCTCAATGGCGATGGGCGTCTTGCCCACCTCCAGCCCGGAAGCCAGAGTGGCGATGCGGCCCATGACGGTGCGGTCACCCGTGGCCACCACCACGCCCCGAGCTGTGCCTGTGGGGTCAGAGGGGACTGGGCTGAGACTTGGCGAGCTTCAGAGGGACCCCGAGCCCCTGAGGCACGACAATCTATCTGGACGAGCCCGGCCCCACCTGGGTGCCCGAACCACCCCTCCCCCCTGCCTCACCTTCCACGCAGTTGGTGGAAAAGAAGGTGATGTTCCGAGTCTCCAAGGGGTTGTCGTGAGTGCAGTCGGGGGAGCGGGTCTGGGGCTCTGATTCGCCGGTCAGGGAAGAGTTGTCCACCTGGGGACACAGGAGACAGGTGTCAGCCCCGGGCCTGGGGTCAAGGGGCATTTGTCCAGAGGAGAGGTCAAGATTTTTGTTTGTTCGTTTGTTTTGTTAATGAGGCTGAAGGCTGTGTCCCTGGAAGTCACAGCTAGAAGTCTGGGTGCCTGTGTCTGGGAGGACAGAGGTTGGGCTCTTGAAGCTGGGGACGGTACACGGCTTCTTGCCAGGGCCTAAGGTACCTGTAGGTCTGAGGGAGGAGGGGGGCCTGGACTGCAGGGTCCTGGGGGAGGAGGGGGCCGGGGGCCTGGACTCCTGGGTCCTGGGGGAGGAAGGGATGGGGGCCTGGACTCCTGGGCCACTCCAGGAAGGGCAGAGCTGGGCCCCAGCCCACCTTGCAGCCGTGGGCTGAGATGATGCGCAGGTCGGCTGGGACTCGGTCTCCGCCCTTGATCTCCACCAGGTCCCCGACCACCACCTCCTCAGCATTTACCTGCATCTTCTCACCTTCCCGGATCACCAGGGCTTGCTGGGGGTGGAATGGAGAAGAGTCACCTTCCTGACTCCCTCTACCTGGGGTCACTCGGCAGAGCCTTGCCCCCTCCCCCGTTCACCCCCGTCTGGCCCCTGCCTGGGTACCCCTCACCTGGGGAACCATGTTCTTGAAGGATTCCATGATCTTGGAGCTCTTGGCTTCTTGGTAGTAGGAGAAGCAGCCGGTGATGATGACCACGGCTGCCAGCACGATGCCCAGGTACAGCTGTGGGGAGATGCAGGGTCACAGCCCGCCCTGGAGCAACTCCCCACCACCCCCATCCCGAGGTTTGTGGAACCTGGGAAGAGAGCTTTGAGTCACTGGGGGTCTGTATTCGTATGTCTGACCTCACATTGTATCCATTTGAGGGTCTGTGTCTCTGTCTGCCTGTCCATGTTTGAGTCCCTCTTTCTTGCTTTTTTTTAAATGTTTGTTGTTTATGTATTTATTTACTTATCTCTCTATCTATCTATTTGTTTATTTATTGGCCGTTCCCTGACCAGGGATCGAACCCGGGCCCTCGGCAGTGAAAGCACGGAGTCCTAACCACTGGACCGCCAGGGAATTCCCCTGAGTCCCTCTTTCTGAACATAGGTGTGTTTGAGCCTCTGAGTCTGTCCATCTCTCTATTTTGTGGGTTTGTCTGTCTTCCTGCCTGTGTCAGAGAATCTGAGTGTACACTATTCTCTGTCCATGTGTCTGTCTGTGTTAAAGGCAATGTGTCTGTCTGCCTGCATGCCTGGCTTTAAATGTACGGGACTGTTTGTGTTTGAGTCTCTGTATGTGGATCTCTGTCTCTCTCTGTTGGTCTGGGTAGGTCTGAGACTCTGAGTCTGTCTGTTTGCCTGTTTAGGTTTTAATTTCTGAGAATACTGTCTATACTTAATTCTCACATCTCTCTGTCTGTCACCAGGTTATGCCTGAAACTCTGTGTGTGTTTGATTTCCTATGTCTGTCTGTCAGTAAATGTCTATGTCTGTCTGTGCCTATGTGTCTGAACTAGGTGGCCGTGTTTGAATGTGTACAAGTGTGACTGTCTGCACTGACTCTCTGCACTGTTGTATATGTGTGCACGTGTGCACGTGTGTGTGAGGATCTCCATGTAGTCAGAATGTGGGTCTGTGTTTATGGGCATCGTGTCTGTTGAGACTGTGTGGTCCCGTGTGTTGCGAGGATGGGTCCTGACAAATCAGCAGGTGCTTGTGCCTGGGTCTCTATGTGAGCTCTCTCACTGTTTGAGCATCTTTCAGGCCATGACCCCCTGCTGGTGTCTATCCTCAAGGCCGCTGAGGTCACACAGCTTTGGGATGGACCCCCAACTCACACTTCTTACTGTGTGAACTTGGGCAAGTTACTTGGCCTTTTTTTTTTTTTTTTTTGGTCAAGCCATGAAGCTTGTGGAATCTTAGTTCCCTGGCCAGGGATCGAACCCGTGCCCACTGCAGTGGAAGCATGGAGTCCTAACCACTGGACCACCAGGGAAGTCCCATACTTCGCCTTTCTGAGTCCCAGTTTTCCTCATAGCTTCTCTGGTTCTCTCACTGGGTGATTGTGAAAGTTAGATGAGAAAAAGTTGGAGGCTGGGCTTTGAAAAGTCTAAAGGGAGAAGTGGGGTGTGCCTATGTGACCCTACGTGTATGAGCCCTTGGGCACGGCAGGGTGGAGGGCGCTCACGTTGTCGCCAGAAGGATCGTCCTCGGTGCCTGCCTGGATGCCGTAGGCCAGGAAGCAGAGGATGGCCCCGATCCACAGCAGGATTGAGAAGCCCCCAAAGAGCTGGCGGCAGAACTTGACCCACTCTGGGGTGGTGGGCGGCGGCGTGAGCGCGTTAGGCCCATCGCGGGCCAGGATCTCCTGGGCTTTGCTGTGGGTCAGACCCTAGGGGACACAGGACTCACACAGAACCCTCCCGAGCAACCCTGGCACCCCCAACACTTCCCGAGTGCCCCCAGGCACCCAAGGGTCAGGGCTTCCCATCCCCTCCCCCCTCGGACCCTTCTCCCTCCGGCCCGGCCCCACCTGCACACAGTCGGTATTGTATTTCCGGCAGACCTCTTCCACTGACATCTTGTGCTCTGTCTGAGGAACAGGAGTTTGGGGGGATCGGGTGAGCGAGGAGGCCTGGCAGGGGCGGGTGGGGCCTGCCCTGGGTGGGTGCAGAGGGTGGGACTTACCATAGCCACCTCCTTTTTGAGGTCATCCAGGTCCCGGCGGTCTTTGGTGCCCTTGCTCTTCTTGGGCGAGCCCTTGTCATCTTTCTTGTCCTGCGAGGTGGCGACACGATAGCTGTCAGAGCCACCAGACTGCGGGCGAGAAGGGGTTACAAGGGGACACCAGCCCTGCGTCTGTGCAGCTGCGTCTCTGGGCAGGGGCTGGCTCTGGGGGCTCAGTCTGTCTCTGCCCTGCGGCTCTGGGTATCTCTGAGAACCCCTGGGTCTCATCTCTTCCTACTGGCCTCTCTGTCTCTGGCTCCATGTATCTCTGGGTCTCTGTCCCTGAGAGTCTCCATCTGGGTCTGTCTGTGCCTCTCTGTCTCTCTCTGTAGGTCTCTCCCTTTCAGTCTCCATGTGTCTTTTTATCTCTTTGTGTCTTTTTCTCCCTCTCCCTGGGCACTTAGTCTGTCTCTTGCTAGGTCTGTCTCTCGCTACCTCTGTCTCTCTCTCTCGATCTGTCTCTCCAGGTCTCTGTGCCTCTCTGTCTTATTCTGTTTTATCTCTGTCTCCTTGTACCTCTTTATCTCTCCTTCTCTTCATGTGTGTGTATCTCTGTCTCTCTGTGGCTGTTTCTCTGATCTCTCTTTCCCTCATCACTTCATATTGTCCGTCTCTCTCTCTCTCTCTCTCTCTCTCTCTGTCTCTGCGTCTGTGTGTGTCTCTCTTTGATTTTGGTCTCTCTCTGATCTCTGGCTCTTTATGTTTTCCATCTCATACAATATCTGTTTCTATCTCTTGAAGTCTCTCTCCCTGAGTCTGGCTGAGACTGTCTCTCTGGGTTCTCTCTGGGTTCCTATCTCTTTCCAAGTTGGTGTGCGGGGATCTCAGACTGTCTCCGAGTGTCCGTATTTTCTGTCTGTATCTTTCTCCATCCTTATCTCTGCTTCTCTCTGATTTCATCTCTCGAGGTACCTCCTTTTCTGTAATGCTTGGTGTGTCTCTCCCTAACCGTCTCTACTGTTTCAACCATCTTGTTTGTCTAGCTCTCACGATCTCGCTCTGCCATCTTCCTCTCTATCCCTGCATCTCTCGCTCTCCGAGTCCATCTCGGCATCTCTGTCCTTCCAGCTGAAGGTCTCCCCATATATCACTCTCCCTGTCTTTTCTGCCTGGCTCTTTTTCTGGGCCTCTCTCCCCAACCCCATGGATGTCTCTGTCTCTCAAAGGACCCAGCAAATCTTGGGAGACCCCACAGGCCTGGCAGGAAGGGGGAGGAAAGTCACAGCTGGGACCAACGCCTGGGAGGCAGCCTCCTGTGCACGGGGATGGTGGCCTGGCTGGACATGCAGCCAGTCCTGAGGCCCTTGACTGACAAGCTGTGGGCCTAGACACTCTCCTGGGGGCTGGTGGAAGCCATGGATAGGTTTGGACAAGGGGTTGGCATGGTTAGGCCTCTGGAGGACAGACTAGGAGCTGGCTGGGATTTGGGGTGCAGAACAGCAAGAGGCAAAAGCCCCCGGGCTTGGCTTGAACTGGATGTAGCGTGAGGGGGAGTGACTGAGGTTCCAGTTTGGGGACCTGGGCCGGTGGAGAAGGCAGTGTCCTTGGAGGCTGGCAGGAGGGGTGGGGTGAGACCGGGTGCTGGTAGAGGAGTGCTGACAGATCCTACGGGTCCAGGGCCAAGCTGGGATCCCAGGCTCAGTGCAGCTCAGCGCTAATCCCCTCGTGACCTTGTAGAGGGTTGAGCTGCCTGCTGTCTGCCCCCAGACTGGAAGGCTGAGCCTGGGAGGCTACTGCAGCCTGGAGGCCTGGGAGCCTGGGTTTCAGGGGGTGGGAGGGAGGCTTGGCCCTGGGCCAGCCCTGCAGCAGCACTGCGTCTGACATGGAACATGGAGGCTTGGGGGACAGGGAGGACACTCTTCCACCCACAGCTTCAGGAGGGGTCTCAGCCTCCACGGAGGGGCAGACCCAAGGATGGAGAGAGTGGAGATATAAGGTCATGGGCACAAGTTAGAGAAATAAGAGGAAGGCAGGAGAGGAAAGAGATGGAGGCCTGGAAGGCAGGAGAGGAGAAGTTGGGAAGAAAACCAGCTATCCACCCCTGAAACCTCAGGGAAGGCTGGGGAGCTGATGCTTGGGTCCCTATGAGGCCTAGGGGTGGGTTCCTGGACTCCTGGGTCTGAGGGAGGAGGGTCTGGGGGCCCTGGACTCCTGGGTCTGAGGGAGAAGGGGCCGGGGGCCTGGATCCTGGGTCTGAGGGAGGAGGGGCTGGGGGCCCTGGACTCCTGGGTCTGAGGGAGGAGGGTCTGGGGGCCTGGACTCCTGGGTCTGAGGGAGGAGGGGCTGGGATACCCCAGTCCCTGGCAGACAAGCCTTGGCTCCTCCTTGCCCTTGCCATGACCAGACTCCCTTGGGGGCGGGCTTCCATCTGTTCGAGGGGGAGCCGAGGCTTTCCCAGTCAAGGCAGGAGGCCCAGATGGGCGCGCTGCAGGGCGGGAGCACCTCTGAGGGTGGGGGACACGCCTGCCTCGCTGCAGCCTGCCTCTGCGGCTCCTCGCCATTTTCCATGCCGTCCGCCTCCCCTGACACCTGCCCGGCTCACACAGCCTCTGCCCCTCAGCCTGCCTCTCCCTCCCCCTTTCAAGGTGTCTGAGGCCTCATCTCAGCGTCTCTCCCTCAACCTCCCCTTTTGCCCTCTGTCCCCTCCTCCTATCATTCAGGCTGCCTCTGCTTGTCTCTGGATAGGAAATGTCTGTCCTTGGGTCTCCTCATCTCAGCCTCAGTTTCTCTCTTTGTCTCTCCTTGTCTATGTCCCACTCATGTCTCTCTTCATCTTTCCATGTCTCTCTGCCTGTGACTGTCTCTTTGTCTCCGTCTCTTTTTCTCTGTCTCTTTCGGAGCACCTCTCTCAGTCTCTGCCCATTTCTCTCTGCTTTCCATGTCTCTGCCTCCCATGTCGAAAGAGTGTCACTTCTCCTGTTCTCACGTCTTTTCCTAAGACCCTCCCGCTCCTTTCTTCTCTAAGGCACTTAGCCCCAGTCCTCTCCTCCAATCTGCCCTCGGCTTCCCCTCCATTTCTACTTACCTGGAAGCCATCACTGACTCCCACATCCCCCTTCTGTCTCCCAGTCCCCTCCCCACCCAGTTCTTCTCTCCTTCTCCCCTCGCCCACCCCAAGCCACAGATCTGCAGCCCCATTCCCCAGCTCCATCCCTGGGCCCATCAGCCTTCATCCGCCATCTTTCTCCTCATCCTTCATACTCCCTCTCCATTAGCCTCTCCCATCCCGACCCTCTCTCTCTCTTCATCCCATCCACCCCAGCCCACCCGCCTCCCAACCCCCCACGGCCCCGCCCGACACGCAGGGAGGAATCCAGGGCTGCAGCAGGGGTCAGGTGGTCAGCCAGGGGAGGAGGCAGCATCTGCTGGAGAGACTCACAGACAGACAAGGACACACGGACACGGAGGAAAGGGCATAGCCAGGCATGAACAACCTCTCCCCCCATACACACACGTACTCATTTGCATACATACGCCCTCAGCCAGGCTCTCAGCCTCCCCGCCATGGCTCTCCTGCTCCCCCCAGCCCCTGTGTCTGCTCCCCCAGATTAGGAGCTAGACACACACTGCAGCCCCAGGCCACTCCGCATTGCGGAGCACCCCCATCCAGGCCTGGAAGGAGAAAGAGAGGTCATCTGGTGTTCATCCCATAGTCTGGACCTGTCCCCGCCTGGCCAGGGAAGCAGACGGGCTTCAACACCCCCAGACACAAACACCAGTTTTCAGACACAGCCAGACACGGTTGCAGACATTCAGACACAAACCCGGGCCACACAATCGCAGGCGGACGGTGCTGCAGGGCCTGACAGAGCCAGGAGCACACACACGCACACATGCACACGCACACATACGGCTGAGCAGGCAACCGCACCAGGTCAGGCAGAGATGCTGAGGGCGGGTCCGTGCCCCGCGGGCCCCGCACACAAAGGACACACCAACATGCGCCACAGACCCCCGCCAAGCCAGGTGGCCCCACGCACACACTCAACCAGAGACAGAACCACACGGACGGGCTGGGTCCGCCGGCTCACAGGTTCCTGAACCCGGGTCCCGGAGAGCAGGGGTCCCAGAGTCCCCGGCCCCCGCAGACACCCAGTCTCACAGGACCCACAATGTCACACACACACACACACACACACACACACACACACACAGGCATCGCCCGGCCGGCCCGAGCACCTACCCCCATCTTGGCGGCTCCGGGGGACAGGGGCAGGCGGGCGGGGCAGGGGCCGGGGCAGCGGCCTCAGGGTGGGCTCAGGCGCGGGCTCGCGCTGGGGGCCTCTGCAGCGCCCGCGCCTCGGTCCGCGCGTCCGTTCGGCGGTCAGCCCCACTGCACACAGTCTGCGGCGGTCGCCGCCTCCGCCTCCTCATATGCCCGCGCCCGCCGGGGGGCCGGCGCTGGCCAATCAGGGGCGCCGCCGCTCTGATGGACGGCCCGTGGCCCCGCCCCCGGTACTGCAGCTGTCCTCCCCGCCCCCCACCCTCCGCAAAGCGGCGGCGAGGCGGCGAAGGGGGAGCGCTGCGGGAGGCGGAGAACCCGGAGACCCCCGAAATGAGGGACCTGGAAACCCCCGCAGTGTGGGGTGTCGGCTCCGAGGAAGGGGCACCGAGGGGGGGGATAGCCCCGTAATCCCCCTCATTGTGTGCCACCAGAGGGAGGAGTGCGCTGTGGAAGGTGGACACCACCGGGTGGGGGGAAAGCCCCGTAAATCACCGCAATAAGGCAGGAGGGCCAGAGCACCTTCTTCTGCAGTGAGGCAGGGGGGAACCCTGGAGACTGTGGGGTGCTGTTCAAGAGGGGGAGATGGAGGGGGCACAAGGGGCAAGGAAGACCCCACAGTGAGCAGGGAAGCTGCAGAGGGGGTAGAAGCCCTGAGGCTCCCCTCACTGTGTGACCTCCCCCCAACACACACACTATGGTATGGCAGTTATCCAACGAGCCACAACTGCACAGGTACACAAGAGACACATCACAGCCAGAGGCTCTCCAAGCATCATACTCGCACATGACCATCACCCAGACAGCACAGACGCTGTGGACACACACGGACACCACCCCACCACTCACCACCAGTTTCACAACCACATTCCATCACACACCAGCTAATACCCTCCCACACACCCTACACTACCCCATCAAACCACCCCAGGGACTCACAAACATGTAGAAATGAAACACACATAGCACACACACCCTGCACACCCCATCACACCATAGAATCAGAGTCATAAAATGCCGTGTAGATTAACACACACCCTCAAAACACAACCTCACAGATACGCACATCACACACTCCATCAGAGCTGGCCTTAAACCACCTCACGAGCCATAACCATAAAATCCATGGACCCACAAACCAGTACACATCTACACTCAGCACCATAGCACACCCACAGGCCTCACACTGCCCCAGACGCCACTTGAGGCTTTGTGAACACTGTTTCACAGTCATGCAACATCACTCACACTCGTCCGCAATATATCCAGGCATAAGCAAAGGCCCACAGTGCAGAATTGCCAAAGCGTTGCTAATTGTGAATGACAGACAAAAGGTGCACACGGACTCACACACAGCACAATAATTCACCGACACAGATCACACAACACCGTCCCACACACCTCACACACTACACACATCATGTATTGCAGTGCTATCTCATACCCCTCTGTTGTAGCTCCAAACACACCCCCAATGCCCACACCCACGCACCATGCACATCCCATCTCGGTATGTATATACACACACAGATGCACAGCCAGCAGCCACACCCCAGGACTGTCACATACACACAGCACCCCGTCAGCCACCCACTGGAGCCTGAGGAGTTACAGCCTCCTACCCCCACCCCTCTGCTCTATGAGGAACACTCCCGGGCTCTCCCTGGGAATGGCAGAAGGGGCAGAGAGCAGGCAAGAGCCTGTCCCTGTAGCTTTCTCAGAATGTGGCTATCCTCCCCACCTATGGGAGTGGAGATGTGGGGGACAGGCAAGGGGCAAGAGTATGCCTGATGTATAGCAGGTGAGAGGGGAAGATTAAGGACCTGGTCACCGAAATGTGTGAAAGGGTGAAGGCCAGAGTGAGACACACAAACTGAGAAAGACAAGAGTCAGAGATTCAAAGCCACAGAAAGATGGGCATGGATAGGGAAACTGGGCCAGAGTAAAAGGGGGCAGGGAGGTGGGTTCCTTGGCTTCCCCCAGCACCCAGAGCCTCAGCCCAATCCTGTACTCTGACCCATCCCCATCCCTCCCCGCTGTCCCTTGTTGCCGTGGTAACAGGGAGGCCGCATATGCAGCAAAGGAGGCTGGGCTTGCAGACCTGGCCTGTCTCCATGGAGACTGGGGAAGGGGGGGAGGCACATCTTCTAGCCCTGGTAGTTGCCCCCCTACAACTCTGCCCCCTTCCAGGGGGAGGGAGGGAAGGAGGGAGAACCTGTCAACATATTATCTTTTTCCATTCCACCTTGTCCTACAGGAATGGGCTTGGACCATGGGAGGGAGATTGGGGTGACAGAGAAGCCTGGGGATGTCAGGATCCCAGGAGATTCTCGGCTTTCTCTCCTCCTGCTTTCCAGCTGGACTGGGAGAGACCCCGGTCCCCCACACCACATCCCAGACACAGGCTCATGTCCCCCCCTCATGCACTCCTCAGCCTGGTGAGACTGATGACTGTGCACCGTGTTCCCAGCGCAAGGCTTTGCGGACGTTGGGTGGGTGGGGGGGAGGGAAGATTTACGAAGGTCACAGGGATGGATGGGGACAAGAGAACTCGGCAAGAGAGATGGAGGGAGAGACTAAGAGAAGAAATGGACACACAGAGTTCAGAACCAGAGAGAGGCAAATAGGAACAGAAAAACAGAAAGACCAACAAAGACAGAGAGATGGGCAAAGACAGAAATGAGAAAACAGACGTAAGAGGCAGATCAACAGAATTACTTAGTGAAGATGACAGAGAGACACAGGGACATAGAAAGCCAGGCAGACACGTTTGGCACACTGGGGAGACTTAGAGATAAAGACTGGGGAGACAGAGCAGAAATGGGGGTGGGGGAGATTCAGAAATGAGGAAAGACCCCAGAGGAGATCTGCTTGGTATTGGAACAGAGAGGGAGACAGACCAGAAATGTCTGCAATCATATTCTAGTCACCTTGACAGACTTGACAGTCCCGCCCAAGGGCAGAGACATCAATTAGTCTGTGAGAGATGTGGAAACGAGAGACCCTGAGACACAAGCTCGTCCCCACACCTGTCTCTGAGGGGCACACACACGGCAAGGGTCTGAGACACAGAAGAGGCCAGATGGAGACTGGGGGCGCTGTGTGCCAGGCGGGGTCCCCCGGGATGTGACCTGCCCAAACACTGAGAAGGCAGGCAGGTCCTGCAAGGGAGACAGGGCAGTGCTGTGCGCCAGGCCCGCCAGGCCCAGCAGACCGGTGCTGAACGGACAGCTCCCGAGCTCTGGGCCCCCTGCCCGAGGGGCGGGGCCCAGCCTCGCTCCTTTCCCTCGCTTGGTGGTCCCTCTCTCTGTCTAGCGTTCCTCACTGCTCGGGCCCCCTACCGTCTTCATATAGTTTTCTACAGCTTCTTGTCTCACCTGTCTCTGTTCCACCTCAGTCTCTGCTTCTCTCAGCCCAAACTCCCCGGGTCTCTTATTAATTTCCCTGTTTTCTCTGTCTCCACCTCGTCCCCTTCTCCATTCTGTCTCACCCTTCTCCCACCTCATCATGGTATGTCTCTCTGTGTCTCCCCCTTTGCCCTATTTCCCCATCTCTCTCTGCCCCCCCATAGTCTCTCCCCATCTCTACCCCATCTCTGTCTCTTCCTTTTCTGTCTCTCCGCCATCCTCGCCCCATCTCTTTCTTTCTCTCCACCTCCCCATCTCTCCCCCTTCCACTCGGCCTCGGTTTGGCTCTGGCTGTGTGACCTTCACTTGTCCTTTCTCAGCTGCAGTTTCCACAGAAACCTCCAGCGGGGCGGGGGAGGGCGTGGACAGAAAGCAGACCCACTCTTCTCCCTGCTCAACCAGCCCTCAGCCTACCCCGCCCCACCTCCTCCCTCCCCCCGACTGGGATTTCTCACTTCCTCTCTTGGGGGCTGGGGAGGTACGTTTTCTGCAGAAACACAGGGTCACAGTCACACAGCTGAAGATGGGTTGACGGATGTACACACATACACACATGCACATGACTACAAAGTCATGACAAATTACCCTGGCCCAGGCACACACTTGCCACCATACGGGCCACCCAGGCACCACCACACTGAACTGTTCACTCACCCTCCCCTCCCCCAGCCCCATCTGGTTTCTGTCTTTCTATGTCTCCTTTTCCTGGTGTCTCCGCCTCTCCAGATCCCTGTATCTCTCTCCATCTGTCTCAGGGTCTCTGTCGCAGCCTCCTTCTGTCCTGAGAGAAGGTCAGTGGAGAAGGGCCAGCTGCCCGGACCTGGGCTGACCTGCTGTCTGTGGGCAGGGCGGAGAATCGAGAGAGTGCAGGAGTGACCATCCAGTCTGCGGTTCTCAGCAGACTCCCTGGAGCGGGGAGCCCAAGCCTTCAGTGCCCTCGCACCCTTAGGAAATGAGACCCGGGTATCCCCAGTGTTGGGGTTTTGTTCTTTTTTTATTCCAACGGGGACTGGGGTGTGGCAGGGGGAGGGATGGGGGCCCAACTGACCCCCTCCCTGTGGGGGTCTCATAGAAATTCCGAGGTTTCTCCCCAAAAAAAAGAGAGAAAGAGAAGAGTCGAGGGGCACCAGGGGACACCCATCTGCCCAGAGGCCTCCCACTTCTCCAGAAGTGGGGAGGGCTGCGTTAAGTCTTGGGGAGCCCGAGCAGTCCCAGGATGGGGTTCTCCCCGCGAACTGCGTTCCGCTTCTGGGAACAGCCCCTGCAGTCCTCGGCCCCTGGAGTCCTCGGTTCCTGCGCTCCTCTTGTTCGCAGTGGGGGACGGAGTGTGGGCGTCCGCGGCACCCTCTGGCGAGTCCACTAGGGGGCGCAGGCAGGTTCCGGAGCCGAGCCTCAGACTTCACCGGGAACCGAAGGCAAAATCGCGGCGTCCGGCGCGCGGGGGCACAAGTCCCGTCCCTCGCCCACTAGGAAAGCGAGGGCGGCCGGGGCCTGGGGCGAGCCCAGTCCCTGGGGTCAGTCCGGGCGCCCGCCCGGCCCCGCCCGTGATCACTCGTGCTCGGCCAGCTCGCGGGGGCCGGCGGGGCCGGGCCGGGCCCGGGGCGGGCTGGTGGCTTCAGCGGGGCCGCCCAGGCCACGCGGGGGCGCGCCGGCTCCGGAGGCCCGCAGCGCCTGGATGCGTCGGCACTCCTGACAGACACGCACGTGGGTACAAGGGGTGGGGGCGGGGGGCCGGGCCCCGCCGGGCGGCCCCGGATCGTCCAGGAGGCGCTGGGGGCCCCCGTGCGCGCTGCCCGCATCCCCGCCCGCGCCGGCGGAGTAGAGCTTGCCGTTGCTGAGGCGCATCTCGCGGACGGCGCGTAGCGACAGCAGGGCCCGGCTCGGGCCTCCCGGGCGCCGGCGCCGGCGAGAACGCGACGTCTTGCGGCAGGACACCGCGTGCCGCAGCTCCTGTAGCATCTCCTGGCACACCGACACCTGGGGGCGGCGCGGGGCGCAGTGGTCACCATCTGCGACCTCCTTGCCGCCGCCCCTCCCCCCTCCTTTCCCCTCTGGTCCTCTCGGCAACCGTCTCCACACCCTCCTGCTCTCCCTGCCCCACCTCTGTGTTCACCTCTCTTTCTCTTTCCTGCATGCCCTTTCACCTCCTCTCTTCCTTCCACCCTTTCCTCATTTCCCGTTCTCTTCCCTCACAGTTCCCTGATTTCCCCGTGCTCTTCCTGTCTCGTCTCTCCACCTCTCAAGTCCTGTCTCTCCTCCACTTCTCGCTCCCGTCTCCCTTCTTCTTTGGATTTGTTCTGAAATCTGCCCTTCACCTCCGATCCACGCTCCTCTCTTCCTACTCTTTCCTCTTGCCTTTTCACTCGAAAGTTTCTAACTGCTTCTAGTCCTTCCCTCGTACTCGTTCTCCATCCTCGGCCACTGATTCATGCACGCACTATTGCCAGACGTAATTGCTGACCGCCTACTGTGTTCCAGGCACTGTTTCGGGCACTGGGGATACAGCAGAGAACAAAACAGACAGAAGTCCCTGCCCTCATGGAGGTTATATTCCAGTGTGCAGAGACAAAACATAAATATGTAAATATAAGTAGTATGTTAGATGGTGATGAGTGCTTTGGAGAAAAATTAAATTGGGAAAATAGGTGGGGGTGTGGGTGGGGAGTGATGCTGAATTTTGAGATGGGTCCTTAGGGGAGACTTATTGAGAAGAGGACCTGCAAGTAGACAAAGGCAGTGCGGGATGAGCTGCGTGGGGCCTGGCAGGAGGGAAGGCAGACAATTCAGCTGGATACAGGTGTGAGGTGCTGGAGGAATGTGGAGCAGGTCAGGGTGGCCAAGGTGCGGTGGGCAAAGGGGAGAGGGAGGAGATGAGGTCAGAGGAGCAATGGGGGCCGGCTTGTGTAAGGCCCAGAGGCCACTGTAAGGGTTTGGCTTTTACTCTGAGCCAGATGGGAGCCACTGGAGAGTTTTAAGCATAGGACTGCTGTGCTTTCACAGGATCACTCTGGAGCTGTGTTGAGAACAGACTGTAGGGAGGTCAAGGGCAAGAGCAGGGGGCCCACCAGGAAGCTGCTACGATCACCAGACAGGATATGGCGGTGGCTGGACCACAGTGGTGGTGGCCAAGGAGGTGAGAAGGGGTTGATTTCTGGGTATATTTCAAAGGTGGAGCCAACAGTTTTTGCTAAGAGATCAGATAGAGGGTGTGAGAAAGAGGGAGGAGTGAAGGGTGACTCCACATATTTTGGACTGAGCAACTGGAATGATGGCATTGCCTGATGGGTGGGCAGGAGCTCTGTGTTGGCCACATGACGTCACGCACTACCTGGTGGACATCCACGTGGAGATGTCAAGTATGGAGCTGAATTTACAAACCGTGGGTTCAGGGAGAGGTCCCTGTAAGGGATACACTTTGAGGGTTACGGTAGGCAGCCTCCAAGATCCTGCCCCTGGGGTGTTCACACCCTTGTGTACTCCCCTTTGCCTTTGTACGAGGTTCACTGTGTGACCAACAGAATAAGGCTAGGTCAGCTGACATTTTGGCTTCCTCCTGGCTCTCTCTTGCATCACTCACTCTGGGGAAACTCAGCTGCCACGGCATGAGGACACTCAAGCGGCCCTATGGAGAAGTCCCTGTGTGAGGAACTGAGGCCTCCTGCCAACTGCTATGTGAATGAGTGTATTTTTATTCTCTCTATCTTAGGATGTTTTGACATCTGAAACATCTTGCTAGCCAGGGAGAGACTGCCCTCCCAGAGCTAGCCAATTGTTAGGGATAGCAAAGGGCTGGGAACCTGCCTTTCACATGAAAACCAACCAATCCTGAGTCTATACACCCCCTTTTTCTGACTCTCACACACCAAGCCAATATTTCCCCTGCCCTAAATCAACCCAGGGCCGAGTACCAGACAATTAGAGACCACCCCTCTAGTCAAGAGCCTGCTGACAGTATTCACACTGCCCAGTCCTAAGCCATTTCCTTAGCTGCCTTGCCTTTCTCATGGAAACCCCAATACAGGCCCTGCCCTAGGTTTCTCTCTCCCTTCTTCTGCCTCCTGACCAAATCTGGTGCTTTCCTTGTGGCCCTATGTGGCGTGGTAGGCCCCCTCCTGTCAGGTAATGTAAGTAATAAACTCTTCTTTCACTGGCATTGGCCTCTTCTGCTCAGTCACTTCCATAAATTCAAACCCCACAGGTACATTTTGAGACAGTGAGCCATCCTGGAAGTGGATCCTCCAGCCCCAGTCGAGCCTCCAGACAACAGCAGCCCCAGCCAACATCATGACCATGACCTTACCAGAGACACTGAGCAGCCAGAACCACCCAGCTAAGCTGCTCCCAGATTCCTGACCTATGGACACTGTGAACTGATAGAAGTTTGCTGTTTTAAGTTGCTAAACTGGGGGATAATTTGTTACATGGCAAAGATAAATAATACAGGAGTCATCAGCATACAGATGGTCTTACAAACCATTTGGCTGGATGGGGTCACCAAGGGAATGGAGAAAGAGAAGAGAAGAAGTCCAAGGATCAAGCCCTAGGGCGCCCCAACAAAACAGTGCCAGAGGGGTAGGAGGAAAATGAGGCAGGAGCAGGGAAGAGAGGGTCGTGAGGAGAGAGTGATCGGCTGTGCTGAAGCCCACGGCTGCCTCATGATGATGAGGCCGGAGACTCAGGCGCTGGATTTCAGATGCGGAGGTCACTGGTGGCAAGACTGGCTTCAGAAGAGAGGTGGGGACAGAAGCTGGATGGGAGTGTGTCCAAGAATGAATGGGAAGACAGAAACTGGAAACAGCAGAGGGACACACCCTGTCAAGACTACAACAGAAGGGGAGAAATGGGGCGGTGACTAGGAGGGGAAAGGGGGTCCAGAGAGGGTTCCTTGAAGATGGGAGAAATGACAGCACGTCTGTATGCTGCCGGGCTTGATCCAGTAGAGGGAGAAAAGCAGATGATGCGGGAGGGAAGGAGAGAACAGCTGAGGAATGTCCTTGGGAAGGCAAGAGAGGAGGAGACGGGGCGCGTGTGGAGAAGCCTTAGCGAGGAGCGTGTATGTTCATCTGGAGTCACTAACGTGGCGAGTGGAGAAAGCATGAGGGTAGCTGGATGTAGAGGTGGGGCTCGGCATGCTTTCCGACTCCTCTGCTTTTCTCAGGCCAGTAGAAGCAAGGTCATGGGCTCAAAGCAAGGAGGGGAAGGAGGGGCTGGAGGCTGGCAGAGAGAGGGAAAGGTTGGAATCGTGGAGGAGCACGGGGGCCCGAGGGGTTAGCACTGGAGCAATATGGCTGGGTACCACCATGCCCGCGTATGGGCTGAGACCAGCCAGCAAGTCTGTCTTCCTGCTGTCGCATTCAGCTGCATTCTCCTTGCCCCTGTCTCTCCTCCTATTTCTTCTTGCTTTACCACCTCATTCTTTCCCCATATCCTTCTCTCTCTGCCCCTCCACACTCCTTCCCCTGCATCCTCATCTCTGCCTGCGCCCTCTTCCCCCTCTGTCCTTCCTCATGTCCATGGACCCTCTTTCCCATCTTCCGTCTGCTCTCACCTTTTTTTTCTGGCCGCACCGTGGCTTGTGGGATCTTAGTTCCCCCCACCAGCGATCGAACCTGGGCCCTCTGCAGTGACAGCACAGAGTCCTAACCTCTGGACCATCAGGGAGTTCCCTGCTCTCACCTCTTCATGGACCTCCTGGACCCCTGGAGTCGCTCCGATCCTCTCACGTCCCCAGCTCCCAGCCCCCCAACCCTCGCATTCCTCCAGTAACGGCTCCCAATGCCATAGTCTTCACACCCCCTGCCCCTGGGGTCCCACTTCTCCCCGCACACCCTTCGCCAGCCCCCTCACCTCTTCTGACTCTGCCGACCTCCGCGTGGACCATACGAATTCCATGACTGCCACGAAGACAGCAATGATGAGGCCACAGATGAGCACGACAAAAATGCCGCCGATGTTCTCCATGCCCAAGCCTGGGGGTGGAGGGGGAGAGCCAGGGGTCGGGCTGTGTGGGCCAGGGGAGGCAAGGGGCCTTTGGGAAGGGCACGGCGTGCAGGGATGGCTGACCTTTAGCTCGATGGTCCTCCTCCTTGGGGCACCGGCTCCCCTCCCACCACTTGCGCTTTAGGATCTCCAGCCGGTTGTTCTCCTGAAGCTGCAGAATGGCCAGTGTGATCTCATCCCGGAACGGGGAGCCTGGACCGGGCACACGGTGGGGTGGGCGGTCATCGGGACCCTGGAGCCCTGCCTGCCCAGACCCCAGAGGTTCCCTCCCCTCCGCAGCTCCTCTCCTCCCAGCTCTGCCGCATCCCCAGCATCTTCTGCTCGCCACCTCCCCTGTAACCACCCCCGGGCCGAGCCCCCACTTGCCACATTTGTCACCGTTCCCCTCTCCCTGTGGCCCCCCCCCTCACTCTCCCCCCGCCAGGCTCTTCTCAACACAGCAGCCAGAGGGACAATTTCAGAAACATAGCCATAGATCATGCCTCTCTGGTGCTTAAAACTCTCCAATGGCTCTGTTTGCAGCTAGAAAAAACAATGTTCAAATGTTCAACAAGATTCTGCATTCACTGGTCCCACCACCTGGGGCTCCCTTAGGACCTTTGCCTCTGCCTGGAATGTTCCTTCCCTCACTTCACTCAGGGCTCTGCTCACAGGGTGCCTCGGGGGCTCTTCTCTATTTAAAATGACAGCAAGGACCTCCCTCCCTGTCCATCTCTTCCCCTTATTTACTTCAGAGCAGCTGACACTACTTGACATCACATTATAAAGCTATGTGTTTATTGTCTGTCTGCACCCCTAGTAGACGGCTGGAGGTGGGGGCTGGGCAGCTAGCTCCCCGCTGTGGCATCCCAGCACCCAGAGCAGTCCTGACACACAGTAGGGCATCAGATCTGCCAAGTGAACGAATCCCCAGCCACACCTCTCCTCTGCGTGGCCCCAACCCTGGACCACCTCTCTCCTCTCTACCCTCAGATCCTCCCCTTAAACCATCCTTGGGCCCCAAACACCCCACCCATATCCTACCCTCTACTCATTTCTTCATTCACTACTATAATTCTTGAGCACCTACCAGGTGCCAGGAACTAGGGATACAGGCAAGTGGGGTGATTGGTATTTATCAGGCACTTACTATGTGCCAGACCCTTTGTCTACAGAAGTGTATTTAAGTCTCATGATAATCCTGTGAGGCACGTGTTACCTACCACCCTCATTATCTGCATGAAGCAGGTGACACTCTTGCCTGAGTCAGGGAGGAAGCTGGGATTTGCATCCAGGTTGTTGTGACTCCAGAGCCTGTCCCTCAAAGCACCAGGCTACACTGCTTCCCTGATACAGCACTGACCCTACCACAAAGCTGCTAAGATTTGGGGTAATTTGTTATGTAGTCATAGCTAAGAAATGCAGTGGTCATCAGAATATAGGTGGGTTTAAAAGCCAAAATGCCAAAATTTGGTGGCAAAATCGTTGGTGAGTTTCCAGCACCAAGCCCTGAAAAAGCATGTCCAAGTCCCCCTAGCAGATCCATCCATCATTCTTCCTCCCTCCCTCCTTCCCTCTCTCCCTCCCTTCCACCCATCCAGCAACATCCATTATGTTGCTGGAGCACCTGCTCTGAGCCAGGCTGTGGGTTTGGTGCAGAGGATATGAAGTAAATAAAACCAGGTCCTCACCCTCGAGGGGCCCTCGGACAAATGGGGGAAGGCAGCAAGCCTCACGGCTCACACGCACTGACTTGGGCACAGTCTCACCGGGTTCTCGCAACAGCCCTCCAGGGCTGGAGCTGATTGCTCCTAGGCTTGTTTATATGCAGGTGGAAGGTGCAGAGGCTCAGGGAGGTGGCATCACCTTCCCAAGGCCACACAGCTAGGAGGCCACACACAGCACGCCCAGCCTGCTCGGGAAGGGCCTGGCCTACTCCCTGGCCTGCTCACACAGCCTGGTTTCAGCTGCCTGGGGACCCACGGCCTCCCTCCCCGCCCCACTGCCGCCATACCCAGCGGCATGCCGATGCCGTAGCCCTTGGTGTCCAGGAGGCCCCCGATCTGGGTGAGGTTGCAGTTGAGGCGCCGGTGGTACTCATTCATGGTGGACTCGAGCAGGAAGGCATAGCGGGAGTTGAGGACGCGGGCGATGCCCTCCTCTGTGCTCTTGACAAACACGCTGGGCTGCTTCGACTGCATGTAGTTCCACATACGCTGGTACGTCTGGTACCGTGAATTCTGGGCAGAGGGCGCATGAGGGGAAGACAGGTGAGGGTCTCTCCACTCCTGCCTTTCCCCTGAGCCCTGTCCCCTGCCCTCTAGAAAGTCTCCCTCAACCCGAGAGAGCGGGGAGACCAGAGGAAGACAGGAAGAGCCAAAGACAGAGGAGAGACACAAGACAGACAGACTGCTCAAGGCCAGATCCAAGCCAACCCCACACCCACCAGCCCAGCGAGGATCCTGAGGACCGAAGGCTTGGGAAGAAGGGGCCACAGCCTGTTTTTCAACCCTTTTTCTCTCTTCCACCCCTGGGCCTCGGCTCGGCTTGACACCCAGCCCTGTCTTCCCAGTGTTCCCAGGCCTTATTCAGAGAAGCTGGGAGCAGATGCTCAACCATATCTACCCAGGGCCCAGCCTGCTGCAGGGAGACCTGCGTCCAAGCCAAACAGGACAGCTTACTTCCTACGGGCCCCTCGGGAACCTTCTGAGGAATGCACTGCCCCACCCTGAGCCGCTGTGCACGGCGGGGACCCCGAAACCAAGCCTGGGTGGCTCTGGGGACCCCACCTGAAAGAAGGTCATGGTGGAGCCAGCGTGGATGGTGCCGTACTCAATGTTGGTCTGGTCCGCCAGGTCGTCGGCCGACTCCACAGGCACCTCCATGCGCTGCACGGTGAGGAAGGCAGCCAGGTTGGCCGTGTAGGAGGAGATGATGATCAAGGTGAAGGCCCACCTGAGGGGTGGGAGGGGTGAGCTACAGGTTGGAGCCACCCCTGCCACCCTGCGCCTGTGGCCATGCGCCCCGTTGGTGGTGCCCCCCTCAGTGACCCCAGCATCTAGAAGGCTGACTGCTGACTAGTGGAGGGGCTGGGAGCATGGAATCTGGAGCCAGACTCCCTGGGTTTAAAAATTGCTTCCAGAGGGCTTCCCTGGTGGCGCAGTGGTTAAGAATCCGCCTGCCAATGCAGGGGACACGGGTTCGAGCCCTGGTCGGGGAAGATCGCACATGCCGCGGAGCAACTATGCCCGTGCGCCACAACTACTGAGCCTGCACTCTACAGCCCACAAGCCACAACTACTGAGCCTGCGCTCTAGAGCTCGTGAGCCACAACTACTGAAGCCCGCGTGCCTAGAGCCCGTGCACCGCAACAAAGAGTAGCCCCCGCTCGCCGCAACTAGGGAAAGCCCACGCGCAGCAACGAAGACCCAATGCAGCCAAAAATAAATAAATTAATAAATTAATTAATTAAAAGAAAAAAAAAAAAAACGTTGATTTCCAAGTCAGAGCTGTCCTGAACCATGACGAGACCTTGGGTGTGGCGGCAGGAAGCTATGGCCCGTGTGGACATGAGATGAGGGGCCCAGGAGGGGAGTTCTGGCCAAGCTGCTGCTATTCAGGTGGCGGCCAAGTCCCTAGGGCACTGGCACCCACCCCCACCGCCCTACCACCGGCCCTGGCTTGCTGAATCACCAGGCCGAGGTCACATCTAGAGATGAAGAAACATCTGTTGAATGACTGAATGTGGGGGAAGACTCGGGGTGGAGACAAGAGTGAGCCTGGAGTCAAAGGCACCAGTGAGAGAGGGGACATGACTGGGGGCTTCCTGGGTGACAGCGATGGGAAGGGGCAGAGAACACCCAGCTGGGGAAGAGGGTCCCTGACTGAGCAGCAGAAGGGATGGGCTGTAGAGAGTTGGTCACTGGTCCCCCACCTGACTGGGGGACTCGGCCAGATTTGTCACAGCGGGTCCCTTCATGCCCTCTCAGCCACCTCCTCACACATGCCTCCCTCTCGTGCCTGGCTGGAATGCGCCTCCCTCTCTTTGGCAGGCATGCCTCTGTTTGCATCTTCAGATGAAACAGCCTAGATGTCACCTCCTCAGAGGGGCCCTTCCTGAGCACCCTCATTCTCTACTGTTCTCTTTCACTGCACCCTGTTTGGTTCTTCAATAGCACAGTTTTACATACATCTGATACATCATTATATTAAAAATGTTGGGCTTCCCTGGTGGCGCAGTGGTTGAGAGTCCGCCTGCCAATGCAGCGGACACAGGTTCAATCACTGGTCTGGGAAGATCCCACATACCGCGGAGCAACTCAGCCCGTGCGCCACAACTACTGAAGCCCGCGTGCCTAGAGCCTGTGCTCTGCAACAAGAGAAGCCACCACAATGAGAAGCCCGCGCACCACAACGAAGAGTAGCCCCCGCTCTCTGCGGCTAGAGAAAGCCCTTGCACAGCAATGAAGACCCAACACAGCCAAAAATAAAAACAAATAAATAAATAAATTTATTTTTATTTTATTTTTTTTTTTTTTAAGGATTTTCTTATTTATTTATTTATTTATTTATTTATTTTTGGCTGTGTTGGGTCTTCGGTTCGTGCGAGGGCTTTCTCCAGTTGCGGCAAGCGGGGGCCACTCTTCATCGCGGTGCGCGGGCCTTTCTCTATCGCGGCCCCTCCCGTCGCGGGGCACAGGCTCCAGACGCGCAGGCTCAGCAATTGTGGCTCACGGGCCCAGCTGCTCCGTGGCATGTGGGATCTTCCCAGACCAGGGCTCGAACCCGTGTCCCCTGCATTAGCAGGCAGATTCTCAACCACTGCGCCACCAGGGAAGCCCAATAAATTTATTTTTTAAAAAATGTTAATAAAGTTCAGTCGGGGTGTGCGGTAGGCAGAAGAAAGGGTTGCCCCCCAAAGGTGTCTACCTGCTCACCCCTGGAACTTGTGAGTATGTTCCCTCACAGGGTAAAAGGGTCTTTGCAGATATGATTAAGTTAAGAGTTAAGAGTCTTGAGATGTGGAGATTAGCCTGGATTATCCTGTTGGGCCCATGGAATCACAAGGGTCCTTATGCGGAAGAAGGAGGTCAGAGTCAGAGAGAGAGATTTGAAGACCTTATGCTGTTGGCTTTGAAGATGGAGGAAGGGACCACAAGCCCAGGAACGCAGGCAGCTTCTAAAAGCTGGAAAAGGCAAGGAAATGGATTCTCCCCCAAAGCCTCCAGAAGAACTGGCCCTGCCAACACCTTGATTTTAGCACAGTCATATCTATTTTGCACTTCTGACCTCCAGAACTATAAGAGAATAAATTTATGTTGTTTTTAAGCCACAAAGTTTGTGGTAATTTGTTGCAGCAGCAACAGGAAATGCATACAGGATATAACTCCTGACATGATGCCAATTCCAAAATGTTTAAAAAGAAAAAAAATCATCAAGATTCAAAAGTTTAAGGACTTCCCTGGTGGTCCAGTGGTTAGGACTCCGAGCTTCCACTGCAGGGGGCACAGTTTCAATCCCTGGTCGGGTAACTAAGATCCCACATGCCATGCGGCGCATCCAGAAAATTTTAAAAATTAAAGAAAAAAAAAGTTTCAAAGCCCTGCTGCAACTAAGGAGCTCTGGAGCTGCAACTAAGGAGCCCTGGAGCCGCAACTAAGGAGCCCGCCTGGTACAACTAAGACCTGGTGCAACCAAAACAAAACAAAAAAAGTTTCAAAGCCAATGGACCAAGCAAATTGCAAACAACTGCCAGATGGTAGTTAGCCTCGCTTAGCTGGGAAAGAGAAAAACCTGCCACCATTATGGTTAGTCTTGAACAAACAAGTTTTGAATCAAACAATATCTTCGGGACATATTCTTGGCATAAAATATGATGTCCTTGTGTTGATTTATCTGTTTATTCTCAGTTCCTTTGCCTCTTGAGGACAGATTTTCCACCTGAGTGCCTGGCACATGGAAGGGCCTGAGAAGCATCTCTTGCTGAATGACTACTGAGCATGGATTCTGACTGATGGGGAGGAGGCCCAATGCCTCGGTTTGCCCTGGAGAGGTACCCAGGGCCTATGGGATGGGTGGCACTGGGGCGGAAGGCTGGCTCGGCCCAGCCCTGCCTCCAGCCAAATGCATGCTCTTTAGCAAACCACTTCCTCTCTCTGGGTCTCGGTCTTCTAATCCATAAAACCAGAGAATATTCCTTGTCCTAAGCATGCTCCTCGGCTTTCCGTGGTTCTAATGAGGAAAAGGAGCTGAGAAGAGTTATATGAACTGCAGCCAAGCCCAGCTGCTATTTCAAAGATAGGGTGGCAAATGTGAGTGCTTATGGAAGCCAGGCCAGAAAGTGACCGAAGGGGGACTTCCCTGGCGGCGCAGTGGTTAAGAATCCGCCTGCCAATGCAGGGGACACGGGTTCGAGCCCTGGTCAGGGAAGATCCCACAGGCCGTGGAGCAACTAAGCCCGTGTGTCACAACTACTGAGCCCGCGCTCTAGAGCCCTCGAGCCACAACTACTGAGCCCGTGCACCACAACTACTGAAGCCTGCGCGCCTAGAGCCCGTGCTCCACAACAAGAGAAGCCACCATGATGAGAAGCCCGCGCACCGCAGTGAAGAGTAGCCCCCGCTCACCTCAACTAGAGAAAAGCTCGTGCACAGCAACAAAGAGCTAATGCAGACAAAAAATAAAAATTTTTTTTAAAAAAAGTGACTGAAGGAGGGAGAGAGGACTGAGGCCAGTGGAACAGGCATCGACGCCAGGTGGGAACGCCAGCCAAGCACTACCAGATCTCCCAAATCTTTGAGAAAAGTGAGAAATCTGAATTTGGGGAGTTCCCTGGTGGCCTAGTGGTTAGGATTCCGGGCTTTCACTGCTGTGCCCCGGAACAAAGATCCCACAAGCCACGCAGCGTGGCCAAAACAAAACAAAAAGAGACATCTGAATTTGTAAGTGAATTTACCCAATTTTTAAATGCCAACTAATTCAAAAAATTTTAAACTATGGGCCAGACATCACCAGTTGTCAGTGTCTGCTCTCTGACACATAGGTTCTTGGAGCTTGTCTTGGAGGCAAAATAAGTTCCGTTCAAAATAAGTTACTGGGTCTGGGTAATTCCCTGGGGGTCCAGTGGTTGGGACTTGGTGCTTTCACTGCTGAGGGTCCGAGTTCAATCCCTGGTCAAGGAACTAAGATCCCACAAGCCACGTGAGGTGTGGCCAAAAAAAAAAAAAAGAAAAAATGTTACGGGATCTGCATGGGACTTTGAGGGAGCAGGTGTCCCTGTCTGGGCCTCAGCCTCAGCCTCTGGACAGTGAAGGCTGTCCTGGCTCAAGGATTCTAGTGTCTCTGTGACTGCCCGGGCAATGTCCGAGACAGCAGTAACAATGCCAATACTGTCCTGATTATAACCCCTCAGGTCAGCAGAAGCACTTTCCCATCCCTTAGCCACACTGAATCCTGACAACCTGAGACATGGGCATTTTTATCCCCATTTTTCAGATGAGGAGACCCAAGGTCACACAGCCAGTGAGTGGCAGAGCTGGGGCTCAGCTGCCCCCACCCCATTCCCTGTCACACAGCTGGCGTGGGGAACGGGAATGGGCCCAGGCGTCAGAAGCCCCCCCGCCCCCAACCCCCGCCAACCCCAGTTGGGGCAGACAGGCAGCCTCTCACCAGACTCCGCTGACGCAGCGTGTGGACAGCGCCCGGGGCATGATCTCCGAGCCCTGCTGCATGAAGCCCCCCACGGGGAACCAGAGGCTGTTGCCCAGCGTGTACTGATTCTCCAGGATGTGGGGACGTGCCCGCAGGCACGGGTGCGGGTTATACCACTCGTAGGGGCTCAGCCTGTGGAGAGACACGGGGAATGGGGAGAAAAAGGAGAGGAACAGAGGAAAGAGAGAGCCACCGTGATCAGAAGAGATGGGGGGACAAAAACGGAGGGGAAGAGAGACAGAGATGGACAGAGAGAGACACACACACACACAGAGAAACAGAGACAGTGCGGGCAAAAGGGGAGGGGGGACAGAAAGAATGGGAAGGGGAGAGGCCCAGAGAGAACCACAGAGCAAAAGTCAGAACCACCAGAAGGAAATACAGAGACAGGGCCAGAAAGGGAGAAGGGAGGGTGCAGGGAATCCAAGGCCCCAAGTGGAGGCCGAGGATGGTCCAGACAGATGACAGAAAGGTCAGGCATGGAGACCCCAGCTCGTGCTTCCTCCCCGCCCTCTCCTTCCCAGGCAGCAGGTAGTGGACTCACCTGGCGGCCAGGAACAGGACGCAGCTGACAGCCAGGTAGGCAAGAAGCATGAATAGCCACACAGCAGGGGAGAAGGGGTCCAGGAAGGAGAAGTAGCCAGGCTTGCGGCCCTGGTGGGAGAGGGAGTGAGAGCCAGAGCCACACAGACCTGAGCCCCTCCCCCAGCCCCGGGGCCCGTGAGCCCCACCGGCCCATCCGAGGTCCAGCCCACAGCCTCTGCCTCCCTTGGGTGTCCGGCCCCAGCGCCAGCCCCCACCCCCGCCTCCATGTCTCCAGGGGGACCGTACCATGTGCACGCGGTAGAGGATGCTGATTCCCAGGGTCATGAAGGGTTTGGAAAAGTCGATGACCTTCTCCCGCTCAGCTGTGATGGTGAACGCAGCCACAGCCAGGTCTGCCTTCTGCTGGAGGGGAAGCGGGCCAGGGGCAGATGGGCGGGCCAGGGAGACAGATGGGCAGTTAGAGAGAACGCACTGAGGGAGCGACTTAGAATATCAGAAGCTGAGAGAGAGGCAAAGAGAGAGGGCAGCAGAAGGAGCCAGGGGATCGGCTCCAAGAGTGCACCTCGGGCCTCCAGTCGGACCCTTGTCATCTCACGTCTGCTGTAAGCGGCTCCTGTGGCCTCCTTCCTGCCCGGCTGCCCTGCCTCATCCAATCTCTCCCACTCCCCAGTCAAGTTCATCATTAAGACCCTGCTTTATAAAACCTACCACTGACCCCCACCACTCCCACCATGCCGGGGTCCTGAAGAGAGAGCCTGAGATTGGGGTTGAGATGCCTGGACGCTGACCCACTCAGGACCCTCTTGGAGCCTTGGTTTTCTCTTCTGTATGAACAATTAACAGGTAACATTTATCAAGCGCTTACTATGTGCCAGGCTCCAAGCTAGATGCCACTTTATATAGATTATCTTGTATAATCCTCTTAACAGCTCCCTGAGGGCCAGTACTAGACCCATTTTATAGAAGGGGAAACTGAGGCTCAGAGAGGCAAAGGCACTAGGGAGTAAAGGCAGGGGCTGGGGACCATAAAGCAGAGACATGACCTCCACTCTCCTGCCCCTGGCAGACACCAGGGACCTAGATGTGTGCATGAAGCCACCCCTGACACACAGGACCACGCCTGGCTCAGTTGAGATAATGACCTCAGGAGAAGCTGCATGTGGTCTTGAGTCGGGGAGGGGTGGCTGGGGTCCAGGTCTGAAGTGGTGAAGGGTGGGTAGTGGGTGGGGTATGGCGGACAAAAGGGAGTGTGTTGGGGTCTGGCTGACACGCTGGAATGCCTGATGCAAAGGGGCCATCTCGCTCTTGCCCACGTGGATATCAGGCAGTCATTAGCTGTGGGCAGGACACAGGCTGGGAAAAAACCTGGCACTTCACACACACATACACACACACACACTGCACACGTGAGCACTACACGGTCAGGTCTACACCACCAACATGTGCACACCATGCCATATCCACACATGCGTGCCCAGACACAGGCTGACCCAGTGACATACTGTCCACGTGGACTCAGGCAGACAAACACGTGCCCTGTACACAAGCGTAGGGAGGAGCGATGACATCGTGGGGGGCATTCCCTAGAGGCACAGCGCACACGCGAACACGTGGCCTCACGTGTGCACATACATGACAGAGTGGGCAGGGCGCTGGGAAGGGCCAGGGGTGGGAGTAGGGAGCCCTGGCTCTGCCCCAAGCTCACTGGGTGACCAGGGGCAGGGGCTTCCATGTCTCTAGACCTCAGTTTGGTCCTCTGTAAAATTGGGGGGGGTGGGTGGTGAGCGAGATGTCTCCTGGGTTTGGGACCCGGCTCCGAGGATGCTCTTTCCAGGCATACTGATTCCATCGCCCAGGGCTCAACTGGGCCCCAGCACCGACTCCAAATTCAAGTAGAGTCCTCCCCCGCTGGGGCTGAAACAAGAGTCAAGGTCCCGGATCACTGGCCTGGGAGGAGGGACACACGCACCCCCCGCAAGGGGCTGAGACTGAGAGGTAATACAGACTGGGACAGAACTGGGGTGGGAAGAGAGGGCACAGGCCCCAAAGATACTGCAAAGAGAGGTGGCACAGGCTGAAAACAAAACCAAGGTCAGGGAGAGATCACGTGGACCCAAAATGAAATCCAGGCTCTAGGAGAGAAGAGATCTGAAAGACAATTCGATGTCAGGGAAAGAGGACAGACCCAGAAGATTAACCAAGAGTAGAGAGAGACGGCACAGGTGAAACAACTACGGCAGGGTGAGAGAGAGACGGCACGTCCCCAAGGCAGAATCCAGAGGCGGCCATGTGTGGCAAGGGCCCAGAACACACCGGATTCAGAGCATACCCCTGGGAATTCCTGGGTGTTGAGAGTAAGGAGTGGGTTCCCCCCCCTTTTTTTTGGCCACACCCCATGGCTTGTGGGATCTTAGTTCCCCAACCAGGGATCGAACCCGCGCCCTCAGCAGTGAAAGAGCAGCGTCCCAACCACTGGACCACCAAGGAATTCCCGGTTTTCTCCTTTCTTGTGCACTTGCCGCTCTCATGACTAATATGTGAATCGTTGGGAACAATGTTAGCTAATACAGGGATCTTTATTTTTATGCACCCACAGGAGGTCTGTCCTGGCAAAGACCCCCCACGATAACCCATCAGCCTCCTCACTGGCCCCCTGCCTCTGCTCATAACAACCCCCCATCCAAAATGATAGTCACCTGTTTAAAAACTCTTGGGTGGATTTCCCACTGCACCTAAGACAGTGTCCAGGGTGGCTGGAGCAGAAAGGGTTGGGGGGGGTGGGAAATGCAGCAGAGTGGGAACCAGAGCCCTGCAGGGCCTTGCAGGCCAGGGGAAGGGGGCCAGATTCTACCCCAAGGGCAACAGAGGACATCACATCAGAGGGTGTGAGCAGCGGGGGATAACGTGATCTGGCCGCCCTGAGAACAGACCACAGGGGCAAGAGTGGAAGCCGACTAAAGATGTCCACAGAGATGCTGGGGGCGGGGCTAAGTGGAGGTGGAGAGGAGGTTGTCCGATTTGAGATGAATTCCGAATGGAGGACAGACAGATCCTTAAATGCTGCAAGTTCTTCTAGATTCCTCTCAGAGTCTTTGGAACCCCTGCCCCCTTTCCACCTCCTCCTCCTCCCCCTTCATTTCCCAAAAGGGACACCTGTTCCTTAGAGAAGACTTCCCTCCCCAAGGGAACCCTGACAGTTTAATCTTTGGGATGAAATCAGGAAGAATCCAAATGATAAGCCACCTGTAGAAATGACAGGGGGATTGTCTAAATGCCTAAAAACCAACCAAAGCACTGGTGACTGTCCCTCTGCCCCAGCCCGCCCTGTACACCAGCTCTGTGCAAACCATCTGTGCTGTGCTATCAGCTCCCTGACAGGCTCTGCCGATAGGGGGCACTAGAGGAAGGCTGCAAGACTGGAGGAAGGAGAGTTACCTGCTCCTTCTGGTCTACTCTCGGGTCCCCAGCCTTTCTGCACCAAAGGCAGCAGCATTTCTTCCACAGGACAGCGGACAAATTCAGTCTGCAGCTTCCCAACGCTTGCAGAACCAGCCTCGCCGAGCCTTTCCTGGGGCACCAGCACCAGCTGGCGAGTGCCCCCTCCTCGGGGTCTGAGTTTCCGCCCCACAGAGCCCTTCCTCTAAGTTTCCGAGTTTCAGCTCTTCTCTGCTCCTTCAGAGCTTGAGACAGAGCCACTTCCTGCCTTGCTACCTCCTTGATGCCTGAGAGAGAGCAAGGGTGTGTAAACTATGGCCCTCAGGCCAAGTCTAGACCATCTGCCCGATTTTGTAAATAAAGTTTTATTGGAACACAGCCAGACGCACTTGTTTAGGTATTGTCTACAACTGCTTTCCATACAATGGAAGAGTTGAGTAGTGACAAGATGACCTGGAAGACGGAAATATTTACATCTGGCCCCTTGCAGAAAAACTGCTGATTCCTGCCTTGGACTTCAACTTTTACCCTCTCAGTTAACTAGTTAGCAACTTTATTCCTAGTAAATAATTCTCTTCATTCAAATATCTGGGGACTTCCCCGGTGGTCCAGTGGTTAAGAATCTGCCTTCCAATGCAGGGGATGCGGGTTTGATCCCTGGTCAGGGAACTAAGATCCCACGTGCCACGGGGCAACTAAGCCCACGTGCCACAACTACTGAGGCTGTGTGCCACAACTAGAGAGAAGCCCACGGGCCGCAACGAGGAGCCTATACGCTGCAGCGGAGAATCCTGCATGCCGCAACAAAGATCCCGCATGCTGCAACTAAGACCCGACGCAGCCAAAATTAAATAAATTAATAAATATTTTTTAAAACCCCACAAATATCTGGAGTGATTAGTTTCCTGGTAGACCCCTGACTGATGCAAAAATGACAATACCCAGGTCACATGAGCGCTCAGGTCACAGGGTCACTCAATGTCCATGGGCGGGTGTTCAGCGTCTAGCAGGGCCCGGTAATGAGCGGTTTCTCAAAAGGAGAATAGTATCTGCAGAAAACAGCATGATTTGCTTCAAAACCCTAGAGGTCTGCATGCGAGTCACCTCTTGGTGCCTGCTTCCCTATTTGCCACCAGCACGCTACACTTCCCGGGATCTGCGGGGTCATCAGGCCCAGGTGGCAGATCAGCTTGCATGAAGCCAGGACCTGCTGCAGAGCTTTTGCATGCTCTGGGCCTCCCTCAAAATGAAAAGCCTTACAGGTTGTTTGGTAAAGGGATTAAAGCAGCACACACAAGTTATACCCAGGTATAAGTTGTTGCTCAAAGCCAAAAAACCCACCAAATGTCCGCAATACCAGACAAACAGCAAAGGTCTGAGTTTCAGCTCTATTGGGACCCTCATCTGAGTTTCTAAGGTTTAATCTTTCCAACTTCTTCCCCTTTCCCCTGAGCCCTCGGGGTAGTGGCTGCTTCCTCCAGCTGCTACCTTCAGGATCCATTAGCTTTATTTTTACTCTTTCAGTTAGTGGGTTAACAGCTTTACATCTAGTTAACAATTCTTTTTTTTTTTTTTTGGTTGCGCTGCGTGGCTTGCGGAATCTTAGTTCCCTGATCAGGGGCTGAACCCGGGACCTCAGCAGTGAAAGCATGGAGTCCTAACCACTGGACCGCCAGGGAATCCCTAGTTAACAATTCTTTGTATTAAATTCTCTCTGTTCAAATAGCTGATAAGAGGAGAAATCCTGGGGCTTCCCTGGTGGCGCAGTGGTTGAGAATCCGCCTGCCAATGCAGGGGACATGGGTTCGAGCCCTGGTCTGAGAAGATTCCACATGCTGCGGAGCAACAGAGCCCGTGAGCCACAACTACTGAGCCTGCGCGTCTGGAGCCTGGGCTCCGCAACAAGAGAAGCCGCGATAGTGAGAGGCCCGCGCACGGGGATGAAGAGTGGCCCCTGCTCGCCGCAACTAGAGAAAGCCCTCGCACAGAAACGAAGACCCAACACAGCCAAAAATAAATAAATTAATTAATTAATTATTTTTTAAAAAGAGTAGCGATTAAAAATACAGATTTTCTATTAAAAAAAAAAAAAAAAAAGAGGGGAAATCCCTGGCGGTCCAGTGGTTAAGACTCTGAACTTCCACTGCAGGGGGCACGGTTCGATCCCTGGTCAGGGAACTAAGATCCCACATGCCTCGAGGTGCAGCCAAAAAAACCAAAAAAACAAAACAAAACAAACAAACAAACAAAAATAGCTGATATGATTCTGTTCAAGTAACTGGTGCTGTTTTGTCTCCAGATTGGACACTGACTGACTGATATCAGCCGTGGGTTTATTGCCAACCTCCTCACTAAATGTTATTTCAGGCTCATAAGATCTAATCAGCAAAATGTTGCCAGTGTGATGGACCAGCGTCAAGAGACCAAATTCTCGGTGTTCTATATCGGGGTCCCCAACCCCCAGGCCGTGGACCGGTACCGGTCCACAGCCTGTTAGGAACCGGGCCGTACAGCAGGAGGTGAGCGGCGGGCGAGCGAGTGAAGCTTCATCTGCCGCTGCCCATGGCTCCCCATCGCTCGCATTATCTCCTGAACCATCCCCCTGACCCGCCCCCTGCCAGTCTGTGGAAAATTTGTCTTCCACGAAACCAGTCCCTGGTGCCAAAAAGGTTGGGGACCGCTGGTCTACATGATGGCAGAAAGCAAGAGAGTTGATGTCAGCCTGAGGCAAGACTGAAGGTTTATACTCCTGGCTTCTGGTGGTCCTTAGAAAGTGGTATGGAGAAAAAAGCATTTGCTAGGTCAGTAGCTCACACCAGCTGCCAACGGCTGTGTTGACTTGCTCCAGGAAAGATACTTCATTTGGGCCAGCATCTGCGATTGGAGTCACCACCTGATTGCATTTACAAGAATCCACAGTCATTCTCCAAGATCCATCTGCCTTCTGCACAGGCCAAACAGGCCAGTTGAACAGGGATGAGATCACTACCCCTGCTTCTTTCAAGCCATTAATGGTGGCACTAATCTCTGCAATTCCTCCAAAGGATGTAGAATTGCTTTTGGATTACTATCCTGGGAAACAGGGGGAGTTCTAGGGGCTTCCACTGGCTCTCTCTACCGTAATGGCCCTGACTCCACGGGTCAGAAAGCTTATTCCAATTATACAACCAGGACCTGGAAAAACACAGAGTGAGTCCAAGGGCCTATCAGGCCCACTCTGAGTGGAACTTGGGCTCAGACTCCATTTATCACTTGGCCACATAAGCCCTACTGTGGTCCATCAGACAAAGCAGGAAAAATCAAAATGACTTGCCATCTATGAAAATGACAGGAGGTTGTCTGAATATCTAAAAATCCATCAAAAGCCTCAGTGCCAAGAAGGAGCCTGTATAGAAACTGGTGTTAAAAAAGAAAAAAAAAAAAAAAGAAACTGATGTAGTCTTTCTGGAAAGCAGTTCAACAGTATATAACAAAAGCCATACGAAGGGTTTTCCTCTTTCACCTGGTAATTCTATTGAGATTCAATCCTAATCAGCTACAATGCAAGCCAAGCTTTCGTGCATAAAGATGTTTGCTTATGGTTGTTTATAGCAGCACAAACAAACATCTAAAAATACCTGGAAACAACTAAATATAAAAAATGCTTCAATAAATTACAGTACATCCACATGGGAGTTAATATGCAGCCATGTGACATTCTGTTTAGGTTAAAACAATGAGATATTTTTAGCTTTTCAGATTGGCAAAGGTTTTTTTAAAAGATTGATAATACCTATTGTTGGCAAGAGTGTGGAAAATTTGACATTCTCATGCACTTTTGGTGGGAATATAAATTGGTGGAACCTTTTTGAAGGGCCATTTGGCAGTATATACTTAAAAAACATTCATACCCTTTGAACCTCCACCACTTGGAACTTATCCCTCAGGAATACCCCCACCAATCCAATTGATGGTAGCACTGTCTATGCCTGCAAAAACTGGAAACCACCCAAATATCCATCAATAGTGGACAAGTTAAATAAATAATTCATGCTCAGTCACACAAGGAAACCCTTTTGTCTCCCCCTTGAATTTCAAATAGGCATCTCAAACGACCCACGCCCAGAGATAACTCTTTTTTTTTTTTTTTTTTTTAATTAATTTATTTATTTATTTATTTTTGGCTGTGTTGGGTCTTCGTTTCTGTGCAAGGGCTTTCTCTAGTTGTGGAGAGCGGGGGCCACTCTTCATCGCGGTGCGCGGGCCTCTCACTATCGCGGCCTCTCTTGTTGCGGAGCACAGGCTCCAGACACGCAGGCTCAGTAATTGTGGCTCACGGGCCCAGTCGCTCCGCGGCATGTGGGATCCTCCCAGACCAGGGCTCGAACCCGCGTCCTCTGCATTGGCAGGCAGATTCTCAACCACTGCGCCACCAGGGAAGCCCCAGAGATAACTCTTATCCCCCCGACCCCCGACCCCACCAAGCTGCTCCTCCTATGCCCTCCCCATGGTGGAACCTGGCCTTGCCATTTGTCCAGCTGCTTAGCCAAACCCTGAGTCACTCTTGATTCCTCTCACCCTCTGGCACACATCCCACCTGGTGGTACACCTGACACAGCTACCACTCGAGCACAAGCCAGCATCTTCTCTCTTCCACACTTTCCAATGGCCTCTGAGATTGACCACTTTGTCTCTACTCTTGGTCCACTACAGTTATTTCTCAGCAGCCAGAGTAATCATTTTTAAATGATTTTGAAATTAAATCAAGGTCATATATCCATACAATGGAATAGTAGTCAGCCCTAAAAAGGCAGTACTCATCATTTTACAATGTGGATGAACCTCAAGCACATCATGCTGTGTGAGAAGCCAGACACAACAGGCCACATATTGGCTGATTCCATTTATATGAAATGTCTAGAATAAGTAAATCCACGGAGACAGAGAGCGGAGTGTTGGTTGCCAGGAGCTGGGGAAGGTGGGAATTGGGAGTGACTGCTTAATGGGTTCAGGTTTTCTTTGGGGGTCATGAAAATGTCTTGGAACTAGATAGAGGTGATGGTTGCACAATACTGTGAATATACTAAATGCCATTGAATTTGGTTAATTTTATGTTATATGAATTTCACCTCAATAAAAAAAAAGAATAAACAAATTACATCATGGCACGTTCCCTGCTTAAAACCTTCCAGTGACTTCATAACACAATAAAAATAACATCCAAGAAGGAGAAAGGGGACTTCCCTGGTGGCACAGTGGTTAAGAATCTGCCTGCCAGTGCAGGGGACACAGGTTCAAGCCCTGGTCCGGGAAGATCCCACATGCTGTGGAGCAACTAAGCCCGTGCACCACAACTACTGAGCCTGCGCTCTAGAGCCCGAGAGCCACAACTACTGAGACGGCATGCCACAACTACTGAAGCCCGCGCGCCTAGAGCCCGTGCTCTGCAACAAGAGAAGCCACCACAGTAAGAAGCACCGCAACGAAGAGTAGCCCCCTCTCTCTGCAACTAGAGAAAGCTCACACGCAGCAACGAGGACTTAACGCAGCCAAAAATAAATAAATAGATAAATAAATAAATAAAAACAAAAAAGGAGGAAAAAAAAGAGGGTGTGGATTCCCTGGCCGTCCAGTGGTTGGGACTCGGTGCTTTCAATTCTGGGGCCCGGCTTCCATCCCAGGTCGGGTAACTAGGATCCTGCAAGTCACTTGGCTCGGTCAAAAAGAAAACAACAACAAGAACATCCAAACTCCTTACCTGCAAGACCCGGGTGACTCAGACTCTGTTCTGGGACCTCCAGCTTCCCCCTCACCCACTCCCCACAAAACTCTGTGAGGGAGGGAACATCGTTCCCACTTCAAGAGGGGAAGCTAGTTCAGAGAGATGAAGTGGCTTGCCAGGGACCACACGGGAAAGCAGGCAACCTGAAGCTGGCTCTGTCTGGCGTCTAACCAGCTCACAGCTGTAGTGGACACCGTGGTGGCCGCCCAGACCCTCCTTCCGGATCAGCACTCACGGCCCCAGGTGTTGGTGGCTGATTGCTCTGTAGGTGGAAGAACCCATTTGCCCCAGGTCCTGCCCCTCCCCGAGGACAGCCCTCATCCAATGACGTGTCGGTGGGGGGCATAAAAGCCTTCCCCCTTACCTCAGGGGGATGTCTTTGATGGCCGTCCCAGCTCCAGAGCTGCCCGTGGGACGGCTGAGGCCCAGCCATGACTGCAGCACAGCTCAACTCCTCCCTCTGCCCAAGCCTGCTCCTCCACTCCCTGCTTTCCGAGGGCACCCCACACACCTCCTGCCTGCTAATCTCCACCTCGGAATCTGCTTCCCGGAAACCCGACCTAAGATATCTGCCCTGTCCTTAAGGGCCAGACCGGAGGGCCCCCGGGGGTGACAGCTCTAAAGCCTGTGAGCGATAGGTCGGACTTGCCTCGTACAAAGATCCTACTGGAGGACAAACTGGAGTGGAGAGAGATGGGAGGCCAGGAGGCCCATGAGGAGGCTGGTGAGAGGGGCGGGGCCTGAAATCACAGCACGGCAGTGATGGCAGGGAGAAAGGTAATTCCAGCAGTGGCCACTGGGTGGAATAAACGGACCATAATTCCAGACTGGCCTACAAGCCCTGAGCCTGGCCCGGGGGTCGGGGGGTGGGGTGGAGGTGGCTGGGGGGATGCTGGTGCCCTGGGCTGTCTTCCATCTGGAAGTCACTTGTCAGCTCTGGGCCAGCCTGCTGGGGTGCCAGCCCTGGCTCTGCCTGTCACTAGCCGTGTGGCCTGGACAGTATCTTGGTGCCTTACTCTGTCCATTAGAGAAAACTGGGCAAACCCCAGGCCTTCCTCAGGGGGTGCCCGTGGGGAGTCAAGGAGTTAACACAAGTTCATACAGTTCGGACAGAGCCTGGCACGGCGTGGGCATCACCTTGACCACTCTAGGCTTCCCAAGTACCTGCTGGGTGTCTGGAAAGGACACAGGCCTTGGGTCCGTCACACCTGGCTGCAGCCCTGCGTGTTGGGGGCAAGTCCCTTCACTACTGAGCCCCTGATCTCACATCGGTAGGAGGGCAGTGGTCCTCTGGGCCAGGAAGGATTGTTAGAAGAATTAAGGAACACTTGAAAAGTTCCTGGCACGTGGCGTGAAGTCCACAAACGTCAGCTGCTGCTGCCGTGAGGACGGTGCTGAGTATCTGTGCGAAGCTCAGTGTACTTGGCCATCCCACAGCAGGCAGCTGAGCCTTGGAGAGGCCAAACTCCGCCCATCCTTTGCACTCTCAAGTCTGCTCCTCCTCCAGTGTTCTCTCCCTAAATGTCATCACCATCGCCCAGCTGCCCAAGCCAGAAACAGAAGGAACGCTCACGTCCTCTCTCCTCCGCCCCCGCCACAGGCGGTCACCAAGTCCTGGCCCTCTCCAGCCTCCCCTGACCTTCCCGCAGGCCATCCAGCAGCCCCCGATGATTCTGTTTCCTCATTTGAGCCAGCTCAGCCCTTTGTGTGCAGGGGGTGCATCCCATGGACCTCTGGCTGCGGGTCAAAGTCTTTAACCCTAAGAGCAAGGCCAGGCCAGGCCACTGAATCCCCAGGGTGTATCACAGGGCCTGGTATACAGTAGGCACTCAATAAATACTAGCTGGCTGGAGGACGGACGAACTCATGAATGTATGTACGTGCTGGCAGGAATAACACTAAAAATGATCGAAAGAGAGCACAGGCACACAGCACCCACTACCTGCCCGGCCCTGTTCCACGCCCCTACGTGGATTAACTCATTTCATGCTCACAACAGCCCTATGCACTAGCATTTGTTATTTCCCCAGTTTTACAGGGTGGTTACGTAATTCACCCAAGGTCACACAGCAAATGCTCAGCAGAGATTCAAACGGGACTCAGGACCACAAGAGCAGTAACCAATGAGAAAAGCTCCTAGCCCTGCTATGCTCACCCCAGGCACCTTCACACCAAGTCCTAAGGGAAGGCTCGAGGCACAGGGAGTTAAGACTCTTGCCCAAGGTCATACAGCTGTAAATAGGACTTCTTTGTTGATGAATAAACAGATGTCCAGTTGAATAAACAGATGTCCAGTTGACGGTGACTTTGGTTGGGGAGGGCTGCTCTCCTGGAGTCTTATTTCTGGGGGCCCTGATGAACAGAAGTTCTGAGCTTACGAGACTGGGGACCAAGCTATGGCAATGAGGTCACAGGGAAGCCTGCCAGCGAGGTGGGCGTCCGGCCACCAGCTCCTGCCTCCTATCTCCTCAGGCCCTGGCTTCAGACTCTTGAACCCACCCAGGGCAGAAGCTTTCAACCAGCTTGCTGCCTGTAGGGCAGTGCCTCGGGCCTGCCAGCTGGGTGGGGTGAGGGAGACCGAGCCACCAGAACCCGGGGGACATTCCGACCTCTGTCTCCCCCAGAGCAGCTCTGCTTTGTCCAGGGCCCTGAGGGCACTTTCAAATGGAAAAAAGGCTCTGCAGTCAAAACAACTTTTGAAAATCAGTGCCTTACAGGGTAAACATCCTTGTCAGGCAAAGTGGCCTTTTTGAGTCTCTCCTGGTGACATTCAGGGGCTCAGGAGGGTGAGAGTCTCTGACGCTGTCAGCCAAGTCCAATGTCAAGGCCACCTTGACCGTTTGTGGCCACAGGTCCCTGCTCCACACACCTGCCCTGGACGTGCCCCTAAGCTGGGGGCCTGTTTGTCTTTTTTGGGCATTCGCCCACAGGGCTTCTCATGACTAGAATAAAAAGAAGAAGCACCTATGACAAGCAACGTGTGCAGCGTGTCTGTAACCTTACTACAGACCTGTCAGGTATCATTATCCCCATCCTAGGGAGGGGAAACTGAGCTTCCAAGGAAAGAAATGACTCACCCCAGCACTCAAAACCCAGGTTGGTCTGACTCCAAAATATTTTTTCCGCTGCACCCCTGCCTACCACCCCCCACACCACTGCCTCTTGCCCTCCTCACCTACATTCAAATCCTGCCCACACTCAGGGCCCGGCTGCTCTTCTAAAATGCCCCACACCCAACTCGTTCTTACTCATGTTCCCACCCCAGCCCCCGCTGTTTGTAAATGCCATCAAACACGTTGCCCTTCTCCCATACCCCCCTTCACCCTGCTGACTCCTTCACACTCTTTGGGAATCTGCTTGGGCGTCGCCTCTTCTGGGAAGCCCTCCCTGGATGCCTGGCTGGGTCAGGAGCCTCTGGGTCCCTCCGCTGAGTTTTCCCCATCAGCCAATGGCTCTGTCTTGTGGTCATTTGCTTTTCTGCATCTCAATGGGACCCTAAGTTGCTGGGAGCAGGGTCCAGGTCCCCTGTGCTCACCACTATATCCCGCGCCAGCATGGTGCAAGGCACACACTAGGTGCTCAATAAACACCTACTGAATGCGTGGCCTTGTGAGCGCAATAGGCAGCCTCCACGTCCACCTCCTGGCAGGTGCTGGGCACAGCGCACGTGAGGCGCCGTCCCGGCCGCCTAGCCCTATCCCTGCCTCTCACAGGAAGCCTTCTCCACCTCCTCCACGTCTGTCCAATTCCCAGTCCACGTCTCTTTCACTCACTCAACACATCTTCGAGCACCGACTAAGCCAAGGTGGCGTGAGGGAAGCATTTGAAAGCGGAACACGGGAAGGGATGCATCGCCCTTCTTCCCCACTGTGCCCGCCCCGTGGTGCTCACCAGCCACAGGGACACAGCACACCATCGGCTCCTGCCCCTTGTATGCACCAGGCTGGTTCTGAGGCACCACTGGCTGCCCGCCTGCCCGCCCACCCGCCCGCCCTTGCTCACCCGACCCACGGCCCCTTCCTCAGCCCCAGCCCCGCCGTACCCGGTTGATGAGCTCGCCGACCATGCCCGTCCAGGAGCCGTTGGGCTCGGGCGCCCCGTACAGCCCGTCCTCCACCAACCGCAGGCGGTAGCGGAAGCGCAGCAGCTCGGCCAGCTCCCGCAGCATGTCCACGCAGAAGCCCTCAAAGCGTTCGTTCCCGGACAGGGCCTGGAAGTTGGGCCGGCGCATGACGTACGGGTTCTCCTGGGGAAGCAGGAGAGAAGGGGGGGTGGTGGTCAGAGACTGGGGCATCTGGGGTCTGGGTCGTGGGTCCCAGGGCCCAGGCTGCAGCCAGATCAGGAACCTGCTCGCAGAGTGGAGATGACGGAGTCCTTGCCTTCATCCCCTGCTTACAAATGCTCAGAGTCGGCGGTGGGGGTGGGCGGGGGGGCGGGGGCATGTAAATTAGGAGGCTGGGATTAACATATACACACTGCTGTATATAAAATAGATAACCAACAAGGGCCTACTGTATGGCGCAGGGAACTCTACTCATATTTTGTAATAACCTATAAGGGAAAAGAATCTGAAAAAGAATATACGTATATATACATACATATATATGTATAACCTGAAACTAACAACACTGTAAATCAACTATACTTCAATTTAAAAACTAAAACTAAAGATAACTACCAAAACAAAAACAAATACTCAGAGCCAGGGAAAAAGCACAGGGACCTTGCCAGGCCCCAGCAGATCGCAGGAAACTGGTTTGATCTCCAACAGACAACCTCATCTCAAGCTCAAATGGCTACAAGGGAGGCAGGTAACTTGAGTGAATCAGACTGGATGGAGATCGTGCCAAACTTTCAGACTTTTGGCTAAAACCCGCAGTAAGATATATATTTTACTTGTAATCCAAGTCATACACATATGTCTATGTGCTCACAGTTGCACACATGTAACCAGACTTAGTTCCACAAAGCAGTCCTTTCCCTTACGACTATGGCAGAATACCCTGCTATTTTCCATCCTGCTCTACTTCATTTTTCCACACAACCAATAACGACCCATTAAACTGACTTCATGAGCCACCAAGGGATCAAAGAGAATCTGCCCCACCAGGATTTAGCTCCAGCCCAATGCTGCCACAAGGGAAGCAGGCCTGAGATGCCAGATGGTCCAATGTCAAGAGAATTTGGAAACCAGGTTGTTTTGTAAAATCTCCTGATTTTAAAGGTTAGCAACAGTTCAAATTCTAATACCAATTTTTTTTTTTAATGCTTTGCGGGCTAAACAAACACCGGACAGTTTGCAATCTCTGGCCTACAGCTGTTTTGCTATGTTGATGCTTATTTCTGAGGGGTTTGAGCAAACCTTACCGACCCTTTTTGTGCCAAATAAGGACAAAAGCAGAGAGAATATTCCAAGTGCTAGTAAGACGAGGCACATGAAGATGATGGTAACAAAAGGGATACTTATCTTACATAGTTATTGTCTAAATGGTTGTTTGTACAGTGTCACTTTGGACTTAGGAATAAAAGCAGCTAGGACTTAGGAATCAGCCAGAAGAGCTTCGGCGAGAACATCCATATGGTTACCATGTGGACTGAACACCTGCGAAGTACCAGCCCTTGTGCTGTGTGTGTTCTCTGGATTTTATCAATTTAATTCCTCACAGTGGGAATTCCCTGGCGGTCCAGGGGTTAGGACTCCATGCTTTCACTGCCGAGGGCGCAGGTTCAATCCCTGGTGGGGGAACTAAGATCCCGCAAGCTGTGTGGCGCAGCCATTAAAAAAAAAAAAAATTCCTCACAGTGACCTTACACGGGAGGTATCCTTAGACTCACTTTACACATGTGGAAACTGAGGCTCACAGAGGTCAAGTGACCTCTGCCACCTCTCATTCATTCAGCACATAATTACTGAGCTCCGAGGTAGATGCCCAGTATTTTGCAGCTCCTCCCGTCAAGAGATAGAGCGGATTTCTCCACTCCTTGGGTCTGAGCGGTCCTCGAGACTTGCTTTGGACAACAGAATGCGTTGGAAGTAGTGCTGTGTGACTTTCAGAGCCTGGGCCCTCAGAGAGATCTCTTGGGACCCCAGTGTAAGGAAGCCCGGGCCAGGGACTTCCCCGGTAGTCCAGTGGTTAAGAATCCGCCTTCCAATGCAGGGGACGTGGGTTTGATCCCTGGTCAGGGAACTAAGATCCCACATGCTGCGGGGCAACTACGCCCACGCACTGCAACTACTGAGCCTGCGCACTCTGGAGCCCACGTGCCACAACGAAAGATCCCGCGTGCTGCAACTAAGACCCGACGCAGCCAAATAAATAAATAATTTTAAAAAAAAAAGGAAGCCCAGGCCAGCCTGCTGAAGGATGAGGGAGAATGAGTGAACCGAGACGTGCCGGCCAACAGCCCAGCCTAGACACCAGCTGAACGCAAACACAGTGAGCTCAGCAGAACTGCTTAGTTGGCCCACAGAATTGTGAGAAATAATAATCGTTATTGTTGGAAGCCTCCAGGTTTTGGGGCGGTTTGTTATACAGCGATAGGTACTATAAGGTACCTATAGACTAGATTCCAGGACCCCAGCAGAGTCCCAGAGCTGAGGGGAGATGGGATGGAGGGAAGTCAGTGCTTTTCTCTCTCTCCCAACCACATTTTCAAATCCAAAACTGTGGAACCGGGAGTAGGAATGAGATAATACTAATAATAGCAGCAGCAGCTAGCATTTCTTGTGGGCTTGCTGTGTGACAGCTATTCTGTCAGCGTAGGAGGTCAGTATTATTACCTCTATTTGAGAGATGAGGACACAGGTCCCGAGAAGTGAAGTAGTGAGTGGCTGAGATGGACAAGTCAGGCTGAGTCCAAAGCTCTGCTCTTAAGCCCTATGCCAGACTAAACAAGAGCGGACCTGGGAGAAGCTAGACACAGAGACGGGGGTGTCTGGCCGGGTATCAAAGCTAGAGAATCAGAAATCAGGAATTCTCTAGACAAACACCCAGTGTTAGAGCTGGAAGGCACTCATACAGTCCTCTTGATGTACACAGGAGGAAACTGAAGTCCAGAGAGGTCAGGTGTCTTGCCCAAGGTCACACAGCTGAAGCAGGGCAGTAGGAAGGGGAGACTGGGCAGAGCTGGGATTCAAAACCCAGTTGCTGTGCTCTCCAAAGCCCTTGTTCCTTCCACCAGGCCAAGCTGATCTTCAAAGTCAAGACTGAGGCACCTGGGTTGTGGATTTGGGTTCGAGGCCTCAGGATCAGGTGGGAGCTGATAGAGCCAAAAACAGGGACTGAGGCCTGTGAACAGAACTCAAGATCAGAAAACAATGATCTAGCACTCAACCTGCAGTCCCAGACCATCAGATCCAAGGGTTTTAAGAAGCCTCTAATCCAAGGTTTTCAGATTTCTTCAAAAAGAATCTTCTGCAGAAGCCCAGCATTACAGACGGACAGTGGGATGTTGCTAAGTCTGATTCTAAGAACTCATCCTACGAATGGCTATGCACCTGTACACAAAAATATAGGTCCAGGAGAGTCATGGCAGCATTTCTTGTATCAGGAACAAAGACTGAAACAGCCTAATTTGGAACAGGTTAAAAAGATTATTGATGTCATCAAAGAATCCCAGGCAACTACTAAAATAACAAGTTCTATAAGATATATTCAGAGGATAAAAACAACCTACAGAACAACGTGTACAATATGCTATCCTTTGTGAAGGAAAAAGTGGGTATGGGCTTGTACATGCTCAGACATATCTGGGAGGATGGGGAAAAAAATGGGGGACGGGAGAGGGAAGGGGACGGATTTTTTCGCTCCTCCCCTCCCCACACGCTTTGAATTCTATTTAATGTAGAATTAAACTGAATGCTACTTACTTCTATTTAATTAACTTCTGTCCCGCCTCCAGTTTAAAATTTTAATATTAAAATATTTTTAAAATTTTAGAGATGATATTTAAATGCATATGGAAATGTAGAAGATCAAAAGAACCAAAGCAATCCTAAAGAAGAACATGAAAACTGGAGGATTTACCCTACTGGGTATTAAGACAATTTAAAACTGTGGTGGTGGGCTTCCCTGGTGGCGCAGTGGTTGAGAATCTGCCTGCCAATGCAGGGGACACGGGTTCGAACCCTGGTCTGGGAAGATCCCACATGACGCGGAGCAACTAGGCCCGTGGGCCACAATTACTGAGCCTGCGCATCTGGAGCCTGTGCTCCGCAACAAGAGAGGCCGCAATAATGAGAGGCCCCGTGCACCGCGATGAAGAGTGGCCCCCACTTGCCACAACTAGAGAAAGCCCTCGCACAGAAACGAAGACCCAACACAGCCATAAATAAATAAAATAAATAAAATAGTGTTTAAAAAAAAAAAAAAAGACCTTAAAAAAATAAATAAATAAATAAATAAATAAAATAAAACTGTGGTGGTTAAGACAATGTGGTATTAGAGCAAAGACAGACAAACAGACAATAGAATGGAGAGTTTGGAAACCCACACATAAATGGATACTTGATTTATGACAAGGGTAAGACTGTGCTGAAGGGGGAAAGAATGAACATTTTAATAAATGGTGCCATTCAATAAAACATCCATATGGAAAAAATGTATTCTGATCACCCCCACCTCACATAGTACATAAAAATCAATTCTAGGTGGATTGTAGATCTAAACGTAAAAGGCAAAGTTATTATGTTTTCAAGAAACATATAGGAGACTAGCTTTATGAACTTGGGGTAGGCAGAGAATTCTTTTTTTTTTTGGCCGTGCTGCATGGCATGTTGGATCTTAGTTCCCCGACCAGGGATCGAACCCATGCCCTCTGCCGTGGAAACGCGGGGTCTTAACCACAGGACCGCCAGGGAAATCCCAAGAATTCTTAAATTCTAAAAGCATTAACTGGACTTCTCTGGTGGTGCAGTGGTTAAGAATCCACCTGCCAGTGCAGGGGACACGGGTTCGAGCCCTGGTCTGGGAAGATCCCACATGCCGCGGAGCAACTTAGCCCGTGAGCCACAACTACTGAGCCCACGCGCTGCAACTACTGAAGCCCACGTGCCTAGAGCCTGTGCTCCGCAACAAGAGAAGCCACCACAATGAGAAGCCTGCACACCGAGAAGAAGAGTAGCCCCCGCTCACCGCAATTAGAGAAAGCCCGTGTGCAGCAACGAAGACCCAACGCAGCCAAAAATAAATAAATAAGTAAATAAATAAATAAATAAAAGCATTAACCGTAAAGCAGGGAGAAAAGGATAAAATGGACTTCAGGAAAATTAAAAATCTTTTCATCAAAAGATACCACTCGTGGGACTTCCCTGGTGGTCCAGTGACTAAGACTCTGCGCTCCCAATGCAGGGGTCCCGGGTTCAATCCCTGGTCAGGGAACTAGATCCCGCATGCTGCAAATAAAGAGTTCACAAGCTGCAACTAAAGATCCCGCACGCCGCAACGAAGATCCTGCACTCAGCAACGAAGATCCTGCACTCAGCAACGAAGATCCCGCATGCCGCAACTAAGACCTGGCGCGGCCAAATAAATAAATAAGCCAAATAAATAAATAAATATTAAAAAAAAAAAAAAGATACCATTGGGGGTAATTCTCTGGCCGTCCAGTGGTTAAGACTCCTCACTTTCACTGCTGAGGGCCCAGGTTCAATCCCTGGTCGGGGAACTAAGATCCCACAAGCTGCACGGCACAGCCAAAAAAAATACCACCAAGAGTGAAAAGGCAAGCCACAAAGTGGGAGAAGTTCTCTGCAATGCATATTCCAACAAAGAACTTATATCCAGAACATATGAATGGATTACAAATCAATAAAAAGGTCAGATATTCCAATTTCCTAAAAATAGAGAAAGATTTGAGCAGGGACTTCCCAAAAGAAGGTTCCAAATAGGCACTAAATGAAAAAGTGGTCACCTTCCATGGTCGTTAAGGAAATGTAAGTTAAAACTACAATAGAGGTGGCACCTTCCTATACTCAGCACCAGCAAAACTGAGGAGCAACTGGAATTCTCCTTCACACACTGCCGGTGGGAATGGGGAGTGGTACCGCCACTTTGGAAAATGCTTTGGCAGTATCTACCGAGGCTGGAAAACTCCAGCAATTCCACTCCTGCAAATACACTCGACAGAAATGCCTATACATGTTCACCGAAAGGCGTGTGGTAGGGTGTTCACAGCAGGACTATTCACAATAGCAAAAGAACTAGAAACAACTCCAATGCGCATCAGTTTGGTGGGTAAGTTAATCGCGGTTCCTTCATATAACAGGACATATAACGAGACTAAACTATTTGTAGCAACGTGGGTGAATCTCACAAACACGTGTTGTGCCCAAGAAGGCAGACGAGAGAGAGAACATAGAATACAATGCCATTTATGTGAAGTTCAAAGCAGGCAAAGCTAACCTGGGGGGCGGTTAGAGACCAGAAAGGGCATATGGAGAGCTGGGGGTGGGAGAGCCGGTCCCACAGGTGTGTTCAGTTATTGAAAATTCAGTGAGTGGTACACTTAATGATTTGTGCAAGTTTCTGTATGCATGTTGCACTTCTATAAAAATCCCTTGAAACTAAGAAATGTTCAAGTAGGGTGGGTTCTAGAACATTCCTCACAAGCTGCTTGCCTGGACCCTTTTATGAAGCCAGGACCCAATTCCATATCCAATACTTCCTGGAGGGTAGTTTAAAGGACCCCGATCTAGTTTACCCCCTTCAGTTTATTATGAATATTTTAGTTCCCTCGTTTTACAGGAGGAAGCTGAGGACAGACAGAAGAGACCCATCCAGGTCACAAAGTGTACGGACGGCAGGGCCAGGCTTAGAACGCAGAAGCGAGGGCTTGGAAAGAAGCAGAAATCGACGTGGTGTGGCGCAAGGTAGAAGCACGTGGGCTCTGCCATCCTCTAGTTGCGCGATTCACGTCACCTAACCCTCCTGCGCCTTAGTTTTGTCTGAAAATCGGAGTTCACAACGGTACCTGCCTCAGGGCTGCCATGAACGCCGAGTAACACCAGCAAAGAGCTCAGCATACAGCTCAAAGACTCTGGCCACGATGATTGCTATTCTTTACTTTTTTTGGCCCAATTACGCGGCTTGTGGGATCTTAGTTCCCCAACCGGGGATTGAACCCCGGCCCTCGGCCGTGAAAGCGCAGAGTCCTAACCACTGGACGGCCAGGGAATTCCCGACTGCTATTCTTACTGATGATGCCAGATGGGGAGAGAAAAGGGATTCACATGTGCTCAGCACATCTTCCTAGCAGGACACTGCCAGGGGGGCCTGCTGATCTCATGCCATCCTCCCACAGCCCTTCAAGGTGGGACTATTAGACCCATTTTACAGATGAAGGTATGGAGCCTAGAGAGTTGGATGACCTGAGGTCCAGGCAAAGCCAGGAATGCAAGTGAGGTCTGTCTGACCCCAGAGGCACCGAGGAGCAGGATTAGATGTCACAGCTTGATGAAGGGAGAACCTCCCTGGGAGGGGCGGGGCCTGGGTCTGGGAGAAGGGCCCTGCAAAGCCTCATCCCCTGGGGCCTGTCCTGCGCCCCCAGCTTCCCTGAGGGACCTCTCTCGGTCTTGGCACCAGCCCGCCCTCTCTCAGCTCCAGATGTGTGGGCACCACCCCAGGGACAGCCCCAGCCTCCACCCTACCGAGGACCTCCTCCTGCTCCCTCCCCCAGCCCAGCCCATCAACATCCCACATCAGATCCCCTCCCTGCCCACGGCCCCAGACAGCTCAGGCCTCACCCTTCCCAACCTGGGGCGTCTCTCTCTCTCCTGCAGCCTCCCTCAGGGCCCAGCTGTTCTGACACCCAGATCTGGCCCTGCCCCTTCCTGCTTAACGGTCTCTAACGACCAGGATCAGCATAACTAAGTTCTCCAGAGACCCTTCCCCACCTCTGTCACAGCACTCACCACCCCTCCATGTTTGTTAGGTGCCAGGCACCACCCCAGGCCCGAGGGACAGAGCAGGGAATAAGACAAGCCCTGAGAGCTTCTTGTCCCCGGCGCCCAGGTTGACTCACATCTGAATCCCCAGATGCCTGGAGCAGGCCCAGCCCAGAAACACAAGTCTGAAAATGTTAGTGAACGAACGGGCAGGTCCGGCTGTGCACACTGAGGATGCTGCCTCCGCATCCGATCTGGCAAACGCTTCCTGAGGCCCCTGCTCCTGTGGTTCCCGCTGCCTGGAAGGCCAGGCCCCTCCTTCTCTGTGCACCCAACTCCTACACAGCTTCTAAAGCCCCGTCTAACACCACCTCCTCTGTGAAGCCTTCTTCAGGCCTTTGAAGGCTGAGGCAGCCCCTCCTTTCTGTGGGGGTCCCTTATTACCCTGTGTGGAAATGATTGTGTCCAGGTCTGTCTCCATCAGACTGGGATCCCCCCCCTCCAGGGCCACTCAAGGACAGGGAGACCACGGGACCACCTGGGACTCATTCCTCCGCCTCCAGAATTTGTGTGAGGTCTGGCGCAGGGCAGCTTCAGTAAATATTTGTGGAATGAATGAGCAAATGAATGACTCCATCAAGAGAAGAATGAAGGTCAGGAAGAGGGCAACACTGGCTCAGGGGCCCTGGGGAGAACGGGAGACAAGTGTGGGAAAAGACTGGAAGCCCCCCCCCCACCTCCTGGCGTCACAGCTCTGCTCTCCTGATATCCGCTCCCTGACCTCTGCCCCTGCTCCCCACCGAGAACCCCAGGAAGCCTCTGGGGTTGACTCCACTCCCGCACGTGCAGAGGTGCTCCCTCTCCCAGCCAGCCTGGCCTGGTCCTCAGGGCCCCTGAATGAGGCTGTTACGAAGCGTTTGGTTTCCCGTCTGTAAGCCATCTGGCCCTCCCCAGGGGGAGGTCCACATTAGGTCAGGAGCTCCCTAGGGACAGAGGAAATAGCTCTGTGACAGCGCTGCTTTAGGGGGCCTCCGACGTCCTGCGGAACCTGTGTAATCCTCTCAACCTCAGCATCCACAGCTATCAGCCGGCCCACCTCACAGTTACCGAGGGGCTTCCCCAAGACAACGGATGCCAGCGGGCCAGGGACCCAGCTGCCTCGAAGCCCAGCTGCTCAAGGCAGTCTCCTGCTCCCCAGGTCCCGTGCGTCTCCCCTCCCTGACCTCCTGGCAGGAAGCAGCAGGGTGCAGGGGAGAGGGCAGGGGCTCCGAGCATGTCACTCGGCTCCAGCAGGGACTCGCCCTGTGACCTGTTTCCTTACCTTCAAAAGGAGGAAGATAGGACAAACCTCACCGACTAGCTGAGAGGTTTAATGAGTGACACCTGCAAGGGCCTAGCACAGTGCCTGGTGCAGAACAGGTGCTCCATCTATCCTCGCTGACACACGAAGGCGCCTCGGTCTCTGGCCTGGTAAAATGCAGGAGTGACACCCCAGGGGCTACAGGACCATCTCCACGGCTGGTGCTCAGGAAGGAGAGGACTGGACATTCAGAGCACAGTGGTTAAGACTCGGGCTCTGGAGACTCAGAGACGCGGCATCCATCCTGGCTATGCCTTATAAGAGACATGGCATTCGTCCTGGCTATGTCTTATACTTGCTGTGTGACCTGGGCAAGTCGCTTCACCTCTCTGAGCCTCTTCAAGATGGATATTAAATAAGTTGGCATGTGTCAACACACTCGGTGGGCAAATGTGACAAAACGACTGCTCTAGCAATGGTGATTTACAGGGGCCTACCCTGGGCCAGGCGCCACGAGAGGCGCCCCGCCTGTACCGCCTCGTGGAATCTTCATGATGCCAGTCGTTCCCACCTCTGCCGTGCATCGGCGGGCTGGCAGCACCCAGGGCTGGACCTGGCTCTGATGGCAGAGTCTGTGCCCACCGCTGCTCCAGCAGCAATTAGGTTGGTGACGTCGCGGCCACAATCAGGAGTTGTTGGGTGCCTGGGTCACGTCCCCACTGGTCTGTGTGCCGTGCCAGCCCAGGCATCCCTCCTCCTCACTAGGACTGGCCTGGGGCACCGCTCAGGAAAGGCACCTTCATCTACCGCCTGTCCCCACAAGGGCCACTCACCAGGATGGTCGTAACCACCAGCGTCTTATTGGCCAGTGTCTGCGACAGGTTGATGTCCAGGGTGGTGGCGTTCATCGCCAGGGTCCGGTTGGAGTACCACACCCCGATCTGAGGCAGAGAGGGCACGGTCAGCACAGGCCCTGCCTGAGGAGGCCTCAGCCCTCTGGGCCCCGCCCCGCCCTGCCCCGCCCCCAGCCCCATCCAGGCTCTGGCATCGTCCCGGGGAATGCTCACCTCACGGTGGCCCTGCCGAGACTTCTCCAGGATGCGCAGGGTGTAGTTGGTCCTCTGCCCTTTGCTGTTGAACTCGACCCGCCCAGTCAGCCCGTCATACTCTACCTAGCAGGGCGGGAGGAGGGCAGAGGGAAGGGTGGCAGGGGCCCAGAGGGGAAGAGACAGAGATGGAGGAGACGAGAGAGAGGGAGAGGGACCAGGAAGGACCACAGTTAAACGAGTAAGACCACGTGCCAGCAAACGAGAGGAGATGGAACAAAGAAGCGGGGCAAGAGAAGCGCAGACAGGCAGAGGAAGGCCGGGAGAGGAGAGACAGACGGGAGAGTGAGGCCCAGGGAGAGCAGGAGGAGGGGGCCAGGGTTGGAGGTGGGGGGACAGGGCAGGGGGCCCGCAGGGTGGACACAGTGAGCACCGCCCCCCCCCCGAGGCAGGCTGCCACGCCCCCTCGGCCCTCCCCGCTCCCGGCTCACCATGCGCAGGTAGTTCATGAGGCTGGTCCCGTGGGGCCAAATGTTGGCCGACGTACAGGCCAGCGGCTTCACACCGATCTCCTGGCTGCGGTTCAGCTCCCGGACGGCGCTCACCACCACGTGCACGGCGTCGAACATCAGGGCAGCTGACAGCTGGGGTGTGGGGTTTTGGAGGGGCCAGAGATGGGGAGGGATGGAAAAGATGCAGTTCAGCCAGGGGAGCCCCAAAGCCCCGTGGTGCTACCCCCAAGCCCTGGGACAACTCTCCTCTCTCCAGGAACATAAAACCACGCAGGTCAGGAGCGAGGAGGGTCTTCCAGGGGATCGGAGATGACAGTGGGCAAGACGTGCATGCTGCCCACATAGCCAGGGGGGCAGCTCTTCCTGACCGCGTGCGGCCCGTGTCTGTTTGGGGAAGGGCACGTCTGAGAGGGTTTGCCTGGACGGCCAGCTGTCACCCTCAGGGGGGATGTTGGTGGGCGCAGGGATCCGCGTGTCTTTGGCTGATGTAGGGTCATGGAGGGTGGGCGGAGACAGCCACAGCCCCTGTCTGAGTGTGTCTGGGGACACATTTATGTGGGTGGGGCTGGACAAACGTGCCTATTTGTCTATATACAGGGTGGGCCTGATGTGCAGGAAGCAGGAGAGCGTAACGGTTATGAGTCCAGGGCTTGGGAGGCTGTGAGCTGGAGGCCCGGCCCTACTGTTTCCTGTAGAGAGCCAAGTCCACACCTCTCTCGGAATCTCAGTTTCCTCCCTTGTAAAGGAAGGGTGATCGTTATCTCTGCCTCTGAGTGCTCATGTGGGGCTCAAGCGAGACAATGCATGCAAAGTGCTCAAAATAGCGCCTGGCACACAGTGAGGGCTCGACACAAACTGGCCACCGAGCGGTGACGGCCAACATGGGACGCGTGTCTGGGAGAGCGTGTCTTGGCTGGGTGGGGTGAAGGTCTGAATATCCGTGTTGGGTAGGTAGGTGCGGGTGCGGATGGATGCTCCCCTGTCCGTGTACGTGTGCGATGGCCTTGCACGCACGTGTCTGACTGCAAGGCTCAGTGTCTGTGTGAGTTTCTGTGCACATAGGAGTATCTCGGTGTCTTGGTGTATGGCTAGATGTTTGTGAACAAATACACGTAAATATGCGTCTTTTGTATGTTTGCATTTATTCAACATATATTATCGGATACCTACCCTGAGCAGGTGGTTTTAGATGCTGGGGATGCAATGGTGAACAAAACAGAAACGCCCGCCCTCATGGAACTTACAACCTAAATATCTGTACATACCTCTAAGCAAAACATAGAGCAAGCCACATGGTGATGAGATAAGCAAAGATAGATGTTATGGAGAAAAATCTGGCAGGGAAGGCGGCTAAATAGTGGGTAGTTTGCCATTTTGTAAACAGGGGGACATTTGAGCAGTAACTTGGAGAGGAGGGAGCGAATTGCTAGTTCCCTGGGGAAGTGCACGCAAAGCAGCAGGAAGAGCAAGTGCAAAGGCCCTGAGGTGTGCATGTGTTGGGGCAGCAGAGGTATCTGGAGGAGACCCATGTGGCTGGAGCGGCTTGGGAGGTGGAGAGGAAGAAGGGGGTCAGACTTAGCTCAGGGCCGCACTGCGAGGCCTCGTGGATGTTCTCAGACAGTGAGTGGGGCACCGGAGGGTTCTGAGCACAACCGGCCAAGGCCTGAAGGGGCCCCGGAAGTGTCTGTGTGCCCGTGTGCCGGGAGCAAGGGTGTGAGCTCACCGCGGGGCCGGGGTAGGTGCTGGCTTCGCAGTTCTCCCTCCAGGACATGTTGAGGCTGCGCACAAACTCAGGATAGAAGGGGTGAGAGGTGTTGAACATGGAGAAGCCCAGGATGTTGGAGGAGTCCTCCACGATCCCGTCCAGGTGCAGGATGGGGAAGTCCTGGGACCGAGAAGAGGGGGTGAGGGAGGGGCTGGGCCCACATCAGGGCAGACGCTGCAGAGGGAGATGGGGGCTTCGGGGGCTGCAGGGGGTACGTACCATGGTGGTGAGGATGTACTTGTAAAACGCTGAGGTCATTCCCAGCTCCGAGGCCTGGAGAACACAGGAGGCAGACACAGGGAGAAGCGAGGGAGCAAGAGAGATTCAGAGACAGGCCTTGCAAGGAGACACCCCATGAGGAACAGTAAGAGACACCCAGAGACAGAGAGAGACAGGGAAAAGGAGACAAGTGGGGGCAGAGGGAGACCTTGGTCGCTCATGTCCCGCAGGGTGACTAGTGCCCCAGGTGGGATAAAGATTTTGTTGGAGGAGAGAATGACACCCTCAAGTGCCCGCCTCCCTCTTTAGGTCACTTAGAAGATTACCTTCTGGAGACAGGCAAAGGGACATCTCAGAAACAGGGCAGGGGAGGGTAATCTTAACCTTAACCTTAACCCCCAGGTTGCCCCAAAGCCAAGTCTGGGCTGCTAATGTGCAGGGCTCAGCCTGGTCACAGGTCAGAAAAACTACCCCCTGCAATCTTTAAAAGCACTTTGCAATGAAAGGCAGCCAATTTAAATCTCAAGATTCAGGACTTCCCTGGCAGTCCAGTGGTTGGGACTCCACGCTTCCACTGCAGGGGGCACGGGTTCAATCTCTGGTCGGGGAACCAAGATCTCGCAAGCCATGCAGCGCGGCCAAAAAAATAAATAAATAAAAAATAAATAAAAATAAATAAATCTCAAGATTCGTGTTGTGAGGCCCCTTTCTCACAGTCCTCAAGGGAAACAAAGCTAGAAGACGTCTCCATGCTAGGAGTGCCCAGTTCTGTCCCGCTACCAGCATTAGAACATGAAGTGGCACCAGATTGCATTGCCTGTGTGGCAGGAGCTGTTATCACATGGGTTACAGCCCATTCCAGGACAGAAAAATGCAGGCTCGAGAGGAAAGTGACCACCGGTCACTTGGCTCGCACAAGAGGGGCTGGGACCCCGGCCCAAGCCTGCATTGTCTGCCTCCAGAGCCCGAAATCTTTTCTCTAAGCCTCAAGAGCCCTGTGGATTCTGTCCACACTCCTTCCTGTTAGCTACGATCGGCAATGATATATGGTTTTAATTTTTTAAAAACTGGAGAAAAATAGATAATACAGATTAGATTATGAGGAAAAATTAAGAGCAGGGAACAATGAATGATTAGTGAATGTGGGTCACCATTGGATGGCATGCGGAGGGCCCATGGGGAAAGGTCCTGCGCTGGCCCTTCCTGGGTGGTACCCTTGAGCCAGTCCATTCCCCGCCGGCCCAGAACCCCTGCTTCTTCAACCAAAAAATGGTATCATACCTGCCCTGGCCTGCAGGTTGGGGTGAGAGCCAAATTACCTTTTTTTTTTTTTTTTTTGGCCACACTGCACGGCTTGTGGGCTCCTAGTTCCCTGACCAGGGATAGGACCAGGGCCCCCTGCAGTGGAAGCGCGGAGTCCTAACCACTGGACCGCCAGGGAAGTCCCGAGAGCCAAATTAAAGAAGGCGTGCAAACACCCCGACACAGAGCAGGAGAGGCACTCAGTAAAGATGACAGGGCGCTCCCACTACGCCCGCGTTTATTCTGGGCCAGGGGCTGTCCCAGCGCTTCCCCACCTTTCACTCATTAACCCTCACGGCACCCCACTGAGGTAGCAAGTATGCACAGAGAGGGAAGGCGACTGTCCGGGGTCCAACCAAGGGTGCAGCCAGCAAGCAGCTGAGCTGAGAGACAAAACTTCCTATTTAGCGTTTGCACGTAGGAAGCGGGGCTCCGGACCGCCACGTGACAACTGAGGCCCGTGGGCCTTGGTTGACTCGTTCTGTCACCCCATGTTTCTGCTCCTGACCCTGTAGGGAAATCAGAGAGGGGGGTGGAGACCCACCTTACGGAGAATGAGGTGGGAAATGGATGCGTTGGCGTCGATGATGATGGTGGACACTTTGTCATCTCGGATCTCCTTGAGCAGCGGCGTGGGGTCCCGGCTGTCGTCCAGCATCCTCACCGACAGCGTCTCCTTGGAGATGAGGAAGCCGCGCACCAGTTCCTCCAATCGCAGCAGGCCTGAGGGAGGGGTGGGGTCCTGGGTTAGAGCCCCTCCGTGTGCCTGGAGACTGTGCCTGGAGACGGGGCGGCTGCTCCCTCCTCTCTGGCACGGGGTAGCTGGGGAGAGGACCGGGGCTCGCTCAGGATGTGGGGTGGCACTTTGGAGTGCAGCTGGCTCTCTTGGGGTGCTGGGCCCAGGGGCCTGATGCTCGGGTCCTCTCAAATTGAAGTCCCAACCGAGACCTCCCCCGACCTCCAGAACGCTGTCTCCTGTCACCTTTCTGCCCCCACCGGGCTGCGTGATAAGCGTCGCACGCTTCACATGTGCATAGCCGCAATCTGCTCTCCTCACCAAACCACCACACCTCGCCAGGTCAGTGAACAGCCTCCAGCCGGCCAGGCGCTCAGGCCAGAGCCCTTGATGGCAGCCCGGCCCCTGTCTGTCTCTCACGCCCACGGCCAATCCACCCAGGCTCTACTTTCAAAACACACCCCGTGGCACTGCGTCCCCGTCACGGCCCTAGCCCGAGCCGCTGCCATCTCCCGCCTGTGACATCGGCCACGCCTGCCCCCGGAGGGTCTGTTCCCTACACAGCAGCCAGAACTGCTGCTGGAAAGCAGATGTGTCCTCCTCTGTCCCAAACCCTCCAACGGCTTCTCGTTGGGTCACAGTGAAGGCCAAAGTCCTCACGGCCTCCAAGGCCCTACTCCGTCTGCCCACTCGCCTCATTATGTCCCTGACCTCATCTCCTCTTCTCTCACTCGCTTGGCTCCGGCCACGCCAGCCTCCTTGTTGTCACACACACACACACACACACACACACACACGCACACGTGCCCCATGGCCTCTGCGCTGGCTGTTCCCTCTGCCTGGAACGCTCCTCTCCAGATCCCCACATTCCAGACCTTTACTCAGATACCACCTCCTCAGTGAGGCCCACGCCAACCATTCTATTTCAAATTGCACCCCCTTACTCCAGCTCTCCCAATTCCCGTCATCCTCCTCTATTTGTCCACAGGACTCACTACTCCTGACCAGACCACGTCTTCTCTATGTCCACTGCCTGGCTCTTCTCATTAGGTTTGACAAGGGCCTGGCTCATGCACTGCCACATCCCTAATACCAAGAACAATGTCTGGGGACTTCCCTGGTGGCTCAGTGGTTAAGAATCCACCTGCCAATGCACGGGTTCGAGCCCTGGTCCGGGAAGATCTCACATCCCTCGGAGCAACTAAGCCCGTGCACCACAACTACTGAGCCTGAGCTCTAGAGCCCACGAGCCACAACTACTGAGCCCACGTGCCACAACTACTGAAGCCCGCGTGCCTAGAGCCCGTGCTCCGCAACAAGAGAAGCCACTGCAATGAGAAGCCTGCGCACCACACGAGTGGCCCCCGTTGGCCACAACTAGAGAAAGCCTGCACACAGCAACGAAGACCCAACACAGCCAAAAATAAATAAATAAAATAAATAAGTAAAAAGTAAAAAAAAAAAAAAAAAAAAAAAATGTCTGGACCACGGCAGGTGTGCAGTGAATACCTTTTGAAAGAGGACTCCCTCCTGGAGGTGACTGAGCACGGTCCTCTCTCTCTCCAGCGGCACCCACAAGCCCGTCAGCCTCCCAGACGTCTCCACTTGAATGTCTCAAAGACACCTCAAACCCAACGTGTGCCCCTGAACTGACTGTCCCTTCCTCCTCGGGCAGGACCTGGTCACCATCCATGACCCCACCCTCTCCCTTCCCTCACAACTCTCCTCAAATCCATTCTGGCCCCTCGGTCCCCGTGCCACCACCTGAGCCCTAACCAGGACCATCCCTCCCCGCCTCTAGCTGCTCTCCATGCCACATCTCGTGTCATGGAGCCTCCAAGTCTGCTCTCTATGCTGCAGCCAAAGAGCTCTTCCTGCAACACACTCGTACCTGCCCGGTGGGGATACTTTCCATGGCCCCCATCGTCTTCAGGAAAAAACATAAGGCCCTCAGTGAGCATGCCCCGTTCCTGGGTCCTGCTCCATTGCTCCCACACTGGGAGCATCTCTGAGCCTCCCGGGGCCTCTGCCCTGCCCTGCCCTCTGCTTGGTACATGCTCCCTCTCTCCTCTCGCACCTCAACTCCTCCCTACCCTTCAGGTCCAGCTTAGAGGTCCCTTTCTCTGGGAGGCAGGCTCTGAACCTCCCAGACTAGGGTTGGATCACCCCCGCTTAACTCCTGAGAGCTCGCAACACTCTGCATCACAGCTGCTCACCACGGTGTCCCCCAGGGGTCCCCGAGCTCCGGGAAGCCGGGGACCACACCTAGCGTTGTTCACTGCTAAACCACCGGGACCTAGCAGGGGCCCTGCTCCGAGCACGTGCTCAGTCACTATCTGCGGACTAAAGAGTCTCTTTGGGGGCGGGAGTGGGTGGGGATGGGGGTGGTCTGTGGAACCAGAGGTCTGGGTTCCTAAAGGGGAAGGGATGGTGGGAACTAGGAGAGCCTGTGTCTGGATCCCCCAGGCCTTAAAATCAGGGGGCCATTCATGACTGTGGGAGACTAGATGTCGTGGGAAGGGGAGTTTGGGGAAATAGAAAACAAGGCATTCAGCTCTCCTCCCTCGTGGGACTTCCCTGGCGGTCCGGTGGTTAGGACTCTGCACTCTCACCGCCAAGGGCCTGGGTTCAATCCCTGGTAGGGGAAACTAGGATCCCACAGGCCGGGCGGCGCGTCCAAAAAAGATAAAATAAAATAAAAAACAGTTCTCCTCCCTCACACTCGGCCTTGGCGCAGATGAGGCTGGCCGAGGGGTAGTTGAAGGACTTGAGGATCCGGGAGACCGCCAGGCTGACGTCCTCGTTACTCGGGTACAGGCTGACAGACGCGAAGCGAAGGTACTGAAGGCGGGGCATCTCCTCGGGACCCACCTTGACGTGGGGGATCTGAACAGAGAAGGACCTTTGCTTCCATCCTGCTCCCCCCCTCCCCAGCCCTCGCCTCCAGGGACCGCCTCCCACCCCAACCCTGCGCCCCCGCCTCACCTCCTTCTCCCCACAGATATGGCTCACGGTGGAGGCCGACGCAGGGCTGGAGGAGGGCCCCAGGACAGACACGACCCCCTTGGGCAGGATCTGACACACTGTGAGGGGTGGGAAGAGACCGCAGATTCAGGGACCCTCTTCCTCCTCTCTGTCCCCGCCCTCAGGGAACTGCCTTGGCCCAGGAGAGAACCCAACACTCCACATGGAGCTGCCTGATGTTGCCCCACGACCTAGGGACCCCCCCGTCCCTGACCCAGCCCACCGCAGGAGACAAAAAGGAGGGGGCACAACACAGAAGGAGACAGGGAGACATGGCAACAGAGGGCCGGCTCAGACCAAGAGAGAAACAAAGGAAGAGATGAAGAGGATACACCAAGGACCTCCTTCTGGCTGCAAATCCAGAAACAAAGGTTTCTCAGCCTTTGTCTCTCTTAAGCTTTTTAACCACGCACAACCTAAGGTGCATCCAACACCCCCTCTACCCTGAACCCACAGCCACGGTCCCCTCTACACTCTACACCCCAAACACCATTCCTCTGTTGCATTTACTTGCTCCTCTTTCTTCCATTTTCTTTCTCCTTAAACATGTGTGCATCTCAAGACTGGGAGGTGGGCGGAAGCCTTGGTTTTTACCTGTCCAGTGCCCATCCCCGTGGCAGAACCCTAACTTTTCCTGAGGGAATCACATGGTTCCCAGAATTGATTGATACCTGACCCAGGATCAAAGGACCACATTGTGCTGGCCACAGGGATCGGTCCAGAGATGGGGACAGGCTCAAACTAGGCCACTGAGAGCCTTCCCCAGGTCCTCTGCTAAAATTATCACTGGGTTTGCTAAACTGGTGAGATGCAAAGTTTTGAGCAGTTGAGGCCATCTTGCCACCAGCTGGGGAGGGTATTCCTGAAAATGAAGCCAATTTAGAGGAAAGTAGGACCCAGAGATGAAGACACAGAGGTTCCTGGAACATCAATTGAGTGCCTGTATTAAGCCATGCCTGAAACAATCCTGGGATATCATTTGGGTACCTGGATTCAACCAAGCCTGAAATTAATCTTTAGGCCTTTTAGTGACATGAGCTGATAAGTTCTCTTTTTTCCTTAAGGCAGTCTGAGTTGGTTTTCTGCCACCCAACTAAGAGCACCGTAACTAAACGTCTCATCTTCCTCCAAACTTATTTCTTCTGTGCCTTCCATGTTGGTGAGGGTCCCACCATTTACACACACCAAATACCTGGAAATGGTCCTTGCCTTCAATCTTCCTCCTAATGGCCAATTAGTCACCAAATCCTGTCTCTTTTTTGTCCCCCAATTTTCTCATATCTGTCCCCTTCTCTTCGACCCCTCCTCCCCTGTCCTACTTTAGGGCTGTCAACTCAGGCACGCACCAGTCTCCTCGCCAGTTACCCAGATCTAGCTTCCAGATTCCACTTTCACCATCTCCCTGTTCCAAACCCATCAACGACTCCCCACTGCCTGCAGGTGAAGGTAGCGTCTTTGAGCCTGACCTGTAGACCTCCTCGAGCTGGCCTGTCAATCTGTCCAACCTCACCTCCCACTGTCGAGTCACACTCCAGTTCAGAAGTCTCTCACGATCCCCCCAAATACGTCCTGAGTCCAGGTGTTCAGGATGGGTGCAACCCGACATCAAGTTCCTTGGCTCCAAGTACTCAGCCCTCCCCTCCGCCCCAGCTCCCGACTACAGGCACATGCCTGGAATACCATCTCCCTCCATACCCTCCAACCCGGTCTCTCACTGTGTTCTGTGCTATACCAGTCAAAAAAGTCCAGGAAACACTGGACCCCATTCTCCCTCTCAGTGATCTGAAACACACATGAGCATAACAAAGGCTCTGATAAAGGCCTGCAGGAAAGAAATCTGTCTAAAACACCTTTGAAGGCGGCATCTCCCGAAGGTCTATGTCCCCAGCACGTCTGTTCAAGGGACATTCGCGCAGTCTGTGAGCGTTCAGCAGACTCACGCACCCCTACTATAGGGCTGGCTGTGTTCCACGGGGCGTACCTTGAGCAACACCTCTCCCTCTATATCCTGCTCATCTTTCAGAGCTCAGCTTCAGTGTAGTCTTCTCCAGAACACCTTCGCTGTCCCTGCCCCTGAGGCACCCTGGTCTCGCTGCCTGGGCCCCTCATTACTTAGCTCTGGGGGGTTAAGTGTCCCCAGCCAGCTGTGAAGCTTATCTTTCAAACGAGGCCCTCAGCTCCTCCAGTGCAGCACGGGGGCTGATGCTCTCCCCACCGCCCCAGGCCCAGCAGCACCATCTCTGGGAAGGAGAAGGCAGTGCAGACAGGAAGGAAGGGGCAGATGGAGCTAGAAGAGAACACGGCAAGCTGAGGCGGCCAGGGCCGAGGAACAGATGGAGGGCCACCAGCCTGCCCTGCCTCACCCCACGGCCCCTGTGGCCCTGCTCACTGGTGTCCGTGGTCTCGTACTGGCTGTCCCGCTGCAGCTCAAAGATGTCTACTTCCACGCGGGCCTTGGCTGGGACCTCGATGATCCCGTTGATCTGCTCCCGGGCCAGGGCCAGGGCCAGACGTTCACCGCGGCCACACACTGTCTGGTCGTCCAGGATGGCAGCTGAGGGGACACAGGTGTTGGGGACCATACTCCTGGGTCCTGAGGGAGGAAGGGCTGGGCTCCTGGATTCCTTGGCTCTGAGAGAGGGCTGGAGATGGGGTCAGGGCTCCAGACTCCCGGATCTGAGGTTGGAGAGAGCCGGGATCCGGACTCCTAGGTCCGGGGGAGGAAGGAGCCGGGGGCTGCTGGGCCGAGGCCCAGATCCCTGGGTCCTGAGGGGCTGGCAGGCCCAGGAAAGAGCCCCAGGGAGGGCTCTGGGAGGGTGTGTGAGGAGGCAGGGCCAGCGGGGGCGCTGTAGGGCCTCACCCATGCGCAGTGAGGAGAGCACCTGGCAGCTGGGGCTGGCGAAGGCAACAATCAGCAGCAGCAGAAGCTCAGCCGGCATCTTCCTCCCCTCCTCATGGGGACGCAGCTGCCGCGGCCCCCACTCGCCACCTGCAGGGAGACCCCCCAGCCCACGGGGAGATCGCTGATACAGGGGCCTCTGAGCCCCTTTGGGGACTGCTGGATGGGGTGGTGACCACAGAGCCTGGGACACTGTTGCCGAGCTCTGAAGGGCCCTGCCCCCATTAGAGCTGACGATAATGAAGGCATCGCTGTAGGGGGAGCTGAGACTCAGAGGAGCACTAGCAGGGAGAAGCCCACAGCACACAGGCACTGAGTGGGAGAGACACTGCTAGAGCCACCAAAATGGGAGGCAGGCATGAAAAGGATCTCAGGTAAGAGCGAATTCCAGGAACCATCTCCACCCCAGGAGGAGACCAGGAAGTGCCACCCCCCCACCCAGTTCCGCCCCTGTCTCTGGGCAGGCAGCTGTTACTAGGCAACAGAAACCAGCTGGAGAGGATGCAGTGGTTGCTAGGCAACCCCATCCCAGGCCTCACTTGCCACCTTCCTGACGTCCCTGGTTCCCACAATCCCACAGGGAGAGAGGCCTGGACATCCGGGGTCTGGAGCGGAGAGTATCCAGGAGTTAGGAAACTTGGGAAGAGAAAGACACATGGAGACACACAGATGGAGTCAGATGGTCAGACCCCAGGCACCTAAGGGACTAAAAAAGAAAAAAGGAAAAAAGAAGGGTAAAGAGAGGGAAGGGGGGAAGTAGAGAGACAGAAAGAGGAGGAGAGGCCGGAGGTGGGAGGGATACCAAGAGACTCAGGAAAGGAGAAAGGGAAAATAGGCCAAAATATAAGGGAACAGAAAGATGATATGAAGACAAGAGAATGGGGAGAGCAATGGAGAGAAACAGAGGAGAGTTACAGGAAGATGAGGACAGGACTAGGAAAGAGAAAGAGGGAAGAGAGAGGAAGACAGTGAGACACGGAGATGGAGAGAGAAAGGGCAGGGCAGGGAGAGGAAGAGAGCAGGCAGGCAGAAGAGAGGGAAATCAAGACAGAGGAGGGACACAGAACAGAACAGGAAGACAGAATGGAGAGAGGACACAAACCCACTCGAGACGCCACCAGAGACCTGGATGGGAAGACTGAGTAAAGCAAGGGGTACACTGTCTGCAGAAGTGGGTGCCAAACTGTGCCCCCACACCCTGCACCAGGGAGCTGAAGACTAGGGGCAGACAGTGAGTCTCTGCTCCCCACAACTGCTCCAGGTGCCCTGGGCTTCCGCAGGGTGACCACTGGGCAGGGATGAGTTTGGCCAGATGCATGGTGCCCCCTGGCCAAGGGCCATGCCTCCAAGGGAAGGGACACTTGGGTTTCCATGGGAGGGGGTTACTGAGAGGCCTAGAGTGCTGTGAGGTGATCCTGGGGGGCTCCCTGCACCCCATTCATGCCCATGGAAGGAGGGTTCAAGCTGGTGAGATGGTAGAATGGAACTTGCTAATGGAGACAGAGGCACAATGCAAAATTCAGATCGTCCCTTGAAGCCAGAAAACCTAGGCCAGGGCCACAAGAGACCCCCCTCAGTCCCTGCTCTGCCACCGACTCCCAGGTGACCTCGAGCAGATCCCTCTCTCTCGGGACCTCTGGGAAAGACAGGCTGGGGATGGGAGGGCCTGCTGGACAGCCTGGGGCCTGTGGACTGTAATCGACATCTAAGGTGAAGGCCTGTCAAGGGTGGAGGAGCAAGGGAAGCAGGGAGAAGCTGGAAGGAGAATTCACAGGGGGAGGGATGTGGAGGGCGGGGCTAGGAGAGAGGCGGGAGTGAGGGGGTCATCCTGAGACACCAGGGGCTTCTGGGAGCAAATCAGGGAGCAGAGACTAGAGGATAGATAGAAAGACCGAGAATGAGACAGGGGCCAGAAGGGCAGGGACCCACAGGTGGCAGACACGGGTGGGAGCCCAAAGAGACAGTCCAGGGACAGGGCTGGGGGCAGCAGATGGACACAGAGGCACAGGAAGGCACAGACAGAAAAACAGACAGACCAAAAGTAAGTAACTGGGGCTAAATGAGAGAGAAGGACACACAGACATCACCTACAAGTGGGACACCAAAGGGGACAGAGACAACACAGAGAGCGTGAGAGAGGAGGGGCAGGGAATCAGGCCCGAGTCTCACAGGCCCAGGTACTTAGGCAAAGCCAGATAAAGATGGAAACACAGCAGCTGAGTGAGCGGAAAGGGCCCTGCCAGGGCAGGAAGACAGACAAGTGGGCAAGTGAGAGATATCGCAAAGGGGAGAGGGCAAATGAGGTGAGGCAAAACAACTAACAGGTACAGGAACCGTGGGGAGAAGAGAAATTGCAAAACTCTGAAAAGAAGGAGGGCTAGTCGGAAAGAGACAGAGAGAAAAGGTATGTGAGCCACACAGTTTCTCTAGAGAAGAGGAGGGGGCAAGTGGGACAGACACAAGATAGAGAGACAGACTCCCAAACAAGGAGAGAGGAGAAGTGAGAGTCAGGGAGGGAAACTGAGGGAGGAAGAGTGAGTGACCTGGAGGGACACAGGCAGGAGACAGGACAAGCACCCACATAAGGGGGGCAAGTCCACACAGAGGTGCATCACTCAGAGCACCTTGGAAGGGGCGGTCATTCCCAGAGCCTGCAAGCCCCAAAGGGAGGGAAGGAATGGGAACCAAAGGCCTGGCTGGGGAATGGAGAAGTGGGAAGAGAGAATGGGGGTGGGGGGGAGATCACCATAGAAAAGACAAAGTGAACCATGGAGGGGGGCAGTGGCTAAGGAGTGAGGGATGGAGGAGACAGGACGAGGAGTGGATCGGGGGGAAGAAAGCAGAAAAGTAAGAGAAGGAAGACGGCCTCCGAGCCCAGAGTTAGAGAGGCAGACAGGGCAGCAGAGGCACAGGCAAAGCAAACAGGGGACAGAGGGCAGTGGAGAGAGGGCTAGACCAGGCATGGGATCCTCCCAAAAGAGAGAGGAGAGACAGGGGAGTTTTGAGAGACAGAGGGAGGAGAGGGAGACAGAGACAGAGATCAGCAGAGACACACCAAGAAAGGGCTGGGCTAACAGCAAGGAGAAACAAGTTGGACAGAGCCAGAGAGAGGCCCAAGAGACACATGAAATGGAGATTCCAAGACGGAGAGACATTTCCAGGAGATAGAGACCGGCTGGGATGGGACGTATGGCAGGCAGAGAGGATGAGGTTCAGAGGAAAGAAGAGCGACTGAAACAGAGTGAGAGAACAGAGCCGGTCACTGCGGGCCGAGGCTGGAGCAAGCAGGGGCGGAGACCAGCCAGGAGTCCCGGAGAGGGAGTGAGACCGCAAGTTAGAGCCAGCCAGCCCCTCAGGAGCCCAGCAGCTGGGGGCTGGGAGGCAAGATGAGCTGGGTACCCAGAGGAAGGGGTGAGGAAAGGCCAAGGGGAAAGGAGGCTGGGAGATGGAGGGCGCAGGGCAGGCCCCTGGTGGGGGAGGGTATTTGCCGTTCCGGGGAGCAGGGGAATGCGGGGGCCCCCCACCAGGCTGCAGTGAGCCCAGCCTTCCAGGACCCAGGCCCGGCCCCAGCCCAACCCCCATCCTGCAGACACTCACGGATCCTGGTGGGACGGAGGGCTGGGCTCCCTCGAGGCCCGAGGAACGACAAGGGGGAGACGCTCTGACGCTGGGCGGTGTGGCTGGGGCGGGGGGAGAGGGCAGTCCACAGGGCCCCCTCCCCCACCTCCGGCAGTGGCCCCCAACTAACCCAAAATGGGGGTGCTCCCTGGGCGCAGGGAGGAAGGACAGGTGGAAGAGGAGAGGACGGGCCGGGGAGGGGAGGAAGGGGAAAGGAGAAAATGGAGGAGGGAAGGGGAGAGAGGAGAGGGGGAAGGAGCAAATGGAGGGGAAGGAGGGAGGAAAGGAGGGAGGAAGGTGAAAACGCAAGGGAGGGGGCACAGGCAGAGCCGGGGGAGGGGGAAGCCGGCCCAGGCAAGGGCCCCCGCCCCCTCCCCTAGCCGGGCCGGCCTGGGGGGGCCACGGGGGGCGAGGACTGGGTGGAGACAAGGAAGCCGGCCATCGGGAGAAGTGGGGGAGGGGAGGGCTTGGTGGGGGGGAGGGGGCCACCCCTTCCCCCCTCCCCCCTGGAGCCCCGGCCCTGCCCTGGAAGAGGCTAGGGCCTGGGGACCTCAAGCCCTCAGCCCCCGCGGGAAAGCATGCTGGGGGCGGGGAGAGGCGGAGGAGTGGAGGGGCTGGGGAGGACGGAGTGCCGGGAGACCCAGAGAGCGATGAGAGGGCCGGAGAGGTGGAGAGACAGGGAGGAGGGAGAGGAGGAGGGAGAGGAGGAGGGAGGGGAGGATGGAGAGAAGCAGGTGGAAGAGGGAGGCGGAGGAGGGTGGGGTGTCCCGGGGGCACCCCGCGCAGGGCCTCAGCAGGAGGTCCTGGCCATGGACCCCTGGTTCCCTGTGAGGAGCAGCCGCCGGCTCCGGGTCCCCAGCTGGGCCTGCCTTCCTGCTGCTGGCTGCCACCACCGCCGCCGCCGCCACCACCACCACCACTTCTCCTTCTCCCCTCCGAGGCCGCCGCCTGCCTGCCCGCCTGCCGCCTGCGCTGGGTCCTGGAGCGCAGGGGGGCGGGGGGGAGAGAGATGAGGGAGGGAGGGAAGGAGGGAGGGAGGGAGACGGGGAGGAGGGCGGGCAGGAGGAAGGGAGGCAGGCAGGCAGAGAGAGAGAGACAGAAAGAGATCGAGGGAGGGGAGTCGGGGGAGGGGGAGACCGTATTGGTCCGAGCTGGGGGGCCCCCCACAAGGAGAATGCTGATGAGGGGAAGGCGCTGCATTGGACAGAGGGCCCACCCCCGGCCACCTCCTCCACCACACCATGCCACCGCCCTGCCCAGGCAGCCCTTGGGCACGGGAGTCCACGGAGACACAGCTGAGAGGCAGGGAGACCTGGGGAGAAGGCCATGGAGCTGGGGGAGAGGGCTACAGAGATGAAGAAAAATGCAGAGAAACAGCAAGACAGCCATCAAGAGCCACAGAGGTGGACCAAGGTCCACAAACCCCACAAGGACAAGGACAGGGAAAAGCCCAGAGCAAAGAAAGGGCCATCTAGACCAGGGAGCAGACCACAGAGACAAGCTAAGGACCTCGGAGACAAGGGCAGCTCATGGACTCAGAGAGCCCCCCATGAAGATGGGGGCAGGGGGCAGCTCATGGACTCAGAGAGCCCCCAGGAAGATGGAGAGAGGCCCACAGGAGCAGAAAGCACTCCTCAGGCATGGGGAGTGGCCCATGGTGACAGGAGAAGACCATGGACCGGAGAAAAGGACCACAGAAACTGGAACAAGGACGCATATTACAGAGACAAGGAGGAGGGCCAAGAAAAGTGGGAGAGGGTCACGGAAATGGAGGGAGGCCCACAGACACCAGAAAACCCACAAAGGCAGAATGTGGACACAAAAGGCCCACTGAGGCAGGAGCAGCCGGCCCATGGAGAAAAGGGAGAAGCCCCCAGAAATAGGAATAGCCCCCATGGAGGTGAAGGGATGGGTGGTGAGTATGGGAATTCTCCATCATGCAGAAAGAAATCCTGGGGACCTGAGTGGGTGGGGAGAAGATTCACCCAAGCATAGAGGCAGTGGGAAAGGGCAGGGAGCTGGAGGGCAGAGCCAGCAGAAGTGGAAGACTCCCTCCCTCTTGGAGAGAGCTGAGCGGGGCAGGGAGATGGAAGAGAGAAGCAGAGACACAGATCTTGGAGTGGGGGTGGGTGGTGCACGGCTGGGTGGGGGGTGAAATTTTGGGGGAAGGAACATGACAGTTGGCGCTGAAGGCTGAGTCCATGACTCACCACCACCCCCAATGCTCGTGATGGGGAGGAGACACTGAGACACTCACGTGCAGCCCCCAGCACACGTGACCGCATGCCTCGCGCGCATACACTCTGCACGTGGCAACTCTCACATCGGCCTGGCATGGGAGGCCCCCTGCATCCCCCACATGCTTCTGACACATACATCTGACCCTGAAGGACCACCGACTTTACATACACCTCCTCGCCCTACTTAAGGGGCCCCCAACACCCACCCTCAGCTCCAGCTCGCTCTGAAAGCCCAGACTCGCCCTGGCCTCTAGGCCTTTGCTTAGGCAGGGACCCCAGCGTAGAATGCCTATCCTAGATTGAACCTGTCCCAGAAGTCCTAGTCCTGTGCCACCTCCTCCAGAAAAACTGACGCAGGCCTCAGCTTACTCCTGTATCATCTGAAGTGAAGGGACCTAGTCAATCCAGATAAATTGGGAAATACAAGCAGAAGGTCGCAGCAGAAAGGGGCCTGATAAATCAAGCCTGACCCTTCCATTTTCCAGTGGGCAGGAGTGAGACTCTGCCCCAGGGCATGGAGCCTGTCAAAGGCTGAGTCTAGCTTCCAGGTTATCTGGTTCCTGCCCCTGGTGATTTCATCCTGAGGGCAAATCCAGATTACTAGCTTTAGAGCTCACTGGTTACCACCAACTTCTTTCCTTTACTTCTTGCATTCATCCATTTAGCATGCCACTCTGGACATCCCACCTGCCAGGCAGTAGAGCCTGGGAGCCAAGAGTATAGACCTTGGAGTCAACTCCTAGGTTACAATCCTGGCTCTGTCTCTTCCTAATGATGGACAAGTTATTTAATTTCTCTGAGCCTCAGTTTCTTTGCAAAGTGAGAGCAATAGTTCCTCCCTCCCAGGGTTATTGAGAGGATTAAACTGGATGATGCATGGAAAGCACTGAGCATAATACTTAGGAAGTCATAACACACTCAAGACACATTAGCTATTATTACTAGGCTCCTTGAGATCCTAATAAAAATAACTCTTACATAGATTTAAAAAAATTTTTTAATTAAAAAAATCTTACTGAAGTATAGTTGATTTACAATGTGTTCATTTCTGCTGTACAGCAAAGTGATTCAGTTATACATATATATTCTTTTTCATTATGGTTTATCACAGGATATTGAATATAGTTCCCTGTGCTATATAGTAACACTTTGTTTAATCCATCATACATATAATAGTTTTCATCTGCTAATCCCAAACTCTCAATCCTTCCCTCCCCCACCTCACCTCCTTGGCAACAACAAGTCTGTTGTCTATATCAGTGAGTCTGTTTCGTAGGTATCTTCATTTGTGTCGTATTTTAGATTCCACATATAAGCGATATTATATGGTATTTGGCTTTCTCTTTCTGACTTACTTCACTTAGTATGATAATCTCAAGGTCCATCCGTGTTGCTGCAAATGGCATTATTTCATTCTTCTTTATGGCTGAGTACTATTCCATTGTATATATATACCACATCTTCTTTATCCATTCATCTATTGATGGACATTTAGGTTGCTCCCATGTCTTGGCTACTGTACATAGTGTTGCTATGAACACAGGGGTGCGTGTATATTTCCAAATTATAGTTTTGTCTGGATATATGCCCAGGAGTGGGATTGCTGGATCATAAAGCAACTCTATTTTGTTTTTTGAGGAACCTCCATACTGTTTTCCATAGTGGCTACACCAATTTACATTCCCACCAACAGTGTAGGAGGTTTCCCTTTTCTCCACACCCCCTCCAGCATTTAACTCTTACATAGCTTTTACTCTGTGCCTCACAACCACACAAGACAGGGGCTATTATCCTGCAAGTGAGGAAACTGAGGCACAGAGGAGTTGACTTGCCCAAGGCAACAGCTAAGAAGTGGCAGGGCCAGGATTCCAATCCAGGCAGCCTGGTTTAATTACATGGGTCTGGAGTTAGAGTTTAATCTAGTAGAAAGTTAGGACACCCAGTTAGAATCCAATCGAAGGACATAGCAAGAAGAGTGGCTGAAGAGTCAGACCTAGGTCTGACTCAGTGTTTGGGGTCCCCTAGTAGCTTTTTGGCCTTAGGAAAGTAAATGACCAATTCCTCTAGACTCAGTTTACTCATCTGAGAAATGGGGGGGGGCTTAGAACAAGTGAATCTCTTGCAGCTCCTGTCCTTGGGAAGTAGCACTGGAAACATAACAGTGCTGGGGCAACTTGCTCGCAAGGCTCTGAGGGCCAGAAGGGGACGTTGAGTAGGAATGGCCAGAGCTCCTTGAACATATAGGTACTCCAGCTTCCCTGAGCTTTGGGGGCATCAGCCTGGAAGGAGGGCACCCTAGAAGAAAGGAGAATATAGTCCAGACATTACAGGGTCACTTTCTTCAGGTTCTCACCCTGGTTGTCCTTCAGGTCATCTACCCCCTACATTTCCTGTTCCTTCAAATGAAACTGCCTGAGCTGTCTGAGGACTGGGCACTGTCACACCCACTGGCTCAGCCCTGGGGTCGGGACTGGCCTGAGACCTTAGTGACACTTGAGTAAGGGAGGTGGGACAGGGGCCAGGTTTCCCAAAAGGCAGGGATTCAGACCTCTGCCCTTGGCTAGAGGAAGCCTGTGGGTACCATGGCAGGGAGAGAAGGGGCCCTCGAGATCCCCATTGCAACTTCCTCTGTCCTGTCTGTCCTGGCTCTGAAAGCCTTGATAATAAAGGCGGGAGAGACACTGTCCTGGACTTGGTTTCCTTTGAGATTCTCTTGGACCAGGGCCTGGGTTGAGAGGAGCTTGGGGAAAAATGATGATCCATCTGGATAGTAGTTTACTGGCTAGCTCCTTCCTGCCATTTTTCAGTGACCTCAGAGAGAGGCCCTCCCTGCCACCCAAGTTCATTCCACGCCCTCTGCCCACCTGCTGTATTTTCTTTACAACAGTCACTGGCTGCCTACATTTATTTATTTGTTTATTTATTTATTTATTTATTTATTTTTAAATTTTATTTATTTATTTATGGCTGTGTTGGGTCTTCGTTTCTCTGTGAGGGCCTTCTCCAGTTGCGGCGAACGGGGGGCCACTCTTCATCGCGGTGCGCGGGCCTCTCACTATCGCGGCCTCTCCTGTTGCCGAGCACAGGCTCCAGACGCGCAGGCTCATTAGTTGTGGCTCACGGGCCCAGTCGCTCCGCGGCATGTGGGATCTTCCCGGGCCAGGGCTCGAACCCGTGTCCCCTGCATTGGCAGGCGGACTCTCAACCACTGCACCACCAGGGAAGCCCCTACATTTATTTTTGTACCTGATATTGTCTACCCTCACTCCTCACTAAAATGTAAACTCCACGAGGGCACAGACTTTTCTTGTTCCTTCTCTATCCCTACAAAGAAGATTAACCTTGACCTGGCACATCGTAGCCAGTTATTAAATAATCATGAATAGAAAACAAAACAAATGAAACTGCCCGTCCCCGATTTTATGTTTTCCCCTCCATTTCCCATTTCCTCCCTTATCCTTCAGGTTTTCCTTGTTTCCTCAGATTCCTTCTCTCCTTGCTTTTCCTCCGACATTTCTTCTCTCCCTCCCTCAAGAGTCCCTCGGTTTTTCTTCCCTTCCTTCTTGCTGCCTTTATTCCAATTTTTTTTAAATTATTTATTTATTTTTGGCTGTGTTGGTTTTTTTGTTGTTGTTGCCGCTCCTGGGCTTTCTCTAGTTGCAGAGAGCGGGGGCTACTCTTCGTGGCGGTGCGCGGGCTTCTCATTGCAGTGGCTTCCCTTGTTGTAGAGCACAGGCTCTAGGCGCCCGGGCTTCAGCAGTTGTGGCTCACGGGCTCTAGAGCGCAGGCTCGGTAGTTGTGGCGCATGGGTTTAGTTGCTCGGCGGCAACGTGGAACCTTCCCCGTCCAGGGCTCGAACCTGTGTCCCCTGTATTGGCCGGCAGATTCTTAACCACTGCGCCACCAGGGAAGTCCCTACTCCTTTCTTTCTAATGAAGTGAGTCTGGAGCCTTGATTTCCCCTTTTTCTCTCTCCCTGCAATTAGTGCTATAGTTTCCCGTCTCCCCTTCGCGCTGACTGTGCTTCACTCTCTCCTTTCTTTCCTCTGGGACTCATGCACCTCGAGTCCCCCGCCTCCGCCCTCCGAGTGTCGGATGCCTCAATTTCCCCCACTTTCCCCCTCGACCCCGAGGCGCCTCCCGACCGGCACCCCCAACATGGCGCCCGAAGCAGCGCTCCGCCGTCTGACGTCACCGCGCTGTCCTCCCCTCTAGAGCCTTCAAACGGAATCGCTGAGGAGGTGGAGGAGGAACACCCTTCAGGGGGCGTAAGGGGGCGGGCACTATCAACCCGGGGGCCGGCCGGTGAGAGAACGTCGCTGGAGGATTGGTTGGGCGCTGTGGGGGATCCCAACGTCACACACTATTGGCCCAGGGCTCGGAGACGTGAGCGTCGATTGGCAGAACGGCAGGGGCCAGACGGGCGATGATTGGGCTCATTCGCCATCGGCGCGGCGGCCGACGAGGAAGGTGGGAGGGGCGTTCCTGAGGGCGATTGGGGGCGAGAGCGAGGTTGCGGAGCTGGCGAGAGGAGACGGCGGGAGCTAGAGAGGGCGCAGCGCTAGGGTGGCCGCACGAGGGGAGGTGCGGCCCGGGCCCGGGCCCGGGGCGTGCGAGACGGCTGAGGCGGGTAAGTGCGGGCGGGCGTGTGAAGGGCCGGCCGGCCGGCCCGGCTCCCCACCCTCCCCCCGCGGCCTCCTCTCGTCACCTCGCCTGCGCACTGAGGGCCGGAGGGGGGTGCGCGCCGGGAGGTGAGGGCGGAGCGGTACCAACGGCCCGCGGGACGCGCGGGAGGCTGGGCGGGGGCCGGGCCGGGGTGGCGGGTGGGAAAGGGGCCAGAGTCCTGGGAAGGGCGAGTGAGGTGGGACGGGGCTCGGGCTGGGGGCTGGCAGGGACCTGGGTGGGAAGGGAGGCGTTAGAGCTGCGCCCGGGAGGGTCTCCAAGCCTCCTGGGAGTACGCGGCAAAGGGCTGGGCGCTGGGACAGTCCAGGACCGAAGGAGGGTGGATGATTAGACGGCAGTAGGGTGCCCAGGGAGGGGTTTAGGCCGTGAGAACAGAAGTGGTTAACGTAAAGAGAAAGTCTAGTTATTCTTGGAGAGTTAGGCCAATGAGAGGGGTCTATGGTGTGAAAAGATATCAGGAAATGGATGTGCCTAGAGGGGAGATTTAGAGCTGAGGGAGAGGAAGAGGTCCCGGTGTGAAGAATGGGGTTACATTAATGTGAAGAGTTAAACCACAGTGTTGAGAGAGCGCGTTGGGTACCCTTGGAATGGGTTGAGAGGGATCTCTGTGCAAAGAAGGGTTATGTTTTATGTTATGTTATGTGAAACTGGCGTCTGGGTGTCCCTAGAATAACTTGAGGAGAAATGGTCTTTCTGAAAAGTACTAGGAATTAGGTCAAGGTGAAGAGTAGGAATTGGGGGTCCCTGGAGGGGGTTAGGGTGGTGAGAGAGATCTGTGTGTTAAGGCGGGGAGGTCTGGGTAGCCGCAGGGTAGTAGGCTGGTCAGAGGGGCCTGGGTGTGAGGAAGAGGGGTCTAGCTATCTGTCAGGGTTAGGGTGGTGGTAGGAGGGGTTCTGCCGAAGAGGGGGTTTCAGGGTATTCTTAATGAGATTTGGACAGTGGGAGGGGTATGTGGGAAAGGAGTTTAAGCCATTATGAAGTGTAGTCTGTATATCCTTGGATGGGAATAGAGTATATGTGGGATCTTTTTGTGGAAAAGAGAAATTTTGATATGAAGAGGGGGGTCTGAGCATCCCTGAAATGCGTTGGGGGGGGGTTGGGTCTTTTTGCAAATAAGAGGGGCTTAGGTTGATGCGAAGAATGGTGTCTGGGCATCCCTAGAATGGGTTGGGGTGGGGAGGAAAGGGGTCTTTTTGCAAAGAAGAAAAGGTTAGGCTAATAATGCGATGGGGGGGGTCTGTCCCTGGAATGGGTTAGGGTGAGGGTGGGTCTTTTTGTAAAGAAGAGGGGTCTGGGTATCCCAAGAATGGGTTAGGGTGAGGGTGGGTCTTTTTGTAAAGAAGAGGGGTCTGGGTATCCCAAGAATGGGTTAGGGTGAGGGTGGGTCTTTTTGTAAAGAAGAGGGGTCTGGGTATCCCAAGAATGGGTTAGGGTGGGAGGGGTCTTTTTTGCAAAGAAGAATATGTGAAGAGAGGTTCTGGGAATCCGTGAATGGTCTAGGGTGGTTGTCTATAAAGAAGGAGAGTTTAAATCAGTATGAAGAGGGGGTCTGGGTACCCCAGAGAGAGTTAGAATTGTAGATGAGGTCTCAGTGCACAGAAGAGGTAGGTGATTAATGTGAAGGGTGTCTGGGTGCCCTGGAAACATGAGTTAGGGTGATGGGAAGGGTCTGAATGTGAAGAAAGGATTAGGCTTTTGTGAAGATGGGTCTGGGTGTTCTGGATAGGCCCTTAGGGTTGTGGGAGAGGGCCTTGATTTGTAGAGGGAGTTAAATCATTTGAAGAGGGGGATCTGGGGATCACGGGGAAGTGGTTAAGGTTTGGAAAAGGTCTGCGTGTGGAGACGGGTTAGGCCAATGTGAGAAAAGTTTATTGATGTGAGGAACCTGGGCACCAAAGGGAGAAAGTTAGTGGGTGACAGGTTGTGTACAAAGGAGGAGGGTTGCACCATGAGAGGGTGCCGAAAGTGGCAGGGCCCTGGGGCAGTTTGAGTGGTCGGGGTGTAAAAAGAGATCGAGAACCTGGGGGTGGAAGCAGAGGAGGAGTGAAGCTGTGAATAGTGGGTGGTTTGGGCCTGTGTGAGGACTCTCCCCGGCACCTGGGGGTAGGGATGGGATAGTGTGTTGGTAAGAAGAGTCAGTGGAAGGAAATCTGACTGGAGAGGGTCCTGTGTGATGGGTTGGGGCTTTGGGCCAGCTGTGAGGCATGAGAATGAGAGATTGGACAGGTTGCAAGGATCTGGTAGGTGGAGTTTAATGCTAGCTGATTCAGAGGTGAGATTTGGGCAGATTCTCTGGGAATGGACTGCGGGGAAGGTTTTGTGCTTGGTGCTCTTGTGTGTTCAGGAGAGGAAGGATTGTTAGGGAGTGGAAATATGGAAGCAAGAAGTTAGATGGGGAAATTGATATAGGATTTTGGTAGGGGAATGATAAAGGGAAAGAATTTTCCCTAGGAAGGACTGAGGAAGCAGTGGCTTAGATACAATTTGTCCCCACCTCTCCCAGCCCAGGGTCTTGCCGCCGCCGTCATGACTGAGGAGTCAGAGGAAACAGTCCTATACATTGAGCACCGCTATGTCTGCTCTGAGTGCAACCAGCTGTATGGATCCCTGGAGGAGGTGCTCATGCATCAGAACTCCCACGTGCCCCAGCAGCACTTTGAGCTGGTGGGTGTGGCCGACCCTGGAGTCACTGTGGCCACAGAGGCAGCTTCTGGCACAGGCCTCTATCAGACCCTAGTGCAGGAGAGCCAGTACCAGTGCCTGGAGTGTGGACAGCTGCTGATGTCACCCAGCCAGCTCCTGGAACACCAGGAGCTGCACCTGAAGATGATGGCGCCCCAGGAGGCAGCGCCAGCTGAGCCAACACCCAAGGCGCCCCCCCTGAGCGCCAGTACCATCCACTATGAGTGTGTGGATTGCAAGGCTCTCTTCGCCAGCCAGGAGCTCTGGCTGAACCACCGGCAGACGCACCTCAGGGCCACTCCCACCAAGCCTCCGGCTCCAGTTGTCCTGGGATCCCCAGTTGTCTTGGGGTCCCCCGTGGGCCAGGCCCGTGTGGCTGTGGAGCACTCATACCGCAAGGCGGAAGAGGGTGGGGAAGGGGCAGCTGTCCCCTCTGCCGCTGCCACCACCGAGGTGGTGACTGAGGTGGAGCTGCTCCTCTACAAGTGTTCTGAGTGCTCGCAGCTCTTCCAGCTGCCAGGCGACTTTCTGGAGCATCAGGCCACCCACTTCCCGGCTCCCGCCCCAGAGTCTGAGGAGCCTGCCTTGCAGCAGGAGACTCTGACCCCATCACCTGCAGAGGTGCCTGTGTCTCAGCCTGACCCCCTGCCATCCTCTGACCACAGTTACGAGCTGCGCAACGGTGAAGCCATTGGACGCGATCGCCGGGGGCGCAGGGCACGGAGGAACAACAGTGGAGAGCCAGGCGGGGCAGCCACCCAGGAGCTCTTCTGCTCAGCCTGTGACCAGCTCTTTCTTTCACCTCACCAGCTACAGCAGCACCTGCGGAGTCACCGGGAGGGTGTCTTTAAGTGCCCCCTGTGCAGTCGTGTCTTCCCCAGCCCTTCCAGTCTGGACCAGCACCTCGGAGACCACAGCAGCGAGTCTCATTTCCTGTGCGTGGACTGTGGCCTGGCCTTTGGCACAGAGGCCCTCCTCCTGGCCCACCGGCGAGCCCACACCCCAAATCCTCTGCATTCATGTCCATGTGGAAAGACCTTTGTCAACCTCACCAAGTTCCTTTATCACCGGCGTACCCATGGGGTTGGGGGTGTCCCTCTGCCCACAACACCAGTCCCACCAGAGGAGCCTGTCATTGGCTTCCCTGAGCCGGCCCCAGCAGAGACTGGAGAGCCAGAGGCCCCGGAGCCCCCCGCTGCTGAGGAGAGCCCAGCAGGGCCCGCTGCCCCAGGCACCTACCGCTGCCTCCTGTGCAGCCGCGAATTTGGCAAGGCGTTGCAACTGACACGGCACCAGCGTTTTGTGCACCGGCTGGAACGGCGCCATAAGTGTAGCATCTGCGGCAAGATGTTCAAGAAGAAGTCTCATGTGCGTAACCACCTGCGCACACACACAGGTGAACGGCCCTTCCCCTGCCCGGACTGCTCCAAGCCCTTCAACTCGCCCGCCAACCTGGCCCGCCACCGGCTCACGCACACAGGGGAGCGGCCCTACCGGTGTGGGGACTGCGGCAAGGCCTTCACACAGAGCTCCACCCTGAGGCAGCACCGCCTGGTGCATGCCCAGCACTTCCCCTACCGCTGCCAGGAGTGCGGAGTGCGCTTTCACCGCCCCTACCGCCTGCTCATGCACCGCTACCACCACACGGGTGAGTACCCCTACAAGTGTCGCGAGTGCCCCCGCTCCTTCTTGCTGCGCCGGCTGCTGGAGGTTCACCAGCTCGTGGCCCATGCCGGGCGCCAGCCCCACCGCTGCGCGTCCTGTGGTGCTGCCTTCCCTTCCTCGCTGCGGCTGCATGAGCACCGCTGTGCAGCTGCCGCTGCCCAGGCCCCGCGGCGCTTCGAGTGTGGCACCTGCGGCAAGAAAGTGGGCTCAGCTGCTCGGCTGCAGGCCCACGAGGCAGCCCACGCAGCCGCTGGGCCTGGGGAGGTCCTGGCTAAGGAGCCTCCGGCCCCTCGGGCCCCACGGGCTGCTCGCACACCAGTGGCCTCCCCAACGACCCTTGGAGGCATGGCCCCTGCGGCCCCTGCCCGACGCCGTGGCCTGGAGTGCAGCGAGTGCAAGAAGCTGTTCAGCACGGAAACGTCACTTCAGGTACACCGGCGCATCCACACAGGCGAACGGCCATACCCGTGTCCAGACTGTGGCAAGGCCTTCCGTCAGAGTACCCACCTGAAGGACCACCGCCGCCTGCACACCGGTGAGCGGCCGTTCGCCTGTGAAGTGTGTGGTAAAGCCTTTGCCATCTCGATGCGCCTGGCAGAACATCGCCGCATTCACACGGGCGAGCGGCCCTACTCCTGCCCCGATTGTGGCAAGAGCTACCGCTCCTTCTCCAACCTGTGGAAGCACCGCAAGACCCACCAGCAGCAGCATCAGGCAGCTGTGCGGCAGCAGCTGGCAGAGGCAGAGGCTGCCGTCGGCCTGGCTGTGATGGAGACTGCAGTGGAGGCTCTGCCCCTGGTGGAGGCCATTGAGATCTACCCTCTGGCTGAGGCTGAGGGGGTCCAGATCAGTGGCTGACCCTGCCTCATGTCCCTCTTCAGCACCACCATGCCCTCTTGCTGAAGAACTTTCTCTACCATCCCCTTAAGTCTCTGTACATACTGTGCCCCTTTTCTACCCCTTTCAACTGCCATGTAAGTTCTGTAACTGGATTTATTCTCTCTTCTGAGGGGGGGTGCTCTGGGGTCCTTGACGTGCATAAAGGTGCCCCCCCCTACACACACACCTGTTAGCTCTGGTGGCCCCAAGGTGAAATGGTCAATAAAGACTGAGTTGGGACATTTATGTGCTTTTGTCTGGCCCGGCCGTGTGGGGTGGTGGAATTTGGGAGCTGTGAGCCCCAGGTTCTTGGGTCTGACTTTTCATGGCTGCATTCCCAGTGCCTAGAACAGGGCCTGGCAAGTAGTGGAGCTCAGTAAAGGGAAACTAAAGAGGAGGACCTAGAGTCCCTGGGCATGGCTTTCAGGGAGCAGGGACTTCACTCTGGTAGTAGATGGGGGCAGCACGGTTCTCATGCCACTAGAGGTCCCCACAGCCCCATAGAAGAGCCTGAAGCTGTTTCTGCTCGTGGCAGGAACATTTAGGAAAATCTTCAGGTTGTTCTCACCACCCCTGTCCCCTTCTCTCTGGCCTGACGTGAGCCGTCTCCTCCAAGGCCATCTGATTTTCTCACCTTGCATCCCTGAAGGCAAACGCTGGTCTCGGAAAGGCACGATCTCCAGGGCAGTAGAGGAGGTGGCTTCTGGGACAAGATCCAGCTGTGGGATTGGAGAAGATTCTGAGTAACAGCCTCTGGGGGTAGGAAGCCTCACAAGGGGAGGTGCTGTGACACCCACCTGGGGTTGGACTCCGGCTCAGCCCACAGATGTTTGTTGTGGGGAGAGGGGTGGTTGGGGTGGCTGACTGATGTTTGAATGCCTAATTTGTCTCAAGCATTTTCCTGCATTTGGGGGAATGATCTTCACGCTGATCCCGTGAAGAGAACGTTTTGTAGGAAAGGAATCTGAAGTCAAAAGCGGTGAAGTGACTTGCCCAAGGTCATTCAAACCAGATAGGGCAGAGCTTGAATTTCAGTGTAGTTTGATTTGGTTTAATCACCTATACGCATTCCTCTACACTCTTCTGCCTTCTCCATACTTGGGGGAGGGCGGTGGAGAGAGGAGATGGTGAGTGTGTGACTGGTGGAAATGCTCGGCTCCTATGCTAGTCTTGTCTCTAAGAGCCACACTCCCAAGAAAAATAAGCACCCCCCCCCCGAAGGTTACTGTAGTCTTTTTGTTAGAATTCTTATTGGAACCCTAGTAAATGAGAGGTAAAGGGAAGCTGTTTGCATTGAAACGAGGGGAAAGGGAGGCCTGAGAACTGCTCACTCAGCCTCTCCATTACTCTCGACTCCCTTCAGCAATCCTGTAGCCCTCTGTGGGCACTGGAGCTTACGCTTCTCCATTTTTAAAAAGGTAAAGCACTCAGCCTTTTGATATCTCGACAGCTCCTAATGAAGTAGAGCACTTAATCTGTTAAGCAGTTGTTTTTGACCAGAGTGTGTTGATCATGGGCACCATCTTTCAGTAACCTCACCCTGCAGAAAGGACTTGAGCCATCTTAGCCCAGCATGCCAGAGCCCCTAAATCCACAGGTAAAGACTCATTCTCAAACTGCCTCCTTTCAGGAAGAGCTGTAACATCCAGAAAGTCATATCAAATAAATGCTTAGAACAATTGGAGGATTTATCTTTGCAAAACCAGATAAAAATCAGGCTGAATCAAGGGACAAGAATGGAGGAAAAAACCCTGAGGGTTCTGGTTGACCCCAAGATAAAGATGCTTTCAGCAGAGAAGCAGCTGGGTGACAGTGGAGGGGAATCACCCTTCCTCTATTGTGGTTCCTTTTTAGAGCCTCTAGTGAAAACTTTAGACTCCCACCCTGAGAAAAGTTTATGTGTGCAAACATGTTTATGAAGAAGAGTCATTGTTCACCATCACCCTACTGAAACTTCCGTGGTCCTCAGTTGGACCACTCTCCTAAAAAAGATCGCACTAATCAAACCCTTCTTGAATGCTGGGCTTTGAGTTGGACAGGCAAAGGTTCTTGAACTTTAATGTGTGTTAGGCAATTTCCCCAGAGATTTGGATCCAGCAAGCATGTCTTGGTGAGACCTAGGAATCTGTGTTTTGAACACACCAATTCTGATGCAGGTGACTTGCAGACCCCACTAAAAAGAACCTTGCATTGCTTGGTTTTAGTTGGATATGGAAGCTGCTTAAGCAGAACTGTCAAGGGGACAGAACAGTGGTCCTCTAGTGACAACATGTTCTTGACGATATGAGGCCCAAGTATGACTGTACAGGGGAGACGATGTGGAGCAGTTGAGCACATTTATGAGGCTACAGGTGGATGCCTAGTTCAGCTCCAGAGGGCTCTCAGGTGTGGCATCTGTGGTTGTCACAGGCTGGCCTGGGTGACAAAGACCTTTTGGGTCTATATGGTTCTGACTGCACCCCCTACAGTCAGGGGGCTAGAACAAATGACCTTCCTCGGGGTACTATTCTGAACCTCCAGCCCAACATCCCACTGCCCCATCCCTACTGACTTGGCTTGAGAGTTGGAGAAGTACTTCTTTTTTTCTCTCTTGCCAAAACGGTGCAGTACTAATACATTTTCTCTTTCGAAATGATCAAACCCTCTCCTACTCGTTTCCTTTCTCCTGTTCCCCTATCCCTCACTATTGAATTTGCAGAATCCCAGCACCTGTGTGCCAGGCATATGTTAGAGGATGGAACAGTGAAAAGAAGACCTGACGGCAGTGAGAAAACACAGTTACTGACACCATTTCAGATTTTCAGCAGTGGGGTCCTGGGGATCAGCCCGTGGTTTGGCTTGTGAAACGGTTGTTCCTGCCAAATGACTTAGTCAAGATGAGCACAAAAATTTGAGTGAATGAGAGACCTAATGTCGTTCTGAAAAAGAAGTCAGGTGTGTATCTTGTACCACCAGACGACTTCAAAGTCAACTCTGTTTTTAAAGGGTCTTGTTAGTCCTCTGTGGATGGAAGTAGGGAGCTACTCACTCGTTTCCTGCCTTTCTCATAGTTCTCATTTATTGAAGTCAGCGTGCTGGAGATCTGTCCTAAGCACCTACGTCATCTCATTTAATTCTTACAACCCCACAGGCTACATATTGTCTCTGTGTTACAGATGTGGACACAAGCTCACATATTGAAGGTCACATATCTATAAAATGGCAGAACTGAGATTTAAATTCAGGAATTTGAATTCATTCTAAGTTCCAAGGCTTGTTTTTTTCTTTTTTCTTTTTTCTTTTTTTTTTTTTTTTGGCTGCATTGGGTCTTCGTTGCTGTGTGCAGGCTTTCTCTAGTTGCGGAGAGCAGGGGCTACTCTTTGTTGTGGTGCGTGGGCTTCTCATTGTGGTGGCTTCTCTTGTTGCAGAGCACAGGCTCTAGAGCACAGGCTCAGTAGTTGTGGCTCACGGGCTCTAGAGCGGAGGCTCAGTAGTTGTGCCGCACGGGCTTAGTTGCTCCGCGGCATGTGGGATCTTCCCAGACCAGGGCTCGAACCCGTGTCCCCTGCATTGGCAGGCGGATTCTTAACCACTGCACCACCAGGGAAGCCCCAAGGCTTGTTTTTTTAATTGGTGAAAAAAAAATTGCTCAGGCCTTACTTCTGAACATTCCCTGAACAGAAGTAAAGCCCTCCCTTCCACAGCACACACACACCCACCCCATACCCTGATTTTCCCGCCACCTTTCCCAAGACAGAGAGGAGACCAAGGGAGAAGAGGCTGCATTTCTCTCTGTACAGTTTTTAATTTTTTATTTTTTGATGTTGTTCAGATGAATGACACACTCAAGTTACAAAAATGGGGCCTTAAAAGAAGCACATTGTACAATGAACAAGCAGATTGGAGTTAAGAACACTGAAACGCTAACCCGCTACCACGAGAAGAGACAGGGAGGGGGTACAGGATGGGAAGGGAGGGGCTACCAACACAGGGGTCAAACAGAACTGAAAGGGGGGCTAACTTGTTGAGAATGGAGGAGAGGCAGGTCTCCTCCAGGGCCTACTCAATTTCCAGATGCCACTTCTTGGTCTCCCTTGCTCACTATTTGCCACCTCTTCCCATCCCCATTCCAACCTGGTCTTTCAAATGAGTAGGTGAGAGACACCCACCCCAGAAAGGGCCAAGCCAATCGGATCTTTACAAGGTGGGATGGTCACCTTGCCCTAGTGCACCCTTGGATTTGGGAGGAGATGGTGGCAGCAGTGGGATAAGAAGCCAGAAAGGAGCTAGCAGAGAGGAACTGACCAAAGATCAGGCCCCTGCTTTTCCCCAAAGACTCCTTGCCCCTTCCCCACCCTACCATGATTCAAAGGATCTCTCTACAAGTTGTCGAGAGAGGACCGCAGTCACCCTGCAATTATATAAATAAATAAATACTGAGCCCCTGGGCTTGGGGGACAGGCTGGGGGAGGGGCAGCAGGGATAGAGGAAAGGGAAGAGGAGAGGAGGGTGAGGCAGAGGGGAGGGGTCACAGACATAGTAAATAGTTGTCTCCGTCCCAGCAACAATTCTCTCTGGATTTTTCTCTCCTTTTTGTGTTTGTTTAACAAGGAGTTAACATCTCAAGGACAAATACTTAAAAATATACATTATTTTTTCTTTTTTTTGTTCACCTTTCTCATCGTCATCTTGCTTTGGAGACTGCTGAGGTCAAAGTTCAAACCGCACAAAGGAACTACGGCTTGGAGTTTTTGTGTATTTTTTTTAATTTTTATTTTTTAATTTTTTTCACTTTTTTTTCCAACGTATAAAAAGGTAGCGGAGTTGTCTGTGGATTTTTTTTTTTTTTAATGGTTAAATCTTTGGTTTGTTTCTTTTTTCTCTTGGAGGCCTTTATCTCTCGCACTTGCCTTTCCCACTCAGAGGCCAGTGGGGGCCCGCGTGTCTCAATCTTGCTCAGTCTGTCTCACTCTCTCTCTCACTCAGTTCCCCCTACCCTGGGCTAAAGGGAGAGAGAGGCACCCTGGGATTTGGGTAGGGGGGGAAAATCTAGCCAGTTCAAGAGGTCCCCCACTACGTGGCTAGTCCCTTACCCCATCTTCCCAGGGTGCAGGGCTTGGAGACCCTCTCTTGGCCTTCCCCAGGGAGGAGATGTGCGGGAAACGCACAGCCTCACCCCTTCTGATCTTAGCCCCAATCCATACAGAGGCTTGGGTTCCTCATCTCCACTGACCCCCACTTACCCTCCCCCAGCCCTCCCTCCCACTTCCACCCCCACCCTCCCAGAAGAGAACAGAGAGAGGTGTTTTAGTTACTGGCATTTTTTTTTTTTTTGGCACAATTAAAAGGCCCACCATTAGGTAGACCCAGTCTCTGTCCCTCCCTCCAGTAGGAGGCCAGGGTTGGGGAGGAGAAATTCAGAGGGCTCCCACTTTCTCCAACCCATTCATCATCCTTTCTAGCCCAGGCCCCTGGCCCCCCACCTCAGACATCTCACCTAACCCAGAACCCAGCCTGGGATCTCCTTCCCCAACCCCACATAAAGTTCCCCAGCCCCCCAACTCTCTCGCTCGCACACAGACACACGGACACAGGCTCTGTACAGACCACAAAATAAAAACGATGAGATAGTTTTGTTTCCCGGAGTCGAGACGGGGTGGGGGACTGGAGTGAAAGGGGCAGAGGGGGTTGGGGGGCATGAATTCCCCCATCACCTTCCCAACGCTGGCTCCCTCAGCCCCCCAGCCCCTTGCCCTGGCTGGCCCCCAGCCAACGATATTTGGTTTCCATTTTTTAACATTAAAGTTCTATGAGGTATTTGGTGCCTTATCTCGAGTCCTCGGGGGAGGGGGGCCCAGGGGGGAGACCTGGGGCACACTTGCCCCTCCCTCCCTCCCACCCCCTTCCCAATATTTGGTTTCACAGCTGTAGTTAAAGCTTGGGATTTGGTTATTTTTCCCCCTCCCAGGAATTTTCTTTTTTTCTTGTTTTTCTTTTCCCAGTTATGGGGGTTGGACGGGGAGGGTCCCCACCACCCCGGCTGCACAGGGGTCCCTCCACCAATGTCAGGGCATCAGCCCCATCCCTGCCCCCTGCTTCCTCCTCTCCTCTCTGCCCCGCTCCTCCCACACTGGGGTGGAGGAAGGTCCCAGGTGGCAGGACTTGCTGGGGAGGAAGCAGGATGAAGTGGGTGGTGGTGAGTCCTGGATTTTCTTTCCTTTTTTTTTTTTGTTTTCCTTTTTTCTTTTTTTTTTTCTTTTTTTCTTTCTTTTTTTTTTCTTTTTTTCTTTCTTTTTTTTTTTTTTTTTTTCTTTTTTCCTTTTTTTTGGTCTAGAATCATAGTTTTTGTTTGAGTCATCTCCACCATGCCTTCCATGCTGCCTGTCTTCTCGGAGGGGTTTTTGGTTGTAATTCCTTTCCTTGGCTCTGCTCAAATGTCCTTCCTATCTGTTCAGGAGCCCTTGGCCCCCTCTCCACCCTTGGGCTGGGGCCCAGGCCCTCTAGCCAGTCCCTTCTCTTCAGGAAATAAAAATGGACAAACTCAGAGGTAGGGTGAGGGCAGGGAGTCGGTTCAGCGGAGATGCTTACATTCTGGCGAGGATGGGTCGACGGCAGGCCACGCCCCGTCGGTGCCAGGGTGGGAGGGGCAACCACCCCACCACTGCCCAGACAAGGCACCCCGAGACCCCTGAAACAGCTGAGCCTCTGCTGCCTCCATGTCCCAGCCCAACAGTTTCATTTCCCGAGTGGGAGAAGGGAGACAAGAAAGAGAGAGAACGCTGAGGCCTCGGGGCCCGGGGTGGTGTCCGAGGCTCTGTCTGCCTCTCCTCGGAAGTGTCCAGCGGCACTGCCCGTCTCCCGGGGCTCTCCCCTCCCTCTGCTCCTGCCCGGCGAGGGGCGGGGGCCACTCTGATTTCAATGGCTCGCGTCCTTCACAGCAACACTTTGGTTTGAGGAGAGACACAGAAAGAAGGAGATTAAGAGAGGCGAGAGCGGAGGGAAGGAAGAGGGAGAGACAGACCAAGAGAAAGGAGGAGACAGAGGGGAGAGGACAGACTGCAGAGAACAGAAGAAGAACTCAAAGGAGGAATCAAACCACCCGAAAGTTTGTTAGTTTTCCTTCGTCCATTCTTTTTTGCTTTCTTATTCCTTGTTTCCTGTTTTGTTTTTTTTTTTTAAAGCTTTTTCAGTTGATTGGGGGGGGCGGGGAGCTCGGGGCTCTTCACCCCTGTCCCTGACACCCTCTCTCAGCCCTGCCCACCCGCTTCCATCCGCCCTGGCTGAGGGACAGGCCCTGCCCCAGCCGCCCCCGTCCGGCTTTCCCGAAGACGACGTCCATGAGGTATTTGTGAAGAGAAAGAAGCATCCGTCCTTCCATCCGCCTCGGGGACCAAGGGCCTGGACCACTGGTGCAGGGGCTTGGCTCCACCTCGCGGCTCCTTCGTAGCCTTTGAAGAGTCCTCGTCTTCTTTCCCTTAAATATATATATATCTATAAATTCTTTTTTTTTTCTAGTTTTAATTTATTGTTTGTTTGGTTTTTTGTTTTTGTTTTTTTGGTTCAAAACTTTGTTGGCCTCCACAACAGCAGGAGGGCAACGTGGCTCCCAGCAGCGTCTCTCCTCTGTCCGTCGAGATGTGTCCAGGGCTGGGCAAACACAGGGTCCAGCCAAGACTTGAGGGAGGTCTCGTGGGAGTGGTGGCCAACACAGCGCCCTCTCGGATGGGGACCACAGGTCATGGCACTGTCCCCGCCACACGGACCCTGATGGGGACGCCATCTCGAGGAACCCCACCACTGGGGTGCGTGCGTGTGTGCATGTGTGTGAGGGGAGACGAAGAGGCATCTGCCAGTATCGGAGGGGCACAGGGTGGGAAGGGCGAGGTGAGTTATCTTTTTGGTTTCTGGTCAATGTCAAAGAACGTGAAGGATCCCACGGATAGGCACTGGAATATGAATTTTTTTTTTTTTTCAGGGAAACTGACAGACGAGGATGGAAAAAAAAGACAACTTGAATGCCCTCACCTCATCCTCTCTTGCCTGAAGCTTCCACCTTCCCTCGGACTAGGGATGGGGGGAGATTCCAGAGCAGAGGAGGGTGACAGGGTTGAGGGGGGACATGTGAGAGCTAGAACTTGGCAAAACGACCTAGCCCACCCTTCAAAGGGAAAAAGGGGGAGGTACAAGGGGTGAAAAGTCATCCCAGGTCTTCCCCTGAACTCTCCCCTGGCTGGGGAAGGAGGTTAAAGCAAGACCCCCCTGCCCGGGCAGGGAGAGCTGGGGGCCAGGGGAGGGGGGGGGGACACATGACAGGGACACATTCTGTTGAGCACAACGCTAAAAATTCTGTACATCCTTTGGATGAAGCTACTGAATATTTGGTGTAAAGTTGTTCAGGCCCTTTCTCTTTCACCTTCTGGAAAAGAATATTCGGCGGGTGGTTCTGAGCCCACCCCATCAGCCCCAGGCTGTGCCCTCCCTGTCTTGGCTGGCCCAGGACTGAGGGCTGGGGCTGGGAGGCTGGCACATTCTCTTGTTCCTTCTCTGCCCGCGCCGCACGCAGCGGGAGGCTTCGCCCCGCAGCCAGGGGCCCGCGTGTCCGCCCTGCCGAGGCTTCTCCGCCCCTGGCTGGGGCTCTTATTTGGTGTCGTAGCAGTGAGAGTGAGCACACTGAGGTCTGGCTCGAGACTGGTTTTTGGTTTGTTCGGTTTGGTGAGGGATTTTTTGTTTGTTTTTGGTTTTCTTTTTTTTTTTTTAATGTTTGTTTGTTTTTCACCTCTTGTTCCTTTGGGGCAGCTGGTTTCTTTGTGATTATTTTTGGTTTTCTTTTTTTTGTTGGTTGATTTCTTTTCTTTCTTTCTTTCTTTTTTGGTTGGTTTTTTTTTGTTTTTTGTTTTTTGGTCTTTCCTCCCTTGTCACTCCTGCTCCGAGGACCCTCTGCATCCCCACCAATGGCCTCCGCGCCCTCTTCCCAGGTGGGGGACGGAGGCGGGGGTCAGAGGAGGAGGAGGGGAGGCGTGGCGGGCCCTCACTCAGGCTTGGACCCTACCTCGGGCCCCCCTGGGCCTCCAGGGGTCTGTGCTGCCGCCTCACTGCAAGTGGAGGAGGAGGAGGAGGACGAGGACGAGGACGAGGAGAGGCCAGGAGACTTGCTGGAGATGGAGGCCGCCACGGCCGCAGCGGCTGCCGAGACCAGGCCCACACCAGGCGGGGCGCTGAGCAGGGGCAGCCCGGCGTGGTTCAAGAAGAGTGACGAGGTCACCAGGCCCGGACTCCCTGGGGCCGCGCCAGCCGCCCCCAGCACCAGGTTCCCGCTGCTGTCAAGGCTGGTAAGGGGCAGGGTTCCACCAGAGGCCAGGGCTGGCGGGGAGAGAGAGAGGCTGGGCTGGGGGTGCCTTCCAGCGTCCCACCCGCAGTGCCCCCTGTCTTCCCGTCTGACCCACGGACCCCCATCAGCACCCCTCACACCTTCCCCAAAGGTGAGATGGGTATGAAGAGGCGAGCGATGCAGTGAGCAGGGGCAGGATGGCATGGCTGGAGCAGAAATGGGATGGGGGCTCGAGGCCCTGGGGGACAGGGCTGGTGGCGATGGGAGTGACATGCGGCAGCACGCACCTTGGATAGTGGCCAAAGGGTTGTTGCTCATGAGGGCTGGACTCAGCCCGGAGCTCAACCCCACCATTGTGCTTCTGCAAGAGGCAAAGCAGAGGCATTAGCGGGGGCAGAGACCCTCCCACAGAACTGGGGGCGCAGCTCCCCACCCTGGAAGCAGCAGCAACCCTGCTTCTCCCCACAGCCTCCTACCTGCGGCTGCCCACTTACCCCGTGCTGGGGTTCAGGCCCGACAAGCCGATAGCCGAGTGGCTGCCTTGAGGGCTGGGATTTGTGCTGTTGGTGGTGGCCGGGGGTGGGGGAGTGACAGAGGGGATGGAATTGAGGGGGGGCGCGGCCCCGACCCCGACCCCACCCCCTCCAGCTGTCCGGCTGGGGTGGAGGGTCCCCACAGCTGAGGATAAGGTAGTAACTGCCAGAGAGAGACAGAGAGAGGGACACTTCAGCTTCCACTCGTCCTCCACTGAGGTCGACTCCTGCTCGTCTTCCCTGCCCCGTCCCGCAGCATCTCCTCAGCCGGAACACACTTAGGCCTCCTGCCCTTTCTTCCCACAGCCATTTCTCTGTGCCTCTGCCACGGTGACGGTAATCGCAGTAAGAGCAGCTGCCACCCACCGAGCCTGTGCCCTATGCCAGGAGCGTGCTCACACCCTGCTTATCCAGCCCTGAATCTCACCTCTGGGCCCCTCTGTACAAAGAACCAAGGGTTCCCAGAAGCCAGAGCCCTATGGCTCCCTCTAGAGGCCAGGCACGGGCGTGCGGCTGTGCACCCTGAGGCTGAGAGGGCCCTGAGCCCAGCCTGAGACCAGACACCCAGGACAGCCATTCCCGGCTCTGTGACGTCCCAGCTGTGCCTTCAGGTGAGAACCTTCATCCCTCTGGCCTTCAGTTCCCTCATCAGGAAAATGGGGAAGATAATAGAACCTATCTTATAAAATGGGTGTGAAGATTAAATGGGTCAATATTCTTTATAAAGAGTTTAGGCCAGTGCCAGGCACACCCTTACTACTTTATAAACTTCCACTTACTACTTCTTAACCTGGGGAGGGGAAATATGGCATTTGTTTTTATATTATTCTTACATATGGTGTTATACATGCCCTACCCCAGGAAGGGGCAAAGGAGGGCTTTGGGTACAAAAGTGTGTGTGAGTGTGTGTGTGTGTGTACACACACACACACACACACATACACACTCTTCTGTGTATATATTCATGGATATAGCTTCTGTATGTATGTTACATTCACAATAATTTTATAACCGAGGCTCAGAGAAGTAAGGTCACTCTGGAGTTCACACAGTTATAAATGCCAGAAAGAGAACCCAAGTACATCACCTTTATCAACCCCATGCTTTTCTCACATGAAATCATGGAGCAGATGAAGCCTGAGCTGCTCTGGCAGGGAAGGGGTGAGGCTGGCTTCTCCCCTTCCCTGCCCCGCCCCCTGACCTCCAGGCTCAGCCTTGAGGCCTAGGGATGCCCTGAACCGCTTGAGAACCTCGGGTTCGGGCCTGCACTGTGTTCTCCCAGTACCCCCTCGCCATCCTCTGCCCTCTCTGACCTGTTGTGCTCAGACTGCTGGAAGCTTGGGACAACGGCAGGGTCCCGGCGCCCCCTTGGGGCGTGACCTGGGGAGAGAGGAAAGAAGGCATGGTTAGGCCACTGTCTTCCAGCAGCTCCCATGGTGCTCCCCGTGGTTACAACCCCCGCACCTCTGCCTCCAAGACGGAGAAAGGGGGCTCTGGCTGCAAGGCTATGTTTGTATCATGCCAAGCGCTTTCCATCAGCTTTCGTCACATTTACCCTAGGTGATCCTCGGGCACAGACAGGAGGCAGTCATTCCCTGCCTCTCCTCTGACACCGTCCAGTTGCAGGTCTGAAGTATGTGTGTGTGTATATGTGAGAGCGCGCAAGCACACGTGCTTGTGAGGCTAGGGGGTAGGGTGGGTTATGAGGATAAGGCGTGTCTCTGCATCACAGTGTTGAGATGTTGTACTGCTTGATTTCCTGGGACCATCCACCAGCCTCCTTCTTAGCCTCCCTGCCTCCAGTCTCATCCTCCATCAACCCCAGAAGCCTCCCTCTAAACGTGACCCAGTCCCTCCCGGGCTCAAAACTCATCCTTAGCGCCTCACTGCCTATGGTTCAAGTTCAAGCTCCTTCAGCATTTGACTTGGTGTCTGGCCCCTGCCCATCCCCCACCCTACCCCCACACTCATTCATAAATAAGCATTCCAGCTCCAATCACACTAAATCGCACTGGAGTTCCTCAAATTGGGCTCAGCACTCTGGCTTCTAGGCTTCATGCACATAGATCCCTTTGCCTGTCCTTCACGAGGCTGACTAACTCTCTCTTGTCCTTATGACTCAGCTCAGATGATCCCTCCTTCCTTTACATCATTGGGGAGGGGGGCTCCTCTGGGCCCCTTGCTCCTCTCTGTAGTGTCACAACCCTTTTCACACTAGATGGAATAAAGGGATGTCCCAGTGTGTCTGATGTCGAGCAGGCTGTGGACCTGAGTGCACACCCAGGGGTATAATGACGTCCCTGCCAGCGTCTGTGTAGTTGTGAACCTGTGTGAGGGGGGATGCCTGCATCCTTTACCTAGTATCCATCCCCGTGTGGCTACATCCTGTGATAACTCTGTGTTTGGCTACGTCAGTGTGTGTCGGTGCGTGCTTGTATCCCCCACGTAAGACCACAGTTCCCTGGAAACGGTGTTTCTCTGTGTGACTGTGCCCCACCCCTGTGACAGCCTGTTCCCAAGGGTGACTCTCCCTGCCTCGGTTCTAGGAACTGTGGCCAACCGGGTAGGTTGTGCTTCACACGCGGTGCCTGCCAGGGGGTGAGGGTGTGCCAGAGCTTTGTGGCCCCACCCCTCGAGGGGCTCTTGGTACCAGATGGGGGCTGTAGCTGGCTGGCTTGCCCGGGCTGGGCAGCATGGGGGCCGCGCTGCAGGGGTTGATGCGTTTTTCCTTCTGGCGCCGGTTGCAGAACCAGACGCGGATCACTTCCTTCTCCATGTGCAGCTGCTCTGCGATCAGCAGGATCTCCTCTGAGGTAGGCTTCTGGTTCTGCGGGCAGAGGGCTCGTTAGCCCAGGGCCCATCCTCCCGCCAGCCGTCAGGGCCGCCCGGGAGGGTGGGGCCTCACCGCTAGAAAACTCTTCTCTAAGGCGAAGCGGACGTTTGTCTCGATGCTGGTCCTCTTCTTGCGTCTCCGGCCGGGGAGCCCGTCGAAACCCAGGCTGGGACTGCTCAGCTGGTTGGGACTGGGCAGGCTTGAGTCCACAGACATAGTCTCTGTGTCCGGGAGGAGACGGGGTCATGAGAGGGCGCTTCCCCCGGCCCGCCGCCCGCAGCCCGCCCGGGAGCCCCCAGCCCAAGTCCCACCTGCGTCGTTGAGCCACTTCTCCAGGAGAGGCTTGAGTTTGCACATGTTCTTGAAGCTCAGGTTGAGGGCCTCGAAGCGGGAGATGGTCGTCTGGCTGAAGTCGTTGCCGTAGAGCTTGCCCATGGCCAGACCCACGTCACCCTGGGCCAGTGGGGCGGGGATGGGGCTGCGTTCAGAGCCGGGCAAAGGGCTCAGCCCCGCCCACCATCTGGCCACACCCCCACCCCGCCCACCAGGTGACTATGCTCCCCCTTCACCCCGCCCACTAGGCAGCTACGCTCCCTCCCCCTGCCCACCAGCCGGTCACGCCCCTCACCCCGCCTACCATATGGCTACGCCCTCTACTCCGCCCACTAGATGACTAGGGCCCAACACCCCGGCCACCAGCTGGTCACACCGCCCTGTCACCCCACGCCCACCGCCTGTCCTGCCGAGTGGCCCCAGACCTGCGTGAAGCCCAGCTTGATGCGGCGTTGCTTGAAGGTGCGAGCGAACTGCTCCAGCTCCTCCAGGTCACTGGGCTCCTCGGGATGGGATGGTGGCTCCAAGCATTTGGGGGGCTGCGGGTGCGAGAGGTGCGGGTCGGGCAGCGTGGAGCGGGTCACGGCCTGGTGGGGTGGGCAGGTGGGTGGGATGCAGGACCGAGGACCAGGACGGGGCTCAGCATCGGCTGCGCAGTCCCCTCTCCCTCCCTCCCTGCCGTCCAGCCTCTTCCTGCAGACTCCCCTCCACCCACCCCCAGGTGGCCCCTCCACACTCATTGCCAATCAAGGTGACACTCTGCTGCCCCACAAGGGCCCTCCCACTGCCTGAAACTCTCTGCACGTTCCTCCCAGTCTGCAGATTTCATAAGGAGCAGCCATCTCCTTTCACCAAAGGCTCTTTCCCTGAAGCTGGGGGAGGGGTTGGTGGTTTTAGCCTCCTCTCAGGCAGGGAATCAAGGATCAGCTCTGCTACCAAATTGCTGGGTAACTCAGGCAAGTTTCTTAATCTCCCTGGGCCTCAGTTTCCCCCTCTGCAGAATGGGAACAATCATGGCTACTCTACCTACCCCATGGGGTTGTTGGGAGAATCGGGTTAAAAGTGAGTAGGCTGCAAATAAAGTAAAAGTATTTTTAAAAATAGACAAGGAGGGTGACTGGGGGAATTTATAAGGAAGCAACAGTTCTCTCTGGAATGCTTCATTTCCCTAAAAATAAAACATCTAAGTAGGTGGTGGGTACAGGGATGTTGGACGCACAAGTCCTTGATCCGTTATCCAAAACCCTGGGACCAGATGTGTTTTGGAATTCAGAATTTTTTCAGATTTTAGAAAGCCTACATGGGGCACATATCATAGATAATGTGAACCTCCACCATTAGGGTCAAGGCATCACCCCATATTCGGACATATCAACAGCTGTCAGCAAAGCACAAGTACCACACAAGAGGGATAAAGAAAAGTCACACACTGCCTCGCATCAGGCCAAGACAGGTTTTGCGGACTTCCCTGGTGGCGCAGTGGTTAAGAATCCGCCTGCCAATGCAGGGGACACAGGTTCGAGCCCTGGTCCAAGAAGATCCCACATGCTGTGGAGCAACTAAGCCCATGAGTCACAACTACTGAGCCTGCGCTCTAGAGCCCACGAGCCACAACTACTGAGCCCGCGTGCCACAACTACTGAAGCCCGCGTGCCTAGAGCCCGTGCTCTGCAACAAGAGAAGCCACCACAATGAGAAGCCCGCGCACCGCAACTCAGAGTAGCCTTGCGCACAGCAGTGAAGACCCAATGCAGCCAAAAATTAATTAATTAATTAATTAATTAATTAACTTTTTGGGTTTTTTTGAAGCAGTTCATATATTTTTTAAAAGGGCTGTTTTAAAAAATAGATAGGAGGGAACTTTAAAATCCATAATCATGAAAAATTATTATTAAAGTTTAGGGCCCAGCGGGAATTCCCTGGTGGTCCGGGGTTAGGACGCCACACTTCTACTGCAGGGGGCGTGAGTTTGATCCCTGGTTGGGGAACTAAGATCCCTCAAGCCCCAAGGCACAGCCAGGAAAAAAGAAAAAAAAAGTTTAGAACCCAGGCAGCAAACTTGAAGAAAGGCCATGGGGACCAGGAAGGAGGACACCAAGGCAGACTGAAGAACTCTCGTCTTCCAGGAGGGGGCCTGAGCTCATGCCGTGTGTACGCAGATCCAGCCTTCCCAGAGCTTATGGTTTGTCAAAAGAAGCTGGGAATCTGGTGTTTTCCAGGAATTTTGTTGACAACTAACTCAATTTTTAAATGAGTGTGGGCCCTTGTTTGCAGTCTCTGGACTGGGAAGGGGACACGAACTAGTACCCAACAGACCCTCAGGGAACGCCCCCCATTTGGAGTGCTGGAAGAGATCTGAGGCATTCATGCCCTAAAGGCCTGTGAAGCCCCTGAAATTTTGTGTTTGTGCACACGTGCATTTTGGGGCAGTGGGGGTCGGATTCAAATAATCCATCAGATTCTCAAAGGAGTCCATGTGCCTGCAAGGGTGAAGAGCCACTGGTCTGGCTGACTCCCCTCATTCTGTGGAGGAGGAAGCTGACTCAGACAGGGAAAGTGGCTTGCCTGGGGTCCCACAGCAAATTAGTAGCAGAGCAGCGCTGGGCCCCAGGGCTCCTGACTCCTATCTTGGCCCCTGTGGCTGTGTGGGGGGGCAAATGGAGAGGAGACCCTCACTCACCACCACTCCATGCCATTTGGCCACAACCTGACGCATTCAGTGGACCACTCACCTGTGTGGGCAGCCCCGCCCGGGGCTGGGAGGTCAGAAGAGCTCCCTGGGTTTGCTGAGGTAGCTGGAATAGATTTGGCGTCGGTAGCAGGCCTGGGGGGACAAGAGGGATCGCACGGGGTGAGGGGGGCAGAGAGAGTTCTGTGGAGGCGCTGGGGAGGCCATCCGGGGTGAGGGCCTTACCTGGCTGACTCTGCTGGGCCTGCGGCAGCAGGAACTGAGCAGGTGGCTGGAGGTGGTGACCCGGCACGAGCACCAGCTGCTGAAGCTGGAGGAGCTGCTGGATGTCCTGGCAGGGAGGGGGGTGGACAGAACGACAGCCTGAGTCCTGGCCCGGCTCTTCCCTCTGCATCGCCTGAGCCCCGGGGGGTGCGCCACAGGGCAGGCTGGCATAAGGCGTAGAGGGATGGAGCATGGGTCACTGGGCGCAGCCCTGAGCTAAGGGCATCCAGGAGGCCGGAGCATCCTACACGGGTCATCACAGGAGGGCTCGCTCTTTATTTACCTTTTCTTTCTTGATGAAATATTTGCCTTGTCCTATATTCCCACAGAACAAATAGAATCATTTAAAAATGTAAATCAGACCAAGTCTTCCTTCCTTTTAAAACCCTCCCAAGGCAAATTACATCATGTCTGGGATTAGCTTTAAAATACTCCAGCCCCTAGCGGCTGATTAAATTGGTACAGAGACTTTGGAAAACTCTCTGGCACTCTTATGAGTTGAATTGTGTTCCGCCCCACCCACCACCAAAAAAAAAAGATATGTTGGAATCATAACCACCCCCTAGAACCCCAGAGTGTGACATCATTTGGAGATAGGGTCTTTGCAGATGATCACGTTAAAATGAGGACATTAGGGTGGGACCTAATCCAATACGACTAGTGTCCATATAATACGGGGAAATTTGGAGACAGATGCACTACAGCTGCACTGAGATACTATTTTTACCTAATGACAGTGCATGACACACTATGTTGGGGCGTGAGGGGAAACAAAAATTCTTGCACATCGCTGGCGAGAGGGTAATCCGGCAACGTCTATCAAAATTACCAGCACACATATCCTTTGACTCAGCCACTCCACTTCTAGGAATTTATCTTAGGGATATACTTGCACTTGTGCAGAATGACCTCTCTAGAAGGATACTCCCTGTAGCAAGCAGTGTTTTAGCAAAAGAGTGGAAACAAGCTGAGTGTGTAGCAGCAGGGGATGGGTGAATGAATTAAGGTAGATCTTTATGACAGAATATTATGCGTTCATCAAAAAGATCGAGGACACTCTTTGTCCTGATATGGAACAATCTTCAAGATGTCCTGTTGAATGGAAAGCTCAAGAGGCAAAACAGTGGGTATGATGTGCTACTGTTTGCGTTAAAAAAAAAAAAAATTCTACCCTGGTACCTGCTTGGGTATGCATAGATTATACTTAAAAAACGATACCAGAAACTGGCAACACTATAAACCCTTCTGTACCTCTTGAATTTTGAACATTTACCTTGTCCAAATAAATGAATAAATACCCAGGTGTCCCACCCCCACTCGCCCAGTTGAGCAGTCACTTAGGCCAGCATCCCTGCTTTTCCAACCACTCGTCTTGCTAGAGTTCTAGGCTGTTCCCTGTCTACCTGCAAAGGCCTCTGCTTTCTCCGTGTGCTTTAGAAAGTGGACAGAGTCCCCAGATGCTCCCTGACCTCTCAGCTTTCTCACTCTAGCTGCTAATCATCTAAGAATACAGTTTAAGGAGTTTGACATCCTACGCTATATCCTTTGAAACTGCGTCCAGTCTGCCTTCCCTTTTGAGACCCTCCCCACCCACCCAATAAGGCCTGCCTGGCTATTTCTCTTCCGCACTTGGATTGACCCTGGGCAGTGAGGGAAGCCTGGGCTTCAAGGCCTGCCATTTACGGTGGACCCTTCCAAGACCCCCATACCTAATCTTGTTTTTATAATTTTGTCTTCTTCTTCTTTTTCTGGCTGTGAGGTGGCTGGCAGGATCTCAGTTCCCCGACCAGGGATTGAACCTGGGCCCTAGCAGTGAAAGCGTGGAGTCCTAACCACTGGACCACCAGGGAAGTCCCTTTTCATCAAATTTGTAATATCGATTGTACATCCAGCTGCTTGCCATGGCCCTGCATGACCTGGCCTTCCTCACCTCCCACGACTCTCTCACTCCCTAACTCATCCAGCCACACTGGTCTCCCTCCTGCCACTGAACCCAGAAATCCCCACCTCAGGGCCTTTGCACGTGCTATTCCCCCCCCCACTTCTTGATCTGCACAGGACTGGCCCCTCCTCATCATTTAAGCCTTTATCAAATGCCCCTTCCTCAGAGAGGCTTCCTCTGGCCACCTGCTCTGACACGGAGATTTTTTTCCCCTCTTCACTCTCTTACATTTTACTCTTTTCCTTCCCTCATAGCAATATCAGCTTCCTGTCTGTCTCCTCAAAAGGGGTTGGTGCCAGCTCCACGAGGGCACAGATTTGTTTGCCTTATTCCTCACTGTAACCCTCATGCAGAAAGGTGCCTGGGTGTGGTGGATGGTCCCCAAACGCTGGTTGACCAAAGGAATTCAAGAAGGGGAGAAAGAGAGAAGATTCTGGGTGAACAGTGAGCTGCCTCAAGACTGGGGTTAGGGAATTCCCTGGTGGCGCAGTGGATAAGACTCCACCTGCCAATGAAGGAGAACGGGTTCGAACCCTGGTCGGGGAAGATCCCACATGCCACGGAACAACTAAGCCCATGAGTCAGAACTACTGAGCCCGCACGCCGCAACTACTGAAGCCCGTGTGCCTAGAGCCCGAGCTCCGCAACAAAAGAAGCCACCGCAATGAGAAGCCCGCGCACCGCAACAAAGAGTAGTCCCCTCTCGCCACAACTAGAGAAAGCCCGCGCGCAGCAACGAAGACCCAACGCAGCCAAAAAAAAAAAAAAAAAAAAGACTGGGGTTAGCCAGTAGAAGGCGCCATTTCTCCATAACCTAGAGCCATCTGAATCGGCACGCCAGCTGAAACCACTTGGGGGCGTGTTAGGACAGAGACAGAGGGTGGAGAAATTAGAGTAGGCGGAGGGATGCCAGCGCTCCGCAGGGCCCCCCGTAGCGGATCATCTGCTCTGTCCCTAACCCGTGCGAAAAACCAGCACAGAGAACTAGCACAGCCCATTAAAACCGAGAAGGGGGGAGACAAATTCTTGCTCATCGCTGTATTCTCTTCACTCCCCTGCCCCAGTGCAGGCATGGAACGGGCAATTCATGAATTTTCAGTGACTGAATAAGGTAACCCTTAGGACTGGTGGTGTTTGGGGGCAGACTGGCTGTGCTTTGCCACAGGTGGGATCTTGGCCACAGACTGGGGGCAGAAAGACTGAGACACACGGTTCATATGACACATATGGGTTCATATGGGTGAACTTGGTTCCACCTGGTGGGGAGGAGGCAGCCTTGAGCAGGAACTAGAGGCCGCCGGGCCCCAGAGCCGCGCAGGTGCGCTGCCTCACTCCAGCGCGCAGGGCCGACTCCCCTCTCCCCCGTGACTGGCCTCACACGCTACATCCCGCAGCCCCAGCGGGGACGGTGTCGACACGCACATCGACACTCACTTGCCGTCCCCGATAACGGCAAATTATGACCAGTTCTGGACACTGCGTGCTGCGAAGACGTGGACAGCCTAGAGTGAAGTCCAGAGTGGGGGAGGGATGGGGTCTGGGGACCATGTAAGTTACTTGCAATCGATTGTGGAAGGGGCCGCCTAGGGAGGCAGTGAGCACCATCCTGGGGGCCATCTGGGTGAAACTGCACCCTCAGAATGGTGCAGAGGGAGTTCCCACACTGGGTGGGAAGGTCACCTCGGGGCGCAAGGATCCCTTCCAGCTGAGAACCGTGAGGGTTCGAGTCTTGGCCATCGTGCCTGCTTTTTTTTTTTTTCTTTTTTGTTTGTTTGTTTTTGTTTTGTGGGATCTTTGGGGATCTTAGTTCCCCGACCAGGGATTGAACCCAGGCCCTTGGCAGTGAAAGTGCGTAGTCTTAACCACCGGACTGCCAGGGAACTCCCGTGCCTGCTTCTTGCTGTGTGACTTGGAGGAAGCCAGCTGTCTCTCTGGGCCTTACTGTACAGGGTGACAATGCACGGTGTCCTGGAACGACCTGGGCTCTGGAGATGGCCAGACACCTTACTCTGTCCCTTACACACCGTGAGACCATGGGCAGTTCCTTACCCTCTTTAAGCCTCAATTTCCTCAGGTGACACCTCAATAATTCTTACCTCATGGAGCTGTTAAAGAATTAAATGAGACAACAGGTGTAGAACGTTTAGTCTGATCCCTGTTTCACTGAAGTGGTCCTCCGTAAATGGCAGTCCTTTTTAACTGAGTCATTTCTCTCAGGGCTCAGTTTTGTCATCTATAAAATGGGAGTAATACTGTCTAACTCTTCACTGGGTTGTTTTGAGGCCTGAGTAATATTATTATTCTCAAAGCATTTTGGAAATCACAACCTACTCCTCCAACACCAGCATTTGCTAGCACTGCACCCTCACATCAGCCGCCTCATGTCACCCCGCGAGCTCTCGAGGGCAGGAGCCCCACCAGTCCTTCCTCTTCCTGAAAACTTACAACTTCCAGCTCACGCCCAGACCCTCCACTGAGCTTCAGCCCCAAATATCCATCTGCCTATTTGATGTCTCCCACTTGGGTGATTAATAGATTCTTTGAACACTACCAACGTCCAAAGTGAAACTCCTGGTTCCCCAGCCCCACCCTCCAAAACACCCTGTTCCTCCCCTGCCTTCCCCAGCTCAGGAAACCACCTCACCACCACCAATCTCTGAAGCCAAAATCCCAGGAGTCACCCTTGACCTATCGGATCCACACAAAATAGCATCCCGGACCCCACCTTCACCCTCATCGCCACGCCCCCCCACCCTCGATGCCTGCAAGGACTTCCCACTCCTTACTCCTAGTCCATTCTCCCCACAGCAGCTGGAGGGAGCTTTGTAAAGGGTCAGTTGGGACCCTCGCCAGCTTAGAACCCCCAACAACCTCCCATCATACCCAGCACACATTCCAAACTCCTTGATCTTGCCTACAAGGCCCTGCAAAAGTCAGTCCTGCCTGCCTCCCCACCTCACCAGTGATCTGTCTCCCGCTCACTCTGTTCCAGCCATTTCACTTTCCCCTGTACCCTGAACAAGTCAAGCTGGTTTCCACCTCAGGACCTTTGCACTTGCTGTTGCCCTTTCCTAATCTCTCCCACTGCCTTCTTCATGCCTGACTCATTCAGGTCTCGGTTCTCAAAGGCCACCTTCTCAGTGAAACTTCTCCTGACCACCCCATTAAAAGTGGCTTCCTCCCTTGGGACTTCCCTGGCGGTCCAGTGGTTAAGACACTGCGCTTCCACTGCAGGGGGCACAGGTTCCATCCCCTATCCTGCACGCCGCCATGCAGCACGGCAAGAAAAAAAAAAAAAAAAGTGGCTTCCTCCGCCTCGGACAGCGCCCTGTGTCATTTTTTTCATTACACTTATGCAAAAACCGTCTTGTTTTGCTGATATGTTTACTTGTTTACTGTCTCGCCACTAGAACATAATGTCCTCAAGGGCAGCCACCTCTGCCTTGTTCACAGCTGTCCCCTCAGGGCCATGAATGAGCACCTGGCATACACAAGGTGCTCGATAAGTATTAGTTGAATGAATAAACGACTATGATTATTCCAGTCCCTCCACTAGGGGAAGCTCTAAAGGTTGGAGGTGGGGGGTGGACACAGGTAGCCTGTCTCTAGCGTCGGATCTGCTACGTCCCCCCGTCCCCCAGAGGTTGGCCCTGCCACATGGAGCCCACGAGGTCCTGGCGACTGGGGCAGAACACCGTGGAGCAGAGAACCATTCAACAGGGAGAAAAAAACACCTACCTGCCAATTGCACATTACATTCCATGCTACTTCATGCTAAAATTCCAGGACAGACAAGCAACAGCAGATCCCAACCCAGGAGTCCTGGAGTGACTGGCATGCCTCTGGACCGGCCCAGCTCCTGGACTCTGGGGCCTGTGGTGCCAGGTGGGTGGCTGAGCTGACCTGGCATCCCCCACCCCTTCTCCAGCAGCAGGACCCATCTCCTCCTCTTGGGGACCTGCTTTCCTCCACTCTCAGGTCACGCAGTCCAGGTGGGGCTGACCCCACCTTCCCGGGAGTTGGGGGCAACGACTCAAACCTGGCCACTGGGTGTGTTTTATCTCTCTGGGCGGGGTGGCTGCAAGTCTTGAAGTGCTGGTACCCATTATGCCCGACCCATAATGAAAAGGGAGACAGATCCCTGGGGCCAGGCCTGATGTTCCAGGCTGGGCCTTTTCTGTGATCTGAGCCAAACAGTCCCTTTTCCTCTTCAGCTGCCTAGAGTGTGGCTGTGGCCCCACTGACACCCACTCCTGGCTCATCCTTTGCTGCCTCCCACCCCTCACCTCCCCAAGCCTGCCCTGCTCTCTCACTTTGCCTTTACCAGTCCCACGCCTGGAACCCTTTCCCCAGCTCATCCACCTGGTAGACTCCTACTTGTTCCCCCCTCGGTTCAGATACCACCTCCTCCAGGAAGCCTTCCCTGACTCCCTCAGACACAGCCCCCTTTATTTTCCCACATCCCCACCACATCCAGCAGGTTTCTCTGGGAAACCCTTCTTCACTAGGTCCTACCGCCCTGAAAGATCTTCTCAAGCTTTATTTGCCATGGTCATATTACGAAAATAGGGATGTTCCTCCCCGCCCCCACTGCTGCCACTCTCCAAATACAAAATGATGTTTTAACAGTTAACGTAAATTTTCAGTCAATGCCTACCCTACCCCAGGCATTCTGAATTACTCCCCTGGAGAGATGTCTTCCCTACCCTTGATTGAAAAGCTGCAGCAAAACATCCCTCATTGATTCAGTAAACGTCTGTGTGGCCCCCTCGGTAGAAGGCATCATGCTGAGTTGAGTGCTGGACACACAAATTGTAAACCTGTATTATAGGGAATTCCCTGGCGGTCCAGTGGTTAGGACTCTGTGCTTTCACTGCCGAGGGCCCAGGTTCAATCCCTGGTCAGGGAACTAAGATCCCACAAGCTGAGGGGCGCAGCCAAAAAAATTTAAAAAGTCAGTGGTAAAATTGTATTATAACTGTCCCTTCTGTACAGGCTAGGGAAATGCAGGGAAGGTTCCTGCCAAACTGACCGACATTCCTTTGGAAGTTGGCATTAGAGGCACAGAAGGGGGACTTTCCCTTCGTACTTTATATAATTTTAAAGTGATAGGGTTATCGATGCTTTTTGACTTTCTTATTATTTTTCAAGTAAAGCATTTCTTAGTGGCTCATTGGTGTGTCTGTTTCCCTACAAGACAGGGAGCCCCTCTGGGGACAAGGCTGGGTCTGAGTCATGCCTGCTTCCCACCAGGGCCTGACCCAGGAGGCGGGAAGTGTCTGCGGAACGAGGGCAGGACAGAGCTGAGCAGGCACAGGCAGTTGCACGGGCAGGCAGACGACACAGGCTGGAGAGCGGGTCAAGCCCAGGGCCAAGGCCGGCTGTGGCCGCAGTGGGCAGCGAGGGCAGAAGGACGGTGGTCCCCACCACGGCCTGGGCGCAGTATGGTGACCGGCTCATGGGCTGTACGGGATAAACGTTGGTCTGCTGGGGAAGTGAGGTCACAGGGTGACAGAACTCCCAGAAGACAACTTCAGCCCAGCTTTGCACTTGCAGGACACAGATGGAGATCAGAGCTGAGGGAAGCTGGGGCAGGAGGAGCGAGAGGAAAGGGCTGGGCGGGAGGGATTCGAGGGGACCTTGAGAATCAGGGCCTGGGTAGGTTACAGGTGGCAGAGGGTCGGCCTGCGGCTGCTGGTGTCCGTGAGGAGTCCGGAAGAGGTGGTTCTGGGGGGGGGGGATGAACAGAAGGAGTGCCCGCCGCTCACAGGGGCTGAGGGCCTGGCTGGGTCTGCGCTAGGCTGCCCCGTCCCTCCTCCCTCCCTGCAGCCTGTGCTCCTTCAACAGACATTTCCGAGGGCGTATGTGGACACAGCCCTGGGTGATCAGGGCTGTGGCAGAAGGAGAGGCAATGGGCTGGGGGCCCCCAGAGGAGGCAGGAGGCAGGAAATCAAACCAGCTGGAGGGAGGGAAGTCATGGAAGACTTCCTGGAGGTGCAGGCTCCCAAGCTGGGGCTTAAAGGATGGAGAGGAGCTCCCCGGGTAAAGGGAGGGGGCTGACTTCCAGGTAGAAAGGAGAACAGGAGCAGGAACACCAAGACTGGAGGAGCCCTGAGCCTCGACCTTGCTCAGCGAAGAGCCGTGTGTGCCACGAGGCAAACAGATCACCGGCTGCTGGGGTCTCTGGTGGCCGGGGTGGGAGGGGTGCCAGTTAGAGGCAGCAGCCCCAGATCACGTGGTTAGAGCCCTGGCTTCCAGGCTGGCTCTGCCACTTGAACTCACGGTGTGACCTGGGGCAGGCAAGTCACTTTGCCTCCCCGGCACCCCTGCCCCTCCCCCCCACCAGCGCCTTGGCCAGGATGAGGATTTGTGGATTCAAGGAGGTCACGTTAGCATAGTGCCTGGTACAAAGGCAGCACCCGACAGACTACCTATGGCAACGGTGGCGAGCCAGGCATTGGGAGGATCTGTTTGGAAGAGTCGCTACAAAGCAGCGAGGCCAGCTTGCTCTGCGTTTCTGCAGAGCCAGGCCCAGCGGCAGGAAGCTCTAAGGAGACAGAGACGCACTCAGTGTTAAGGACAGCCCCAAATGGGAGTGCTGGTCAGCAGTGGAACGGGCCCACCAAAGGCCGACTTCTGTCAAGGGGACAGCCTCGCGGGTGCTGGACAGCTCCCTGGTGTAGACAGCGTAGGCCAATCCCTCGCTGTAGGACTCCCCAGGCCCTTCACTGCCCTGGAACATGGGCCACAGACTCAAACGCTCTATGGCAACCAGGTTAACAGCACAAATGGGTGACATGGGCAGGGGTGGAAGGAAGGGGTGGGCTGGAAAGAGCAGCCTGTCGGAAGAGGAGGCCTGCCCAGCTTCTACTCTGCTCCCGCCAACCATCCTTATGGGAAGTCTGTTGGCCAATATCATGGTTGAATTGTGTCCCCTAAAAAGATATGGTAGGGGACTTCCCTGGTGGTCCAGTGGCTAAGACTCCATGCTTCCACTGCAGGGGGCACGGGTTCGATCCCTTGTTGGGGAGCTAAGATCCCACATGCCGCGTGGTGCGGCCATTAAAAAAAGAAAAAAGAAACGGTAGGAGTTCTAACCCCTGGTACCTATAAATATGACCTTGTTTGGAAACGAGGTCTTTGCAGATGTAATCAAGTTAAAAGGAGGTCATTAGGGTGGACCCTAATCCAATGACTGGTGTCCTTATAAGAAGGGGAAATTTGGACACAGAGACAGACACACTCAGAGAAAAGATGGCCACATGACGACAGAGGCAGAGACTGGAGTCATCCATCTACGAGAAAGCCAACGATTTCCTGCACCACCAGAAGCGAGAAGAGGCAAAGAGGGATTCTCCCCTAGAGCCTCAAGAGACACCCCAGCTCTGCTGACACCTTGATTTTGGACTTCTGGTCTGAGATGATACATTTCTGTCGTTTTAAGCCACCCAGTTTGTGATACTTTGTTATGGCAGCCCTGGAAGCTAATACAGCCACTCATGCATGATTCCACGTAGACCAGAAGTCTCCAGAATGGGGAGAGAGAATGCAGAGTTTCCTAACTCACAGACCACAGGCCCCTTTCTGAAAGAGCGTCTCACTGGATGAGCCAGGGCGCTCGATGTGGGGCACCGATTCTGATTCTCAGCCTTTCTTTTGTATCCACACAGGTGCTGTGCATGGAGGTGACCCCTGGTTTCCTCTGCCGTAAACTGAGGATAACGTGTCAGCCTCCCAGGTGACTGTGAACCCTCAGCAAGATGCACAGAAAGCAGAGAGTCGGGCACGCCCCTCGTGTGGAGGGTGTCCTCCCTCTGAGTCTCGCTTTACCCCTCTGAGAGATGAGTGGCAGCATCTCCCGAGGCTTCCTGGGGTTGCCGGGGGCTGCCTGGCCCAGCGCTGGTGGTCAGAACAGTCCGCGTGGACCAGCCAGCCCCCTGCACCGCCTCGGCTTCCTCGGGGCCTCCGCTGGAGGGCGTGTGCTCCCCGGGGCTGCCCTTACCTGTGCTGTGAGCTGGATGGGTTGGGACAGGGTGAGCTGTGGGGTCCCGGGGGGCTGGCTGGCAGGCTGTGGTGGCGGCAGGTCGCCTCCCCCGGAGGAGGCTGGGGGCTGCGAGGTCGAGGAGGAGGAGGAGGAGGAGGAAGAGGAGGCAGCGGCGGCCGCGGCGGCCAGGAGCTGGGCCTGCGCTTGCTGCAGGAGGAGCTGCTGCTGAGCTGGCATCAGCGCCGTGAGCTGTGGGCCGGGCGGGGGCAGCGGGGGCCGGAGGAGGGGCATGGGGGGAGCAGAGAAAGCAGACAGGGGTTAGCGCCTGAGCCAAGCGGGTTAGGGGGCGGGTCTTCCAGGAGGACAGAGGAGGGCAAGAGGCAGGCGTTGAGAGAGTGGCCGCGGCCGTGGCCCGGGCGGGACACCCCAGGCCACCAGTCCTGTAACAGACGGGAGGGGGCTGGCCTGTCCCTGCCCCCGTGCACCCCAAGTACTTACCCCGGCTAGCTGGCTGCCCGTCAACATGAGTTGGGCCTGGGGCAGATGCGGCTGAGCCGGCTGGGGGGGCAGGGGTGCCGCTGGGGCTGAGTCACTGCTGGGGTCTTCAGCCTTGATCTGGGGGGGAGAGAGGCAGGGTCCGGGACCCCAGAATGTTAAGTGGAGGCCAGAGAGAATGCCCACCTGTGAACCAAAGAGAGGGCACGTGTGTGGCAACGGCAGCCCCGCGCCGCCAAGGGAGAAGACTGGGGTGCGGAGGCCAGGCCCGCGGGGACCTCCGGCCACCTTTCTGGCCTCAGTTTCCGCACTAGTCAGAAAAGGCTAACACACCCTCTGCACCCGAACTCCCGACAGGAGAGGGTCACCTTTGGAGAGCGCTTTTACCCTCCTGGGGGTCAGTTCCCCATCTTTAAAATGGGAAAGGATGCCAGTGGGGGCCCTGGGACATCAAAGAAGGGGGTCCTGTGTGCCACACCCCTCATCTGCTTCAGCCAGAGGTGCACCTCTTATCTGTCCAGTGGAGTAAGACTTTATTGGATGAAAGAGGATTAGGGTATGAAATAAAAATCACCGCCTTAGAATATGGGTCATGAATTCAAAGCCTAAGGAAGCAGGCAGACAGCACAAATGGGTGCTTTGGGCAAGTGTGGACGGAGTGGGCTGAAAAGAGCATGCCCGCCTGCCGGAAGGGGGAGGCCTGCCCAGCCCCACCCTGCTTCTGCCGGCAAAAAACCAAAGCAAAAATGCTGCAGGACCAGCAAAGGATGTCTGCAGGCCACATGTGGCCCAGGTGCTGCCAGCTCTCAGCTTCCACCCCAGAGTCCGCTGAGCCCCTCCTCCTCTCTCTGTGGAGGATAAACATGCATCTCGCATCCACCACGTAGGACAGACCAGCTTAGAGGGGTCCCAGCCTTCTCCCTCTCCTACCTGAAAATACCAGACAATGGTGGCCTTGCCTGAGAGGTCTGCTGGTGAAAGACACATGGGGTGGGAGGTGTGGCTTGATGAGTCGCCCCCCCTCAGGCCCAGAGGGGACATTAGGGATCATCCTTCAGCCCAGTGTCCCAACAGTGTTTTGCAAAAGGAGATCCAGAGAGGGAAAGCATCTTGTGCAAGGCAACACAGTGACTTGGCAGGAGCGAGCATGGCATTTGCAATACAGACTGAGACAGACACACAGACAGAGGCCTGGGAAAGGGCCAAATAACAGAGGGTGAGTGGCATGCCCCAAGGGACAGGATACAAGTGTCAGAAAGTCTAAGGGGTATAGGGATGCAGCGTGAAACAACAGTAAATACTAGAAGTCAGGGCAGTGGCTGTCCTGGAGGGGAAATGAAGGGCCTTCTGGAAGTCTGGTCGTGTTCTGTTTCTTGATCTGGTGCTGGTGACACAGGTGGCCAGTTGGTGAAAATCCACAGAGCTGTACACTGAGGATCTAAGTGTGTGTCATATTTTAATTAAAAGTTTTAAAAAAACCAACACTGTGTGCCATGGTGAGAACACTATCCCTCTCGGGGCTCTTTCCTTCTCTCTCTTTTAAGTCTCCAGTAGGTGCTAGGACGTCTCTAACACCTTCCAACCCTGGCTAATCGCCCCTTTTAACAAACAGAGAACCAGTCTCAGGCTTATATCCGACAGTAGGCAAGAGTCTCTGGGTACATTTTAATAATCATTGTATTTATTTCCATGGCAAGTGATTCTAGTTTTCCATTCATGAAATTTCCATTTAAAAAAACGTTTTATTTCAGCTGTTGAAAAAGCAAGACAGCTCATGAGTTGATAATTGTTGAGGCCGATTGACAGGTACCTGGAGGTTTGTTTTCGCTATGGTCTTCCTTCTACTTTTGTATCTGCTTCACACTTTCCATAATAAAATGTTTTTTTTTTTAATTGAGCCAATTCAACAAAATTGTGATGTAAATAATTGAACACGGTGGTGTGTGCATTTGTCTGAAATCATGATGGAAGCACATGAATCACTGCAGTTAGGGAAAGACTGACACAGAAGAGATGCAGTGAGGTGGGGCAGCAAAGGCCAGGAGCGGAACCCAGGTGTGGATGGAGACCCAGAGCCAGAGGCCGCTGCTGCGCTCTCTGCCTCAGGCTTTCCCCGGGAAGCAGGCCCAGGCTGGGGAAGGGGAGAGAGAACCCTTTCTTCCTTGGGCCCCACTAGTCTCCTAGGGGAGAAGCAGGGCTGCCGCGGAGCAAGGAGAGGCTGCAGAGATTCAGCTGAGGGAGGGCTGGTGCTGGGGGTGGGGGTGACGGACGCTCTCGGCTCCCAGGGCTATGGCCAGAGCCCAGCCTGAGATCAGAGGGAAGACGGTCAGAGTCCGAGCCCTTCTCCCTGGGTCCCATCCAGCGCCCTCAGAACAAGACACCTGCCCACCAAGCAGATCAAGGCACACCAGCCATGGAAGGGACCTCAGAGATCCCCCTCTCCACCACCCACCCCCATTTCCCATGTTAGAGAAGAGGAAACCGAAAGGCCAGAGTGGGGGAGTGATTCTCCCATGGTCACAAAGCAGTTCCTGGTGCCCACGCCCCATCCTTCTGCCGCCTTTGGTCAGGGTCAGGAGTCCTGCCTGTGCCTCCTCCTCTGTCCCTGCCCTCTGTGCCATCTTCGGGCCTCTGGACCTGCCGGCTGCCCCCGCCACACTGGAGGGTGGAGACCTGGGCCCCAGACACCCCAGGAAGCCCAGCAGTGCCCAGGAGCAGGGCCCCATCTGGATCTGGCATTTGCTCTACGTGGTCACTTCCGGCCTCCCCACCGTCCTCTCCTCCAGCATCCTCACTGGGCCTGCCCTCCCCTCCCCGCTCCCCAGTCCTCCCGCTGGCCCCTGAGTGTGCGCTTGGGGGGATGGGGGGGCGGGGCCGGCCCCTGTTCAGTCAGGGACGTTGGGATGGGGGCGGGGCCCTCAGCTTCCTGTTGTTCATCGCCCTGGGGCTCTGGGGGGGATTTCCCTGGCCACCCCCACTCCCCCAGGGAAGGGGAAGGAGCCCTGGTGAGTCACAGGCCTGGGGCGGGAGCCCGAGGGTGAGAAGGGGCGGCGGGAGGAGTCCCGTCACCGAGGTACCAGGCCCTGGGCCCTCTCCCAAATGCCAAACCCGGCCCATCGCAGGACACCTGTCTTCCTGCCCTGGCTGCCCTGACAGGTGCTTACCTTGGTGCTGGGGCCAGTCGGGGACACAGGGAACGGGGAGGTCTTATTCTGGGGGTTCTGCGAAGAGCGAGTTGGGGTGGGAGATGGGAACAGTGAGATGAAGCAGCTTCTGACACCCTGCCCCTCCCCCAAACAGCTCCCCTCTGCTCCCTTCTCCCCCTCCCCCTCCCCAACCCTCCTGCTCATCCACTCCCTCCTGACCTGATGGTTAGTGTCTGGTCCATTTCTTTCCGTGTCTGCAAGGAGAGGGGCAGGGTGAGTTGTCACGAGCCACCCCCAAAACTCCCCCCGCGCACCTGCCCTCCGCCCGTGGTGACCTCTGCCCTCCCTGCTCCCTTCCCCACTCACCTGTGTGCTCTGATGGGGAGTCCAGACCTTGCTTCTCGGCCTCCAGGGGCTTAGACATTCTTATTTCTGGGGACAGAGGAGGGATGCAAGTGGGGTGAGGGTGCAGAAGCCTGAAGAGTTCTGGGGCCCCTCCTCCGGCACCACCCCAGCCTCTCCCCAAATACTCCCACACCCCTGCCGCCTTGCAAGTGTCTCTTTCCGGGAGACATGCCCTCTGCTCTGAGCCTCTGCTCTCCTCCGGCAGGACAGGAGAGGGGCCTTCGGGCCCTGGGGATCCCCTTCACCCCTCCAAGAGGTGGCACAGGGAGGGTCAGCCCCCGACCCCCCGTGAGACCCTGGGGCAGGGTGGGAGGGTCGAGGTTGGCCATGGGTCCTGACAAGGCTCTGGCCGCCCAGGGGGAGACTGCTCCAGAGCAGCGAGTCAGCCTTAGGCTTCCTCTCAGCCTGCCGCCCCGGCGCCCGTCCTGCCTCACCAGGTTTCGGTGAGGCATGTTTTCCACTCTGAGTAGGGCCTGGGAGGTGTGAGGGGACTGCAGCATCCCCAAAGGAACGAGTCGTCAGATCTACCGGCGGTGATTCAGCCGCCCTCCGGCCCCCTCCCCGGCCCACCACTTTCCTGTCCGTACCCCACTCCCACCGGCCTCCCTTTCAGGGACTCAGCACACAGATGGCCCCGCTCTGATCTCTGTGACCCCGACCCCATCCGCTTCTGCCCCGACCTTGTCCTCAAACCTAATCTTAGACCTTACCTGGGACTTCAGCCTTGATTTGCAGCTGCACACCCCAATCCAACCTACAGTCCCTGCCCCTACAGACGCGATCCCACCCTGTAGTTCCGCAGGACCGAGGAAATGAAAGGAGGTGGCCGAGGGGAGTGGCGAGCAGGGGACACAAAGCAATGGAGACAAACCCCCGTCCTCACAGCTCTCTGATGCTGGTCACGGGAAGGTGAGTGTTACCAGGGCCAAGCACAGCGCCAAGTATGATTCAGAGCTCACGCCGGCAGTTGGTGCTAATATTACCCCCATTTTACAGAGGAGGAAACTGAGGCTCCAGGGGGGATGGCACCTCCCCAAGAACACAGTGAGGCAGCAGAGGCACCCTGATCGGACCTGGATCTTCATGACTCCAGGGCTCCCACTTCCGATCAGTATCTCTACGGTCTCTGATGGGCCCGTCGTGACTTTCACCACCGTCATCCCAACCCAAGCTCACCCTGACTCCGACTTGAACCCAGCCCTTCCTGGTCCTAGACCCCCGCACAAATCTGGGTTTCTGCCCGACCCATTCTGAATCCCCTTTGCCCACCCTGATTCCCAACTCCTGTCCAGACGGCCCAAGTCCTTCACCTGACCTCGACTCCCAACTCGGCCTCAGACCTTACTCCTGACCCTGACTCTGACCCTAAAGTCTCCCCTACAGCTCACTCCAAATCCCCACCAAGACCCCACCCTATCAAAGGAGCTATCCAACTCTAGTGTGCTCTGCATCCAAGATATTTAAAGAAGGCCAGCTAGAGAGAGAGCTGGGACAGCGTCACCAACTGAAAAAAAAAAAAAAAGTCCAGAAATTTTGCAATTACTCGACACGGCACGCCACTCGGATTTAAAATTCCTGATTAAAAAGCCAGGTCACATACTGCTGGTGGGGGTGTAAATCAATACAAGCACAATTCAGGAAAGCCGAGCCGTGCCCCTTCCCTGTGGCCCAGCACATCCACTCCCGGGCGTCCATCCAAGAGAAAGGAGCGTCCTGCCCACCATCACCACCCCCGGCACGCGTGTTCCCAGCGGCGCTTTCATAACCACTCCCCGCCACTGGAAATAGCTCCAGGGCCCATTAACGGGAATGGGTCAACAACAATGGTACATCCATAAAATGAAATACTCCACAGCCGGGGAAAAGAACCAACTCCTGCATCACACACGCTGAATATCGCAAACATGATGCCGGGGTAAAGACGTGAGACACAAAAGTGGACAGACAGGAGGACTCCAATTATGTGAAACTCAGAAACAGGCAGGATGACATCAGATGATTAAGGTCCAATTAGTGGGCACCTTTTGGGGGGTGCTAACCGGGAGAGGGTGTGAGGAAGCCTGCAAGGGGTTGGAAATGTTCTGTTTGGTGGTTACGTGGGTCTACACATATGTAAAAATTCATCAAGCTGTACGCTTAAAATTTGAGCACTTTATGTATGGTATGTTTTCACAAAAAAAGAAAAAAATTTTGAGTTGGGACTTCCCTGGTGGCGCAGTGGTTAAGACTCCATGTTCCCAATGCAGGGGGCCCGGGTTCGATCCCTGCCAGGGTACTAGATCCCACACGCATGCCGCAACTAAGGAGCCTGCGAACCGCAACTAAGGAGCCCGCGAGCCACAACTAAGGAGCCCTTGAGCTGCAACTAAAGGAACCCACGTGCTGCAACTAAGGAGCCGGCCAGCCTCAACTAAGACCCGGCACAACCAAATAAATAAATAAAATTTTAAGCTAATAACAATAAAAATAATAAGCCAGCATATAGTCCTATTAAGGCATAAGCTTATGAGTGTTAGGGTGCAGGTGCCCAGATGCTACAGGAGCTCAGGCCCTGTTTCTGGGCACTGGGAAGGGGGCAGCAAGTGGTTAAGGATGCTGAGAGACACAGGAGGTCACAAACGGAGCCAGGGGATGAGCCCCCCCCCCGACTCTGGTGCATCAGACGCGGGAGTCCTGCCTGATCCTGGCTCTAAATCTCCCAGACCTTGGCCCTGCTCCAGGCAACCACAAATCCTAACGTGGCCCTAAATCCCACCCCTCCCAGCATCCCTGAAAGCCGTGCCCCAGCCCTCTCCCCGGCCCCTCCCTCCAGCCAGTGTCCACATTGCCACGGGAGCTCCTCGCCTGGCCCTGAACCCTTCCATGGCTCCCCGTCTCCTAAGAAAAGCCCAGGCTCCTCATCCTGGCCTTTAGGGTGTGACCCTTGTCACCCGCTGCTGCCCATCTCTTGCCACTTATGCAACTTTCTCTTCAGCTACGCCAGGTATCTCCCTCTGCTTGACGGGGAGTCCAGACCTTCAGGTTCTTTACTCCCCACCTAGCTAGCGAACGCCCCTCCTGCTCACAGACCAGGGTGGCCTCTGACCTCACCTCCACCCCAGAGAGTCCATGCTCATTCTCGGCCTCTCATGTGCTGAGCTGTGTCCCCCAACATTCCTATGTTGAAGTCTTAACCCCCAGTACCTCAGAATGTGACTGTCTTTGGAGATAGGATCTTTAAAGAGGTAATGAAGTTAAAATGAGACCCTTAGGGCCCTTAGGGTGGGCTCTGATCCAATATGACTGGGGTCCTTATAAGAAGAGGAGATTGAGACAGAGACATGCCCAGAGGGAAGACCATGTGAAGACACAGGGAGCAGACGGCCATCTCAAGCCAAGGAGAGAGGCCTCAGAAGAAACCAACCCTGCTGACACCTTGACCTTGGACTTCTAGCTTCCAGAATTTTGAGAAAATAAATTTCTGTTGTTTAAGCCATCCAGTCTGGGGTACTTTGTTATGGCAGCCCTAGCAAACTAATGCAGCCTCCCTTGGTCGTGCCTTCTCGCCATCCTAGCCCCGAGCCCGCAGGGCTGTGGTCCCCTGTGTCCCAGTCCTTTCCCACTAGACTAGCGGGCAGGCCTGGTCTGACTCATTGCTCGGTCCCCAGCATTACCCAGCTCAGAAGAACAAGTTATGTTTGCTGAGCGTCCGTCCTTCCCTGCAGCTCTCTCTGTCTCTTTCTTGTTCCTGCCTCTGTCCTGCTGTCTGTCTGCCATTTAACAAATGTTTCCGGAGGCCTTGGCATGGGCTGGTCCCTCTGCCTGGAACGCTGTTCCCCACTCTATCTGCCTGGCGATCTCCTACTCATCCTTCAGGACCCAGCACAGGCTCTGTCCTCCATGAAGTCACCACCCCCGATGACTTCAGGCAGAGGGTCTCTCCCCTGTTCCCTCCACCCTGGCTCCATCGCCCCTGTCACTGTCCTAAAGGCTGTAGCCATCTGGGCCCCAGAATGTCTCCTCCTTCAGGCTAGGAACCCCTCAAGGGCAGCTCTGACTCATCTGGGGTCCCCAATGGGAGGTGTGGGTTGAATGAACAAGGGTGGCCCTGCTCTCCCTCCTCCAGGCCTTCCTTCGCCTCTGCTCTTCTCCCACCTGGGGCGACCCTCTCCTTCTCGACTAGCAAACTCCTGCGCCTCTTTAAGGCGCCAGCTCCACGTCACCTCCTCTGTGAGGTCCTCCCTGACTGCCCAGGCGGTCAGTGCCTCTCTCATCTGGGCTCCCCCTGTCCCCTAACACACACTGACAGCCTGGAGAGTGACCCCTGCCCCAGACTGTGGGCTCCTTAGGGCCCAGGCTGCACAGTCTGGGACTGTGTCTTTGGAATGAACGAGAGCATGAAAGAGTCTCCTCTCCCTGCTGTCACCTGACACTTTGACCCTCAGCCCCGGTCCCCAGGCAGCTCCAACCTAAACATTTAAGGTAACATCCCCTCTGCAGGGATACTGGCTGCAGAGGAAAAAGTGTTGAGGGGAAATTTCCACCACTCTATTTCCCTTATTCTCACTAATCCCGCCCCCCACTACCCCCAGCTCCCACACAGCCCGTGCACCCCTTCAGCGCTCAGCTGGGCCAACGGCAAAGTGGCCAGAGCTGTCCTTCGCCCAGGCCTCTTTTGCTGCCCTCTCCTTCTCCTCCATCAGAGCCCAACCCAAGAAAAGGGTCTCATCAAATCATCCCCACCAGCAATGAATAGGGAACTCCATTTCCACCACGACACACAGCTAAGTGATGTGTTAATGGGGACTCTCGAGGGCATGGCGAGCCTGGCAAGGGGCCCGCGGAGGCTGATCATCCTGGAGGCTGTCTCAGCCTTGGCCCTGGCAGGGTTCTCTCTCTCTCTCTCAATCTCTCTCTCTCTTTTGACTCTAGAGATATACTGATGCCTAATCCCTCCCCTGACACTCTGATTTCACTGGGACAGAGACCTAGGCATCAGAAATTTTAAGCCCACCTCCAGGTGATGCTAATTTGCTCCAGCCCCCCTGGCGCCTTCAGAAGGCCCCCCTCAAAGCGTCGTTCAGTTCATTCGCAAGGAAAGTTTGGTTGGTTGCTTAGGGTCACCCCTCCCTTCTCCCATCGCAGGCAGCGTGCCACTTTTTAGAGGAACAGGCAGGCAAAAGCAATGCAGAGCCCGACCGGGCCCCTCAAACCCCACCATCCTTGGATCAGACCCACCAGGGGCGGCCACGCCCCTGGGCTCACACTCACTTGCCCGACTGCCCCAGGCCTGGGACACTGGGTCCCCTCCGCCCTTCCTCGCCCCTCCCTCCCCGGACTTTCACTTCTCCTCTGCATTTCCCCCAGCCGGTTTTAGCAGACTTGGGCCAGCTTCTCGTTAGCACTTACCGAAAATGGGGCTAAATATAGAGGGCCCAAGGGCTGCCCCTCACCCCTCCTGGCCCCGCTTGGCCTGTCCCCTGGGTCCCCTGTCTACAAAGCCTGCTTCAATCAAGGCTGTGGCCTGGGAGCCCCTGTGGGCAGGGTCTGCCCTGCCGGGAACCTCTGCTCGCCCACTGGCCCAGCCCAGCCTCCCCAGGAGTCGCATTTCACACCCCCATACCCCGCAGCTGTCCCTGGGCGGCCTCCAGGGATTGAACACTTCTGAGTGTCAGGAGGGACGGATGGAGATACAGGCAGCAGACACAACAAGAGAGGTGGCCCTACAGCTGCGCTGACAAAAGCTGCCACAGACACTGCAGGCACAGGCAGGCAGGGCCCCGGACACGGATGGAGACCACTCAAACGCACACAGGGACAGGTGTGCACAGATCCCAGACAGGAGTGTTTGCAGATGAAGACACAAGCCCAGACACAATGACACAGGCAGAGATGCAAAACACACACCCAGACGTGTGTGGGCACACCTGCGCTTACACACACTCACACACCGAGTCACCCCCAGACACGTACACACTCACGCCCCAGAGTCACTCACAGACACACAGATAGACACAGATGTGCATACACACACAGACACCCAGGTCACTCAGATAGACACACACAAGATGTACACGCACACTCACACACACACACACCCAGAGTCACTCAGACATACAGACAGACACAGATGTGTATGCACATGCACACACACACTCACACACACACAGTCACTCAGACATAGAGACAGATAGAGATGTGCATACACACACACACACACACACACACAGGTAACTCAGATAGACACACACACAGACATGCATGTACTCACACTCCCAGAGTCACCTCCTCCTGGGAGATGGCCAAGGTGGACCCCTGAACTCAGGTCACAGATGTAGAGCCCAAGACCAAGCAGTGATCTGCCCAAGGTCACACATGTATTAATTCATATCCACGCCAGGGAGCCCAGGGCAGGCCTCACAGGCAGGGCAATTCTGTGAGAAATCCCAAGTAAAGGGTTTAACCCAGCGCCCAACACGTACAAAGCCCCCAATCAACCCCAGACAGGGAAGAGACAGCACGCGTGTACAGATGCCCTGGGTCCCTGTGTCTACACTGTACATGCACACGCACACACACACACACACACACACACACACACACATCCACAGCTGCGTACATGGTCACCTCAGTAAATAATCACACAGCATCTGGCAAGTGGCCTTCCTTCCATCTCACCCCCCTCCTTGCCTCCCTTGCCTTACTCATACCCACTCATCCTTCACATCTCAGACCAGAAATGCCCTCTTCCAGGAAGCCCTCCCTGACACCCCATCAGCTGAACTGGGCAAGTCTCCTGGGCTCCCCCAGTCTCCTGTGCCTCCCCTGTCCCAGCCGTGACCCCTCAGCCTGTGCCTCCTTCCCTGTCTGGTGACAGGTCTGTCTCCCTCCCTGGACTGGGGACTCCAGGAAGACACACCTGAAGCTGCCTTTTTCAGCTCTATTTCCAACATCCAGCACAGAACTGCTCAATAAATACATGTCGATGACAGATCACAGGGATGTCCGCATACGCGGATGCACACGGACACGCACCAAACCAATCATCCCCGCAGACACCTACAAATGGGACACATTCCCACACAACCCCATAGTCAGACCTAGAGGGCCGCAAACAAAACAACCTTGAAGTATGGACGCTTGCCGAGTTCCAGGCCCCGTGTTAAGCATTTACCATATTACCTCACTTAACTCTCCCATCAGCACTGCGGAGAGATAACTATCATTACACAGAGATGGACACATTATGTCAAATGAGCCAACAAATACAAATCGCTTTGTACGGTGCTTGGCGCATGATGTTCACGCAGTCGACTGACATTTGGTGGATGAGGCAGTTCATGAGCACACAAACATGTAATAAATTTTCAGGCAGTGATAAGTGTCATGAAGAAAAGATAAAGCAGGGCGAAGGGACTCAGAATGGCGGGATTGGTTGCCAGTTTAGATGGGGCAGGCAGGGAAGGCCACCCCGAGGAGGGGACATCTCAGGCGAACGAAGTGAGGAAGTGAACCAAGAGAGCATTGCCAAGGCTACCCACACAATGTCACGCACAAGAGCCCCTCACACACCGGACACCTGACAGTCGCACACAGAAGACTCGGAACTACCGCGCACACGCACAGACACAGACGCACACACTCAAAGGTCCAGCAACTCAGCCTTCCAGCCCCTGTGCAGTCCCCTCCCCAGGATCACTCATGTCGCCCACCCACCGGCCCTCTGTGTAGGAGCTTGCTACCAACACCTGGCTCCATCCCCCTCCCCCAGACCCCTCAGAACAGGGCAGCAGAGAAGGGGAGAGGAGGTCGGAAGCCCCCCGGCGCCCCCCCCCACCCCGTGCTGATGTGAAAGGGGAGGAGAAAGAGGAGCTGGAGGTGGGAACCCAGGATGGGAAGAGGGGGCAGCTGCTGCGGTACAGAGTCAAAGGGCAAAGGAGCCAGCTGAAGAGGAAGGTCAGGGCGGGCCGGCAACCAGCCGGCAGGACGAGCCCCACGGTGCTGCCAGTGTGCTCGGGCCCCTTACCTGGAGCCCCCATGCTGGAGTGAACCATGCTGCCTGCCCCGCAGGGCTGGGGGGACGACTGTGTCATCTCCCCGCCCTCTCTGGGGGCCAAGCCCTCTCCGCCGGAAGTCACCCAGGGAGGAAACCACAGGGCCCGCCCCCTTCGGAAGGGAAAATACCCATGTCCGAAGGCCCACCCCAGCAGGCAGCGGACCCCAAATCATGTGTGTGTGTTGGGGAAGTGCGGGTAGTGGCGTAGAGTGCAAGCAGGCTGGAAGAGCTGACTCCTACAGCTGTGCCCCCAGAAGATGCCCCTAGCCCTTGTGCCGCCTCCACCTTGCCAACACATCTGGAACAGGGCATGTGGGTCTGGGAGAGAAGGTGGATCCATAACAACATCACTAAAACACTGGCTAGGAGTTTTGGGTGGGGGGAGGGGGGCTTTCCCAATGCTAGGCCCCCTGCACCTCGCATTTAACAGACATCATCTCTGGAGGCGCTCACTCTTTGCCCCATTTTACAGACAAAAAGACTGAGGACCAGAGAAGTGAGGTGGCCTCCCCAAGGGCCCAGAGCCAAGAAACGCTGAACCAAGAAGCAGGGCAGCAGGAGGTGTTCGCGATTGGTTTCCGCAGGCTGTGGGGAGTCGGGAACCCAGCCGTGCATCTGCCCGCAGGTGAGACGTCCGGGGCCACCACTGGGAGAATCGGTACCCGTGGACAGTGGTAGGACCGGCGGCAGGTCCGGGCCTTGCCCTGGAGCAGCAAGAGGTTTGCCAGGGGAGAAATGCGGGCGCCGTAGGTGGCTGGGGCGGAGGGAAATACGCGGTCCCGGGGCTGCTGGCTGGCGCTTCGCGCGGCGGCGCTCCCGGACCAGCTGTTCCCTCCGCGCCCGCCAGAGGGCGGCAGCGCCCAGCCAATGGGCCAGAGGGCGGGGCCGGCTGCGGAGGAGGGAGCCCCTCCCGCCTCTCCCAGTCCCCTTCCCCGCCCCCGCGCGCACACCTGCGAGGGTCACACAAAGGCGCCGGACTCCCGGCACACGGCGGCGCAGACAAAGGCGCGGCCGAGCCCGCTGCCCTCTTCCTCCTCCCCGCGCCCGGTCCGAGGCTGCAGGGCCGCCTGGAGCCTCCAAACAACCCACCTGCCCGCTGCGGGCCCTGCAGGACTCGCTGCGCCCCACGCTGAGGGACCCCCAAACCACGCGCGCGCACACGGACGCCTGGACTCTCATACACACGCTCAAGTATTTCTACACATGGACCCCAGCACTTGACACACACGTGTGCACATCCAGACACACGGGAACACTCCTCTGCGCACAGGCCCTGACACCAAGGCTCCTTACCAACACTCCCGTGTACAGATCCCCCTCCTGTGCTCCGTCACGCGGACACACGAGCACAAGGACACATCTGCCCAAGTGTACCCAGGCATACCTCCTGGCCATGTGTGCCCACATTCACACCCACGCACACTCACGCACGATATAACACACAGGCAGACCTTCGTGAGTGCCTTTCTGCCTGTACCCGGGCCCTGTGCACCCAGACACGCCCAGGCAGGCAGACCCACTCCACGGGAATGACCGCGGTCCTCACATCTGCACACAGAGGGGGCAGTTCCCCCTCTAGCTACACTCCACAAGATTCCATATTGTAAAGGCCATTTCACTGAGGAGATCCAGGCCATACAGCATCAGCTGGGCTCCAACTCAGACCTCCTGCCTCCTGGTCCACCTCTTTCCCACTCTCTCGCTCTCTCTCAGATGCACGGTTTTTATACAGGAGGGTCTCCTTGGAAGCAGTCTGGTGGTAGTGGTACTGGGGCCTTGTCTTGAAGTTGCATTTGATTTAGGATTTATGTTTTGGGGGACTTGGAAATGAGGGTAATAAGGACATTATCACGGGGAGCAAAACCCCACCAAAACACCCCCATGCTCCACCCTAGACATAGCCAACATCATCCATGTCAGGAGCGAGCTTTGGGACAAAACCCAAAGCAGGGAGAGAAGCACCACCCATTTCCGGTGCTGTCCTCCCAGGTCTGCAGCTGAGTGGCAGAGCTGGCGAAAGCCTTACACGCTTCCCCGTGGGGTGAAATCACCCCACCCCTCTTGCCTCCCAGGCTGGCTCCACTATTATCGCCTCTGGCAGACCAGAACTGAGTCCCTGAGCTGGAGTCAGGGCATCTTGAAGAAGAATGGGCCTGAGACTTCCACCTGCCCAAGAGAGGACAGAGGGGCAGAGTTTGGAGCACACTGGGTGGGTAGGGCCTGGCAGCCAGGAATGGGGAGGCCTGGGCAGGAGAGATGGCGGCCTCTCACCTGGAGAAGAAGCCTCAGGCCATGCTGAGCAAGGCAGGTGGGGCCTGGGAGCTGGGGAGCAGCGGGGGCCACTGGGGGTGCAGAGAGCCTGGGAGGGAGGCGGCACAGGGGAGGCCAGGCTGGGCTCAGGGCTGAGCGGTAATTAAAGGAGACGTAGGGGGCTCCCCAGGGCCAGCGGGGCTGGTAACTGACACACGGGCCCCATTGCTCCGCTCATATTTCTCACCGGATCGATACGTTTGACTCCCGACAAGACAATAATCGCTTGTACGCAGCCAGCGAGTCGATCAAATACATTATTAGAGCGAGGTCCCCTGGGGGCCCGGCGGGGAGTTGTGGGGGGGGGAAGCAGCCAGCCCACCGGGGACAGCAGAGTGGGATTCTTCACCCCTCAGGGCCCCCAGCCATGGCCTCTTCCTCTCGGCCGCCCCTGGGGACCCTCTCTGTGGCTTGGTTCCCCAGCCTCTTTCTGCATCCGGCGGTGTCTGGCGACCTCTCCACTCAGCCCCGGGCTGCATCCCCACTCTGCGTGGGGACACGAGCAGTGTTTCCCCAAAATGCTGCCTCATCCGTAGGGCTGTAGCATGTGGGAGCTCAGACAGGCCCCTCAGACCCCCAGCTTGGCAGGAGGTAAGGAGACTGGGTTGCCTGTGAGTCGACAACTGGGCCAGAAGATGAACTTGAGCCTAAAATTCATGGACATCAACCTCCCTTTGCATCTCAGCATTCGGCCTTCAGCAGAGCTCAGGCGAGGGCAGCCTCTGGGGAGCAGGGGGGTCTGGGAAAGCTGGCTTAGGGACCCAAACACATAGGAAAGCAGGATGAGGGGTGGCAGACAGACACACAGACGAAAATATATCCGGTTGGTCCTACAGCAGGGCCATGCAATCCTCCAACAGGCCTCCGATACTATGGAATCAAACCCAGCCTGGCCTGCCCTGGCACTGCTTGTCTACCTCTTCCTGACTTCTGGGCTCGAGCCTTCATTTCCTGTTTACACCCCTGCTTCGTCCTCAGCCCTGCCCTCGGAACTGCTTCTCCAGTGGCCCTAAGTCAAGACCAAGCTATAACCACCCCATGTTCTGCTTAGGAGCACCCAGCATCCAGGGACTTAAAATGTTTCTTCTTCTCCATCGTCACCATCATCATCAAAAGCAGCAGCGTCGCTATCTAGTCTGTGCTAGTTGGGCCAATACGTTATATCTAATCCTCACGACAATCTGAGGAAGTACGGTCTGTTATTATTCCCCTTCTACGGACAAATTAGAGCTCAAAGAGGTGAAGTCACTTGCCCCACCTGAGTGGTGCAGTCAGGATTCAAACCCCGCCCTGTCCTCCCCACAGCTTGCTCTTTCTGCACTCTGCCACGGGTCTCCTTAGAGCTTTGAACGCTCCGCATCCTCCAGTGGACAGCCGGCAGCCACTCCCTGCTCGCCCGGGAACACCGGGATCTCCTCGCAGCCCACAGCCCAACTCCCACAGCCCTCAGAGCCTGTTCTTGGTATTCAGCCATGTGTTGGACCCCCGATCCATCAGTTCCTGGCTGAAGGTGGGCCAACCCTTCCCTATTTCTTTCAATTCAAACATTTCCTACGTGTCCCTTATTGCCAAGCCGTGGGCTGGGGGCTGAGGACCTAGAGGTGAGCTGGATCTGACACACACCTGCCCTCAAGGAGCTCATGGTCCAAGGGGAAGACTGGAGTTGATGAAAGTTTTCTAAGGTTCCATCACTGGCTCAGTAAACATCCGAAAAACGCTGGTCAAGGGTGAAGCCCAAGACACAGAAGGGCCCTTCCTGCCATAGAAAGATTGGGAGGGCTCGAGCTTGGATGAGAAAGATCCAGGCAGGGTGCTATACATGCGACTTGAGGCTGGATTTGATGTTGTAGGGGGAAGGATTCTGAGCAGAAAAAGTCTGTGTAAGGGAGATCCACCGGGGACTGGTGTGAGACCAGGCCGGTGGGAAGAAGCTGGAGGCAGGATAACCAGAGGGGAGGCTGGGACAGTGGTCCAGAAAACAAGAGAGAATGGGGCCATGAGGATGCAGATGAGAGTACAAATTCAGGTGAGAGTCTAGAGAACTTTAGTGAATCTGCAAGTGGGCAGCTGAGCGGGGTGGTTTGGTGGGCGCTCGGGCCACCACTGTCGGACAGCAGGAACGGGAGCAGAGTAAAGGAAGATACTTAGGTCAGTGCCGGGGGGGGAAGATCAGCAAGGTCTGTGGACCAGGAAGCCAGCAGATCTGAATAAACTGACATTGACAGAAACACTCCTCATGCATCTCCTGCCCACCACCAGTTTCCCAGACCCACCAGAAATCCCAGGAATTCACCTCAAGCAAGAAGAAATCATCACGGTACGGCTCAAAGAAGGTAAAAGAAGACCAACCAGGTCCCCACACTGAAACTGGCCATTTGGTGACCTAGGGCCAGCCCTCTGCACTGTCTGGGCCTCAGCTTCCGTATCTAAAAGTGGGAGGTGGACTTGGAGGAGCGCTCAAAGACTTCTTCCAGCGCTAACATTCTGGGGCTTGAAAGAAACAAGAACACAAGATGGACTGCTGGATCCACTAAAGGCCACGGCCACACAGCTACACTGGGGCAGACCCAGAGTCTCTCTGACCCCAAAGCCTGTGCCTAACCTGCCGTGCTGGGCTTGCTGCGCCTCACCTTGGCTTGTACGCGTCTCAGACTGCAGGTTGTCGGAGAACAGGGTCCTCGGCCTCATCACCACAAGCCCGCCAGGGCATCCGAAGAAGCCAAAGAAGAAGGTGGCTGGCCCTGGGCCTTCCCCGATGAGGCTCTGACCCTCAGCGCACGAGCCGCCACCCACCCCCAGACTCCAGCCCAGATCTCCCACTCGCCCAGCACCGCCTCTGCAGGCTCACGGCCACTTCTGTCCTCCCAGCGCAAGGAGCTGTCCAAAGGCTGAAATTCAAGAGCCCTCACCGTGGTCCAGAAGCCCTCCAGTAACTTCCCTGCAGCCTCCAGGAAAGCCCAGCCCCCTCACCATGGCCTCCAGGCCCCTGCAGGACGTCACCTCTCCCTACGAGAGCACAATGCGCCAGCCACACTGGAGAAGGCCAAGTCTGTCCCCATCTTGGGGCCCTTGACCTTGCTGACTCCTCCCCTAGAACACTGTTCCCTATCTCGTCCCTTTCCTCTGATCCTTCAGGACTTAGTTCAAAGGCTGCGTCCTCTGAGAGGCCCTCCCTTAGCCACTCTCCACGCCAACAGCCGGTTTTACTTTCTTCGTAGCTCTCTCTGGAACTCAGCTACCGTCGACTTGCTTTACTGTCTGTCTCCCCCTCTGAACTGTAAGCCCTCTGAAAGCAGTCCTTTTTTGTCTTGTTTCCTGTGGCATTCCCTTCTGAAATAACGCCTGGCACAGACTAGGTGCTTGAATCCTATTTGTGTGGTTTTTTAAACATTTGTATTTATTTATTTATTTTTGGCTGTGCAGCGTGCAGGATCTCAGTTCCCCCACCAGGGATTGAACCCAGGCCCCCTGCAGTGGAAGCGCAAAGCCCTAACCACTGGACAGCCAGGGAATTTCCAAATCCTATTTGTTGAATGAATAGATCCTTCCAGGCTCCCAGAGCCCACAGAATGAAATCCAAGGCTGGCTTTCCAAGCTCAAGTGGATGTGGGCCTCTGCCGACCTCCACAGGCATATTGCCCCCAGAGCTCACCTTCTTCCTCTGTTCAACAACTTGGGTCCCCCTACGTGCCCATCCTCCATGCTTCCTGTGTTTGCCACCTCTACTGTACTCACCGCTACTGCCTCTGCTCAAATCTCCCCTCTCTGGAAGCCTTTTCTGGCTCCACCGGAGGCCCAATTAACAGTCATGGCCTCAGTCTTCCCACAGCTCAGGCAGCATTCTGGGCTTAGCACTAATCATACTGCATTGAAATTCCTTCCCAGTGAGGCTGCCCCCACAGGGCAGGGCTGGAGGGCAAGGTGGTGTTTGATTCATTTTTGTGGAGTGGAGGCCAGCACTGGTCTGCATATAGGCCCAGTTGAATGAGGACATCTGCCCCGCAGACAGCGATATCTGTATAGGTGTATATAAGCACTGATCTGGGAGTCAAACATCTGAGAGTTTGGAAACTGGTTCCTCCATTCACTTGCTGTGTGACCCTAGGCAAGTGACTTCACCTCTCTGAGCCTCATGCTCCTCATCTGTGAAATGGGGGCAGTAACATGGGCTGATAGGAACTTCATTAATCTTTTTAAAAAAATAGTTCCCTGTGCTATACTGTAGGACCTTACTGTCATTAATCTTAAATATAGTACTGACCACCATGCACAAGGAGTTCAAGAAGTTCACAAAGTGTTTATTACATCAAGGTTTGAGGTAGAGAAAATCAGATGCCACCAATAGGACAGTGGCTAAATAAATTGCAGCATAGTCATACTCAGGAATAGGATGTGATCATGAAAGATAATGGAACTGATCTATGGATAAAGGACATGGAAAGTTCTCCGAGACACTGCTGAATGAAAAGGCAAGTTGTAGAATGACTTATACAACTTAATATCATTTATGTAAAACACATACCAAAACCACTATGTATTTTCTATGGGTGGGCAGGTATTGACAAATGCAGAGGAAAAGGTCCAGAGGGTAACTAATTAATGACAGCTACCTTTGGTGAGGGGACCAGGACTGGGAAAGCAGAAGGGACTCCAATGGGATTTTAACATTTTCTGTTATGCTTTTGGTTTTCAGAATGAGATTGTATTCAGTTTTGTTTGTTTGTTTGTTTGTTTTGTCTGCATTGGGTCTTCGTTGCTGCACACAGGCTTTCTCTAGTTGCGGACAGCGGGGGCTACCCTTCGTTGCAGTGCGCGGGCTTCTCATTGCGGTGGCTTCTCTTGTCACGGAGCATGGGCTCTAGGCACGCAGGCTTCAGTAGTTGCAGCACGCAGGCCCTAGAGCGCGTGAGCTTCAGTAGTTGTGGCTGGCAGGCTCTAGAACACAGGCTCAGTAGTTGTGATGCACGGGCTTAGTTGCTCCGCGTCATGTGGGATCTTCCCGGACCAGGGATCGAACCCATGTCCCCTGCATTGGCAGGCGGATTCTTCACCACTGCGCCACCAGGGAAGTTCCCTGTATTCAGTTTTTAATTAAAATTAGAATATATTAAGTGAGTTACAGGTAGCTAACTGCAAAGAAAAGGAATGACTATCCCCCAAAGCGAGGACAGAGGTTACCTCCAGCAGGGAGGGAGGGATGGGGCAGGTTTGAAAAGGGTCACAGGGGTTGGGGAGTTCCTGGGCTCTGGCTGCCTTCTTTATACAGACGTAGGTTGTGATCGCACAGATGTTCACTTGATAAAGACTGATTAAAATGTACATTTATGACTCTTTCCTTTACAACTGTGCTTCCTGCAGGCAGAGGCCAATTCGCACGTGTTGCAGTATCATCTGCTCCCCACCCCCAATTCACGCCCAGAAGCCGATGTTAGGAAAAGGCCTTGTTCGGTAGGGTGCTCCCCGGTTGCAAGAGCTCTGAGGGGCCGAGGCCGCTGTCCAGGGTACTAACGGCCAAAGCCTGGGAAGCCTCAGGGAGACCAGCCAAATAGGACAGCTTCAAATGCCGCGGAGCAACGAAGCCCGTGCGCCATAACTACTGAGCCCGTGAACCACAACTACTGAGCCCACGTGCCACAACTACTGAAGCCCGTGTGCCTAGAGCCCGTGCTCTGCAACAAGAGAAGCCACCGCAATGAGAAGCCCGCGCACCGCGACGAAGAGTAGCCCCCGCTCGCCGCAACTAGAGAAAGCCCACGCGCAGCAACGAAGACCCAACACAGCCAAAAATAAATAAATAAATAATAAATAAATATTTTTTAAAAAAGACAGCTTCAAGACGCCTTATCCTAATCGGCCACTGCCCGCCTCTAATATGTCACCTCCCAACACTCGTCACCACCCCCTCGCTTCCTCCAGGCTGGCTTTCTGCTCGTGCAGCCCAAGCCCAAGCTCTGATGTGACTCAGGACCTTCGCTCTTGCTCTCCCCGCTGGCCTGGTGCCACCTTTCCCCGGCTATGCCCGTGGTGCGTGCCCGCACTTATTCCAGGAGCCCACTGACACGTCCTCTCCACACAGGAGTCTTTTGTGATCATCCCACCTCACATAGCGTTTCCCCTCCCCATCACTCTTCATCCTTTACCAGGTACAAGTTTCTTCCAGCACTCGTCACTAACATTCGCGTTTCCATGTGTTAATGTGCTTGTTTATCATCCGTCTTCCCCCACTGGAATGTTCATGCTGGCAGGACAGGGAGCATGTCTGTCCTGTTCGGTTTTATCCTCCTTTTTAAAAGGGCCGCAGGTGCACAAAATTGCATTCATCATAATCCCTGGTTCCCGGCATACTCCCATCACTGGCCTGGGCAGAGCCCTCTTCCATTATTTATTGGCTTATTTATTTTATTTATTTTTAATAATGTGTTCATGTGAAGCCACCACTCGACACTCAGATTAGAGCTGTGACAGTAGTCACACTGATTCGTGTCTGACGTGTGCACCGCTGTGTCCCCCGTACCCGACACCTAGGAGGATCCGTTTGCTGAAGGAGAAGTTAGGGGGCACCATGCAAAAGGAAGATCACGGGAGCGCCCGCCTGGCCTCACAAGCAGGGGGAGAAGAAATCAAAGGCCAGGCCCTCCGCTAAGCTCCCCTGTCCTCCCCGGTGCTCCCACCCCCTGCTCAGCCTGGCCAAAGCCTCTTCAAGACGATTCGATCCTACACCTGCACAGATGGCCCGCTGTGACAGACCCTGTGCCAAGACATGGGGACACCAGGCAAATCAGCCTTGGCCACGCCCTTGAGGATTCTCAAACCTCTATGCACTCCTCCTCCCCCGCTCCCCGGCTCCTTGATGGTCCCACGATTATCGTAAGTTATCAGAGCAGCTAGCAGGCACCTGCTCTGTGTAGCCATGTGTTCCGTGCATCATGTCTTGGCATCTTCCCAACGATCCAATTAAGCAGGTGCTGTTATTATCCCCCCGCTTTTCAGAGGAGTGCCCTGAGGTGGGTCAGAGCCAGCAGGCCGATTCCAGAGCCCAGCTCTCCTTACCACCAGGCACACTGCCTGTGTTACACCGATCATATGCATCCCCTCGAAAATTCGAGCGGTCCTGGGCCGCCTGCCTCTCTGCAAAAGCAACTGAGGATGATGGAAAAGGTGTCAACTTTGAAGTCACATAACAGGTGGTTAGGTCCCAGCCGCAGGGCTCAGTGAGGCATGGGGGGGTGGTGGTGGCAGGGGTGTCATGTGGCCCAGGTATTATATTCGTGAAGGGCCTCATTAAATGAGATGTGCATTTTTGATTTTACAGTTGGGTGCCACTGCCAGACCATATCACCTGTAGGACGCTATGAATTTTGTTTTAATAAATCCTGCAATGACCTTGTAAATATCAGTCAATGTGGCATTTTGTTGTCGTCGTTGCTTAGAGCACAGCCTGTAACTCCATTTTAGCCTTCTTTCATTCTTAGCATACTGGGCTCACAAATGAGAATTGGCCTGGCCTCTCTCAGCCTCTGTGGAGCCTGCTGAGTCCTTGCTATGTGACTTCAAGCAAGCCACTCAACCTCTCTGTGCCTCTTCCGGAATTGTGCGGTCTCTGGGCAACATCCGCAAAGGGCCCTGTTCCACAAACATTTATTCAGAGGAGTTTAACTTGACGGAATCAGGTTGACTCAGACCATATGAGACATAGTCCCTGCCATCATGGAAGCAAACTCTGAGCTCTGGACACTTGAAAGAAAGTGAGGGCTCTTGGGAGAAGGGTAGGTTTTTGGTGTGATAACCATTTACTGAGATGGCGACAAGCTCCTGGAAGAGCTCAGGAACAGGGAATCTAGAGTTCTGCTTTAGACAGTTAAAGGAGAAACCCTGAACTACGGTTAGAAACATTTTGCATGCATCTTTTCACTGAATGTCCTCCACACTCGACAAGAGAACGATTGTCACCATGCCCATTTTACAGATGAAAGAACTGATGCTCTGCAAGGTTGAATCATTTGCCTGGGACCCCACAGACGGAACCAGGATTAGCATCCAGGCAAGTGGACTCCACTTCAACCCCAGACCCCTGTGGGCCTCTTCCCTTTGGCTCAGCAGGAAACACTGGACTTGGACCTGGGCTTGCCGCCTGAGGCATTCACGTGCCTCCCATCCCTGATCCATGATGGCCTCCTGCCAATATGAGCCGTTCCCTGAAAGCTTTCACATTGCTGGCCCACCTTGAGTCACAGCAAGTCTGGGCTGCACACTGAACGGTGTTCCCCGGGGCCCTGGTCCCTTCTCCAAGCTCACATACCTTCAGACCCGCTCACTCCCTGCTTACCTCCTTCGTGGAGCTTCTCCAGGAAAGGCCTCTCCCTTACCTTCACGCATGACCTCTTTCTGACAATGGACTTCTCCTCAGCGCCAAAAGCACCAGGCATTTTGAGGTTTGTGTGGAGAACACCAAATAGATAGAACCCAGGGCTCTGCCTCCCAGAGATTTCCCCAGAGGCAAAGCAGCACCTGTCCGGTGAGGGGAAATCCCAGGTGTGTGCAGGGTCAGACCCTCGCTCTGCCTGACCAGCTGCGTGACCTTGGATTGGCAACCCCACTTCTCTGAGCCTTGATATCGGCACAATTCCAAAGGTTCTCCCCGATTCCTCCACTCCCCAGGCCACCACCATCTCTGGCCCCAGGGACATCAGCGGCCTTCTCCCTGCAGGTCTCTGTGCTTCCACGCCTGACCCTGATAGCCTCGTCTGCTCCCCACACCCAGAGAGGGTCTTTCTGAAACTTAATCAGGCTGTGTCGCTCCCTTGCTTCAGACTTTTCAGGGGCCTCCCTGCTTTGGGGAATAAAACCCAAACCCCTTAGTCCGGGAACTCCCTGGCGGTCCAGTGGTTAGGACTCCACACTTTCACTGCCGAGGGCTCGGGTTCAATCCCTGGTCAAGGAACTAGGATCCCGCAAGCCACGCGGTGGCCAAAAAAACAAAAAACAAAAACAAACCCCTTAATCCAGCCTACAGAGTCCTGTGTGATCTGGCCTCTGCTGACAGCTCTCCTCTCTTCCCCCCACCACTCTCCCCTTCACCTACCCTGCTCTAAGCCTCGCCACCTCCAAGTTCTTTCCTACCCCAGGCCCTTTGCATGTGCCGGTCCCTCTGCCTCGAATGCTCCCTGCCTGGTTAAATCCTACTCATCTTTCGAGGCTCAGCTTAAATGTCTTTCCCTCTCTGTGTTGGCTCCCTATTCTTGTCTCTCCTTTAGGGGACTTGATCGCAATTTCTGATTTTGCATTTAATCGATATTTACACTTAAAGATCTGCATCCCCTCTTAGCTTGTCGGCTCCGTGGACATCAGCTGTGCCAGTTTTGTTCACTTCTTTATCTGCAGTGCCCAGTACAGGGCCCAGCACACAGCAAGTGCTCAGACAAATGGATGGGGACAAGGACCCGAGGCAGAGGACTTGAGTCTTCTGAGCCTCAGTTTCCATTTCTGTCAAATCAAGATAATAATGCCTCAGGACTTCCCTGGTGGCGCAGTAGATAAGACTCTGTGCTCCCAGTGCAGGGGGCCTGGGTTTGATCCCTGGTCAGGGACCTAGATCCCACATGCATGCTGCAACTAAGAGTTCGCATGCCACAACTAAGGAGCCCATGTGCCACAACTAAGGAGCCCGCCTGCTGCAACTAACACCCAGTGCAACCAAATAAGTAAATAAATAAATATTAAAGAAAAAAAAGATAATAATGCCTTCCTTACAGGTAGCGGTGAGGATCCCAAGAGACGATGAATATTGACGGTGCTTTGGGGAAAATGCTCTTCAAATATAAAAGCTCGCAAGAGCTGGAACCTCGAGGATGGGCCAGAATCAGAGAAGAACAAGAGAGGAGGGCATGGCCATTTGTCAAGTAACTTTATCTGCCAGACATTTTACATCTCCTTGTTCACTGTCTCCTATGAGATGGTGGCACTGACCCAGAGGAGGAAATCAAAGTTCAGAGAGGAGAAACCACCTTCCCACAGTGTCACAGCAAGTCCGTGGCAGAGCTGGGATTTGAACCCCTCACAGCGAGGCAGTCACGTTTCCCATGCGCCTCCAACAAAACTTGACCCCTTGCAGTGGTTTTTTTTTTTTTTTTCATGCCGAGTGGCATGCGGGATCTTAGTTCCCCAACTAGGGATCGAACCCGTGCCCCCGTAGTGGAAGCGCGGAGTCCTAACCACTGGACCACCAGGGAAGTTCTCTCAGTGGGTTCTTGACAAATATTTGTGGGTTGGACCAATGAAGAGGGCCTGAATGGCAGTCCTGGCTCTGCCAGTCACTGGCTGGTGATCTTGGGTGAGCCACTCCCCTTCCCCGAGCCTCAGTGTCCCCATCTGCAAAATGGGAATAATGATCATGCCTACCACCTAGGGTGGCCAGGGGATTTGGCAAGAGCCCAAAGGTCGAGTGCTTAGCATGCAGTGAGCGGTCCATGAGCAGCTGTTACCTTGTTAATCTTCCATGTGAGGGAACAGCATGAGCAAAGGTTTGGGGCAGATCAGGGAGAAGATGAGAAGCCGATGGAGAGAGAGTCATCAGAAAGGACCTCTCAAAGGAGGGGCATCTGGAACCAGACAGAAAGGGACTCCCAAGTCTGCGCCTGGCTGTTGAGGAGGGGAGAGGGAAGCTGTGGAGGGGTCTCCTGATCTCCTTCCCCTCTCGACTCTACCAGACCCCTTACTTCCTTCCAGGTTTCCTAGGCCTTGGTCGGAATCCCTTACACCTCAGTCACCTGCTAACCTCGTCTCCATCCCAGGGCCGAGGCCGGCTCCAGCTCAGTGGGGCCCGGCCTTCCCTACACAGCCCACAGGGACCCTTCTCTCTTCTGTTAGTCGGAAAATTATAATCTGAAGATAATACCAAATAATTCATAAAGGTGAAAAGTGAGAACTGTTTTAGGTGTAAGCAAGCACGTGACATGTGAGTAGGTACATGTGTACATACATCACCTTTTAAACCAAACTGCCTCTTCCTATGTGCCAGAGGGATCCAAGACCGAGCTCTTTACCCCCCTTGGCAAAGGGGTCGCTGCGAGGCCCGAGGGGTGGGGGGATGCGGGTGCAGCACGAATGCAGGGATTCGTTGACGGGTGGGTCACTGAGTCCTCGGTGAAGGGTGGCGGCTTGGCAAGGAGACCTGGGGTCATCTCAGAATCCTCCTCCTCCGCAGTGTCCCCCAACTTCCCATGGATTCAACCCACCGGTGTCTGAATCCCTCTGCCCTTTCCCCCGCTGCCCGCTCTGCCCCATCTCTGCATCCCTATCCCCAGCTCTGCCCCATCTCCCGGCCTTCTCCCTCCCTCTCTCTCTCTCTCTCTCTCTGTCTCCTCTCCAGCCTGTATATTGCCCAGGTCCTTCCTCACTTCTTCACTGGTTCCACACGTATCTCCTGAACCCCATCCATGTGGCAGACACTGAGTTGGGGACAAGTGAAGCAGCCCCTGCCTTCCAGAGCTGACAGTGGAGGTGGCCCTGGGGTCTTGAGTCCATGCCCTGCACTGCTCCCTAAAGCACCACGCTGGTGGGGCCACTCCCCTACCCAGAGAGGGAAAAGCTTGGCATCCTAGGCTCTCTCCAGCTTCACCTTCCCCAGCCGCCAGGAGAAGGGGGAGAGGGCGGGCTTGCAGCCTTGAGATGCCTTCGTAGGGGCACCCGGGTGGAGGGGTGACCACGCTCCCCGGCGGAAGGATCCTGTCTCCCACTCCCTCCCCAGAGAACTCTGGGCCTTCAAGGCACAGGTTTTCCACAGGAGGGGCCAAAAATGCCCTCTGAGCAGCGCACTTTTCAGGGGCAAACCGAGGTTCAGAGCAGGCACGTGACTGGAGCAGAGCCACACAGCAAGTCTGCGGCAGACAGACAGGACCCAGCCCCAGTTCTCCAGCTGCATCTCTGCAGGTGTAGACCCGGCCGCGCTCCTCCTGACACTGGCGCCCCCAAGAGGAAGAGAGAAGAGTCGCTGAGCTCTGTTTTCTGTGTCTTCTGCTGCCTCTCCCAGGACCTGGGCCTCTGTTTATTTCCCCAGCTGTGGGAGGGGAGGTAACCCAAGAGAGACTGAAATGAGAGGGGCACGTGGGGGAACAGTCAGGACAAGAAAGTTCGAGGGAAAAGCATGCAGCCGAGCAGAGAAAGAGGGGTGCAGGGGAGGAATGACCAGGACTGTGCAGGTAGAACAGAGACGGATGTGGAGATGCTTAAATCCCTGGAGGGAGAGGCAGCAATACAGGAGAGTCACACAGGGAGAGACAGAGACAGAAAGATGCAAAGAAAGAGAAACAGAGCCGGGTAAAGTGGAAAGAGAGACAAAGAGAAAAAGAGAGAACAGAAAGTGGGAGGAGGAAGGGCAGGCGGGGTGGGGCCGCCAGGACCTTCTGTAAATTGCTTCCCCGACACCCTCTCATCTGGCCCTCACACCCGCACTCCTGCGGGGTGTGTGGCGAGGTCCCCAGACCTGAAGGGGCTGAGGCGGGTATTTGGGAGGGGTGTCCAGCCCCAGCCTATCTCTTTCCCCGGCCCCCAGCTGCCTCACCGAGGCAGGGGCCCAAGTTCCCTGTGCAAGGGGTGGGGCAGACCCTGGAGGACCACGACGGGGCGCCCCGGGGCCTCCCCCACCTGTTCTCGCCCGCTGCCTTCTGCCCCCCTGACTTCTGCCCACGCCTCCCTCAACCTGTGGCCGTCCTCTCCCTGCCTGCCCTCCTGTCCATCCCTGCGCCCCCCAGACCACTCATCCAGAGACCACCTCTCTGCTCCCCTGCGGGTTTGGGGTTAGGGAAGGGTGCCCAGCGGCCTAGCTAGGGAGGGGGCTTGGTGGATTATCGAGGATGTACAGGACTGCGGCTGACGTGGGCCAGGAGGAAGAGGAGGGGGTCGTGGTGATGGACGATGCTGATTCTGTGGTGGGGGGGGCCGGCAGGAGAGGGGGTGGAGGAGGGCTGGGGGAGGGGTGGTGAAGATGCGGGTTGAGGGGGGGAGCAGGACCAGGCTCACATTTGGCATTCAGGGCAGCTGACAATAAAAATGCTTTATTGCCAAGAAACTGGATCGATCGGGGCTGGAGGGGGCCGGCAGGGGGGACGCGGAGGGCTCAGCGCAGAGGCCGGCGGCCGGGCCTCTGCAGCGACCAGGGCCCGAGCCGCCCTCCCCCCTGCGCCCCCCTCCTTGCCTCCTGCCCTTTCTCTCTCCTGCAGCCACCGCTTAGTTCTTATTATATTTTTTCTTATATATATTTTTCCCCCAGCTTCTCCTGCTCCTGTTTTTTTTTTTTTTTTTTCTTTTAATTTTTTAAAAAACTCCCTGCACTCCCAACGCCGCAGGCCGGGTGTGGGTAGGGTGGAGGCCTCTGCCAAGGCCGGGCCCCTACCCATAGGGCGTCCAGAGCTGCTGGCTCCGGGCTGAGCCCCACTTTGCTTCCACATCCGCCCCCCCGCCCCCGTCCAATCAGGCTCCCCCCAAGATATGGGTGCCTATCTTCCCCTGCCCCTCATCCTAAGGGCCTTCGCCCACCCATGAAATGACACCCCCCTCTGGTGGGCTCAGGGCCCTGGCTAGGCCTTCCTCCCCTCCCCCCTACCTGGCCCCCCGCGCACTCCCAGAGCCATTTGGCTGATGGTCAGAACTGTCCATCAAGGGGGCTCTGAGCCCCTGGGGACCTAGATGGGAGGAGGGAAGGGGAGAGGTCGAGGGTCAGGCCACGTCCCCTCAGCTCAGCTCTTTCCCCTCCCCCTTCCTAACAAAGGGAGCAGCGGCCTGACACTGAGGGGTGGGGGGCGGCCTGGTACTGGGGGAAGCAGGGAGGAAAGAGGTTGTGGGGCTGGCCGTGGGCAGGAGGCGGGGCTGGGGCCTGCCTGCCCCTCCTCTGCCCTCCCCCTCGGGTCAAGGCTAAGGTGATTCCTCAACCTCTCTCGGAGGCTGGGCTGGGAGGGGAGGAGGATCTGGACAGACAAAGAGCCCGAGCCCTGGGGAGTTGGATGCTGGGGGGGGGGGTACGCACCTGGGACCCAGGCAGTCCTGGCCGAGGGAGGGGCAGCAGACACCCCTCTGGCCTTGGTCTCACCCTCCGGATGGCCCTGCCTCCCCTCCGTACCAATCCCCGTGGATCCCAGAGCCATACGGAACCTCGGAGCTTGGGGAGGGTTGGAGCTTGGGGGTGGGGGGAAACTGAGGCCCAGAGAGGAGACAGAGGCAGGGCTGGATCCAGGATGGAGGCCCAGCCCCAGGGTTCTCAGCACTGTCCCGGAGCCTCGCCTTCGTCTCCCCTTCCTGCCTAGGGAGACACCCCTCCCTTCCTGCCCAGTCAGGGGAGCCCTAGATGGCGGGGGTGGGGTGGGGGGTAGGCAGGCGGTAGAATGTTCTTCAGAGAGGGCAGAGGAGGCTGAGGAGAGGAAGAGGCTGCCTTCTCCTTTCTCAGGCCGCTGGGGTGGGCGGATCAGGAGAAAGAAATTCTAAATGTGGTCTGTCTCTAGCACTGGCCTGGTGCAGTTTCGAGGTGGAACGTCAAGTCAAAAAGGGCAGAAAAACCCAAAGTGGACAAAGCCCTCCAGCGCTAGCGATGGCTTTGGAAGAGGGCGTTCAGAGAGGTTCTCTGGCTTGCCCAAGGTCACACAGCAAAGAAGGGAGATGTGCACTCCCGTCCGTCCTTGACCTAACCGGACACCGCCTCTGGGCCTCCCACCTGCCCAGCCCGACTGAGGGCCAAGGGGAGCTGAGGCAGTGAACAGCTGGGAGCCCCCCCACTCCCCGTGCCCACGGGAGAGATGAAGAGCCTCTAGAGAGAGAAAGAAACGTGCACATCTTCTGTACTTAAATTCTTCTGCCAAGGTGGCTCTCAGGGAGAGGGCCACAGCCAAGAGGAAGAGTAGGAGGATACAACGGGCCTCTTCTGGGGGGGGGGGCCGGCTGGAACAGGCCCCCGTAGTCTGCCAAGGGGGCCCCAGATGGGCCAAGGACTATAGGGGGTCCCACTGCCCTCCCCCAAACCTCCCCTCCCTTCTCCCCCTCTCTTTCTGGGCTGGCTATCGACCGGGTCTGTGACATGGTAGATCAATACGGCAGGGATATAAAGCCGGCTGGCTGCCTGCCTGCCTCTGTCTCTCTCTCTCTCTCCCCCGCTTGCCTTGCTTCCCTTTCCCGGAGCCGCACCCAGGCCCCACCCCCCCACCCCCGTGTACCCCTTACCCACGCCTCTGAGGGGCCAGGGCCCCCCAGCACCACCCCCCTACAGCAGGAGAGCTTAGGGAGGCTGAGAGGTTGAACAGCCAGGAGAGGGGGTGAGTATGAGAGTGGGGAGGGAAGCAGATGGGGACCGGGGTCACGCTGGCAGGTAAAAGGGCTGGGAGAAACTGAGGGACAGACGCCCTGTGAGGAAGCAGGCATCCCCTCAGTTGGAAGCAGCTCAGGGAGATGGGGCCTTTTGAAGGTATGAGAGGGATGGACCTCTGGGAGGTGGGCAGGGGGTACCTGGGGGCTGGGGAGACATTGTCCTGAGCCCATGGGGGCGGGGGAAGGCCTGGGGGGTGCTGGATTAAGCTTGGGTGAGTGGATGCCAAGAAGAGTGGGGCAGCCCCCAGGCAGCCTGTTGCCCACCCACAGAGTCCTGGCTTCCCCCTCCTTCGGTCTCTGTGGGCAGCTCCACGTTGGCCTCGCCCCAGGGCCTGGACTGCACTGTGTGTGGGGGGGGGGGGCGGGGAGGGCTTGTGAGGCATCGGACAGGAGATTCCAGGGGAGGGCTGTGGTGTCTGAGTTGCCATATGTGTAGGGTGTGTGTGTGTCCCCGGTGTGCCTGGGTGGCCATGTCTTTGAGTCCTTCAGCTCTGCGTGGGACTCCGGGACTGTATGTCCCCGAGTGTCTCAGCTACTGAGTCACCTCTGTGTGACCAGGAGTCTGTGGGTGTGTCCCAGGGGACTCGGGGGCTCTGTGTGCGTGTGTCCTTCCATGAGTGTCTCCTGTAGCTGGGTGTCCCCAAATGTCTAAATGTGTGTATGCGGATCTGCCTGTCCCTCGAGGAGGTGTGGGTGTGTCCCCGGGGGCATCTCAGTGACCCCCAGTGCCCAGGCAGTGTGGCGGCTGCGTGTTCCTGTGTTCCAGGAAATCTGTTGTGTGTGTGCGCGAGCCCCCATCCACGTGTACTGAGCATGGATGGTTCTGTGAGTGTCTGGGAACCATGACACAAGTCCCCATGTGTCCATGTGTATGGATGCTGTGCCTGTGTCGGTGGGTGGCTGTAGGTGTGTTTGTCTCTGGTGTATTGGAGGCTCTTTCTTTTCGAGAGTGTCAGTGATCCCGTGTGCGCTCCACGCATCCGTGTGACTTCAGGCGTCCCTGTGTGCCGATGCCCGAGTGTGTTTCCATGAGTGGGTTGGAGGCTCTGGCTGTGTCCCCGTGTGTGTCATGGTGACTTGGTGCATATGATGGTGTTTCGGGGTTTGGGAGTGTATCTGAATGGGGGAGGGTTCAAGGCCGAGACTGCCACTGCGATGCTGGCTAGCCCGTTTGTCACTACATCGTCTCCAAATCCGAACGTGAGGGCCTGTCTGCCTTCCTTCCTTCCCGGCCAGAGGCCCCAGACCCCTGCCAGGCTGGGCCCAGGGCCCCGTTCCCCAACCACCTTGGGCGGCCGGACCTCTGCTCCTCAGCACCCCCTGCTCTGGAGGAGGCCACCTCAACTCCACCAAGCGACCTCCGTCCCTCCCAACCCCCCCAGCACCACCGGCTCCCCCCACCCTCCCCCCACCACAAGTCCAGTCCAACCCAGACAAAAGCAATTACTCCTGAGGTAGGATGTGAGTGTGGGTGTTAGAAACAGAAAAAAAAAAGGGGGGGAAGGGAGGGGGGAGCGAGAGACACACACACACACACAGGCAGGGATGGACAGCCAGAGACCCGCAGAGACAAGGGACAAGAGAGACACACAGAGAGTGTGAGAGAACAGACAGGGAGAGACAGAAGATGAAAGAGACCAGAAGAGACATAGACACAGACACAGGAGGCAAAGGCAGAGAAAAAGAGCAGAGGAAGGGCAAACGGGAGGACCCGATGGAGAGACACACAGAAACAGAGACCGGAGAGAGAGAAACAGAGAGCACCAGAACGCAGCAGAACCGAAAACCCAGGGCTGGAGCTGCACAGAGAAGAGGTGCAGATAAAGAGAGGACGGGGCCAGAGACAGGGAGAGCTAGAAAACAGAGGGGGGGGGGAGAGAGAGAGAGAGAGAGAATGGGAGCGATACACAGAGGAACAGAAAGACAGTGAGAGAACGAGATGAGGTTGAGAGACAGAGAGATAAAAGACAGAGAGGGACAGGCAGAGGAGACAGAGAAAGTGAGAGACAGCTGGTGAGAGGGGCCCAGAGAGACGGGCAGCTAGAGGTGGAGGGAAGTTCATAATGCAGGAGAGACAGACAGCAAAGCTGGAGCGGGGCTGAAGGGAGACCAAGTCCAGAGTGACCTCGAGCGCTCTCTCTCTCTCTCTCTCTCTCTCTCTCACACACACACACACACACACACACGCACATGCACACGCACACACACACGGCTTCCCCCCTCCCCCAGGCCAGAAGTCAGGGGTGCCCAAGCGCTCCCCACGGCCCTCTGGGCTCCCGTGAGCCAGAGCAAAACAGAACCGAACACCCAGGGATGGAACTGCGCAGGAGGGGACAGAGCAGAGTGGGCTCAGGATCGCAAGGGCGGGCGGGACCAGTACATCCCTCCTGCCCACTCCCTGTCACCGTCTCCCCCCCGCCACACGCAGGGACACACACACCAAGGGCCTCGGCCGTTCCTTACACTCTGCCAGGCACGGCAGGCTGGTCGGGGGGTGGGGCCCCCAGAGAGCAGGCATGGAGCGAGTCCCTCCTGGCCCACAGCCTTGCACACCTTCCCCGGCTGCCCTCAGCCCCATCTTTCTTATTGCCCCACCCCCCCAAGCCTGGTGGCCTCAGCAGTACACTGGCCCTCACGCTCTCACACTCACACGCTCTCTGCTTTCTTTCTGTCTCTGACTCTGCTTCCCGGCTGACTTTTTTGCTGTCTCCCTTGCTCCTTCCCTCCAGGCATTTCGATGTCGTGGGATGCACTCTGGGTCTCCCCGAGTCTCTCTCTCCCACTCTACTCCTCTCTGGCGTATTCCTGGACGCCCCCTCCCTTTCTCAGATGACCCCTCTGGCCCTCCTGTCCCCTCGCGTCCCAAAAGGAGGAGGGCCGATGGCCGTGCAGGGGCCTCAGAAGCTGTCCTGGAGTTGGGGGGTGGGGCACCTCCTTTCTTGCTTTTCCTTCAAGTGCCTTTTTTCCTTCTCTCTTCCTCGCCCCCTCTCCCCACCCGCGGCAGGTCCACATCTCCCCATGGCTCTCTCTGGAGACAGAAAGCTAGACGTGGACCCATATACACCCTGCACGCAAGACTGCAAACAGATCCAGGCTCAGAGGAAAAGGAGGCAATCAGGGTGGGAGGAAGAGGCCAGACATGGATGAAGACCAAGACAAGGAAAAAAGAAGAGGGCGATGGAGGTGGAGCCCCAGGGCGAGAAAGAGGAGAAGAGGGAAACCAGAGACCTGCAGAGACCGGCGGGCAACGTGAGCTGGACAATGCCAGGGGTGGGGGTCGGGCGCTCACTGCTGAATATCTAGGGTCAGACTCTGTGACCTGTCCGCTGCCACCAAGCCCTCACCAGTGCCCTCTGTGTGGAATCAGGGTCAAGTGCCTGCCCTCAGCCCCCTGGGGCTGCATGCTTGCCGGGACTCGGCCTTCGTTTGCTCTAGGACTGTCTGTGATGCCAGGGACTCATCGGTCCCAGAAGGTGTAAGAGATGCCAGCCACTTTCACCCCCTCCGCATCTGTGACGCCCCACCCCGTGGCTGACAGCCACTCCCAGTCCTGGGTGGGTGGCAGCTGTCTCCACCCACCCAGGGACAGCAAAGGCAACCAAAGGGATCTCTAGTGGCTTCCCCGCACCCCACAGACGACAAACAGCCCCTCCCATCCCAACTCCACACCCAGCGAGGAGCGCCACCGCCTGCCTGCGGCCCGGCCAACCTGCTACAGCAGCACAGCCCGGCCCTCAGCCTCACCCAGCCGTGGCCCGTGGACCAACCCCTGGGGCCTGCCCAGAAGCAGCATCCAAGGAGCCGCGCCGCACCGAAGCTCCAGCCTGCCCCCCACCCCAAGGCCACATCTGTAACAGCACACACCCTATTGCTGGAGCCAAAGCCCTCACCCCGGGCACAACAGAGAGGTGGCTAAATGGGCCTGGGGGATCAGAGCAAATCCCAGGACCCTAGAGGGACCTACTGGCTTCTTGGTTCTTGTCTGCAGAACACCTGCGCTGCCACGCAGGCCTGCACTTCCCGGGGCATCCCAGGGCCACACCTGCACCCTCCAGAGAGGACGTGCCCACCTTGCAGCTCAACGTCTTCTTCCTTATACAGTCCTGGGTGCTGTACAAGTCACCTCACCAGACCCGGCAATGGAAGCTGGGTCTCACCCACCACTAAGCTCCTGCTTCCGAGGTATTCCAGGCCCCCTCGGGGCGTGCGGGCACTCTAGGCAGGCCCCGGCACTCGTGCCGGAGTCACCTCTGGGACCCCAGGGCCTGGTCCACACCGAAGGCCACTGTGTCTTTTTGTGGAAGGGTGAAAGGACAGAAGGGAGGGAGACAAGGGGGGGACACAGCCCTGCTCCTGCCTCAGATAGCCATGGGGACTCAGACCAGGCCAGCATCCATGGCCCCCAGGACTGACCCCCCCCAACCCGAGCCATAACTTCCTCCTTGGCTTCTCCTAACCCTCAGGAGATGCCGTCCCACTCCTCCTCCCAAAGACTCCCTGAGGCCCCCCAGGCAGGTGAATTACATCCTTCTCTTGGGATCTAGCGGCACAAGGCTCGGCACAAAAGAACCCCCAGGAAACGGTGGCTGAAGGAATAAATGGATAGATGTGGGTTTATGTGCCTATGTGTTCACTTATTTATTTATTCAACAAATACTTTTTTTTTTTTTTTTTGGCCATGCCATGTGGCATGCGGGATCTTAGCTCCCCAACTGGGATCGAACCCGTGACCCCTGCAGTGGAAGCTCGGAGTCCTAACCACTGGACCGCCAGGGGAGTCCCCATTCAACAAATACTTAATTGAGCATTTACACTGTGCCAGGGACTGGGTGTTGATGTGTTGGACAAATAGAGACGTCTCTCCCTGCCTCAGCCATGAAGCTTAGGGCAGGGAAACACTACCCGGAGAATATACGATCAGATACCGTGACAATGGGCGAGAGGGAAGAACAGGGTAGGGGGGCCAGTCCAGGCCAGGGGGGTGGTCGGGGAGCCCTAGATGGAGATCTGAGAGAGGTGGAAGGGTGAGCCCAACCAAGAGTGGAGAGAAGGCCCTGGCAGGGGTGGGAAGAAAGCCAGAGGAAGGGCCAGAGGGAGTGAAGGAGGGGGAGCTGCGTGGGCACCAGAGGCAGACCAGCACCTCCAGGGCTGGAGGGGGTCTCGCTCACCCTGGGCTCCACGCTCCAGCTCCCTCCAGGGCATTGAGGAGGCCTCTGGACATGTTTGGGGAACCGCTCACCTTCCAAGTATGGGTATAAAGCAAAGACAATGGGGGGTGGGGGCAATGTTCGTTGTAATTGTTTTGCAACAAAATTAAATACCTAAAAGGGCATGACTCCCTTCAAACACGTGTTCCTGGGAGGCTGAACTTTTCCTGGAACCACTCAGATGTTTTGGCAACAGCTTTCAAGGCCAGTTTAGTTTACGGACTCCATCAACAAAACATCTCTATTGTATAATTGTCTCTAGTTTCTATCAAAACACCAACAAGTAGCCCCAGTATGATCCGTGATTAATATTAGCACTGCTAAATTTATCAGAGTTGGCTCCAAATAAGACTTCAGGTGTTCCCTTCTCCACCCCAGCCCACAAATCAAAATCATTCCCAAAGCACAAAGATTGGCCACACGGAGGAGATTCCAAACCTGGAGTGGATTTTGGTGAAATGGAAGAATGAGAGCTTGAAGTTCAGACAGACCTGAGTCCAAATTCTGACTCTATCATTAAGTTTACCATGGTAACCTTAGGTAACCTTAGGCCAGCTGCGCCTTCCTTCTCTGTGGCTCAGTTTCCTTCTCTTGCAACAGCGACTCACAGCTACTTCACAGGGTGGGAGGGAGTGCCCAGAACAGGCCCTGGCATAGAGGAGGCCCCTAATAAACATCAGTTTCCTTATTAGGATATAACAGCTCTCTGGCACGTGTTACCCAATCTGTCGTGCGTTATGTCCGTGAAACCTTGGATACTTAACAAACATCTATCTGAACACAAAGAACTAAAATCACAGCCCTGACTGCAACCTCCATCAACTCTGACACAATTCTTTTTAAACACCTCTGTTACTTTAGCCCAACTTTCAGGCATTTCTCAAAGGCCAGCCTCTAGCCCCCAAATGAATTCTGCAGCCTGGAAGCTCCTTGACCTTCTTTTCAACGTCAAGAGCATCGGCGGACATGATGGTTCCTGGGAAAGCTACACTTCTGGTTCCCTGGAGAAAGCACACATCGTGTAGTTCAGACTCCTACGTTCCTTACCGGCTAGAATAGGGCCCATGGATGAGCTTCGGGGGTGGGGGGTGGTCTGTGAACATCCTGAGGTTGGAGCACAATTGGGTAGACATAGGGATGCGTTTTCTTGGGAGAAAGTCTACACTAAATATTGTAAAACTGGAAATCCATGGGCCAAAGTTTGCCTGAAACATGTGGTTTGGACCACAAGGGGATTTTTGAAATTTGGGGTTAGTTGCCAATATTGAAAAATGGAGCGATTTCACATGAAAGTCTGGACTTCTGGCTTCTCTTGAAAAATCGGAAAATCTGGCAAGTGGCAGGTACGTCTCTGCTTGGGGACGGTCAGTGGAGCTGAAGAGCAGCTCCCCCAGCCCTGCCAATGCATTTTTCAGTCCACCACGGTCCCTACCACACCCGATCGCAAACCCTAGGCTACAGCTTTCATCTGCTTCTTAAAGTAAGGCTGCGACCCCCCCCCACCCCCAGAGCAACGAGGCTATGAGGGCACGCAGAGGCCTCCCTGGGGTCCTGAGGCCTGTGGGTTAAACTGTTCTGGTTGGGGCAGCACGAGGCAGGGTCCCACCCCAGAGGCCCTGTCCGTAACCCTCCCCAGATGCTCACAGCCAGGGCCTCACCAAGCTGAGTGGAGCAAACCCCAGAGCAGATGCCCAGGGCCTCTGCTTCCTGCAGAGCTGAGCGGCTAGAGGACTCCTGCTTCTGTCTGGGAGTCTCAGCGGGCTCCAAGGAGGGGCCTCACAAATCCTCACTTGTTCAGGGCAGCTTCCAGCTGCATTTCAGGCTCCTGATTCCTGAGGCTACATGCTTTCATGGAGTAACTTCTTTCATCCTCACATCCTGTGTGTGTGTGTGTGTGTGTGTGTGTGTGTGTGTGTGTGTGTGTGCAGGGGTGCTGTTATTACCCTCCTTTGACAGATGGGGAAACTGAGGATCTCACAGCTGGCAGCGGGCAGAGCTGGGGCTGTCTGGCTCCCGAGCTGGAACCTGAAGAGCCTCACTAGGCTTCCATCCTCAGGACAGCGAGTAAAGTGGGTTCTGTTATTATGCCCTTTTATAGACGAGGAAATGGAGGCTCTGACCGTCCCAAGTCACTCGCAGTTAGGAAGGGACAGAAAAGAGATTCTGACGCGGGAGGGCCTGACCCCAAGCTGTGATCTGAGCCACCAAGTTACCCCCATCTCTCTCCTACTGAGCCTACCTACCACTCATTGGCAGAAAGCCCCACGGTCACCAACGTCCAGAACCACGGGTTTGGCCAGAAAGCCGCAGGACACACAGAGGATGAAAACACAGATCAGTCAGAGTAACCTCGCAGAGGACAGAGGCAGAACGGGCAAGGGCAGCATCCCCGGGGTGGGGCTGGGGATGAGGATGGGAAAGCAGGGGCTTCCGAGAGGAGACAGGAGACGGAGCACAGCAATAAGCAAAGCTCTGGGACCGTGGCCCTTACCTCTTGGGCAGAAGCAGCGAAGCTAATACATTCAAGCCACCAACCCGGTCCAGTAGAGAACCTGGAGAGAGAGGAGAAGGGAGTGAGCATCCTGGGGAAATCGTGAAACGTCTCCACCTCGGGCAGAATGAGGCCCTCCTGGGGCCAAGGAACCCTGATCCTGTCACACCATCAGGATCCACAAGTTGGTGAATGGAAACTCAGGTCCTGACAGCCACTGGTTACCTCCATTTCTGGGCTCTAAGCCTCAGTTGTCCCCATCTTATGAATGGGGATAACTGATGCCTTCTCTTGTTGAACATCTGTTTTTCCCAGCAGACTGGAAGCTCCTTAAAGGGCAGGGACTGTGTCTTACACCTTTAGCCTTTGACAGAGGGCCTGGCAAACGTGGGATGCTCGTTAAGTACATGATGGATGATTGAGTGAATGGATGGATGGATGGAGGGATTAATTAACTGACAAACTATGTATCTCAAAGGACTGCAGGGAGGGTCAAATGAGAAAGAAATGTGAAAGGGTTATTCATTATTAGGTGCCTGTGTGCTGTGGGGAGATGAACATAAAAGTCACGATGATGTTTCTAACTGGTATATTTGTTCACTCATTTATTCATTTGGTTAATCAGCAAATACTGAGGCTCATCTGAGCTGGTCTCCGGACCAAGTGTGGGAGGTATGGAGATGGATTAGACAAGGTCTCTGCCCTGTCTACCGGGAGCTCGAAGGCAAGCTGGGGAGACTAAATAAAGAACTGATGCCCACACACTGGGGTAAGCAGAGGATGCAGTGGGAATCCCAGGGGAGGTCAGGGAAGACCCAGGGAGGATGCAACTCCTGAGCCAAGCCTGGCGGACGAATCCACTTTAGTCAGGTGGAGGGGCCGCGTGGGAGGAAAGAGAATGTCAGGCCTTTGGTCACGCAGGGCTCAGCGAGAGACGTGGGAAAGATGAGGCTGCAGAGATGGCAGGGGCTGCACCCAGCAGGGCCTGGTCCAAGCAGCTGGCGGGGAGGGAGATGATGCAGTTTGTCTTCACAAAGGTCCCACTGCATGCTATGTAGAAGATGGGGAGGACAGAGAGGTCTACAGGAAATGGGGAGACCCTCTCCAAAGAGTGTTTGCTGAGCCTCTCTGCAGCCCTGCAGGAAGGCAGAGTGACGGCTGGTGTCATCCCCACTTTACAGCTGCAGCAGGCGAGGCTATGAGGAGACTGACTTCCCCAGAATCCTGTACAGCTCGGTGAGGGGTGGAGCTGGTTAGAAAGCTCAGGCCTGCGTGCCTCCTACTGAAACCCTGTTTCCTGCCTTCTGGGAACGTGGTCTTCTTGGAAAAGCTGCTTGAACCCACACAAAGACCACCCTTGTTGTGGGCATTCAGAGAAGGAGTAGGGACTGGAGGATAGGGAGAGACTTCCCAGAGGAGACAGGGTTTCAAGGAGACCTTCCCACCAGGCGGGTCCTGATGAGTGGGCGGTGGGCAACGTCAGAAGCAGTGGCTCAGAGAGGGAGAGCCCTGTGGGTGGGGTCACACAGCCAGGAAGCTCACACCTGCCTGACATCTGTGTGTCCCTGTGGGTGCACTCTCCAGAGGGGAGACCTCAGGGAGATGCGCAGGATGGCCATGGACCTTAACGTTTGGCAGGCTACTTTTCTATCTCACGGCAAATCTGCTGGCACAGATGGGGAAACTGAGGCCCAGGACCAGCCAAGGACACAAGGAATTGGTGGAGGCGGGACTGGAGTTCAGGAGGAGAAAAGAGAAAGAGAAGAAGATGAACTGAGACAGTGGGGAGAGTGATGATAGATAGATAGATAAATAGATAGATAGATAGATAGATAGGAAGAAAGGAAAGAGAAGAGAGATGGGGAGACACAGACAGACAGAGGAGGAATGGAGGGAGCCCAAGAAGAGAGACCAGAGAGAAGCCCAAATGGGAAAGTAAAGAAGGGGTGTAAAAGTAACAGGGGGTCCGCCCAACTCCTCCCCCCTCCCCCCTCTCCCTCTCTCTACCTGGGCCTCCATCTTCAGGGGTCAAGGGGACCCGGACCCCTGGTCCCTGTGGGGAGGGAGGAGCTGGGGTTTCTTCCCCACTCAAAGGCTGCCCACCACCCGCACCCCCGCCCTCGGAGCTAATCAGCGGCTGTCATCTCCACGGTGAGGTCTTGGTTAAGGAGATTTAGGGCTGGGATCAATAGGAAATTTAAAAATCGATGCAGCACGCAGGGCAAAATCGATGGCGTTTAATCGCCTTGCCGATTCCCAGTCAAAACAATTAGCCGCGCTGAGTGTTGAACACGGTGGCGACACGGCATTAACCGTCAATATTGGTGTAAGTGATGGCGGGGCGGGCAGGGGAATCCCCAGGCCTCTTAGGGGCCCGGAGTCAGGCAGTGCCTTCAGGCTGGGGTCCTCCCTGGAGGCGGCGCCCCCCCTCCTGCCCTGGTCTCTGCCCTCTGCCCTCTGCCACCCTCATCTGCGATGCCCACAGGCAGGACCACCCCTGGCCCGTCTGCCTCCAATTCTCCTCCTCGTGCCATCTCCCAGGTCTCCGAACCCCCATATTCCCCTGACAAATCCCTCTCCCAAGTAGCTAACATCTCCCCACGGGAGAGGCAAGCCCTGTGGGAGCTGGGAGCCGTATTCCCATCAGGACCTTGAGACTGGAAGATGGGAATGGGAGCTACTTAGAAGGTGCCTTCTCCCCATTTCACAGATGGGAACTCTGGGGAACAGAGGGAAAAAGCAGGTGGCCCATGGTGACCTGGCACGGGAAGCAGGACCGGAACCCTGACTTCTCTGACTCCGGAGTCTCTGGTCCTCGCAGCCGCGCCACAGAGGAGGGGAAGATTCCAATGTTTCCTGGGGAAGGAGAGAAGGTCCTGGCCCCTCAGCTCCCCTTGAAGCCACTAGAACTGCTTCTGGAGGGTAGGCTGGAGTCTGGCTCCACTGGGGGTCCCTACACCACCCAGTACAGGGTATGGCCCTGAGCTGGAGCTTGGGACAGGCCTGAGGATGACGGTGCCCATCGGCCCCCCACACACACTGCCCACATACACTTTCACTGAGGAGCAGACGGACAGAGCAACCGTCTCCCACAAACACATCAGCTCAGCTAAATTCAGCAGAGTAGCCCGTAGTGAGAGCAGCCGGGGTTTCCTGGGTGCTAGCTGCGTGCCAGGTGTGGTTCGTTGCTCTGCGGGTGTGATCTTGAAGAATCCTCACAACCCTTTGGTGAGTATCATTCTCACGATACAGATGAGGAAATGGAGGCTCAGAGAGGTGAAGTCACTTGCCCAAGGTCACACAGCCAAGAGGGGGCAGCTCAGTCTGACCGGACTCTGAGGGGAACAGGACACAGAGCAAACAAGATCTAATGACTGCAAGCAAGAGAGTGGATGCAAGGAGGGGGTGCAGGAACCCAGCGCCTAGGCAGAGGTCCAGGAGGGGCCCACAGAGGCCCCTGAGGCAGGGGTGGGGCAAGCAAGGGGCGGAGCAAAACTGGAGACAGCCCTCGAAGCTCCTGACCTGGCAGGACGAGGACGGGAGATGGTGAGGCCGAGGCTGGCTCTCACCTTCTCTGAACTTGCCGGAGGGCTCCGAAGCGCCCCGAAGGGCTCTGGGGTGCTGCGTGGGGAGGGTGGAGGCTTCCCCAGCCGCCTGCTCCCTGGCGCGGAGGCAGGGCGCGTGTGCGGGCAGGGGAGGAGGTCCGTGAGATGAGCCAGGGATTGATCTGACAAGGTCCTAATCAAATGGTCAATATCGCTGACCTGACCACTTAACCTATTGATAAGCTGGCAAAGATGGAGCAGGCGGCGAGGGCTCAGGAAGGACGGCAGCGAGAGGGCTGGGGGCAGCCCGATGGGCAGTGCTCAGGCCCACAGTGTGCCTGGGTCTGGGGGCCTGGGAGAGGGTGGGCGGTTTCCTCCTCAAGTGCCCCCACCCATCTCCCCTCTGATAGGTCATGTGTCTTCTTCTTCTTCTTTTTTTTTTTTTTGGCCGTGCGCACAGCATGTGGGATCTTAGTTCCCTGACCAGGGATCGAACCCGCGTCCCCTGCATTGAGACTGGACCACCAGGGAAGCCCCACGGTCATGTGTCTTCTGCATGTGGCTTCTACTCAAGCCTCTCCCTCTGGTCAGGGCCCCTCAGCCCCACCCTGAGTGAGGCTGGGAACCGTCCCCAGCACCCAAGCCATTCCCAGGTCCCCTTGGATCGTGCCTTAGCTTCTCACACATATGAGGGACTTCTCTGTGCCTCAATGTCCTTTTCTGTAAACTGGGGATAATTGCAATAGGAAATGCCAGGAAACAACCTAGCTGTCCTGTGACTGGGGACTGGTACAACTCATGATGGTGCGGCAGCCACATAATGGAGGGCTGCGGAGTTGCAGAAAATGTGCTTGAAATAAATTCATTGACAAGGAAGCGACATTCCTAATCCATTGTTAGGAAGGAAGAAAAGGCAGGTTATAAACTGGTACGTAGTTTATGGTTCCATTTTTATGAAACGCGCGCACATACACACACACTTTTTTTTATTTTCCTAAAGAAAAAGGTTTAGAGCAGAAATCAGAATTCTTTTTTATTTTTTAATTTTTTTTTTTGGCTGCACCACGCAGCTTGGGAGATCTTAGTTCCCCGACCAGGGATTGAACCCGTGCCCAATCCCTGGGCCCCAGCAGTGAAAGCAGAGTTCTAACCACTGGACCGCCAGGGAAGTCCCAGAAGTCAGAATTCAGAGTTTGGTCCCAGGCATCTAACTTTTAATACATTCTTTGGGTAAACTCGTAGGCATACTCCCATTGGAGGAAAAGCTATCTAGAAAGATAGGCATCAAGAAGTTAATTTTGTTTTTCATTTAACTAGATGATCATGGTGAGATTTTATATCCCTTTGCATATCTGCATTTTCTACTTTTCCTACAATGAACGTGTGTCACATGAGTTGACACCTGTTTGTAATTGCAAAAGGTGGGGCTAATGAGTCCTGCATCAGCAGGACTGTGGCGAGGCGCTCGGCAGACACACGATGAGCGGTGTTTCTCCGACCCCTTTCCCTTTGCCGGACAGGCTTGTCTTATGTTCCCCCTGAGTCCAAGCCCAGCCGAGCCCAGAGCCCCCAAGAATGTGAATGAATCTGAAATCTGCTGAGTGGAGAAGCTCCTCTGGCTTCTCCTCTATTAGAAAGGACAGGGTAGGACCGAGCTGAATTCTGTGCCCTGTCCCCGCTTCAGGAAACTGGCTGAGGGCTTATGGGCAGGAGGGACAGCTGGAGGGGAAGCCGAGGCCCAGAGGGAAGGAAAGGATTTTCCCAGCATCACACAGCTGGTTGTAACAGAGCTGGGACCAAAGCCGGCTCCTGGGTTGTGCCATCCCACTGCCGAGAGGAGAAAAACCTGCAAGATCAAGTGTGCACGCGGGCCAGAGGACTAGTGAGAGGGCGTGCGATTCTACGGAGCCGAAGAGCATGGTGGTCAAAAAGCTGTGTGACCCTGGGCAAGTCACTTCATCTCTCTGAGCCTCAGTTTGCTCAAACATAAAACGGGGATAACACCTGCCTCACAGTGGTGGTGTGAGAAGTCAACAAGACCATGCTTACAACCAACTTAGGAGAGGGACTGACACAGAAAGGGGCAAGTGAGTGGTGGAAATGATATTAGGATTATCAGCCCACAAATGATGTATGTGAGTAGGATGTGCAGGGCGCAGAAGGGAATGCAGTGCGGGGGGCAGGAGGGAGGCGTGTCCTGGTGCTCTGTCTTGGGGTGAACAAATGCAATGAAGACACCTGGTTCAATATGTTCCTTTAGGGACTTCCCTGGCGGCCCAGCGGTTAAGACTCCGAGCTTCCACTGCAGGGGACACAGGTTCCATCCCTGGTCAGGAAACTAAAGATCCCACATGCCGCGTGGCACAGCCAAAAATATATATTTATATGTTCCTTTGTTCACTTGTTCATTCATTCATCCATTCATTCATCCAATAAGCACTTCCTGAGGCCAATTCTAGGTCAGACCCTGTGTCAAGCCCTGCAATCCACATATGAACAATGGGAGTTCCCGCTGAGTTAGTAAAGAGGAATTGGGGATGGCTGGGCTGCTCTCTCATCTGTGAGAGTTGCTTGCCTCAGTGGCCTCCAAACCACCCTTTGAGGCTTCTGCTGAAAGGGGCCAAGCAGGAGCGCGAGCCCCCACCGCCTGCCTGGTATGGTACTTCAGGTGGGTGTGCGAGCACACGTAGGAATAGTAAGGTCTGTGCAGACGGGCTGTGTTCACCTTTGTGATTCACAGCCCCGCACACCAGGCCTGACACTCTGGGGACATGCCGTGCTCGATTTTTTTTTTTTTTCCTCTGTTTTTTTTTTTTTTTTTTTTTAATGAAAAAAAAAAAAAGTTCAAAGCGCCTAGCACAATGCCTAACACCTGGCAGGTCCTCGATAAATAGCAGCTATTATTAGCATCATCATCACACACCAGATCGCTCTTGATCCCTACAAAAACCTTATTTTGCCGACGAGAAAAATTGAGGTTTAAAAGGAGAGATGTGATTTGCCCACAGCCGTGGCTGGGACTCAAAGCAGGGTGTGTGCGACCCTACAGTCTGCGGTCTGCCTTCTCCTGTCATGGGGTGGGTTGTCAGGGTCAGGGAGTGGGGGAAGGGCAACAGTTGGGGGGTAAGCAGACGTGATGATGGGGAGGGACAAGGATGCGTTGGCTGGGGTGCGGGGAGCATTGTCAGGAAGATGGAGTGGAGTGTACAGGCCCAGGATGATGGGTGTAGAGTCTGGCTGCTTCAGCCAGCTGGCTTCCTTCCTCAGGCAGGAGGTGGCCTGACTTGCTGATGCCCTTACCACACTAGTAGGTGCAGGCCCCCTTCTCCCCCAGAAGGTGAGCTCCCTCCACTCCTGTTCAGCACCGCCGACGTCCAGCTCTACTATTATACTGGGCAGCTTGGATGACAAGGGACCCAGCTCCTGTTCATCTGACAAACATCCACTGTGCACCTACTGTGTGCTGAGCATCGTTCTAGGCAGTGGGGATACAGCCGTGAACAAGACAAAGTCCCTGCCCTCACGGTGCTGACTTTCTAGTGGAGGAGGAGATACAATAGATAAGAATATACACCTCAGAGCTAAGAAGGAAAATAAAGCAGGTGAAGGGGTAGGTTACAAGATGATGTTACTTTAGACTGAGAGGTCAGGAAAGGCCTGTGGGGGAAGGTGGGCTTTGAGTAGTGTTGGGGGTAAGAGCTTTCCTGGCAAAAGGAACAGCAGGTGCAAAGGCCCTGAAGCAGGAACAAGGTTGATGTGTGTGAAGAAGAGCAAGAAGGCCAGAGTGGCCTGAGCTTCTGGAGGCAGGAGGAAAGGTGTGCAAGTTGAACAGGCAAGCGGGTACCAGTTCATGCAGGGCTTCCAGGCTAAAGAAGATGTTCTAAGTGTGTTGGGGGTCTCAATATGGCAGATGAAAGTTGGTCTCACCTTCAAAAACCAAGCTCCATCCTCACTGCTTCCCCATATACCACGTGGGGCCTTCTGACCCATTCATTCTCTAAGAACAAGCTCCAGATGTCTTCAATAAACCCTTGGAGTCCCAGACAAGGCTCCTTCAGGGTCGACCCTCCCATCCTGGGGACTCCTCTGGGGCAGGGAAGGGACTGGCTCATCCGTACACCTTGGCACCCCGCTAAGGCCTGGCCACAGGAGGCCTCACAAAACAGCGGAGTGTCAATGGTCACTAAAAAGGACTGTCACCCTTGACCTCCACCTCCCAGCAAGTCTCCCTGTGGGAGCAAGTTGTAGCTTGTTCAACTCTGCCCAGCGGCAGAGAGAAGGGGCTGGAGCAGGGGGAAGGCAGCTGTGGCACTGCCCTGGCCAGGCCTTGTCCAGGGTTCCCAGAGTGGATGGGCAGGACCCCTCCCTCTGGGGGTCTCCCTGTCCTCCTCCCGTCCCTCCTCCTCACCAGACTCTGAGATCCCTGACTTCGTACGTGGCTCACATCCTGTCAAGCCCCTCCTCAAAACCCTTCTGTCTACGCGGTGCACCTGAGATAAATCCGAGCCTCACAGCCCTTCCCAGTGATGTCAAGCTTCATTTCTCGCCCCTACCCGAACACACCTGCAAGTCCAGTGATGTGCACGTTTGCTCACACCTCCGTGCCTGTGCACCGGGAGCGCCTCTATTTCTTTATTTTTTATTAGTTTTTATTTTTGGCTGCACGGCGAGGCTTGCGGGATCGTAGTTCCCGACCAGGGATCGAACCCACAACCCCTGCAGTGGAATTGCGATGTCCTAACCACTGGACCGCCAGGGAATTCCCGGGAGTGCCTCTATTTGGACAGCCCTCTGCCTCCCCTTTTCCTCTGGACCCTGCCCACAATTCTCCATGTCACCTCCTCAGTGAAGCCCCCTGGACCCTCCCAGGCAGCACAGCCCTGGCACACTCTGTGCACCTCTGTCAGAGCCCAGACATCTGGACCCCAGCCAGGGGGACCCCATTTTCCACCAGAGGAGTTTTCTAAAGGGTCACTGAGGTACAGAGGACTCGGGGTGGGGGCATCTGTGTCCTGCATTATTTATGCCTGTGCGGCCTCAGTAAGTTTTGGGAGGGATGTGTGTGCACATTTAGAATCAGTATGTTGTGTCTAACGCTCAGCTTAAATGTCACGTCCACAGAGGTGTTACACCTGACCCACCCATCTCAACCAAGTTCTCCCACGATCCCTTCCCCCGTCCCGTTGTTCCTTTCCTTCCCAGATGTTATCACCGTTCATAACTAACTACACACTGAGGTCCAATCAGTACCCATCCTGTTGGCTCCAAGCTCTTGGAGAGCAAGGCCCAGGTCTGTCTTGTGAATCACTGTTTCCCAGCTTCTAAGATAGGGCCTGGCTCACGTAGGGCCCAGTTCCTGTGTGATGAATGAATTCATTCCGTGAATGTGTGATGAATGAATTCATTCTGTGAACGTTTTTAGAACTGAGCATCTACCCATTTTCATTTTGCTCTAAGGGAACAAGTCTAAAGTGGGGGATGTCTGGGTGCTGTAACTCAGAACACGTCCCTTCAGGTCACTGTGAGTGGCTTCCCTGTGGGACCTCTGAACGTGGCCTGTGTGCACCCATGGGCATGTGGGCTGAGATGCCGCCATATTTAGTATCTGTGTTTGTACCTTTCCTGCTGAAAAGACTCTCCACGTGAGAAGCACCCTGGGGTTTTAGTGTTTGTCTTGCCGTGTGATGTCTCCGTACCTACGAGCATGCATGGATGTCTGGGCTTTCATACCTGTGTGTGAGTGCGTGCTTATCCTTGTTTTTATATCTGGTATGTCCATTTCAACATCTCTGGAGACGTGTGCAGAAGCATCTGTGTGGATTTGTAGGCTTTTATATCTACGTGCTTTCTAAAGAGAATCTCTGACCAAGGGTACGGGTACCTGAGTCTCAGGACCCACAGGTGCACAGATCTGTCATGTATTTGAGAATGTGTGTGTGTGTGTGTCTATTTTAGAACCACTGCATGTGTCTGCATGTATATCTATTTCAAAATTTCAAAGTCTCTGACTATACTTTGTAGTTTGGAGGGTGTGTGTGCGTGTGTCTCTGTGTGTGTGTATGTGTGTGTGTCAAGAATGACACAGACATGGGTACACCTGTGTGTCCCTCTTCCCCTTTCCAGCTTGGATGTGTACCTCTTCTCTGCCTCTCTCTCACGCACACCCACCCATGCTCATATGTGCCGCGTGGATGGGGAGGGGGCCAGGGTGTCAGCGAGCTCCTGTGTCACAAGGTTAATTTCTCCGCAGCCAGGCAGGCTGGGCCCTGAGGGGAGTGGTGGGGAGGGGCTGGTCCCCACAGCCCCTCTGATAAATATGTATTTGGGGCTGCTGTGCTCAAAGGTCACGCGGGGAGAAGGAGGAGGAGGGGTGGTCTGTACTGTGCGGTGTTGCTGGGTCCCCGCCAGGCCCAGCCTGGGTTGTGTGACCCCCTCCAGAGGGACGATGCATAGATTCAGGGAGATGTCCCCCTCATCTGGTCTGGCCCACCCCACCCACAGCTATGCTCAGAGGGAGATGCTGTGTGGACACACAGATATTCAGACTCTGGAGCCAGCAAGCACACAAGCCCACACCCGCTGATGCCCAGACAGAGGCTCTGACGGATGCACAAAGGCGGCCTTGTGGGCCACCAGGTGCATGGACAGCTGGAGTCCAGGCCATCCCTTCTCCCTCGCCCCAACCTTCACCCAACACTGAAAAAATACAAGCACACAAGAGTGCACGGCATCTCGTGAAAAGAAAGGTCCTTGTACACTCAATACACACATGCACGTATGAGCACAAAGGTACATGAGGTGCATCAAGAAGGGTCCCTGAGCACTTTGTGGGTGGGTATGTACACACACACACACACAAATGCACATATGAAGATGCACACAGATGCACCACAAGAGTGCCCAGGACACAAAGTTCTACGGAGGCAGGTGCACGCTGATGTATGCACACGCACATACACACACGTGCACACTCACCCATACAAAGACCCCAAGACACGCACACCAGGCAGGATGCCGGCAGGACCAGGCTGGGAAACCCACCCTGTCGCAACACAGCCGGCTCTGGCCCTCTCCCCACTGAGGCGAGAAGGGCCACCCGGTCTCTGGTCTGTGGCCCCCCAGCCGGCTCCAGCCAAACGCACCATCATTTGTCCAGCCCCGAGTCACATCAATTGTCGAGCCTCCCTCCTCGCTGACCGGCCATCTCGGCCATCAGCGGCCTCGGCCATTAGTCGGCTCCCGCCTCTGGCCTGTGTTTGTTGAGTCTCCCTTACCTGGCAGAACCGTCCAGACCAACGGAGCCCTTTCAGGGTCTGCCTGACCCCTTCCCCAAGGGATTCTGAGGTCCCCTGTCGTGTGACCCTCAGCCCAGGCCTCAGGGCGACCCCCTCCCCTCGGCACACCGCTCAGGCGGTCATTCTTCAATGACCGCTGCCCACGGTGGTTCTGGTGGATCTCGAGGCTGTGTGTTTGAGTGTGTGTGTGTGTGTGTGTGTGTGTGTGTGTGTGTGTGCGAGTCCTCTTGTAGGCATGTGTGTATGGCTGGTGGGGTGGCTACAGCTGTGCTTTAAGTCAAAAGGAGTGTGTGCATGTGCGTGCGTGAGTGTGTCTGTGTGTGTGTGAATAGGGCTTAGGATACCAGCAGCTGTGCTTAAAGTCAAGGAGTATCTGAGCGTGTGGTTGTGCATATGGGGAGTTAGGATGTCAGGGGCGTGCTTCACACGTGTGTGCGTGCATGTGCACATGTGTGCGTGCTGGAATGCAGGGAGTGACTGGGTGTACGGGTCTGGCCTTGGTGCAGGGGCTGTGAGGGACTGTTTCTGTCTCGGGCATGGGGATCAGCGCGGTACAGGCTTCTGCTTTGCAAGCGGTTGTGAGCAAGCGGAGTGTGTCTCCCCCAGAGTCTGCTGCCTGTGTTTGTGAAAGTGACAGATGCTGCCTCCCCGGCCTCACTGCGGGGGATTAAGTCTGTGAATGCCACATGAGTCCGCACCCCGGTGGGGGAGGGTCCCCAGCCTGCTCTTACACTCACGTGTGCGGGCCACAGCCCTGAACGGTATAGGGTCTTGGGGATGACGGCTAAAGTACGCCCTTGCCAGTTTCTCTGAAGGAGAGCGCGTCCGAATGGACGCCGGGGTGAAGGGCTGTGTGTGTGTGTGCACAGGCGCTCACTCACGCTCACACTCTAGTCCGTGTTGTCCAAGGCACACTGCCGTAAGATGCACACGTGCGCTCAAGATCACACACGTGATAGCTCCCCAGGGCCAGAGCGATCGATCAAGTCCAAACTTCTCAGAACCTCCAGAGATAGGCCCTGCGACACCGTGCCAACCTCAGCTCTTAGGGCCGTGCCCCCAACCTGGGCCGCTTCCTCCCTGCTCCCCGCCTCCCTCGGTCATCTTTCCGCCCTCCCCCCGTGCCCCCTTCCTCAGTGCCTGCGCATCCTCAAAGACCCACTTCCCTGTTCAAACACACACCTCCCTCCTCCGGGTTCCTGATGACCCAGAAGCTCCCTTGGTGCTCCAGGCACCCAGAATCTTGTCTAAGGCTGGGTCCACTTCAGAGCCCGTGGTTGGTCCCTAACAATCGTTTTCAGGTAAGGAGCGATCATGCTGCCATGGCCTGACTACCTCAGGGAACTAACTGTACTTCATTAGCTGGGTGACTCACACCACTCAGTAAATACCTATTGAATTCGGGGACCTAGGAGGTGGGGTCACCCCCTCCAGCCTCCTTCCGAGTGTGTCAGAGCTGGGAAAGCTGCCTGCCCCGAGGATCTAAAGAAGGTGGGGCTGTGGATGAGTGAGGGAAGGGGCACCTGCCTCCCAAGGCCACCACCTGCATCTGGGAAGGTGGCTGTGCAGCACGGGGCCCACCAGCAGGGGCGGGGGGGGGGGCCGGGGGGGGACATAAGCTCATTGGTAACCCTGTCATTGAAGAGGGCCAGCCCCAAACTGTCACCCGCAGAGTGGGCGCTCAACCTCACTCCTTTGCTGGCTTTCCCTGCAAGATACAAAACGAAACCCAGGTCCTCAAAGCCCTTGCTGAGCCACGTAAGGCATCCATCCACCTGACAGGTCCTGGGAGAGGGCCTGTGGATGGACGTCTCAGGGGGCGGGGAGGAAGTGGGGGAAGGCGCCGAGCCAGGGAAAGGAAATGGTGCTGGGACAGATAAGAGGAGAGGGGCAGGCCTCCAAAGACAGGCCAGGCTTGATACCAGGAGTCCAAGACCTCAGTCCTAGCACCGCTTGGGTGCTCATAGGCTGAGAGAATCAAGCCCTCACCTGTGAAAGGGGCACCATCAGTGCTGCCGTAAGAGGTAGGCGGTGGTAAGGGGCGTCGTCATCGTTATTATTATTATTATTATTAGATTAGGAGTTGTTAGGCCCAAGGGAAAAACAATGAGTGATATATATTTAGAAGAAAGAACAGACCCCAGTCTGAGGAGACCCCCACGTCCACTCTCTCCTCCAACAATTCCCCAAGGGTTTCTCAACCATTTCAATCCTGAAAAAAATACTGGAAATTAACCAGCACATGCCAGACAGGGAAATTGCTTCCTTGCCCCCGTCTAAGTCCAAGTACCCACTGGCATAGCCATCTGTCCCCCGATCCAGGGTCATGCCCGAACACACTACGAATATGCACCAGAGCTCTGACAAGCTCTACCCAGGGGGGTGCTGAGGTTGAGGCCCCTAGCTTGGCTGTCACATCGGTGGGGGAAAGGCTTCTGGCCTATGGCCCCTGCATGCAAGGAGCGAATGTGTATGAACCAGAATGCAGGGGGCCTGGGGTGACCACTGATGGGTCTGCTGGAAAAAAATCTGGCTAGCATGCTGTTTAGGATGTATGGGCTAACCTCCATCACACACACACAGCATGGGTGTGGGCGCACACACACACACAAACACACACACTGTGGCTGAGTTCTTTCCATACCACGGTCCGTGAAACAGACACCCTCCATTTTCCCTGCAAAGACTGACAGAGGGAAGTGAGGGCAACCAAGGTCCCCAAGGATGGCATTGCAACCGGCCGGAGGGTTGGCCAGCAGCCTAAGGGAAATGGGGATCTGGACCTTTCCAATGGACGTGGATGGGCCTCTGTCCAGCCTTATCCAGAAATCAGGAAGTAGATGCGGAATCCCATTACCAGCAACTGGAGATGCTGCCGGTGGCCTTGATGCGATTCCCTCCTGGCCCGCCTGCCACCCCCTGCCACGGGACGCTTTGTTACTACAGAAGAGCCAGGGAAGGTTTCTGTGGGCTGGCAGACTTCGGGGAGGCGGGATCTTTTCTTGTTTTGCTTTCTTGAACCCAGCTTCAAGGTTGCTGTGCAAGCATGCTGTCAAGCCCACCCCTACGCCCACGACCTCTATGCACATTTCTCATCACTAAACTGGTACCCTACTTCACAAACCCACCCTCCTTCTGACCCAGGACACACAGAGACCTAGAGACACCTAACAAGAATAACAACAACAACAACAGTAATAATAGCTCTATGTCAAAACGGTATTACACTTTCACACAGGTGACTTTATTCCATGTGTACTCTTGGGGCACACACCACAGTCAGACCTAGTACTTGCACGCAGAGCCTGTAGGCCAACCACGCTACACGTACAGACTGACGCACCCACCGCCGATGCCAGACTTGGCACACAGATCTGCACACGCGCCAATGGCCGCCACGCACAGAGCCAGAGTGCCTCCCGAGTGCACACGCGGCGAGGGCTCCATGGACATCGAGACAAGGGAAGGACCTTCCAGGATAAATACTCGCGCCAACTCCCTCCTGCACACGCATCACCCACAATGGGAACCCCCAGTACCCGGTCTCCCCCCGCTGGACACACATGTCATGATTCTACACCTTTGGCTCTTCACTCTGCCAAGGCTCCCAAGCCCTGCACACAGTCAGTCCGTCCTGCACGCCTCTCTCAATGCCCGTAGGCCGTGTACACATGCACATGGCCACCATGGTCTGACTGTACACTCCAGCCCCTCACTGCGCACTGACACCACACTCTCCCTTCCTGCCCTGGGGGAGGGGGCAAATTTGCCTGGCAGGATGGTAAGAGGCTAAAAGCTACTGAGTTAAGCGTCTCATTGGGCCTTTCCCTAAATCCAGGACCAGCTCCCTAACTCTGCAGGCCTCAGGATGGAGGGAAAGAGCGGGGAGTGGTCAGCAGGCCAGAGGCTTTCTCTTTGGATCTCTTACCTGGGGCGCAAAAGCTCTGAGGACCCTCTCAGATGGACCCCCGCACAAACTGCCTCCCCTTTTCACTTCCCACTAGCCATCCGTGTCATTTTCTTCTCCGTCCACACCCTTCTCTCTCAGCGGGGCTGAGTCCAGAACCATGAGCCCTCACTTAAAGGCTTCCCCTCCCCCTGCCATGGCCCCAGTGAGCATCCAGCAGGACTTCTCCAGGAGGCCAGAGGAAATAGGGGGATGGCGCTAGAGCCCCCCCACCCGGGGCAGACCCAAGCCCCCAGCAGGGATAAAAGAGGGTAGAAATACATGGGTCTGCGGAATAAGGCTTAGACTCTGGTGGGAACTTGGGGGAGTCCTGTCTTTGCACAGAGCCCCTCTCCCTGGCACGCTGTTCAAGCCGAATGCTACAAAAGTGATGAATAAATGAAACTGAGGGAGGGGGTAGAAAGGACGGGGCGACAGGGAAAATGAGTGGCAGGGAGGGAGACAGGGGGAAGGGGGAAAAGAGAGAAAAAGAAAGGGAGGGTGGAGAAAAGGAAGATGGCAAAAAAAGAAAACCTGAGGGGGTGGGGGGTAGTTTTTGTGGAGAGGAGGAAGAGACAGAGAAACTGGAAAACAGGGAGAAAGAGACACCAGCAAAGGAGATGGAGAAAAAGGAGCCCGAGGTAGGACATGAGAGGAAGAAAAGAGAAGGGAGGAAAGAGGCAGGAGGAGGCGGCCGAGGGGGTTCCCCAAGTTACAGACTTTGCCCAGAGAACTGAGGGGCGCACCCTGGCTCCCCAACATCACTCCGGAGCCCCTGGAGCTCCGCTGCCCACCTCTCCCGCCAGAGATGCCGAGGCCTCTTCGAGCCCCGATCCCGGCTTCCACCCTTCTGGCAGTCCGAGGCACCCCGCTTCTTTCTCTTGCCCCTCATTCCCACCCCCAGCCCTTTCTCGTTCCCCGTGCCCTCTTACCTCTCCCCCCCATGCACCCTGCTTGCTTCCGAGCTTCAGACAGCATCACCAACCAATATCCTCACCATCATCACACTACACCGGCCCCCACACCCCCAGGAAAGGGAGGAAAAAAAAAAAAAAACGGCGGCACCGCCACCAGCCCTGACCCCCTCTCGCCTCATTTTCTCCACAGTCGCCCGTTCCCCAAATGCAGGGTCCAAAATGGGGATCCCGCCCAGCCCGGGGAACCTCTCCAAAGCGCCGAACGAAGCCAATCGGGCGCAGGTGCCACCTTGTCTCTCCTCTCGCTCCTTTTTGTATATGATGGCCCCAGCCGCGATGTGGTTTATTTTCGTCTTTTTATTGGTGTTATTTTTTTCCTCTTTTTCTTTATTTTTTTGGCCTGGGGGCGGCAGCGATGAAAGCGCCCACCGCCCGTCTCCTCCGCCAGCTCCCGGCCGGCCGCTCTTTCTCTAGTCTGTGCTCCTGGGCCTCCCTCCTTTCTCTTCTCTGTCTCCGCTCTGCTCCTCCGTCCTTTCAGCTCCATCCCCAGTCGACTGCTCTCTCCTCTCTCTACTGCCTCCTCCTCCACGCCTCTCCGTTCCCCTTCCTTCTTGCCCCTTCTCCCCTTTTTCTCTCCCTCTTCACCTCCTCTGCGTCCCCATTTCTTCCCATCCCTCCCCCCCCAACCACGCACATCTCTCCTTTGGTTCCCTCGCTGCCACCAACAGTAAGCCGACCCCACACACACACCTCGCCCCCAAATAATAAAAATACCCAGCCAGGGGGCAAAGCCCCGACGCCGGGCGCCGGGAGGGAGGCGAGAGGGCCGGGGCCGCAGCGGCGGCGGGCAGCCCGAGCGCGGTGCGGAGCGAGCGGCGCCCGCCCGGCTCCCGCCCGGAGAGCTCTCTGCAATAGGCCGAGCCGGCTGCATTAAGCTTCTTGCAATCAATAAAGCGCGGGTCAGATTATGCAAAGCGCAGATATTAATATGCAAAGTTTTAAAGATTTTTAAATGGAAGGGCGAGCGCGGCGCGGGCGGGCAGGCAGGGGCTGCGAGGGGAGAGGGAGGAAGGGAGGGCGGGCGGGCGGCGCGCAGGCGAGCTGGGGAGAGGAGGAGGCTGCCCGCCGCCCGCCCGCCCGCCCGGCTGCGCCGCGCCGCCTTGCCTTACCGCTGCTCCCATCGGTAGGCGCCGCTGTCTTCGCCATGCGCGTCAGCTGCACGGCTCCGAGGGGATGGCCGAGGAGGAGCCGCCGCCGCCAACGCTACCCCCGCTCCCGCTCCCGCTCCCGCGCCCGCTCGCTGCTTGCTGCTGGCGCTGCTCTGGCCGCTGCTCCTCGCCTGAGCTGCCGGCGCGAGCCCAGGCGCGCGCCATCCCCGGCTCCCACCTTGTCCCCATGGCAACCCCGGGCCCAAGGATGCTCAGAGAGAGAGCGCGAGCGAGAGAGCGAGGGGGGAGAGAGGGAGAGGGAGAGGGCGGGGAGCGCAGGGGACACGGAGGCAGGGAGAGGCCCCAGACTCACAGAGACACAGAGATTCACAGAGACAGAGACACGCAGAGACACGCAGAGATAGGCTGAAACAGATAGAGATGCAGTAACAGAGAGAGGGGAGAGGGGTAGGGAATAAAGGGGGACACAGAGACAAGGAAAAGCACAGAGACCTACAGAGACACACAGAGATACACAGAGACATACAGAAAGAGACAGAGGGGAAAGGGAGGGGCAGGGAGCAGAGGGGGGCCTCAAAAGCAGGGAGGTGCCCTGAGGCCTGAAGACTCACAGAAACACCCAGAGACACAGAGACATCCAGAGACAGAGACAAGGGGAAAAAGGGAGAGGGAATAGGCAGGGAGCACAGAGGACTCAGAGGCAGGGAAAGACTCATAGAGACAAAGAGATGCCCAGAGACAGAGACATAGAGTCAGAGAGACACAGAGACACACAGAAACATATAAACACAGAGACAGAGCGAGAGGGGTGGGGAACAGAGGGGGACTCAAAGGCAGGGAGATGTCCTAAGACCCAGAGACTCAAAGAGACACCAGAGACACAGAATACAGGAAGGAAAGGGAGAGGGGAGAGGCTGGGAGTACAGGGGATACGGAGGCAGGGAGAGACTAACAGAGGCAGAGAGATGCCAGAGACACACAGAAACATGTAGACATAGGCATGGGCGGGTGGTGAGGAGAGAGGTGGGGAGAGCAGATGGGGACATGAAAGCAAAGAGAGGCACTTAGAACCAGAGACACTCAGAGACAAAGAGATAAGGAGAAGAGATCCATGCAGAGAGAGAGATGAAGAGTCAGAAAAACAGCCACAAAGAAGCAGACAGACAGCAGATGTGAACAGTCATAGAGAGAGACAGAGACAGAGACACAGATAAGAGAGAGAGACATGCAAGAATCAGAGATAGGAGAAAGAGCCACACTCAGAGAAAGAGGGAGGAAGAGGCAAGACAGAGCTGGAGAGATAGAGAGATAGGAAGACACAGAGACAGAGACAGGCACAGAGAGATAGACACAGAGATAAGAGAGACATGCAGAGTCAGAGAGATATGAAGAAAGAGCCAGAGAGAGGCAAAGCCAGAAAAGACACTGACAGAGACCAAAAGATACAGAGACTGAGACAGAGTAAGAGAAAGAGGCACAGAGAGAGAGGGGCAGAGGCAGACAAGGAGATAGATGACTAGTGAGATGTAGACAGAAACATAGAGAAACATAGGGATTCTGAGAGGGAACCTAAGAGACAGAGAGAAAGAAATGTGCAAAGAGAGACACAGAGGCCAAGATGGAAAAAGAGACAAGAAGAAATACAGACAGTGAGAGACAGAAAGCAAAGACAGAGATTTACAGAGGCAAAGTGATGACGCAGAGAAACACAGAGATACAGAGACCTGGACAGAGACTGCAAGAGACAGAGGAGACATCTAAAGAGACAGAGAGAGATATGGTCGATGGAGACAGACAGACACTGGAAGAGGTGCCCTGGTGGACAGAAATCCATAGGGAGGTACAAGACGGAGACACCAAGAGATAAATGGAGAGTCCGAAATACAGAATGAGACTGGAAAAGGTGTGTGTGGTAGGGTGGGGGACAAAGAGGCAGAGCCTAGGGAAAGCAGAAAGGTGCAGGCTGGGGTGAGAGCAGAGACCAGGAGAGGGACAAGGAGGTCTAGGGGAGCGGAGGGGGAGAGAACAGGAGAGCAGGTTGGGGGAGACAAAAATAGCAGGGAGGGGAGGGAGGCAAGGAGGGCAGGACACGGTCACTGAACACCTCCCCTGTGCCCGACACAGTAAGGCTAGGGAGGGAGAGGAAGGAAAGGGAGGCTGAAGGGGAAGGGACCCTGGGCCCCGGGCAAAGTCCGCTCCGAGTCTGAGGAGGACACATGGCCGCCAGCCCCGGCCGGCGGGGGCGCTGCGGTGCGGGGAGGAGGATGGGGCTGCGAGTGGTACCCAGACCGGGAAGGGGTTTGGGGGAGGAGGGCGCGGGCGCGCCGCGCGGTCTGGGCTCGGCAACAGCCTGTCGCTTTGTTACCCGTCATCCGGCTGCCCCGTGCCGACTGAATGGGCACACAGGATCGTCGCGTTGGGTGCGTGAGAGAAACATGAGAATCGCCAACTGCCCACGTGTACCGAGAGGGCTCCCGGGACCTACAATGCAAGTGCGTAACAGAAATAAATACAGGAAACACCTACCCCGCGGGCGTACAAAGTAAGTACACGGGCCCGTGCAGCGTGCTTAACAGACACGGAAGTACTTACTACCCCGTGTGCGCAGCAGCCTCTTGGGACCCACACTGTGTGCACAAAACAAACAAATGCAAGAAATACTCACCCCGCGTGCATACAAAGTAGGTACAGGGACTTTCGCAGCCCGCGCATAAGAGACATGGAACCACTTAATGCATCCTGCACAACGCAGGCCCTCAGGCCCTCAGGCCCCACCCACACTGACTGTGCAGGACACAAATAAATACAGGAAATGCCTGCCCCACCTGCACACAGACTAGGCACCCAGGACCTACAGGGAGGGCATGGACGTAGGAACCACATACCAAGCAGCTTGCCAGAATCCACACTGTGTATGCACAGCGCAAATGAACGCAGGGAGTACTGTATGGCCTGTGCCCAAAACGCAGGCGCATGACCTAATGGGCCTCCCTAGTGTCACCGTGAGAGAGGCCCACGAGCAGGTTCTGGAGACCCACAACGTGAGTATAACACAAGTTACTATAAGAAACTCCCACTCCGTTTGCAGACAAAGGCACATGGGTCCCGCTAGGAAGAAGGAAACCCAAAAAAAGGTGTGTGTGTAATGACAACTCAGGAATGGCCCACTCTAGAAAGAGCAAGAGGGAACACGGACCCTGCAATGAACGTACCCAACAGACCCCGGTGTGTGTGTGCACAACAGACAGAGGATGACTGCCAGAAGGGAGGTTCCAGGCCAGGGCTGGGGCCAAGGACAAGGATGGGCTGTGCTCTGCCTCGCCCCCCAGCACCTAAAAGGACGGCATGTGGTGAGGGCTCATCCCTTCTAAGAATGACCAAGTATGCGATAATTATGTGTATGATGAATATGCACTAAGGACACGAGTACCAGTGTTAAGGATCCAAAAACATTGATTTGCTACATGCGAAGTCCATTTCAGATGCTCACTAGACAGGATGTTGAGTGGCCCATGTAGGATAGGTATCCCCTAATTATCCAGAATATCCATATCAATGTCAGAAGCTGACATTCCTCACGTACGTATGTACCAGAAGCAGATGCGGGAGGACAGCCCTGGGTGCAGGTTGTCCTAAATGCTCTCGAGGGCTCCACCCAGCCCTGAGTCATAACCCTGGGAGGGTTGAGGCAACCACCAGGCACGTTCGAAGATGTATGGGGGACACGGCACACAACGCTGGGAATATGTGCGTGCTCTCCCTGCTTCTGAAAGAGCCCTGATTCCAGAAGTGTGGATTCCTCTGAAGAGTGTTGGGGGGGGGTCTGAGTGAGGGCCGTGTCTGGGTACAGATATGCATGCACGCAACTCTTCCCCTGTGAGTGAACTTGTGTGCTTAGCTCTCATCCTTCCTCGTTCGGCCCATTCACATTTCAGAAATTTGTGTAAAAATAACGGTACCTGGTGTTATAAATGCAATATGTTGTAAGCTATGGATACTTATAATTGTGTCTGCATATCTGAACGCACCTCTGGATAGAGGCACATGCTCGCTAATGCAACGTGTCTGTTCACGCATCTGTGGCCACGTGTGTGTGTGTGTGTGTGTGTATCTTTGTGTCTGGCTTCCAAGTCTTGGGTCTCCCTTACACCCCTGAGGGTAAAGGGGGTAAGATATGGGAAATGGAGGCACATGGGGTGGAGGAAGGAAACTGGGAGAAGGAGGAGAGAAGTGGTACAAGAAGAAGGGGGGGAAAAAGAGAAGTAGAAGTGGAATGGGACCTCGGGAAGGAAGGAAGGAGGCCGTGGGGACAGAGGCAGATGGGAGACAGTGGATGAGAAAGGGGGGAGCACAGGGACAGCAGGTAAATGGATGGAGAGAATGGAGGGGAGACTGGAGGAGAAAGGAGGTAAGTGGGGCGGACAGGAGACCAGCGAGAAGAGAGTGGGCTAAGGGTGTCAAGAAGAGGGACCCAGACTGGGGAGAGGAGAAACGAGATGAGAGATGGAGGGAAGGAGGAGAGGGAAAGAAATCAGAGAGATAGAGGTTTTTCTGGCCAGTACAAAATTCAGAGATTCCCCCAAGGTCCTCCCATGGGAAGGTGTTTGAGTGGGGCATGAAGGGGGATGGCAGGAAGCAGAAGAGAGGAGGGAAGAGAAATCGTAACTCAGCATCTCGGGATGGGGCAGAGAGCTGCCTCCAGCATCCCAAAAGGAGCTCAGAGAGAAGGGCTCCTGGGGCACAGAGAATGGTACCCAGAGCCAGCCCGAGGCGTGGAGGCAGCTGCAGGGGGAGGGTCCAGGAGGCAGTGGGAGGAGGAGCTGGCAGACTCAAGGAGGTGAGGGCTCCATGGTACAGAGGTTTCCAAAGGCCAGAAGGGCAGGCAGGAGTGGAGAACCAAGGACCAGGTAGAGGGAAGAAGCTTAGAAAGGAGCAGAGGCGTGAGAGCCTGCTGGCTAGAAATAGCCAGGGCAAATGGAGGAGCGGCTGGAGGGTGACGTGAAGGCCACTGGGCATCTTGCAGATGGGCCTAGCGTTATGCACTTCCAAGGATCAAGAAGCTCTTCTAGGTTGTCTCTCCCAGAGCATATGATTCAGTCCCATTTAAGAAACATTCAATGAGTGCTAGTATGTGCTAGGACCGTGCTATGAGCTGAAAACACAAAGGTGACCCTCACAGAGACCCTGTTGTGGGGTGGAAAAAGACAATAAATATGCAGTTACTGATACACTCAGCAACGCAGATGAACCCGAAAAGCAAAGTGAACAAGGCTTGTCACAGGAGACTACATACGGTAGGATTCCATTTACACGAAATTCTAGACAGAGCGAAACTCTAGTGACAGAAAAGTAGCTCAGTGGTGGAAAGGAGCTGGGATTGGGAGGAGGGACTGTAGAAAAGGGACAGGAGGGAACTTTGGGGGGTAACGGAAATGTTTTGCATCATGACTGTGGTGGTAGTTACATGACCCTGTGTGTGTGAAGAACCATCATACTGTACACTTACAGGTGGTGAATGATTGTATTTAAATTATACTGCAATAAAGCTGACCAAAAATACATAAATAAACAAAAAATTATGCGCCAGAAGGCTCAAGATAGGGAAAACTGTTAAGTTTAACTTTAACAACAGTTAACTGTTGTTAAGGCTCAAGATAGGGAAAACTGTGCTCTGTAGGAACCAAGAGGAGGTGGAGGGGGCAGTGAGGGAGGGCTTCCAGGAGGAGGTGATGCCTGAGATAAGACCTTAAGGATGGGGGTGGGGGTAAGGCGTTTCCATGGAAGAAGGACTTTCACATGGTAGCAGGTGAGGACTGAAAAAAGTTCAGTATGCCTCAAACACAGAATGCAAAGTAGGGCTATCAAGTAATGAGAGTAGAGAAAATCAAGGTCCAAAATACAAACCTCATGACCATTGGGAGTACTGGGTTGAATAAACCCCACCTGCACCCCCAAAGGCCCAAAAGAGGGAAACTGCAAGCAAGACAGGACTGGGAATTGCTAATCTGCCCTCGGCTGCCCCACAGATAGGGGTTCCTTCCCTTGTCCTTCCGGGACTTCTTCCCTGCTCCCTTCACGTGGGAACATCCCTCCCCACCAGGCAACAGCCTCTGAAGTGGGCCATGCCCCCGTCCCCCCAGTCCCTGCCCACAGCCCACATCTATCTGCAAGCTTGCTGGCCCCCGTGGATCCCTCCGGCCTGGATTCCATGTGGCCACTGCCCCCTGGTGGCTGGAGCCATGCATTACTGAGGATGAAGGGACAGTGTCAAGGCCAGGGCCTAGTCTCTGCCCCACCAGAGCCCAGTCCGGGCCACTCCCATCAATGTTCCCCCTCACAGATGGCCTCCTCCTTGCTAAATCCAAAAGGCGCTTTTCAGTCCTATGGGACTTGCCTTCTCTGCAGCACACGGTCACAACCATCTTTTAAAAATCCTCTTTACATCTAAGAAAGTTCACTCCTTTGGTTCTCCTGCTGTCTCGGCTGCTCTCCCAGAGTGAATCATCCCTACCCCAAACTGTCTTCTCTCTGCTGGTAACCCCAAATTTGTCTCCAGCTTATCCCTCTCTCCTAAGCTTCAGACCACATATCCAGCCACCTCCTGGAGGTCCCAAAGGCACCTCAGAATCAAGAAGTCTAACCTGAAATGCCTCTTCCCCATCATGCCCCCCCAAAACACACACACACTTGAGGTCCCTCCCCCCATAGTAGCACCTCCATCCAATCTGGCAATCAAGTCAAGAAAAATGGCCCCCAGCCTGACAGCCTCTTCCTCACATTCATATCCAAATCGGGCTTGAAATCCAATTCAGTTCATTTACCTCCTTAATATTAAGATGAAACGGTGGGGAGGGATAGATTGGGAGTTTGAGACTGACATGTACACACTGCTATGTTTAAAATAGATAACCAACAAGGACCTACTGTATAGCACGGGGAACTCTGCTCAGTATTCTGTAATAACCTGAATGGGAAAAGAATTTGAAAAAGAACAGATACATGTATATGTATAGCTGAATCACTGTGCTGTACACCTGAAACTAACACAACATTGTTAATCAACTATACTCCAATATAAAATAAAAATTTAAAAATAAATAAAATGTAGAAACCAACTGAAAAAAACAATAAAATTTTTTTTTAAAAAAGATGAACCGTATGAAAATTACCAATCGTCAATCAGCTTTTTTTTTTACAAAAGAGCAGTTTCAAAGAATTCAACCTAATATTTCTCAAATTCATCTCCTCTTCTCTTCCCTGCCCCCAGTGTCCTGGTTCATGCCTCCACACTTCCTGCTTGGCCCGATGCACCTGCTTCCTACCTGGCCTCCCAGTTTCCATTCTGGCCACTGGGGTGATCGTTCCACAACATGCCTCTGATGAAGTCACTCCCTGCTTCAAACTCTCTCAGGGCTCCCTGTTGCCAACAGGACAAAAGCCAAACCCTTTAGCCAGCTTTTCAGGCCCTTTGCAATATCTGGCTCCCCTCCCCCTCCAGTCCCTGCCCACCATGCATCCTATCCTCCGACCACACTGGACCACCACTACTTCCTTGAATGCCTCCTCCTACCTCCTGGCCTTGGTACATGCAGTTCCCTATAACTAGAATGTCCTTCCCACTCTTCTCCCCCTGGCTAACTTATTAGACTTCAAGAACCAGCTCCCAGAGGCAGGGGCGGGCATGCTTCGTGACCCCCGCCTCCCGGATCCCCTCCTCTTCGGCCCAAATCCAGAGGAGGGGAGAAGGGGCGTAGATGGGTGAGGGAGAGAGCCAGGGTCAGGAGAAGGACGGTCCCTTTGGGGGAGGGGCACGTGTACCCGAGTATTTATGCGTGTGTGTGTGTGTGTGTGTGTGTGTGTGTGTGTGTGTGTGTCTGGGCCTGGTGCATTTATCAGGTGTCCAGTGTGAGCAGTGATGAGATCTGGCTCTGAGCTGAGGCTAAGACAGAGGGTGCCTTCTTGGCCCCTGGGCACCCTCCTGGTCCTCCTCCAAGGCATCCTCTGCCTGGCCACATTGCCAACGGGAAGAGGCCATGCCACTGCCACTTTTGCTTGTCCTCTGGGTCACTGGTATCCTCGGCAAGGCTGCCAGCTGGACCTAAGCCCTTGTTCCAACTCTGGTTGAGGGCCTGCGTGATTGCCTGTGCCCAGGCGGATGGGGCTCTCTGTCCAGGTGTGCCTGGAGGTCATCCAGCATCTAAGCGTGGCGTGGCCCTGTCGGCTTGGGGCAGCTCTGTGCCCCACGCCGGTGCTCCTCAGCACCGTGTACAGCAGGCATGGGGCATGCCTGGTTGGGAGGGCCCTGCACGTCCTGGATCTCCTTCCCAGCTATGCAGCTTTGTTCCCTCAGGGAAAATTTAGGACCCTGCTAGCTGCAGAGAACCAACCTGCCCTTTGCACAGGAACTCACCCCTGGCCCAGCAGCGCTGGCCAAGCACAAACCAGTACCCTCTGCTGCATACCTCTCTGCCCCAGCCCCCTCTTGGGCATCATAGGTTATACATTGGACCTTCTCCACTTCTTCACTTGGCACTAGACTTCCCCACTGACCTGGGCCCTGGTGGTGTTAGCACAAGAAAGGGGAAGAATGGGAGGTGAGAAGTCTGGTGCGTCCAGGCCTGCATACAGCTATGCCTTGTTTTCTTACAGTGTTAGCACTTTAAACACGTCTTCTGGGGAGGGGGTGAGCAAGGGCCCCAGGGCCCTGTCTGGGGCTTCCCCAAGTCTGGCCTTTTCATGATTCACTGTGAGTGCCCTGAGCCCTCGGGGCTGACGGGTTCCCGCTCAAAGTATCTACCCCGCTATGGGACCCCAGCCCTGGACCCCATCAGCAGGACCCGGACTGCCCCATCAGCAGGAAGCTGTTCGTCCTGTCCCATCCTCTGTCCTTTAGGGGATGGCCATAGTGGCACGTAACTTGACAGTGCTGGAAACCTTAGGGGGACATGGAGGGAGATCACATATCCCAGAACAACCCAAGAACACTTTTGAAAAGCAACGTGGAAAAGATTGCAAATTAACAGAGTGCAAAGTGTATTTCTCCCTTCTTGGTATCTTGTTTTGTAATTTTTCTCACGTTACTGCCGAGGACAGTGCTGAGCACGTGGTAGATTCTCAATAAACTTGACTGAGTGAAAAAAAAAAAAAAAAGAACCAGCTCCCATACCCTATGCTACTGTCAATCTCCAGTTTATACATTCACCCATTCCATACACAAGCTGAGGTACCTATATAAGTGTGACTTCCATGGAAGGTGCTAGGGATGCAAAGCAGGAGAGGATATAATTCCTGCTGTCAAGAGCTCAAATTCTCTTGAGTTTTCAAGGGGAAATCATTCTCTCGAAATTGCAGGGGGCATTAAACTCAGAGAGGACAGTATGAACAGAAAAAAACGGGCACATGAGGAAGAGCAGGGTGTGTGCAGACAGGCAGGGGGGGGGCGTTGCTAGAGCACAAGCTGTGAGAGAAAGATGCTGCTGGAGAGGCTGGATGGGGTCCAGTCATTAAGCATCTTTTGATCTCAGAGGCCATGGGAGTTTCATCAAGGGCAGTTTTGCATTTTTGAGCGGGGGCCAGAAAAATCAGGAAACTGTTGCAATAGCCTAGGCAAGGGGTACTGAAAGCTAGTATTACGACGTTGGTATCAGGGACACAGAGGAGGGCACAGGCTGCAAAAACCTTGAGGTAAATCCAGTCAGCAAGGCTTTACACTTGGATATGAGGGTAAGGGAGAGAGTGGTGTCAAGGGCACGCTCCTCAGCTGGATGCCAGGATAGGTGGAGGTCCCATTTGCTGAGCTGGGAGAGAATAAGAGGTGGCACAGAACTTATTCAATGAAGTTCTTTTTTTGTTGTTGTGTTTGTTTGTTTTTGGCTGCGCTGTGAGGCTTGCGGGATCCTAGCTCCCCAACCAGGGACTGAACCTGGGCCCTCAGCAGTGAAAGCGAAGAGTCCTAATCACTGGACTGCCAGGGAATTCCCCAGTGAAGTTTTTATGGAACTTTTCTTTTTAATATAAATGTATTTATTTATTTATTTTTGGTTGCGTTGGGTCTTTGTTGCTGCACATGGGCTTTCTCTAGCTGCAGCGAGCGGGGGCTACTCTTCGTTACGGTGTGCAGGCTTCTCATTGCAGTGGCTTCTCGTTGCGGAGCACGGGCTCTAGGTGCGCGGGCTTCAGTAGTTGTGGCACGCGGGCTCAGTAGTTGTGGCTCACAGGCTCTAGAGCGCAGGCTCAGTAGTTGTGGCACGCGGGCTTAGTTGCTCCACGGCATGTGGGATCTTTCCAGACCAGGGTTCAAACCCGTGTCCCCTGCTTTGGCAGGCGGATTCTTAACCACTGTTCCACCAGGGAAGTCCCTTTATGGAACTTCTTATGTCTGCGGTGCTCATGGGACGTGCCCTGGGTCCAAGAGTTTATTATATTGGCTCTGCAGTCAATATTTGGACATATTTACGTGCAGTATCATGGAGACAGGTCTGCACTGAAGATTTGGGCATCATCAGCGTACAGGTGATAGCTCAGATCATGAGGGTGGATGACATCTCTCAGGAAGAATATGAAGAATGAGAGAGCTATGGGCCAAGGAAGGAGCACAGGGGAAGAGCCATATTTCAAAGGCAGGGTAGAGTAAGAGGAGCCCCTACAAGGACCAGAGAAGCTGTCAGGGAGGAAGGAGAACCATGAATGTGCTATGTTATGGAAGCTGAGGTAGGCAGCCCCTAAGAGGCCCCCGGTGACCCCTGCCTCCTGATACTCATGTGCTTGTGTGATCCCTTCCCCATGAATGTGGGCTGGACCTAGTGACTCACTTCTAATAAACAGAATATGGCAGAAGTAATGGGATGTCACTTCCAAGATTAGGTTATAAAAAGGACCACACTGGGAATTCCCTGGCAATCCAGTGGTTAGGACTCCATGCTCTCACTGCCGAGGGCCCAGGGTTCAGTCCCTGGTTGGGGAACTAAGATCCTGCAAGCCAAAGAAACCCAAACCAAAACAAAACAAAAAACACCACAGCTTCCTTGCCTGTGTAGTGCATGTCTTTCTTTTCCCCCATCTCTCCTGTCTCTCTCCTTCCTCCCTCCCTCCCTCCCTCCCTCCCTCCCTCTCTCTCTCTCTCTCTCTCTCCCTCTACTGGATCACTCACACTGGGGGAAACTAGGTCATGCTATCCATCACACACACACAACCCAAGCCTTCAGAAGAGACCACAACCCCTCAGCTAGGCCGCTCATGGATTTCTGACCTGCAGAAACTATGAGATAATAAATGTTTGTTATTTTAAGGTGTTAAGTCTTGGGTTGATTTGTTATGCAGAAGCCAAGGGAGGAGAGATTTTCAAGAGAGGCACTGGTCAGTGGAGTTAAAAACTGCAGATAAAGACTGAAAAACGTCCTTGGATGTGGCAAGAGAAAGTCATTAACAAGCTCGGTGCAAATGGTTTCGGTGAGTTGAGGACTCAGATGGGAGATGAAGGCTGGGGCTGACTGACGAGCAGGCGTGCACGGACATCTGTTGTTTCTGCCTGCCCAGCATCCATTTCCCCACCGTCTATGACAGCTCCCTGATTTTTCTCTGAGTAACCACCCATGGCCTACCGGATACGTACGATTCCATGAGACTGTGTCTGCCAGGGTGCCCAGCTGTCCACAGGCCAAAGGGAGGTCACATGACTCAAGCTGCACCAATCAGAAGCTCTCCCTGGAATTTGAATTGTGAGCTTACGTGACAGGACGCCAGAACCTGGTTGGAGCTGATTCATGCAGCAGCCAGGGCCCTGAGGAAACCGCCATTCCTTCCTGCTCTCTCGATTCCCACCGCTGCCCTGGCTCCAGTCTTTTCTGAAGCCGGGTTCTTCGGTCATTCCTTCCACTGTGTGTGCCACCTTTACTTCCTTCTAACAAATTCCTTGCTTGCTTAAGCTAGCAAGTCAGTCTCTGTTGCTTGCAGCCGAAGAACCCTAACTCATACTTATTTTCAAGAATTTTGGGTGGGATGAGGAGAAAGACAAAGGACAGGCGCTAGAGGGAGCGCAGAGTAAAGGGAGGTGGAGGTTTTTTGTTAGTTTTTTGGTTTTGGTTTTGTTTTTTTATTTAGGCTGCACCGGGTCTTAGTTGCAGCACGCGGGATCTTTAGTTGCAGCATGTGGGATCTAGTTCCCCAACCAGGGATGGAACCCAGGGCTCCTGTATTGGGAGCCCAGAGCCTTACCCACTGGACCACCAGCAAAGTCCTTGTTAGTTGTTAAAGTGGTAGAAATTTGCATATATGTATAGGCTAAGAAGAAGGAGAGAGAAGGAAGGACTGTTGAAACAGAGAAGGGGGGCTTCCCTGGTGGCGCAGTGGTTGAGAATCTGCCTGCTAATGCAGGGGACACGGGTTCGAGCCCTGGTCTGGGAAGATCTCACGTGCCGCGGAGCAACTAGGCCCGTGAGCCACAGCTACCGAGCTTGCGCGTCTGGAGCCTGTGCTCCGCAACAAGAGAGGCCACGATAGTGAGAGGCCCGCGCACCGCGATGAAGAGTGGCCCCCGCTTGCCGCAACTGGAGAAAACCCTCGCACAGAAACGAAGACCCAACACAGCCAAAAATAAATAAATAAATAAAAATTAATTAATTAAAAAAAAACAAAGAAAGGAACAGAGAAGGGAAGAATGATGGAGTAATATTCTGGGAGTCATAATGATAGGCGATGCATGGGTGCAGAGGCTGGACTGTGGAGAAGGGAAGTAAAGGTGGGTGTGAATTCCTATAGGTGTGTGTAGGAAGCTGAAAGAAATGAATGACTGATTAGCCTTAGTTTTATTTGTTGAGACTGAAAGGGTAGGGTTGGGGGATGTTCATGGGAGCGTGGTGACTGAGAGAGGGGGTTGACCAAGAAGTCGGAGTGGCACCTATATGTACCACTTTGCCACCATTCTTCTCTGAGCCGATCTCAACCACCTGAACCAGGGTTAGGGATGTGCTGATAGATGAGGCAGAGGCCAGGGTGCACAGGAATCCAGAGCGTGCTGCTCATTTTCCATTTGCCCCTCCAGGTCCACCTCCACCCTTCTCTGCCCGTATGAACAGCATCATCCAGGCTCCCTTGCCCTCTGGCTTCTAACTGGGTCATTCTGGATATTTCATCTCCTACTCCCAGCTCTGGATCGGTACCGTGGTTTGTTTGTTTGTTTGTTTGTTTCTTGGCCATGCCACGTGGCTTGCAGGATCTTAGTTCCCCAACTAGGGATCGAACCTGGGCCCCTGGCAGTGGAAGCACGGAATCCTAACCACTGGACCACCAAGGAATTCCCACTACCATGGTTTTTTGTCCCTTTTCTTTTTTGGGGGGGGGGGAGCCACGTGGCACGTGGATCTTAAGTTCCCTGACCAGGGACAAAACCTGCGCTCCCTGCATTGGACGCGCGGAGTCTTAACCACTGGACCACCAGGGAAGTCAGAGTACCGTAGTTCTGAGAGTGGCTGCACCCTCCACAACGCTGACACTGCTCAGGTATGTTCCACGGTCTCACCAGGCTCCAGTAATATCATTTCCTCTCCTGACCCCTGCAGACCTCAGAGTGGTCCCAACTTCCCGCTGCCTTCACCTCCCTTGTTGGTTCTCTCAACCTGACCCACACTCTCTGCAAAAAGTCCCTTCATTAAATGATCTTTGAAATGCCAGCTGTGGTGCCCTCTGTTTCCCGCTGGGACCCTGACTATTAGAGAGCTAGCCAGAGAGATCAGATGGTCCAATGTGAGGCTCTGGCTGGGCAGGGAAGGGAGAGGAGCCAGGAGGGGTCTGGCCAACTGGCAGAAAACAGAGGGGTCAAGGAAGTGGAGCTCTCTCTATGAGTTGATGCTACAGGTGTGATGGCAGCGGAGGCCTGCCAGGCCTGGAAGGAAGATGCTGGGATCAGAGCAGAGGATACTGGATTTTGAACATGGCAGATAGTACGGGGTTGTGGTTAAAACCAGGGATTTTTAATTTGGGACCCAGAGAGTGCTCTGTTACAATCTTGGCTCGGCCCCTTTACTAAATGTGCCACCCAGGGAAGTGACTTCACCTTCCTGAGTGTGTATCCTCATCTTTAAAATACCAACCCTACAGGTTTTTGGGACGGGTAAACGTGTAAACCGTTTGGCACAGTGCCTGGCATGTGGTATAAGTGCTCAGTAAATGTTCACTATGTGCACTGCCCTTCCGGGTCATGACTAAGTCCAAGGTGTGGTCATGGGAGTGGATGGCTGGCGTGGGAGGAAGGTCACCAAGGATGAGGTGGAAAGAGACCAAGAGGCTAGATAACTAGAAGGATGGGTCACCACACGGAGGTTACGTATCCCAGCAGAACGGCAGGGGCTGGGGTGGAGAGGAAGTCTGTGAGGATGTGCTAGAGTCTTCAGGAATGAGGGGGAGTAAGCAAGGAGTCAACAGATGTCAATGAGGAAGTGGAACAGAGGGTGACAGAACCCGAGGACCTAAGGCTCAAGGAAGTCTGGGTTCTGTGAAGCCAGATTAGAGTTGGTGTCTGCCTCATCTGAGTTCCCACAGCCCCTCATACGTCCCTTTGAGATGCCCTCAGAGATCGCATCCCCCACAAAGCCAGAGCATGTCAAGAGAGGGATTGGACCTGACCCATCCTATAGTAGCTAGAAGTATACATTGGTAAATGATTGTTGAGTGATTTGGGGGTGAGGGAAGGAGAAAAGTCATGGGTAACATTCAGTAAAGGGGCAGAGCCAGGATTGTAACACAGAACTCTCTGGGTCCCAAATTAAAAATCCCTGGTTTTACAGAAACAGACTCATAGACATAGAGAACAGACTTGTGGTTGCCAAGGGGGGCTTGGTGGGAGAGGGGAGGATTGGGAGTTTTGGGTTAGCAGATGCAAATTATTATGTATAGAATGGATAAACAACAAGGCCCTACTGTATAGAATATGGAACTGTATTCAGTATCCTGTGATAAACTATAATGGAAAAGAATATAAAAAAGAATGTGTATATATGTATAACTGAATCACTTTGCTGTACAGCAGAAATTAACACAACATTGTAAATCAACTGTACTTCAATTTAAAAAATAAATTAAAAATTTTAAAATCCATGGTTTAAACCACAACCCAGTACTGTCTTCCATGTTCAAAATCCAGTATCCTGCGCTCTGACCCTGGAACCTACCTTTCAGGGCTGGCAGGCCTCCGCTGCCATCACACCTGTAGCATCAACTCATAGAGAGAGCTCCACTCCCTTGATCCTTCTGTTTTCTGCCAGTTGGCCAGACCCCTTCCTGGCTCCTCTCCCTTCCCTGTCCAACCAGAGCCTCATATTGGACCATCTTATTTACCCTTGACTTTGTTCCATTTATCTCTCTGCATACTCTTTACTTTTAATAACTTAATGCTTTAAAAAAAAAAAGCAACCTCTTACTCAGTTTAAACAAATGTTTCCTGAGACCTTTCATACATGGTACTCCACCTGTCTGGAATACCCTTGCCCATTCTATCCACCCAAAGATCTCCTACTCCCCATTCAAGAATGAGCAGAAATTAATCATGAGGGAGAAGAAAGATAAACCACAATGATATCCTACCACAAAATTAAAAGTGTCTGACAATACCAGGTATTGGCAAGGATGTGAGGCAAAGAGAACTCTCACTCAGTGCTGGTGGGACAGTAAATCGGTATAAACAATTTAGAAAAGAAGTTTGTCAGTGTAGTAGGCTGAAAAACGTCCCCCAAGGAAATTCTCTGGCAGTGGTTAGGACTTTGCCCTTTCACTGCAGGGGCACGGGTTCGATCCCTGGTCAGGGAACTAAGATCCCGCAAGCCATGCAGCACAGCCAAAAAAAAAAAGTCCATGGCTTAATGTCTGGAATCTGTGAATGTTATTTTATGTGGCAAAAAGAACTTTGCAGATGTGATTAAAGATTTTGAGATGAGGAGACTATTCTGGATTATTCGAGTGAGCCCTAAGTGCAATCACAAGTATCCTTATAAGGAGGCAAAGGGAGATTTGACACTGACAGAGAGGAGGCAATGTAACTACAGAAGCAGAAATTGGAGTAATGCAGCCACAGACCAAGGAATACTGGCAGCCACCAGAAGCCGGAGTAGGCAAGGAACAAATTCTCTCGTAGAGCCTCCAAGGGGAGTACGGGCCTGCCAACACCTTGACTTCGGCCCAGTGAAACTAATTTTAGACTTCTGGCCTCCAGAACTGTGAGAGAATACATTTATGTCGTGTTAATCCACTAGGTTTGTGGTAATTTGTTACAGCACTCATAGGAAACTAATTAGGCAGTATTGACCAAACCTGAACATACTCTTGCCCATGTCCAGAAATTCTCCAATTCTCCTTCCAGGTATATCCCAACAGAAATGTAAGCATTGGGCTTCCCTGGTGGTGCAGTGGACAAGAATCTGCCTGCCAATGCAGGGGACACAGGTTCGATCCCTGGTCCGGGAAGATCCCACATGCCACGGAGCAACTAAGCCCGTGCACCACAACTACTGAGCCTGCGCTCTAGAGCCCGTGCTCCGCAACAAGAGAAGCCACCGCAGTGAGAAGCCCGTGCACCGCAGTGAAGAGAAGCCCCCGCTCGCCGCAACTAGAGAAAGCCCACACGCAGCAACGAAGACCCAATGCAACCAAAAATAAATTAAAAAAAAGAAAAAAGTAAGCATTTGTTCACACACACACGCGCAAACGTAAGAATGTTCACAGCAACATTATACAGTACAGCTCCAAACTGCTAACAACCCAATGTCCATCAACAGTGCAATGCATGAACTACCTGTGGGATGGTCATACAATGAATACTACGCAGCAATAAAAATGAGTCAACTACAAATAAACAGAATGTGGAAGAATCTCACAGACACAAGGCTGAACAAAAGAAACCAGACACAACAGAAAACATATTGTATGACTCCATTTATATCAAATTCAAAAAGAGATAAAATTAACTATTTCATTGAGTGACATAAAACTAGAAAGTTAAAGAAAAGCAAGGAATTATTACTGTAAAAGAAAGAATAGTGTTCCTAGCTAGGGGAAGAGGAGAGTTGTGATCAGGAGGGCGCACATGACAGAAAGGGAGTGGGGGAAATTCTGGGGTGCTGCTAATGTATGTCTTATCATGGGAGGCACGGGTGTTTTACAACAGCTTATTAACTGTACATTTATGTTTTATACACTTTTCTGAATGTTATATTTCACAATTATATGTTATATTGTGATATTTGTTATATTTCACAAAAGTATCTTGGCGGGACTTCCCCGGCGGTCCAGTGGTTAAGACTCTGCGCTTCCACTAAAGGGGCCGCAGATTCGATCCCTGGTCGGGGAACTAAGATCCCTCATGCCGCATGGCCAAAAAAAAAAAAAAAAAAGTACCTTGGTGGCGGCGGTGGTGGTGATAATTTTTAATAAAATGATAATTTTTAATAAAATGAACAGGGAGCTTCCCAATCCATGAAGCTTTCCTGGGTCCCTCCATCCAGGGTCATCTGAGCACCCCCAGCCTCTGCTGCTTGTTCAGTCACTGACCACTCTGGGTTGTGACCCACGGTGTCCCAGTCTGGCTCACCCACCAGAACAGGAGCTGTCCAGAGCCAGCGCCCAGGCTAGAGTCCTCTCAGGATCCCCAGCAGGGGCCAGCCAGCCCAGGGCCGGGCAACCGGGAGGCCGCTCGGAACATGTGCTGCTGTGCAGGCACACGGGGCCTGCCTCACTTACCACCTCACGTTGTCATCGTCAGGGCCCCTGTGTGTCTGCTAGCAGTGTGGTAGGAGATGACTGCTGACCGAAAGAGGGCGTGGCTGACTCTGCATTGCCACTTACCTTTGACTCAGTCCATCTGTCTCTCTACATCCCATTCAGGAATGTTCCCTAAGGCCTCCTCGAGGAATGTTCTCTGCCTGGAATGGTCCCTCTCTGCCATTCTGCTGAACTCCTACTCATCCTTCAAGAGCCAGCTCCAGGCTCCTCTCCTCTGTGAAACCATGGCCCGCCTTCCTCTGAGCTCCCACAGGCCCCTATTTCCCTTGGCTGCAGCCTGTCCATGTCCTGCCCCATAGAATCTTTCTCGACTTCTAAAGCTCTCTGATCTCCCTGGGTTGTCCTCTTAGCCTGGGTCTGACCCACTTAATAGGCCTCCTCAGGACTCTGTCAAACATCCAACACGGGCTCTGGCAAGCCCAGGCAAGCTCCCTAGCGCATGCGCTCAGGGAGGTTCTGGAAACGCAAGACACTGCCTCGAGGTTCCCGCCACCGCCGGCTCTTGGCACACACTGCGCCCGCGCAGGCTCCCGCGGCCTCAAGGTTAGGCTCCCTTACTTCCGGCATGCACTTGCCATGAAAGGCACACCACCCCTCCCCACCCCCGGCTGAAAAGGGTGGAGTGGGCGGGGCCTAAGGCATGGGGCGGGGCTGAGGCAGGAGGGTGGGGGCTTCTGCAAGGAACTGAAGCGGGGATGGGAGTGGAAGTGGGGGAAGGGCCAGGGCCTGAATCTTGTCCGCTAAAGAGGCTGGGCCCACCATTCGCAGCCTGGAGGTTGGTGGGGAGACGCCCCAGGGCCTGAGGGAGAGGCGGACGCTGAAGTTCAGCTCAGGGTAGGTGAGGACAAGCAGCAACCCCCACCCCACAAGCACGGGAAGCCCCAGGTAGAGGAAGGCCCCAGATGTTGACAGGTTGTGAAAAGCAAGCCTAGGTCCCATACCAGCCAAGGAGACTCCCCTAGTTGAGGGAAGGAGAAAGCACGTGGAAGCCCCCACCTGCCTTCCCAACCTGACGGCATCCACCAGCGGAGAGCTGTTTGCCACCTCAGTGCTTCTCTACTCCTGAGGCAAGTCACTTCCAAAATCCCTACTTCACACAGCTGGCTAAGTATTAAATAGATCTTATCTAGGTGCCCAGCAGACATTACCTCCCTCACAGAGAAGGTAAATGGAGACAGTCTGGGATCATACAGCAACTAGATGGGTCAGGTCTTGACTCCTGGACAGGATTCAACTCCTAGACTTGCCACTGTATCCCTGTTTATCAACACAGGTCAGGGGGCCAGGACAGGTTCCCAGGCGTGGATAGCTGCATCCTTTCCCCCAAGAAAAGCCAGCAGTTGGGAATCCCTGCCCCGCCCCTCCCCAACTCCCAGCCCAGGTCCCCTTCTCGCCCAGGAAGGAAAGCCCCCAGTATTGTGTAAGAAACTTGAGTTCCTACACTCTTAAAACAAGGAATAGGGAAAGAGCAAGAGGCCACAACCTCAGCTGTAGCCATGGGGCAGCAGGAAGTAGCGTTTGGCCTCAGGAGGAGAAACAACAGAGATCCCGATTTAAGATAAGTAACTGTCCAGAAGCTGTGAGGGGTGAAGAGCACCTGGAGAGGCTTCTAGGCAGAGAGCACTGGCTGCTGGTCCATTTGGTTTCCAAACCCTTGGGCTCTGTCAGCCTTGGAGATAGACAGCTGGCCCACCTCACCGAACTAGTTAAAAAATACCAGCACTCCCAAGGACATACAGGAGTGAAGCACATGTGAATGAGGTTGGGAGAGTCTATGACTCCAAGGCAGTATTTCCTCCTTCAACAGATGAGGAAACTGAACCCAAAAGGAGGGCAAGCCCATGGCAGCAGCCAGCACATGATGGTCCAGCATCCTGCCCACCCTCCAGCCAGACACCAGGCGAGGAACTCCGGGATTGGTACAGGGCCCAGGCTCTAATCAGCTCCTTCCTCCAGCCCATAAAGAAAGAGTACAGCCTTGATGCCCACCTATGCCCTATCCAGGGCAGTTTTATTGGTGTCACTCGTAAAAGGCCTTTCCCATCAGCCCCAAGCCTTTGCCTTCCCTTTCTGAGAAAGAAGTTGGTTCCTGGTCCTGGCCTCCTGGGAAACAGCACACTTGGTCTGATGCCGCTGCAACACATGTGTGACACTCGGTGCAGATCCATGTGCAAATCTGTGTCCAGCTTCAGGGAGCAGAAGGGGGAGAGCCAGGTCTGTGTGTGGAAGCTGGGCAGAGCCCGGCTGGCTGTAGAGATGTGCGGGCAAGGTGAGCAGGCCCCAGATGCACCCCAGCTCCAGTGCCCACTGGTGTGGCTGAAGCTCAGGGTTTAGGGGCGGTATAATCAGAGATCCTGAGAGAGAAGCCCTTAGGCCAAAGCAGTAAGTGGAACAGGCCAGGGCAGGAGCCCAGGAGAGATTTCAGAGGGGGCAGCGTGCGTGCATGCACACAGCCCAGGGTCAGGAATATGATGTGAAAGGGGCCTTTGGTGTGTGGCTATGCCTCCCTTCCTTTCGGATCTGCAGGCCTGAGCCCCTGGCCTCCTGAAGGGAACGCACCTAATGGGCGGGGGGGTCGGGGGGGGTGTTGGAAAGGAAGCTCAGCTGGAAGTGGTTTAGGCCTCAAAGCCCACATCCTGTGGGAGGGTCTATCAAGGGGCCTGGCTGTCACAGTCCTCAGAGCTAGTGGAGTGACAGTCCTCTAGGAGTAGAGATGGTCGACAACCTCCAGGGGAGAAGGTGGCCCAGAGGCTAGGAGGTGGGGTCAGTCCTGCCAGATCCAGGATCAGGAGGCCTCAGGCAAGCGCCTTCCCCCCTCCTCCTCCATCAGAAGCAGGCGGCGCCGGCCAGCCTCGTAATCGGCCTCGTCCACACTGACCAGCAGGCGGACAGCCTCCCGGCCCACGGCTTCACGCAGAGCCTCAGTCAGGAACACGCCCCGCAGGGCCTGCAGCAGGGCACCACTCAGGTAGTCACCCCAGAAGGCGTCCAGATAGGAGAGCTCTGAGAACTTGATGTCACAGACCACAGAGCCCAGGTCCCGTGAGCGCAGCACCGCCGTGGCCTGCCCAAACACGTCCAGCTGCCGTGCCAGGGCCTGGGGCCGCCGGGATGCCACGCCCTGCTCCAAGGCCGGCCCATGCTCGCAGTACTCTGCTCGCACCCTGAGCCGGATGTCTGCGGAGAAGGAGGGACTGGTCAGGGAGGGGCCGACACCCGACACACGGCGCAGGGGGGCCAGGGGGAAGAGGGGGACCGCCACCCTCCCTCGCTCCCTCCAGCCTCCTCCTGCTGCCCCTCACTGTGGGTTGCACTGCACCAGCCCCACATCCTTCCCCCTTCTGGTAACCACACCCAAGTACAGGTGACACCCTCACTCGGCTTCTCTCTTGTGCTCTGACCTGTTACCTCCTGACCTGGTGGCCTTGCTCTTCCCCTCACGTGTCCCACTCCAGCCTCACCACCTCCTCGCTTCTCCCCCCACCAGCAGGCAGGTTCCGCCCGGCCCTGCCTCTCCTTCAGCCCGGGGTGTTCTCTCCCCAGCGTCCACAGGACTTACTCCCTCACTTCCTACAGGCCTTTGCTCAGAGGCCACCTCCCCAATGAGCCTACCTCGACAACCCTGTTTACCACCACCACCCGGCCCCAGGATTCCCAGCTCCCCTTTCCTTGCTCCATTTCTTCCCAAGGCACTTATCACCTTCTAACCTACTCTAAGCTCTCCCTTACCGTCAGGCTTATCACCTGTCTCCCCGCAATGTGAGCTCCCTGAAGGAAGGGATTTTTGTCTGTCTTGTTCACTAGTGTAGCCCCGTCACATACAGTAGGTACTCAATACACATTTGTGAAAGAACCAATGCACGAATGAATGGACTTGCTTTTTAAGTAAGCAGCTTTACCCCTCTTGCGTCCTCGAACAGGGAGGTTCACGTGGGGTCAGTCATATCCTCAGCCCCCCAACCACCAAGCAAGCACCAGGCCCAGGAGGCTCAAGGCTGGACCTGGGCTGGCTCTACTGCAAGCAGCAGCTCTCTTTCCACAGAGGCTGCCAAGAAGGTGGGCTGTTAAGCCCATAGCTGCTGGGGGCCGTTTTGCCACCAGGAGGGGAAAGAATGAAACCTACACAAGGGCAAGGATAGAGAGGAAAAGACTCCTGAGGTTCATCACGTGTGCCTGGAGCACCTGGATCTTCAGCTATAATCAAGTTCCTTTTTGCTTAAGCCAGTCTGAGTTGTGTTTGTCACTTATAACCCTGCCTACATCCACCCAAATGTGGTGGCAGTTCTGTGCAGGGGCTAGGACATGGAACTTCCAAGGCTATCCCTGTAAATGTGACCTCAGGCATATCACCCCCCTGTGGGATTACTGAATTCCCACCTGTGAATCGGGCTACTAACAGAACTTCCTCTCCACTCACAACAAAGGCTATCCTGAGGATCTGCTATAAGCTGGAAATGACAACAGTAGAATCACACAAACTCATTTAATTCACAAACGACCCTGTGAGGCAGGCCCTACTGTCACCCCAACTTACAGATGAGGAAATGGAAGCAAGGAGAAATGATTTGCCCAAGGTCGCACGGCCAGGGAGTAGCAAGGCATGACAGAGGGCACTGACCCTCCCACGCCCCAAAGAGCAGCTTCAGGTCAGTGGAGCTGATTCTAATCCAGGAGCCTTCAGGCGCTAGCTATGTGACCTGGGACAAGTCACCACCTCTCTGAGCCCAGGTTCCTGCCTAAACCAGGGGACAATCCCTACTGGAAAGCCTGTTCAGATGATGGTCCACCGATGGGTGCTAAAAAATGGCAGCCACCAGCAGCTCTGCTGTGCCAAACGCTTTGCCCTTGGAGATTCAGCCTGATCAGCCCTGTGGGGCAGGGGCCACAATGAACCCATTTGACAGATGAGGTAACTGACGCTCTGGGAGGGGAAATGTCATACCCCTGACTCCTTTCACCTTTCAAAGACTGTGTCACCACAGAGCAGAAAGTAGAAGGCAGGTCCCTGCTTCCCCAGGCGACTTCTCAGCACCACCCACTTCCTCCTCCCACCCCAAACCCCAAATGCTTCCTTTTTCTGCCTTGAGGGGAAGCTCACCCTCTCTGCTTGAGGCCCAGGAAAACCTACCTGGCCTTAGCCCCCAGGACTTCCCACAACACTCAGACCTGGCTCCCCCCACCCTAAGGATCAGATAAGACCTCTGGGCCCCCACCCTGGGCTCCTCTGAGTGTCTAGCCGTGCCCTCCGTGAGCGTGAGCCGGGAGGCAGGGGGCTGGGAGGGGCAGCACCTGTCCAAGGCCGCACGGGGCTGCTCAGTGGCAGAGGCACAGAGCCTGGTGGCGGAGAACGACAGACCTTGAGGCGAGTCCCGGCTCCGCCACTCTCTAGCTGTGGGGCCTTGGGCATGTGACCTCACCTCTCTGAGCCTCAGTTTCCCCATCTGAAAAACAAACAGACAAACAAGAGGTCCCTGCTGCACGATGGGGTCATGAGGATTAAATTAGGCAACTCATGAAGCATTTGACCCAGGGCCTAGACGCCGAAGGCACCCCAAAACAGGAACTGTGATTTCAACACTCACCTCTCTACCGCCACAGCCCCTGCCTAGGCCTCGCCCTCTCTCACCTGGGCCCCTGAGCCAACCTCCTCCCCTCCCCTCCTTCTTCAATCCCAGCTACATGCTCCCATACCCTGCCCTCCAGTCACAAGGGAAGTGGTCCCAGTACAAGCCTTACTCACAAAATGACCTGTCCACCTCTTCTGCCCAGAATGCCCATCACCCACCAAGGCCCGGCTCACGGGACCTGTGGCCCGCCCAGGTGAATCCCCTCCCAGATGGCCTTTCTCCTCAGCACAGACTGCTACTAGACCTGCGGTGGAAACTGTCTATTCACCCAGAGCCCACCGGGCGTGGTGGGGGTGGAAGGAGGACAGGATCAGGGGGGACCCTCATGTGTCCCATTCATCCTTCCATTCAACAGACATTTACTAAGTGCCAGGGACAGTGGGGAGACACGAGCGCCCCGCCACAAGTGGGACTGGAAGACATGTGAGCCCCAGTTGAGGAGCACTTTGCATAGGCCGGGCCCTACCCCGGTGCTTTCCCTGTCTTAACCCCGGAGTCCTCACAGCACTTCCATTTTCCCAAATACAGCTGAAGACATGGCCCAACCTCTGGTCTGGAACACAAGAGGACAGTACACAGAAGGGGAGGACAGGGAAGCCCCACTGGAGAAAAGGAGAGACGTGCGTTATCTGAGCCACTGCTCCACCCCGGCCCTGAATCACGGGCATCACGCACAATCTCTCTTTATTCCTCGCCAAAATAACCGTAGGTGACACGTATATAGTACTTACTGCACTACCTTCACACATTTCACATCTATCATATACACCTTCACATCTATTGACCTTTTTGATCATGCCTACAACCTTATGAGGCAGTGCTATTGTCCCCTTTTTGTAGATGAGGAAACTAAGGCACAAAGGATGAGTCACCTGCCCAAGGCCACACAGGCAGGAAATGGCAGAGCTGGAATTCCAACCGAGAAGCCTGGCTCCAGAGCCCAAGCTCTTTTAACTACCCCTATCCTGTTTGCTGCCTCTCATGCAACCATACACAGAAGTCCATAATTAAAACACATTCCAAGGGTCAGGAGAGGAAATTATAGAGAACGATTTAGATCGAAACAATCAGAGAGGACCTCGCCGGGAAATGACATTGGAAGTAAAATGTGACACAGGACAAGTAAGTCGAGACAGGAAAGCAGTGAAAAGAGAAGAGCGATTTTCCCAGAAGAGATGGGTGTGTGTGAAAGTCCAGAGGCAAAAAATGAACTTGGGGCGTTCACAGGCTGGGGGCCAGCATGGTGGAAAAGGGTACAAGGGGACAACTGGAGGCGCGGGGCTGACCGCGCCCTGGCAGGCTGGGGCGGGGAGTCTGGGGCCTCCTGAGCTGACCACACCTCTCTGCACCTCGGTGGCCTCCTCCATAGAACCACCTCACCCCAGTACCTGTTCTCATGGGGCCACTGTGAGGATTACACGGCTGGATGCAGGTAAAGGGCTGAGGCCAGTGTCTGGCACTCCTCTGAGTGCAGCAGGAAGGAAGTGGCCTCAGGATACCAAGCCAACTCCAGCTGCTCTGCAGAAGCAGCAGGGCGATCAGAAAAAGAGCCAGGGCAGCACTCAGGGAAGGCTGAAGGTGGCTGAATAGTTTCCTCCGGCCAGGAACACACCAAGCATTTGTCAACAGTCCCTCTCCAATGGTAGGGAGATCCTCCCTGCCCCCAGGGCGGAGGGTGGGGCCCCGTCTTCCTCGAGAGGAGAGCTGCTCCCGCTTCCTGCACTCAGGTGGGCCCCAACACCTTTTTTTTTTTAAATAAATTTATTTATTTATTTATTTTTGGCTGCGTTAGGTCCTCGTTGCTGCGCACGGGCTTTCTCTAGTTGCGGAGGGCGGGGGCTGCTCTTTGTTGTGGTGCGCGGGCTTCTCACTGCGGTGGCTTCTCTTGTTGCAGAGCACGGGCTCTAGGCACGTGCGGGCTTCGGTAGTTGTGGCACGTGGGCTCAGCAGTTGTGGCTCGTGGGCTCCAGAGCACAGGCTCAGTAGTTGTGGTGCCCAGGCTTAGTTACTCACAGCATGTGGAATCTTCCTGGACCAGGGCTCGAACCCGTGTCCCCTGAATTGGCAGGCGGATTCTTAACCACTGCGCCACCAGGGAAGCCCCCCAACACTCTCTTGTCCCTCTACCCGACACCTCATCAGTCTCTCTTCTGGGACAGACTGGGCCGCAGAGGGAAATGGGAGGGGCTTTCCAGTGGGGGATCAGGAAAGGTATGAGGGACAGGCCCAGGTGAGCAGGTGAGCAGCCTTCCGTGCCAGACCCTGTGCTGGGTGTGGTTGGAGGCCAGGGATGACTCTCACTCAGGTCTCCCCTCCAGGAGTTACTAATAGGAAAGGCTGGGGACACAGAGGACCTGTGCCCAGCAGAGAGAATCAGTCAGTAAGCTCTAAGGGACAGACTCCGCCCTCCAATGCCACACCAATACCAGCACCTCCTCTGGACTAAAGCCAGCCTCCTCTCCTGCTCCAGTCTTTTCCCCAAGGCACAGCCAGAGTCACGGTGTCACTGTAAAGTTCTTCAACCTTTCCTGAACTCACGGATGGAGGCAGTGAGCAGCTGCTGACACCAAGGGCAGTAAGAGACAAGCAGCATCTGCCTGCTTCCTAAAGGAAGAGCACAATACCACCTAGGAGGTGAGCTTGAAAAAAAACAGAAGGGGGGCTTCCCTGGTGGCGCAGTGGTTAAGAATCCGCTTGTCAATGCAGCGGACACAGGTTCAATGCCTGGTCCAGGAAGATCCCACATGCCGCGGAGCACCTAAGCCCATGCGCCACAAGTATTGAGCCTGTGCTCTAGAGCCCTCGAGCCACAACTACTGAGCCCACATGCCCCAACTACTGAAGCCCATGCAACAAGAGAAGCCACCGCAATGAGAAGCCCATGCGCAGCAACGAAGACCCAATGCAGCCCCCCAAATTAATTAATTAATTAATTAAAATTATCAAAAAAAAAAAAAAGAAGGGCATTTCCTGGCGGTCCAGGGGTTAGGATGCTGCACTTTCGTTGCCAAGGGCGGGGGTTCGATCCCTGGTCAGGAAACTAAGATCCTGCGAGCCGCACAGCGTGGCCAAAATAAGAAAACAAAAAAACAAAACCATCAAACCAGAATCTGATCAAGCCTCTCCAGGCCCAACTACCAATTTTCAGGAAATACAGACGACAGGGGAACATGTTCTGTCAATGCTACCACAGAATGCAATCTGTAAAATCCAGTCTTTGGGAAACACTACGGGACAACTACTTTCAACAAATACAATGCAAGGGTCGTGGGGGAGAAATAAGAGGTGGTGGGGGAATCCTATAAATTAGGAGAGACTTAAGAGAACCAATATTTATAAGAATTAGAAATTTAAGCACTGAGCAGACACATGAGAGTAAGAAGTTATTGTTATTTTTTTGGTGTGATTTTTTTTTTTTTAAAGAATTCTTATCCTTTTTTTTTGTCTGCGCAGGTTGCAGGATCTTAGTTTCCCAACCAGGAATTGAACCCGGGCCACGGCAGTGAAAGCGCCAAGTCCAAGTCCTAACCACTGGACCGTCAGGGAATACACAGTGAAAAATCTACCAGTGAAATAAAAGGACACCTGGAACTGACTCCAAAACAACGTGGCTAATGAAACAAGATCAGCCACGACCTGACAACTGCTGAGGTTGGGTGCCGGGGAGCCAGGATTCGTTATGCTAATCTGTCTGCTTCTATTTCTTCTCCACAGGAAACACTGAATGGAAAAAACGCAAAGCTCAGCCTGTCATTCAAGTCCTCCAACTGCTTTCCATCATTTAAAAAAACGCAAAGCCTGGCCCGTGGCTCCCAGGCTCTGCAGGTTGGGCCCCTGGTCACCTCTCCTGCCCTCACCTCCTGGCAGCCTCCCGCACTCCCTCTGCTCCAGCCCTGCCAGCTTCCTCTCGATCCCAGCACCACCACTGCCGTGTCCCCACACAGGCCTCTGCTCCTGCTGTCCCCTCAATCTGAAACACCCTGCCTCAGCCATCCACACACTCCTACCTCTCTTCCTGTCTTCTGAGAGGCCTTCCTAGACCACCCTACCTTGAAAATCCACCTAGAACTGCATTTTCCATCATTCTCTACCCCCTCCCCCTGCTTGTTTCTCCTCACAGCTGACATCTGAAGTTTCTCTTCCTTCCCTTAGCCTTCTCCTCCCACCAGAACACAAGCTCCATGAGGACAGGGGCCTCCAGTCCCTTCTGCTGGATGTAAGCAGGTAGTCAATGCTCTATAAACACACGTGGAACAACCAGATGAGCAAACCCGAGCTCCAGCCCAGCCCTGCCACTCCGCACGGTGGGGGACGGCACCCGTACCCCAAGGGCCGTCTTGAGAACTCAAGGTGAGGTGAGGAGCACGCTCAGCACAGAGCGCAGTGGACGGCCCTGAGAGGGGTGTGCAGACTCAGAGGTCCTGTGTCTGAGCCCAGGATCCCCCATGGCCCCTGCATCACACTCTTGGGGCCTCAGGAGTTCAGTCTGGTTCTCTCCCTCAGTGGAAGGCAGCTGCCTGGGGGTCGACCCCCACAGCTATCACAGGGGAGGAGGCGGCAAGAATGGCAGACCCGTTCCTCACTCAGGTCTGGAGGGACCTCCTTCCACCCCTGGGACTAGGCCATCGCCATCTTCAGGGCAGAAAACCAGGGCCCTACCGGGGAAAGCCTCCCTCCGGCCCCACCCTGCCTGGTGAGTCAGCAGTCAGACCTGCACAGCCATGCCCCACAGCAAGAGACCGCCACACCCAGGTTCACAACCTCCCCACCCTCAGAGAAGAGACGGAGGCCTCCAGCAGCAAGACCCTGCCGGCCTCAGCCTGGTCTGCTCCCTATGGAGGCAGTGACTCTCTAGGCCACCCAGCCAGGGGGTGGCTCTAGTAATTAACTCCTGACTCTGGGGAGAGGCACGACCAAACAGCCACCCCCTCAACTGCGGGCTGTCTGAGGACTCAGGCTGGCTCCACTGGCCTGTTCCTCCTGAAAGCAGCCAGCACAGGTGTCTACAGCCTCATCTAGGGAGCAGCTACGACCACCAGGGCCCGGGGGGCCACAATGGGCACCGGGAAGAGGCAGGCTCATGCGCTCTGGGGGCTGGAGGCTCTGCAGATGGCAGGAGGGAGCGCCCCGAGGCCAAGGTCTCCTGGGGGATGCAGAGCTGCCACCACCTGCCCCTCAACCTTCCCTCCTGTAATTCCACCCCCACCCATCCAGCCTGAGCCACTCACCAGCTGATACCCTCTGTGACCAGAGCCTTGCCCAACTCAGAGGAGGGGGTACCAGAGGGGCGTGCGGGAGTGTGTGAGAGAGCGTGTGCCCTACCCGTGCCTGTGTCCTCCCCTCAGGACCAGTGAGAATTTCTCAAGGGCAAGGTCTGCATGAGTCTGCATAGCAGAGTCCCCTAACCCTCCCAACCCACCTGTCTGCAGGTGCAGTCAACCCTATATCCAAAATGTTCCTTTATTTCCTTAAGTCCACCTCCTTCTCACCCTCTCCAACGCCACTACCCCGGGCCAGACCTCTGCCTCATCCTTGCTGGACTGTGAAGCCCCTCCACTCATTTCCCTGCTTCCACTTTGTTGGATTTATTTCATGTGCACCTACAGAGCATGAGCTACATGTCCAGCCCTGTTCTAAGCACTCTGCAAATTGTAACTCATTTATTAACTGATTTTCCAGATGAAATCGGAGTTCCTTTAAAAACTGGTATCAGATCACTTCACTCCCTTGCTAAAAACCCTTGGAAAGCACTTGACTCATAGAATAAAATCTAACTCCCATCTGCTCTGAGGCCTGCCAGGCCCAGCTGCTCAGCCCCTGCCTGGCTCCTCCAACAAAAAATGACATTGAGGGCAGGGGACTGTCAGGAAAGGCTTCCTGGAGGAGGCGGCACACAACACAACCCTTCAACTATGGGCAGGATGTAGACAAGCGAGTAGGCAACAGAAAGGACAGGGATTCCACTGTGCTGTACAGATGCATGGAGCTGCTGCCCACCCACTGGGTGTCACACCCCAGATGAGGGCCCACTTCTCCCACCCTTCAGCTCCACTGGCTGCCACAGGCACCGCACAGGCACTCCCAAGGCACGCACAGACACCTACCACAGGTCACTTTGCCTTCTGAGGTGGGCCCGGCTGGCTCCTGCTGCTGCTGGGGGGTGGCTGGACCCCCTCTCTGCCGCCGTCTGGCGCCACCACTGGGACGGCCCCGACTCCGCCGCTGCCGTTTAGTTGGGGGAGAACCTGAGGAGAGAAAGATGGTGTAGGTTGAAGACCAGATGATGGGTGGAGCACCAAGGTGGGTGCCCAAGGCAGCGCTCAAGGCTGGACTCCATGCTGTCAGACCCTGGGTGAGCCCCTCTGCTTCCTGGGCCCTAAGATGGCGAATAAGTACAAGTTAGCATCATCTAGAAGGACGAATGAGCACACCCCACCACCTGGCAGTCCCACTCTCAGGTGTGACCCCAGAGAAACCCTGACTACTCACACCAGGAAACAGGCAGGACAACAGTAGCTGGAGCTTTGTTTATAGTTCCTAACCACATAAACCTGAAAACAATGTAAATGTCTGGCAAAAGGTACACAGAGTAATTTCCACAATAGATTGCTTAGTGAAATAAAGCAAGTGAAAAACAAATATCTACAGTTTGCTATGTTTTGTATAAAAAAGGAGGGGAACCAAGAATATATACATTATTTGCTATTTCTGCAAGATGAAACACTGTAAGGCTATGTCAGAAATGAATAAAATTGATTATCTATTGGGAGAGAGAAAAACACCAATGGGAATGATACTTCTAAGAACATCTTTTTTACATACTTTAGTTTTGACTTTGGAATCATATAACTGTTTTACAACATACTCAAAAAATTAACAAGAGACAAAAGAAACAAACCATAAAATTAAACAGAAACAGAAACAAATGGATCTAGCTACATATAAAATCAGTAACAAGCAACAGGAAAAAGAAGGATCTTAAGTAACTAGCAAGAACATTGACTGTAAACTCTCAGTAGGATATACTCTGAAAACAATTAGAACCACAAAAAAATATTATGTTTCATTCAGTAGACACAGCAGTGGTACTGACATTATAAATTTGAAGCTATTTCTTTACTGTTGTAAAATAAAGCAAAATAAGTCCATGTCTTAATGTTACCAAGAACCAAGATTTTCAGTGTAAGACAAAAAAGTCCTCGTAGGACTACTGAGCCCGTGTGCCGCAACTACTGAAGCCCGCGCACCCTAGAGACGGGCTCCGCAACAAAGAGAAGCCACCACAATGAGAAGCCCGCGTACCGCAATGAAGACCAGCCCCCGCTCGCCGCAACTAGAGAAAGCCCACACGCAGCAACGAAGACCCAACGCAGCCAAATATAAATTAATTAAAAAAAAAAAGTCCTTGTAGGGAATTCCCTGGTGGTCCAGTGGTTACAACCCCACAATTTCACTGCTGAGGGCACAGGTTCAATCCCTGGTCAGGGAACTAACGTCCCCGCAAGCAGCGCAGCCAAAAAAAAAAATCCTTATAATGTTATGTTTGAATTGAAAACGCTAATATGAACTTTTATGAAAAGCAGTTTCTAGTTCTGTTCACTGTAAGCGCCTAAAAACAATGCGCATACTCAGCACCCAGATCTTGGTCTCCAAATACCGCTGCCTCTAAGAGAAACCAGGCTTCTGGAAACAGCTGATTCCAGGGCTGGGGAAGGGAAAATGCGAGTGAATCCGGGACATCTTGCAGCCCATTGTGCAGTCCTACAAAGCAGGAAGCGCCCAAAGAATGACAGAGACACATCAAAAGGACACAGGGCCCAGCCCATCTGAACATCAGGAAGAACAACTAATTGATTATAACAGTAAACAAATAAGAATACGTGAGTCTATGGTGACACCCCTCACTAAGTAAAAAGAGAGAGGGAGGGATGGAGGGAAAGAGAAAAGTAAAACTCCTCTTGAGAAAATGCCAGCTAACAGACACAGGAAAGAATTAGAAAAACACCATTTCATGAACACCAATATAATAACTGGTTCAGGCAGAGATCACCAATGGCTGCTACACCCACTGGGGATGCTGTTGGGGAACACGACATGCCAAAGTGTCATCCCACAGATTATTTACTAACCACAAGGGGAAAAAAATATCTCTATACGAAGGATAAATACAGCAGACACCACCTTAACCAAGTGATCAAACTTGCTCACTCACAACAGGAAAACCAGGCCTCCTGATGTGCTCTAATGTGAAGACCACGGCATCAACCAAGGAGAATTCCAACCAAAAACACGTAACCTGAATCTAACCAACTCTCCAAACCCGATTCCCAAACTACAGGGGACAGATGGATAAGTTAAATGATACCATCAGGAAATTATTAGGCATATCCGGAAACAATCAGGACATTGTACAAAACAAGTGGCCTGGTCAATGTCATGGGGGAAAAAAGAAAAAGGTACGGGGTGGGGGTGGGGGGGTTCCATAGTAAGAGATTAAGGAGACTAACAACTGAATGTACAGCAACACAACTGTGAGTGGGTCCTGAAAGTGCAGACAATATTGAGAAGATCTGAAAATGGACCATTAGGATATCAGAGAATTAGTACTTACGTCCTTTCTTAGGTATGACAGTAGTCTTGAAGTGGTATCAGACAATCTTCTGATTCTCAGGAGATGCCTGCCAATTTAGGGGTAAAGTGTCCTGATGCCTATAATTTACTTTCAAAGAGTTCCACAAAAAAAAACAGAATTAGGGACTTCCCTGGTGGTCCAGTGGTTGAGAATCCACCTTCCAATGCAGGGGACACAGGTCCGATCCCTGGTCGGGGAACTAAAATCTCACATGCCACGGGGCAATTGAGCCCGCAAGTGGCACAGCTAGAGAGAAGCCTGCACACTGCAACGAAAAATCCCAAGTGCCGAAACTAAGACCCGACGCAGCCAAAAACAAACGAATAAATATTTAAAAAAAAAAAAAAAACAGAATTACATATACACGCACATAAAGCAAAACTGGCAAAATGTTAAAATTACTGAGTCTAGGTGGAAGATACAAACACATTCACTGTACTAATCTTTCAACTTCTCGGTATATTTGAAATACGTTTGAATGATTAAAAACTTGGGGGAGGGGAGGAGAGTGGATAAATTAATTGCCATGGCAATTAAACAAAACCAGTTAGAAACCTAACATGAATAAATCTCAGAAACATGTCCAACAAAGACAGCCATGTGAAGAATGACACCCATGATGTGGGGCCATTTAAATGACATATAAAACCACAAGAAACAATTCCATAAGTTGTTTCTGGACACGTGCTTTTGCAACAACACACACACACACACACACACACACACACACACACAAAGCAAAAATGAGACAGAATCACCCCACGGGCTCCTTCCTTGATGGGTCAGGATGGGGTAGGTTCATCAGGGTTCAGAAGGAAGAGAGAGAGAGACTGCTGGCACGCCCACAGGGCTGGGCTCACCTGTCTCCCACTGACCCTGCTCAGCATTGGAAGAACTCCTTGACTGCTGACTGCGACGGCAGCCGCCCTCCGTCCTCTTTGAAGAAGAGCTGGGCGTGCCATAGCTGGAGCGTTCTGGAGACACTGTGGGGAGAGAAGAATGGAAAGAAGTATTCAAAGCCCGCGACTTCTCCCAGGCCCAGCCTCCAATTCCCACCCCCTTACCCCCATCCCAGAAGAAAGCCTGCCCCACAGGGTGCCTGAGTTCCCCAGAACTCAGAGCCCAGATACCCACTCCCTCTCAAACACCTGCAGCCCAATAATTGCTCGGTGCCTCCCGGGGTAAAAGACTCATCACCTTCTGGGGCCACCCAATCCATGTCTACAGCAGCTCCAATTGTCAGTTATCCTGTACGCTGAGTTATGGTCAGGATTCCTGCAATGCTGCCTGCCCCCATCCGTCAACTGCCCCCGGCTCTCCCTGAGGCCCCGAAGAGTAAGCAGGCCTCTGCAGGGTCCCCAAATCTTCTCTTCCAGAGCCTGACCTCCAGACATATTTTTCCAAAAATGCTGTCAGTTCTGCACAAGGGATGCCTTTCTCCTGGTTACCCAAATCCCATGGGCTCACCCTGGGCAGGGAAGCTCACAAAACCCCTCCCTAAACTAGCCACAGCACCTCTAGTAATCCCGCCAAGGGCTCAAAAGCTCAAAGCCTATGCACACAAGGAGCTCTTCACCTTCTCAGGACTGCTGTCCTATAGGAGCACTTCCCTTACAAGGATTAAGGGCACCAACTCTGGAGACAAACCAGCAAGGCTTAAATCCTAGCTCCCACTTTCTAGCTGTGTTATCTGCAAGCTCCTATGTGACATGGCTTCTCACCTACCTCTCTGCCCTTACTTTGACCTCTGCTCCTGCCACACTGGCCTCTGATAATGCCAAACTCAGTCCTACCTCAGGACTTAAAAGCTTGTCTTTCCCTCTGCCTGGAATTTCCTACTCTGAGATCTATGCACCAGAGTGGCAGTGCAGCCTCAGTTCAAACGCCACCTTCTCAGAAAGGTCTTGACTGGTTATGGAATCTTAAGGCGGCCTCCTTTCACTCTGAAGCATTCCACTCCCCACCTTCTCTCTCTGCTCCATGACTGTTTCAGTCCTTCCATAACTACATCTAAAAGTAAATCATTCAAATAAAATCATCTTCATATACAGAATTAGAAAAAGTAAATCGTTCATCTGTCTTAGAGTCTTGATACTCCCCCCAAATGTTTGTTCCTCATGGAACACGTTGTCAGTCCCGTCAAGCTGTAACTCCTGTTCCCTATTCCCCGGGCACACAGGATTCAGCTGTTATATGTGGGCAATCTGCCTAACTTCTCCAACCTACTGCTTTCCCTGTACAGTGGGGACGGTGAAAAGACTTCCTCTTAGGATTACCGGGAGGATATAGGGTGATAGTACATATGAAGAAGGGCTTACTGCTGTGCCTGGCAAGAAATAAGCCCTCTGTAAACAGACGCCACAAACATGACTATTGATGTAGCCAAATTCCACAAGCTCACCCCTCCCAATGCCATGCCTCCTCCCTCTTGTGTTTCTCACTGATACCTTGGGAGGAGGAAAGAGTGCGATGGGACACATACTGAGATGGCACTCTCCATATCAGACACCGTGGAGGCCCAGCGAAAGCAAGGCCCTCTCCCCACCGGAAGTCTGTCACCCTCCCATTCCACCATACCTGGCCAGCGCCTCTTGCGCGCCAGGTGTGGCAGCAAATCGTGACGGGACAGCACGCGCAGGAGTTGCCCCAGCAGCCGCAGGTTGCTCTCGTCGCACTGCCCGCGGCGCTCCAACTCCAGCAGCAGCTCCAGGCCGCTGCGGGCGCGGGCCAGGCCGCCGGCGGCGCCGGGGACCTCGTCCAGCAGGAAGGCTAGCAGCTCCAACTCGCACTCGGTCAGTTGCCCGCCCACCACCTCGAACATACGGTGAAGCGACAGCATCCCGTAGTAGTCCAGGCACTCATCCTCCTCCCAGCTCGGGGCCGGGGTCGACCCGGACAGCGCCATACCCGGGGGAGGGGGGCGGAATAAGCTCAGAACGAGGGCCTAGAACACACACAGCGGGGAGGGGGCAGTGGTCAGCGACGCGGGGACTCGGACCTCACCCCCGCCAGTGCGTCTCCCCCTCCGCGTGCCGCCGGGCAGGGCCACCCTCACGCCCCAGCCGTTTTAGCCTCCCCCTTCTCCCTCAAGAGAATGGTATCGCCCGAGGTCCCCTAGTAACAGGTCCAGACGCCAGACCCCGCTCGTCCTCCGACCAGTCGGGCAGGCCCAGCCCGAATGCCCCTCCCCAGGTGGTATGTTCCGAACAAACCTCCCACCCGACTAAGTGACTCAGTCCGAACAAGCCTGGGGGCCCAACGCGGGGCACCCCGCCAAGTACCCTTTGACTATGGGTACTACTATCCAGACATGTTCCCTGGCTGCATCCAGAGGTACCGTCCGATCAGCCCCACAGCTCCACCTAAGTGGTACAGTCCTAAAGTGACCCTCTGCCCCCTACAATGGGACCGACCAAAGCAGCCCTTTGCTCCACACAGGTGGCGCTGTGCGAATCCGACCCCCTCGCCCTGTAAGGGTGGTACCGCCCTCTCCCCAGCACCCAGGTGGTCCGGTCTACCCGCCACCAGTAGCTTGTAGGCCTCTCCACATCCTCACCGAATTCCGGCGCCTCACGACTCCTGGGCGACGGCCGCAGCCACTTGTTTTGGATCTTTCTGGCACCTTCTCTATTATTACGCCTGCGTCACCTCGCTCCTCCTCCTTCCCCCAACTCGCGCAGGTGCGACCGCCACGCCCCTTAGGCGCAAGCGCAGAGAGGCTTCCAAGCCCCTCCCTCCGGGCCCGCCCCCAACCGTAATGTCCGGCCGCCCTGTACTGCGCCTGCGCAGAGCGAGAGTGGTTCTGCGTCTGGGCTGGATCTGGTACCATTTTGCCGGATCGCTTCTGCCGGTGACATAAGCTACAGGGTCTTTGTTGCCCTCACGACCTGTTGAAACTACTCATGTCACGGACTACAGCCCCCTCCTAATCACGACCTAAACGCCCACATTACCACTGCTCCCAGCTGCCCATGGCAAAGGACCACAATCACGACCGTCCTAGCTCCGAGTAGCACCCAGGTCCCTTATGATCCGGACTTGGACTCCCCTCTGTTAGACTGCCCCTTACTTCTTTTGGCGACCTACATCCCATCTGTGCCATCTCATGATCTCGACTGAAATCCCTCCTCATCCAACGAAAATCCCCCATCTATAAGTTCCTTCCCCGATCAAGACCAAGAGTCCCTCACCTCATCTTAGAAATCAATACCTCCTTCCTGATTACAATAGGTCCCTCCATCTCCACTGTGCACCTCCTGATGGCGTCCATCATGACTCCCCCATTACAGTCAGACTCCCCCCTCAAGGAACTCTAATGCCCCCCCCCATAACCCCTTCCAATCTCTGCCCTCCAAGGTCACGGGGACTCCCAATAGCCCTTCTTTAACCTGCACCTGCCAGTTTCACTCTGGCAAGAGCAGGTCTCTATCAGGAGATTTGGCATCAAGACTGCATGTCTGAGCACCGCCACCCTGCCCCCCACTTAGGTGACTCAAGGTCAGGGCCCGCTCGTGCCTTGAGACAAGGCCCCTCCCCGGACCTGTTCCCACCCCCGGAATTATCACCCTTTGGGAGGCGGAAGGCCTGGGTCCCGCCTGGCACTGGTTCAGCACTAGCTCTGCTTGGGCTGAGGCAGTGACCTCCGAAGAGTCCCTTCCCCTCTCCCTGATGGCAGTTGTCACCTATCGAAACCCAATCCTGGGCCGGACACACAGTAGGAGCCCAATAAGTGAATATCATTAAATCAACCAAAGAGGGTGAGGGAAGGGAAGGCAATTTTACAAACAGGGAAGGACTATCTATGTCCATGTTAGATGGGTTAAAGTGAGCATCCACGGTGTATCAGGCCCTGTGCTGACTGCTTTTACCTGTTTGATTTCATCCAATCCCCTCAACAGCCTTTGAGGTGGATGTGATTCAAGACCATTTTACATAGGAGTAAAAGTGAGGCCGAGAGAGGGGAAGTACCCCAAGTGTGTTTGACTCCAAAGCTGTGCTCTCAGAGATGCTCTGTGTCTTTAGCTATGAAATGACAGTTCTGTCAAGGTCTCCCGCCACCCAGTCCACTCCATGATCCTCGCTTTCCAGTGATGTTCACTTCTCTCCACTTAACTTTCAGACTTGGCGGAGGAGCGGCCCGGGAGAACTGCGCAGGCGCTTCTCCGAGCCCGGAGCCCCGCCCACAGGGCGCAGTTGTGTGCGTGGAGAAACTCTCCGAGCCCCGCCTAAGCGTCCATACGCAGGCGCAGGAGAGCGTGCCCTCCGCTTTCGGCTCTGATTGGTCGCCGCGGGTAAGGGCGGCGCCCAATGGGAGGCGTGGATAGTGAGGGGTCCCACACGCCTGGAGCAGAGGGTCTGTGTCAAGAGCGGCGGGGGCTGCAGGAGGCAAGAGAGACGGGTGAGGGCGCCGCGGGGCGGGCCGGGGAAGAGAACGCTGGGCTTACGGAGAGGGCGGAGGGAGAACGAGGGGGACCCCGGGGGTCGAGGAGCTTTGGGGCCTGCGCTAGGGCGGGAGCGACGCGGAGTGGAAAGAGAGTGCTGCTTCCTCTGTGCCCTGGAGCGTTGATAGAGCGCCTGAGGTGTGCAGGACCCTACGCTTGATTGAGCTCGCCCGGCCCCCACCGTTTGCAGGGAACTCTCAGGTTGCGTAGTTGATAAGTCTGGTCAGAGAAAAGGGATGTGTCTCAGGAAAGTTGAACTTCCAGGCCCCTGGTGGGCTCTTTCTTGGAAAGACTTTTATTGGTCTACTGTATAAAAAAAACCCATCCTTCCCCCCAATAATTCACAGTCCAGGATTGGGAAATGGGGAATGCAGACTAGGAAAGTCCAAATATCAGGTCCTTCGGGCCATTTTCTAGACATTTACTGGGTGCCTACTGGGCCTCGCTGGAGGGGAGTTCTCTGTTGGGAGTGGGGCTGTAAACGATGCAAAGTTGAACTGTCAGGCCCCTGGTTGACTGTTTCCAGGAAGGTACGTTATTGAATGGCTTTTGTGTGTCAGGGCCCGGGCAACTCAAAAATTAGTGAGGGAGTTGGAAAGTTTAGCTCTTGGGCTTTTAGTGAATCATTTACTTAAGGAGCATTTATTGGAAAGCAGCTGATAGCAGAGCCCTGTGCTGGGCCTTGTTACTGTGGGAATTCACAGTCTAATAGGAGGGCTGGTCTGGTGGGAAAAGTGGAATGTGCACAAGGACAGTTAAACTCTCGGGGCCACACTTCCTGGAGGGAGCTTAATTCGTTCACCAAATCTACTCAGTGCTTATTATGGTGAGACCTCTGGGAGCTTAACATGAGCCACTTTTGTGTGCAGAGCTGTAAGGTGAACTCCACCTGCCCTCTGGCACTAACAGATGAGTTGAAGAAGAAATGGAGATGGTGGGGATTATATTTGGAAAATTACTGCTTAGGCTTGCATGGGCGGCAGTCATTTGCTGTAGGGACTCTGAGCCCCTGTTGTGTGAAGGGGCCTGGGTTGGGTTGAGCCCACACCTGTAGAGGGAGAGATGGGGCACGTAGAGGGAAGTTCAAAAGTTAAAATCCCTGTCCTTGGTCAGTGGCTTTGTTGGTGACAGCAGCCCCTGCAATAAATCAGACCTGCCCTGCCGGCAAGCTCAGTCTGGTGAGGAGCACAGACTCTATCCCAAGTTCATGATATTTGCTATGATGGAGGTGGCACAGGATACCATAAGAACCCCAAGGAGGAGGGAGTGGCCACCACCCTGTGGATGTAGAGTTTGCTAGAAAAGAAGAGAGAACTTTGTTGGCAGAAGGAATAGCAGCATCAAAGACTTAGGGTCCAAAAACAACATTTCTGGAGAATTACAAGTAATGGTTCTATCTAAGCTTTACAAAGTACCAGGGACTTTGTGGTCAGTACTACTTTTAGTCCATTTCACAAATGAGAAAACAGTCTCTGAGAGATGAAGTAAGTGGTGGAGCTCAGATTCCAGCCAAGGGCAGTCTGGTCCAGAGCCTATGCTCTTAAACACCTTGCTACATCTCTCTGTGTGTAAGTAGATAGAGGAAAGATGCTGCACAGAGAGGAAACTGCACAGGCCAAGGCCAAGAGACCCCAAAAGACACATTCTGTTCTTGCAAAGGGTGTGACCAGCCCTCTGGGTAAGGAGGGTAGCATCAGAGGCCAGACTGAGAAGGGCTGTCTCTTTTCTGCAGATACCTGACCGCCATGGGGTGCAGTTCAGCTACAGGGTCACAGGCTCACTGAAGACTGAGATATAAATATTGGATCCAGACTTGCTGATTGTTAGAGGCTGGTCAGTGATGGGATGGGCAAGGGAACTCCTGAGACATCCCCCCTCCCCTTGAGTTCCTGGTCTCACTAGGCACCCCCTTCTTTCTCCAGGTACTGCCTTCCACACAATGGCAGAGGTGGTGGCTGAGGCAGCTGAAGTGGCTGAGATGCCAACACAGATGTCACCAGGGGCAGTGGAAGTGTCAGCACCGATGTTAGGGGAGAAAATGGAGATGTTAACGGAGGTGACTGAGATGACACCTGGGGAGGCCCTTGCCTCATCCCTCTTCTTCCAGTTCATGTGCTCTGAATGTGGCAGCCTCTACAACACACTGGAAGAAGTCCTCTCACACCAGGAGCAGCATGTGCCCACTGTCACAGAGGAGGAGGCGCTGACCACCCAGGACACTGGCCTGGAGCCGGAGCTGGTGCCAGGCACTGAGGATGGGCCTTTCCAGTGCGGGGAGTGCAGCCAGCTCATCCTCTCCCCCAGCGAGCTCCTGGCGCACCAGGATGCCCACCTGCGGGAGTCTGCAAGCCAGATCCAGTACCAGTGTGGAGACTGCCAGGAGCTGTTTCCCTCACCTGAGCTGTGGGTGGCTCATCGGAAGGCCCAGCACCTTTCTGCTGCTGCAGCAGCTAAACCTCTGGTGCCGCCTCCTCTGCCTCCCCTCCCCTCCCCACCTCCACCCCCTGCTCCACCCGAAGTCAGGATGGAGCCCTATGAGTGTCCTGAGTGCTCTGCCCTGTGTACCACCCCTGAGGAGTTCTTGGAGCACCAGGGCACCCACTTTGACTCCCTAGAGAAAGAAGAGCGCAACGGGCTAGAGGAGGAGGAGGAGGGTGAGGATGAAGAAGATGACGACGAAGAGACAGAGGACGAGGAAGAGGCAGCAGCAGAGGTTGGTGATGATGCTAAGGGAGCTGACAAGTCCACAGCCGGCCAGGCCCAGGGCTGTGGGGATTGTCCTCAACGCTGCACCTCAGCAGGGGCACGCCGGCGACACCGGCGGGCGTCCCGTGGCCCAGCGTCAGCGGCTCACCCCTTCCACTGCAGCCAGTGCCAGCGCAGCTTCAGCTCGGCAAACCGGCTTCTGGCTCACGGGCGGGCCCATGTTGGTGGCACACACGAATGTACAACCTGCTCCAAGGTCTTCAAGAAAGCAGCCTCACTGGAGCAGCACCTGCGGCTGCACCGTGGCGAAGCCCGCTACCTCTGCGTGGACTGTGGCCGTGGCTTCAGCACAGAGCTCACGTTGGTGGCCCACCGGCGGGCCCACACCGCCAACCCACTGCACCGCTGCCGCTGCGGCAAAACGTTCAGCAACATGACCAAGTTCCTCTACCACCGGCGCACTCACGCCGGCAAGAGCGGGGCACCTCCCACGGCAGCGGCGGTGGCGGCCGCCTCCCCGGCTCCTGCCGAGCCCACGCCCCCGCCGCTGCCCCCTGCCCCACCCGCCCAGCTGCCCTGCCCGCAGTGCTCCAAGTCCTTTGCCTCCGCCTCCCGGCTCTCCCGGCACCGGCGCGCGGTCCACGGGCCCCCTGAGCGGCGACACCGCTGCGGTGTCTGTGGCAAGGGCTTCAAGAAGCTGGTTCACGTGCGCAACCATCTGCGGACGCACACGGGCGAGAGGCCCTTCCAGTGCCATTCCTGTGGCAAGACTTTTGCTTCTCTGGCCAACCTCAGCCGCCACCAGCTGACCCACACGGGTGTGCGTCCCTACCAGTGCCTGGACTGTGGCAAGCGCTTCACGCAGAGCTCCAACCTGCAGCAGCACCGGAGGCTGCACCTGCGGCCAGTCGCCTTTGCCCGTGCGCCCCGCCTCCCCATCACCGGTCTCTACAACAAGAGCCCCTACTACTGCGGGACCTGCGGCCGCTGGTTCCGTGCCATGGCGGGCCTGCGACTGCATCAGCGGGTCCACGCCCAAGCTCGGACGATGACACTGCAGCCTCCCAGATCACCCCCTCCTGCCCCGCCCCCGCTCCCCGAGCCTCAGCAGACTATCATGTGCACCGAGCTCGGGGAGACCATTGCCATCATCGAGACGTCCCAGCCACTGGCACTTGTGGACACGCTGCAGCTGTGCCAGGCGGCACTGGGGGCCACTGAAGCGAGCGGGCTGTTGCAGTTGGACACGGCCTTTGTGTGACACAGCTGAAGAGCAACAATAAAAGAGTTTGGTTGCAGAATCAAGTGTGGGCACCTCTGGGGAGAAAGGGGGCCACGCCCTGGCAAGCCACTCTGGCGCCCACCGGGTGCCAGCAGTCACCCTGGCCTCTTACCCACTGACTCCTCAGAATGGCCCCACCAGGCGTCACCTTTCTCTGCCTGAGGGGACGCTGAAGCTCTGAGGCACGATATGATCTGTCCCGGTCACCCCACTGCGTTGCAAAGCGGGGTTCTCCAAGGCTCTTTGCTCTGCATCACCCTGGTGCCCAGCAACATCAGGTAACCTTTCGTGAGCCCCAACCGTGTGCCAGCTCTGTGCTGGGCCCTGTCACATACCTCTTCACGTCCTCTGCTTTTCCCCCCGGCCCTAGCCTTCTCTGGACTCTGGGCTCCCAGGATTTGGCTCTGCCTGGTGGAAGAAGGCACCTGACTTCTCTGGGCTTCCTTGATCTCACTTTTGACAACGTGGAGGGCAATCTATAGGTACCCCGGTATTCAGCTGCAGGTGGGTGATGTTGGAAACCCAGGAATGAGTCAGACATGGGCTCTGCCCCAGGAGCCACGCAGTGTGGTAGGAGGAACACCCACAAATACAGATGGCCTTGCTCTCTGAATGTCTTGTTGATTTATTCAGCCTGAGTGTCCTAAGGCCTCCCTCCCGTGTGCTGGGGGCCAGAGACGAATCAGGCCTCTGCCCTGCCCAGGTGGGATCCCAGGGCTCAGCCCTGGGATATCAGCCCCAGGACCCAGCCCTGGGATATCAGCCCCAGGACCCTCAGGGTTGCAGTGGGGATGTGCAGGGACAGTAGGATCCCAGAGCAGGGAACAAACCTCCATGGTAGATCAGGAGTCAGAGGCTTCCTAGAGGAGTTAATCTTTGAAGAAAAAGTAGAAATCTGCTAGTGGAAGACGAAGAAAATATTCCAGGCAGGCAGCACCGCAAGGAGGGTGAGTTCTTGGTATACTTGGAGGTTGTCCAGTTATTGACGGACGACCAATAACAGCAAACATTTGACTGCCCGGCCATGGCAGGCACTGCGGTTAGCACTATACACGTATAATGATCTCAGCAGGCCTGTGAGGTGATCTCAGTTTTATCCCAAGTGAGAAAACAGGGACAGGGACTCGCCCAAGATCTCATAGCTGGGCAGAGGCATTGGCCAAGACCTTTTACCCCATATCTGTAACTGATACAGCTGTGGACTGATTGTGACCTGAAACAGCTGCAGGGGCGGGGGCTCAGAGGAGGAGTCATGGTAACTGGAGGAAAAGTGAGCCATTGTCACAGAGCAATTGGAGTTTAAGGGGCCTCAAAAGATAAAAAGTCTTGGGAACAGGAAGGAATCCCCAACCTTTTCAAAGGTTACCTGGGCTGACAATCCTTCCCTCTCCAAATGAAAGTAGATGATTTATGGCAGGTCCATTGGGAAGGCTTGTCTCAGGCCTCTGCAGACCAGGGTATTCAGACAGGTGCAGCAGGACATGGCTGCGGCTGAGCTGTCTGGGAGGGAGGCTGGGCAGAGGAGGGGCGACAAGGCAGGGAAGGAGGGAAGCCTAGACCTGGGAAGGCCTTGAAAGCCAGGCTAAGAAGTTGCGGCACTGTGGGGGATGGGATGGGGTGAGGGTCATAGGTGGGGTTAGGGCTCCCTGGGCATCAGGGTGGGGCAGGGGAAACTGGAGATGGTCCAGGAAGTAGAGGATGGGGCCAGACCTGGGCAGAGGCCATGGGGGTGGGAGGAGGGTGTAGGACACCCTCAGTGACCTCATAGCCCACTGGGTGTGAGCAGCCGGAAGGGGTCCCCAGGAGCCCGAGGTTAGCCCCTTGTCCAGACCAGCCCTCCTTCCCTTACCCAGTCCACTTGCTCTATGTGTTCATCCTACAAACAAGGTGACATCTGGATGGTGTTGAGCAGGGAGGGCCAGGGATTGCTCTGGGCAGTATACAGATGCCCCTGGGGCTCGCCTAAGCAGACAGCGGAGCCCAGATGCTACAGGAACAGTCCCTGAACACCCTCTGGGATATGTTCAAAACTCTTCTCCCTTTTTCTTCACAAATGGAGTCCGGCGGAGGACATGTCAGTTGCTCCTGTCCAGGCTCCCTTTTACTTCTAGGGCCTCCTGCCCTCGCCTACCATTGGCACCATGTGGAGGAGATGCCATTTTCCTCTGCCCATGGCCCCACCACCTGGCCCCAGCATGTTTTCAAACCAAGGGAAAAAGCCACACTCTCTGCGACAGCCTTCCCAGGGTTGTCACTTCCCAGCATCCCTAAAGAGGTGGGCCAGGTGGGGCCCTGTTTAAGGCGGAAATGAAGGCTTGGGGAACTGCTAGGGTTTGGGCAGCTCCTCTGCCCCCATCCATGCCCACTAAGAGTCTATACCAAGGTTGTCTTGGCCTGAGTGACCCCCCCCCATCATCCTGTGTCCCCCTGAAGTAGCAGGTAGCTCAGGCTATGAGATAGGGAGCCCTCTGTTCAAACCTTGACTTTGCCACCTGTACTGTGGCCTTGACCTATCTGATGGCCAGTTCTCTCACCAGTCACCTGGGAATGACAGTGCTTCCCTCCCTCAGTGCAAGCAGATGATTTGCGCTGCAGCGGATAAGCCAGAGCTAGCTCATCACATGTGCAGAGGAGGGCTGGAGCACGGGAAGCTTGAGCGCCTGAGCCAGGGCCAGCCTGGGTTCATCCCACCGTTCCCCTGCCTGAGATGCAGCCCACTCCTGTCCCAGGACAGCCCCCCAGGCACCTCCCTCACCTCTGAAAACAGGTGTCCAGACAGCAAGCAGGTTTTCATGCCAATAATTTATTGAACGGAGGTCTGTACACAGGCAAACCTTACTGTGAAAACTAAGACATCAGGAGCTCCCCCACTGCCCCTGCCCTCCAGGATGGGGAGAGGAGGGAGGAGGCCTTAGGGGCAGAGAACAGGAGGGGGGGACACAGCTGTTGGAGGGGAAAGGGCCAGGTTGGATGGTGCGAATCGACATTTTCTTTAAGAAAAAAATTATAACAATCTATTTACACCCGGGGGCCAGGGAAGGGAAGAGGAGGAGAAGGGCTGGTCTGGTTCTATTTACAAGGGATACAGGAGGGGAGGGGGGTTGGAGGAGGTGGAGACCTGGGGGGAGGGGAGGGAGCTGAGGGGGTAGGAGGTCCTCATGCCGCCCGCCCCCTCCCCCCAATCCCCGGTCCTTCCTTCTCTTCCCTCCCCACAACCAGTTAAAATCCTCTTAAAAAGCCCACCACAGGGGTGAGGCTGGTGAGGGAGGGACTGGAGGTGGGGATAGGGACTCATTTACCTCTGCCCTCTAGTCTAGGGGCCCGGTCAGGGCAGGAGCTTGACAGGCTATGGCCCCCCTTCCCAGCCCCACCAGGGGCTCCCAGATGGAAGGGCAGTTGGTGGCGCCCTCAGGAAGAGTTAGTGAGGGGAGCTGTGGCATCGGTCGACTGCCAGTCCGGGCCGGTCTGAGCCTCACTTAAAGCTGAGGGGGAAGGAAGGAGCAGACAGTTAGCCTTTGCCTTTTAGCCCCCCACCCCCACCCCCAAGAGCAGGAAGCTGGTGTGAGATGCTACATTAGAAATGGAAAGCTGTCACTTTAGGTCTAGGGTTGCAAACTCAAATGCCAAAGGGCCAGGTTGGTCATTGAGTGACTCACCAGAAAGCCAGGCCCCACAGAACAGGGGGCAGCTGGAACTCAGCTCCAGCTGGTAATACTGCCCTGAGCAGAGACTGCTGCCCAGTCTTATTTTCTTCCCCAAGAGAAACAGGAAATCTGGATTTGTACATAAAATGGCCCCAGTTTTTTAATGTGAGCAACAAATTTAACTTTTTGTTTGTTTGTGCAGGCTAAACTTATGTCTTTGGTTTTCCAGTTTGCATTTAAACACAAATACAGGCAATAATGCCTCACAAAGGTGGCCATTCACATGTAAAATATGCTTTCTGTCAGAATGTCAACAATTTTGCAGGAAACGCAGGGGTTGTGAGAACAGAGAACAGACCCGTCCCCACCCCGGGCTGAGAAATGCAGCTTTAATGCTCAGAAGATGGCCCCCAACTTACCTTGTGAGGATGGGGTGAGGGAGGCAGTGCCCGCCGGGGACCTCAAGTGAGGAGGGATGAGAATGGCGTTGAGAGATGGTTGGATGGTGAGTTCTAGAGACAGGAATGGACATGCCTAGTCAGGGGACAGGGCACCTGGAGACCCAGTCGGGGTTAGAAAGGGGCACCAAATAGGGACCCAGCTCTGGGCAAGGCCAGTTGCCTGGGGACACACATAGCCACTGAACACTTTAAATGAAAAACTGGCAAGAGCCTAACACAGGAGATTGCAGAGTGCAGATGAAGTCGGTTTGGGTCTCCCGGAATCAGGGGCATTTCCTGAGCCCCAGGACTGCCTTGCAGCCCACCCTCAGCTCCCCACTCCTGTCTTCAACACCAGGCTCTTCACAATCTTTGGCTGCCCCTCCAACAACCCAGATCCCAGGCTGTGCCCTCACCGCCAGGACTGAAATTGAAGAGGGGGGGAAGCGGGCGGTTGTTGGGGAGCTGGGTTCCAGGACATCGCAGTTCATCAAAGAAGCTGTGGGCACAGGCTTCCAGCGGGGAGAGCCTCGAGGACGGTGTGTACTCCAGCAGGCTAGAGCAGAGCGCGATGGCCTCAGGTGGCGTTCGGGATTTGAACACCTTGGGGGGTGGAGGGGGCAGAGGTGACAAGGGTGAGACGCCCTGGGCCCTGGTATACTCCTGCCCACCTCCCACAAGCCCACTTTCCACATGAGGCAACTGAGGCCCGGCCTCTGAGGGGAGGTCAGTTTGTATCAGATGAACAACCCGCTCAGGTCCCATGACTGTATGGGCCCTGCTGTGAGCGTGTTTCCCCACCAGAAAAACAGGACTCTTGCATTTACTGTGGGTCCTCAACTTTTAGAGTATGGGAGATTCCATAAACTTTGAAATGTGATGAAAGTTACTGACCCACCACTGAGCCATGACTCTAGCCAGGTCCCCAGACCGGTTGGCCTCCAATGGGGACCTCAGCCATGCTGCCTGAGCCCCTAGCCCTGCCCCACCTTTGTCCAGGGGTGAGCTTTAATCTGGGGGAACTTGAACTCCGTGTAGTTGGGGTTCATCTCTCGAATCTGTTCCCGGGTTGGTGTTCCCAGCACCTGTAGGGAAAGGGAGGGGTCTGAGCCAAGGCCCTTAGCGCTTAGCCCAATCCCTGCCCACCCTGGCCCTGCCCTCACCTTGATGATCTCCACCAGCTGGTCTACCCCACTGTCCCCAGGGAAGATGGGCTGGCCCAGGAGGAGCTCGGCCAGTACGCAGCCAGCTGACCACACATCTGAAGAGGAATGGGGCAGGGTCAGAACTACCATGCCCATCCCCTGGCATACATTCCTATCCTCATGGTCATCCTGAGAGATGCCAGGGAGCCCCATTTTCTCGGCTCAGAGAGGAAGTGCCTTGCTCAAGGTCACACACAGCTTAGGAACATAGGAGCCTGACTCTGAACCTCCAAGTCTACCTGACTGCACTGTACTCTCCAACCTAGATGTTTCCATTGCCTCTCTCCACTTTGTGACCCCAATAAGCCTTTTCTCTGCCTCTAGCTTCAGAGGACAGATCAACAGGCCAAGAACAGGTACCTGTGTTCTTTGGGCCTCAGGAAGGTAAAGCATTAAGTGGGCTGCCTTACTCACTTCTGGCCTCTATCCTGCCCTTGGGAATAGCTATAGGCCGGTAGTCACCCCTCCCTGGTCTGAACCTTGACCGCCACAGCACAAGTTCACATCTAGGGACCATGAAGTTTCCTCACACTGCTGATGACTGTTCTCTTCCAAACACTTTCACACCCTCTCCTAATGCCTGGAAGTTGGCGCTGTCATCCCCAGCAACAGGGAAGGACATGGAGGCCCTGTGAGCAGGTCACACCCTCATGATGGCAAAGCCTTACCTCCCGATTCCCCCAAGGTCACCGCCAGCCCCTCCCCCTGCCTGAGAAGAGAGGACTGACTGGGAGGTTCCAGAGCTGGTATGGACTCTGGAGTCAGGTCAGCTTTCAAAGCCCAGCCCTGCCCAGTCCCAGCAGTGTGACTGCGGGCAGGTGGCCTCACCACGCTAAGCTTCAGACTGCTCAACTGTAAAATGCACATATGACAGCATCACCTTCCTAAATTTGAGGACTGGCTAAAAGAACAGATGTTAAGCTTTTATCACCGAGCCTGGCAGACACACAGGAAGAACTCAAAAACTGCCATGACTGCTATTCCCACCCCCACCCTCCCTCAAATCTGACCGATGGATGAGGTGTAATCAGTGGCTCCGAAGATCAGCTCTGGGGCCCGGTAGTAGCGAGAACAGATGTAGGAGACATTGGGCTCTCCTCGGACCAGCTGCTTTGCACTGTGGGAAGATATGGGTAGGCAGGAGTCAACACAAGCCAAGGCTCGGGATCCCTCCTCGCCCCTTCAGCCACCCAGCACACCCCGGGTCAGGCCCACCTGCCAAAATCGCAGAGCTTGAGGACAGCAGTGTCGGGGTCCACCAGCAGGTTCTGGGGCTTGATGTCGCGGTGACACACACCCTGGGAGTGGATGTAGGCCAAGCTCCGGAAGAGCTGGTACATGTACACCTGGGGCAGGCAGGGGACAGCAGAACTGCAGCCCAGCTCTCCCCGCAGAGCACACCCCTGCTCCACCATCTTGGCCTGAAGAGCCCTTCCACCCACTCTCCCTGACTTGAAAACAGTTCGCTGCCCCTTGGTTCTCGAACTTTAGTGAGCACCAGAATCACTTGGCGGCCTTGTTAAAACAGGGACTGCGGACTGCTGGGCCCCACGCTCAGAGTTTCTGATTCAGTAGTTCAGGATGAGGCATTTGCAACAAGCCCCCTAGTGCTGGTGCTGGTCCATACTTTGGAAACCATTGCTTCAAGCACACACTTCAGCAGAAGCCTGATGAATAAGACAGATACATCAGGAAGGCCTTCTTTTAAAGCAGGCTGGGGAGCCTCACCAAAACCACTGGCTATAGGAAAGGCTCAGCCTCCTTTGCCCACCAGTCAAAACCACCCACGAGCCAGCCCCTCTCCAGCTGGATTTTCCTGCCACCCTCTTCCCTACTGACTAGGATGTAAGTGCCGAAAGAGCAGAGATCTTTGCGGTTCCATCACTGCTGCATCCCCCAGGGCCTAGACCAGTGCCTGGCACATAATATCTGCTCAGGGATGCTTCCTGGGCCCCCTCCTCCTCTGTTGCCAGTGCCCTCGGCCAGAGATGCCACTTTCTTGCCCTGTGCCTGGTCTCCTCCCAAAAGACTTCCTTGATCCTTCTCACTCCCAAAGCAGGCAGGACCTCCTGTTTCCAGAATCCCCTGTGCTCCTTCCAGTATGGCAGTTGCTAGTAGTTTTATAGTTCTCTGTGATGACACCTGTCTACCCTGTTAAACTGAGAGCTCTTCAGGAGCAAGGCCTGGGTCTCAATCAACTGGGCCTCTAGAACTGCTCAGTGCTGGCCCCGGAACACAGGCAGCCACAGGACACATTCAACAAACCACACCACTGCCTCCCAGGAAGCGAGGTCCCACAGCTCCCACCACTGGTAGAGCCCCAGGGCTCACCTAGGCCTGGGGTACTTAAAGCCAGCGGGAGGAAAAACGGGGCCCCATGCAACCTCCAACAAACTCGCACCCAGCCTCCGCCTCCCAATGCAGCTGGCTGCTCCAGCCTTGTTCTCCACAGCATCCCTAGGCCCATTCACTCATCCACTCGTTCAAACACCTCCTTACGGATAGTAACACACAGGGCACAGCACCAAGCACTGGGGAATAAGCCTGCACAGGTGATGAATGAAGACTCATGCGTTCTTGGCTCTGTGAACACTAACCTTCCCGCAACCCTGCCTCCTTCCCATCACCCCTCTGCCAAGGCTCCAAAGGCCAGGACTCTGACCTCATCGTCTCCCCTCTGCATTCTAGGTCCCCACCTCGATTCTGAGCTAACTCCACCAACACTAACCGGTACTGGTGGGCTCCCAGTATGGACCCAAGCGGCCTCCCCAGCCTGGTCAGCCTGCCTCCCTGATTGAGTCAGGCCTTGGGTTGGGCTGCCCCGCCTTTGGCACGCTCCATCTCTGGGGTATAGGGACAAGGGCAGGGAACGTGAGGCCTCCAGAGACCAATGAGAAACTTGGAGATGAGGGAAACCACAGAGGCAGGAGTGTCTGTCCGGAGCTCCTGGCTTTGTGGGCCTGGGCCCCAGCAGCCTGCCTCCCTGCCTACCTTGACATAGATGATAGGGATGGTCAACTTGGCCTTGGTAAAATGGCGGGCCACCCGGTACACCGTCTCGGGCACATATTCCAGCACCAGATTTAGATAAAGCTCGTCTTTCTGCAGAGAGCAAAGGAGAGGTGTGGGGCATTGTGAGAAAAGAGCAAGGAAGGGGGGGAGGGAGGGTCTGTGAGGAATAACGGGGGAAGAGACCAGCAGTCACGAGGAAGGCAGGCAGGCAAACGGGTGGAGTCAAAGTGGAGGACTCCTCCACACACTGAGGTCTCACCTTCTCCCCACTGGAGTAGAAAAAGTATCTCAGCCTCACGATATTGCAGTGGTCCAGCTTACGCATAATCTGCAGCTCTCGGTTCTTGGGGTCAAAAGAAGGCAGCCTCAGAAAACCACCAGCTCTCCCTGCCTCCCCTCCCTAGCACCCCTCACCACAGCTCTACTCCCCCACTCCTGCCAACAGAGCCAAGCAGCTACTCCCTGTGTCCCAGCTCCAAGGCCCCATGGCGCAGCCCCTAATTCCTCACCCCCAGCCCACTCCCCTCTCACACAAGCTGTGGGCTAAACTCAGACCACTTCTATGTGCTTTCTGCAGCCTACTTTTTAAAGATGTTTGATTTTTTTTACTGAGATTTACAAATCAAATGCCTTCACATATAATCTAAGTTTTCCAGCTTCTCTTGAAAACTCAGATGACGTGGCCACATGAGGCCCACCTCCCTGCCTGGCGCAAGCAACGACAGACAGGAAGTGGCCATCCAGTTCACCCTGGTCCCCACTCCTCCCCACTGCTTTCACTAGAGGCATCTGAGCCCTTGGACCCCGGCTTGGTTCCAGAGTCCCAGACTCCAGGCTTCCAATCCTCATCTTCCCAGGGGAATCCAGCCTCAACCTCTTCCCAGGAGACCCAGTCTCAGCATTCTTCTCTATTCTCTGTTCCCCTCAGGGCCTCAGAGCTCCCTATCCTCAGATCCCTCTCACTCCTGGGACTCAACTATCATCAAATTCTGAGCAGCACCCTGGAGCTCCCCTGAGAGTCCTCACTGCCCGGGACCTAGGCTCTGACCTGGTTCCCTTCAGCCTAGGCTCAGTTCTCCTACATCCAGAGTAGCCTAGGATCCAAAGGGCCTCTATTAGCTCACAGGGCACCTCTGTATGAATGAGGAAAGGGTCTCAGACCCTGTCCCTTCCTCAGACGGGACAGAGCCCCAAACCAAGGCATGTGCAGCACAGGCAGGATGTCTCCCTGCACCTGTCAAACCCTTGGGGCAGAGCTTGACCTTCGCAAATATACTCATTAGCCCCACCAGCTTCCTTTCTCCTCTGGGCAGGGGTGTAACTTAGTGGTTAAGGTGAAGGGCTTGGGAATCAGATTCTAGTCTTGACCTTGGGCAATTCTCTCATCTGAGTCTCAGTTTCCAGTTTCCGCTTACTTAGAATGGGAATAACAACAGTACCTACTCTCAGACAATCTTTCCACAAGTTAAACTCACCTATAAAGCACTTACAGCAAAAGCCCAATAAAAGTCAGCTCTGGACTCTCCTGGAATCCACATTCCCATCTTCCACACAACTTGCTCCCTTCTCCTCTGGCCCATGCTCAGATCCCCCGTGGAAGCCCAAGCCCAGCACTCTTGCTGGAGTTCTCTCACCAGTCATGTGCAGTCAAACCTCCTTGTCCCCGTTCCCCCCAAGCTACCTTGAACCTCTTGTCCTGGAGAACCTTCTTGATGGCCACCAATTCCCTCGTGTCTGCCAGCCGTGCCTGGTACACGACCCCAAATGAGCCACTGCCAATCACTTTGATGTCTGTGTAAGCCACCTCCTGGGAGCGCTCTGGGCCTTGGCCTAGAGTGGCTACCACTGTGGTCACCTTCCCACTGTCACCTGGGGAGCAAAGGGAACACAAGATCTACTGACCTTTTCCCTCTGGCCACCACCCCATCCTGGGGCTGTGAGAGGGAGGGGAGTCACTACAGGAAGCTCACTGGGGGGGTTCTTTGTCCCTTCCCCAATCTTCAAAGGTGGCTACTGGATGCCTCCCAGTGCCCTTTCCCCTCTACCCTTCATGGAACCCCAAATCCTGACTCCTCCCATAGGAGAGGATACTGACACATAAAACCTCTTGCTGTTCAAGGGTTGGTGACCCCTAATTTCCACTTCTAGTAAGCAGCAAATCACTGGTCCCTCCTGATTTGAGGAGGCACCAACACTGCCAGATGTTGAATCCATCCACAATGAGCTAACTGCCTTCTGGTCCCTCCTCACTGGGGAAAGCCTGACCTAACCTCTTCTGCTTGAGAGCAGTAACTCTGAGGTAATTCTACTTTAGAAAAGCACTAACCTTTCTCACAGCTCAGGGTATAGTGATCTCTTAAGTCCTCCCTAAGTGGAACTGGTAACTTCACCACTGGTTTCTGGTGACAGAAATGAATGACTCCTCCAGTAATGAGTGCTAGTGCCCTAACTCTCACGTTGGGGGGACAATTAGCTCTTACCCAAATACTTTGGGGCTAGAAAAAAGCACTGGCCTGACCTCATCTGTGAGGTCCAGAGCCCCAGACTCCATCCTGTGTGTAACTGGTCCCTAATGAACAAGCACTTAATAGTGAGAATGGTGAACCTGATCTCTATCATCAGGGAGCTATCCCAGCCTCAGTGCTTTAAAGGAAAGCTATAATTCCCAATTCCATTCTGTAAATGGCAACAAAATTTGGCGGCATTCTTGGGGGATAGTGATCCCTCTTCTTTGGGTAACTGACGAAAGGTTCCCCAAAGAAAAGGGATCAATGATGAATCAGATCCATTCTGAGGGGCCAGTGACACCATCTTTTGGAGGGAGATGATCCTACATAGCTATTTTTCCAGAGCCAGTGACATCATTCCTCAGAATAATGAAATAGGTATAACTTCACATCTCTATTCTATGGGGTGGAACTGGGACCCTCCCCTGCCCTCATTCCATTTCTGTGAAAGGAGACCCACTGACCCATCTTTTTTGAATAATACTGACTATGGACTTGGTCTGAAAAGTATGCTGACTTCCAATCTATCCTCAAGCAGCAGCAATCATTAATTTCTACCATTGGGGGCACAATTCTACATATTACAGACAGGTAATGATAGTAGGCCTATTCTTTTAAAACGGAAGGTGACTATGTACCAGGTTTGGAAAGCCCTGGCCCTGTTCTTTGGGGACACAGCAAACGCAAATCCCTGCTTCTAAGTGATATTCACTCCAAATCCCCATGCTCTGAAGGGAAGCACATTCTGATCCCTCCTTCTGGATGATGATGATCTTATTCTTGTTCTCTTGGGAAACAATAACCCTTGAGCCCCATTTGCAAGCGACAATGACCCCTGATCCTGTTCTCGAATGGATGGCAACATCGGATCCCTGTTTTGAAGGCTCTCGGACCCAAGACTTCGGTACTGGAAGAACAGGAACCTGTGACCCCTGTCTCTTAGAGAATTACTAAATCTAATTCTAAACTCCAAGTGATGGTAACCCCCCCAAATCCCTTTCTCTGGTATGGGGAAGAGCTCAGATCCCAGTTTGGGGAGGCACAGTGACCTCGAGCTCCTCTCTAAGCATAAAGAAAAACCTGATCGACGTCTAAGTGACTTCAGGAATCCAATCTCCACCCGCCACGGGCGACGGTAGTACTCACGGCCCAGCTTCACTCCGGGCGGCGGGAAGCTAGTGCCCGCGCCGGGGCCGCCGCTGCCTCCTCCGCCGCTGCCGCTGGGGCCACCCCCGGAGCTCGAGGCCCCCACGCCCCCGCCCATGGCTCCGACTGACGTCTTCCCGCCGCCACTACCGCCTGGGCCAGAAGCCGAACCCCCGGGGCCGCCACCGCCGCCGCCACCGCCGCCGCCTGGCTCCGCGAATGAGCTGGTCCGCGCCCGGCCCGAGCCCCCAGGGCCGCCCCCTGAAGGCGCGCCACCGCTCATGGCGCCGAGCGCAGGCCCAGGTCGCGGGGCTCGGGCTGCCCGGGTTGCCCCCGCCGCTGCCGCTGCCGCCGCCTCCCCCGGGCTCCGGCCTCTTCCAGGCCGCGCCGCTCGGGCTCCGGCTCCGGCTCCGGCCCAGCGCCCGCCGCGGGGCACGCCGGGAGATGCAGTCCGTCGACCCTGCGCGCCGCCGTCGCCGCTATCGGCCTTCACAGAGAGCCGCGCGGCACGCCGGGAAATGGAGTCCGCAAAGACCTCAGAGTGGACCGCGGGGATGATAGGTCGCTCTGCACCTCGGGAAACACAGTCCTGGGCAATAAGTTGGCCGACTGTGCCCACAGCGGACCCTGAAGCACTTTCGGAAGTAGGATCAGAGTCGCACACTCACTCCATTGCGGCAACCGCGCGTCCCTAGGTGTGGCTCAGAAATGTAGTACTCCATCAATGAGCTGTGTAGACCTGATGCAATCCGGGAAACGGAGTCCAGTCGCTCACTTAGTATATTGGCTGTATGCCGACCAGCGCCAGGTGCACTCTGGGAAATTGAGTCGGAACCCGCGGACCCGCCGCAATCGGGCCGTGAGGCAAGCCGGGAAATGGAGTCATCGCCACGCCCTCACCGCATTGCAGGTGTGCAGCTACTCCCAAAGCACGCCGGGAAATGGAGTCCCATGTGATCCCTAAACCCCAAGTGGATACTGCAGTTCCGGAGATAGGCTAGGAAATGGAATAGCATTCCTCCTCCCTCGTTCGCTAGGCCGCAGTCCCCACTGGAAAATGTAGTCAACGCCGAGGCTTCAGAGCAGTTGCTACAGCGAGCCCTTGTGTCTTCTGGGAAATGGAGTTCAAGGCAGTCTTCCCACTGACTGAAGGGGAGGGATCTACCATGATCCTGAAGCATGCTGGGGAATAGTCCAGACCGGATTCCGACCCATTGTGAGGCGAGACTGCAGAGGCTTGCCGGGAAGTGTAGTCTAATAGGTACCTTCGGGAGAGCGTGAGCGACAGGTGAAAGACAGTAGTCGCCTAGGGGAGACTGAAGAAAGTTTCAACGCCTCCTGCCCCCGCCGCCAGGTCCCAAGAAAGAGCCGAAGTCTATCAGGGGCTGCTGGAAAATGAGTGCAAACACTCCAAGTTCCAAGTTTCCACAAATCCGGAAGGAAAACCCTCCCCGCAAACGATTTAGGAAACAAAGTTTCTGGTGGTTTATCAGGACAATACAGTCTTCGGATACTGTCTAGCTTTTTCTAGCAATGTAGGTTGCACCAGCAGGCTAAGCCGAAGTTTGAAAGAAATGAAAATAGAATTTTTCTTGAACCCCCATTAAGCTTTTTGCATCCTCACGCTTCCTAAATCACAGGATCCTGAAAGGCCCAAAAGAAGGAAGCCGGCTGCTAGGAGTAGCCTTGGGTTTTGTGCACGCATTATATCGCCCCACTTATCGATTCATACCCGGAAGGACAGTAGCCCCAAAGCCCGCTGGGAAACAGAGTTCGTGTGTGTGAGAGAGACAGAGAGAGAGAGAGAGAGAGAGAGAGAGGAGAGAGAGAGAGAGAGAGAGAGAGAGAGAGAGAGAGAGAGAGAGAGAGAGAGAGAGAGTGTGTGTGTGTGTGTGTGTGTGTGTGTGTGTGTGTGTGTGTGTGTGTCCCGGAAGTACTTGGAACTAGAATGAAATCACCCTCCGCCCCTCCTGCCTTGTGGAATGATGGGAAATGGAGTCTCTAGACTTCACTTTAATCAGATCCTGTGATCACACTAATTGTCCTGTCCTTTCTGAAGCCTGAAGAAAGTCTCGTCCACTCGGTCTGTAACTGACCGCAATTCCCAGCGGACACAGACCCCTGGGGTAGGACAGACGGTAGCGCTAAAGCCTTTTCAAACTGCATTAACCAGAAGGCAAAGCGCAGTCACACTTCCGCTCTCTTCTCAATGAAGGAGGCTGTATCACGCACAGCCCAGAGCGGGTGCTTCTGGGAATTGTAGTAGTTTCTCAGTCAAACAGTGTCTGCTGCCCTCTGGCGGCGGCTCGGAGTCCACAAGCAAAAATCCGAGTCAAGCCCCAAAGCCTAGGGAATCCTAAACTGGACCAAGATCTGCAAGGGCAGAAGAGCAGGGCGGAATAGCGGCGGTTACTTAACGGCCAGAACCCGTGGGACACGCGCAGTGGGCCGCGCGTGGGCAACCGCCAGAGGGGATTGGGGTCCGTCGGAGTCTGAAGGTGTCAGTCTGAGGGAATCTTACCTGAGTGTCTGTACGAGCTGAGAACGTTTGTTGAGGGGTGCTAGAGCGGGTTGTAAGTGGCTATAAGGGGCCTATGGGTGTCTGGAGGTGCTCAGGGGAGTCTTTGAAGAGGTGAACTGGTCTTCCTGGAGACCAGTGAAGTCAGAGAGGACTTGGGGTGTCTGTAAAAGGTCTGTGGAAACTGTGAGAAACTACTGGTGACTGAGGGGATCTCTGAGGGATGGTTGAGAAGCATAAGGAAGGACCTTTGGGGGACTGTGGGAGTACTGGAGATTATCGGTAAGAAGAGGGTCTCTCATGGGATGAATTAATTGATGAAGTGTCTTGAGCTCTATAAAGGGCTTTATACTTGGTTATCAGAGTTCCCGGAGGATGTGGAAGGGAGCAAGGGTATGGTCTTGCAGAAACTGTGAATAGATTTAGGTGGGTCATTAAAGATTAGAGGAGCCTCTGGAATTTTCAAGACCAGATGCCACCTGTGACATCCCACTCAGCCAGAATTTGGGGCAGGAAGTCTGCTTGGGCTGTGGAATAACCTGGAGAGCAGTTCTGGAGTTGAGTGCTTTTGAGTCCACGATAGACCCAGTTTAGAGGTGCTTTGAAGGTGCTAGAATCAGGTGCTGAGACTACTAGTCAGGGTCCTCCCTCCTGCCTCCAATGATGACAGCCCTCTTTCTCCATCACACCACCACCACCACCAACTCAGCTGCATCTATGTTGCCAGGAGACAGGCCTCATCCCAACTTCCAGAAATAGCCCAGTGGCCCCCACCCTAAGGGAGTGACTTACATCACCCAGGAGAGGGAGCAGTTGCCCATAGGCTGCCATGGGAGCCTCAGTTTCCTGCCAGTACCCCAGCCCTGGATCCTCTCTTCGCTGCCAGCGGGCATCATTTGGGACCACCCACCCTGGGCTGGCATGAAATGAGGATGAAATGAGAGTGGGTAGGAGTTTCCAGCTCCTTCCCCCTCAGAGTTACACAGGGTGGTTTCACGGTGAAGCCAGTCCAACAGGCCCTGAGCCCTCAATTCTCACTCTTATCTCTTAGCAGCTGTGTGGCCTTGGGGAACTCCTTCCCCTCTCTGGGCCTCCAGCACCTCACCTGCACTGAACGGGTTGCACTGTCTCTAAGGGCACCTCCAGCTTGGATTCCTCCTCCTGATTCTTTCATCTCTGATTCAAGCTCTCCAACTTGGGCTTCTAGCCTTATGAGCTCACCTCTCAGATCCTATGATCTTGAGATCCTGGTCTAGGTCCAACGTCCTGGCTTTAGGAGGAGAACTCAGTTGTTGAAAGAACATGGGCTTCAGAGACAGACTTTATTTAAAGTTCTAGCTGGGCTTAAGGTCTTGGGCAAGTGATTTAAGTGAGCCGCTTGCCCCTACCTTGCTGGATGTTGGAGATAAAGCGCTGCACCTCCCAACTAGGTACCTGGCATACAGTAGGTCAATCAATAGCAACTATGATGAAGCCAGTCCCTTCTTAACTTGCTGGCAGAGTGTTTCCATGGTTTGATGAGAAGATCACTAAGGTACCTTGCAAGGTCTACATTTCAACAGCCAGCAAGCCTGTTGCCAAAGGACTCCCAGATTAGCTCATAAGCGCATCTAAGGAGAGTGACGTGTGGGAGAACACCAGAGGTGCACAAAAGGAGCTCCATGGAGGCATGGCTAGGAATTCACAGAGAGGAAAGACATTGTAGGCAGAAGAGCAAGGGCCATGGCGTGGTGTTGAAGAGCCTAAGGGGCTCCCAAGGAGGAGCAGATCCCCCATGGAAGAGGGGAGCAGTCAGAGGGCCAGAGCATGCCTGAGGCCTTCATCATCAGGCCCAGGGGTTAAGTGCCACCCAAGGTCAGGAGTTCATTTCCCAGGCCTGGATTTGCCCCGTTCAGATGGGGTTAGGCCCTCTTGCCATAGGTCCATTTGGGGGTCCAGTCTAGGTCCCTGTCCTTAAGAACCAAGCAAAGGCTGTTGCCCTGCAGTGGCTGCACCCAGCACCCAGGACAGATCACTGCATCCAAAGGTCCAAAGTTTTATTGTTTTGAATACATTCTCCAGCAGCCCCCAACTTCCCTCCCCCCAACCCTCCGTCCCCAATACAGAATAAGGCTTGACCACAGACCCCCAGCCCAGGGGCCCCAGCTGGGAGGCAGAGGGGGCTTCCAGTTTGGTTTCAGGGCACCCCCTTCCCACCTGCCTGCCTACGGGCTAGTCCTAGGAGCAGCTGGGGGTGAAGGGGTTGGACTGGCGCTGGGGTGGGAAGTAGGAGAGGGATAGCAGGCACTTGTAGAGATTTGTGGCCTATGGGCGGCACCCCTCACCCTCCTCCACCCCCAACCCCCCCCCAACAGAATTTTTGGTTCAGGTTCATCATAAAACGTTCCTCCCTCCTCTGCTGCAACCCTGTGGGGGGGTATGAGAAACCCAGGCACTCATGGCCCCTGGAGGGGCAGGGAAGGCAGGATCGGGGCTGAGGATGGCCGGGGGTGGAAAGGGAGAGAGGTACAGGAGGCAGAGAACAGGGAGGGAGACAAGGCTTTACTTCCTAAGCGATTGTAATAAAAAAGTTCCTGGGCTTTGAGGCCAGAGCCTCAGTTCAAATATAAATTCCCCAGAATGGAGGTGGCCCCCTTAACTCCCCCCTCCCCCCTACCACTCTGCCCGGAGCTTAGAAACCCATAGAGACAGGGGACAGCCCCCAGCCCTGGGCACCCACCCACCCTCACTGTTAAAAAAAAAAAAAAAGAAATTAAAAGTTTCATACAAAACATGGGGGAGGGGAAAGGGAGGAGGCAGGGAAGAGACGAGAAAGCTGCCCTCACCTCCAGGGAATGGGGGGGTTAAGGCAGCAAAAGAGGCGGGGGGGGGGGGGTGGAGGGAACGGGGGTCCCCTGCCCACAGCCCTCAGGAATCTCGATGCTCCAGAGAGAGCTGGGCGGTAGCGTGCTGGAGGTCAGAACTCACCCGCCTTGGGGTGAGGGGCCCCCCGGCCTCCCCAGGCCCCTCCCCACGCACCTTCTTGTCCTCTCCCTCATCCTCGAGGCCCCCAGTGGGGCCCCCACCCCCCTCCAGGCGACAGTCTTCACTCCAGCGCCGTTTAAAGCGCAACTTGAGGGGCATGCATTGGGCTGCCCCGGGTGCCTCGCCGGGGTCGGGCTTTGGGGGTGCAGGGGGGGCACGAGGCGTCTTGAACACTTCCCCGTCTTCCTCATCCTCGTCGCTGATGTCAGTCACCTCCACCTCCTCTGACTCGCCTTCCGAGATAGGCTCCACCTTGATCTGGGGAGGGGGCGGTGGGGGGGCGGGGGGGGCCAGCGCCCCGGCCCCCTCGGCCAGCCCGCCTGCGCTGCCACCGCCACCGAGGGCACCGCCACTGCCCTTGTCAGCGCCCGCCAGAGCCTTCTCCCCAGCCGCCCGCTGCCGGCGTCCCAGTGGGGGCGGCTGGAGCTTAAACTTGAATGGAGAGGAGGAGGAAGAAGAGGAGGACGAGGCTGAGGAGGGGACTGGCGGGGTCTCAGGTGCCATGGGCGGCAGCGGGCACTTGTCAGCGCGCTGGGGCTGCGGCACCACCAGCCCAGGGTAGTGCAGGAAGGCGCGGGGGCTGAGGTGGTAGTTGTAGACGCTTTGGGTGTGGGCCTGCAGGTACCGTTTCATGTCCTCAGGGCTGAAGGAGAAGTGGGAGCCTCCCCCCGAGCCGCTGGGGCCCCCGCCACCACTGGGGTACATAGGGCTCAGCGTGGGTGAGGGAGTGTAGGCCAGGTGGGTGGGTGTCATGGGCAGAGCCGGTGAGAGCTGAGGGGGCAGCAGGGAGCCAGGCCCGGCTAGAGGCGACACAGGGAAAGGGCTGAGGGGCTCAGGGCCACCCCGGGGCCGGGGGTAGACACGGAAGACACCAGGGTCATGGGGCAGGCGGGCCAGCGGGGGCCCGCGGAAGGCACCCAGCTCCGGGGGGCCAGGCGGTCGGGCCCGGGGGTCCTCTCCCAGCGGCTCTTCCAGCTCTGACGTGCCATCGCTACAGTCACTGACAGAGCCTCGGCCCAGGCGTCGGGCCACCACAGCCGAGAAGAGGGAGGATGAGGACGAAGAGCAGGCCGGTGGTGAGCGGGGGTCCTCGGTGGGAGACAGCACCTCGGAGGGCGTCGAGGGAGGGAAGCGGAAGTGGCTGCTGCCTGTCGGCACTGGCGGGGCGCTCTGGGGCACCGCACCCCCTGGCGGGAGAGGGGAGACATGATGTCAAGGCCCCCAGCCTCGCCTGGACATTCAGACAGACCCTGTCCTCCCTCTGAGGCCATGCTTACCAGCCCTTGTACTCACCAGCCAACCCCACATCGATGAAAGGGTAATTAACCAGCACCAGTTTGTTGAAGTTGAACTTGTAGGTGAACCGTTTCCCCTTAGTCTTATGCAGAATACGTTTGTTGTAATAATAGCTGTGGATGTAGAAACACCATCGGACGGTCAGTCACACGGGACCCAAGTCCAGACCCCGTACCTTGACACGTGTGAGAGCTGCTCGCAAAGGGCGACCGAGAAACATGGGCCACCCGAGAGAAATCAAGGTCCAGAGGGTGGAGACCAGCTCTCCCCTCAGTTCTGGGGCCAGACTAGAGGCCACGTCCCTGGCTGTATTCTCTCTTCAGGACACCTCGGTGTGACAAATGGTCTCAGAGAGGGGCTGGGACTTGCCCAAGGTCACACAGCTGCGATTTGGACCCGGAAGGCAAACCCAAAGCCTATTCCCATGGGCCAGGGGCTCCCAACCAGTGGGGGGCTGTCCATATCTGCCCAGGGGCATCTGCCCTCCTCACCGCAGGGCCCGGCTCAGCTTGTCATAATTCATCTGGGGCTTGCACTTGCGGACACCCCAGAGCCGAGCCACCTCGTCGGGGTCCTTGATGACGAATTCCCCGTAGTCCCCCTGCCAGGCGATGACACCCTGGTACTCCTCCTTCCGCAGCAGCTCCAGGATAAAGTGCCACAGCTGGATCTGCCTCGAGCCGGGGGATGACTCCGGCTTGTAGGCCCAATCCGGGAAGGCAAACCCTGGGGACAGGAGGCAGGGGTGCGGCCCCGGGTCAGGGCGCCAAGTCTGGGGCCCTGGGGCCCATCCCAGGGTCCACCCCCTAACCCCACCCTTAACGTGGGGAAATCCGTCTCCCCCTGCCAAGCCAGGACCTGGTTAGAGGGAGACAGTGTGTGTCTGTCTGTGTGTGAGGGGGGCTAGACAGGAGCTGGGGGGAGGGGAAGCTGGAGCCTGCTCCAGCGACACCGGGAGAAACAGGAAACCGTCGGCGGCGGGTCCCGGGGCCAGTGCCAGGGGGCCAGGCACCAAGCCAGGCCGGCGGGCAAGGCTGCCAGTGGGGGAGGGGCAGGAAGGGGCACACGTGGCCAGACGGGTTGGGGCTAGCCCCCCCAGCCCACCCGCACTCCCGTTCAGGGTCAGTCACTACCACGCCGCCCCCCCTGCCCCCCCGACCTTCTCTGTTCCCCTCCTAGGAACGTACACTGTCTCCCTCCCAAGACCTACCGGAGCCCTTACTCCCACCCTAGGCCCCGAGAGGAGGATTTTTTTTTTTTCTTAAAAGGACCAGGAGGGGTGGGGTGGCTGGTTGACGATGAGGTCAGCGCTTGCACACACAGAGGCTTCTGTCTTCCCTGGAGAGTGAAACCCAGACTGTCTGAGAGAGCGCCCCCCCCCCGCCCCCCATCAAGCCCTGGACCCTCTGTGCTGCACTGCCCTACCCAGACCCGGGTGCACGGACCCAACCTGGCTGGAGGGCCTCAAGACTGAACAGGCACCGCTCTCTGTAGCCTGCTCCCCCTCCTGCCTTCTCATCCTCAGCTTCTTCCCTGCCCACCTACCTACCCGCCCCCAGCATTAACCTTGGGTAGAGGTTGGTGGTGGGCTGGCTGGTCCCTAGAGGTGGTGGGCAGCCTGGGCGGGAGAGTTGGGGGGGCTGCGGTTGTTGTCATTTCCCAAACCCCCGGGTAATCAGGGGTCATCAATAATTCAGCGCTAGGCAGCCGGTAATGGAGGGGCGGGAGGAGGGAAAGGGAGGAAGAGAAGGGGGGAGGCAAGACAGAAGTCCTGGTGCCACTAGAGGGAGAAGGCCAAGGTGGACAGCTAAGGATGGGCGGGGTCCCAAGTCCCAATCAGGCTGCAAGGGTCAGCCTCCCTCCCCTGGCCCTGCTCATACCCCAGCTCAAGCAGGTACCAACCAGGCCTGGGGCAACATGGAACCTCCCCCAAAGACTCCACCCAAGTCTGGAATCCAACAGGGGATCCTTCCCCATGGGGACCCAGGGGATCAGCAGTTCCTATTCCCACAGGGGCCACTCGCTCTAAATCAGAGCCAACTCTAACCTCTACTGGGACCCAGCTCCCTGACCCCTGGCCTTGGGGCGACTGGGATGGCCAGCATTCCCCACCTGGTCCCTGCCTCATTCAGAAATTCCAGCCTCAAACCAGCCCCTCAGGGCTCCAGGGATATGACCATATGACCTCCAGCTGGTCACAGACCCAGGGTACTGTACCAGCAGCCCCTGCTCCATTCAGAAGTGACAGCCCCTGACAACACCTTCCATGGACCCCAGCATCCACAGCCCCATCCCTCTCTTGGGAATCCAGGCGTTCACCCCTTTACGCTCACCCTGCCAGAGAACCCAGGTCCCAGGGTCTTGTTGAGGGCCCAGAGGTCCTTGGGAACCCAAGAGTCCGCCCGCTCCATGTACCCTCCAACCTCCTCCAAACTCCTGTCTCCCTTCAGGGCACCAAGCTTCGCGCTCCCCCCCACCTAAACCCCAATCTGGCTCTCCGACTCGGGGTGGGGGCCTAAGCCCCTGAGACATCAGTCTAGAGCTGGGGTGTGTACTGATTTCCACCCTCCCCCCAAAATTAAAGCCACCCTTCCCAGCCCACCCGCCCCAGCCTCCTTGTCCCGGTAACCAGGCAACGTGTGTGCAGCGACAGTCCTGGGAGCGGGGGAGCAGGAGGCTAAAAATAAACTTTGCAGAAGAGAAGGAGTGAGAGAGACTACATGCAACACAAAGGGAAGGGAGGTGGGGGGCTCGGGAAAGGCCTCAAGCTGCATTCCGGGGGCTGACCCAGGCCCCCTAGTTAAGCCCCCTCCCTGAACAAACCACCTCCCAGGCCAGAACCCTGGCTCCCACTCGTGGCAAGGGCCCTCCCTATGCCCAGGCCCACCCCAAAGCCAGCTTTCCTCATCGGACATGGCATACATGAGGGCCTGTTCCCAGCTTTGGGGGGAGAAGGAAGATGAGGGGTGACGTCAGGGTGTCTCAATGGGGCTCTGTTCCCCAGGCTTTGGAGCCAGGAGCCAGGCACGGGCAAGGGGAGCATGTGTGAGTGTGTGTTGTGTATGGGTCCACGTGCTTAAAACAGGGAACCACCCGGCCCGCACCAAGAAAGCTTGGGGGTGCAGGACCTCTGGAGCATGGGGGTACAGCGAGGCAGAGACAGAGCAGCTGACACTGAGAGAAGAGCTGAGGACATTGCCAGACAGGGTGGAGAAGAGGCAGCAGACAGGAAGGGCTGGGATGGCGGGGTCCCAGAAGGCACACCTGGGTCCCACGGAGGCGGGGTAGGGAATCTCCCAGACAGACTGTGGAAACCTGGGAGGGGGGGTTTGCAGAATTATTGGGCGCCCCTCAAATTCACAAAACTGCCCAAACTTTTTTTAAAAGGACTCTGGGGGTCGGAAGGGAGGGGTAGTGGTAGAGGAAGAACACGCCGGCCTCCTGGGGGGCCCCGCCACCTCCCCCAGTCCAGGCAGCCTTCGGTGGCGCCAGAGCCGGGAAGAAAACAGGAAGTGGGAAACAGCCGCGGCAGAGGAGAGAGGGGCCGGGATGGAGGATCGGATGGAGGGGCGCGCAGCGGCCAGCCAGGAGGCAGATGGACCCATGGACCGACTGGGAGACCAGTACAGGCCCCCGCCCCTTCCCCCAGCCAGAGAACCCACACGGCGCGGCCCCAAGACTGGGTTGGGGGAGCGGCCCAGCCGGTCCCACCAGGCGAAGGCCCGTAGCAGGGAGGGAAGACGAGGCGGGGTTGTCTGGGTGCCTCGGCCCCCTCCTCCGGCGAGGGGAGGCTCCTGATGCCCCCAAGGCCCAGCGGCCCTGGAGCCTTTGGGAGCCAGAGAGTATGTGGGACGCACGTGACTGACCCTACTGCACTCCGAACCCCTGCCCCACGCCCAGCCCCCTCCTCGGCCCCAATCCCCAGGCGCCGGAGCCCGGCTCGGAGCCCTTTAAGAGCCGCCCCCACCCGCCGAGCGACGGGGGGGCGGGGTGGGTGGGCCGGTCGGGGCACACACCCTCACACAGGAGCCCTCGCCGCGGCCGCCGCCGGGGGAAGGAAACAAGTTTGAACAGCGGCGCCCGGCCCCCTTCCCCCTCCCCCGTCCCCGCCCCGGGCCGGATTCCGACGGGGTAGACGGGCAGGGGGCGGCTGGGACCCCTCCCCCAGCGCGCTCGGGCGCAAAGTCCAGCCAGCGAGAGCCCGGGGGCGGCGGGGGAGGGGAAGGGGGAAAGTCCGAGGCGGGGGGTTAATCCTGCTGCCCCCCGCCCGCCGACCGGGGCGGGGGAGGGGAACCTTGGCCCCTTAAGGAGGAGCAAGTTGGCGGGGAAGAGGGGGGAGGAGGGAAGAGACGGCCGGTTGAAAGAGAAGAGCTGGATGAGGGAGGGGAGCGGGGGGGGGGGGAGCCTCCGCGTCCACCCCCACCTTCCCCACCCTCCCCAACCCCGGGTCCCCGGAGGCAAGGGAGGAGGGTTCCCAGGTCTCTCCCGAGCGACCTTAAAGCCGCGCGTTCTAAGGTCGGAAACAAAAAGTTCCTTTTTCGAACGTTCGGGCTGCGCTTTGGAACTTTGCGACTCGGCGCGGGCGGGGGAGCGAGGAGCCGGTGGAGACGGGCGGGGGAGGGGCGGTGCAGCCCGGTCCCCGAGTCCCGGGCTCCCCACTCACGCCCTCCTCCTAGAGGCCATCCTGTATCCCCCTCTAAGCCGGTGCGGGGCACGCATCGCGGTGAAGGTCACGGGCCGGACCGCGCAGCGCGGAACCTGGGATAGCGGGCCCTGTGGACAGCCCCCCCGCACACACACACCCCGCACACGTCCCGGCCCCCAGAGTGCAACGTGACAGAGCGGCGGGGAGGAACCCAGCCACCCCCGTGATCCCGGGAGTAAGGGAGAGCCCAGCTTTCGGGGTCCAGGCAAGGAGAGAACCAGGACTCGCAGCACCCATACCACTGCGCCCAGAGGCAGGAATTGGGGGTCCGGTGCACACCCCCGCTCGCGCCGCAAGAAGCAACAGGTCTGGAGTGATTGGGGGTCCCCCGGAACTGGGGATCACTCGGGCTCCCCCAGAACCCTTCAGCCCCCCCCAAAGTTTCTCCGCCTGGTTTCCCGGGGCAACAAGTCTCCCCCACACGTGCTGCCCCCGCCCCCACCTGTGTCCGCCGGGGTCTTCATGCTGGGGGGCCCGGGGCGAGGCGCCCCGACTCCGGGCCGCAGCTCCCGGCGCCCGCGCTGCCCCGTCCCGTCCCGAGCCCGTCGGGCCGCCCTCGCCGATTCACCCGGCCTCGCCTCTCAGAGCCTCTCCCCTCCCCGCCGCCGCCTCCCGGGTTAATATCGCACTCCGGGGCCGGGACGCCCACGCCCCCCGGCCGGCGACGTCACCGCCGCGTCGCCATGGAGACACTGCGCCCGCCCCCTCCCCGCGCACTCACACACACACACACACGCACGCACGCGCGCACACACACACACTCGTCGGCGCGCAGCCACTGAGGACCGGCCGGCTCTAGGCTTAAAGGGGCCGCGCGACGGGGGAGGAGGGAAGGAGGGGGTTGGGGTGGGATGGGGTCTGGGGGGTCATGACCCTTCTCTGAGGCTCCAAGTCTGAAGATAACTTAAGTCCTCAGGACTCGCGACCTGCCGCCCCTCCTCCTCTCCTGCCCACTGCGGGGTCCAGATTTTCTTTGGAAGCCTGTAAGAGGGGTTGGGGGGTACCTTCTGATGAGTGTCAGAAACTTTTGTGAGGAGGAGTATGGACTTTTTGGGAGGAGGCAGAATTTTCTCTGCAGGGGGGCCGGGTCAGGACCTTGGAGGATGATCCAGACCACAGCATTTCCCAGGCTGGGCTCACCATGTCCCCCCACCAACAACCCTGAGCCTGAATGGGGGCAGCTGTCCAGGGGTGGGGTGGAATGGGTGGGAGGCATTTCCCTGCATCGGAAATAGGGAGGCGGCTGTGCCCTCCGTTCCTCCAGGGATGGGGTCTTGGCCTTCCAGATAGCCCCAGTCCCAACTGGGGAGGAAGTGACCAGAGAGAATGCACACGGGAGCCCGCCCCCCCATCCCCAGACTGCAGCTGTCCTGGGGACACGGCTGGCGCCGGAGGTACCCCCACCTCCACCTCCAGGGCAGGGGGTTCCGGGGATGGGGTCAGGATGCGAGGGGGTGAGCAAAGTCGGAACAAATGTGCTCCCAAAGGGGCACTGGGGGGTCGCCAGGAGAGAGGAAGGCAGGGCTTAAGGATGAAGGCCAGCGCATAGGGCAGTGTTAAGTCTGTTCTCTGCAGCTGGGAGGAATGGATGGAGCCTGAGGCTTTGGGAAACAGGAAATCAGCAATGATCAGATGGCCAACAGTCGAGGGCAAATAGAAGCTATATTCACAGGCTGATCCTGGAAACAGAGTCTCAGAAAAGACTCTGAGGTACCAAAGGAAACTAAGTGGGGAGGGTGGGGGGAGATGCTCAGAGAGAGTGAAATCAAGAAGACAGGGAGAGACGGACGAACAGGCCACAGAGAGGGAAGGCCTGAAGGGTCCGGCTCTGGGTGCTTAGGGCTTCAAGCCCAGCCTCTGTTGCTGGGTTCCTAGCAGCGTTAGAGCAGAACCTCACCAGTGCCTCAGAAGTCTCAGGCCTCTTCCTCAGGGAGACCAAGGCCTCCCGGGAAGCATCACCCTCCTGGGGAATTATGTAACCTTGCCTACGGACAGTGCAGCTCCCCCACGGATATTGTAACCCTCTGGGAGCAGTGTGGTCCAGCCATGATAATCATCATCATTGTTATTATAACAGCTCCCTCCCCAATTGCTAACGCTCATGATGTGCCAGGCACTGGGCCAAGCATTGTCGGGACATCTTCTCATTCAATCCTCACAAAACCCCAAAGAAGGGAATTACTATTGTTAGCCCCATTTACAGATTAAGAAAATGAGGCTCAGGAAGTGTTGGAGCCAGGATTCAAACCCAACCTACCCAATTCAAAATCACCACCCTTAACCACTATATTTTACTACCTCTTTTACTGCCCCCCCCCTCAGAAAAAGAGGATGCAAAGTTTAAAAGATAATAGGTCTATTACAGCCTCAGTGACCTCCATACTCCCACCAGCAAGACAGAGACTGGGGTGGCAACCCAAACTCTGCCATTTCCTGTACGTGACATAGAGCAAGTGAATTTATCTCTTTGAGCCTCAGCTTCCTCATCTGTAAAATGGAGATAATAATAGGCCCTACATGATTAGGTTGTTGTGAGAAATCAGAGATTTGAGGTAAGTACGCAATAAATACTGGTAATGATTATTAGCAGAGTGAACGATATACCCTGTGGATGAGGTAAGCACCCCTCACCCTATAGACTCCAACTGTTGGCAATAAACACACAGCATTGACAGTGAAATTTCCTGTTAATGGCATAATCCTACCCTGACCCAGCTGGATAACTCAATCCCACAGTTTCTGTGAAACACAATCATAGATGGTGGCTATGCCTCACGGGAGACTCTCAGCCATCCACAGAGAATGGGAGTGCCTGGTGAAAATGGCGTGTCCACAGATATTATAACCCCTCAGGGGTCTGTGTGACTCCACCGTAGAAGTGTGGACTGTCTCGGATACTTCAGTTGTCTTGTGAACACTGAAAACCACCCCCATGGATGGTGAACCCCACCATTCCTATGTGAAACACCTAGATGTTGTGAGCTTGTGATGGAAACTGTCCATCACCACTGGTCATTCCTTGAAGGTATACCATCCAACCAAGGCCATGTGAACTCCAATGAGCAAGGACCACCCCCCCTTTCCTCAGTTCACTATGGAAAGCCTCCACAAATGCCCCTGGGGCTGGTAAAAAGCACAGCCTCTCACAGACCTAGGATGTGCCTGGGATGAATAGTGTAACACTCCATGGAGAAAACAACTCTGGACAGTGAGGACACCCCGACTCCCATGGACCTAGTAGTTCTTGTTCCAGTTTACTGTCCTGACACAGATAACATTTATCCTATTGTTGTCAGGCAAAGGCATGGACAGAACCTATCCCCACAGAAGTCACAACTCTTCACAGACTTCATACCTAGAAAGGAAACTGTGTGGACGATAAACATCATAATTGCAACCCACCCATTACCCATATAAGCAATAATGAACCACTACTACTCTATTGTCATTCCCTTAGAAATAGTAGGACCCACCCACACTGTTTAGAGAGCAGAGCCACCTAAACAGTGTAACCATTGCCAAACAGAAAATGTAACCCCTTTATAGTATCACCCTTCCTCATCTCCCTGACTTGAAATGCTGAAGGGCCCCAGAGCTCAGTCCCAGGTCCTCTTCTTTTCTCCATCTACACCCATTCCTTTGACAGTCTCCACCAGGACCACGGTTTCGTATACCATCTCTATGCTGATTACACCCAAATTTCTATCTCCATCTCAGGACTCTACCCTGAACTCCAATCTCACATGTTGAACTGCCTCATCAGTGTTTCCATTTGGATTTCTCGAGTTTGCCAAGTCATAATGGTCTTCTGGAGCTCCCCCAAACTGTCCCCCCACCTCCAGTCTTCCCCATCTCAGGAAACTGCAACTCCATTTTGCTGGTTGCTCAAGCTGAATACCTTGGAATCATCCTTAATTCCTTTCTCTCATCCTACATCCAATCTGAAGGGAACTCCCATCAGCTAGCTCTTCCTTCAGCTGTTTCAGAATCAGCCACCCTCCCCTGCCACCACCATCCTGGTCTAGGGTCTCCTCACTGGTCTCCCTGCTGCCACTGGTCCCTATAGTTTGTGCTCTATGAGCAGCCAGAACGGTTTTAGTCAACCACATGACATCCCTTTGCTGCCCCAAACCCTCCAATAGCCCCTCTGCTCACTGGGAGTAAAAGCCAACTCCTTGCTTGTACAGCTCCTTGCCTGCAAGGCCCTTCCTTCCTGACCTCACTTCCCACCTTTCCCCTTCATTTCTTTTCCAACTACGCTCCAGCCTCTTTGCTGTTTCTTGAATATGCCAGGCATATTCCTCCCTCAGTGATTTTGCCCATGCTATTCCATCTGCCTTGAAGACTTTTCCCCCAGAGGTCTACATAGCTCTGTCCCTCATCCCTTCCAGGTTTTTACTTAAAAATCACCTTCCCAGGAATTCCCTGGTGGTCCAGTGGTTAGGACTCCATGCTTTCATTGCTGAGGGCACATTGGGGAACTGTGATCCTGCAAGCCACGCAGTGTGTGGCCAAAAATTAAAAAATAAAATAAACAAACCACTTTCCCAATATGACTATGTCTGACCACTATATATACATATACATATATATATATATATATATATTTTTTTTTTTTTTTTTTTTTTTTTTGCCACACCACATGGCATGTGGGAATCTCAGTTCCCTGACAAGGGATCAGACCCCTGCCCCCTGCAGTGGAAACGTGGAGTCTCAACCACTGGACCACCATGGAAGTCCCTGACCACTATATTTTAAATTGGAGCCCTCTTCCTAGATACCTGTGTCCCTTCTATGCACTATTTTTCTCCATAGCACTTAGCATCATTTGACATATATATTTCCATAATGTATTTGCTTGTCATTTGAATCCCTCCTCCATAATATCAGCTCTAAGAGGGCACGGATTTTTGTCTGTTTTGTTGCCTATAGCATCCCCAAGAGCATGGCAATCAATAATGAACAGATAAGCTCATCTTTGGACAGTGAACTACCTTATGCCCAATGTAATACCAATAACATGTAGCTCCATACACACAGAGAAACTCTCCTGGACAGTCGATGCCAGTGCAACCCCCTAAAGAGTATGAATCCCGATGTGAATCTCATAAACAGGGAAACCTCCATAAAAGGTGAACTTGTCCTACTCAATGTCAGTTCCACAAAGACAGGGACTTGATCCGTATTCTTCACATTCTTCATTGCTTTATCACCAGTGCCTAGACCAGGGTCTGTCATAAGAGTAGGCTGGTAATATGTATTTGCTGAAGTGAACTGAGTCTGCATACAGCTGGTATAACCCCACAACCAGATCCTGTACAGACAGTGTCCGTAACTGATGTGAACCCCATATACAGTGTGACTCTCACATGGACAGTGTAAACCCCCAATAGACAGTGTAATGCTCAAAAACAGTGTGAACCCCAATATAGGCAGCATGACCCTCATAAACCTTGTCCAGATAGGCTAGCTCTCATAAATTATCTGAGCCTCATCCAAAAGTACTTCATAAACCGTGTGGACCCATATAACAGGGCAACCCACATAAATGGTGTAAACCCCACATAGGCAGTGCAACCCTCATAAACAGTGTGAGCCTCATTTAGATGGTGAGAAAACAAATGAACAACGTGCACCCCCCCCCCCATACAAATGGCTTGTCCCCTCCTTTTTTTAAAATAAATTTTTTTATTTTTGGCTGCATTGGGTCTTCGTTGCTGCACGCGGTCTTTCTCTAGTCGTGGCGAGCAGGGGCTACTCTTCGTTGCCGTGCATGGGTTTCTCATTGCAGTGGCTTCTCTTGTTGCGGAGCACGAGCTCTAGGCGCGCAGGCTTCAGTAGTTGTGGCTCGCAGGCTCAGTAGTTGTGGCTCACGGGCTCTAGAGCACAGGCTCAGTAGTTGTGGTGCATGGGCTTAGTTGCTCCGCGGCATGTGGGATCTTCCCAGACCAGGGCTCGAACCCGTGTCCCCTGCATTGGCAGGCAGATTCTCAACCACTGCGCCACCAGGGAAGCCCTTGTCCTCTCCTTAGTGTGCACTACCACAGAGGCGGCATAACTTGTTTAACGTTGTGTGAATTCCTCTAGCAGTAGGGTCAATTCCCACAACTGGGTAAACCTCACATGCATAGTGTAGATAAGCATATAAACAGGATTACCTCAATAAGCAGTGTGAGCCTTCATGGGAATAATGTAGCCCCATAGTCAGCATGGCCTCATGCAGGACACTGTGTCCCCGCGTGGACAGTGCCACCTGCCTGGGTGGACCACTCTGTGAATAGTGTAGACTCAACCAATGGGTGTAATAAGCCCCAATGTCACTGTCAGTTTTATTAAGTCATGGATAATGTAGCCCTTTCCCGTAGACAGGAAGAAACTCCCTGTCCCAGTTAAACCCTCTGGGCTCAAATAGAGGTGGCCAAATAACACACCTGGCAAATAAGATGTAAGAAGTACGGATTGAGTGGGGCTTCCACAAGGCTTCTAAAAGGTAAAAGATTCAAAGTGTCAAACCCTTACATCCCATATCCCTGCTTGGAACTTGGAGCGGATGGCAAGAGCTCCAGCAGCCACTGAGGCAGAGGAGCTTAAGTATGACTGAAAAGACCAGAAGGTGATTCAATCTCTTCAGAGGTAAGAGAAAAATACATCTCTATTTTATTTAAGCCACTGTTGTTTGGATTTCTATTACTTGTGTCTGAAGTGAAATCTAACTGATAATGGTTATAAAAAAATTCACTAAAGTTGAAAGACTGTTAACATTAAAAAAACAACAACCCTCTGGGCTTTTGTAATTTTCATACAATTATACTAATCCCCCCAACCTGGAAAGTCTTCACTCTCCAATAAAAAGTTACCCAACTCCCCTTCAACACACACACGTATTAGGATAGTATGACTCCCTGAAGGGTGGTGTAACCCATCATCAACAATAGGCCCCAAATAAAGGCCAAGAAATGGTGACTTCTTGAATGGCAGGGATTTCCCAGAGTCCAATGCAGGATAAGGCATACAAAAATCACCGCTCCCATTTATTGAGCACTTACTATGTGCAAGGCCCTAGATTCAGCATCTCATTTCATCCTCACCTCAACTTTATGAGATTGATATTCTAATGATCCCCATTTTTCAGATGAGGAGAGTGAGACTGAGAGAGGGTACAGGCCCAAGGCTACACAGCCAAAAACTGTTACAGCTGGGACATCAAGCAGTAGACCATAATGCCTCCTGATGGACTGATAAATGCCCCACAGATATGCTGAACCCTGGAATCCTTTCAAAAAGCACCACCACCAGCACGACTACAACACATACAAACTATGGACAGGTTACCAGTAAGGTTGTGACAGCATAGACTCTTCGGGTAGTGATAAGCTCCTTCTGAATAATAATAATCACAGCAATAGTTAACATTTTTGAGGATTTACCCTGCTAGAGACACAGACCTAATTGCTTTGCACATCTTAACTCATTACATCTTCATAACAACCCTATGCCATAGGATTTTTAAAAAAAATTATCCCATTACAGATGTAGAAATGGAGGCATAGAGGGATTAAGTGATTTGCCCAAGGTCACACAACTGGGAAGAAGCCCAGCTCAGTTTGACCCTGAGCAACCTGGCTAAGCCTGTGTTATTCTTCTTCCTGCAACATCACCCCCGCTCCACATGAAAGTGTAATTTCAATGAACTGTGTAAGTTAACTACGTTTTATGTAATTCTTCCAGGGACAGGTGAAATAGGCCTTGGACAGTGTGGACTCCCACAGATGGGTCTCCTTTATGCATGGTGTAACTCGAATAAGCAGTGGGGGTTCCTCTGTGGACATTAAAAACACACCACGGCCAGAGACAATCCTGAACAGACAGTAGAGACCCCCTTTTACCCCCTGTGCTTCCTAGGCAGGGTGAGTTCCTTCATGGAGAGTCCAGATCTCCCCATTGAGTCTAATTCTCCCTCACACCTGATGTGAACTGACTGTGGAACATGAAACACCATCCCAATCAATGGAAATCCTCCCCTCCCCACCCCCCCCCCACCAACACAATGTAAGCTGTCACGGGCAATGTGAACTTTCACGCAGTATGAGGCTCCCCATGGCTGGTGTAATTAATCTCTTTCATATCTGTGACAGAGTTAACATGGACAGTGACTATCTCCACGCGTGGGGAACTTTCTGTGGCTGCTGTGAACCCCTTGTGGGACAGCACGAACCATTCCCCAAGGGTCTACCTAAGTGGGCTGTGGGAACTCTCTGACAAACATAAACTTTGCTCACACCCAACCCTTACCTAATGGGCACAGTATAAACAGCCCTGTAAAATTTCCCTCAACTCAGGGCCCACTCAACATGGACGTGCAAACTCTCTTTTAGAAGGATATTAAAATAGTAGTTATGACAGTATAAGATAGTATGTCATAACATAACAGCACAAGTAACAGTGTAAGATTCCTCTCCAGTGTGAACTTGTACAAGACAGTGAAATTTCCCCCCCCTCAAGGCAAACCTTCTGTGGACAGTGCATAATGTGAATCTCATGGATAACGTGAATCTCCTTCATACTCAGTGAATCCCATTGGACAAGTGATATTTCCCTCTAGCCCAGAGTGAACTGGCCATGTCACAGTATACTCTGTCATCGGTAGTGCGAATGTTACAGGCATTAAGAACCTGCAATAGGCTGGCGGCATTTTCCTCACACCTGGTGTGAATCCCTTGTGGATACTGCGAACCCATTAGACGCAGCAGGAGACGACGGCCCATTACCGGCTAGCCAGGGCAAATGCCATGTGCAGAGTACAGATGCACTGCCAACAGGTTCACAGCTGGTGTGAATCCCGTATCTGGGCAGGAGTAATCTACTACTGACAGGGCATATTCCTCTCCTCCCAACCACCAGTGTGATCACCCCACCTTAAAAAAAAAAAAAAAAATCTTGCTCCCGCCAGGTGTGAACACCTACAAAGCGTAGCTCTTCACGGAATGCAGTGTGACGCCCCATGAAGCGCTGTACTTCCCCATCTCGTGCCTCCCCCCACCCCATGTCTAGGGGGGCTGTCAGAAAACTGCGCCGCCCTAAATGTCAAAGTCTTGGAGGAGGTGGCCTGTCCTCAAGGCCACCAAGCCCCATGCCACGCGCGGAGACTACTCTGCAGCGCGCGCCACACCGCAAGTGCTCGTTCTCTCCCCTCCCGGTGGCAACAGGGCTTTCCGCGGGGCCGCGCCAGACTTTCCGAGACTGTTGATTGGTTGTAGTCCCGGCCACTCGGCAGCCAATCAAGCGGGGGAAAGGTGACATCACTTATTCTCCTCCCCTCCCCCCCAACTTCCCTACTCCCGGCTACCGGCAGCAACAACCACGTGGGGGAGGGGTAAGAGAGTAGAACCCGGTGAGGTCATTGCACCGCCCCGACCGCTGCTGATTGGCTGCGGGCCTCGCGGGTGGCGGTTGGCTGCTCCTCGCACCTCCCCCTTGTGCCGCTACCGCCACCACCGAGAGGAGCCCGCAGCGACGCCAGAGCCGGGAATCCGGGTGAGTCGGGGCCCTGGGTCTAAGATGCTCCTGGCGCCCAGTGAGACTCACGAGGAACTGCCCTTTCGACTTTTTCTCCTAGCACGGGTTCTTCGGAGCTCCAGGCACTCTGTCACATGGGAGTTGTAGTCTGCCATGTACTGTCGACTATGGGCCGGAGACGTAAGAAGACTACCATTCCCAGCAGGAATTGCGACTAGCCGGTCAACAAACGCTGAGGTCACGCCTTCTGAGCTTGCTCATTGGAGAGCCTGTCCCTTAGCCCCTCCTTCTTGCATTTCATTGGCTACTGTCCCTCGCAGAGGCTGGGTTCCGGCCTAGAGTGCAAGACGACTGGGTACTGTATTCGTCATTCTGCACTAAAGCGGACTGCGATTGGTCAATGCTGGTGTCCATTACTTATTGCGGGGCAGGACCCTAGGCTGATCAGGCGGTCGTAGGCTCAGGTTGGTGTCGGTCCCAGAGGGAGGCCGATCTTGGACTTTGGCCCCGCCCCCCAGCGCTGCCGGGTGGGCGCGATTGGTTGTGGCAAGCGTCGCTCGTCGTTGAGAGGCGGAGCCGACGAGGCTCCGAATATCTATTGGTCTAGGACGGCGCCGGTCAGCGGGGTTGTGGCCGCTGATTGGCTGGCTGCTCCAGCTGTTGCAGGTCCATTCACCATTTTGTGTGTTGGAGTAAAAAAAAAGGGAGAAACGAGAGGGAGAGCCGGAGGGGGGCGGGGAGGGACCGGACCGGACCGAGCCGGGGCCACGGCCCCCCGCCCCGTAACCCCGCTGAGTCCGAGGTGAGGGGCGGGGCCAGGGTTGACACGGGAAGGGGGGATTTGGGGTGCTGGGGGCCGAGAGGGGACAGGTGGCAGGGACGGGGAGGGGGTACAGGGGAAAAGGGGTGAGTGGGGTGGTGGGAAGCGGGGACAGAGTGGAGGAAGTGGTGGGGAGGAGGAGTGACAGAAAAAGGGTGACAAGGAGGGGGTGGTGGGCAGAGAATGGGTAACAGGAATGGAGGGGTGACAGGACTAGATCAGGGTGACAGGGAGAGGGAGGGGACAGAGTTGGAGGGGGTGACAAGGAGAGGTGATGGGGAGAGAAGGTGACAGGTCCAGAGATGGCTGACATGAGAGTGACTGGGAGGAGGAGGTGACAGAGATAGATGAGGGTGACAAGGAGGGGGTGACTGAGGAGGGGGCCTAGGGCCTGTGAAGAGAGAGCTAGAGATAGAGATGGTGACAGGATGGGAGAGAGAGTGGCAGAGAAGCTGGTGCCAGGAGGCCTGTTGGGAACAGAGGACATGAGACCCTGAAAAGCCTGGGCCAGCCTGGGCTTCAGGAGTTACTGCTCAGGTTCTGAGGGAGGTGAGGGCCCACAGGGCCTTGGGTGGGAGTTATCCAAAGAGGTGTGGACAGGAAGAGAGTAGGCCCCAGGGGAAAGAAAGAGGCTTGGCTTCTGGTGTGAAGAGGCTGGGCCAGGCAGCAGGGTCCAGGGGTGCCAGGCAGTGTGGTTGTAGGCCCTGGGTGGGGTATGCCCAGGATGGTGGCCCAGCAGGTCAGTGGGGAGAAGATGGTGGCGGCTGCCCAACTCCCGGGTACTTGGGTGCCTGCCCCAGTGTGAGAAGCCCCGGGCCCTCCAGCCTCTGCCTATGAGGACCCCAGGTTTGGCTCAGAGAAGGGGCATCCTGGGACTGCAGGATCCTAAGGAGCAGCAGGCCCCAAGTGGGAGAGGTCACTCTCCCATGAGGTCAGGGGTACCATGGGAGCCTGAAGACTAAGTCGGGGTGCCTCTGATTGTGTTTGGCTTATGGTTCTGGATCCCCCAACCCTCCCAGAGGCCCCTTTTTTGTTCTCTCAGGTTCTCTTAGTCACTTCAGAGTAAAGTTTTTTCCCTTCTCTTTTCTCAGGGCAGCTTGAAAGGGGGCGGGCAGTAATGACTGTTCAGGAAGTGGGTGAGGTTGGCCCGCTGGGCTTGTCCTGCTTTCTTTGACCTTCTCCCACTTACCCCCACCTGGAGTCCGAGGGCATATTTGGGGGCCAGGGGGGCCCAGTCGGCTCAGCCACCCTGTCAGAGCCAGCCCAGTCAGGGCGGGGATGCAAGCAGACCAAAAGGGGGGTGGCTGGGCTTTTGGGTATCATGCTGGGTGCTGTGGGGGGAGGGGCAGGCTCCCATCCAGTGGGACAGCGAAACCCTGCGGTGTAGCACTGTGTCCCACTGTGTGATGACGTGTGTGTGTGTGCCGTGTGTGTGTGTGTGTGTGTGCGCGCGCGCGCGCGTGTGTGCTTATGCACGGCCCTGTGGTAGCACTAGGTATGAGCTATTGCCCCAGACGTGCCCCTGCCTGTTCCCTGCCAGGATCTGGGGAGATGGCTATACCTGGCAGGCCTGGGGTGCAGAGCAGAGTGGGCAGCTGTCCCTTGGGACTCTTAGCTGCCCACTCCTTCCCACAATGCCTGGCCATGCCAGGCTGCCCGGGCAGGGGTGGGGGGTGGTAGAGAGAGGCTCACATCACAGCCCAGTCGCCTCCCTTTCTGTGACTGTGTGCCTGTGCGCGTGTGTGTGTGTGAGTGTGTGTGCTCTCTGGACAGTGACAGTGCGAGGATCATGTGACAGGCGGCACGCTGAAACGGTTAGGAGCACAGACTCTGGAGCCAGATTGCCTGGGTTCAGATCTTAGCTCTGCCATTTCCTAGCTGGATGAATTTGGACAAGTTGCTTGATCTCTCCGTGCCCCAGTTTCCTCAAGTGTAAATGGGACTGATAGTAGCATCTGCCTCTTAGGGCTGTTGTGAGGATGACATGGGTTAATAAAGGCAAGTTTAGCCCAGGGCTCGGCTCAAAGTGAGTGCTCCATAGACGTGAACCGTTAGTGCTTCTCACGTCCCCTTGGGGCAGTCAGAGTGTGTGCATGCACCTACTGTCCTCTGCAGAGGAAGCAGATTATGTGAGGGTCCCCAAGGAACCAGAGTGTATAGCTCAGGGGACATGAGTGCCAGTCTGTGTCTGGGTGCTGGCCAGGGGCCTACATGAGTTGAAGACAGCCAGGAAGGAGACCTTGGGGACCATGGAGTTGGGGCAGTGACCTCAGCAGGTAGGAAGTCTTGGGGGACAGTGGGTGTAGAGGTGTTCCTGAGTCGCTCCCAGTGAGCCTCGTCTGTCCTCTCACCCTGCAGGTGGACGAAAGATGAAACCAATGAAGAAGGCGTGCGCCGGCCTCCCAGGTTCTGGCAGCGGTGGCAAGTCCCCACCAGCCACCAGGGCCAAGGCCCTGAGGCGGCGAGGGGCTGGGGAGGGTGACAAGCCAGAGGAGGAAGATGACGAGGCGCAGCAGCAGCAGCCGGGGCCAGAAGAGGCTGAGGAGGGTGAGGAGGAGGAGGCCGAGCAGGGCACTGGGGCGCAAGGGCTGCCCCCAGAGCTGCACCCCGACGACCCGGCCCCAGGCCCAGCCGAGGAACCCAAGGTGGAGGGCGAGGCAGGCCGCTGGGAGCCCTCACTCAGCCGAAAGACGGCCACGTTCAAGTCACGAGCGCCCAAGAAGAAGTATGTGGAGGAGCATGGGGCTGGCAGTGGCAGCAGTGGGGCGGCTGGTGCCCCTGAAGAGCGGGCACGGACCCCCGAGGAGGCGGGCACCCCGGGGGTGCCTCCGCAGCCACCCACCTCTGCCCGCTCCTCCTCCACCGACACAGCCAGCGAGCACTCGGCCGACCTGGAAGATGAGCCGGCCGAAGCTGGTGGTTTAGGCCCCTGGCCCCCTGGCAGCGCCAGCGGTGGCTATGACCTGCGGCAGCTGCGCTCCCAGCGGGTGCTGGCTCGGCGTGGGGACGGTCTCTTCCTGCCGGCTGTGGTGCGCCAGGTGCGCCGAAGCCAGGACCTGGGTGTGCAGTTCCCTGGGGACCGGGCCCTGACTTTCTACGAGGGGGCACCTGGCAGTGGTGTGGATGTGGTTTTGGATGCCACGCCACCGCCGGCTGCGCTGGTGGTGGGCACAGCGGTCTGTACCTGTGTGGAGCCCGGTGTGGCTGCCTACCGTGCGGGCGTGGTGGTGGAGGTGGCCGCCAAGCCAGCTGCCTACAAGGTCCGCTTCAGCCCTGGCCCCAGCTCCCAGCCGGGCCCGGCGGCCACCCCGCCGCAGCCGCCGCAGCGTGAGCCCGAGGACGCGGTGTGGGTGGCCCGCTCCAGCCTGCGCCTGCTGCGGCCCCCGTGGGAGCCTGAAGCCCTGCCGAGGAAGCCCCCGGCGGGTCCTGAGGAGGAGCAGGCCGAGCCGGGGGCCGCCCTTCCCCCTTGCCCTGCTGCCCTGGACCTCAAGCAGCCCGAGGATGCCGAGGTCTCCAAGATCAGCTTTGGTGGCCACCTGGGGGCTTGCGAGGAGGGTGAGGAGAAGCACCCGCCAGCCCTGGGCACCCCGGCCTTGCTCCCACTGCCCCCGCCCCAGCTCCTGTCACCGCCACCCAAGTCCCCAGCCTTCGCCGGCCCAGGCCGCCCTGGTGAGCAGCCCTCGCCCTGCCAGGAGGGGAGCCAGGGCGGCAGCCGCAGCAGCAGCGTGGCCTCCCTGGAGAAGGGGGCTGCACCGGCTGCCCGGGCCCGCACGCCACTGACAGCAGCCCAGCAGAAATACAAGAAGGGCGACGTGGTCTGCACACCCAATGGAATTCGAAAGAAATTCAACGGCAAGCAGTGGCGACGGCTGTGCTCGAGAGATGGCTGCATGAAGGAGTCCCAGCGGCGGGGCTACTGCTCCCGCCACCTGTCCATGCGAACCAAGGAGATGGAGGGCCTGGCGGACAGTGGCCCAGGTGGGGCTGGGCGGCCAGCTGGGGTGGCGGCCCGTGAGGGCAGCACCGAGTTCGACTGGGGTGACGAGACGTCTCGGGACAGTGAGGCCAGCAGCGTGGCAGCCCGGGGAGACTCACGCCCACGCCTGGTGGCCCCCGCGGACCTGTCACGCTTTGAGTTCGATGAATGTGAAGCGGCTGTGATGCTGGTGTCACTGGGCAGCTCTCGCTCGGGCACACCCTCCTTCTCCCCCGTCTCTACGCAGTCACCTTTCTCGCCAGCCCCGTCACCCTCACCCTCACCACTCTTCGGCTTCCGCCCTGCCAACTTCAGCCCCATCAACGCCTCGCCAGTCATCCAACGCACTGCTGTTCGCAGTCGCCACCTCAGCGCCAGCACCCCTAAGGCAGGCGTGCTGACGCCACCAGACCTGGGCCCTCACCCACCCCCGCCTGCCCCCCGAGAGCGCCATTCCTCTGGCATCCTACCCACCTTCCAGACCAACCTGACCTTTACTGTGCCCATCAGCCCTGGGCGACGGAAGACAGAGCTGCTGCCCCACCCAGGGGCGTTGGGGGCCCCTGGTGCAGCAGGCGGAGGAGCCGCCCCAGACTTCCCCAAGAGCGACAGCTTAGACTCTGGTGTGGATTCGGTGTCCCACACACCTACCCCCTCCACACCGGCTGGCTTCCGTGCCGTGTCGCCCGCCGTGCCCTTCTCCCGCTCCCGCCAGCCCTCGCCGTTGCTGCTGTTGCCTCCACCTGCCGGCCTCACCTCGGATCCTGGGCCTTCCGTGCGCAGGGTGCCTGCCGTGCAGCGGGACTCACCTGTCATCGTCCGCAACCCCGACGTGCCGCTGCCCTCCAAGTTCCCTGGGGAGGTGGGCGCTGGCAGTGAGGCACGGGCCGGGGGACCTGGGCGGGGCTGCCGAGAGACTCCGGTGCCGCCCGGGATGGCCAGTGGGAAGCCTGGCCTGCCCCCACCTCTGCCGGCCCCTGTGCCCATCACTGTGCCTCCCGCTGCGCCGACGGCTGTGGCCCAGCCGATGCCCACCTTTGGCCTGGCTTCCTCGCCCTTCCAGCCGGTGGCCTTCCACCCCTCACCTGCTGCCCTGTTGCCCGTCCTGGTGCCCAGCAGCTACACCAGCCATCCTGCCCCCAAAAAGGAAGTCATCATGGGCCGGCCTGGGACAGGTAAGAGGTTCGGGTGGATGGGCTGGGCGAGGGCTCATTTTGCACAGGGCCCCTTGCTAACTGGCTCTCAAGAGAGGTGAGCTCCCCACCTTGGGTGGGATTCAAGTGGAGGCTGGCCTCCTTTCTGCACAGATGTTCCGGTGGGAGTTCACCTGTCAGGCAAGGGCGTGGAGTTGTTTGTTTTTTTTTTTCCGGCCGCACTGTGCGGCAAGCAGGATCTTAGTTCCCCGACCAGGGATCGAACCCGTGTCCTCTGCAGTGGAAGCGCGGATTCTTAACCACTGGACCGCCAGGGAAGTCCCCAGGCGTGGACTTTGAAGGCTCAGTGCAGTGTTTCCAGAAGCCTCCTGCTGGGAATGTACTCTGAAGGGGTCCATCAGTCAGCAAACCTTTCCTGAGTGCAGGCTCAAAGCCAGGCCCCCACAGAGCTGATGGGGTAACAGAGATGATAATCATGATGACTGCTTGCACGTCTGGAGGACTGGCAGGGGTATCACCGTGACAAGCACTGCAAGTGGGTTATCGCACCTAATCCTCACACCCACCCCTTAACGTAGCACTCACAACATTCTGAACTCTGCTATGATTATGCTCATTTAGAGGAAACTGGGAATTTCCTGGTGGTCCAGTGGTTGGGACTCCGTACTTCCACTGCAGGGATCCGGGTTCGATCCCCGGTCGGGGAACTAAGATCCCACAAGCCGCGCAGTGCGGCCAAAAAAAAAAAAAAAATTAGAGGAAACTGAGGCCAGGTTAGTAACTTGCCCAGGGTCACATGGCTAGTAAATCCTAGAGCCAGCCTTCAAACCCAGGCAGGTTGGCTCATGACCAACCTGCCTGGGTTACTGATGGGAAGACTGAGGCTCCAGCAGGTCCTTCGGCCAGGTAGTGGCAGGACCAGGACTGGAGCCCTCATCTTCACCGCTGCACCTGGGAAATAGCACAGGTGTGGTCAGTGCCATGGCGGGGAGCTGGGCGTGTGCTGGGCATGCTTCCAGATGTGAACCTAGTCTGGCTGCCCTCAGGAAAGGGCGTGTAAGCCGAGAGTTGAAGGATGAGTTGGAACCAGCAACCGTGGGACAGGAGAACCTCCTAGGAGGCCGTTGGGAAGGCTCCGAGGCCAGAAGGAGCACAGCTGAGGACAGCCAGAGTGGCTAGAGGGCTAAGGCCAGCAGTGGGGGGAGAGGCATTTCTGAGATGGTGCTGGAGAGCCAGCTGGCCTGGGCCTTGTCAGAGCAACTTTCATGGAGGGTGACAGACCCATCACCAGCCCCTTCCCTAGCATTTTTTTCTTATTTACGAATTCACTGTTGACTGAGGCCCCCTCTCTGTGTCTGGCCCTATGCTGGCTGATGCTAAGGACACAGCCCTGTCCTCACAGGGCTCATGGTCCCTGGAGCAGACAGACCTGTCCCCAGATAGTAGCTGTCCAGAGTGGTCAGGGCTGGGATGGAGGAAGCCCAGGAGGCCATGTGAAGTCAGGGAGGACTTCTTGGAGAAGGGGCCAGTGAGACCTGCAGGGTCTAAAGTGAGACCTGCAGAGTCTAAAGTGAGACCTGAAGGGTGTGCAGAAGGGAGCCTGGCACGGCCGGCAGGAGGACCTTCAGGCAGAGGGAAGAGTGTGCAAAGGCCTTGAGGCAAAAGCAAGAATTTGAAGGAAGTTGAATCTGCAAAGTCAGGGGCTCTAGAGAGTGGGTGAGTGTTGGGATGTGTGGCTGTGTTGGTGAGCAATACAACAAGGGTCAGGTCATAGAGGGTCCTTCTAAGACTTGGGCACTTTATCCTGAGGGCACTAGGGAGCCATGCAAGGTTTTGAGCCGACCCAACCACGGCTGTACCATGAAGGGTGAGTTCCAGCCCCTGAGACCAGAGGCAGGGAGACCAGGGAGGAAGGAGTCTGGGCTGTGGATCTGGGTAGGAGCCGCTGTGTCTTGGTCTGGTGCAAAGACCAATATAGGAAGGGGCCCAGACCCTGCCCTCACTGAGCTCCAGCCCAGACCCGGGCAGAGGGACACAAAGGCTACGCTTGCTCCTCATGCTCATATACTGAGGTTGTGAGCTGTGTTTTTTGCCCCACCCCCAACATTTTTTACATTTGTTATCGTAGTTGATATGAGCAAAATTCCACAAAGTGGGCACAGCGGGGATTCCTATCCTTAGGCAGATGAAGAAACTGAAGCAGAAGGACTCCTACCATCCCCCTCAGCCCCCACCCCCGCGTGCCTACAGCCCCCGACATTGCCCTCATACATAGCATCGGTCAGTCATGACCCTCACTGCTGCTGTGTGGGGAGGGATGGCACGATGCAGGTGACCTGAGACCTACCAGGGTGGTCCGGCGGGGGGGGGGGGGATTCCTGCCACCATTTTCCAGATGCGGAAAATGAGGCCCTGACAGAAAAATAGTCCTGATTAAGGTCACCCAGCCAGGGAGGGGCAGGACTGGGCCTTGAACCAGGTCTCTTGATCTCTAGATCACAGGAGTCTTCCTACTAGAAGTAACAGTAATAATAATTTATTGAGTACCACGCATGCATGTGCTTGGCACACTGCTCAGTAAGCGCTGACTGAGCCTTCACTCACTGAATCCTCACAACAACCCAGGAGATCAGCACGATTATTAGTTCCAGTAGACAGAGGAGGAAACTGTAGCCCGAGAGGCAAAGTGACTTGCCCAAGGTCACCCAGCTAGGAAGAGGGAGAGCCAGAGTGTGAATCCAGGCTGTCTGGCTCCAGAGCCCAGGCTCTTAAGCACTCTCAATTAGAATAATGAAAACAATAATAGTAGCCCACTTTACCGAGCATTTACCATGTGCCCAGCCTCAAGCGTGGGGCCATCTCATCGAAACCTCCTGATACTATGAAACAGGGATTACCAGCCCTGTTGTCAGGGGGAGGGGGGGAACTGAGGTTCAGGGAGGGGAGGCCCCTTGCTGGAAGCCACCTGGTCGTCAGAACTTGTCCAGTGCCTGTCCTGGCGGTTCTGAGCAGCGCCTCCCTGACTACACCCATGCTGAGGTATCCAGGCTGCCCTCAGGTTCCCAGCCAGCAGGCCCTTTTGTTCTTCTCTCAGAGGCCTCCCTAAACCCTTGGGAGGTAGGCACCTTGGGGCCTTCTCCCTCTGAGGCCCAGATAGGGCAGACTGTGCCCAGTGGAAGAGTGAGGCTGTAGTCCTGGCCCCTTCTGCCCGCCCATGCCAGGGCCTGACCCTCAGTCAGGACAGCAGGTGTGAGGGGGTGGCCCGGGGCAGCCTGCCTGCTTCTGCCCCCCGCCAGGCATTTGCTTCCGCTGGGGGACTTGCCGGAGCAGGCGGGCCTGCATTCTCTACATTCTATGCATGGCCGGGCCAGCCAGCTGCCATTGCCACCTCCCTCTGACTCTTCCCGCCTGCTCCCCAGGAGAGGAAGCCGCCCCAGGGCCTGCAGCCCTGACCCAGGAGGCCAGATGTCTCAGCCCTGTTTCTGGCATGGCCTGCCTCCCAGCTCCCGCCTGGTTTCCCCATATTCACAGGCAGTGCCCCTTCTCCTGGGCCTGTCTGCCCATCTGCCTGTTTGAGCCACTGTATGTCTGTCTCTCTCGGGTTCCTATGTCTGTCTCTTGTCTAGGTCTCTGTTTCTGGAGTCTCTCTCTCTCTGGACTTCTGTCTGACTTTCTCTGAGTCTGGCTCGCTATGCCTTTCCAGGTTTGTACCTCCTTAGACATCAGTTCTGGTCTGAGGCTTCATTCCACCTTCTTTCTGTTTTGATTCCCCCATCTTGGAATCCTGTCTCTGGTCCAGCCTTGGCCTCTCCTCTGGCCCTCCTTCTCCCATTCTTTAGGCAGACATGTTTCCCCCATCCTAGCCCCCACCCACACTGTGCACATCAGGTACTCTGTTCCTTTAAGTCAGTGGGTAGTTGCTAAGCACCAGATCTCCTGCTCCTTGGGGAACAGGTGGGAGAATGGGGAGTGTTGGGAGAATGTCTAGGCCTGGGAGCCCCCGCTTGTCCCTTGACAAATTAAATGCCCACTAATGTCCCTGAGACCTGCTGAGAGGTGTTGGGAGCCATCCTGCAGACCCATCACACCCAAGCACCTGTTCCCAAGACAGGCAGGAAGGCGGGGGCTTTTTGGGCCAAGCTAGGAGATCCGGCTGTGGGGGAGAAGCAGGAAAGCAGCTCCTGTGCCCACCCACCTGCTCGAGGGCATGACCCAGATCACCCTTACCACCACCACCCCCATCGCCTTTCAGGAGACACTTTGGTGCCAGCTCCATGTAATTGAGTCCCACGTGTAGTCCACCCCAACCAGTAGGACCTCAGAGACCAGGCAACATCCACCAACTATGCTTGGGTGTGTCGGGAAAATGAGGCCCAAAGAGGAGCCAAGGGTGTCCTGACTCCCCATATCCAGATCCAGATTCTGCTCACCAGAATTTTGTCTCAAACAGTGAACCCCTTCTCTCTCACTGGAAGTCACTCCTCATCCCTCTACCAGGTCCAGGCTGAGCAGCCCTGGGATAAGTGGGTGGGGGAGGCAGATGTGGATGCAGGCACTGGCAAGGATGAGCAGAGGGAGATACAGAGCCTGGGGAGGCCAGAGGAGAGAGAAAACTCTGGCTTAATGCGAGGCGATGAGGAAGGTTCAGGTAGGCTTCTCGCTGGAGGTGACATTTGAGCTGAAGCAGGAATGAGGTTTTCAGGGTAGTGAAAGAAAGGGAAGGGCCATCCAGGCTTAGGCAGCCACAGGAGCAAAGGCCAGGAGGGGTGAAAGTGCATGACCTCTGAGTGGCCAGTTGAGGCTGGAGCTGACAGGAGCCTAGTCTTGGCAGAAGGGTGCCAAGGAGGACAGGTCCAGCCAGGCCATGCTTGAATGTCAGCCTGTGAAGAGCCGAGAAAGGGTTTAGAGCAGAGGGAAAGGGTTGGATCAGGGTGTCAAAGATCCCTGGAAAGGAAGGAGACCTAAACTGGGAAGAAGAGGATGATTTGCGGGAGAGAGAAGAGGCTTTTTTGAGGTAGCAGGAGTGAGTCTTGGAAGAGCCCCCGGCGCCAGGCACTGCAAGGGGTCAGGCTGCCTCCTGCTGGCGGCGGGTGGCGGGGCTGCTGGCGCGCGCATGCGCAGCGGTGGGGTGGTGTGTGTGGCCTGCAGCCCCCGGCGCCCGGGCATTAATGGCTCCATTAGTGGCCGAGAGGGAGGCGCATTAGCGGCGACGACGGCGTCTGGCTCCCATTACCACCGGCGGCAGCGGCTGCACCGCAGGCGGCTGGACCCTAGCCTGCCGCGCCGCCGCCTCCGCCCGCACCCCGTCCCCTGCCTGTTCCCGCTCCGCTTGGGGGCCTGAGACTGGGAACCCCCGTCTCCCCATTTCGGTGGAAAAGCTGATTTGTGAAGCCAGGCAGACCTGGGCTCGAATCTTGACCGTGCCACCTCCTGACTGCGAGATCCTACGCCCTTCTGAGCCTGTTTTTTGCGAAGCAGCCCGGGAAACGGTGCATCGGGGGCTTTGTGGATCCAGACGGGCACCCAGTCAGGGCCGCGCCCATTCCCGCGCCCCAGGGGGTAGGCCCGGGGCGTCGGGCCTCCGGCCTTCCCATTGGCCGCTGTCGCGCCCGCCGACGCCGATTGGCCGAGACTTGCTACCCTGGCCCCTGCGTCATTAACCCTTGCGTGGCCGCGTCCTCGGGCTCGGTGGGGGGACCCCACCCCCCCGCAGCAGACAGTTCGGGTGCCAGCTGACCCGCGCACCGCCGCTGCCCGCGTGGGTGTCAGCCCGGCCGGGTGCCCGCCCGCCCTCCCAGCACAAAGCGGCTTTGTGGGGCCCGCCGGGGGCTGGCTGGGGGCCAGGCGGCGAGTGGAAAATCTCGTGAGCTCGGGGCTGGGGAGGAGAACGCAGGGCGGCGCCCCCTCCTCCGCCCAGGCAGCGGCCCCTCCCTCAGCCCGCGCGGACCGGCCCTCGCAGCCCCGGCGCCTGTACACTCCCCCTCAACCCCCTCTTCTACCCCCAAATCCACATCCCGCCCTCCATCCTATCCCGCCCATCTTCCAATCCCTGGGGAGCCTCCCCCGCACCTCTCGCTTGCCTCTCTTTCCCTTCTGGTCCCCCTGCCTACCCCAGCCCCACTCACTGACTCACCCCGGCGCTATTTTTAGGCCCCCATCCCTCCCGAGCAGCACCAGTCCAATCCTGGGCTCGTTCCCCAGGCAACCCTGGCCGTCTCCGACGCCGCCCGGGGTGGGTGGGTGGGTGTGTATGTGGGGAGCGGGTGAGGGGAGCTGGGGACACTGGGGTGGTGAGCCGAGGCGGGGACCCGGGCCTGGAGAGCAGGGTGGGGAGCCGCAGGCGGCAGGGCGCGGTGCCTCTCGGGCTCAGTAAACGGGGGCCCGTGAGTGCAGAGCATGTCTGCCTGTCCCTCAGCCTGTCAGCATCCCTGGCTGTGCGCCCCAGGCCTTTGGGCAGGCCTCAGCCTGTGCCACCCTGGGTGGCACTTGCTGTCTCCATCTGGGCTCCCTGTCCCCAGGCTGGGGTGGGGTGGGGCTGTGTGGGCTGTTTGGGGCCAAACCTTTTGTGGAGTTGGCTATGGGGTATTGCAGTGGGTGGTTGCACCGTAGTTCTGCCTAGTACCTGCTTTTGAGTGAAGGATGGCGATGCACCCCCCTCTCTGATGGGGCTGGGGCCCTGGTTTGGGGGAACTCCCTCAGACTTTTCCAACTAGGGAGGCCCCAGTTAGGGTTGGGGATGGCTAGAGAGATGGAGCTGTCTGGGGACAGGACCTGCTCCCTCTTCTCCACTCCTAATCACCCCCACTCAGGGTTCCTCCATTCCAAACAATGGAAGCTAAGTATAGGGCTGGCCCAGTGCCCAGGGCAGGGGGGCCCTTCCCGCCCGGATTCCGGCCCCTCCCTGCTAGGCTGGGCCCCCACTTGGCTGTACCCTACCCTGTAAGGGGCCTCTTCCCATCCCTCATATGTGGGCACTGTCTTCTACCAGATGTGCAACCCTCCCAGATGTATGGGGCCCTCTTTCCCTACTGTGCCAGGCTTAGCTCTTTTTCTCACCCAACAGAAGTGGGGGAGCTGGCAGCAGGGTTCCTCTGAGCTCAGTCCCTGGGCTTCATTGCAGTCGGGAAGGGGTTAACTTGCCAGTAGGTGACTCACCGGTGGGGAGAGGAGGGGGCAGCGGTAGGGAGATAGAGCAGGCCACATTGATTTCAGCCCTGATTTCTGCTTCACATTGCAGTCCCTGGGGCAGTGAGGTAATGGAGGGTCTGAGTCTGGGGCTGCATAGGGAGGAGGGGGCAGTCACCTAATAGTCCCTCTGTTGGTCTCTCCAGGCCCACAGCCAAGTGTCTGGCCCTGTAGTCTCTGGAGGTCAGAGGGCTACAGACCTCCCCTTTCCCTCTGGGCCCAGGTTACCCGGTTTTTGCCCCCTCTCCATGCCTTCATCTCTGTCTGTAGCTGCAGAAGGCTGGGAAAAGGGTTTGTCTGTGCCCATCACTGATCCCACCTGTGTGGGAGCCCAGTCTTGGCGCATCTGAGCCTGTGCAATCTTTACCTGCCCAGGTATGACCCCACGCCTCTGCCTTTACTGGATGTGGCCTCAGGGCCCTTCTTGGGTGATCCAAGGCCTCTGCCTCTCTGCCTGGTGGGCCCCAGACCTTGCCTGTGTCTCCGTGTGTACCCTCTGAGCTTTCTATAGTTCACCAGTCTCTCCGATACCATTGTCTGAACATATTCCCAGGCCTCTGTTGGGAGTCTCTGCCTGTGTCCACCCTGAGGTGAAATTTTCAGTAGTGGAAAGAGCACTTGAGTTGGAGTGCTGGGCTGTTATGTCCTGGCTGCATGATCTTGCACAATTTATTCAATTTCTCTGAGCCTCATTTTCTCATCTGAACAATAGGCATAATAAAGTGTACTTCCCTAGTGGCTGTGAGGATTCAATGCACAGGGTTATACATACAAGCTCCCAGCATGTAGCAGCCCCAGTGTTAGTTTCCTTTCTTCCTCTTGGCCGTCTTTCGGAAAGGGTGGCTCCCAGCCCAGAGTGGTGGCCCCCTGCCTTCCACTGTGAGGTAGAGGGTCCCAAGTGGCTGCTAAGTGTCAGGCAGGGTAGCTGAATCAATGGGAATGGCCATGGCACTTTGTATACCTGATGAGCCAGGGTACTGAAGTAGTTAGTGCTCACCAGGGTAAGTTTACATAGTGTTTGGGGTCAGTATGATGGCATTTGTGAGAGTTACCTGTGTTGGGGTTGGGGGGTGCCAGTAAGGCCATATGAGTGTGTGGTTGTGTTGGAGGGATGTAGGATGTGTGCTGTGGACAAGCAGTGGCTGTGATGAGGTGTATGAGATAATTCTGCCTGTTTGATATGTTGTGTGTTTGTATGAGTCACATGGGCTGGTGGATGTGTATGAGGATATGCTTTGATGAAGCACATATGACAGGGGCATGTATGAAATGGGTGATGTGAAGAAGATGGGTGAGAACAAGTGTGTGTGATGGTGGGTGGGGAGTGATGGACGTTTAGTGTGGGAGGTAGTACATTTATGTGAGGTGTTCCGGGTGTGTGACTTCGTGTGTAAGACCGAGGGTACATGTGACCCTGGACTGTGTATGAGATAATGGGTGTGGTAGGAAAGTCTGTCTATGAGGAGTGTGTGTGTGTGTTTGTGACTGCTGTTGTGAGAGTTGGTGAGGGCTCAGGGGTGGCTCGCCCAATCCTACACGCAGTTTGTCTGCCCTGCGGGGCCGCGCGTGCCCAGGTGGGCGTGAGGGAGGTGGGCCGAGCCGCGCGTGAGCGTGTTCCTCGCGCGGACTGGACACACAAGCACCACCCACAGCCCCGGGCCTCTGCAGCGCGGCGCCCCGAACCGCCCCCCTGGCTCAGTGCCTTTACTGCAGTGCGCCCTCCCTGCCGCCCTCCTCCCACGGTCCCGCCCCGGGCCGGCTTGGGTCCAACCGGAGCCTGCCCCGCCCTGCCCTTATTTGCATATGACTGACGTTCCCCCGGGGCGGCCAATGGGGGCAGGCGCGGCGGGGCCTGACCCGCGCGCGGCGGCGGCAGCCAATGGGCTCGCGCGCGGTGGGCCGGGCTTGCGCGGAAGGCCGCGGGGGAAGCGGGGAAGGGGCGGGGGGAGGTGCGGCGGGGGGAGGGGAGCGCGTAGTAGTGGCGGGGCGGGGAGGCGGCGGCGGTTCGGCGCGGGGCTCGCTCGGAGCGCACGGACGCACGCACGCTCGTCCGTCTGCCCGCCCGGGGCCGGAGGCCGACTCGGCGCTGAGCCGCGGGCCCCAGGCCCGGAAAGGCGGGGCGCGGCGCCGGCAACCGGGGCGCTCGGGGCCAGAGCCGTTACCCGCCAGAGCTGCGAGGGAGGGAGGGAGCGAGCCAGCGAACGGGGAAGGGAGGGGCCGCCCCCGCGCACGCGCGCCGCGCCCCGCCCCACCTGCCCCGCCCGCCCGCCCGCCCGGCTCCGCGCGGGAGGAGGGAGAAGGAGGGGGCGGCGCCGATGGCCTGGGTGCCGCGCGCCCCGTGACGGCCCCCGCGCGCGCCGGGGGGCGGGGCGGGGCCGGCGCGCTCTGACCTCCCCCCGCCCCCCGGGCGGCGGGAGGCAGGCGGCGTTGTGCGCAGGCGCGCCCGGCTGAGACCCCCCGCGTGGGGCGGCCGGAGGGGGGGCGGTGGGGGGGCATGCGGCGACGGCCTCCAGCTCCCCCCGGGCCCGAGCGGTGGCGGCCGAGGAGCCGGCGGCGGGCGGAACGGCGGCGGCCGCTGAGGAGGCGCGAGCCCCGGCCGGGCCACCCCGTGCCGGACCATGTACTCAGCCCACAGGCCCCTGGTGCCCGCGTCCGGCGCGGCCTCCCGTGGCCTCGGCATGTTCGGTCAGTAGCGCCTGGGCCCTGGGACTCCAGGGGTCAAGGTGTCGGGGTGCTGAGTGCGGAGTAATGGTGATGGGGTTATAGTAAGAGAACGGTGGAGGCAGAGTAGAGGGGAAAGTTACAGAGCTCGGCTGGCCTGAGTGGTTAGTGACGGCAGGTGGGAGTGTAGTGGAGGGATGGGAGTGCAGAGTGGGGAGTAGCTGAGGACAGCTGTGGTGTTTAGGTGTGGGGTGGAAAAGGTATGTTGTCATGGGAGGTGAGGAGGGGTGCAGAGTACCTGGCTTCGGAGCGTGGATTAGAATAGGAGCAGCGTGAGACCTGCTGGTGCCAGGTGTGGAATAGACGGAGAAGGGACTAGGGGCTGTGATTGAGTAGTGGGGCTAAGGACAGGTCTTGGGAAGGGAGTGAGGCACTGTTTGCTCAGAACAGAGTGAGGTGTTGGTGGTTTGCTTTTCAGAGAGAGGAAGAGACCCAGGAACCTGGAGGGTAGTGCACTAGGGAGGAGTTCAGGAGAGACAGGACCAAAGGACTGTTCTCCCATTGTATACTGGGCCCTTTCTTTCCCACCCAGCAGAAGATGAGGGGGCCTGATGGGAAAGATCCTTGTGAAGAGAGGGACAGGTCCAGGTCTCTGAAGGCCGTCATGGGTTTGGAGGGCCCAGCAGGCTTTTGGGGCTCCAGTGCCCCCGTGCTAGTGGATGGAATCTTCACAGTGTTTTGAGTCCTTTTGTAGTGTGGGCTTCTTTGTTCGTCTCCTGTTGCCTTGATGTCTACTTTTTTGTTTTGTCAGCACCTCACAGAATCAGGTCTTGAGGTCAGTGCCTCACATAGGGGCTCCCCTAGGCCAGCCTTCTGAAGGCATTGGCGGGGGGGCGGGGATCAGCCTAGGTCAGATTGATCTAGATCAGGGGGAGCCTGGAATGATGGGGACCAGGGCTAGGGCGTTTCCCTCTTCTCTTCTTGGTCTTCCCCTAGCAGGGGCCTCCTCTGCTGCTTCCACTTCCCCCAGGGAGCTGGCAGTGAGTAGGAAGCCCACTCCCAGCCTGGGCCAGCCCCAGGAGTCCAGCCAGGGGTGGGACTCAGCCGTAAGGGGTGGGCTGGCTCCCTTACCACCCAGCTCCTGGAGCAGAAGGTTGGACCTCTAGGAGCAGCGCCGTGGTGAGGGAAGTACCTTCCTGTGCGTAGCCTTAAGGAAACACCTGGCCCCTTTGCCTTGCCTGGGCAGAGTCTTGTAATAATTCTCTCGTCTGTCCCATTGTCTGTGCCTTTTTGTCTGAAGAGTTTACCACACCCTCCCATCTTTTGGGGTACGGGGGCTGGACACTACACTAGAGATAAGCTCAGGGGTATAGAGTGAGGGAGGCTGGGAGGTCTCTTCATGGGCAGTAGATTCTCTTTGAGGAGGAAGGAGATGCTGGAGCCACCTGTGCCCAGCCTGGGAAAGGCAGGTCTGGCTCCCTGGGGTCTGTGGTAGGGGGGAGGGAGGCAAGGAGAAAGGCCTGAGACCCCATGTCCTGTGAGTAGTGGGGAGGGGAGGGGAAGGTGGGGAGGAGAGGGGAGGGTGGGGAGACTGGGCCATCTGCCTCAGGAAGGGAAAAAGGGAGTATGAGGCCAAGGTGGGGGGCTGTGTCAGACGGCAAGACGGTGATAGGAATTGACTGAGGGAGGGTCTGCAGCCTTGCTAAGGTCTAGGGGCCTTGAGAGAGTGAGTTGGCAAGCGAACATGGCCTGGTTGGCGACAGGAGCCAGTCGTTTCTCTGGCCTGGTCCCTGGTGGCAAGGCTGGTGGAGGTGGAGGTGGGGGTGGAGGTGGGGGAGGGAGTGGGGTGTGAGGACCGTTTCCCTGCTTCTGTTTTCTTTCTTAAAAATCTAGAAATCTTTCAGGGAGGAGTTTTTCCTGAGTGATGTCGCATGCACGAGCCCAGGGGGCTCTGGGATTGAGGAAGGGGGTGTAAAGAAGGGGTGGAGCCACCTTGTCCAGGGTGGAGAAGAGTTTGAGTTGGGGGTCAAGGCCAAGCTCTCCTGCCGCACAGCTCAGCTGAGTCCTTCCCACAGTGTGGACGAACGTGGAACCTCGCTCTGTGGCCGTGTTCCCCTGGCATTCCTTAGTCCCCTTCCTGGCCCCCAGCCAGCCTGACCCCTCCGTGCAGCCAAGTGAGGCCCAGCAACCTGCTAGCCACCTAGTGGCCTCCAACCAGAGCAAAGGTGAGGGTTGGGAGGCTGTGGGAAGGCATGGGGATGGGGTCGAGAGGGCCCAGGAGCTCTCTGATCTGCCTGCCGCTCTGTCCCCAGAACCTGCTGAGTCGGCGGCTGTTGCTCACGAGCAGCCACCAGGCGGGACGGGGAATGCTGACCCCGGGCGGCCCCCTGGAGCTACATGCCCTGAGAGCCCAGGGCCCGGACCCCCCCACACTTTGGGGGTGGTGGAACCTGGAAAGGGCACCCTTCCCACCACGGAGGAGGAGGCCCCTGGTCCTCCAGGAGAGCCCCGGCTGGACAGTGAGACAGAGAGTGACCACGATGATGCGTGAGTGCCCTGAGGCTTGGGACTGGGGAGGAGGGTGGAGTGGCCAGAGACGTGGCTCTCACTGCCCTGCCGCTCCCGCCACAGCTTCCTCTCCATCATGTCTCCTGAGATCCAGTTGCCTCTGCCGCCTGGGAAACGCCGGACGCAGTCTCTCAGCGCCCTGCCCAAGGAACGAGACTCATCTTCAGAGAAGGATGGACGCAGCCCCAACAAGGTGCCTCATCTCCACCTGTCCCCAGCTCACCCTGTGGCCGCCCAAGCCCGTCTCCCCAGTCCTAACCTTCCTGCTCGGGCCTGTGTCTGCTGCAGAGGGAGAAGGACCATATCCGGCGGCCCATGAATGCCTTCATGATCTTCAGCAAGCGGCACCGGGCCCTGGTCCACCAGCGTCACCCCAACCAGGACAACCGGACCGTCAGTAAGATCCTGGGCGAGTGGTGGTACGCTCTGGGGCCCAAGGAGAAGCAGAAGTACCACGACCTGGCCTTCCAGGTAACTCCGCCTCCTTTTGGCTCCTCCGCTTCCTCTGGCAGGGTGGATGAGTGAAGGGTCTCCCTGCCCTCTCCTGCCAGGTGAAAGAGGCCCACTTTAAGGCCCACCCAGACTGGAAGTGGTGCAACAAGGACCGGAAGAAGTCCAGCTCAGAGGCCAAGCCTACAAGCCTGGGGCTGGCAGGAGGGCACAAGGAGCCAAGGGAGCGGAGCATGTCGGAGACAGGCACCGCCGCTGCCCCTGGAGGTTAGTGAGCCCTTTGGCTTTTCTGCCCTGACACCGACCTCCCCTTTGCTTGCTCACCCCCTTCCCCAGAAGCTCCTCTCAGCTTTATCTCTTTTATCTGAGGACCCTTATTCACAAAGGAACTGGTATTTATCTCTTGTGAAGGGGTCGGGGAGATCCAAATAGATCAGATTTCTGAACAGAAATCTTACTGTGAAGTGCCGTTTGCTGAGCATTTACTATGTGACAGGCATCAAGAAGGGCATAATCTCTAGTATTCAAAAGCATACCTAATTTTCCAGATGAAGAAACGGCTTAGAGAGACAAAAGCACTTGCTTGAAGTCACTAAAAAACTAGTAAGTAGCAAAGCTTGAATTTAAACCCCAGCTCATCTGGCTCTCAAGACCACAGTTGGAAGCCCCTCGTTGGCTGCTTCTACTGACTGAGGGTGTTTAGTGTGCCCGGCACCATTCTGAGGCGCTTCTCTGGAGTGATCCTGTGGGTTTGGGCCCACGACTCTGTGAGGGAGGAGACGTTCCTTTTTCTCCGAGATGAGGGAGTAGAGGCTCAGACAGTCCAGTGGTTATTAGCTAGGCAACGCCACACGTACCTGTCTCCAGGCTTTCATGCTCTCAGAAAGGCTGCCTCCCAGGGAGCAGTGGGCTTGCTCCTCGCAGCCCAAGAGGGCAGGAACCAGGGGAAATGCTGGCCTGGTAGGTGGTATCTCTTTTCTGCCAGGTGGCCCAGGAAGTCCAACCTGCTTCTGCCTGGTATCTAGAAATATCTGTGGATGGCTTGGCCAGCCTGGGTACTGGGAGGAGGCTTCCTGACTGCGACACTTTTTTCTTTCCACCCTACAGTGTCCTCGGAGCTCCTGTCCGTCACAGCCCAGACGCTCTTGAGCTCGGACACCAAGGCTCCGGGGAGCAGCTCCTGTGGGGCAGAACGTCTGCACGCAGTCGGCGGACCTGCCTCAGCCCGGCCCCGAGCCTTCTCCCACAGCGGGGTCCACAGCCTGGATGGTGGGGAAGTAGACAGCCAGGCACTACAGGAACTGACTCAGGTCTGGAGTGCAGGCCATGGGGGTAGGGGCGATGTGCGGGGAGGGCTGCCCACGGTGACAGCACTGGCTGAACTCTCCCTGCACTTCCCCTGCAGATGGTGTCTGGCCCTGCATCCTACTCTGGCCCAAAGCCTTCCACCCAATATGGGGCTCCAGGCCCCTTTGCGGCCCCCGGTGAGGGAGGCACTCTGGCAGCCAGTGGGCGGCCCCCACTGCTGCCCACCCGGGCCTCCCGTTCCCAGCGCGCAGCCAGTGAGGACATGACCAGTGACGAGGAACGCATGGTCATCTGTGAGGAGGAAGGGGATGATGATGTCATTGGTAAGCAGTTGCAGGGCCCAGAATCCTGTCCAGGGAGCAGCTGGCTAAGGTTTGGAGGGTGGGTGAAGATTTGGTCCAGGCCCTTAGGCCCCTTCTTTTTCTTCCCTTCCACGTTCATTTGTGATTGCAGGCATGTTCAGTTCAGGCCCTACTGAGTAAGCCCAGCCCTACCCTCAAGAAGCCCCAAGCCTGACAGGAAGCCGGGAGGACACGGGCATGGCCAGGCCAATGGACACAGTATTAGATGCTATTACCAGTGTGCTCTTAGGGTCTGCTGGTGGGCAGGTGGGCAGAGCATTCTTGGACAACACTTGGAACAACACTTGTTCCTGGTGAGGAACAGCATTCCTGGACAGCACTTAACTGCTAACTCGGGGCAGAGCCGAGGCCAGAGCCAGGCTCCACACTGTCCCTCCTGGCAGCCCTGCATCCAGCCCTTTACCAGCCCTGTTCCCTCTGCTCTCTCAGCTGACGATGGCTTCAGCACCACTGACATTGACCTCAAGTGCAAGGAGCGGGTGACCGACAGCGAGAGCGGAGACAGCTCTGGGGAGGACCCAGAGGGCAGCAAGGTGAGGGCTTGGGACTTGCTGCTGTCTGGTCTCATGCATGCTGGGAACAGGGGGGAATGTTACTTCTCTGTACCTTGACAGAGGGGGAGATTAAGGCGCAGAGAAGGTGAGCTACTTGCTCCATGGGGAACTGGGTCTCAGTCTGGATGCGTGGAGGCCTTCGGCTGGCCTGGTTGCCAGGCGGGACGGGGAGGTTGGGATGGGCGGGATGGGCAGGGTGTGGGTATCCAGGCTCCCCTGACATGCTCGTGTCTCCCTTCTCCTGCCACTCAGGGCTTTGGTCGGAAGGTGTTCTCGCCTGTGATCCGTTCCTCCTTTACTCACTGCCGTCCATCGCTGGACCCTGAGCCCCCAGGGCCCCCAGATCCACCTGCAGGCTTCGGCAAAGGCTACGGGCCCACCCCATCCTCCTCATCCTCGCCTGCCTCCTCCTCAGCCTCAGCAGCCACCTCCTTCCCGCTGGGCTCAGGGACCTTCAAGGCCCAGGAGTCAGGTCAGGGCAGCACAACAGGTCCCCTACGGCCCCCACCCCCTGGAACTGGGGGCCCAGCAACACCTAAGGCCACCCGGTTTCTCCCCACGGATCCTGCCACCTTCCGGCGCAAGAGACCTGAAAGCGTGGGGGGCCTGGAGCCACCAGGCCCCTCAGTCATTGCGGCACCTCCCAGCGGGGGAGGAAGTGTTCTGCAGACACTGGTCCTGCCCTCAAACAAGGAGGAACGGGAGGGCAGTGGAGCTCGCATGCCCTCGGCCCCAGCCCCATCGCTGGCCTATGGGGCCCCAGCAGCCCCCCTGTCCCGCCCGGCCGCCACCATGGTCACCAATGTGGTGCGGCCTGTCAGCAGCACTCCTGTGCCCATCGCCTCTAAGCCTTTCCCCACTTCTGGCCGGGCAGAAGCGTCTCCAAATGACACGGCCGGTGCCAGGACTGAGACAGTCGCTGGGTCCCGGGCACCTGGGGGCTCCCCACTGGGCGTCAGCTTAGTGTATTCGGACAAGAAGTCGGGAGCAGCCACCTCAACAGCCCCACATCTGGTGGCTGGACCCCTACTGGGCACTGTGGGGAAGGCGCCTGCCACTGTCACCAACCTGCTGGTGGGCGCCCCGGGCTATGGGGCCCCAGCGCCCCCCGCTGTCCAGTTCATTGCCCAGGGGGGCCCTGGCAGCGGGACGGCTGCGGGCTCAGGAGCAGGTGCTGGGAGTGGGCCCAATGGGCCAATGCCCCTGGGCATCCTGCAGCCAGGTCCCCTGGGCAAGGCTGGGGGAATCACCCAGGTGCAGTACATTCTGCCCACGCTGCCCCAGCAACTTCAAGTGGCGCCTGCCCCAGCACCAGCCCCTGGGACCAAGGCAGCGGCTCCCAGCGGCCCTGCACCCACCACCAGCATCCGTTTCACCCTCCCGCCGGGCACCTCCACCAACGGCAAAGTCCTGGCTGCCACCGCACCCACTCCTGGCATCCCCATCCTGCAGTCCGTACCCTCCGCCCCGCCCCCCAAAGGTGAGGCCTGGGCTGCGCAGCACACGGAGAGGGACCACAGGCTTATTCAACTCGTTTGTAACCACCTGCTCCCTTGTCTCTCCACTTGCAGCCCAGTCAGTTTCTCCTGTGCAGGCCCCACCCCCGGGTGGCTCAGCCCAGCTGCTACCTGGGAAGGTACTAGTGCCCTTGGCCACCCCTAGCATGTCAGTGCGGGGAGGAGGGGCCGGCCAGCCGCTGCCCCTGGTGAGCCCACCCTTCTCAGTACCTGTGCAGAACGGTGCTCAGCCACCCAGCAAGGTAAGGGCACCTCGGTGGTGGCCCCGCCTGTTTCTTATTCTTCTCTTCCTGGGTGTTAGCCTCTGTGTCCCACGGTTTCTGTGTTTGCCTTTCGTTCAGTCTTTTCCTTTTCTCCCTTTTTGTCTCTTGGCCCCTGTCTTGCTCGACATCTGTTCGCTATCTTGATTCTGCTCTCCGTGTTTGTACCTTGTCCCTTCTCTGTGTTTCCTATCTCTCGCTGTCTTCTTTGCCTTTGTTTCTCCCTTCCCGTCCCCATCCCGATTTCTCTGTCCTGTGTCTCTGCTGAGGTCCAGCCTCCGAGGTCTTGGTCCTCCCCTACCCCATTCTGGGTCCCCAGCTCACCTCAGCCTGTGGTGTCCTTGCCCACAGATCATCCAGCTGACTCCAGTGCCTGTGAGCACACCCAGCGGCCTGGTGCCGCCCCTCAGCCCGGCCACGCTCCCAGGACCCGCCTCTCAGCCTCAGAAGGTTCTGCTGCCCTCCTCCACCAGGTAATGGCAGTTGAGCCCTCATCTGGAGATGAGTGCAGGGAAGGGGTTAGGTGGGGCCAGCTCACCTACACCTTCCTCTTTCCTCTCCCTGCGGCAGAATCACCTACGTGCAGTCAGCAGGCGGGCATGCGCTGCCCCTGGGCACCAGTCCTGCGTCCAGTCAGGCTGGAACAGTCACCTCGTACGGACCCACGAGCTCAGTAGCCCTAGGCTTCACCTCGCTGGGGCCCAGCGGCCCCGCCTTCGTGCAGCCCCTGCTTTCAGGTGAGGGGTGGCCTGGCAGGCAGCTGGGGACCAAGGGTGGGGCTGAGGCAGCTCCGGCCCTAACTCGGCCCCCTGCCTCTCCTCTGTCTCTCTCTCTGCAGGCCAAGCCCCATTGCTGGCTCCTGGCCAGGTGGGCGTGTCACCCGTGCCCAGCCCCCAGCTGCCTCCCACCTGCGCAGCCCCCAGTGGTCCCGTCATCACAGCGTTTTACCCTGGCAGCCCCGTACCCACCTCCTCAGCACCCCTGGCCCAGCCATCCCAGGCCCCCCCCGGCCTGGTCTACACCGTGGCCACCAACACCACCCCACCTGCTGCCACCATCCTGCCCAAGGGCCCACCGGCCCCCGCCACTGCCACCCCGGCCCCTACCAGCCCTTTCCCTAGTGCCACAGGTGGGTGTCGGGCCAACCGAGGGTGGGGTGAGTGGGGAGACCCAGGGGATGGGCTCCAGTCAGGCCTGGCTCAGCGAATACTCTCTTTACCAGCAGGCTCCATGACCTACAGTTTAGTGGCCCCCAAGGCCCAGCGGCCCACCCCCAAGGCCCCCCAGAAAGTGAAGGCGGCCATCGCCAGCATTCCCGTGGGCTCCTTTGAGGCAGGTGCCCCTGGGCGGCCAGGCCCTGCGCCCCGGCAGCCGTTGGAACCTGGCCCAGCTCGTGAGCCCCCTGCATCCGAGTCAGAGCTTGAGGGACGGCCAACAACACCAGCCCCTCCACTGCCCCCAGAGACCTGGGCTCCCCCGGCCCGGAGCAGTCCCCCGCCGCCCCCACCTGCTGAGGAGCGGACCAGTGCCAAGGGCCCTGAGACCATGGTGAGTGCCCAGCAGGCCTGGGGGTTCCCTGCTGCTGGGCTCGGCCCCTCAGTCCCCTGCCTGCCCTTCTGTTCCACCCCTCTTCCGTCTCTGTCTGAACCGTGCCCTTGCGGGTCCTTCTCTGTCCTCCTGCCTGTCTGTCTGCATGACTGGGTCTTCCCCATGGCTCTGTGTCTTGGCCGTCAGCGTTCATCTTTTGTGTTTCTGGGTCTTGCCCAGGTGAGTCTGAACCCAGTGTCCTCCATCTCCCTGCCATCCTCACCCCAGGCCAGCAAATTCCCCAGCTCATCTTCAGACTGGCGTGTCCCCGGGCTGGGCCTGGAGAGCCGAGGGGAGCCTCCCACCCCTCCCAGCCCGGCCCCGGCTCCAGCCCCAGCCCCTGGTAGCAGCGGCAGCAGCAGTGAGGGCAGCAGTGGGAGGGCAGCTGGGGACACCCCCGAGCGCAAGGAGGCGGCTAGTGCTGGCAAGAAGGTCAAGGTGCGGCCCCCGCCCCTGAAGAAGACCTTTGACTCTGTGGACAAGTGAGCATGGGCTGGGGGACTTGGAGTGTGTGGGTTGGTGGCAGAGGGGGCAGCTGCAGGCTGGGGCAGAGGAGGTGACCCTGCCCGCTCTCCAGCAGGGTCCTGTCGGAGGTGGACTTCGAAGAGCGCTTTGCTGAGCTGCCCGAGTTTCGGCCTGAGGAGGTCTTGCCCTCGCCCACCCTGCAGTCTCTGGCCACCTCACCCCGGGCCATCCTGGGCTCCTACCGCAAGAAGAGGAAGAACTCCACTGGTAGGCGAGCGCAAAGCACCCAGGGTAGGTGGGGGACAGACCGGGGGCCATCTCCACTGAGCCTGCTTCCGTTTGACCAGACCTGGACTCAGCCCCCGAGGACCCCACCTCGCCCAAGCGTAAGATGAGGAGACGCTCCAGTTGCAGCTCGGAGCCCAACACCCCCAAGAGTGCCAAGTGCGAGGGGGACATCTTCACTTTTGACCGTACAGGTGCCGGTGTGGTGGCAGGCAGAGCTATGGGGGTCCTTGGGCCTCCAAGAGGGGTGGGGGGTCTCAGGAACGGGGTTAAAGATGGGAGAGGTGGGGTGGGTGTTGCTGAGAGGAGGGACAGCAGGTCAAGGGTGGGTTCTGATATTCAACAGGCCCCTAAGTTGGTACGTGACCTTGGGTGGGTTCCGTCTCTAAACCCCGCTGTGAAATAGAATTCAGTGAGGGCGGAGCGGCCCCCCGGACAGTGGTGGAGGGCCAGGCTGCTGCGGAGGCTCGACTGTGCTCCCTGCGCTGCTCCCAGGTACAGAAGCGGAGGATGTGCTCGGGGAGCTGGAATACGAGAAGGTGCCATACTCGTCGCTGCGGCGCACCCTGGACCAGCGCCGGGCCCTCGTCATGCAGCTCTTCCAGGACCATGGCTTCTTCCCGTCAGGTGAGCAGGTGTCGGAGTCTTGGGGGGCACTTGGAGGGGGCCTGCCCACTCATCTCAGCCTGCCCTCCCCACCACCCTTCTGTCCACAGCCCAGGCCACGGCAGCCTTCCAGGCCCGCTACGCAGACATCTTCCCCTCTAAGGTCTGTCTGCAGCTGAAGATCCGTGAGGTGCGCCAGAAGATCATGCAGGCGGCCACTCCCACGGAGCAGCCCCCGGGAGCCGAGGCCCCCCTCCCAGGACCGCCCCCCACTGTCACTGCTGCTGCCCCTGTCCCCACTCCCAGCCCTGCTGGGGGCCCTGACCCCACCTCACCTGGCTCGGACTCTGGCACGGCCCCGGCTGCCCCGCCATTGCCTCCGCCCCCAGAGCCGGGGCCCGGACAGCCTGGCTGGGAGGGGCCCCCCCAACCCTCACCACCCCCCTCTGGTCCCTCCACAGCTGCCACAGGCAGGTGAGGGGCTCCTGAGAAGACCCCAGACCCACAGTACTCCCCTCAGGACACGGACAGTATGTAGGTGGCAGGAATGGGGGGGCAGGATGGTTACCTCCTCCCCAGCGAAGCCATTGCGTCCTTTCCAGTTTGGGACGGAATGAGGCCTGCTCCTCTTGTCTATCCCCCTCCCCCCACAGCTCCCTCCCTGTGATGGGGGGCAGCTGAGGGGAAGCAGGGGGCACAGTCTCCCTCCGCCGAGCCCCTGTACATAACCTGGAGTGTGTTACCTTCAGACCTTTTCACTTGTACTTTATGCAAAATGGCTCGTGTGAGGGCTGCAAGCTGGAGGGTAGTGTGGGCCTCGGGCCACAGGGAGGCACCTGTGGAGTAGGGGGAGTTCATGTACCCCTTTTTTCCCCAGAGGGGCTGGACTCAGGTTAGTTTGGGGGTGGGGGCTCCTGCACTTTGCCACAGGCACGGGGAGGGTTCTCTCCCCACCCCCTCTGCCCTCCCAGCTTGGGTTGTACTTTCTAAGAAGGTGATTCCCCGACCCTGTCCCCATCCCCAGAACAAAACATGTTGATCATGTGCAATATTTCTTACTGTGCTGAGAAGCCGCAATGACCGAGATTAAAGCTGTTTAACACACCTGTGTGGCTGCCTGCTCGGAAGGGAGAAGGGATGTTGGTTGTACCAGTCCGACCCCCAGCTGGCCGTGGAGCTGGACTTCTCCCCCTAACCACCGTGAGGTGGGGGGTGCGATTCCAGGACCGTCCCTTCCCTACATCAGGGGGACGTGGTGGGCAGAGTCAAGATGCCTGTTCACCCGTCCAACACGCACGAGTTAGGGGAGGCCTGTGATGTGGTACTGCAAGAAGGGCAGTTCACCTCTGACGTTCCAGTTGAACGAGAGAGGTCTGAGCCAGGGGTGGCACTGGGTGGGGAGGCCAGTCAGCCCAGAGTACCATGCTGTCTCCAGTGAGCCCTGCTGCCCTTGTGTGGCCTGAGCCAGCACTGCAGCCAGGCCAGAAGGAACCTCTCCTGGTTTACGCTTCTGTCACAGCCTGTGGACAGTGCTTCTCTGGAGAGAAAAATACCCATATGCTGTGTGGAGGGATGACTGCTAGGGGTGGGAAGGTCAGGAAGCTTCCACAGGAAGTCACACTTAAGCTAGGACCAGAGCACCAGAAGTTCCAGTCAGGGGGAAGAGTATGTGCAGATTGGAGGGCAGCTTTGGGTGGGCTTTGACTGTTGGGTCACCCAGAATTCTTGCTTGACCATAATCCTATAGGGTCATGTTAGCAAACCAGTTTCACTTCGTGTCTTACTGATTGGTCATGCCTGCCTGGAGCACCACTGTGATGACAGAAATCTGCCTGACTCTACAAGAGCCAGAGTATCTTGATGGATTGGTGCGGCCTGCCTTGGGCAGAGCTGCAGGGTCACAGACATTGGAGTTGAGATTCAGGTACCCAGAAGGGCTTGGCCATAAAGCAGAGAATGGGAGACTGAAGAATGAAAATTTAATGTTGCAGGAAGGCAGATGCTTAGGGTGTGGGTTCTGGCGGGGGAGCACCACCCTGTCCCTGGTCTTGGGCCAGCAGACGCAGAAGCAGGGAGTGCAGGGTCCGGCAAACAGGTGTGTACCCCAGCCGGCTGAGATGCAGGTAATCATACATGTCATGGTGGCTTATGGTACCATCTGAGTGCACAAAGCCAGGGTCTGCGTCCAGGAAGTGCGCCCGTGGGTGGCCAGCCAGTGCTGCCCGTACCAGCTCATTCACCTGTCGGTTTTTCTCGCGAAGTGGGTTGGGGTGCTGGCCCCGAGGAAGCAGGCCCTGAGGAAGGCAAGAAAAGTTGTGAGGAGGCATCCTACCAGCCTCTGGGTATCCTGTTCCCTGTGCCAAACTGTCCTCCACCCCCCACCAGTAAGTCCCCAGCTGCAGAATACACTAGGGATGGGAAGATGATGGTCTGAGACCTTATTGTAGAAGTGAGACCTTCTGGAAGTGATGGAAGCAAGATTAACCCTGGGAATGCCTGACAACTTTTGGTTCTTTAAGTGTCTTGAATTTCTCAACACCCCAGGAATCTCTAGCAGTCCTTTGGGCAAAAGGGGCTAATTGGTCCCTGAACATGTCCTTAACCACAGCCCCTCTGATGGGTGTAGCAAGCTTCAACATGAGATTTTGCCTTCAACCACTGCTCTGTGCTAAGCTGCCCAGGGGTCCCAGAACACTGCCGTTCTTCCTTTCCCATCCTCCCACTCTCTCACCAGCACCACGACCCGGGCCTGGGGCTGCCGCTGGTTCACCAGTTGCACGATGGCCTTGATGCCTCCAGCCACCTGCTCTGCGGTGTGCCCGTGGTTATTGGTACCCACCCAGACCACCACAATCTGTGGAAAGAGAGGCATGAAGCAGTGGTGAGGGGGCAGGCTAAGGGTGCTCGAGCTGCCCACCCAAGCCCTGCTCACCTTGGGCCGGATGTGTTCCAGCTCCCCGTTCTCCAGACGCCACAGCACGTGCTGCGTGTTGTCACCGCCAATGCCAAAGTTAAGTGCATGAAGAGGGGAAAAGAGCTCTCGCCAGATCTGTGGGCAAGAAGTGGTGTGGGCACAGGGGCACTGTCAGCATGGACCACCGCTCCCTATCCAAAGGTTAACCAAATGTCATCATGGAAGAGCCTTGCTTTACGGAAGCAGTCTGGTTAAATCTCACCTTGAGCAAACCCCAATATGGTCAAACCTCATTTTATGCAAACCCATTATAGTCTCACTTTCACAAAACCCCATGGAAGCAGGACTCCCTTCAAGGAAACCCATTCTACTTGAGCCAGGCATCGAACCAACAGCATTCCAGTTGAACCTCACTTTGAGGAAAGCCACGGTTTAACATCGCTTAATGGAAAGATATAATTGAGCCCCCTTAGTAGAGACCTATTACCGTTGACCTTCACTTTGTGGAAATAACTATAGCTTTGTGGAAATCCATTAGGGCTGGGCACTAGTTTAAGCAAACAAAGAGCCTCATCCTAGGCAATCTTGCACGAAGCCTCATTTTAAGTCTCACTATACACAAACCCAGTATGACAAAGCCAGGACACACACTTCCTTCTCAGTAGAATGTGGCACATTATACTGAGATTCTGGGTGCCCGGCGCTACCTGAGGCTATTTCGGGTACCCCATACACCGCCTGGCCTGGGCTCTGGTCCAGGTCTGTCAGTGAGGGCACAGGCGGGGGTGGGGCAGGAGGAGAGGGACGGGCCTCACCTCGCACTGGTGCATTAGCTGGACTAAGGAGTCCCCGATGAAGACGACTTCGGGTTCTTTATCTTTGCTGTCGGCTACGAACCGATGGTGCTTTGGGGACGTAAAGGGGGAGTCAATGGCACGCGCGCTGCTGGGCCCGCCCCGCCCCGCTTCCTTAGGCGGCACCACGCCAACTGCCCTCAGTTTCCCAATCTCGTAATGAGAGCGGCGCAAACCAGCTACTCTCTCAGAGCCTTCCCCCCTCCCCCGCCCCCAGCCCCCAGTCCCCAGCCCCCAGCCCCGGACTCCAAAGTATCGCGGGCCGGGTCGCTCACCAGGGACATCCAGCACCCGTCGCCCTGCACGTCCTGCACCGGCGTGGGCTTGCTGGCTGGGTTCTCTTCTCCACTCATCTTGGCGCCGCGTCTCCAGCAGGATGAGCGAGCGCGGTCAGCCGGGGAGTGTTCCCGGAGGAGGCGGCGCCGCCACGCCCACCCCTACCCCTCAGGCAACAATGGACTGTCCCGAAGCCCGCACTCCAGCGGAGGGCGCGGCCGATCCCGGGCGCCACCTCCTCTCCGGGGCGGAAACCTTCACTTAGAGGAATTGCTTCCCCCACGGCGGCCGCGCAGTGGGCTCGTCCGGCGCTTCCTGCCCGGGCCGCTCACTCTCCGGCAGCGGCGGCGGCACGGGGCGTGGGGGGAGGCGAGACCATCCAGCACCCGTGGAGGGGAGGAGAGAGAAACCACCCTACCGTGAAAGCAGAGTGGGGAAAATCTAGCGCCCTTCCTCGGGGGAAGAAACCATTTGCTGTAGGGCGAGAAATGTGGGGAAGGAACCACCTACTGTGTGTGGGGGTGTGTGTCTGTGTCTGTGTGTCTCATTCACGTGGTGGTAGGGGAGTGAGTGGACGAGTTCATGCTGGATCCTTGAGGGGGTGGCTCAAATGCACCTGGCAAGGAAGGGACGCTCCCATTTTCTTCTGACGTGGGGGAGAGAAAAGGAGGATGGAAATGTGAAAATTAGAGGCTCAGCTGTAAGGAGACACTCACGCTAAGGCAGTGCCAGGACTTTAGTGAGCCTATCTGCTCATGGGCCTCCCCTGCTCAAATTATGCCAGTTTTTGTGGCATAATTTCTAAACTATATGTCTTTGCATTACAGACATTACCCTGCAAAGAGGGTAGTAGAAGACGCAGAAAGATAAAGGAAATTAGAGATGCTGCAAGGCCCAAGTCCAGCCTGGAGCCCCTCCCGCGCAGCTCGTCTTACAGATCTGTGGCCTCTGCTCCCCTCCCTAAACCTATGGCTGACCAACAATTTCAGCTGGGTGTGTCTGAGCTCCAAAACTTACATCCACAGCCAAGGCCATCTAAGGTCGCTGCCCCCCACCTCCTGCCCCAAATTAATCTCAGACCTCAAGTCTTCCCAGATCTCCCTGTTCTGGGGGACCAGGTGGGGGTCCCACACCACCCTCAAAGTCCTGGTCATATTCCTGTAGCTCCACTCCCAGATGGGATCTTCCTATCTATTCATTCCTTCTAGGTAGGTTGATACTGAGATATAGAGATGAATCTTATTTATTGTGTTTGTGTTTTGCCTCAATCCACTTGCCTGGAACAGGGCCTGACTCCCAGTATTAATACCAAGTACTATCTATGGCTGTTCACAAGTACTTGCTGAATGAGTATTAAAGGAATGGGTCAGATCCTGGCCTTGTCCCAGCGTGTTGGGGGAGGCAGATCCAGACACAAAGCTGAGGGAGGGATCAAGGTTGTGATTAAGGAATGCACAGAGGACCTCTGTGGGAAGAGAAAGAGAAGGACTCAGGGTGAGGGATTTCCTAGAAGGAGTAGTATCTAAGGAGTTAGGCTTTGAAAGATAGTGAAGGTTGGGCAAGCAATATTACCAGGTAATATAGAATATAGCTTATTAGGGTATGGGGAATACCCTGGCATAGCTTGATTTGAAACTCTGAGGGGGGAGCTCACTGGTGGCCTAGTGGTTAGGATTCCGGGCTTTCACTGCTGTGGCCAGGGTCCAATCCCTGGTCAGGAAACTGAGATCCCTCAAGCCATGCGGCCAAAAAAAAAAAAAAAAAAGTCTGAGGGGACAAGTGTAGTGAGAAACAAAATTTACAAGCATCCATTCACCAAGCGCTGTTTTCAAATTGTATGTTGGCTCATTTCATACTTACAGCAGTTATAAGAAGGAGAAGATACCAACTCCATTTTACAGATTAGGAAACTGAAGCTCTGAGCAGTTACATGCTTTTCCGAGGTCACAGAGCTCAAATGTGCCTGGGCATTTGAACCTAGGTAGTGTAGCTCTGGAGCCTAGCTCTAAATGACGACACTATACTGACTCTCTAGGGATAAAGCCTGTGACTGCTTGGAGACTGGCTGTGTGTAGAGGCTACGATAGCCCTTCTCCCCCCTTGGCTTCGCCTACATCTCCGCGCTCCAGAGAGAAAGTCCGCGGTAGATGTCTAAACCAATCAGCATTGAGGGAGGGGGCGGGCCTAGTTGACCTCACAGCCAATTGGTGGATAGGAGGTGCCTAAGGACTAATGAAAGAGGTTTCTGAATGTGAGGTCAGGAGGGGCGGGGCTATAACCTGCACTCAGGGCAGCTGGCACGTGCCCTGGGCCTGTGCCTCTTGGCGTGGGGGTGGGGAGCCAAAGGGCGTGGGAGGGGCACGCGCATGCGTGCTTGCACGAGGCCCTGTGTGAGGCCCGGAAGAGCATCAGGTGCTTCCGGAGCTAGGGTCACCGCGGAAAAGAAGCCATTGTACCACACAGCCACGTGGAGTGGGCGGGGAGGGGGGGGGTTCGTTGGGGTCAGGAGAAGGTGAGGTGCCCTTTCCCTGCCCTGCCCCGCCCCCACCAACTGTACCCCCTTCCCTACCTCATCTGCCTCACGCAGCCTTGTTTCCTACCCCCTTCCATGACCAGGCCCCAGTCCCTGATAGCTCCTCTGTTGCCCTTTTTGTCCTCCCGAGTTATTCTCTGTTTCTCCAACTTCCATTCTCTTTCCTGCCTTTTTCTCTCTACCATCTCTCTCCACTTTCTGCAATCTCCAGTACCTCCTCTACCCCTGGATTTCTCCTCTCTCCAAAGTCCCTTTCTGGTTCACCAGATCCCTCCAATATAATGATCCCTTTCCCATCCCCCATTTTTTAGCTATTTCTTCATATCCCTGTTCTCTCTAACCCTTTCTCTATCCCCTGATAAATCTTCCCATTCAGCATGACTTCCTTGACCTCATCCTACTCCTATGACCCTGCCTTTTTTTCTGACCTTACCCTGACCAAGCCTTTTCCAGTTGCTCTCTACCAATCCCTTTGTCCATCTTGTGTCTCTAAATAGTACTCCCAGCTCATCCCAAACCATCTCTTCTCACTACTCACTTCTAGGTCTTTGACTTTTCTGCATGCTGATGACCACCCTGTCTTTATCTTCCAGGGCACCATGGACCCCAGGGGGCCAGCCCCCAAGCCTTTCCAGCGGCCTGAGAAACCTGGTCGTGTCCGCCGTCGGAAGACCAGGCGGGAGCTTAACGAGGCCCTGGCGGGCAGTCGCCGGCCATTGGCCCATCAGGATCCTCCCGTGGCCAGTCGGGATCCACATGTGGTCCTCCGGAATTCTGTGGCGCCTACTGCCCCCAAGCTCGTGGTCATAACCCAGGGGCGCCTGAGCCGGGAGCACCGGGGTCTCTTCAACCACGAGGTGAAATCTCTGGACGTGGCACGGCTGCTTAGCAGTGGGTCCCTGGAGTCAGGCACCCCTGCACTCCCCACCAAGTCCTCCCCAAGCCCAGGCAGGGCCCAAGAACCAGCCCCACCGTCAAGGGGCAAGGAAAACCAGGTGCCTGGAGCCTCGGGCCCAGGCCCACCTAGTCCCCCCCAGCTCCCTGGCTTGGGGCAGCTGCTGGGGGAGCTGCAATGCCAGCTGATTCTGCCACAGGCCTTCCCCAGGAGGAACCTAGTACAAGAGGCCAGGGATGCCATCGTGGGCACCTTACAGGCCTGCCATGGCTGTGTGCCTGACCTTACTCTGGTGCTCCGGGGCTGCCAGCCACACTTGCCAGGTGAGCTCACCTCCTGCCCCCTGAGCTTCCTTTTCTTTTGTCTGCTCTAGCTCAGCTGTGCCCCATGCTTCTTTCCTCTGTGCCAGGGACCAAGCCTAGGGGCTCTGAGAGACAAAGGATGACACCCTCCTGGATCAACAACCCTGAGGAGGCCCCAGGGGAGGGGAGGCAGAGGAGGCGAGAGGGGACAAAGGAGCTCACCTTCGCCATGTCTCACACCGCCAGCACTTCTACTGTGTACCGGGTGAACCTGGCACCACCTAAAGGTCCCTGGCCACCCCCATTGTCCCCGTTGCCTTCGCCATCTGGGGCGGCCTGCGGCCCCCCAACAGCCTTTGATCTGCTGAAAAGCATCTGGCTGGTAGACACACCTCCCCCTCCCCGGCCCTGGGGGATTGGCCCACCACAACCCCTGCCTCAGCCACCATCACCCTTGTTGTCCCGAACCTCTGCCCTGGATTGGAGCCCCAGCCCCCCTGCCCCACTGCCCAGCCTCTCCTGGGTGGTGGCCCAGAGCAGCCCAGAGGCCTGGTGCTTTCCACCCATGAGACTGTACTGAGCAGGCTGAGGCTGGGTTGGGGGAAGGAATCCCATACTCTGATCACTTCAATAAAGTACCTTCCTCATGATCCTCTTGGTTTTTAGTGAGTGGCTGGCCCAGGAGAGCAGCTTTTCCTAGCTCTGAGTTCTGGGTCCAGGGTGGAGGGGAAGGTACTGTCACTTGTCGCCTTCCTAGGGCCCAGGGGCCTTCAGTCAGTCTAACACATCCACCCACTGCAACTATGTGCTCGACTCTGAGCTCTGATAATGCTGGGGCTCCAGAGTGAGTGAGACTGAGGCTGTGTCCCCAGGGAACTCCCAGTACAGTGGTGAACACAGACAGTTTCAGCCCTAGTGGTTGCATCTGGGACAGAGAGGTGCAGGGGCTGAGAGAGTCCAAGGAGGGAGTCATGACTCTGCCCTGCTGATGAGGGAGTTGACATAAGACCCTTGTATTTTTTAAGTTTGGTAGAAACTTGCTAGTAGAGTAGAAAAATAATATTTCAGGCAACTAGAAATGCTCTTCTGTGGAACAGCATGTGTAAGGCCTGGAGGAGGGCAAATAGGGGATGTGGGACCATTTTCATTCAGCCTATATCCCTAGGCCATGCTGGGATCTAGAGTGAGTCACGTCTGGGTTCTGCCTGTGAGAGGCTTCTGGTCTGGTGGGCACAGGAACAGTGTGTGTGCAGGATCCGGGCAGGAATGGCACATGAAGCCTGGATATGGCGATAGACTTTTTTCTTTGGGCTACAGTATATTTAACATTTTAGAATCAGTTATCTACTGTTACAAACCAGTGTGCTTGATTTGGAAAAAAAAGAAATTCTGGCTTCTCTCTCAAAAGAAAAAAAGAAGAAAGAAAAGAGAAAGAAAGAAAAGAAGGAGAGAAGGAAGGAAGGAGGGAGGGAGGGGAGGGAGGGGAGGGAAGGGAGGGGAGGGAAGGGAGGGAGGGAGGAAAGAAACCTGGCAGCAGACCTACTATCCCTCCTGTCAACAACTGGCTGAAGCCAAGTAGCAGAGGCTCCTTTTTTGTGGGGTCCACACTCTCCTTTGAAAGCATTTCACACACTTACGTTTCCTGCTTGGCCTCCTGACTTAGAAAGTTTTTTAAAATGATATTTTGAGGAGCAGCAGATTTTCTGCAGTGGAGGGGGAGGGATGAAGCTGGAAATGTGTTGGAATCTGATCAGGAAAATGAAGCTGAGGGGCTTGGACTGTACTCTGTAAAGCTTTTCCAGGGCTCCCCATTGCCCACAGGGAAACCATAAAGTAAGTACCAGGGTGTAGGATACTGGACTGGGAGGTCACACAGCTGTGACTTGGCTGAGGTTTTATGGGAAGGAAGTGGCAATGCTGGGATCTGAGCCCAAGCAATTGATTTCAGAGTCTGCTTGTGGGTTTCTCACAATACCACCTCTTCTGCCTCACAGCAGCTGGTTTCAGACCCTGGTAAGCAGTGACAGGGCAGGGTCAGGCAGCAGGGTGTAGTGGTTGTGGCTGAGGGCTCTCTGCCACCTCGGAGCTGTGTGACCCAGAACAAGTGGTTTGCCTACTCTGTGCCTCTGTGTCTCTGTAGGAACTTCACAGAGTGCATAGGATTTGTGGTGTTCACAGCTGGTGATGGCTGTTATGGGGGCGGGGATGGGCAGTCAAAGAGCAGTTTGGGGACTAAACTGGGGGGAGGTCAGGACAGAGCTGGGGCCTGGGGGTTGTGGGCCATCCTGAGATGGCAATCTGGAGGAGGATACTCGGCTTGGGGGAATGTGAGTTCACTTTAGGACACAGGGAGCTGGAGGTACCAAGGAGGTTCCCAGAGGGGAGGACTGAGGCTGCGGAGGCGTGGAGAGGATGGGAAAGGGGCGTCCCCTCCCACGGGGATTGGGAAGGGTCCAGGCCGGGTCATCCTGTGGAGGAGGGGGCAGGGAACGCGGCGCCCGGCGGCCCCTTTAATCGGGGGCGCGCGCCAGCCGGCCCGCGCGCTCTCGCCGCCGTCGCCGGGCCGGAGTGGGAGCCGGAGCGGAGCCCGAGCTGGGGCCGGAGCGGGTGGAATGGAGCCCCCGCGCGCGCCCGCTCTGCGCCGCCTGCTGCTGCCGCCGCTGCTACTCCTGCTGCTGCCACTGCCCCCCCGCGCCCGCGCCAAGTATGTGAGGGGCAACCTCAGTTCCAAGGAGGTGAGCGCGCCGGGCCCTCCCCTGCCACCCGCCAGGCCCTCGAGGGACGAGAGGGAGGGGAGTGGGCAGGTGCCGCCCCGCCCCCTGCCGCCTCCCCCGGGCGGTCCCTGAGTGCTGCGCGGGGGCTGGGGTGGGGGGTGGGCAGGCACAGTGCGGGACTGGGTCTGGGTTGAGGCTGAGGGGGGCCATTGGGTCGAGAGGAGACTCGGGGATTGTAGGAGGGACATTGAGGTCAGAGTTGGGCGAGGAGGGGGACCGGGTTGGGAGAGTCGGAGTTTGGGGTGGGGGTGGGGGACGCCGAGGTGGTGCTGAAGGGACAGCACTTTTCACTGCGCATTGAGCCTGAGTTCACACTCCTGTTCAGGACCAGGAGAGGGCCGTTTGGAATACTCCCAAGCACCTAATGGTCTCTGGGACCACCGTGAGGGCATGTGTGGATAATTAGGGCAAAGCCGGTGGGATGGTATCCCTGATAAAAGGTGTCCAGGATGGGGATCTGGCCCTCCAGGGTCTTTCTCAGGCGCCTGGCAAATGGGAGAAGTGTTTGAAAGGAGGGGAAGAAACTTGGGGCGGGGGGGCATTTGAAGGAGGAATCCTGGAACCAAGGTGAAAGGATCGCAGAAGAATTTTGGAGGTGACTTGGTCCCCTTACGCTTCTTGGGAAAGCAGGTATTCCAGGGTAGGGAAGAAAAGTTGGGGGGTTGTCTGTGGAGTCGAGGAGAGTTCTCAAGGGACTCAGAAGAGGGTCTGAGTGGGCCCCTTTTCCAGGACTGGGTGTTCCTGACGAGATTTTGCTTCCTCTCGGATTACGGCCGACTGGACTTCCGTTTCCGATACCCTGAGGTGAGCCTTCCCCAAGCACTCACCATGCTAAGGCTGGATGCTCCCTTGGCTTCCCAAGGCAAGGGTTACCCCAGCTCCCTATGCTCCCCCAACCCCCCAAATCTTTGGGTCTGCAGGCCAAGTGCTGTCAGAACATCCTCCTCTACTTCGACGACCCATCCCAGTGGCCAGCCGTGTACAAGACAGGGGACAAGGTGAAGTCTGTGAGGAGGGTGTAGGGGAGGGGCGATAAGGTTGAGGCTAGCCAAGGAGTGACCATGGCCCTGCCTCCCCTAGGACTGCCTGGCCAAGGAGTCGGTGATCAGGCCAGAGAACAACCAGGTCATCAACCTCACCACCCAGTATGCCTGGTCAGGCTGTCAGGTATGGGCCCAGCTTGCGGGGAATGGGCAGGTGCTGGAGGTCAAGGGCCAGGGGGAGGCACAGGCAGGCTTCAGCCTTCTTGCTCCTCCCCAGGTGGTGTCAGAGGAGGGAATGCGCTACCTGAGCTGCTCTAGCGGCCGCAGCTTCCGCTCAGTGCGTGAAAGGTGGTGGTACATTGCACTCAGCAAGTGTGGGGTAAGGGGCTGGGCCGGCCACCGGGGCCTGCCTTCTCCTCCTTGCCTTCCTGCCGACCCCCTCCCTGCCCAGGGCCCCCCTTAGGCCTCCACACTCCCCACAGGGAGATGGGCTGCAGCTGGAGTATGAGATGGTCCTCACCAATGGCAAGTCCTTCTGGACACGGCATTTCTCTGCTGATGAGTTTGGTGAGCATACGGGGACCCCAGATCTTTTGTGGGAGCCTGGAGCCGGGAGCCTGTTGAGGGACACCCATCCTGACTGCACGGTTTCCTCCTTCCACCAAATTGGCAGGGATCCTGGAGACGGATGTGACTTTTCTTCTCGTCTTCATCCTCATCTTCTTCCTCTCCTGTTACTTTGGATGTGAGTCCAGCACATGGGGTGTGGGGGGGAGAGATGGGAGAGGGGAAACAAGGTTGGAGGAGATGAGCTGCTCTCCCCTCCTGTCTGTGTACAGCCTTCCCCACCCTCCTTCCAGATTTGCTGAAGGGTCGCCAGTTGCTCCACACGACTTATAAAATGTTCATGGCTGCAGCAGGAGTGGAGGGTGAGGTGTAGAGTATTCCAACTTTTGAGTTCTGTGAGAGGAGGGCCTTAGGGCTCATGTACCTGGGCCTAAGCAAGGAGGGGCTGGGGGCCTGGACTCCTGGGTCCTGGGAGAGGAGGGGCTGGGGGCCTGAACTCCTGGGTCAGAGGGAGGAGGGGTCTGGGGCCTGGACTCCAGAGTTTCCTAGGTCAGTGGGAATAAAGGGTCTAGAATCCTGACGGGGCTGAAGAAAGGGTTTTGGTCATCTGGATCATAGTGTTAGGGAACAGTGATGCCCTAAAGCTGCTTTCTGTCCTTTCCTCTCTCTGCCCATCCTCCCCTCAGTCCTGAGCCTCCTGTTCTTCTGCATCTACTGGGGCCAATATGCCACTGATGGCATTGGCAATGAGAGTCTGAAGATCTTGGGTGAGAATGAAGTGGGTCCGGGAGGGTGCTGGGGCTCCTCTCCAATTTGAGCCTGTGTCTGAGCTGCCCTCTCCTCCCTCCTACCAGCCAAGCTGCTCTTCTCCTCCAGCTTCCTCATCTTCCTGCTGATGCTCATCCTTCTGGGGAAGGGATTCACGGTGACACGGTGCCCGGGCTGGGGCGGGAGGGACCACTGTGGGGGGTGGTGGCTGGGCTAGGGAGCAGGGCAGAGATTGGGCTGGGGGGGTGGCTGCGCCCTCCTCTCTTGACGGCCCCCACGCCTGCTGTCCCCCCTCACGGCATGCCGCCAGGGGCCGCATCAGCCACTCGGGCTCGGTGAAGCTGTCTGTCTACATGACCCTGTACACCCTCACCCACGTGGTGCTGCTCATCTATGAGGCCGAGGTGAGTCCTGCCTGCCACTGCTCAGGCTCTGCCCTGTCCTCCTCGCCCTTCAAAGCTTTTGGTGGCCTCTTCCACCTGTCTGCTAGCCCTTCCCCACATCGCGCTCTTCCTGGCTCCCTCTCTCCCACTCTGTGGTTTTCCGCCTTCCCATCTGTCTAAGTGCATTCCTCCCCTCTTTACCATCTCTGAGTAGCTCTCTTCCTCCTCCCTCTGTCTCTCACTGTCTGTCACATTTAATGCTCAGTGTCGTGATTAAGTTCAGGAGTCACACAGACCTGGATTCCGCTCTGGTTCTCCCACTTCCCAGCTGGCTAACCTTGGCTGATGGCCCCCCTCTCTGGGCCTGTTTCCTCTTCTGTAAAATTAGGAGGATCTTACCTACCCCAGGGGACTTCTCTAAGGCTTTATATCACCTTGACTTTGGCCAAAAGTCTTCCTGCTTAGCCTCAGTTTCCCCTTCTGTGAAGTGGGGTGAAAATAAGACCTACTTCATCAAGTTGATGCCAATGGAAAAGCTTACACATGGTGCTGTTTAGCCCCCAGTGTTGGGCCCATGGTAGCAGATATATTCTCCATCTTTTCGCCCTCTCTGTCTACTTCTATATGCTTTCATCTCTATCTCTCATTCTCCTGCTGCTTCTGTCCTGACCAAGTACCTCTGCCCCCTGGGTACCTGAGGGTGGGATCTGGGGTCCCTGTGTGGAGGGCTGGAGGCCAGGGCTATGACCAGCCTTCTCCCTTGGGTCCAGTTCTTTGACCCGGGCCAGGTACTGTACACGTATGAGTCGCCAGCGGGCTACGGGCTCATCGGGCTACAGGTGGCAGCTTACGTGTGGTTCTGCTATGCCGTGCTCATCTCCTTGCGCCACTTCCCAGAGAAGCAGCCCTTTTATGTGCCCTTCTTTGCTGCCTACACCCTCTGGTGAGACGTGCTGGGCCCCCAACCTGTCCCTGCCTTCCCCGGCTTCTCAGAAATGGCTGTTCCCAACTCAAACCCTCCTCTTGGAGGCAGATGGGCTTTCAAGTTAGGCAGCTGTCACCAGAGTCTGCCACTTACTCACTTTGTAACCTGGAAAGAATTACTTTCCCTAAGTGAAAAAAAGAGTGCCTCAGGTTACTTACCCATAAAGAAAGGCTGTCAGGGGTATCTCCTGCAAAGGGTTATCTTGAGCATGCATAGGGCAACAGATGAGGGCTTCGAGTCTGGCACATAGTAAATGTCCAATAAAAGCTAGTTGTGATATTTTTTATTCAACATAACACAGCAGTAAAGTAGATGGATTCTAAGCCAGATTGCCTGGGTTTAGACCCAGTTCTAAAGCTTGTAAACTGTGTGACCTTATACAAGTCAATTAAATTCTCTCTGCCTCGGTTTCCTCACCTGTTTAATGGGGATGGAAGTTGTACCTGCCTCATAGAGTCACTGTGAGAGTTAGATGACCGTATATATGTGAAATGCTTAGAAACAGGTTTGGCATGCAGTAAGTCCTTAATTGTTTTTATCACATGTTAATTCATTCATCAAACATCTATTGATTTCCTATCAGGTGCCAGGATTGGGGTGGGATAGAACTGAGTTAAATTCAACCTACTCCTTGACCCCCCCCCCCCAAATTTCCCATGCCAGTGGGATTCCTGTCTCCTTTTAACCTCTGGCTTTTGAAGGTCACACTGGCTTCCCTCCAGTTTGGGACCCACTTGGGACCTATGTGTGTGCATAGCAGGGTATTTGGGGCCATGGGGTGGGGTGGAAGGCAGGGACAGTGTCTCTACAGACCCAATACCTCCCCTTCAGGTTCTTTGCAGTTCCGGTCATGGCCCTGATCGCCAACTTTGGGATCCCCAAGTGGGCCCGGGAGAAGATTGTCAATGGCATCCAGCTGGGGATCCATTTGTATGCCCACGGCGTGTTCCTGGTGAGGCTGGGCATCCAGTTGGGGATGGGAAACCAGTGGGTGGAGGATACATGAGGCTCTCCACGCCTGAGCTGCCTGAACCTTCTGTTCTGAGCTCTTGATCCATTTCCTTCACTTCATCCCTTTAGGCATTCAATAGACACTTACTGAGAGCCTGCTGGGTTCTGGCAGGCTATTCCACTGTATCCCCCAGAGTCCATCCTCTTCTATTCCTCTCTCCCACTTTTGTGCCCTGGCCTCTTCCCCCAACCCCACCCTCTTTCTTTGCCCCCCTCCCCATTTCCATCCTGACCCTGTGTCCCTAGACTCTCACTCTTCCCTTCTGTATCCCCACTGCCTTCCCTAAGCCCCTTGGTCTCTCCTCCCCCCTCTGCCCCACACTCTTCCATCTCTGTTGCTCTATCACAGGAAGAAGCAACTGGGGTGGGTCAGGCTGGGGCTTCAGGGGGCCTAAATCTGAATGGCAGCAGAGGGTTCAAGCACCAAACCTCTTCTTTGCCTTGGTTTACATCCTATCTGGCCTTCTGGCTGACAGTTCTTCTATCCATCCATCCATCCATCCATCCATCCATCCACCATTCAACGGACACCTGTCTCGAACCAGCCTCTGTTTCATGCTGGGAACACTCACGTGCATTTATTTCGTCCTCTTGTTTAATTGGCAGAGCAACCCCAGACAGGATGGATAACCATCACTGAACCCACTATACAGAGAGGGGAAGCTAAAGCCCAGAGAAGGGAGGTGACCTGCCAGGCTCCATGGCCTTTGGTGGCAGGGGGCAGGGGGACTTTGAACCCAATCCTTCTCCAGCAGACCACAAGATCTGGCATAAGAAGGAATCACACAGGGAAATAGGCATTGCTGAAGACCCCGGCTCCTGACTCAAGGGGTCCACCATGTATTCTTTGCAGGGAATATACTGAGCCACTGAGGGAGGGGGCCAGGTCCCACATGTTCTACCCTAGAACCTTAGGTACAGACTCACTTTCCCGGGACAGTCCCTCTTGAGGCTCTGTTCCAGGAAGTCACAAAGGGACAGAGAGAGGAGAAATGCTGAGAACCCACCACGTGCCAGGCTCTGCACCAGTGGTTTTCATTTCCACCTTCTCTTCATCTTTCCAAGTAGGCACTGTAACCCCTTTTCTGCAGTGAGGCTCTGGGAGTTTAATCAATGTGCCCCAGATCCCACACTCAGTGAGCTGTGGGGCCGGGAGGTGGGGTGCCCTTTCTGTTATACCTCACCTTCAACCAGTTTCCTTCCTAAAAATGCTCATGTTAGCTCAGCACAGCTCCACCTCTGGCACTCTACTGTTCTTCGGTTTCAGCTCCTTGTTCACTTATTCAGCAACTACCTTAGAGGGACTGTGCTGGGCTCCCGTGTTGCAGTGCTAGGGTCACACCCGGTCCCTGCCCTCATGGCCTGCCAGCTAATTCAGGAGACATCTCTGCATTCAACCAATGTTTATTGAGAGCTTGTATGTGTCAGGCACTGTTCTAAAGGTATTGGGGATTCAGCAGGGAAGAGAACAGTCAAGTACCTGCCCTCATGGAGCTAACATTCTAGAGTCTGTCAGTTGCTGTCCAATTGAACTTTCTGTGTTTATGAAAATATTCTACAATCTGTGCTGTCCCATACAATAGCTACTAACCACATGTGGCTATTGAGCACTTAAATGTGGCTAGTGTGACTGAGAAATGAAAGTTTTAGTTTAATTTTGATTAATTTAAATTTAAATAGCCACATATAGCTAGTAGCTATCATACTAGACAGAGTAGGACGCTGAAGCTTAACCATTCAGTGATAACTGGCTGATCAGGGCTCTGATGGAGGAAGCATCGGCAGAGTAGTAAGAGTTGTGATGGACGGGAAAGGTTAGAGGCCAGGGCACTGCGAGAGCTCAGGGGAGGCGCCTAATCCAGTTGAAGGGTTTCAGGGAAGCGGGGGATGTCAAGTGAAGGGGAATCCGCAGGGCCTCATGTTTATGGAGGCAGCCTGAGGCCTGGACAGTCCTTCTCCAACCTGCGCCTGCCCTTCGCCCCAGATCATGACACGCCCTTCGGCGGCCAACAAGAACTTCCCGTACCACGTGCGCACATCGCAGATCGCCTCGGCCGGAGCCCCAGGCCCCGGAGGAAGCCAATCCGCAGACAAGGCCTTCCCGCAACACGTCTACGGGAACGTGACGTTCATCAGCGACTCGGTGCCCAACTTCACGGAGCTCTTCTCCATCCCCCCGCCCACCTCCTGCGTAAGCCCCGCGGCCCCGGCGCCGGAGGAGCTGCTGGCGCCGCCCCTGGAGTACTTGACCCCGCTCCCGGCCCCTCCACCGCCCTCCACGTCCAGGCGTCTGAGCCCACCCCCTGCCTTTCGCACCCCCAGCGCCCCAACGCCGCGCCGCGACCGTCCCCCGGCGCCCGCGCCCACCTTGCCGGACTGGGTCCTGGCGCTGTTGCGTACGCCCCCTCAGACACCCCGCGCGGTGCCCCCGCCGCCGCCGCCGCCGGCCTTCCGCGGTTCTCCCCCACCTCCCCGGCCGCCGCCGGAGTTCGCCCGGCGCACCCCGACGCCGCCCCTTGAGTACCTGGCCCCACTGTCCAGGCTCCCCTGACTGACACCTGCGCCCACACCTCGGGAGGGGGGATCATCGGGGGAAGAGGGACGGGCCTTCGGGGCCGCATCTGCCCCCCGTGGGTCCTGGACGGCCTCTGACCCTGACCCCCCTCCCAGGCCGGGAAGCAGGTGGAGGAGACAGCGGTGGCGGCGGCGGTGGCCCCGAGGGGCCGCGTGGTGACCATGGCCGAGCCGGGCGCGGCCTCCCCGTCCCCTTCCTCTCGGTTCCCCAAGGCGGCCGACCCGAGCTGGGATGGCCCGACGCCGCCCTACCAGCCGCTCGTGCCCCAGACAGCGGCGCCGCACACCGGCTTCACCGAATACTTCAGCATGCACACGGCCGGGGGAACCGCACCCCCGGTCTGAGCACCCCTGCCCGCCCCTGCCCCATGGGCCGCGCGCCGGGCCCCGGCCGGACTCCGGCCGGGCTCCGGATTCCCGCTCTATCCCGGCCCCAGGGCTCTGCCAACCCCGGCCTTCCCAAACCTCCCCACCCCGCGCGCCCAGGTAGGGGTGCGTAGTGTCCCGCTCCCGCCCCTTCCCCCGACTCTTGTGCCAAACGGTCCCGCGGGAGCCGCTCTCCCCGTCCCCTCCCTCAGCCCCTGCCCCGAGCGGCACCGGATTCTGGGCTCCCGCTGTTCCGTGACCTCCGGCCCCCTGGCCCTCTCCGAGACCTCTGACCCCGCCGGACCCCGGAACACCAGTGACGATCGCCGGGACCCTGCCTGTGACTCTCCAGGACTCCGCGACCCCGAGCCACTGCTCCCGGGACGGATGTTGTGAAGCTAGTCTCGACTCATACCTTCCCTTGGGATCTCTGTGACCTAGGACCCGTACTCTGTCCACCCTATCTCCATCCCGGAGGCCCTCCCTCAGGTCCTTGGCAGAAAGACTTTTTTCCCCTTCTTGCCAAAATAAAGAGGATTCGTTGAGTTTTTATGTTTAAGATGGGCTCTTTTACATCTTGACAGTTCTCAGAGACGGGGCTGAGCAAGAACCGTTCCAGGCTCGGGACCTCAGTGCGCCCAACTGTGAAATGGTATCTTGGGAGGGGCCTGCATAACCTGACCTTTTGTTGACCCAGAATCTGGGAGCCCTGAAAATATGAATCATCATCTAGCAGAGTGCTCTTATTGTACGGCTTCTTTATTTTTACCTTCTCTTCCCCAGTTAGAGGCAGACGCGCCCTCCAGTGGCCGACGCTTCGCTCAGCCACCTGTGCCGGGAGTTCGGGTTACGATTTTAGCACTGCGCATGTGTGATTCTCACTTCGCCAGCCAAGGAGGTCACTGCTGCGCATGCGTTTAGGGACAAATGGGCGGGGAAGTTTCCGGAAGTCTCCCTTTGTGGAGGGGTGGGATTGGGTGCTCCGCAGTCCTCCCAGGGCCGCTCTGACCTGCGTCTCCGCGACTCTCGCCTCCTCTCCGGCCTCCCTCCCATCGCGGCCACTCGGCCCCCGCCCTCTCTCCCTCCAAGCGGGTCTTCCCGGGGCCGCTCTGGCCCGAGCGTCCCTTCATCTTTCTGATCTGGCTCATCCGGCTCGGAAGGGAGGCGCGGGTGGGTGAGCAAGGGAGTTCGTCTGTGGTGTCCAGGCCTGAGCCCCTGAAGACTGACTCTGCCCTGGGCACCCGCTCGCGCCCCGCCCCTGGCTGGAGGGGGGTCTCTCCCGGAGGACCATCCGGGCCAGGCCCGGCCCGCACTCTATGTAGGCCCCCGCCGAGCTGTAGAGCCCTTCGCCCACTGGGGACCCAGTGGTCTATAAGGTCCATTTCGGCCTGCAGCGGCCCGTTTATGAGGTCAGCCAGCGTATGGGGGCCCATGTCTATAAGGGACTCCCATGGCCCCTAGGGGTCTGCCCCGTACGTAACGACCCCATTTACGGGGTTTTCCGTGGGTCTATAGGGCCCACCCCTCGGTTTCCAGAGCCCATCAACAGCGGAGGTTTCCTTCGCGGGGACAGCGACTCCTGGACCTCCCTGGTCTACAAGGCCATGTCCCATCTATAGAGGTCGCATTTGCAGGTCTTCAAACCGGGTGGAGGGGCTTCTCCGGGTCTTTAGGACCCGTCCCTCTGTAAGGGTCAGTGCTGGAGACAGCGATGGCCCTGGGCCGGGCTCTGGCTGCGGCGCTGGCTCTATCTTTGGCCGTGCTGGGGCCACTGTCCCCTGGGGCCCGGGCAGGGGACTGCAAGGGACAGCGGCAAGTGCTGCGGGAGGCGCCAGGCTTCGTGACAGATGGTGCGGGCAACTACAGCGTCAATGGCAATTGCGAGTGGCTCATCGAGGGTGAGTGGGGCCGTGTGGGTCACACACTGGCTGGTGTGCTAATTCATCCATTTGTGCAATCTTGCATCCACTCACCATGTTCCCAGAACCGGTTCTGGTGCAGGCCCTTTGCTCTAAAATGCAGCCAGCCTAGGCCTTGCCTTGGAAGGCCTTGAAGTCTGATGGGGGAGTTGCACCCAGACCCAGACGGACAATTACAAGCCAGAAGCATCAGTGAGGGGTATTCTGAGTAACTGTTAGAAACTCAGGCTCTGAGCCCAACCACCTGGCTTCAAATTTGGGTTCCACTTATTACCAGCTTTGTGAATTTGGGCAGGTGGCTTCCTTCCTTTGAGGTTCAGCTTTCCCTTCCTGCAAGTGTGGATAGTAATAGTATTCCCCTCATAGGGCTGTTGGACTTAAATGAGAACAGGTATTTACTGTGCCTGGCACATAATAAATGCCCAGTAAATGGTCTTAGGATTATTAGTGTTGTTCTTTTAAAATTACTTCAATAAAAGCATTTCTTTCAGTCATTCATGTGCCAGACATTGTCTTTGCCTCTGGGACATAGCAGAGACCTCCACAGCCCCAGCAATCCCCGATGACTTGGGGCTTGGAATCCAGTGGGGGAGGCAAACATGTTAACAGACAGTCCAGTCCAGAGTGGTAGGGGCTGTGATGGAGGAACCCCACGGGCCTGGGGAGCCCAGAGGAGGTGCCTGACCTGTTGGGTGGGAGAGAGCAGAGAAGGCTTCCTGGAGGAGATGTCTGAGCTGAGATCTGAAGAACCAATAGGAATTAGCCAGGAGGAGGAGAAAGTCATTCCAGGAAGCGGGAACAGCCTGTGCAAAGGCGCCATCTCTACCCTCCTGGGCTCCCAGTCTAGTGGGGGAAACAAACCCACCCCCAGGGAGTGGGAATCCCAGAGATGACATCTGACTTAGCCTGGGCTATACCTGAGACTAGAGGCATGTGCAGGAGAGAGCAAAAGGGCATTCCAGGTAAGAAGAATAGCCTGTGCAAAGGCCTGGAAACAGGAGGATATGATGCTTTTGAGGAACTAGAAATCTGTGTGCTGGGACACAGAATCCAAGAAGACAAACAATGAGCCAGAGGTTGGAGGGTTGGGAGGAAGCAGGCGGTGTAGGACGTTGTGATTTTTGAGCTGTGTCCTGAGGGCAGTAGGGAGGTGGAAGAGAAATCCAAGACAGTGGCTGGAGAGGTCCAGGAAGGCTCCCTTGGCAGTGGATGAGGAGCTGGCCTCCAGGGAGAGGTGGGAGTCCCCCAGAGGAGGTCCTGGGCAAAGGCCAGAGGTGTGACAGGGTCTGGATCGTGCAGGGCCTCCTTTTGCAGCCTTTGGAGCTTGGTCTTTGTCTGGGGACACTGGGCATCTATGGAAGGTTTTGAGCAGGGGAAAGACATGATTTAATTTACGTTTTAGAAGATCTCTATGGCTGTTGTGTGGGGTATGGATGAAGCATGTTTTTTGGGGAGAAGTGTGTTGTCCCCAGCTTGGGGGCCATTCCTGTATAGGGGATGAGAAGAGAATGGGAAGTGTGTGTATGTGTTAGGGGTATAAATCATTCTCCGGCTTTGAAGAGCTCCAGCCTGGTTGGGGATGGACACAGACATTTAGCCCCCGGTGTGCTCAGGGCTGAGACCGAAGGAGGTGCAGGGTTGGGTAGACGGGCCTAGGGGAGTGAGAAGACTCTGCTGGGGGTCACAGAGGAGGAGCCACCAGAGCAGGGTTCTGAAACATACAAAGGAGTTTACCGGGTGAGAAAAGGGAACAGCCTCTAGGAAGACAAAAGAGGGCCTGGTGGGTCTCAGGAGCCATGTCTAGGCTTGTCTGGTCTGGCTAAACTGTTGGCTGGGAGGAGCGGAGGGCACCAGAAGGAGGGGAAGAGGGGCCTTGAATGTCATGCTGAGCAGCTTGACTTTTCTCTTGGGATTGATGGGGAGCCAAAGGGGGATTTTGAGCAGGAGTGGGGCATGGCTCTCAGGCTGGGTCGGGGGTGGACTGGAAACTTGGTGTGCTCGTCTTGTGGGAGAGGATGAGTTCTGAACTGGGGCAGGAACTAAGGGGGTGGAGAGGCACGGAGAACACTGAGAGATTTGTGAAGTTTCACCAGTGAGACTTGGGGGACCGATTGGCTGGATGTTGGGGTAAGAAGGAGTCCAGGAGACTTCTGGACCCCCCTTGAGCTCCCATCCTTCCCAATGTCCGTCACCTCTAAGAACCAACATGCTCCCCCATCTATTAAAAAATAAGCAGCTGACCCACTTACTTTTGTACCGTGTTCACACTTCATTGTGGCCAGTCCTCATAACATCCTCGTGAATAAGAGGCATATGCCTTTGAAAAGCAGGGGCATTTAGTGTCAGATCTCTGTCCAGGATGGTCTGGGGGTTAGGCCTATGTTGGGCAGAAAACAGAAGGACTTGAACTTAAGGTGGAACTTGGGGAAGGCAGATGGTAAGCCGGCCCCTGATGGGCACTTGGCAAAGATGTGCTTGTTGTGATTCTAGAAACAGAGCTTTATAGTTTGGTTGCGGCTGGTAAGATTCTGGGAGGTCTGGCTGCCTGGCCTGACTGAATTGTTCTGCATTCTCCAGACCACAGCTCGGGGTCTATGTGTGATGTTCTTGGGGGCTCTGGCCAGAGCCTGAGGGAGAGCTGCCAACTTCAGTATTCTGTCTTGTGCATCTCTTCCTTCCTTCATCCAGTATCCAGAGCCCTTTTTCAACACCAGGCCCTGTTCTGGGCAATGTCGGGGAGGGATCCCCAAGATAAGTAGGCCCAGGCCCTGTCCTGTGGGCCTCCTAGGCTGCAGGAGAGACACACCTGGACACAGATGGTCCTGGCCCAGAGGAATGAAGGTTGTATTGGAAAATGAGAACCTAGAGGGGCACCTAACCCAGCCAGGGGGCATCAGGGAAGGCTTCTTGGAGAAGGTGGGGAAGTTTGCTGGCAGGAAGGGAGAATGTGCTCTAGACAGAGAGAAGAACTTCTGCACAGGCCCAGCTCCTGATAGAGCTATAAGCCGTGGGGTGATGTGAGACAAGTTGAGACTCCAAACACCAGGTTAGGGAGCTGGACTTTCTCCTGGAGATGGTGGGGAGCCATGGAGGGCTTTTGAGCGGGGGAGGGTAAGGGCCAGATGTCGAGCTGGGGAGATCTCTCAGGGACCCATGTCAGCGCAGGCCAGGAGGCCAGGAAGGAGGCTGGATCACTGGTCCTGGTGAGGGAGGACAAGGCCTGGGCTGGCATGTTAGAGTCACCATCTAGGATCTTCATACCAGCCTTGGTGGCTGAGGAGAATTATCCCCATTTTACATCAAGGAAACTGAGGCCCAGAGAGCCCATGGAACTGGCCCAAGATCACACAGCTCGTGAATAGTGGACGAGCATCTCCAGTCTGCAGATGGGTGTACTGAGGAGCATGGGTAAAGGGGCTGGCCTAGGGTCAGGAGCAGAGCTGGAACCCAGGTCTCCTAGTCTCCTCAGCCCACAAGCCTTCCCTGAGCCCCTAGTGGGAGATGTGGGCTGAGAGAACCTTCTGCAACCAGGACCTGGCAGAGAGCAAGAAGCGCGACAGTGCTAGGAGTAGTAGCATTCTGAAGTGCTAGGCCGTATCATAAGCGCTTTAGGTGCATTATCCGTTCTGGCCTCCCATGTGGTCGCAGTGAGACCAGCGGGGACTGCAGTCATCTGAACGCTCACCTGGGCCGGGCTTCCAAGAAGGTTCCCTCACAGGGCTGGCAGTTGGTGCCGGCTGTCAGCTGGAAGCTCAGCTGGGGATGACAGCTGGGACGCCTGCACACGGCCCCTCCACGTGACTTTGGCTTTTCATAGCATGACAGCTGGGTTCTGCGAAGGAGTATTCTACGAGGCCCAGGTAAAAATTGCAGGCTTCCTCTGATCTAGCCTTGGAAGTCCCAGAGCATCACTTCTTCTGGTTTGTATTGGCCAAGCTAGTCTCTGAGGCTCTTCCCAGATACAAGGGGCCGGGAGTCAGCCATCATCTCTTGATGGGATTAGTGGCCAAGAAGTTTGAATCGACCAGAGTGATTATATCCCCGTTTTACGGATGAAGAAACAGATCCAGAGAGGTTAGCTGACTTGCCCAAGGTCACACAGCTAGTGGCTAGTAAGTGGCAGAGCCAAGATTGGAGCCCAGGCAGTCTGGCTCCAGAGTCTGTGCCCGTAGCTACTATTCAATACAATAAACAGAGAGAAGAGACCCTGGGTGGGGACAGAGGGGAGCTGTGGTGCTCCAAGCTTCAGTCTTTGGCCAGGGGGAAGCAAGGGACCTCTTCCCTGAGAGCTCTGTTGAGCCCGGAACAGAGGACCCTCACAGAGGCCCTTTTCCAGCTGGGAGTATTGCCTCTCTGCTCACGCCTGGACTGACCCTCAGGCTTGGGCATATCTGAGGCTCAAGCATAAATGGGAAGTTCTGTGTGACCACTGGGATGGGGTTCCTCTCTCTGCACTTCAGTATCCGCATCTGAATAGGAGGCGGTGTTCAGCCTGATCTCAGGGGTCCTTTCCAGGGATGATACTGTAATTTCTTCTTTGAGCTTCTGTCCCTCTTGCTGTCGCAGCTCTGACCTCCCTGGGCTGTGAGCCTGGGAGCCCCTTGAAGGCAAGGCCCAGGTCTGACTCATCTTTGGGCCCCCATCCCAGCGTTATGAGGAGCAGGGCTCGGTGTTTGTGGGGGCGCTGCATGGAGGCATGGGGAGAGGGTCCACATCTGAGCCTGGCCCACCTGTTCTCACTGCTCAGCCCCGAGCTCCCAGTACCGGATCCTGCTGGACTTCCTTTTCCTGGACACAGAATGCACGTATGACTACCTGTTCGTGTATGATGGTGACTCCCCCCGCGGGCCCCTGCTTGCCAGTCTGAGTGGGAGCACCCGGCCTCCGCCCATTGAGGCTTCCTCAGGCAAGGTTGGTGGGGCCAGGCTGTGGGGCTGTGGCTGGAGGATCCGAGTGGAGTACGCAGGGCAGGCGGGTGGATACACAGAGGGAAGCGAAAGGCGGGGGGCTTGACATCAGTCAGAAGGATACAGGGACAAAGGAAGGTGGAGCGAGACAAAGAAAGGAGATGGGGACCCCAGGGTGGGGTGGGGGCAGGAGTGGACCCCCTCCCAGTCCAGCCCCAGAGCCCTACCCACCTTGTGCCTGCAGATGCTGCTGCACCTCTTCAGCGATGCCAACTACAACCTGCTGGGCTTCAACGCCTCGTTCCGCTTCTCCCTGTGCCCGGGGGGCTGCTACAGCCATGGGCAGTGCCAGCCCCCGGGGGTGTGTGTCTGTGAGCCGGGCTGGGGGGGCGCTGACTGCGGCCTGCAGGAGTGCCCAGCCTACTGTGGCAGCCATGGCACCTGCGCCTCGGTGAGCCTGCCCCCAGCTGTGTCCCCCTGGGGCCCTGCCCTGTGATCACAGCTCCCGCTCCTGTGTCCTAGACCTGACTCTGCCCCTGCCTGAAACAACCCCTGCCGTCCCATCCTCTCCCATGACGCTGACCCCGCCAGGGGCCCTGCTCCCTCCTACGTTCTCCTCCCTCTCCTTCCAGATCCCACTCCCCCCACCCGTTACTCCACTTCCACTCCACCTTCCCTGGGGGCCCCTCCTCTGCCTGAGCTCACTCCCAGCCTCACCTGTAGTCCGCTTCTCACCTGTGAACCTGCCTGCCTTCCTCATGCCAGGCCTGACTCCACCCTCCCACCCAGCCACTCTGTCTGGCCTTGGGCCCCCAGCCATGACTTCTGACTTTTGACCACTGACCTTGGGCCTAAGCCATGCATATCCAGCTTCGGGACTGGATCACACCTTGAGCCCTCCCTGCCTTGACCTCCCCAGATCTGAGCTCTTCCAGCCCAGGCCGACATTGACTTCATCAGTTTTTTTTCTCCAACCTGTCTTTCTATCTGTCCTCATTTTCCTTTCTGGGTCTTTTTCTTTGTTCTTTCCCTTTTTCTGTTGGTCTGTCTTCTTTTCTCCTCTCCTCTGCCTCCCTCTGATTGTGTCTCTGTGTCCATCTCTTCCTGTCTGTTGGCCTGTCTCCTTCCTGTCTCTTTCTTTGCCTCTCTATCTTTATTTTTCCATCCTCTCCTTTCCTGTTCATCTCTCTCCTTCTCCGTTTTGCTCCATCTGTCTCACTCTGGCTCTCTCTCTGCTCCCTGTCTGTTTCTTTCTCTCTCTCTCTGTCCCTGCCTTTGTGCCCCCTTTCCCCCAGCCCCTGGGACCGTGCCGCTGTGAGCCTGGTTTCCTGGGACGCGCCTGTGACCTGCACCTATGGGAGAACCAGGGGGCTGGCTGGTGGCACAACGTGAGTGCCGGGGACCCCGCCTTCTCCGCCCGTATCGGGGCGGCTGGTGCCTTCCTGTCCCCACCGGGGCTGCTGGCTGTTTTCGGAGGTGAGCAGATGGGATATGAGTCTGGGGTCTAGAGGCCTGGCAGCCTGTGGCCAGGGCCTGAGACTGTCCACCTCTCCACAGGCCAGGACCTCAACAGCGCCCTGGGTGACCTCGTCCTGTACAACTTCTCTGCCAACACCTGGGAGCGCTGGGACCTGAGTCCTGCCCCGGTATGGACCCCACCTCTGCCCTGCCTGGAGGTGCCTGTCCACTCTGTCAGACCCAGCCAGGGTGCCCCAGAGCGACCCCATCACCCTGCACACCCCCAGCTCCCGCAGCGTGATACATGACCACCTGCACCTCCCGCTTCTGCTTTTGTGTCTTTGATTTTCTTTCTTCTTCGTTTATCTTCCTTTCTGCATCTTACCTTTCTGTGTGTCTCCTGTCTCTCTTGGTCCATCTTTCGGTTTTTGTTTCTGACTCTTGGTCGTCTGCTCTCTCTCGGTCTCTGTGTCTCCTCTGTGGGTTATACCTCTTACTCTCTCTACTGGTCTCTGTCATTTCTCCCTGACTCCGCCTTCTCTTATTGTGTTTCTCTGTCACACCTCTCTTTTTATTCGCATGTGTCTGTCTTTCTGGGTCCGTCTCTCTCCTTTTCTCTCTTTGCATGTCTCTGTCTGTCTTTATCTCTGCCCCTCTCTCACCTTCTCTTTCTCTGTATCTCTGTATCTCTGTCTCTCCATCTTGCCCTGTCTCTGCATCTCTCTCTGTCTTTCTCTTCCTCTGTGTCACCATCTGTTTCCCTCTCCATCTCTGTCTCCTGGTCTCTTCCTCACAGGCTGCCCGTCACTCCCACGTGGCTGTGGCTTGGGCCGGCTCCCTGGTGCTGATGGGTGGTGAGTTGGCTGACGGCTCCCTCACCAGTGACGTTTGGGCCTTTAGTCCGCTGGGCGGTGGCCGCTGGGAGCTTCTGGCACCAGCTGCTTCCAGTTCCTCAGGGCCGCCAGGCCTGGCAGGTCACGCGGCAGCCCTAGTGGACAGCATCTGGCTCTATGTGTCTGGTGGCCGCACCCAGCACGACCTCTTCTCCTCTGGCCTCTTCCGTTTCCGCCTCGACAGCACCAGTGGGGGCTATTGGGAGCAGGTGATTCCGGCAGGTGGGCGGCCCCCTGCCGCCACCGGCCATTCCATGGTGTTCCATGCCCCGTCGCGTGCCCTGCTGGTTCACGGTGGACACCGGCCCTCCACTGCCCGGTGAGTGACCTGCCCCACAACCCATGCCTTGCAGGGCCAGGCCTGGCCTGACACCCTGGGCCTTTATGCTTTAACGGTCTTTGCGCACTGATAGACCCCTGCAGTCATTCAGTCACCCCGTCTGTCATTCATTCACTCATTTGTTTATTCACTCATTTACTCCCCGACTCACACATTCTCTAGTCTGTCATTCAATCTCTTGGTCACTTGCTTCCCCACGCACTCCCACTCATCCAGTCATTTAACCAACCCCTGCTTGGTGTCTAGCCCTGGCTAGATTATGCAGGGAACCCAGAGATCAATCAAACCTGGGTCCTGCCCATGAGGAGCTTCTAGTTCTGAGGGGATATAAATCCAGTAAAGCCAGTCTCAACTATGGGTGATCACACAACTCCTAAGAGTCCAGAGGAGGGAGAGAGGCCCTTCCTGCCTCAAGCTCCTCCTCTACCCCTCCCCTACAGGTTCTCTGTGCGGGTGAACTCCACCGAGCTCTTCCACGTGGATCGGCGCGTGTGGACCACCCTGAAGGGCCGGGATGGGCTTCAGGGCCCACGGGAGCGGGCCTTTCACACAGCCAGTGTCCTGGGCAACTACATGGTGGTCTATGGTGAGGAGGCGCCCCGATCCCACCTACCTGCCTGCCTGCCAGGGGCCCAAGGCTGAGCTGAGGCTCCCTGCAGGGGTGTCCTCACCTCCCCCAGGCTTGCCAGCTGTGCTCCTTTCCTCCTTTCCCAGGGGGCAACGTGCACACCCATTACCAGGAGGAAAAGTGCTATGAAGATGGCATCTTCTTCTACCACCTTGGCTGCCATCAGTGGGTGTCGGGGGCCGAGCTTGCCCCTCCAGGAACTCCTGAGGGTGAGTGGCCCCTCTCTTTCCATGAGGGGCTCCTGAGGGTCACACTTGCTCCCACAGTGATACTGGGCTTTGGGCAGGAGCCACCCCGGTCCTTGTTGGGGTGAGCCCAATATCCTATCGGAGCTGGCCTCAGGAGGCACACCTGCACTAGAGCTAGGACCAGGGCATTGTTGCTATGGAGATGGGAGACATTTTCAGAAGCATCAGATCTAGGTTCCAATCCAGGTTTTGCCAGTTATCAGCTGTCCCAGGGGACTGCCTACAAAGAAGCAACTTCTTCAAGGTCACACAGTGGGCAAGTGGCAGAACCAGGATGGCCATTCCTAAACAATCTCTTGTACAAAAACCATCATTTAATCTCTCTGCACCTCAAATTCCCCCTCTGTAAAATGTAATAGCACTTAAACCACTGGGCTGTTGTGAGAATAAATTGAATAAAATGAAGTGAAGAAAGAAGACAGTCCAGTGAAGGGCTCAACACATTGTCCTAATAGCGCAAGGCCAGAGGGCTCACCTGGAGGGGATGTGGAGAAGCCTTTCAAGCTCATTAGATCAGAGACTGCTTTGTGAATGGGAAGAAAGTCACAGGCCCTCTCCTCAGAACGACACTTGTGTGCATAAACTGGGCATATCCTTTCAGGGGACTGTGGACTTCCCAGAGGCCCATCTGTTCTCCCCACCCTTCTGAACAGAAGAGTGAGGACAAAGGACAAACATAAAAGAAGGGACAGTAACATTTAAGGGTTGGGCAAGAGGAAGGGTCCCCAAGGAATCCTGTTTGACCATCAGGAATGGGACTTCCCTGGTGGTGCAGTGGTTAAGACTCCACGCTCCCAATGCTGGGGACCCGGGTTTGATCCCTGGTCAGAGAACCAGATCCCACGTGCATGCTGCAACTAGGAGTTTGCATGCCACAATTAAGGAGCCAGCAAGCAGCAACTAAGGAACTGGCGAGCCGCAGCTAAGGAGCCCGCCTGCTGCAACTGAGACCCAGCGCAACCAAATAAATAAATAAATAAATAAATATGTAAAAAAAAAAAAAAGGAATAAAGCCTTAGCCTGGCATTGGAGGCCTCCAATCCAGGGCTCCAGTGCTTCTCCTGTCCCTCCTTCAGGCCCCTTCACTGGGTAGGCCAGAGTGTGAGGTTTCTGGAGGCCTCTTCCTTCTTTGTAGATTTTGATCCTCTGGGCCAAGTCCCATACACTTACAGAGCATACAGGTTAGTAAGAGTGTGAGGGAGTCACCAATCACTGACCGCTTACCCGTCAGTCAGGACTCTTGGTTGTAAGTGACAGAAACCCCACCCAGCCAGCTTAAGCAAAAAGAAGAATTTCTTGACTCACTTGAGTGAAAACTGGCTGCAGGCTGGCCTGGATTCAGGTGCTCACATAATGGCATGAGCCATTTCTCTCCCCAGTTCTCAGCTGGATTTCCTTCAGTCTGTAGCAGGTTTGCCTTTTGTAGATGGTTACCAGCAGCTCTGGGATTATATCCTACCCCTTGAAAATGCCCAGAGGGAAGACAGTACCTTTTTCCCAAGAATTGTAGCAATTGGGTCCCCTCCCTGAGCTAGTCACTGACTCTGTCTTATAGGCCTGGGCTCAAGCCCGGCTGCTGCTAGAGGCAGGGACAGCTCGACTTGAGCCTTGTGGACTGTGGGTGGGAGGGGTGGTTTTCCAGAGGAAAGTCAGCGGCTGTCACCAGAAGGGAGGCTGTTGTCAGACAGACAACAACGGGTGAGAGCCAGGCAGCCGGCCCCACCGCTCCCCCAGGGCAAGGTTCCATGCACGGAGGAGGAGACCAAGACTCAGAGAAATCGGGTCTCCTGCCCAAGGCCACACAGCTCGTCAGTAGTTGATCCATGATTTGAAACCAAGGAAATGGTAGATCCAGGATTTGACCCCAAAGATCATGGTCTGTCTGGAAGGTGACTTGGGCAGCAGTGTGGGAGCTCCAGGAGGTGAGAGAACTAAGACTAGAGCAGGGCCAGGCAGGCTGGGAGGGTTTCCTTGGGCAAGTGGGGTTGAGGCACAGGAGAGTCAGGGGTGGTCCTCAAGGTGGGAGCCATGAAGGGGGGATGGGGGGGGTCACATGTCCTCTGGGGGTCTGTATTCTCCTAGGCCGAGCAGCACCTCCCAGTGGTCGGTACTCACATGTGGCGGCTGTGCTTGGTGGCAGTGTCCTGTTGGTGGCAGGGGGGTACAGTGGCCGGCCCCGTGGGGACTTGATGGCCTACAAGGTGCCTCCTTTTGTGTTCCAGGCGCCTGCTCCAGATGTGAGCACTGGGGTGATAGGGAGAGGGTGGCTGGGGAGGAGGTAGCATGTTTCCCATGGTTAAGGGAGGAAGTTGGGGGGGGTCCCTGGGAGAAGGAGAGGAGGTCCCTAGGGCCATGAGAGGAGGGAGGTCAGTCCCCAGGTCCAAGGGAGGAGGAATGGTGGGTGGTCCCTGGAGCTGAGGGCAGAGGGGCAGTGGTCCCTGGGGCTGGGGGAGAAGTGGATAGGGGTCCTCGAGGTTCTGAGCAGTTGGGGTTCCCTGGGCTCATCAAAGCGAGCGAGGACGTGGGAGCAGGCCCCAGGTCTGAGGCGCCCCCTGCTCCCTGCCCATCTCTCTACAGTACCACCTGGACTATTGCTCCATGTACACGGACCACAGCGTCTGCTCCCGAGACCCGGAATGCAGTTGGTGTCAGGGAGCCTGCCAGGCTGCACCGCCTCCTGGGACTCCCTCGGGGGCTGTGAGTGACTGTCCTAGTACTCTGCCCCTTAGCACGGAGACCTGGTCCGCAGTGTCTTCTTCTGCCCAGACCTGCGCATGGGAGACTCGTTTTCACACCTAAGATCGGCATTCCTGACTACTGACCCTTGAACCTTTGACCCTCTTCCCGATCCTTTTGAACTTACGTCTCTGTCCCTGGATCCCCCACCCCTGTCCTCTTGATCTTTCTCGTTCCAACTCAGCTTTCAATTCCCTTCTCCAATCCCCTGACCTTTCCGCCCCAAGCCTCCTGAATCCACAGCTTTTCCCAGGTCCCTTAAGCCCCAGTGGATAGTGACCCCTGTCTTTCCCTTCTCTGCAGTGTCCGGCTGCCAGCTGCCTGGGCCTGGGCCGCCTCCTGGGTGACTGCCAGGCCTGCCTGGCGTTCAGCAGCACCGCCGCTCCTCCCCGGGGGCCCGGCGCCCTGGGCTGGTGCGTACACAACGAGAGCTGCCTCCCTCGGCCTGGTGAGTGTCCAGTGGCAGTGTGGGAGGCGGGGCAGCATAGCACCCCACACCAACCCCCATCTCCCGACCCTCCTGTCCTCACAGAGCAGGCCCGCTGCCGAGGGGAGCAGATCTCAGGCACCGTGGGCTGGTGGGGGCCCGTACCTGTCTTCGTTACGTCCCTGGAGGCCTGTGTCACCCAGAGCTTCCTGCCTGGCCTGCACCTGCTCACCTTCCAGCAGCCGCCCAACGCCTCCCAGCCTGACAAGGTGGGGAGCCAGGGGATGGGGCCCAGTGTGGAGTGTTGAAGGGCTTGGTCTTAGAGTTTTCATTTTTCAAATGGATCTTTATCACTCTTGCGTTTACCCCTTAAGTCTTTACGTGCAAGGGTCTGATTTTCCTTATTGACTTAAGAAAAGTTTTAACTGTGGTGAAATGCACATAACATAAAACTTACCATTAGTGACATTTATCACCTTCACAATACTGTGCAACTATCACCACTCTCTAGTTCAAGAACATTTTTTTTTTTTTGGCTGCACCGTGCGGCATCCAGGATCCTAGTTCCCCAACCAGGGCTCAAACCCGCGCCCCTGTGGTGGAAGCGCGGAGCCCTAACCACTGGACCACCAGGGAAGTCCCCAGAACATTTTTTTTTTTTCTTAAGCTGCGCCAGGTCTTAATTGCAACCCACGGGATCTTCGTTGAGGCATGTTTTTTTTTGTTGTTTTGTTTTAAATTTATTTATTTTATTTTTATTTAAAAAATTTTTTTTGGCTGCGTTGGGTCTTTGTTGCTGCGTGTGGGCTTTCTCTAGTTGCGGCGAGCGGGGGCTACTCTTTGTTGCAGCGCTCGGGCTTCTCACTGCGGCGGCTTCTGTTGTTGCGGAGCACAGGCTCTAGGCGCGCAGGCTTCAGTAGTTGTGGCACGCGGGCTCAGTAGTTGCGGCTGGTGGGCTCTAGAGCACAGGCTCAGTAGTTGTGGCGCACAGGCTTAGTTGCTCCGCAGCATGTAGGACCTTCCCGGACCAGGGCTCGAACCCGTGTCCCCTGCATTGGCAGGCGGATTCTTAACCACTGCACCACCAGGGAAGCCCTGTTTTTTTGTTTCTTTGTTTTTTTGTTTTTAGTTGCGGGATGTGAACTCTTAGTTGCGGCATGCATGCGGGATCTAGTTCCCCGACCAGGGATTGAACCCGGGCCCCCTGCACTCGGACCATGGAGTCTTACTGCCCAGACCACTGGGGATGTGCTCCCCCAGAACATTTTTATAACCCCAAAAGGAAACCCCAGGTCCATTAAGTAATCACTCTCCATTCCCCTCTCCCCTTGGCCCCTGGCAACCACTGACCTTTTTCTTTTTCTGTACCTGGGTTTGTTAACTCTGGATAGGTCACATAAATGGAATCTTATAATACGTGGCCTTTTGTGTGTGACTCCGTTCACTCAGCATAACGTTTTCAAGGCTCCTCCGTGTTGTGGCATGTGTCAGGACTTTGTTCTTTTTTTTTTTTTTATTTTATTTATGTATTGATTTAGCTGTGTCAGGTCTTAGTTGTGGCACATGGGATCTTTAGTTGCAGCGTGAGGGATCTTTAGTTGCAGCACGCAAACTCTTAGTGGCGACCTGTGGGATCTAGTTCCCTGACCAGGAGTCGAACCCAGGCCCCCTCCATTGGGAGCACAAGAGTCTTAGCTACTGGACCACCAGGGAAGTCCCAGAACTTCGTTCCTTTTTATGGCTGAATAACATTCCATTGTATGGCCATGCCATCCATGTCCATGCATTAGCTGATAGCATTTGGGTTGTTTACACCTGTTGGCAAGTTTTTCCTTTTTAAAAAAATATTTTATTTATTTATTTATTTATTTATTGGCTCTGTCGGGTTGTAGTTGTGGCACGCGGAATCTTTCATAGTGGTGCTGGGGCTCTTTGTTGCAGTGTGCGGGCTTCTCTCTAGTTGTGGCGTACAGGCTTCATAGCACGTGGGCTCTACAGTTGTGGCATGAGGGCTCTCTAGTTGTGGCGCACAGGATTAGTTGCCCTGCGGCATGTGGGATCTTAGTTCCCCATGCCAGGGATTGAACCGGTGTCCCCTGCATTGCAAGGTGGATTCTTAACCACTGGACCACCGGGGAAGTCCCTCTTTTTTTTTTTTTTTTTAACTGAGGTATAATTGACAAACAACCTTATATTAGTTTTAAGTGTACAGCATAATGAATTGATATTTGCAAATATTGCAATGAAAACCTATTTTCAGCATGAGCGGAATTGCTGGGGTAATCCTATGTTTAACTTATTGAGGAATCATCAAAGTGTTTTCCACAGTGGTTCCTTATTAATTAAAAAAATAGGTATTATAGTCACATGGTTCAAAAACCATAACAATGGAGACTTCCCTGGCATCCAGTGGTTAAGACTCTGAGCTTCCAGTGCAGGGGACAAGGGTTCGACCCCTGGTCGGGGAGCTAAGATCCCACATGCCGTGCACAGTGTGGCTAAAAAAAGTAAAATAAAATAGAATAAATGAATCCTAGATAGTTAAGAACAAAAACAACAACACAATAAAACCCCACAACAGTGTAAAAAGTTGTTGAGTGAAAAGTCTCTTCCATCTGCCCCAGTCCTCACCCCTCAGTGTGGGAAGCTGGCCTCAGCATCCCCCTAACTCAAGACCACCCTAACTCTCCCCAGAAGATCTATTTGGATTTCTTATATATCCTTCCGCTGTTTACAACTATTCAAATACAAGTAAATGTGACATTTAATTATTTTTCTTTCTTGCACCAAAAGTAATACATTATCTACACTGTACTACCACTTTCTTTTTTTTCTTTTTTCTTTTTTTTGTTGTTGTTGTTTTTTCATTCTCCTTTTTTTTTCTTAATGTATCCCGGCAAGCTTCCCATTAACAGAACTTAGGAAACACCCTCCTTTTTTTTTTTTTTTTTTCAACAGCTTCATAATATTCCATTTACATTCTGATGCCGTAGTGTTACAGTTTATTTAAACAGTCTCCCATGATGAACACTTGGGTTGTTCCACTCTTTTACAATTACAAGAACACATACTAGCAGTAAATCACGTAGTATGTGCGTCGCTTCAAACGTTGGAATTGGATCTGGACTCTTTTTTTTTTTTAAACATATATACTGGTTCATTATATAACAAAGAACGTGATACATAGGATGAGGTCCAGAAGGGGCCTGAGCTTCTGTCCCTGTGGAGTTGGGGTGTGACACCCTCCTGGCACATGAATGTGTTTACTAACCTGGAAGTTCTCCAAACCCCCTAGTTAAGGGATCTGGACTCTTAAGGGCTTAGGTGGAAAGATGGGGTGTTGAGGAAGAAGATGCTGAAAGGTCCGGGGTCTTGGAGTTTAATGAGAGGTGGAGATGAGCAGGGGCTGGGACCCTGTTGTCTGCTGTTTGAGTCGGGGTCCCAACTCTTCTCCCAGAGTAACCGTGGGCGAGCTATCCCCCCTGCTTCTGGCCTCAGTCTCCCATTTAGTAAACTAGGGAAGGAGATCGGGTTGCCCGGTCTTTTCTTTTCAGCTCTGATGTGGCTGGAGAGGTGTGAGGACCGTGGGGCGATGCAGAGAGGTCCTCATGCACGCCTCCCTCCTTGGCTGGCACAGGTCTTGATTGTCCGCAGTACCACCATCACCCTGACACCTAGCTCAGAGACCGACGTGTCCTTGGTCTACCGTGGCTTCATCCACCCACTGCTGCCAGGAGGGCCTGGAGGGCCAGGGGCTGAGGACGTGGCCGTGTGGGCCCGGGCCCAGCGCCTGCACGTACTGGCCCGGATGGCCCGTGGCCCTGACACGGAAAACATGGTGAGGGTGCCTGGGACATGCAGGGGGCTGTTTATGGTAAATATGGGGGCTTGGATGTGTGGTGGGGAGGAGGAATGGGGAGAAATCAGAGGCATGGGATCTATGCTTAGTGGCGGGAGGGCCCTGGGGTTTTCAGCTGTGAACAGAACTGGGTTGGGGGGGTGGATTTTGAAGAAAGGGGAAGGTCTGAGTTACCAAGTCAGACTCCCCTGAGGAGGAGGTGGGTTGCTGGGAGGTTTAGGGGCACTTGGAGGTTTTGGGGGTCTAAGAAGCTCTGAGGCCCTCCTGGGAAGAGGAGGGGGTGGGTGCTAGGTGGGTTTGGGGCTCTTGGGGGTTTCAGGGGGTCAGTGTGGGTGGAAAGTTCTGAGGCCCCTGTCTGCCCCTCACCCCTATTTCAGGAGGAGGTAGGGCGCTGGGTGGCTCAGCAGGAGAAGGAGACGAGGCGCCTGCAGCGTCCAGGGTCTGCTCGCCTCTTCCCACTGCCTGGCCGGGGCCACAAGTACGCGGTAGAGATCCGGGGCCAGCTCAACGGCTCAGCGGGCCCTGGACACAGCGAGCTCACCCTGCTGTGGGACCGGACTGGCGTGCCAGGTGGCAGCGTGAGTACCCAGGTCCCCGCCTCTGACCCTACCCCAGCCCCTGGCCTCAGATGCCCTGGGCCACAAACTAACTCCCTTGACCCTGACCTCTTACTCCTTGACTCTTGAACTCTGGGTCTCACCTTGAACCCCCACCCCAAGACCCCAACATCTGACCCCCAGAGTCTGACCTGATCTCATATTCTGACCCCTGCCCACGTCTCTGACTCCTCCTGCCCTGATCTTGCTGACCCTGACTTCTGCCCTCCATACTTTGACCTCTAATCTCTGGATTTTCTCAAACCCTGATCCCCTTTTGTCTGCTGATGTCCTAAACCCTGACTTTCTACAGGCCCGAGTTCTCAACCTTGTCTCCAAACACTTAAGTCTTTAGCTCCAAACTCTAATCCCTATCCCAAACCCTGACTTGGAGCGTGGACCCCTGACCCTCATATGACCCCCTCCCCCAGGAGATCTCCTTCTTCTTCCTGGAGCCCTACCGCTCGTCGGCCTGCACCTCCTACTCCTCCTGCCTGGGCTGCTTGGCAGACCAGGGCTGCGGCTGGTGCCTGGCCAGCGCGACCTGCCACCTACGCCAGAGCGGGGCCCACTGCGGGGACCGCGGGGCCGGCGGGTCCCTGCTGGTGCTGGTGCCTGCCCTCTGCCCACTCTGTGAGGAGCATCGAGACTGCCACGCCTGCACCCAGGTGCCCGCCAGGCCACAGTGGGGAGGTCTCGGCATGGAGTCAGCCAAAGCAGGCGACTGAGCAAGGGGGTGGGCCCCCCAGAGCTGGCATGGGCAGCCGAGGGGCCCTGTGGGCGGTGGTGGGGTAGACAGTTGGGGCCCTTGTCGTTTGTGAGCTGCGGAGAGGGGCTGGAGAGTCAGCTCCTGGCAGTCATGACTCTGCATGTTGCAGGGGTCAGAAAACCCAACTCAGCACCTCTGCACCAGAGGGGCATTTATCCCCTTAGACACCAGAGTCCAAGAGTAGGGCTTTAGGCCTGCTAGCTCCAGAGGTTCAAACCGTGTAGTCAGCTGTTCACCTCCCTCCATTCCACGTTCTCGTTTTCCCTGGAGGTTCATTCTTGGGAGTGGCAAGGGAGCCTCAGGGGCTTCAGACTTTTATCCCCCCACCCAGCCACTGGAGCCCCAAGGGGAAGGAGAGCACCTTTCTGTCCCCACCTGACTCTCACCCCTCAGTTCAACAGAAGTCTCAGAAGTGCCTTTCATTTGCTCTAGTTGGGGCTTGTGCTAGCTCCTGGACCAATCAGTGAGGCTGGGAGGAAGGAGAGTGTCCCCCTGCCCACCTCTGGACCCCAGGGATTGAATCAGCCCCACCTGGACCACATAAAGTGGTGCTACTGCCCAAAAAGGGAGTGGGTGCTGGTCAGGCAGAACCCATGGATGTCAGTGGCTGTAGCAAGGAGCTGGGCTTGGAACAGGGGTCTGTGGGCCCTGGCAGGCAAGGGAGGCAGCTGCCTGTTGAACTGGTGCTGGGAGACTGGCGACTGGGAGCCCCAGGGAGAAGGCTAAGCCGGGCTCTTCTTCCTCCGACCTCCCAGGACCCCTTCTGCGAGTGGCATCAGAGCACCAGCCGCAAGGGGGACGCAGTGTGCAGCCGGCGGGGCCGGGGTCGGGGTGCCCTGAAGAGCCTGCAAGAGTGTCCCCCGCTCTGCAGCCAGTGAGCGCAGCTGGGCCCAGGGAGGGGGTGCGTGAGGGTGTGTGGGGGCCAGGCCATGGGGTGACCGTGCCGCCGCTCCCCGCGCCAGGCGTCTGACCTGCGACGACTGCCTGGCCAACTCCAGCCAGTGCGCCTGGTGCCAGTCCACCCACGCCTGCTTCATGTTCGCCGCCTACCTGGCCCGGTACCCGCACGGGGGCTGCCGCGGCTGGGACGACAGGTGCGGTCCGGGGGGCAGGGTTCCAGGAGGGGAGGGCGGGGGCAGGGTTCCAGGAGGGGAGGGCGGGGACCAGGGCAGCGGGGTGGCTCTGACAGCCCCACGCCCATCACCCTGCAGCGTGCACTCAGAGCCGCGGTGCCGGAGCTGTGACCGCTTCCTGACCTGCCACGAGTGTCTGCAGAGCCACGAGTGTGGCTGGTGTGGCAACGAGGACAACCCCACGCTGGGACGGTGAGGCAGGGCAGGGGCCTGGGGGGCGGGGCCGGGTGGGGGCTCTCTGCCCACCCTAATTCTAACGGCCCCTTTGCCTTTTTCTTACCATCATCTCTGTTTTTCTCCCCCCTCCTTCTCTCTGTTTCTCTCTCTCTTTTCTCCCTGCCATCTCTTTCCCCGTCTCTGTGACTTGTTTTCTCTCATCTTTCCTTCTGTTTTCTTTCTTCTTGTCTGTTTCTGTTTCTTTTCTGGCTCCCTTTCACTGTATCCCTCTCTCTCTCCTGTCTTTTAAAATCTTTTTTTGTCTGGCTTCTCTGGGTTTTTCTCTGCCTCTCTTCCATTTCGCTTTCTGTCTTTCTCCGTATTCATATTTCTTTCTCTCTCTCTGATTGATCTCTCCTCTCCCTGTTACTGTTTTGCTGTCTCTGTCTCTTGTTTCTTTATCATCCCCGCACCCCGGCCCCGACCGAACCACCTTCTTCAACCTACCCCCCCTCCCCAGTTGCCTCCAGGGGGACTTCTCCGGGCCTCTGGGTGGGGGTAACTGCTCCCTGTGGGTCGGGGAGGGCCTGGGGCTGTCTGTGGCCCTCCCTGCCCGCTGGGCATATGCCCGCTGTCCAGACGTGGATGAGTGTCGCTTGGGCCTGGCGCGGTGCCACCTGCGGGCGACCTGCCTGAACACACCCCTCAGCTATGAGTGTCACTGCCAGAGGGGCTACCAGGGTGATGGCATCACGTACTGCAACCGCACGTGAGTGGGGCATGAGTTTCCATGGAGATGTCGCCCCAGGGCTGGTTCATGCAGAGATGTTGGGAGGAAGTGATCATGGTGCTGGGCTGCCTCCCCAGTGAGCCTTGGGTTTTTGCCTTGCAGAGCAGGCCCTTATTAGAGTGATAGGGTCCTCAACGTAACACTAGTTACTGTGGAGACAAGTCACCCATGGACTGCAGGCCACAGGCTTCAGCGTTGCCATAGAGATAGAGGAGGACCAAGTTGAAAGGGGTTTTCACAGGGAACAGATCACCAGTGGTGATATTTGGTTACTATAGAGACAGGAGTTACTACATGTGATGGGGTTGCCTTGGAGACACAGCCACCCATGTAGTCCAGGATCTGTGGAACAGGCAGTAGCTTATGATGGTGTTGCCATGGAGATAATGGGGGTGGAGTGGGGTGAGGGGTGGATGCCTTGGGGGCTCCAGGCCTGCCCAGTCCTTCCGCCACCCCTGCCACACCCCCTCAGGTGCCTGGAGGACTGTGGCCATGGCGTGTGCAGTGGCCCCCCAGACTTCACCTGCGTGTGTGACCTGGGCTGGACATCGGACCTGCCCCCTCCCACGCCTGCCCCAGGACCCCCCGCCCCCCGCTGTTCCCGGGACTGTGGCTGCAACTTCCACAGCCACTGCCACAAGCGGGGGCCTGGCTTCTGCGATGAGTGCCAGGGTGAGCAGCCCTCATCCTGAGCTCCTCGGGACTGGCCTCAAGGGAGCCTCCTTGGGGCTTCTGTTTTCTTTTGTCTGTGTGGGGTTCGGCATCCCCTCACCCAGCTCTGAGTCCCTCTGTCCCATTGCCTGCTCCTTACCCCAGACAGGTTTTGGTGCCACCCACCTCTCTGGCAGGCCTCAGCACTCCCTCTTGGGATTTGCAGTTGCTCCCCAGTCGGGGTTCCAGTTACCCTCCTTTGAGCCAGGTGGGGTTGGGGAGGGTCGGGCTCCTTCTCACCCTTTCCCTGACTCTGCGTCCTGGCTGCTGGGGCCTCCACAGACTGGACCTGGGGGGAACACTGCGAACGGTGCCGGCCGGGCAGCTTTGGTAACGCCACAGGCTCAGGAGGCTGCCGGCCCTGCCAGTGCAACGGGCATGGGGACCCACGCCGAGGCCACTGCGACAACCTCAGCGGGCTCTGCTTCTGCCAGGACCACACTGAGGGCGCCCACTGCCAGCTCTGCTCCCCTGGCTACTATGGGGACCCCCGGTGAGCCAGGGGCCAGCCAGGCGGGGCAGGGTGGGGTTAGGGACGTGGTGGGATAGGGCAGGACTGGTCTGACGCTGGCTCTCCTCCATCTCCCCAGGGCTGGTGGCTCCTGCTTCCGGGAGTGTGGGGGTCGTGCCCTCCTCACCAACGTGTCCTCCGTGGCACTGGGCTCACGCCGGGTTGGGGGGCTACTGCCTCCAGGTGGTGGGGCAGCGAGAGCTGGGCCAGGCCTGTCCTATTGTGTGTGGGTTGTCTCAGCCACCGAGGTGCTACAGCCCTGTGCCCCTGGGACCCTCTGTCCCCCACTTACCCTCACCTTCTCCCCCGACAGCAGCACCCCCTGCACGGTGAGCACCAAGGGCACTGATTACAGGCCCACGTCTCCCCCACCCAGTCTGAATCTTCAGATGGACCCTGGCCCCCATATCCCTGTTTTTTCATCCATCAAACTCCCAACTCTATTCCTCAGACCCCTATCCATTTGTTCCTAAGCCCACAGACCCTCCCATTTCCCAGATTGCCTCCTGTTTCCTGGACTCCAGTTTCCCATTCCCCAGTCCAGGTATGGTAAATATTGGTACCTTGTGTGCCAACTCTGATCGATTGGTAGTGGCTGCCAGGATCTGTGTATTGAGAAAGAGGCTCCCTGCAGGAGTGCCTGATTGATTAACCATGTCTGTTATGAACACAGGAGTGGGAATGGTGACCTCCATGCCACAGTTTGACAGTCTGCCCAGGTGGTTCAAGCAGCCTTTTCCCCAGTCTCAGATTGCCCTCTCTTCTTGAGCTGCACCTCCTCCCAGACCCCAAGCATTCCTCTTTCTCATCCTCATCATCCCCTGATCCTACTCTACACCTCTCCAGCTGAGCTATGTCCTGGCCTTTGATGGATTCCCACGCTTCCTGGACACTGGTGTCGTCCAGTCGGACCGTAGCCTCATTGCTGCCTTCTGCGGCCAGCGGCGGGACAGGCCCCTCACTGTGCAGGCCCTGTCTGGTATGGGGACTGGGGGAAGTGGGACCTCTGTCCTGGGCTGTCCTTTGTCCCTGTACCTTGCTACCTGAGGTGGGCTCAAAACCCAGCCTGACTCTGCCAGCTGACTTGCTGGCTGTCCCTTGCCACCACTGGGTCTCAGTTTCTTCAGCTGAGAGGCAAATAGAGAGGATTGTACTGGCTGGGTTGTGTCTCTGGGAAGAAGGTCCACGTGGGACATGTTTTTGGGACACACAGAATGTAGCTGGTGCGAGGGTCCCTGAGCATCTATCTCCTCTGCCCGCTGGTTCTCAACCAGGAGTGACTTTGCCCCTTGGGTCATTTGGCTATGTCTGGAGACATTCTGATTGTCGTGATTGGGGCTGCTACTGGCATCCTGTGGGTGGAGGCCAGAGATACTACTCTGCATCCTGCAGTGCACAGGCTATAGCCCCCACAACCAAGAATTACCAGGCCCCGTTACCTCAGCTGTGCTTAGCTGATGGAGATGCACTAGAAATAATTTGTTACCCATGGCAGTTAAAGGGCCTAGGTTTGGAAATGCTTCTCTTCATATTGTAAGTCAGAGTGGCTCCAAGGCTGTGAGAGAGAGGGCGGAGTTGTAGTTGGCCTGACGGCGATTGCACACAAGCCCAGACCCTTCACAGTGAGCAACTAGAGCTGAGGGGCCCTCGATTTCATTTCACTCAGCAAATGTTTACCTGCAGTAAGCTGGGCCTGAGCTAAATTCTGGGCATGTAGCAGTGAACAAGGGACACAGGCGCTGCCTTCACGGACTCACAGCAAAGGTGGGGAGTGACGAAGACCAGGGAACAAATTGTAGTCAGAATAGTGACACTTTTGGTAAGGGACAGGAGGAAATGGAAAGGAGTGGGGAGCCTGGCTTGTCTGGGGAGCTGGGGAGGGAGTCTTTGCAGAAGGGGGATTTCACGGTGTGGGCAAGGGGCAACTAGTTCAGGTGGAGGAATAGCAGATGCCCAGGCTCTGAGAACAGGAAGCAGGTCGGTGGTGCTGGAGTGAAGAGGGCCGGGAGAGTGGGAGGTGATGAGGTCAGAGGGCCTGCAGGCCACCCCTCTCTCTTTTTTTTAATAAATTTATTTATTTTTATTTTTATTTATTTTTGGCTGCGTTGGGTCTTTGTTGCTGCATGCGGGCTTTCCCTAGTTGCGGCGAGCGGGGGCTCCTCTTCGTTGCGGTGCGCGGGCTTGCCATTGCGGTGACTTCTCTTGTTGCGGAGCCCGGGCTCTAGGCACGTGGGCTTCAGTAGTTGTGGCACGCGGGCTCCGTAGTTGTGGCTCGTGGCTCTAGAGCACAGGCTCAGTAGTTGTGGCACATGGGCTTATTTGCTCCACGGCATGTGGGATCTTCCCGGACCAGGGCTCGAACCCGTGTCCCCTGCATTGGCAGGTGGGTCCTTAACCACTGTGCCACCGGGGAAGCCCCAACCCCCCCTCTCTTTTTAAATATCACTTTACTGAGGCCTTGTGACAAGCCTCTGGACTCTCTCCAACAGGGCTGCTGGTGCTGCACTGGGAGGCCAACGGCTCCTCGTCCTGGGGCTTCAATGCCTCTGTGGGCTCTGCCCGCTGTGGGTCAGGGGGCCCCGGGAGTTGCCCTGTCCCCCAGGAGTGTGTGCCCCAGGACGGGGCCGCAGATGCTGGACTCTGCCGATGTCCCCAGGGCTGGGCTGGCCCACACTGCCGCATGGCTCTGTGTCCTGAGAACTGTAATGCCCACAACGGGGCAGGGACCTGTAACCAGGTACAGGTGAAAGAGGGCAAGCTGGGCGGGACAGGGAGCCGGGTGGGGGTAGTCAGGGCTCCTCCCCAGCTTCCTTCTGCTGTCCCCAGAGCCTGGGCGTGTGCATCTGTGCTGAGGGCTTCGGGGGCCCTGACTGTGCCACAAAGCTGGACGGTGGGCAGCTGGTCTGGGAGACCCTCATGGACAGCCGCCTCTCAGCCGTGAGTTGTGGATGCCAGTCTCCGGGGAGGTGCCGTGCAGCCCGTCTCCTGGATCGTCTCCCCATTCCACTCCTGAGACTACCCCGTCGACCCTAGACCCAGCCTGACACTCTCTAATGACCTTACCTGAGCCCTCATATCTGCACTCCACCCACAGGACACCGCTAGCCGCTTCCTGCACCGCCTGGGGCACACTATGGTGGAGGGACCTGAGGCCACCTTGTGGATGTTTGGGGGCCTGGGTCTGCCCCAGGGGCTGCTGGGAAACCTGTACAGGTGAGGACTGCCCTGGGGAGGCGGGATACCTGAATGAGAAAAGGTTACCTCAGGGGACACTGAGATGTCTCTCACATAAGAGTCCCCTCGGGGGGGGGGCGGTGCAGAAAAACCTCTACAGGTGAAGGATACCCCAAAGGATGCTGGGACACTTGTCGCAGGAGGCTGATCTCAGGGACTGGGATACTTATTTGGGCGGTGCTACCCCAGGGGATGGTAAGGTGATTGTTATAGGAGGGTCACCTTAGGGGTTTTGGGATACCTGCCAAGTGTGGGGGTGAGCCCAGGGGATGCTGGGATGCCAGTGTGTAGGGGGGGTCACCCAAGGGGATGCTGGTATGACTGTATAGTGAGGCTGCTTTTTTGCATCTTGGCCCCAGGTACTCAGTGAGCGAACGGCGGTGGACACAGATGTTGGCAGGAGCTGAGGATGGGGGCCCAGGCCCCTCACCCCGCTCCTTCCATGCAGCTGCCTATGTGCCTGCTGGCCGTGGTGCCGTGTACCTGTTGGGGGGGCTCACGGCTGGGGGCGTCGCCCGGGATTTCTGGGTCCTCAACCTCACCACCCTGCAGTGGCGGCAGGAGAAGGTGAGCATCTCTCCCCTCCCCTAGTCCCCACAACCAGGCTCTAGCAAAGATGACCAAAGCAGCTCCTGCCAGCTTTGCCCCCAGAGGAAGAGGCTTCCTCCCGGGGCTCCAGCACAAGTCCCAGCGTTGAATTTCATTGGTCACTCTGGGTCACATTTAATTCCTGAGTCAGTCCCTAGCCAAGGGGACGTGAGGCTCTGGTCTCCAGGCTGGGGCACAGCCCACTGTGGAGCCGGTACAGTCAGCCCCATGCAGCCAGAGTGAGAGCAGAGGAGCAAGGGCTTCCCAAAGGATCCCCAGGCTACTCCTACCTGAAGAAGTGACACTAAGCAGGCAGAAACAGCAAGAGGTCTGCTGCTCACCTGCCGGGACCATGGCTGGCGGGAAGGCCTGGGGTCTGACCAGCCCCAGGCAGCTCACTACCTCCTTAGTGGTTCAAGGGGAGTGCGGGGAACTCTGAGCCTTGCTTCTACCCACAAAATGACCCCTGACCTCTGCCCCCCCACCCCCGTGACCTCCACCCTTCATCCCCGAGGCCCCGCAGACCGTGGAGCTGCCAGCAGTTGCCGGTCACACCCTTACTGCCCGCCGAGGCCTGTCTCTGCTCCTGGTGGGTGGTTACTCCCCTGAAAATGGCTTCAACCAGCAGCTGCTTGAGTACCAGCTGGCGACCGGCACCTGGGTGTCCGGAGCCCAGAGCGGGACACCTCCCACAGGTGGGCCTGGGGACGGGGCGTGGCGGGGAGGGGGCGCTGCGCTTGTGACTCCCAGCCGTCCTCTCTGTCCACTCCTGTAGTCTGCGGTCACTGCCCCCCCTACCTGTTGTCTCCCTGTCTACCCCCATCACCCACCCACATTCTCAGGATACCGCCTTTTGAGAAGTTCAGTTTCTCTATATACCCCTCCCAGACTTCATGAGAAGCTGCCCACCTCCTGCCCAGTAGCAGTGGGTCACTTTTTCCCTCTTCCAGGTCCTAGATCAGTGCCCCTCAGGTATTTTCCTTTCTCTCTCTCTCCTTCTACATTCTTAGATCACCGTCCGCAAGGTCATTCTGGTCACCCTGTCTCCCTCTCTTCCCTTTCCCAGAGTCTCTTTAATGGTTGTCCTTTAGAACCGAAGGGAGAGGGAGGGGTTGAGAAAGGCTTCCCGGTCTCTGGCCTCAGGGCCTGGTAGGGTGGTGGTGTGGTCATGAGAGGGGGAGCCCAGGAAGATGGGGAGCGTTCCTGATCACCAGCCCTTCCCCCAGCCTCTGTGCTCACTCATCCTCCGCCCCCAGGTCTCTATGGTCATTCCGCTGTGTATCACGAGGCCACTGACTCCCTCTACGTGTTTGGGGGCTTCCGCTTCCACGTGGAGCTGGCGGCCCCATCCCCTGAGCTCTACTCCCTGCACTGTCCTGACCGCACCTGGAGCCTGCTGGCCCCTTCTCAGGGGGCAAAGGTCAGGAAAAAAGGTCCAGACAGATGAGTGTAGGGGGCAGGAGGGAGGGCCCCCCCTTTCCCAGTGCCCCAGGGACTGGCTCAACCTTGGATTCCTACTCTGCCTCCTTTCCAGTACCCCAAGTCTCCCCTTCTTCCCTCTGTGACTTGGAGGTAAGAATCCTAGACCAGGAGGTCAGAGGCCTGGGTTCTGCCCCAGCTCTGCCACACTCTGGGCGTGGCTGTGACAGGTCCCTCCCCTTCCTGGCCTCTCCAGCTGTGAAATGGGACACTTGAGGCTCCTTGTGCTTCTGCCTTCAAGGCCAAAGGAGACAGTGTGTGGGAGAGCATGAAACCCCGGGTATGCTGATTAGAGACAATTGCATTTGCCATCCACAAACATATTCCCAAGCCCTTCTTGGGGCTGGACTGCAAGGGAGATGGTAGTAAGAGCCCCAGCAGGATACGCCCCGGCCCAGCTGGCGTGGTCACACAAGAAATGTGGGGCTCAAGCATCTGAGGCTGGGTTCCTGAGGAACTGCATGGGGTTTGGGGGTTCTGGGAGTTCAGGGAAAGGAGATGGCTGTGGAGACGGCTCTGAGGAATGAGGGAGGCTTCCCGGAGGAAAGAGGTGAGATTTGAGGAAGGTTAGGATTGGGTGGGCTGGAAGGGGCTGGGGCGTGGGGAGGTTCGGAATGGCAGGTGGGCTGAGAGGGAGCACGAAGAGCGGACGACTGTGGGCTCTGACAACCTGTCCTGTCATGTGTCTCCCCATCAGCCCCGCCCCCGACTTTTCCACGCCTCAGCCTTGCTAGGGGACACCATGGTGGTCCTCGGGGGGCGCTCGGACCCTGACGAGTTCAGCAGCGATGTTCTGCTCTACCAGGTCAACTGCAACACCTGGCTCCTGCCCGACCTCATCCGTAAGTCCGCCACTCTCCCTGGGAGGCCCCGGGACGACCAGGGGGAACCCTGGCCCTGTCCTGCGACTCTCACTCATTAGGGGTCATTTGGGCCCCTTCAGGCCCACAAGCGAAGCTCCTGTCCTCTCCACGTTATATAAGCACCCACGGAGATACCCTCCTTCTTTTTTTTTCTTAGAAAAATTTTTAATTCTGTTTATGAAGTAATGATAGTCATTGTAGGTAATCTGTAAAGTAGGAAGGAAAAAATCCCCCATAATCCCATTCTCTAGAGACAACGACTGTCATATGTGAGGGTGCTTCCTTCCAGTTCATAGGCTGGAAAGGGATTGTATCTTGCCGTTTTATTTCATTTGACAGTCATTGTAAGTGACTGTGTGTGTGTGTGTGTGTGTGTGTGTGTGTGTGTGTCTGGGCCTGTCTCCTTTGCGTTTTGTTTCTCTCTCTGACCCTCTGTCTCCTACTCTCTTTTACTCTTAATCTATTTTTTCCACTATTCTGTGGCTCTTTTTTTTTTTTTTGAGGATTTAAAAAAAATAGGTGAAATTCACATAACAAAATTAGTCATCGTAAAACGAACAATTCAGCGACATTTAGTACCTTCACAGTGTGGTTCAACCACCACCTTGGTCTTGTTCCACAACATTTTTTTTTTTGGCCGTGCCACGCGGCATGTAGGATCTTAGTTCCCCGACCAGGGATGGAACCCCGTGTCCCCGGCAGTGGAAGCGCGGAGTCTTAACCACTGGACCACCAGGGAAGTCCCCGGGTTCCACAACATTTGTCTCTGTTCTTATTCCACTCTTTTCTGTTTCTTTTTTCTGTTTGTGTGTCTCTCTCCCTCTCTTTTGTCTTGCTGTCTGTGTCTGATGCTCTTGTCCTATTTGGCCTTATCGACCTTCTCTCTGTCTTCCGTTGTCTGTCTCTGCTCTCCTTAGACTGTCTCTCCTCTCAGCATCCCTGTCTGACTGGTACCTTAGTGTGACTCTCTTCCTCGAGTCTCCTGCTCTCTCTCTCTGAACTTTCTGTCTCTCCCCAGGCCCAGCCTCTGTGGGACCGCCCATGGAGGAGTCTGTGGCCCACGCTGTGGCGGCGGTGGGGGGTCGCCTGTATATCTCAGGAGGCTTTGGGGGAGTGGCCCTGGGCCGCCTGCTGGCCCTGACCCTGCCCCCTGACCCCTGCCACCTGCTGCCCTCGGCCGAAGCTTGTAACCAGTCTGGGGCCTGTACCTGGTGCCATGGGGCCTGCCTGTCCGGGGACCAGGCCCACAGGTAACCATGGAGACTGACAGCACGTGGGTGGGGGGGTGGTACTGGTGCCCTCCAAAGTGGGTTCTGTGCCAGGCCAGGCCTGTGGGGGAGGCCTCAGCAGGGTGTGGTCTGGTTAGGAGACCAGCTCACATGGGAAAATGGGCAGCTTATCACAGGCAGGGGCAGGCTCGGGGACCTCACCGAGTGGGGAGCCCTGTTTGTGGGCTGGGGTTAGCTGAGCCTGAACTGGGCCCTAAATGACCCAGTCAAGTTTGTAGACCATGAGGGTTCAGAGGTGGGGCTGTATCTGGTGTATTTTAGAAACCACGTGAGTTGGGGAAGAACGAGATTGGAAAGGTGGGTGGGTCGGCTCAGAAAGGGCTTCCAGTGCCTGTGGCTGAACTGGGCTCCGTCCAGCTCCAGAGACTCCTCGTCTGGAGTCTGGGAATCCAAACACATCAGGAGGCTGAAGGCGCTGTCCTAGGTTTAGCACAAACTAACTTGACTGCGCAGTTTTCCTGCACTGGTATGAGGCTACTAACGGGCTTTGTTTTGTCCCATTGTATGTGTCACCATGTTTACTACAGAATATTAAAGGGTGTGATTTTTAAGGTGCTCCCCCAGACTCTGCTAGGGGTATTATGTCACAGCGGGTGCACCCACTGCTTTTCTAAAACCTGGAAAGTTCTGAAACAGGTGTGCCTTCAAGGATTTTGAGTAAGGGATTATGGCCCTCCACTGTGGGTGATGGGGAGCCCCAGAAGGTTTAAGCAGGAGAGGGCAGGGGCAGGCTTGTGAAGGAGGGGGTGGTGAGGGGAGGCTGCAGGTGGAGGCCTGGAAGGGGGAGGCTTGAACTGGGCGGGGGGCTGCAGGGGTGGAGGAGGAGGGGATGGTCAGAGAAGAATTCAGGAGGCAGAGGCCTCGATGGCTGGAGGGCCAGGAGGACATGGGGTATCGTCCCGTGTCTCTGGCCTGGGTGATAGGTGGACGTGGGACCATCACCAAGTGAGGTGGGGAGGAGCAGCTTTGGGAGACCTGTGCTGAGAGCAGTTTGGGATGCATATGTGGGGCCTGTAGGACGGTGTCCACGAGGCACCAGGAAGAGGCGAGGGTGAGGAGGAAGGGCGGGGCCTGGCTGAATGTGATGAGCCAGACCTCATGTCCCCCCAGGCTGGGCTGTGGTGGTCCCGCCTGCTCTCCAATGCCCCACTCCCCCGAGGAATGTCGACGTCTGCGGACCTGCAGTGAGTGCCTGGCCCGCCATCCCCGGACCCTGCAGCCTGGAGATGGAGAGGTGAATGATGGGGGTGGGGGTGGGGAAGGGGGCATGGCTCAGACACCACTGAGCTCTTCAGCTGGGATTGGGTGGCAAGAGCTGAGGCTGGAGGGATGCTGGGGGCCCTGACAACCCCGCTGAGCCCGTATCCCCCCGCCAGGCATCTGCCCCCCGCTGTAAGTGGTGTACCAACTGCCCTGAGGGTGCCTGCATCGGGCGCAATGGGTCCTGCACCTCGGAGAATGACTGTCGCATCAACCAGCGCGAGGTCTTCTGGGCTGGGAACTGCTCGGAGGCCGTGTGTGGGGCGGCCGACTGCGAGCAGTGCACGAGGGAGGGCAAGTGCATGTGGACGCGGCAGTTCAAGAGGACTGGTGAGCGCTGAGGCCTGCTCCCCGAGAGGAGAGTCTGGGGGCCTGGATTCCTGCTCCAAGGACGCAGGGGGCTCAGGGGCCTGGTTTGAGGGAGGAGGAGGGGAGGGGGCTGGGGGCCCAGACCTGCTTCTAATCCATGTGCCCCCAACCCCAGGGGAGACCCGCCGCATCCTCTCGGTGCAGCCCACCTATGACTGGACGTGCTTCAGCCACTCTCTGCTGAACGTGTCCCCGATGCCGGTGGAATCATCGCCCCCGCTGCCCTGCCCCACGCCCTGTCACCTCCTGCCCAACTGCACCTCCTGCCTGGACTCCAAGGGTGCAGACGGGGGCTGGCAGCACTGTGTCTGGAGCAGCAGCCTCCAACAGGTACTGACTGCCCCCAGCGGGGTGCGCGGTGGCCCTCCTCCCTGCTGCGCACTGACCTTTCTCCAGCCCCGCCGCCGCTGCTGTCGCTGTCCTACGTCCGCCTCCATTTCCTTAGGGCTGGTCCCACCATCACACTTTCTCTTTCTTCACACTTTCTGTTCTCTCTCCCCTTCCAACATCTCTTTCTTCCCTCTTCGCCTTGTTCTTGTTGGTTTTTTTTTTGGCCACGTCTCACGGCTTGGGGGATCTTAGTTCCCTGACCAGAGATCGAACCCGCGCCCCCAGTGGAAGCGTGGAGTCTTAACCACTGGATCACCAGGGAAGTCCCTCTCCTTGCCTTGTGAGTCTCCCCGTCATGTCCCAGCGCCCCCTTCCTGACTCCTCAGCCCTGGTGTCTCTCCAACTCTCAATTAAACTCTCCTCGCCCCATCCTTCCCATGACTCAATACCATCTCCCTTCTCCCTCCCACACCTTTCCACTTTCCTCCTCCATCTCTTTCTCTCTCTACTTTTAGAAGTTTTGGTTGTAAGAAACAGAAACCCACTCGAGCTGGTGTTATTCTAAGGAACCGGGGGTATTTGATGTTGTCTGAAGGTAGGAAGTACTGTTGCTTCATCCTTCTCGGGCCGCCTGGTCTCTGATCTCAGCTGTTTTCTGCGCGTCTCCATCCTCTGGTTTCTCTCGGCTTGATCATCAACACACACCGCCTCAAGTGGCAGACCTTGACCCTCAGTCTATGTGACTCTTTTTTTTTTTTTTTTTTTTTAAATTTATTTATTTATATATATTTTTTATTTTTGGCTGTGTTGGGTCTTCGTTTCTGTGCGAGGGCTTTCTCCAGTTACGGTGAGCAGGGGCCACTCTTCATCGCGGTGCGCGGGCCTTTCTCTATCGCGGCCCCTCCCGTTACGGGGCACAGGCTCCAGACGCGCAGGCTCAGCAATTGTGGCTCACGGGCCCAGCTGCTCCGTGGCATGTGGGATCTTCCCAGACCAGGGCTCGAACCCGTGTCCCCTGCATTAGCAGGCAGATTCTCAACCACTGCGCCACCAGGGAAGCCCGTGACTTTCTTTTTTAAAAAAATATTTATTTATTTATTTATTTACTTGGCTGCGTTGGGTCTTAGTTGCGGCCTGCGGGCTCTTTGTTGCGGCATGCAGGCTTCTCTGTAGTTGTGGCACACGGGCTCAGTAACTGCGGCACGCAGGCTTAGTTGCCCCACGGCATGTGGGATCTTAGTTCCCCGACCAAGGGTCGAACCCGCGTCCCCTGCATTGGAAGGCGGATTCTTAACTACTGTGCCACCAGGGGAGTCTCTATGTGACTTTCTGATTCCAGAGACCACAGTCATCTCTGTGTTCTTCTGTTAGTTCACATTCTCGGGGAAGACTTCAGCTCAGCTCACGAGTTAGATGTCCAGCTGTGGTCCAGTGAGATGTGGCCAGGGAAGGGAAGGAGCACTGCTTCTGACACGGCCATTCAGACCCACCCCTCATCCATGGCTGTGGTCTAGAGATGATTCTTGAACATGGGCATGGTCTGGGGAGGTACAGTCCACCCCTTGGCTGCCCAGTGCGTGCTGTCTCATAAAGTCCATCCAGAGATGCCTCTGGGAGGAATTCCCTGGTGGTCCAGTGGTTAGGACTCCGCACTTACACTGCCGAGGACCCGGGTTCAATCCCTGGTCGGGGAACTAAGATCCCACAAGCTGTGCGGCACGGCCGAAAAACAAAACAAAACAAAAAAACCAAAGATGCCTCTGCCTGGTATGATTTAGCTGTCCCAGTGGCAGACACAGGCAGTCAACCCCAGCCCCACCCCAGCAGGAGATAAGAAAGCTTCAGCTACTGCTGTCATATCCAGAAACAGTGTCACTGGGCCAGAGTTGTGAGTCTGTCTACTCCTCATTCATCTTTATTGTGCAAGACTGTGCAAGACCCAACTGAGGTGTGATTACTCACCAGCTCACAACCCAAGAGCCAACACGAGTCTTTGGTAAAATAGGAGTGCTATCAACAGACCCTGTCTGGGGTGTTTTCCAACACCAACAACCAGTTCTCCAGTTCTCTGGACGCCAACTATGTGTTCAACAATTCAGTTAATTTCTGACACTATCTACCTGAGATCAGAGTCAGATCCCACAGGTTAAAGTGTTCAGTTCCACAAGACTGCTCCCACTTCAGATACCAGTCACAAATCCAGGCTAACTGGCTGTAAATTGGGGGTTCCTACCACCCCCTCTGCAGGTTTGATAATTTGCTAGAATGGCTCACAGAACTCAGAGAAACATTTACTTACTATTACTGGTTTATTATAAAGGATACAACTCAGGAAGAGCCAAATAGAAGAGATGAATAGGGCAAGGCATGCCGAGTTTCCATGCCTTCTCTGGACATGCCACCCTCCCAGAAGATGCATTCATCAGCCTGGAAGCTCTCTGAATCTCACTGTTGTTGTTGTTCTTTTTTTTTTTTGGCCGTGCCGTGCGGCTTATGGGATCTTAGTTCCCCGACCAGGGATTGAACCCCAGCCCACAGCAGTGAAAGCAGAGTCCTAACCACCGGACCGCCAGGGAAGTCCCCTGAATCTCATTGTTCAAGTGTTTTTATAGAGCTCAATCTCTCCCCTGACCCCTGGTGAGTGGGTGGGGCTCTAATCACTTGGTTTTTCTGCTGACTCCCCTAAGTCACCCCATTAGCATAAACTCAGGTGTAAAAGGGGTTCCTTACGAAACAGCAAAAGACATCCCCACCGCTCAGGAGCCCCTTTGTGTTTTAGTAGCTCAGTACCAGGAACCGGGGACAAAGGCCAGATACATTTTTGTATCATACCACACCGTCGCATAGGAAGGTCATCCAAATTAGATGGGAGAATGTATGTAGAGCGTGGAGCTCGGCCTGCTATTCAGTAAAAACTCAGTAACGTCCCCACGTTCGGCCCACTGGGAGGATTCCCAGTCTCCACTGTCTGGGACACACCAAGAGGGTCAGTGCAGCGGCTGGGAGTGGGGGGTGCTCCCCGTGGGGCTCTCAGGGTGGCTGCAAGGGCAGAGGTCCCCTGCGGTGGCACCTCTAACAAGCAGAGGCCTCTCGTCCTCAAGCCTGGGGTCCTTCCAGTGATACACGTCCTCCCTAAATATTATTGAGATTTCCATTGTTTGTCTTTATCGGGATCCCAGGGACTGGGACCAGACACCAGAGAGCCTGCAGGCAGCTCAGGAGGTGTGAGGCGGGAGGGAGTGGTGGGGCGGCCGAATGGAGAGCGTGGAGCTGATGCTGCATGGGAGTGTCAGAGGGCTGCTGCCAGATCTTCTGATTTCTGGGAAAATCAGTTAAAACTGTTGGCTCAGGTGTTTTAAGAACACAGATCAGTCGTAACAGGTGCGCAGACCAGACCTGTTGTGATTGGGCTCAAGGGCAGCCTTATTTTAAGTCAGGCATTGTTCTTCTGAATGCCTTTGGCCTCAGGATCTGGGGCAGACAACAAGGTGCTCTCTTCCCCGCCTGGCTGGCTGGCTGGCTGGCTGGCTGGCTGGCTGGCTGGCTGGCTGGCTGGCTGGCTGGCTGGCTGGCTGGCTGGCGGCTTCCCTCCTTCCCTTTGTCCTTTTCCCAAATTCTTCATTGAGCACCTTCCTTGTGCCGGGCACTTTGCTAGGCTGTGGGCATATGTCAGCAGACGAGCTAGGATCCTGCATCTCTTCCAGGAACACAGGAAATGCAGTTTATGGTATTGGGCAGAATCACATTTGGCCACTAGGGGGGGTGGGTCCCAGCAGAAAGTGCTGAGCAGACTGGAGCCTCGGGCTTCTCTTGGCCCCCTTCCAGATTGCCCCGCTGTTTGCCAAGGGGTGCACTAAATTCAGATCTGGAAGCCTAACCTGGAGGAGAATTTGGCTCTGGCAGTTCAGCCAGGCTCGGCTCATCACCGGCGTAACCCGTAGGGACTCAGAGCTCCGGCCACAGCTGTCGGGGTTTTCTATTTCAGGACTGCATGGTAGCTTTGTTTCTTCCTAAGTGCTTCCAGACAGCCAGTCTAGACTAATCTCTTTCCTCTTATACTTTGCTTAAGGCCCAAGCCGTAAATAAAATGCCCTCATACACTGAGGTAAGTTAGGAGTGTGAACCTCGTTGAGCACCGTGCTGGGTCCCAGGACACGATAAGTGATGGTGTGTGTGAGCTGCTGTGCAGCCCCTGACCACGGACTCCTCAGCTTCCCAGCCCAGGGCGGGAGGATCCTGTTGCCCCAGCAGCTGGGTCCATGTTCTTTCTAAGAGGCTGTGGCTGGCACTCCCGCTCCTGATGGCTTGTTTCTTTTTCCACCTGGGATCATTGCCTTTCTTTGATTGTAAGAAACAGCTGCATCCCAAGCCAGGTGGGTAAAGGGGCTCATTATACCGACACAGTGGTGCCTCTTGTAACCCAGGTGGAGAGTGCAGCCAGGCCCTGCCAGGGGCTGCAGGTGGAGCCCGGAAACCTGCCTGTCCGCCTGTCTTTGGGGTGTGTGAGTCTCACCTCTGCTTCCTTCTGTCTCCGCTCTTTTCTTGCCTCTCTCTGCTCTCTTCATTTGCTGTCATTTGTTCATCCAAACGGCCCAGCCAGCCCTAGTCTACACAATCTAGTTTCAAGGATGTCCCTAGCCTGACTTCTGGTCTGAACTTGTAGTTACAAATGCCGAGGAGGGAGAATGTGATGACCCCAGCTGATGTCCATTTTGGTCCACCCAGTTGTGGCCAGCAGGGGTGAGATCTCTGAGAAGAGGGTTCAATCCAGGAAGATACCCAGGAGGTGTTTGTTTGATCTTCTTTCTCTGCCATTTCCCCTCCCCTGTAGTGTCTGAGCCCCTCCTACCTGCCCCTGCGATGTATGGCTGGAGGCTGCGGGCGGCTGCTCCGAGGACCCGAGAGCTGCTCCCTGGGCTGTGCTCAGGCAACCCAGTGCGCCCTGTGCCTGCGGCGGCCCCACTGCGGCTGGTGTGCCTGGGGGGGCCAGGATGGGGGCGGCCGCTGCCTGGAGGGTGGACTCAGCGGCCCCCGCGATGGTGAGACGGGTTTGCGGATGGGATGAGTGGGGCTGGCCCCTGTCTGCGTTCTGACGTGGGGCTTGGTGCAGGGAACGTGGAGGGGCGCTGGGGGCCCTCACAGGTGGCGCTCAGGGGAAGGGGGAGCAGGGGCCCGGGTGGCTAGGCGGGTGGTTCGGAGGCCTCCACAGTGAAGCCCTGTATCCTCGTGCCAGGGCTGACATGTGGGCGACCTGGGGCCTCCTGGGCCTTCCTGTCCTGCCCCCCTGAGGACGAGTGTGCAAACGGGCACCACGACTGCAACGAAACACAGAACTGCCATGACCGGCCCCACGGTTACGAGTGCAGCTGCAAGACGGGCTACACCATGGACAAGTGAGGCTACAGGCCAGACGGGGGCGCTTGGGTGGGGTTGAGGGGAGCGGGGCCAGGCAGACCATGGGGTGGGAGAGTCTGTGGGGAGCGGTAAAGGACGGGGCATGGATCAAAGTGGGATGCAAGAAAACATAGTTCAAGGTGTGGAGGAGGGTGTGAGGGTGGGGGCTGGGTCGTGGAGGGCAAGGTTGGTCAGTTAGTTTAACAGGGTACCCTGGGGAGGGGGTCGTCACCCCTGGAGGAGGCGCTGGGCTGGACCCGGGACAGGGGAGTGATGCAGCAGACCGGGAGGTGGACTAGTTGTGAAGAGGGTGGGCTGGCCGGTGGTGGCCTCAGAGGCGTGGTGAGGACCGTGCGGACGGCTGGGTGTGCCTTTGGGAGGGAGCGGCCCGCTGCCCTGCGCTGACTCCTGCCCCACCCCTGCAGCGTGACGGGGCTGTGCCGCCCCGTGTGCGCCCAGGGCTGCGTGAACGGCTCGTGTGTGGAGCCCGACCACTGCCGCTGCCACTTCGGCTTTGTCGGCCACAACTGCTCCACGGAGTGTCGCTGCAACCGCCACAGCGAGTGCGCCGGCGTGGGGGCCCGCGACCACTGCCTGCTCTGCCACAATCACACCAAGGTGTCCGTCCGGGACCTCAGGCCCTCACCCCGGGCCTCTGTGCCTTCAGCCAACACTCAGGCATCTTGAGCCTCCTTCCAAGCCCCAGTGAGCTAGGCACAGGGAGGAGGGGGCCTAGCCCTATCCCAGGGGAGTACGAGAGGACCCTGGGGACACCGTCTGGGTCTGTATAACAGAGAAGCCGCTATCCAGGGCCCTGGATAGCAGGACAGAATTAGTACTGGACCAGGGAGGGGGGGGTCACATGGAGGAGCATCTGGGATCCTGTGGGGAAGGGCTTTCTGAGCTCAACACTTGGGGCTGAAGGGAGTGAAGCCCCATCACTGGAGGTGTGCAAGTGAAGGCGGAGGGCTAAATGGCAGCTGGGCTGGGACTGCCCAAGCCAAATGCCTGCGCCGTTGCTGCCCTCCCCTGGTGCTCTCAGAACCTTCCCCGACTCTCACACCCGCTGTGACTCTTCACCCCCTCTGACCGCCCTCTCCCTGGTTTCCAGGGCAGCCACTGTGAGCAGTGCCTCCCCCTGTTCGTGGGTTCAGCCGTGGGGGGCGGGACCTGCCGGCCCTGCCACGCCTTTTGTCGGGGCAACAGCCAGGTCTGCGTCTCCAGGAAGGAGCTTGAAATGGCCAGGAGGGAGCCGGAGAAGTACTCGCTGGATCCAGATGAGGTGAAAGAGGCTGGGGTCCTGAACTCCTGGGTCTGAAGGAGGAGGGGGCCAGGGGCTTGGACTCCTAGTCTGAGGGAGGAGGAGGCTGCTGGGGTCTGGACTCCTGGCTCTGAGGGAGGAGGGGCTGGTCCATGCCTTTTTGTGATCACCTTGTCCTTCCTTGGCCAGATCGAAAACTGGGTGACAGAGGGTCCTAGTGAAGACGAGGCCGTGTGTGTGAACTGCCAGAATAATAGCTATGGGGACAAATGTGAGAGCTGCCTCCATGGCTACTTCCTCCTCGATGGGAAGTGCACCAAGTAAGTGGAAGGGGGGCCAGGAACCCTTGCCCCGCTCAGTAGGAATAGCTCTGGGAGCCAGGCTCCTCTCCCCGGTCCTCTGCCCTCAGTCGGGAAAGGATGAGATCCCCTGAGGCGGGGGTTGGGGGCGATGAACTAGACTGAGGTGGGAGACCCTCTCCCTCAGGCCAGTGCTGAAACGCAGGCTACCGAGCAGCCCTATTGGAGACTCTTGGGCAAAGAGAGAGGGCCCTGAGGGAGAGGCCTCAAGACAGGCTCCCCATTCCACCCCTTCCTTCTGAATGGTCAGTAAGCCCTGGAGTCCGTCCATCCTGGGTTCTAATCCTGACTCTGCCACTGAACAACACTGTGGCCTTGGGGTCAACGGCTTGACCTCTGTGAGCCTCAGTTTCCTCTTCTGGCCTCATGGATTGGAGCTCGTGTTTGCAGCATCCAGCCTGGGCCCCTGTAGGTCATGGGAGCTCTATAACCCCTGTCTTCTTCCCTCTCTTCAGATGTCAGTGTAATGGCCATGCAGACACATGTAACGAGCAGGACGGGACAGGCTGCCCGTGTCAGAACAACACAGAGACGGGCACATGCCAGGGCAGCTCCCCCAATGACCGCCGAGACTGCTACAAGTACCAGGTGCGGCTGGAGAAGCAAGTTATGGGCCAAGGGCCCCATGCCCAGAGGAGGTCAGAGCTGGGATGAGGTAGCCTGGCCCGGGCAGGACTGACAGCGTGGTTCCGATATCTGTGGTCATGGGGATCAAGGTCAACTTGATAGACTGTTCCCAAGCCCTAGTCAGTTTCAGGACCCGGGCGGTGATGCTGGGAACCCAGAAATGAGCTTCTTGTGGGCGGTGGGCGTGAGGAGACGGACTCCATTACAGATAGTCACAACTTAAAGATTGCAGATGCCAGAAAACTCATCTCATAGTGGCTTAAGCAAAAAAGAAAATGTGTTGGCTCTCAAAACTGAGGTCTGGAGTCCACTTCAGGAATGGCCAGATCTGGGTGCTCACACAATGCAGTCAGGAGTCCTTCTTTCCCTGGATCTTGACTCTGCTTTCCTCTGGGTTGGCTTCATTCTCAGGCAAGTTTTTGCTCAAGTGGTGGCCCTCACCTGATCACTTGGGGCCAGTAGGGGATCTCATATTATTACTAATACCCATATGCAAATTCCCCTTGAGTCCATATCCCTTTTCTTCAGCTGGGGGGCTCCTGGAGCCCCCGTACTGACTGTCTGGTTGGTTACTGTGTTGCAGGCTTACCTCCCACAGAGGGGATATTCCATGTTCCTTCCTTGGAATACAGCTCCTACCACCCCACCCACCTACCTTCTCTCTAGTTCCAGAAGGAAGAGAGAATCCCTTGCTTGCCTCAGTCTCCCTACCCATCTATTGGCAAAGATGCGACTACACCCAAAATGACGACAGAGCTTCACAAGCCTTACTGACCCCTAACATTTCCATCCAAGACCAGAATTTTTGCTTTCTTTCTTTTTTTTTTTTTCAGCCTTGCCGTGCGGCATGCGTGATCTTAGTTCCCCAACCAGGGATCAAACCCGTGCCCCCTGCATTGGGAGCTCGAGGTCTTAACCACTGGACCACCAGGGAAGTCCCCAGAAATTTTGCTTGCTTGATGCATAATCAAAAGGCCCATTGGTCTTTGTCAAAACAGACAACTTCAGAGCTTCATTCAGACCTCCTCCTCCAGCAGCTCTGTTGGTAGCTCTGAAACAGCAGTTTCTTTAGCTTCTAATGATAGCAGTAGTGGTTAGTATGTAAGGAGTGCCTGCCATAGATACAGTGGAGACAGCACAGACATGGAAGGCTCATGAAGGCCGTGCTAGGGCCTCGGTGAGCTGTGGGCATAAGAGCAAAAGGAGGCTCAGAGACTTGTCCCAGGTCAGACAGCTGGCTGGGTTTGGAGCTTGGACTGACCCTGGTCAATCCCAGAGATTGAGTGGTTTCCACTGGACTACAGGAATCAAAATAGCTATTATCCAGCCAACTCATTCACTCAACACCTGTTTACTGAGCACCTAATATGTGCAAGGCACTGTGCAAGACACTGGGACACAGTAGGGAACAAAACAGGCGAAATGTTCTGTCCTCAGGGAATTCATGGAGGAGTCCAGCAACCAACAAATGAATATGTCAGACATGCAGTGTGTGAGTGATGAGCAGTAAGGAGGAAAATTAAGCAGAAAGGAGGGCTGGGAAATGTTGGGAGCGGAAATGGTAGATACAGTGGCCAAGGAAGGCCTCAGTGAGAATATGACACTTGAGTAAAGACATTCAAACATGGGGGGTGGGGGGCGGGGCAGGCAGGAGAGCGATCCACGCAGAGACTCAACCAGTGCAAAGGCCCTGAGGCAGGACCTACCCAATATAGTCCAGAAACAGCAAGGCTAGCAGGCAAGGCTGGCTCACCTGTGCTGGGCCTGTGATTTCAATAGTGTTTACTATCTGTGTACAGAGGAAGAATCTCCAGTTCAGCAAGGTTAAGTCACTATTCCAAGGCCACACAGCTAGTGAGGAGGTAGAGCCAGGATTCAACAGAGCTCTTCATTGCTGTGCCTCAGAGTTCCAGGGGCCTTGCCATTAGGGTGCTGTGGTCACTGGGGTGACACCAGGAACAGCAGTGCTGGAGTGTAGGATGCTGTTAGTGTCCACACTGTGTCAGGGAAATCCAGGGGGATCACAAGGAAGCTGCTGGGACACTGTGGAAACCCAGGGCACGGGCTACTTACCAGTAGGTACAAAATATCAGTCCTCCTTGGAGGAGGGCCGGACACTGAGTTCAGCTCTGATGGCCGCTTCCACTCCCTACTCTGCCCGCAGTGTGCCAAGTGCCGGGAGTCATTCCACGGGAGCCCGCTGGGTGGCCAGCAGTGCTACCGCCTCATCTCCGTGGAGCAGGAGTACTGCCTGGACCCCACGTCCCAGACCAACTGCTTCCACGAGCCAAAGCGCCGCGCTCTGGGCCCCGGCCGCACGGTCCTCTTCGGCGTGCAGCCCAAGTTCACCAATGTGGACATCCGCCTGACGCTGGACGTGACCTTTGGCGCCGTGGACCTCTACGTCTCCACCTCCTATGACACCTTCGTGGTCCGTGTGGCCCCCGACACTGGCGTCCACACCGTACACATCCAGCCACCACCGCCTCCCCCAGCCCCCCCACCCCCTGCTGACGGTGGGCCCCGGGGGGCTGGGGATCTGGGGGGACCCGGGGCCGGAGGTGGGCCGGCCACCCCAACGGAGCCACGAGTGCGGGAGGTGTGGCCACGGGGCCTGATCACCTACGTGACGGTGACGGAGCCATCCGTGGTGCTGGTGGTCCGTGGCGTGCGGGACCGGCTGGTCATCACCTACCCGCACGAGCACCACACTCTCAAGTCCAGCCGTTTCTACCTGCTCCTGCTGGGCGTGGGAGACCCAAGTGGACCCAGTGCCAATGGCTCGGCCGACTCGCAGGGCCTGCTCTTCTTCCGGCAGGACCAGGCCCACATCGACCTGTTTGTCTTCTTCTCCGTCTTCTTCTCCTGCTTCTTCCTCTTCCTCTCACTCTGCGTGCTGCTCTGGAAGGCCAAGCAGGCCCTGGATCAGCGGCAGGAACAGCGCCGGCACCTGCAAGAAATGACCAAGATGGCCAGCCGCCCCTTCGCCAAGGTCACCGTCTGCTTCCCGCCCGACCCTGCTGCCCCGGCCCCCGCCTGGAAGCCGGCCGGGCTCCCACCACCCGCCTTCCGCCGCTCTGAGCCCTTCTTGGCACCCTTGCTGCTGACGGGGGCCGGTGGGCCCTGGGGACCCGTGGGAGGGAGCTGCTGCCCACCAGCCATCCCTGCCCCCACTGCCGGCCTGCGAGCCGGGCCTATCACCCTCGAGCCCACTGAAGATGGCATGGCCGGCGTGGCCACCCTGTTGCTCCAGCTGCCTGGCGGGCCCCACGCACCCAACGGCGCCTGCCTGGGGTCAGCCCTTGTCACTCTGCGGCACAGGCTGCATGAGTACTGTGGGGGGAGTGGGGGTGCTGGGGGCGGTGGGCACGGGGCTGGTGCAGGCCGGAAGGGACTGCTGAGCCAGGACAACCTCACCAGCATGTCCCTCTGACCCGTGGTGGGACCCTCAGCCACAGCAGTGGAGTCCCCTGAGGGGGCCGCCCTGGACTTGGGGCCCCTCCACCTGGGACACTGTGTCCTCAGAGACCTCTGGTTTCCTTCCCCTGGGCGGGGGTGGGGGTGTGGGGGGGTGGGGTGGGGTCCCCAGACAGGGCATTCTTTGTTCTGCATTCAACAATTATTTATTGAATACCTACTATGTGCCAGGCACTGTTGAAGGCACTGGGGCAGAGCGGGGACCAAGACAGCCAAGGTTCCCTGATCTCGGGGGATTTAGGTTCTAGTGAAGGGAGACCGTCGGCATGCGCGCACACACAGATGAGCCAGGCCACTGCGAATGGGACGAGTGCCGTGAGGTGGCAACGGGACGTGGCTGTGAGGAACCTCGGGGTAGTCAGTTGGTCATTGTGCGAAGCTAGACTTGAAGAAGGAAACTGGCTGTGGGAAGAGCTGTGGGAAGTGGGATCCAGGCAGAGGGAACTGCAAGGACAAAGGCCCTGAGGCGGGAACCAGCTTCTGTTACTGGAAGGATCGGAAAGCTGGCCAGTGTGACCCAGACCAAGTGTGAAGAGGAGATGAGGTCAGGGTCAGGCAGGGGGCGGATCACCCAGGGCCTGTGGGCCACACGTAGGGTTTGGGGTTTTATTCTCAGGGCACTGGGTGGCCATCAGACAGTTTTAGGAGGGAGAATGACAGGACCCGATGTATTTAAGAGGTCACTCAGCTGTGTGGAGAGTGGACTGGAGACGGTGAGAGAGAGGCAGCAGGGGAACAAGAGATGGGCCGGATCAGGGAAACGGCCGTGAGAAGAGGAGTCGGGAACAGGTGCAGGCTGTGGGTGGAAGGATGTGACGATGGTGTGGACGTCGGAGTGAGGGAGGGAAGGAATCCAGGCTGACCCCAACTTTGTGGCCCAGACTGTGGGTGGAAGGTGGGTTTATAAAGACCGGGCAGACTGGAGCTGTGGGGGGAGACCAGGAGTCCAGCTTTAGACCTAAGATCCCCTTTAGAGACACCTCTTCGGGTTGGTCCAACCAGGGAAACAGAGTCACCCGGAGTATTTCAGCAAAGGGAGCTGAGTGCGGGGATTGGCCGTACTGGTGAGGGACGCTGCCGAGAAGAGATGGGACAGTGGCAGCCCAGGGGCGAGCCAGAGCAGGATGTTGCTGCCGCCACCACTAGGCTGGGGGGACAAGGCTCAGGCGGTGTTACCTGATCCCAGGACCAGGGTCACTGTGCTCAGAGGGGGCATAAGGAGACAAAGCCCCTGCCTGAGATGCCGCCCCAGGAAGGGCAGGGTTGGGTGGGGGACACCAGGGTTGGGAATAGAAATGGCAGAGTTTTCAACATACAGCTCTCTTCCCAGACAACGCTGCCTTGAAGCAGCATCTGGCCTTTCCCCAGGGCCTACCCTCACCCCAGCCACCACCTTAGACTTCTGAGCCCTTCTGCCCCTTGGGGACCGCCTCTGCCCCCCACCCCATCCTAACCATCTTGAACTTGGGACTCCTCCTTTCCCAAGACTCCATCCCTCAGCTGTTGTTTTGGACCCTGGGGAGCTGGGCCCTGTGTCTTCCTCTCCGTCTGAGGCCATGTGTGCCATCAGAGGCTGTCTGAAAGGGGGAGCAATTAAAGCAACAAATAGTGTGGGGAAGATCCAGGGTCCAAGTGCTGTCTGTATGCAGCAGATGGGCCGTCTGGGCTCTCTGACCCAGCACCTGAGAGCTGGTTAAATCAGAGAAATGTCCTTATCTTGGTGCCCCCTCCAAGCCACGTGGCCTGAGCCTGGCTCCTCACTGTCTCTCCTGGCGGGGGTGGCGCCACTATAGAAGCTCTTGTTCCCCAGGAGGGATGAACTGAGGGGACATGAGGGCAGTGAGGCCTTTGACCCTTGCCCAGATCCCTGTCACAAGGAGGCCCCTGCTCGTCTCAGGAAGGAAAACAGACTGCCTTGGTCCCAGGTTTGGGTTTTGTTCTGGCCCCTGACGTAAGAGAATTCAGGCAGCGCAAAGACTGAGATGAGGCCCTAGCATGGTGATTCTTCTCTAATTCAAGTAGATTCTCAGCCCAAACCAAAAGCATCCTGGGAGCCTTTATCCGCCAGTCCCCCGGCCAAGCAAGAGGCCTGTTGTGAGGGAAGGTGGGAGTGGGAGATCTCCATCCCGTCAGTGGGCCTCGCTCAGTGTGGGAGTCTTGCTGGGAGCATTCCACAGTGTACTTACAACCCAGCCCCTAGGTACAGGCCGGCTGCTTCATCTGATACTGAGCCAAGGACATGACGATGTGTTGGATTTAGGGGGCCCGTGGGTCTCCAGTGTGGCCTGTGAATATCATGGTATTTTCAGACTTTATGAGCAATTTAAGGAATTTTCAGGGATTACTCTGCCCACACACGTTTTGCCTTTATGAGCTGATAGTCGTACCTAACCTCCAAGACGTGACCGTGAGCTTACATTTTACTCAATACTAACGCCAGATGGCTCGCTTGATGTTTTCATGATCTTTCCAACAATCAACTCTATGAGGTAGGTACCATGTAATCCCCATCTTGCAGATGAGAAGACAGAAGTTGATAGACATTATTTAGCTGTTGAGTGACAGCTGCCATTTGAACCCAGACCTGACTCTCACATCCATGTTCCTGACCACCAGGCTCTTCCACCTCCCAAGGAAGGACTGCTTTATTTAGCATAAGTTGACCTAGCTGTCTCAGCACAGAGTGGACACTAGGAGTAGGTGTTCCAAATGGCCAATTTCTGCTCAGGATAAGGCAGAATTTCCCAACTGGGGAGCTAACTAGCAGTGGGACATGCTGCCTCAGGGAGTCCTGAGGCCAGTGGGGTCATCCTGCATAACCAGAAAAGAGTTAAGGTGGTTCTTCAAGACTCCTCCATGGGGGCTTCTCTGGTGGCGCAGTGGTTAAGAACCCACCTGCCAATGCAGGGGACACGGGTTCGAGCCCCGGTCCGGGAGGATCCCACATGCCACGGAGCAACTAAGCCCGGGCGCCACAACTACTGAGCCTGTGCTCTAGAGCCCGTGAGCCACAACTACTGAAGCCCGCGCGCCTAGAGCCCGTGTTCCACGACAAGAGAAGCCACCGCAATGAGAAGCCCGCGCACCGCAACGAGGAGTAGCCCCCGCTCGCCGCAACTAGAGAAAGCCCACACACAGCAACGAAGACTTTTACGACGTGCAGGAGGAGCCATCAGAGGGTTCTGAGCACAGGAGGCATGTGATCTATTTCAGATGGCCACAGGGCTTCTCCGTGGGGAAGAGACTAAAAGGGTGGAGTTAGGGCAGGAAGCCCAGTGAGGAGGCACTGCATTTGTTTAGGCCAAAGAGGAGGGTGGTTGGAACAAGGAGGCGCAGTAGAATGGGTAGGGAGGAGATTCTGGATCTGTTCTGAAAGTAGAACCAACAGAATTTGTTGACAGTTTGGACACTGGGTGAGAGAGAAAGTGGGCAACAGAAGAGATGGGGATTGCCATTTCCTGAGATGAGGAAGACTGTGGGAAGAGCAGACTTGGGGGCGGTGGGGAATCAGGGGTCAGGTCTTAGACACGTTAAACTTAAGATGCTTATTAGACATTCCAAGTGAAGAATGTCCCTCGATGGTTGAATACACACAGAAGAATAGCAAATAATACAAATAATATATTAATATTAGAATAGTTATAAATTATTACATAATATAATAATATTAACAACAGTTTGTTAAATTGACTCTGGCCTTTCCATCTGTTCCATCTCTTGCTCTCACAGTAGCCATATGACATATTAGGGATTATCCTCAGAGGGAGAAACAGACTCAGAAAGATTTATTAATTTACTAAGAGAACACAGCTGGTAAGTGGTAAGAGTCAAGATTGAATCCCAGGTCTGTCCAACTTTGAGACCCAAACATTTTCTAATCTGCTAGTTGCTTTTCAGTAAAGGGGGTGGATTGAATTGTATGATCCTTGAGTCTGCCTTTCAGCTCTAGAGAGTTTTAAACCTGACAGTTGTGTGCTTTGAAGACAGAGAGCCTCCACATCTGTTAGGGTTGTGTGCAGGCCAAGAGTCCATAGGTATTGAATGATCAGGGGGACTCTCCTAATTTTTTCTTTGAACGGTTATTACCTGAACAGTCCCCAGGCAGCCTTTCTGGTTTTGCTTATTTTCAGGCTCTGCGCGGAGCTTCAGGTAGGCAGCTAGGGAGTTGGTGGTTTTACTTTGTTAGTGAGGACTCCCTGGCTTAGTGAGGGAAGAGACTTGCCAATGTCGTACGCAGCAGATCCGGGTCAAGCATCTGACTCGACTCTGGAACTCCTTCCACACCTAGGCACGTTCCCTGTGTCCCCGCCTCCCTCACCAAACCTCCTTCTCCACCCAGATTCCTTCCCTAGGACAAAAAGGATGTAGGCGGAATTGGTTTTTAGGTTTTTTTTATTGTGGGTGCATTTCTGGTGGCGGGATAGGGCGGAGGGTTAGGACCTCCCAAGAGAAGGCGGAGGAGGGAAGGCGTGACGGGTGGAAAAGGAGAAGGGTGAGGGGAACGACTTTAGTCTCGGATCTTCAGTTCCCGCGCCATCTGACAGAGGGCGCAGGGCAAACAAAAGGTGAGGGCCGCCCAGTCTTTCCCGATAGAGCCCTGGAGGGTGGGAGAAAGAGGTTAGCAGCCCTAACTTGCATCCCAGAAGGCCCGTCCCCAGCCCTCGGCTCCTGCGGGTCCCGAGGCCGGCGCGCACCTGGATGTGGTAGCGCTCGCGCATGCCGGTGCGCAGGGAGTTCAGGCTTCCGGGCAGGCAGGGAGTGCCGCAGCACTCGCCGAAGTCGTCGGCGATGCGGCAGGCGAGGCACAGAGGGACGAAAGTGCCGCACAGACCTGGAGGGGACGCGGGGCTCTAAGGGCGGGGCCCACAGGGTGCCACCGGCCGGCTCCGCCTCGGGGAGGGGCGAGGCGGGGTCCGCGGCGCGCGGTTCAGGGGCCCAGAGGCAGCTGAGCGTTGGTGGAAGTGAGGGTCCCAGAGGGAATTAGGGGTCCGAAGAGTGGGGTTTCAAGATTGGGAAATAGGGTTTGAAGGGGGAGTTGGGGCCCCAAGGAAGACAAGTGAGGGTGCAAGGGGGACGTTGAGGGCACCAGTGGAAGTTGGAAGGTGTGAGGCCTGGATCCTAAGGAGTGTCGGGCGTCCCAGGAAGGCATGAGGGTTAGAGACTGGGAATTCAGGGCCCAAGGAAGGAAACGGGGAGTGGGGTTAGTAGGGCGAGGAAGGGGCTGGGGGTGACCTTCGCTCCCCTCCCGCTCTTTCCCCGGGCCTGGGGAGGGAGCGGCGGGCACTCACAGATGGGCATGTCATTGCAGCAGTCCATGAGAGTGGTGTTCCAGTCACAGGGCTGGGTCTGGTAGCAGCTGCTGGCACCCTGGGGCTGGCTGGTCACTGGGTAGGACATGGCTGCGGAGGGGGGAGGCGGGGGTCAGCGGGCAGCTTCGCAGCACCTCCTGGGCCCTTGCACCTATGCAGTCCGGGCGAGGCCACCAGGCCGCCCACTGAGGGGACACCACTGTGCCTCCCCCGTTCTCTATGCCACATCTGGGCATCGACACCCCAGTCTGTCCCTGTTGTTGGTGCCTCCTGCACAACTGGTTCAGCTGGGGGTGGGGTGGGCGGGGTGCCTGCAAGTCTAGGGAAGGTTGGTGCCACATGTGGGCGGGGCGGAGAAGTGCCGCCGCTTCCTCCACGCCTGGGCCTGGGGAGCTGGGTCCCTGCATGTCGGGGCTTCTGGGGTGCAAGTAGGCGCCGTCTGTCTTCGAAGCCAGGGTGCCCAGGGGAAGGAAGTGGCCATGTTCCGGGGGCTGGAAGGTTTGTGGTTCCATCCAGCAATCCCACCTTTGCCTTTCACGTTGTCTTGCATCTTGCTGGCCCTGAGGAGGTGGCCGTTGGGGACAGTAGAGGTGGCAGTGGTGACAGCGTCAGAATCTGTCCAAGGGATGCTGGATACTGGGGGAGGTCAGGGCAAGGGGCAGGGGCACTGGGGGCTGGGTTCTCAGGGGTAAGAATGCTGGGGAGAAAGAGGCCAAATCAGCTTGCCGGCTAGGAGAGACGTGGGATAGGGTTGTATGGGGTTGGGGGTGAGAAACTCGCCCATCTCTGTGCAGCTGCCCACAGACCCCAGCGAAACCTCCTCATACCAGAGGCAGAGCTGGAGAGAAAGACCAAGAGACAGAGACAGGCAGAGTCAGAGACAAGGGGAGAAAGAGATCAGAGGTAGGTGCCTATAGAGATGCCACCAGTAACACTCACACCTGCCCAGTACTCTTTTTCTGCAAGCCCATTTCACAGACAGCACACTGAGGCTCAGTGAGCTGAAAAGAAATGCCTCACATCTGATGGCCCAGCCAAGAGGGTTAGTAGAGGGGGTACTGGCCCCCAGAACTTCCAACTTCAACTCACAGCGGGTATTGAGAAAGACAGGGATGTCCAGAGAGGTAAACAGAGACTTGTAAGGGGACAGAGAGATGTGAGTGGAGTTGGGTGGGGGGAGAACAGAGCAGAGGCACCAACCTTTGTGCAGAAGGCTGTGGGCAGATGCTCCTACCTGCAGGACTGCTACGGCGATGATGGAGACAGAGGTGTGGGTGACAACTGGGAACTGAGTTGCTTATATCTGGGCGGGCCACGTGGCCCTGGGTGGGGCTCTGACAGAGATGCCCAGGGAGCCAAGCCGGTCTGTCTGACCCTCTTCCCCACACTGGGACTTCCCCTTCCTCCTTCTCCATCCCTCATCCCCCTCTCCTGCCTCCTGCCTGGCCTCAGAGGACCAAGGAAATCGCGTGGGGGAAGGGGTCCAAGGATGAGGAGCTGGGAGTAGAGGTCTAAAGGGAAGTGGGCAGAGAGACCGAGAGATGGAGAGAGAAGGCTGAGGGGAGGTGCAAGGGGCACAGCTGTACAGACACCAAAAGAGAGGGAGAGACAAGAGAGATAGGGAGGGAATGGGAGACAGAGACAGAAGGAGAGGCCCAGAGGGGAGAGAGAGACAAGGAGATTCAGAGAGATGGAGAGAGATAAGATGAGAAGACATGGAGAGAGAGAGAAAGAGATGCCGAGACAGAGAGGCACAAAGATCTGGGGAGAAATAACAAGGGGGAGAAGAGATTCAGAAAAAAGACACAAAGATAGAAAGGTGGAGGGTCAGGTGACTGGAGGCGCCAGCCACTGGCCACACCAAGGCTTAGAGGGAAGGGAAACAGGGAGAGGAGAAAGGCCGGTGGTGCAGGAGAGTGCGGAGTGGGCTCCCATTGGGCCCCCTCCCACCATCCTTAGTGAGGCCCCGACTTCCCGGGGAGAAGGGGCTTTGTGCCCCCATTCAGTGCCACCGGGCACATGGGGGGCAGTGTGTTTTGGGGGTGACCCATGCTGGAACCAAAGTAAATAAACCCACCTCACCCAACTCCAAATTGGGAAGGGAGGAGGCTGGGGACTGAGAAACTTCTGGTTCCTGAGGGAGGTGGATGTGGTCTAGGACACTTCAGTCCTAACAGAGCAGAGGACTGGGGCCCCGGACGCCTGGGTCTGAGGGAGGAGGGGGCTGGGCGTCCAGACTCTTGGGGTTAAGCTAGGCTGCATCCCTGCGTGGGGTAGGGGTCTTGGGATACCCAGACTGCTGGCTTCCTGGGAGATGAAAGAGCTGGGGGCCTGGAGGCCTGAGTCACCAAAGTCTCCCCTCAACAGGTCTGGCGGGGTTGGAGGTGACTCAGTGAATGAAGCAGAATTAGAGCTGGGTGGGGTTCCCACCATGGGTGTCATTCCAAAAATGTAGGAGGCACCAGAAAATTGGGGTGTCGGCTGCAGAGAAGGTGGTGCTGTCACCACACTGGGTATGAGTATGGGATGATGAGGTGGATCACCCTGCTGGTCTGGGATCCCAGCTTTCCCCCCGCGATCCTTGATTTCCTGACACCACCCAGATGGCTTGCTGTCCTTGTCCCCAGACGTAAGGGCAGCACTCAGCGTCTTGTCTGTCAGTGTCCATCACTTGGTCCGGAAGGCTGCATGTCTGGGAAACATCTTCTGCCCCCTTCTGTTCTAGGGTCCCTGTCCCCCACCCCTCCCCCTCCCCCGTCTCCGCATCTTTGTCTCTCTGGCTCTGAATCTCTCCTTTCCTTCGTTCCTCATCTCTGCAGATCTGTTTCCAAATTTCTCCTGGTTCTCTGTCTCCTCATCTCTGAGTCTCTCTTCCCAAGCTCTGTGTCTCAGTGTCCTTATCCTGGAGTCTCTGCGTCCTATCTCAGCATCTCTCCCCATCCTGAGGCTTGCTCTATGGAGGCAGCCACAGAGCGCCATCCCCCAGCTGTCCAGACCATGGGCTGCAGGTGACTCAGGGTCAGACCCTAGAGCTCCCAAGATGACAACCTGAGTTGTCCTCAAGTTTCCTCTCCCAACTCTGACACAGCCTGAGGGCCCCAATTAGATAGATACAGAAACTCATGTACGTGAGGAAATCAGGACTGGGAAAGCTGTGAGGTGGCCTGCTTGGGGGTGAGGAGGAGGGCAGTGGCAGGAAGAGGAGAGCTGGGGGCTGAGGAGTGAGCATGGCAGCGTCTCCAGGCTTCTGGCCTGCATCCCCCTCAAATAGGGTTGCCAGATAAAATGCAGGATGTCCAGTTCAATTAGAATTTCAGATAAACAACAAATACTTTTTTAGTATAAGTATGTCCCAAGTATTGGATGGAGCATACTTATACTTAAAAAGTATTTGCTGTTTATCTGAAATTCCAGTTTAACTTGGTGTCCAGTATTTTTATTTGCTAAATCTGGAAACTTACCTTCAAAGAGGGGAATCCACGTCCCTGGGTCTTTTCCCAGAACCCAGGAATCCCTCCTCAGACTCCAGGTCCCACTCCCACTCCTCTCCTCCCCTAGAATCCATGAATGAGGTACCCAGCCCTTACTCCCTCAGAACCCAGGAGTCCAGGCTCCCGGCCTCTTTCTCCCCAGAATTCAGGTGTCCAGGCCAGTTCGGGGTACAGTTGCCCAACGTGGGTTTCACAAGGCGGGTGTTGCCATCTATGGCACTGGCGGAACCGGTCTGGCTGAGCAGGCAAGTGAGGTGGCCCCCTTCCCATTGTAAGCCTGCTGCATCCTCCAGGGCCAGCCCAGCGGGGCTGGGAGCCGAACAGGAGGGACTCGGAGCTCTGGATGCGTCACCGTATCTGGGTTTGGGTGTGTTGTATCTCTTTTGTGTGGTGTGTGCTTCTCTGGGTGCTGTGCATCTGTGTGGGGTTTGTCACGATGTGTCTCTCTTCGCGTGTTCCCGCATTCTGGGGTGTGACACGTGAGGAGGTCTTTTCTATTTGCGTGTCTGTATTGCCCTCCTGTGATTCTCCTCACTGTGCATCTGTGTTTGGGTGTGGTCTCAGTTGTGAAAGTTCCCTAATTCTGACTAGATTAAGGCAGGAATTATTTTTTGAGTGGTAGCTTTGTATGCTGGACTCCAGAGCCAGAAAACCTTAGTTCAAATCTTGATGGCCTCTGAATGGCTGTGAAACCCTGGGCAAACCACTAAACTGCTGTGGACCTCAATTTTTCCATCTACAAGATGGGTTGCTGGGAATAGAGTTGCTGAGAGGATTAAACGAGTTAATCCATGTAAAGAATTGCACCTGGCCCATGGGAAACATTTTTGTGTTTATGGGGATGACGACGGTGCTCTAGTTGCTGGAGATACAATAGTGAATAAAACCAGGTCTTTGCTCATGGACCTGGTAGGGATTAGACGAATGGCCTGTCTATGGCTGGGCATATAACTGCATAACTGGGGTGTCTGTTTTGCATGAGGAATGGGATATTTCTTTGTGTTGTCAGTGCGAGCGATTCCACGATGGTGTGCCTATGTGTGTGTTTGTAGGTAATTGCACATGCCGTGTGTGGATTCTCTGCTTGTGTGGGTGTAAATGCAAGGTCACACCAAGCGGGTGTTGTGAGGACACATGTTTGCTGTGATCTTACACTTCTGACTCTGAGGTGCCAGGGATGTGCCTGTATTTGGGGTCTTGAGAACTCATCTCTCAGCCACTCCTTTACATGCCCCGCAGGACAAGCTCATTTCAAAATGAGCTACAGTTTCTCCCTAATGGGGATGGTGGGCCCAGTGGCTTCAGGAGAGACACCAGGGTGAAAGGGAAGGTGGGAGGAGACAGGTCAGGCCTGGGCGAGGATGAGAAAGAACATGATGGGAAAACAGAGAGAGATGGCGGATGGGGACAGAGGAAGAGCCGCACAGAGAGATGTGGATGTTCGTCCGTCCATTCCATAAGCATTTGCTGAGCCCCTGCAATGTGCCAGGACCTCTGGCAGGCATTGGCTCAAGGTAGAGAGACCTAGAGGGATGAAGACCCACCAAGAAAGCTTTTGCTGCCCCAGGGTGGCCCACCTGCATCCACAGTGGGCCTCAGTGACAGTTCTGAGTGATGGGGATGCAGCAATGGGGAGGGACAGAGAGGGACCTGCCCCTCTCCGATCCTCCCTGAGGCTGATCTGTCCAGATCAAAGAACATAGGCCATGGGGGAAAGGATCCTCTCAGGCCAGGGGCACCCCTGTGAATCATTTTCTTATCATCTCCTAATAGGATAATGACCCACCTGTACCCTCCTAATCACTATTTTCGACCTCAGTCAGGCCCAGCACCCACAGTGAGAAGGGTTGAACAAGCCTGGTATCTTGCAGTCGAGGAGGACATACCTGGGAGTCCCTATACCTGGTCCTTCCTCCCCCAGGCCCCAGGAGTCCCAGACCTCAAGCCCCCACCCCCACCCCCTGGGAGTCCCAGCTCTCAGTCCTTCTTTTCTTGCTGTGTACCTTCTCTTCTCTCTCTGGGCCTGTCTGTCTTTATCTGTTTATCTCCATCTGTGTGTTGTGTCTCTCCTGTCTCTTTACATCTGTATCTTGATTCTCTCTCACTGGGCCTCAATTTTCTCACTTGTAAAATGGGATTAATAATAATAATAATCCAATCTCTTAGAGCTGTTAGGAGGAAGACATGAGATAATTATGTAAAATGCTTAGCACAGAACCTGGGCCACAGTAAACCCCATACAAGTGAGTGTTATTATTTTTTATATATATATATTTTAATTAATTTATTTTATTTATTTACTTTTGGCTGCGTTGGGTCTTCGTTGCTGCATGCGGACTTTCTCTAGTTGTGGTGAGCAGGGGCTATTCTTTGTTGCGGTGCCCGGGCTTCTCATTGCGATGGCCTCTCTTGTTGCAGAGCACGGGCTCTAGGCACGCGGGCTCAGTAGTTGTGGCGCACGGGCTTAGTTGCTCCGAGGCATGTGGGATCTTCCCAGACCAGGGCTCGAACCCATGTCCCCTGCATTGGCAGGCGGATTCTTAACCACTGTGCCACTGGGGAAGCCCCTATTATTTTTATTGTTTTCAGTATTTTAATCTCTCAGTTGGTATGTATGTTTTTCTCTTTGTTTCCACATGAGTCTCAAGTCTCCTCCTGCTCTGGGTTCCTTTTGCACACAGCACCCGCCCCTGGGTTCCCTTTCAGGGATGAGGAAAGGGCATTATCGAGGCCAGAGCTTCCCCTAAGCCTTTTCCTCTTCATCTCTACTCCAAGCCCCACCTCAGGACCCAGAACTCTGGCCTGGGGACAAGGCCTGGCTCCAGTACAATACAGAGCCACATAAAGCCCCGAACCCCAAATCTGTCTTCCTTGGTCAGGCCAGTGACTCTTGGGATCCAGGAATCCCTGTCCCTAGAGCGTGACCCTTCAGGTTCCCAGCTCCTCCCTCCCTCAAGATCCAGGAATCCGGACGCTCAGCCTCTTCCTCAATCAGACTCAGAAGTCTAGGCTCCTCAGTCCCTCCTCCCTCAGGACCAAGGAATCCGGACTCTCATCCTCCCTCAGGACAGGATCAGTCCGTCGAACAGTCCAGCTTCGTGCAACCGGAAACCTCGTTCCTGGTCCTTCTGCAGTCGACCACGCCCTCAGCTATCTCCCATTTCTGTCTTTCTAGAGGCGTGTCTGACACGCGAGCACTCCGCGGCAGTCGAGCTGTGATAAGCTACCCACGACGTCAGTCACTATCTTCCAGCCAATAGATACTCCGCCTCCTAACACCCTGGGCCACTCAGGGCAGGGCGAGTTCCCTAGTAGGCGGGGCCCACAGCTCGATTCTGACAGCGATAGACCCAGTCTCCCCCGCCTGTCCTGCCAGGGTGTCAGGAGGCCGGGCCTTTGCCGGTTGGTGTTGGGGTCTGCTTCTTAGACGCTGGAGCGGCTCTTGAGTGGACAGGTTCTGCGAGTGTCCTGGTAAGCCCTTCACAGCACACCCAGTATTGGGGTTCTGGACACAGCTCGGACGGGAAACGGTGAGCCTTGGTGAGGCTTGAGGCGGAGCAGGGAGCTGGGTGCACAATCTAAGAAATTCATCCATCCATTCCCTTCCTCCCACCCTAAACTTGATTCTCGTCTGCCCCTAGCCATCCTGCTCACCAATGCGTTCAGTCCTTCCTGCCCTCATTAAGTACCTCAGTCACTGATTTCCTCATATAGCCACTCACTGGCACCCGCTCATTCACACGCTCAGCCACCCATTACTTAAACATTTCCTGAGGCTTCCAATGTGCTAAGCCTCGTGCTGGGCGATGGTGGTAACCAAGATGAATCAGGCCTGGGCTGTGTCCTCAAGGAGGCCAGGTCAGATGGGAGGACAGACCCACATATTGATATGCAGGGGTGGGCAGAGGCAGGGGAGTCCAAGAGAGTCTTTTTTGGGTTTAGTGGGTCAGGAAAGGTTTCAGAGGAGGGAACCTCCCTCTTCTGACTCCTCCTGCCTCCTTGATGTACCCCTGGATTGTCTCATGAAGACTTTTTCTTTTAATTGAAGTATAGTTGATTTACAATGTGTTAATTTCTGCTGTACAGCAAAGTGATTCAGTATATATATATATATATATATATATATATATATATGTTCTTTTTAGTATTCTTTTCCATTACGGTTTATCATAGGATACTGAATATAGTTCTCTGTGCTATATAGTAGGACCTTGTTTATCCATTCCATATAGAATAGCTTACATCTGCTAACCCCAACCTCCCACTCCATCCCACCCCAATCTCTTCCCCCTTGGCAACCGTAAGTCTGTTCTCTATGTCCCTGAGCCTGTTTGTGTTCATGAAGACCTTTTGATCTGTGTGCAAAACAACCCTCAGTACCTCACCCACCTCTCACACGCCTGAGTCTCCTCCCAGTAAACAGTCTCACTGTCCACCTGCTCCCCCATCCAGACCTGAGTGTCCCCTTCATCCCCCTGCCTTCCTGTAACCTCTGCTCCACCCTCAATAAGTCCCATTTATCCAGCCTCAGTTATGGCTCTGGGATCTGCTCCGCCCCTACTTCTACTCCTTACCTTCATGGCCTCTGCCCCAGCTCAGGGCTTATCTTCCCTGTCCCCAGCCTCCTCTTTTGCTTCCAGGGCTCTAGTCTTGCCCTTTTCAGTCTGTTCCCCAGTTTCCCACTAGGCTCTTTCAGTGCCTGAGCTGATCCTGTCCCTCCCCTGCTCAAAGCCCTTCTGTGGCTCCCACTGCCCTTCATTTATAGTCCAAATTGCACTCCAGGCCCTTCACGATCTGCTGCTGACCACTCCCCACTTTGCACCTGAACTTCTGGCCAGGCAGAAGCCTTGACCACTGCCTGTTGGCTCCCACAACGTTGCGTGTTTCTTCTTCTTAGCAAACTTTTGCTCATCCTTGGATCACCTCCTCTGTGAAGGACTCCCTGACTACCACAGATGGAGCCTGCGGGGACTGTGACAGCCTGTGTCTGGGTCTCTCCCCACACCCTCCCTGAGTCCAGGGTCAGAAATTTCTTGAAGGCTGGCCCTGGATGGAAATCTCTGCTCCAAACTTAGGGCCTACAAAGGGTGAGGGACTGAGTGACTGTCACAGCTGGGTAGAGCTTGGGTTCCAGTATTTTGGGTGACCAGTTTGTTTCTGGTTTCCTGTTAGCTTTGCCCCAGTTCTCTACGGAGTTCGGGTTTTCTTTTCCTGGTGTATGCTGGGGCTGGGTTTGTAGAGAGGAGTAGCTGAGAAGCCAGAGTCCTGTGACACTGTACCTGAATTAGGTCTGAGGGGGAGGTGGGTCTGTGTTAGTAGGGGGCGGTCCTGTCCTTCCTCACTAGAGAATCCAGGCCCGGAGACCCCTCCTTCCTCAGGATCCAGACCTTGAGCCTCTGCTCTCCGGTGCCAAGTTTCTCGGTTTCCGATGCTGCCCCCTGGTGGGCGACCCCCCACCCACTCTATTTGCGAGAGGGCAAACTAATTAAATACTTTTATTTACAAAATACAAACAAAGCAAACCTTTCTGCAAAGTAGGGTCAGGCCCCGCCCCTGCGGCGGTCGCGGCAGCAGAAGGCAGTGGTGGAATGCAGGTCCAGCTGTCTCGGAGACTGGTTTGTGGGCGCCCCCCTCCCGCAGGCCAGGGTCTTAGCTTTCGGGGGCCCTCGCCCCGCCCCCACCCTTGCCGCACCCTCGATTTAAGGCACAGCCCGCCCCCTTCCGGATGGGCCGGGAGCCGCGGGCAGGGGTCCCCGCCGGGCAGGGGTCCCCGCCGCCCTTTCCGAGGCGCATTCACTACGGAGCCCTGCGCAGATGGGTACAAGAGGCCTTTAGTGTCGCCCCTCGCAGCCCCCCTCTCCCCGCGTGGCCTGGCTCCGTCCCACGGCTCAGACCGGCGGGCCCGGCGGATTGAGGACGAGGCGGATGTGCTCCACACACAGCGCCGTGGCCTGCCGCGTCTCATGGCACAGCGCCGCCAGGCTCAGGAAGCCGTGCGGCAGGTCCTCCACCACGCGCAGCGTCACGGGCTGGCCCAGGCTGCGCAGCCGCCGCGCGAACATGACTGAGTCGTCCAGCATGGGGTCCAGCGCGCACGCCTGCGGGACGGCGGGGGTGGGGCACAGGGGCAGGGTAGATGAATGCGGGGAAATACGTGGCCATGGGGGTGGATAGAGGCAGGAGACATGGGGAGGGGGGCGGAGAGTCGGAGAATGAGTTTAATTGGCCTCTGCCTAGCTTCTCCCTTCCCCCAGAGACCCACCCTCTCTTTTCCCCTTCCCCGACTCTCCAAGCCCAGCGCCTGCCCCAGGTACTCAACAAGACTCCCTTAGTCCACCCGTTGCCGGGCCTTCCCTGCTCTTCAGCCAGGCTTAGGCAGGCTTCCTCCATTCCCCCCACTCTGCCCCCGCTGGGGGCTCCCTTCCCCAGGTGCACCATTGCCCCGCCCTCCTCGCTCCTTGCCAGCTCCACCTTCCCTGTCTGGCACTCACCACGATGTGCACAGGTGGCAGGGTCTGCAGCATGCTGTCAGGTGCCAGCAGCGGTGACATGAAGGGATTCTTGACGATGGGCGACGAGTAGGGGGTCATCCGTTTGGCACTGTGGCTGGAGCGCCTGGGGTGGAAACCCTCAGGGAAGGCAGCACACACACCTTGAACTCTGTCCTTCGTGCTCAGCTCAGCCCCGGCCTCAGATTCTTCAGATGCAACCTCAGGCCGAAGTAAGAAGTTGATGGCTGAGGGTGTGGAGTGGCCACGTGCCTCCGCTGACAGTGACAGCTCTGGGGTGTCCGGTGTCTCAGAGCTGCCCCTTAGGCTCAGGTCATGCAGCGTCAGGCCTTTGAGGGAGTCTGTTCCCAGCGGGCCCTCAGGCTGGGCCAGTGCTGTTTCAGACACACTGCACCGCATCGGCTCTGCGAGAGGAGCAGGGTTAGGGGGCCAGCCAGGGACACAGATAAGCCTGGCTCTGTTGGCTGTGTGTATGGTTGACTGGCCGGGAAGATCATAGGAAGAGCAGTGGCCGGTGGAGGAGTTGCACCCTAGGGCTGTGGAGGCCTAGAGTGTTCCCCCAGACTCCTTCCCTGGGGGTGGGCGGGGAACTCCAGGATGCCCCAGGCTGCAACTCCAACGGGGAGGTGGAAGGAGTCGCAGGTCTTGGAGGTGGAGCTGTGTGCTAATAGAGGGGTGTTTGTTTACTTCTGGGAGCCTGTTTCCTTCTCTGTACAAATGGGATAAAAATAGCCCTTACCTCATAGGAGGTGGTGAGAACTCAGTGGGATAATAAGATTTGGGATTAGGTAGTGCTACCCCTGGGAGGTCATAATATATCAATATTTATGTTTTATTACCAGGTGCCCAGTTCCAGCTGCCTCCCTGGCCCCAGCACGAGGCCCAGTCAACTTTTTATTGTCACTTGACACAGAGGGTATGAATGGATCAAAGTGGAGTAGTCAGCAGGCCCACACGGCTTGAAAGGAGGCTCTGTTCACAGGGAGCTAAAAAGAATCTTGAGGACATATCAGGTTCCTAGAGATCCCACATCTTTAGCCACGTACATATGCTCCCAAAAGTTCCTTCATGTTCACTTCATCTCTTCCCTTTGTTTCGTTTCTTTTGGCCACGCTGGGCGGCATGCGGGATCTTAGTTCCCTGATCAGGGATCAAACCTGTGCCCCCTGCACTGGGAGCGTGGAGTCTTAACCACTGGATCCCCAGGGAATTCCCCATCCATTCCTTTTGAATGACCAGACAAGCAAGTGCCCAAATGATGCTAAAGGTATGCTTCAGGCCTGCCTGGTATACCCACCTTGGCCTCAGCTCCACTGATTTTATCAGACTCATGCTGCTTACCACTAGGGCCAGGACCTTACATTTTTCAGTTTTTTTTCCACTTGCCTTTATAAATCCATAAAGGCAAAACGCAAGACGATATGAAAATAACTGCATAGGTGCCCTGTGCCCCAGAGGGTCACTGGAACAGAACTGTTGGCTAGAGTCACAGGGCACCAGTCAGGGGACCAGCATCTTCAAGGAGCACCTACTGTGTGCCAGGTATTGTGCTGGGTGCTTGGCACAAATAGGTGTATGCAGTCCTTACAACAACTTTATGAGGCAGGTATTCTTATTGTACCCATTTCACAGAGGAGCAAAGCAAGGCTCACAGATACTGTGACCTGCCCACGTCAGCCAGCAACCAGCCAGTACCTGGTACAGTAGGGAGCTAGACTGGCGTGTGCGCCTCTAGGGTTTGCTCTTGTCACCTTTCTCCTACAAGGAAACCGCCTATGCCCAATGGTCCATGTGCCTAAAATTCAAAATCTCTTTTAATTGTTTTTGGGTATATTTATTTGCAACCATTGGAATATCCTAATATTAAAAACTGAATTTAAAATAAAGCACATTCAACTGGAATGTTTTTCTGAATAACAGAAACTGTATCTACTTTTTTTTTGGCCGCGGCTTGCGGGATCCTACTTCCCCGACCAGGGATTGAACCTGTGCCCTCGGCTGTGAAAGCGCAGAGTCCTAACCACTGGACCACCAGGGAATTCTGTGGGAACTGTATCTGGTATTTTTTTTTTTTTAATGTATCTACTTTTGAACATGCAATTTCTATTACCCAGAAAATACTATTGAAAGTGATTTGAATTGGTTGTGCTTTAAAATCCTTGAAATAGGGGCTTCCCTGGTGGCGCAGTGGTTGAGAATCTGCCTGCTAATGCAGGGGACACGGGTTCGAGCCCTGGTCTGGGAAGATCCCACATGCCACGGAGCAGCTGGGCCCGTGAGCCACAATTGCTGAGCCTGCGCGTCTGGAGCCTGTGCCCCGCGACGGGAGGGGCCGCGATAGAGAAAGGCCCGCGCACCGCGATGAAGAGCGGTCCCCGCACCGCGATGAAGAGTGGCCCCCGCTTGCCGCAACTGGAGAAAGCCCTCGCACGAACCGAAGACCCAACACAGCCAAAAATAAATAAATAAATAAATAAAATCAAGTAAAAAAAAAAAAAAAAAATCCTTGAAATATTAGGAAATGGTGGGAAAAAATGGATCCCTGGATGGAAGTGATTTTTGGCTGCCTGAGGGTCCTTCTACCCACCCAGGGCTGGGAATCTCCTCCCCTTCCTGAGGTCTGTCCAATCTTCTGATCTCCCCATGCCAGGGCCAGCCCCTGGAGGGGGTATATCCCCATGCACTTCTGTTAAAAGTCTGGAAAGAATCTAGGAGGGTTGGACTCCACCGAGGGCCCAAGGGATTTGGGTGGGGTTCTTGGGACTGAAAATCAGGACCCTCGGCAGGCCTTCTGAGTCATTCCCCAGGGTGCCTTTCTGAGAGAGGCTGTTTAGAAAGCTAAATCTTACAGTTCCTGGGATTCTGAGTTGACCCGGGGGACCAGAGTCCTGGAATTTCTAGGATGTGGGCTGTCGTGGACAATCAAGGCTTTGTGGTAGGGACTTGGCACAGATATGGGGCAGAGCCAGGAAGGTGATCTCTGCTTCCCTGAGGGCCCAGGGCACAGCCTCTTGCCTCCCCCAGGACTTTTGGTGTGCCAGGCTGTCCCTCCTGGCCACGCTGGATGGGTGTGTGAGGAAAGGGCGTCACTCACCTGCTATGGGCACCGAGTTCGGGTGGGACTTATGCCCGCTCAGCTCCAGAAAGGAGTTGAGCCACGAGGAGGCGCCCAGGCGGAGGTCTCGGAAGAGCAGGGCTGTGTCCCGCTGCACCAGCCCCATCATGCCCAGCGCCTTCTGGCCCGAGTCAGAGTGGTCCTCGGTCTCCCCACCTGGGAGTGTACGTGGGGGGCTGAGTTGGTCTCTTCTCTTTCTGGGCCCAGTCTCAACACCCAGAACCTCAGGCATCTGTGCCCCCAGGGACCCAGAATATCTGATGGCTTCAGCATGAACAAGGAGCCTCAGATTCCCTCTCCTTCATACCCAACGAGACAGGGCTCTAAGTCTCTGACCCCAAAGGACCCAGGTATCCAAGCACCCGCAGGGCCCCAGTCGAGTGGGTGTGGGACTAACCAGCATAGGCACTGACACACTTGGAGAGTATGCTGAGGGGCAGCAGGGGGTCCATGAGGCTCAGAAGGCGGGAAGGAGAGGCGGTCGCCTGCAGCATTGTGGCCGGGTAGGCTGCCATGATGCCATCTGGCAGCCGCACGCCATAGGCCGCTGCCCGAAGGGACACGGTGAAGCAGAGATTCCCTCCTGCGCTGTCGCCTGCGAGGCATATCCGCTCGCCCGTTGAGCCTGGTTTGGAGGGGGGCTTGGTCAAGCCTGGCAGGGAGGAACTGGAGCTCTGGGCCAGGAGCACTGGGCTCTCAGAGGTTGGGTGTCAGGGGCCCAACCCCAGGGTCTAGCCAATTGCAATTTTAGACACTGGTAAAACTAAGGCAGGGATTTGGACCCACGTGGGGGATAGTGGTCAGAGGATAAGGCAGCCTTGGGACACGGAGAGGCCTGGAGAGCAGGAAGCTCTGGGAAGCTTGGGAGGCTGGAGGTCAGAAGCAAGGAGGGAGGGTGGTGGAAAGGGGAGAGCAAGGGCACATTTCAGGAGGGAGGGGCATCGAGGCCAGCAGATGGAAGCCAGGGTTCAGGCTGACTGCACGCGAGGGCCACGGGCCCTGTGCCCTGACGCACGGCCTCATCCTGTGCTTCCCAAGCTGTGGGAAGTGGGAGGTCGGAGGAGCTGGGAGAATGGGCTGGAGCGAGGCCAGGTGGCTGCCAGCACAGGACAGCAGTGGGTAGAGAAACGGGAGGAGGGAAGGAAAGGTCGGAGGCCACGGGGAGGTGGGGGACTAGAGTGGGCGGAAGCAGGAGGCAGGAGAAGGAAGTGGTTGAGATGGAAGGTGGGAAGCCCTGCGGCGGAGCTGGAGGAGTGGGCCAGGGGGACAAGCGGGGCGAACAGGCGGCAGAGGGCCGGGTGGCAGGAGATGGAAGGGGAGGCGGGGCGTGCAAGACTGAGGCCTGAGCAACTAATGGCTCGTTCCCCCTGCAGCAGGCCGGGGCGGGGCCGGGGAGCCGGTGGCAGTGAGGGGCTCAGGCTCACCGAGGAGGGCACAGTGCTTGACGGCCCAGCAGTAGGCGTAGAAGCACTCCTCCAGCGCCCGGGGGAAGGGGGCCTCGGGGGCCAGGGAGTAGTCGATGGAGAGGATGGGGGCGCCCAGCTCCTGGGCCCAGCTCTTGAGGTAAGGCTCGTGGGATTTGGAGGTCTGGGCCACGAAGCCGCCGCCATGGATGTGCACCACCAGGCACCTGGAACGGGGTGCCTGCTGGGGCCGTGACCGCAGCTCCAGGCTCCTGGGGCCCTCGGATCTCACCAGCCTGCTGAGCTCCTCGCTGTCCTGGGGGTGAGGAACGAGGAGGTGGGTCAGGCCGGTGTGGTCTTCCTGGGCCTCACCCCACCAAGGGTATGTGCTCAGGGACAGGAGTCGGGGCAGGTGTGGGCAGTGAGAGGCGGGAGGACGTCTGGGGAAGGTGCGCCCGTGCTCCTCAGCTCTGTACCTGTTCTGGCTGAGGCAGGGAGCCTACCTGTCCTTCACGCAGGTCATAGGAGATGAGCCTGACGAGGACGGGCCCGGGGCCTGTGTGGGCCAGTGGGGGTGAGATGGTGACCGTGACCTTGGGGTCAGCAGTCAGCGGCATTTCAAAGGCGGTGGGTGGCAGGCTGAGCAGGCGGCTTACCCTCACAGTGGCTGATGCCATGTTTGCTAGAGACTGGTGGGAGGGAAGAGAAGGCGCGCTGGGAGGGGCTGCTGGCAGGGGTTCCCCTCACACCTTCCCCCCGACCCCCAGTCTTTTTCCTCCTGTGCTATCCCTGGACCTGGAACACTGCAGAGGCCCGGGATGTGTCTCTGGGCCTCAGTTTCCCCATCATGCACCAGGTTGGGGCCCTCACCGTGCCCCATGCTCACCGATAGCACCTGGATCTCTGTGATATTCCAGAAGGCTTTCCAGAAGTGCACGTCCAGGTTCTGTACGATCCGCTCAAACTCGGCCCCACGCAGCTCTGGGTCGATGGCAAAGCGGCCGCCGGTGAAGAGGGAGCTGGCTGTCACACCTGGGGGTCAGGAGGAGTGTCAGGGAGCCCCTGGCAGCCTCGCTGGGGCAGTGGTGCGGAGGAGGGACAGGAGGGGAGGGGAGGCTGCAGGCAGGTCCCTGCAGGGACTCACTCAGGCCCGTCTCGTTGCGTTTGTAGTGCTCCCCGAAGGACACCAGCCCGATGGAGATGGTCTGCAGGAATGGCCGGATGGCGGGCGTGAACTGTGGAGACACGCCTCCAAGTCAGGGACCAGGGGTGGGCAGGAGTGGGGTGGGGCAGAGACATGGGGGGTAGATGTGGTCATTCAGCAAATATTTAGTGAGCTCTGGCTGCGTGCCAGGCACTGCTCTAGGCGCCTTCACGGAGCTGATGTTGTCGAAAAGACAGACAATACTCAAATAAAGGCACGCCATATAATGTGAAGTAACGATCGATGTTTGAAAAGACGGCAGGTGGAGGGGCCAGACTGATGATTAGGGGTCTGACTCCTCATACGGGTCTCCAGGAGGGGACCTGAGAAGGGATGGGAATGAAGCGAGGGAAGGCTGTTCCCTGCAGGGGGCGGGACACATGCAAAGGTTTTGAGGTGGCTCTGTGTTTGGTGTGATGATGCGTGTGGCGGGAGCAGAGTGAGCCAGGGGAGGGGGCAGGGGCTGAGATCAGAGAAGCAAAGGCGGCTCACGTGGGGCCTGAGGATTTGGATTTGTTCTAGGTGTGGATGGAGCCATAGAGGGTGGTGAGCTGGGAGAAGGATGATGCAGGGATCCCTGAAACTCAGCGAGGACAGAGATGAGGTGACGCAGGCAGTGGGGGCCAGTTAAGGGGCAGCAGGGAGACAGAAATGGGAAAGGTCAGAGACAGGGCCCGAGATCCTGAGGCAGAAAGAGTCAGATGGGGAGACCCAGCATCTGAGAGGAGCCAGGCAGCTAAGAAAAGACAATAGAGAGACCAGATCAGAGGAAAAAGAAAGCCACAGAAGGCTGGGCAAGGGGCCAGCAGGGTTCTTCTGTTCATTCAGCAAATACTGGCCTGGGTCCTACTGCGTGCTAGGCACTGGGCTGGAGCAGGGGCTGAACGAGACCTAGACAGAGAGGGCCTCTGCCCCCTGGGGCTGGCATTTTACAGGGGCAGGCTGTCCTGCAACATGGCACAGCTGGGCCCTCAGAGAGGAGCTGTCAGGCATGGCCCTGCCCCTGGCCAGGGGCCCAGTGGGCCAGAGAGCACAGCCGGGCTCAAGTGGCCCTGGATTCTCACTCCCGAGCCTCGAGGGGACGGCCGGGACACAGGGAGGAGCAGGCTGGCCCAGCTGGGCCGATCACTATTTGTGGATTCAGCTTGGGCGAGGGCAAGTTCCCAGGAAAGCCCAGGCTGGATTGGTGAGGACGGGTTGCCCCACATGGAAGCAGAGAAAGGTGGGGTGTGGTGGGAAGAGGCTGAGAGACTGCCAAGCTCAGCTACACTGAGGCTGGGGGAGGCCCAGAGAGGGTCTGAAGGGGTACAGGGTTACACAGCTCCATATACTCCTGTTGGGGTTCCCAGATGTGGCTGGGGACTGTGGACCCAGCACTGACCCCAGATGGGGGCAAGTTGGGCCTTGGCTCTGAGCCTGGTGCCCCAAGTGCTTCCCAATTCTGAGTCCCCGAAATACTCTTCCTGTGAGTCCAAAGGCTTCAGGGCTGCTTCCCTGTCAGTTCTGAGATAAGCTGTGTCTCCCTGAGGGTGGTTTGGGGTGGGCAGAGGACAGGAGAAGGCCTGCAGCTGGGCGTCAGGGCACCGGTTCAGGGAGGAGAGGGGCCACAACCAGGTCTTCCTCAATGCCACCAACTTGGATATGCTCCCTGGCTCTCCCTGAAACCTGAACATCTGGATTCTACTGTGCCTTAGGTGAGTCGATATGCCCAGGCTGACGTGGGTCCAGTTGAGAAGCTTGGGGCCCCTCCCCTTGAACCTCTGTAAAATGGGGCTGGCACCTTTCCTCCCTGCCTGCCAGGCCTCCGGTGGGGATGACTAAGTGGGACGTGCTCTTACAAACTGGCCTTGAGAACAGTACTGGCTACTCTCCTAGAGGGTCTCCAATGAATTCAGGTGCCAGACAGGTCACATAAAAGAGTGAATGGGGCTTCCCTGGTGGCGCAGTGGCTGAGAATCTGCCTGCCAATGCAGGGGACATGGGTTCGAGCCCTGGTCTGAGAAGATCCCACGTGCCGCGGAGCGGCTGGGCCCGTGAGCCACAGTTGCTGAGCCTGCGCGTCTGGAGCCTGTGCTCCGCAGCAAGAGAGGCCGCGATGGTGAGAGGCCCGCGCACCGCGATGAAGAGTCGCCCCAGCTTGCCGCAATTAGAGAAAGCCCTCGCACAGAAGCGAAGACCCAACACAGCCATAAATAAATACATAAAATTAAAAAAAAAAAAAAAGAGTGAATGAATCTCCTGAGTGTAGGACGATAGGGAGCAGTGGAGATCCTGGTGCAAGAAGCCATGCAAGTTAAAGATTTCTTCCTCCACGGTAGATTTGGCCAAAGGGCCACAAGTTTGAGACCCTTCGTGCAGTGCTGTCTGAGCCCCAGACGGCTTCCCCTTCCTGCATCTGCTGTTTGCTGAATCCAGTAACACAGACCATTGTGGTTCCTCTACTATGCTACTGGGCCTGGTTGGGGCCCACCGTGTGCCTTCACCATGGGCCCGGAGGGGCAGGGCAGGGGACTCACCTGGAAGCCCAGGCAGCGGCCGTAGAAGCAGCCCTTGTGCAGAGTGACGTACTCGTGCAGGAAGTCGGCAATGAGCCTCTCATCACCCTCGAAGAAGAGCCTCCCGGGCTGGTTGGTGGCCAGCAGGTGCTGAGCGTAGTAGGCCAGAGCACGGAGCTGGGTGAGAGCGGCCAGGTAGGCCTCGAGTTCGGCCAGGTTGTGGCTGGTACGGAAGAAGATGCTGCGGCGGTTAGAGGCCACGTAGCGGGACTTGTGCAGCAGGTGCCCCAGGCAGCAGCGGGCTGTGTGCACCAGGCTGCGGTACCCGTTGGCCGGCGTCTCTGCGTCCAGGTCAAAGAGGTGTGCCACGCTCAGCAGGCGGCCCAGGGTTGGCTCCAGCCCCAGTGCCTGTTCCCGAACACCTGCAAAGACGCCTGACAGCCGCCGTGCTGTCTCCCCAGGGCCCTGGCTGGAGAAGAAGGCCATGTTGTCCTCTGCCAGGGTCACCAGCGACTGTGTCATTGTGCGCAGGTCCATGCTGTGCGAGAGCCGTGAGGCTGCGGGCAGGTCGGGAGGCACATTAAGGCAGGGCTGGATCAGCTGGGCCCTGGCGTCCAGGAGTCCAGGCTCTACCCCCTCCTCCCGCAGACTCACGTCAGACCACAGCCCCTCCTTCAGACCGAAGGATGGAGTCTAGGGCTCCAGTTCCTTCCTTCCTTGGGACCCATGAGTCCAGGTACCCACCTTCTCCCTCCTCAAGAGCCAAGTTTGATCCCTCAGTCCCCACCTTCCTAAGACCCAGGAGTCCAGGCCCCAGAACCCTCTTCTTCAGGCCCCAGGAGTCCCTGTCCTCTCTTATTTGGGACACTGATTGATTCCTTAGCTCCAGAATCTGTCCTACAGCCCAGGAGTCTATGTAACCCTTTCTCCCTTCTAGAGACCCAAGTTCAGGCATCTGTCTCCATTTACTCTCCCGGGGCCCAGGACTCCCTCTAGGTTCTGAGCAGTCTGGACCCCCCGTTGGTCCCCTCTCTCAGGACCAGGAGTTCAAGCCCCCATCCTACCTCCTTCTCAGGTCCCAGGGGTCACCCACAGGCCCTTGCCTTCTGCAATATTTGGGAGAGTTAAGCCCTCAACCCACCGTTTCCCATCCACCTGGTGGTGTCCCAGGACCCTGGTCCCAAGCCCAATTCTCTTCCTGAACCCAGGAGTTCATATTTCTAGCCTTATGTACAACTGAGGGGTCACTCCTGCCCCCTCCTGGTCCCTCCAGTCTGGCTGTGGAATCCCCTCCAATCTTCTCTGGGGGTCCCCAAACCTTGGTTCCACTCCTCCCCCAGCTGGGTCCCTGGCCTTCAGGCCTGGCTTAGCTTGCACGGGCCAGCCCTGCTCCCTGCCTAGGATGGCATTCATCCCTGCCATTAACCTTGAACTCACTCTGCATCAGACTCTGTGCTAAGAGCTTTCTCTGTTTGCTCCTTTAGGTTCTCACTAACCCTCTGAGGCCCAGACTGCCACGGTTCATGTTTCAGCTGTTATTAGGAGCATTCCCATCTTACAAGAGAGGAAACTTGAGGCTCAGAGGTGTTAAGTAAGGAGATGAAAGTTGCATTGAAAGCGGCAGAGCAGAAGTCAGACCCAGATCTCTGGGGCCAGAGCCGTTACTTTTGCTGGTCTCCGTCCCAGGGCTCTGGAGACTGGGCCTCTAGCTCTGGCCCTCAAAAACTTGCCCTGGACTAGGCCTGACTTCCCACACTTCAGGGTCCCCGGTTAATCTTCCCTTCGGGATCCCTGTCCTGTCACCCAGGTCCTGGACAAGCTGTTCTTGCGCCCCTTGGCGGGGATGCTGCCCTCTGCTTCAGATACTCTTCCCTCCTGAAGCCCATCCAGCACCTTGCCTGACTCCCAAGTCGAGGGTCCCCTGATCCCCCAGAAAAAGGTGTCTCTTTTCCCTTCTAGGCCCTGGGGTTTGGCAGCGGCCACTCCTGTCTGTCAGCTGGTAGTGAACTCACCCCTCCCAGGCCTCTTCAGAGCGCCCCAGGGCTGGGACTGCTGACTGTGGCTAGTGCCAGTTGCAGCCTGGGGTGATAATCCCGGGGAGGGGCCCAGCCTGCCCGGGGTGTGGCCGCCAGCTCCACCTCCCACCCAGAAAGGACAGTGAGAGCCCAGTGCTGTAAACAGAGCCTGGGGCCCGACTCCCAGGCTCCTCCTCTGGCTTTGAACCCTGGAGTTTGGGCCACCAAGGCCCTCCTCCCTCAGTCCCAGGAGTCCAGACCCCTAGTTCCCTCAACAGTTAGAAACTGAGGCATGCAGTTCCCCTGTCCCCTCCTCCCTTAGACCCAGAAGTCTCACCCTAGTCCTGAACAAAGTGTGCCCTCTCACCCAGCCTGGCTGCCCTCCTTCTCCCCAGGGTGGATTCAGGGAGCAAAAGCACCATGACTGATCGCAGCTCCTGCCCCCAGACTGGCCGTGGCACAGCTGGCCCCAGCTGGTGGGGAGAGAGAGGGCAGTCAGCCTTGCCTGTCCCTCCCAGGAGGACAACAGCCGATTAAGGGCAGTGCCAAGCTCAGCTAGGGACCCAAGCCACAGGTCCTGCCGTGTGGTGTTCCCACCCTGGGCACCCTGCACCTGCCACTTACCCTTCCAGCCCATCCTGCTGTGACTGTCATTCCCACCTCACACATGGGAAACTGAAGCTCAGACACACTCTTCACCTTCGTTATGCCACGTGCTCCTTGCCTGGCCAGCTCTTTCTCACCCTCAGGACTCAGCTTCTCACCTCCTCCAGGAGGGCGTTCCCTAACTGCTTCTCCCCATCTAAGATGCACCCCCTACCACTGCTTTCTGCCATCATCTTTAAGCTGTTCTTCTTCCTAGAATTTTACATATTTGCAGTTTTCCATTTATTTGTTTCCATGTTTGTTGTTTGTGTCCCCCCAGGGGCAGAACCAGGCTTCATGGAGCTGTGACGCTTTTACAAGTGGAGGTGGGGCTCTTTAGGAAAAAGAATAGAAAACCACAAGTATGATATTAGGTACAGGGTCTTGGAAGAGGCCTGTGCAAATGAGAGGCCTCAGTGTCATGTGCTTGGCTGTAGGTGAATCCTCCCCTGTCACTCTGCCTGGGATATCATCCCCATGGGGGCATGGGATGGCCCCAGGGTCCATCATGGGGTCTAGCACGTAGCAGGTGCTCAGCAAATATTTGAAGAAGGAAGGAAAGGGAAGAGTCAGAGTGGGGGCAGGAGGGACTGGATGGGAGTTTGGGACAGGCCCACCCCTCCCCAGGACAAACAAACGGATGGACAGACAGAGGCCTCTGGAGGCAGCTCTGAGCTTGGTGGCTGTGACAACCGAACACCGGCCTAAGCCACTGGCCAGGTGATCCTAGATGAGCTTGCTCTCCTCATCTGGAAACTGCGCTTGGCCATCCTGCCCACTGAGGGCCGGAAACGATCTTCGTAAGCAGGACCCCACGGCGGCATTTCTGCTCGTGGTTTGCTTTGTGGTTCTCACTCAGCCTCACTGAGATGTGTATCGGGTCATTTTTCCATCTAACATACTGTACAATTTACTGCTTGTGCTGTTTGCTTTCTGTGTCTGACACTAGATTATAGGCTCCCTATGGGCAGAGACTTTGTTTTGTTCACTGCTGTACCCCCAGCCCTTGCTCATGCCCGGCACAGGGCTAGCGTGGTATTTATTGCATGGCTGCGGTTTCCCATTTTATAAAGCAGCTGTCATTTACTTCCTGTCTCTGGGGTAGGGCTCCTTATCGAACATGAGGGCACAGGAGACCTGGACAGAAGAAGTAACCTGCACAAAGCAGTGAGGAAGAGGCTGGATCCCAGGCGCTGCCCTTTGCCCTGTTCCAGGCGGCTCCCTGGGGGCTGGGCCGGATGGAGCAGGGAGGGTGGGATGCTGAGGTTGCCAGAGGCTTGCCAAGAATCTGAGGCAGAGGGCACTGGGGCAGGGGCAGGCCATCAGGGCCTTGGGTGAGGACTGGGGCAGAGGGAAGGGTGAGGGTCCTGCAGCCTGGGCACTAGCCCTTTGCCCCAAACGGTCACAGGACAACTGGACCCGGCCTGGATTTTGATCCCTGGGGACTGAGCAGGAGAGAGAAGGGTGGTAGGGAAGTAAGTGGGGGGAAGATGGAGGAAGGGCCAGGTATGGGGCCTGGGAGGGGCAAGGCCTTCTGAAGGGGAGAGGCCTGGGGGCAGATGCAGGCGAGGGGGCAGTGACCGTGGCTCTATCCCTGACTGTGTCTGCACGAAAGAGCAGACACTGCTCTAAGACAGCTGTGTGCCAGGCACTGCTCTCTTTCTGTGCTTTAGGCCAGGTAACTTGTTTCATCCTTTCCACAACCCGTGAGGTAGGAACCATCATGACCCGTTTTGGCAGATGAGAAAACTGAGATGCAGAGAGGTGACAGGGTCACCGAGCCAGCAAGGATGGCACAGCTTCTCTGCTGTGTTTCTGTGTGTATCCGTGTTGCTCCTTCTGTCATGTCTCAGCTCTGTGCTTTCTGGGTGGGCAGGTGTGAGTATGTCTTTGAGGTTCACATGGAGGTACATACATATGTAGGTTCCTGTCATGCCTAGCATTGGTCCCGGCCTGTGTTTGTGGGTGAGTGTGTCCACATTTTTTCTCAGTCTGTGTGTTTTCGTTGCTCAGTATGTCTGCAAGCATATTTGTATGCATGTGTCACGGCCTATCTGTGTTGCTCAGCCTGTGAGGGTTTCTGTGTCTCTATTTCTCTTGGCCTGTGAGATTGTGTGGCCATGTGTTTGTATGTGTATGGACGTATATCTTTTGTGTGTGTGTGTGTGTGTGTGTGTGTGTGTGTGTGTGTGTGTATGGTACCCATCTCTTCCCATTTGCTCCAGTTCGAACCCAGGGCATCAGCATGGCCACCTCCCAGTCCCATCCAATCCATCATGAAGTCCTGTTCCCCCTGCCTCCCCTAGAAAGCACTGGAACCTGGCCCTTCTCCCACCTCCACTGCCCCTTTCTCTAGATGACTGTAACAACTCTTTCTGTGTCTCTGTTTTTGCCCCCTCCATGTCTTTTCCACATAGCAGCCAGAAGGTTTTTCTAAAACTTAAATCTGGTCACACACTCCCAACCCTTCAACACCTCCACCCTTGCTCTCAGAATAAAGAGAGTCTGAGCTCTGAGCCTGTCTGAGCTTTCCTGTGTGTGTCTGGAGCCAACTCCAGTTCTATCCTTGGCTAATGATGATGTCTATGGCAGGGAGGATGATGAGTCTGGGGGTCTCTGGGCCCGGGGGCTATGTCAGTTTCTTTCCTGCTCAGGAAATTCCCAAAGGTCCTCACTTGGACTGACACATACTCCTAATCCAGCAAGGACTTCATGTGTGCCTCTGCCCGAGGCTTGAGCATCTCTGTTGGTCTGTCAGTGTTTCTCCAGCCCGCTGAGACCTGTAAATAATGTGACCCCCTAGGGAACCCAGGTGACAGCACTTCCTTCTCCCAAGTGAAGGTTAGGCTGTCCAAAGCCAACCCAGGGCCCCTTAGTCCTAGGAGTAGGAGTCAGGAATTTAGGTCCTAGGGCAGCCAGGCTGAGGCAGGCGGACTGACAACGAATGGATGATCGGATTGAATGAAGGATGGTGGGACAGGACAGTCTGAAGCTGTACTGCACCCCTCCTCCAGGCATTCCCCACTATAGAGCACCCCTTCCTCCTACCTGACTCACCCCTAAACTTCCTCTTTGGGCCACAGCTTCTAAATTTCTTCTCCATTACCGTCTCAAGAGTGTCAGAGACCTGAAAATCGGCGTTTGAACCATCTCCCACGTTGAAATCACAAGGCAAGAGCTGCCACGGTCACACAGCGAATACGGAGCTAGAGCGGGAACCCTGGTTCGGGACACTAACATTCTGGACTCTACTCCCAAGACGGTACTGGGGCGTCAGAGAGTTTCTATGCTGGAGGTGATATTTCCCTCTCACATCACCCGCTTCTCACAGTGAATTATCCCCGCACCCCCGCCCCGCAGGGCAGCAATGAGCCAGTCCACGGGCCCCCCCACTTCTTGTGGCAGGAGGTCAGTCCATTCAGTCCCCAGTTTCCCACAGGATGTCTAAGGTTCCTTCCGGCCTCCTCCCACTCACCTTTGGCTTTGCCTTTTCGCCACCGCCCGCGCCTTTGACTTTTGGACCCCTCTTGAACCTTCTTCGAGCCCGGAGCCCCAGCGGCTACCGGGAACCTCATTTCCCTGGCCAACTCCATCAATTTTCCGCGGTCCGGGCCCCGGGGCCAATTCCACCCGCCTGGGCCAATTCCAGCCGCCAGTCACCGCCCCGAGGATCAATCCTCCGTACGTACCACCGTCGGGCCCCCACACCACCCAATCTTGGACTTGCTTCTCTCTGGGTCCCGCCCTCTGAGCAAGGAGAGCCGCCCTCCACAGTCGGGTCCCGCCCCCCACCGCTAGTGCCTACAACCTGGCCCCGCCCCCTCGCACGCATTAAAGGGCCCGCGACCAACAAAAAAGCATCCCTGGAGGCGGCTAAAAGCGTATTCGGTCAGAACTAGTGGTGAGTCCCACGGGGGTCACCCCAGCAAGGAAGCCCCGATGTTGTCACGTGTTGGCTGTCATCCTTGTCTTCCCACTCACCTTCCCACGTAGGGATTGTCTAGAACGCACCGGGTCTGCCCGCCGAGAGGTGAGCCGGGTGCCACTTATCCTCCGCCTAGCGGCGGGGAGCGGGCCAGGTCCTCGGGCAATTCAAAACCGAGGCGGGGTTGCAGTGTAGGAGGCGTGGCTCTGCCAGGGAGCCTTTGGAGGAGGAAGCCCCGCCTTTCCCCCTGCCCTCTGTCTTTTAGTTCTCCTAGTGCTCCGTTTCTTGGGATTCTCCTCTCTGCCCTGTCCCTCCCCGCGAGAATGGAAGGGAGGGGGCTGTAGGGTGCTCGGCGCCTGCGCACTAGCTCCAAGCCGTGCACTGGCCCGCAGGGAGGAGAGGCGAACGCGGGAACTGCGCGAACCTGGGAAAAGGCGGGAAACAGAGGAGGCTCGAGGCTCGCGCGTGCGCACACACTCAATTGTATTTCTGAGGGTCCCGGAGAGGCGGCTTTGTCTGTGGCGGCGCTGTGGTGAAGGCGTACCTTGAGACTGGGTTCGGGAGGCCCAGGGAAACCGCTGTTTAGCACCAGAAGCACCATCCCGTCCCTCCTCCCCGCCCTCCCAAAGCACACGAGCAGCCGTGGCACTGAGAGACACCGATGACCCTCTTCTCCTCAGTCCTGAGAGAGGCGGCCCAGCCCTTCCGGGGGACACAGGCCTCTGGGCTGAGACCCCCATTACCAGCCTTCGGACTAACCGTCCTCACAGCGCCCTCAGCTTCCGGATTGGGGCCGCCTTGTTTCCCCCCCTCTGGCTGTTTCACCGAGTCTCCCCACGTTCCCCGGAGAGAACTTGCGGGCCCCCCTTGTGCAGGGCAGGGCTTCTGAGCGCAGAGAAGGAGCTCAGGGCCCGAGCCTGCTCCCCGGGGGCACCATGGCCGGCTTCGGAGGAGGGGCGGGGATGCTGCCGCCAGCGGAGCCTTGTGCCCACGACCCGCCCACACCGCTCCCCCAGCTCTCCCTCCCGTCAGCGCCGACCTTGCCTGGGACTTGGACGGAGCCCCAGCGCCTCTCCCAGGCGCCCCCTTCCTGAGATCACAACCCACGAGGCCATGGGCCTGGCGGGCCTGGGACTCCCTGGGGACGAGTGTCTTCCTGCCCACTGGACAACCCAGAGAGCTCAAGGGTCGCTCCTGCCCGGTTTTCGGCCTGGCCTGCGTGGACACTCGCCGAGGGTAAGGGTCCACGTTCAGCAGGGTGCCGCGGTGGCCCACTTGGTGCCCGCCCCAGAGCGGTGCTCGGAGTTGGGGGCCCAAGGGATGAGTACAGGGCCCTCGCCCAGGGCCTTTTTTAGTTTCTGTTTGATTTCCCCCAGATCCCCGCGGGGAGGCAGCCTGGAGCAGGGGAAGGAGTCAGAGGCTAGCTGGGGATCCTGGCTTGGCCCCTAACTGCCCAGCCTCCTGCAGGATCCCTCTCTTCTCTAGGGCTCAGCTTCCTCCTCCGTCAAATGGGGCTGTTGATCTGTGTCTGCCGGGACTGTTGCGGGGTCACCTGAGCTCACCTGACATTCTGGCAGGTCTAAGTTCTTCCTGACCAAATGAATAACCATCCCTGGGAGGCCCCCTTCCTCCAAGCTCAACTTACCTGGGTTCCGGTAGTGTCTGGGGTTCTGGCTGCTGGTTTTCTTACTGGGTAATGACGTCCCACCAAATCCTGACATCACTTCATAACCAGGTTTCCCCTTGGAGACCAGCTTCATTCCCTGGGCCACTGTTCCACCCCTCTTGGCTGGCAAATTGGTCTCTAATATGAACCCCAAATCTGATTCTGGGCCTGAATCTGCGACCCATTCAAGAAATGTCTTATGTTCTGAGGCCAGTTGCTGTATGGATGGTTCGTTTGGTTTTGACAGAAATTGCCACTCAGCCAAAGATCCCTCTTGGGATTTGGCTCCCTGGGCTGGAGCTGCGTGCTGGGCTGTAGGGTCTGACTGTCGCCTTCTCTCTTGGGACATCAGTTCCGTCTGGGCAGGTGGTCCATTTTGGGGTCCAGGTCCTACCTGGGCTCCAGCTCCCTCTCTCAATTCCGGTTCCTGTTGAGTTCTAGAATCTTCTCCCGGCCCAGGTCTGTGCTGTGAGGCAGCTTCCTGTTTCCTGAAGGGCACCCTTTGGATGGGAGGTGACTGCTGTGGTGCAGGCTCCTGTGGGGCAAGAAATTCCTGCTGCAAAGCAGATTTTTGCTGTGCTCGAGGTTCCTGCTGGGATTCAGCTTCATGTTGGGCAAGGGGTCTTTGCTGTGCAGCGTGCTTCTGTTGGGTATCGGGTCCCTGCTGAGCCTTAGATGCTGGCTGAGCTGTGGGTGTCTTTTCTGGCCCAGACTCTGACTGGGAGATGGGTGTCTGGTGTGGCTCAGGTTCCCAGTCAGGCCTAGAAACTAACTTAGAACCTGGCTCCATTGTTGTTATTTCCCTGAAGGGAGATGTTGATCTCCCAGGCTTCATCCTTCTCGGCCCCCACAGGCCTCCTTTGTCACAGATCCCTCACTGATTGCCCATGATGGCTCCTCCCTTTGGGTTCCACTCCTTCATCCTGGCATCCCTGCTCTTCCTTTTTTAAGGCAGTTGGCAAGTGGCCCCCTACTCCTGTGCCAAGTGATGTGCTCTGTTCCTCCTGCTTTCAGAGGAGGATTGGGAACAGGAGGAGGCTGTGTGCCCAGCACACTCTCCTATCAGAGGGGAGGGGCTTGCCCTGTTGTGTCATAAATAGGACCCCGCCCAACTCACCACTCAGTTAAAATGCTGCTCCTCATAAGGCCAGCATCCCAACTTAGTCCTCTGTTCAACCTGGATGACAGAAGCCAGATTCTGGCTTGGTGTTTCTTTTCTTTTCTCCCCTTCTGATGTTTGAGGAAGTGGTCAGAGGGGGAGGCAGGATCTACACATTTTTTTTTTTTTTTTTTGGCTGCTGCGGTTTGCGGGATCTTAGTTCCCCAACCAGGGATTGAATCCAGGGCCACAGCAGTGAGAGTGCTGAGTCCTAACTACTGGACCGCCGGGGAATTCCCAGGATCTACACTGTTTTAATGTTTTCCTCTTTATTCATTCTTTCAAATGGTTGCCATTTTATTTCCTTATATTATCCTTCTGATCATTTTACTCCTATGTTAAAAAAAAAGACACCCTCTCATTTTTTCACTTGAAGCCCTTTTCAGGACCACACCATGTCTCTAGCTTTCATCTCTGCTTCTGCATATATGTATTCTGTAGTAGATTGGAAAGTTACGGAGTCAGATGACCATTGATGATGATGATGATGATGATGATGGTGATAATGATGATGATGATGATAATCATAAATACTGGAAGCATTTTACCTGCTAGGAAATTGTGTAAGGTTTTTTTTTAATCTATATTATCTTTACTAAGACAATGTCTGATTCATTGCTTTAACTCCTTTCTTTGCCCCACCTAGCTCTTAGCTCAGAAGGGTTTGTTGAATGAGTAAAGGAATAACAGGTTGGGCAGTGGAGAAAGATTGAGGGTGGTGTTGGGGAGAGGTGTGTGTAGAATCTGGATTAAGTTTAGAATTTACAGGGTAAAATGGGTCGACTGGATTGAAGGTGAATTTCCGGACCCCTTTGAAACAAAATGATTTTGCTCTATTAGATTTAAGTATATTAATTGACTTATGTTTGCTACTTGCCTGGTTGTATTTAAGGTCAGGTGGTGCCAGCTAGGAAACCTGGATTTCCTGGTTTCTTTCAGGTAAGTAAGCTTAAGCCTAGGTAGGTAGAGGGCGCAGGAAAAGACCGTCAGGAGAAGGCATTAGAGGGAGCAGTAATTTTGGTGATAATGCTTTTTTTTGAGAACACTAGAATGGTTTAGGGAGTAGAGACAGGGATAGGGAGCTTGAGGTGGGAGAAGAGCAGCTTAAGGTGCGCTCACTGCCTTGTTGACTGAGAATGTTTCATCGGGAGGGTGGGCTCTCATAGCTCCTGTAAGGGCAGAGCAAAGCTTGCCAGCTGAGAAATTGCTGGCAGGCTCTGGAGGACTTGGTTGGCTTCTTGTGGTGTCTTTAGTGTCCTAGGTTGAAAACAAAAGGGGGAGACTACTGTTAATGCATTTTTTAAAAAAATTTTATAGCTACTTTTATTTTTATTTATTTATTTATTTTTGGCTGTGCTGGGTCTTCGGTTCGTGCGAGGGCTTTCTCTAGTTGCGGCAAGTGGGGGCCACTCTTCATCGCGGTGCGGGGACCGCTCTTCATCGCGGTGCGCGGGCCTTTCACTATCGCGGCCCCTCCCGTTGCGGGGCACAGGCTCCAGACGCGCAGGCTCAGTAGTTGTGGCTCACGGGCCCAGCTGCTCCGTGGCATGTGGGATCTTCCCAGACCAGGGCTCGAACCCGTGTCCCCTGCATTAGCAGGCAGATTCTCAACCACTGCGCCACCAGGGAAGCCCGTTAATGCATTTTTTAAATTTAATTTTTATGAGAGCTTTTAAAATGTTAAAAGTAAGACTCATCTAGTGGAAAAATTAAAATAAAACTTATTTATTTTATACATAATAGTTTGTTCTCCATATCTTTTTGTAGGTAAACATAATAGTTTACTTTAAAAAAAAATGAGCTTATACTATACATATTGTTTTGCTCTGTACCTTTAACAAATCTTTTACTATTGCACAATATTTTATTTATTTATTTATTTTTGGACTGCATTGGGTCTGCATTGCTGTGCGCAGGCTTTCTCTAGTTGCGGCGAGTGGGGGGCTACTCTTTTTTTAAAACAACAATTAATTAATTAATTAATTAAATTTATCTTTTGGCTGCTTTGGGTCTTGTTGCTGTGCGGGCTTGCTCTAGTTGCGGCGAGCCGGGGCTACTCTTCCTTGCGGTGCGTGGGCTTCTCATTGCGGTGGCTTCTCTTGTTGCGGAGCATGGGCTCTAGGCTGTGGGCTTCAGTAGTTGTGGCACGCATGCTCAGTAGTTGTGGCTTGTGGGCTCTCGAGCACAGGCTCAGTAGCTGTGGCGCACGGGCTTAGATGCTCCGAGGAATGTGGGATCCTCCCGGACCAGGGCTTGAACCCGTGTCCCCTGAATTGGCAGGCGGATTCTTAACCACTGCGCCACCAGGGAAGTCACGGGGTCTACTCTTCATTGTGGTGCGCGGGCTTCTCATCGCGGTGGCTTCTCTTGTTGCGGAGCATGAGCTCTAGAGCACAGGCTCAGTAGTTGTGGTGCACGGGCTTAGTTGCTCCGAGGCATGAGGGATTCTCCCGGACCAGGGCTTGAACCCGTGTCCCCTGCATTGGCAGGCGGATTCTTAACCACTGCGCCACCAGGGAAACCCCTATTGCACAATATATATATAGATTTTAAATTTATTTATTTATTTGGCTGTGCCGAGTCTTAGTTGTGGCATGCGGGATCTTCGTTGCCACGCGCGAGATCTCAGTTTCAGTGTGTGGGATCTAGTTCCCTGACCAGGGATTGAACCCAGGCCCCCTGCATTGGGAGCATGGCGTCTTAGCCACTGGACCACCAGGGAAGTCCCTATCGCACAATATTATACATCTATAGAAGTACATAAAACTTATGTGTGCAGTTCAATAAATAGTTACAAGGAAGATATTCATGAAACTACTACCCAGGCCTAGAAATAGAATATTGCCAACAACCCTCCTCCTTTTCTGATTACTAACCTCTCTCTCCCCCTCACATTGGTAATCCCGACTTTTATAGTAAACATTTACTTTTTTTCTTTATAGTTTTACCACCTACGTATAAATTCCTAAATAGTTTAATTTTGCCTTTTTTTGAACTTTATGTATATGAAATCAGGCAATAACTATTTTCTTTTGTTTTTTTTCTTTTATTCTACGTTATGTTTGTAATATTCATTTATGTTGTTTTTTTATTGTTCATTCTCATAGATATATAATATTTGAATATAGTACTATTTATTTATTCATGGATCAGTTTTCAGTTTGGGGTAGTTATGAACAACGCTGCTATGAAATCCTTGTTCATGTCTCCCACTGTACATAAGCAAGCATTCTTTTTGAGAATACATCTAAGAGTGGAATTGCTTGGTCACAAAGCTTAAGCTTTAGTAAATAACCACCAGCACTTTTTCAAAGTGATTTAGCAATTTACACTCCCATTAGCAGGTGATGAGAGTTTCTCTGTTCTACTCTCTGCCAATACTTGGTATTGTCAGACGTTAAAATTGTTGCCAGTCTGATGATATATAATGATCTCTGTTTGGGTTTAATTCATATTTTTCCAGTTACTAGAAGGGTTGAGTGCCATTTCACATGTTTATTAGCTACCTAGATTTCTTGTCTCTGAAGTGCCTATTCAAGTCTTTTTCCTATTTGTTGTGTTGCCTGCCATTGATATACGGGAATTCCTTATATAGTCTGAATAGTAATCCTTTGTTGATCATATATGTTGTAGACATTACTCCTACTCTGTAGACTGTCGTTTTATTCTTCCTTTTGGTTTTGTTTTGTTTTGTCTGTGCCACGCCGCTTGTGGGATTTTAGTTCCCTGACCAGGGAGCAAACCCAGGCCCTTGGCAGTGAGAGTGCTGAGTCCTAACCACTGGACCGCCAGGGAATTCCCCATTTTATTCTTTTGATGATCAAAATTCTTAATTTCAATGAAGTCAGATTTATTAATCTTTTCCTTTATGACATATTTTTTGTATCTTGTTTAAGAAATCCTTTCCTACCCCAAGGTCATGAATATATTCTCCTACATTCCTTTGTCTTTCATATTTAGATCTTTAATTCACTGAATTTTATTTTTGTGATGGGTTTAAAATAGGGGGGTCTCTGCACCTTTATTTCACTGAATGTATTGTGGTTATCTTTCCAATGAATACATAATGATCTACCTAATTATTTTTGTCAACTGCGGAAGTGCCCAATTTGCTTTTGATGAGTTTTTAAACTGAGGTATAATTGACATGTAACATTATATTAGTTTCACATGTACAACATAATGATTCGATATTTGTATACATGGTGAAATGATCACAGAATAAGTCTGTTAATGATGAACATTTAAAATTTCATTTATTTGTCAGTACAAATACTGGTATAATTGATATGCTTGTACATATATCTTTGAGTATGCATGCTAATATTCTATACTAGAGATTGTGAAGTGAGATCACTGGTTAAAAGGTACACACATTTAAGTTTTTTTTTTGGCCACGCCTCTCGGCTTGCAGGATCTTATTTCCCTGACCAGGCTTTGAACCGGGGCCCTGGCAGTGAAAGCGCCGAGTCCTAACCACTGGACCGCCAGGGAACTCCCTGTTTTTGATAGGTATACTACCAAATTGTATTTTACCTCCATCAACAGTGATAAAGATCTTGATTTATCTTATTCTTTTTTAAAAATTTATATTTTATATTGGACTATAGTTGATTAACAATGTTGTGTTAGTTTCAAGTGTACAGCAGAGTGATTCAGTTATACATATACATGTATCTATTCTTTTTCAAATTCTTTTTCCATTTGGGTTATTACAGTGTATTGAGCAGAGTTCCCTGTGCTATACAGTAGGTCCTTGTTGGTATCTATTTTAAATATAGCAGTGTGTACATGTCAATCCCAAACTCCCAGTCTATCCCTCCCCCACCCCCCTTCCCCCCGGTAACCATAAGTTCATTCACTAAGTCTGTGAGTCTATTTCTGTTTCTGTAAATAAGTTCATTTGTATCATTTTTTAAAAAGATTCCACATATAAGTGATATCATGATATTTGTCTTTCTCTGTCTGATTTACTTCACTTAGTGTGATAATCTCCAGGTCCATCCATGTTGCTGCATGGCATTATTTCATTCTTTTTAATGGTTGAGTAATATTCCATTGTATATTTGTACCATATCTTTTTAAAAAAAATTTATTTATTTAATTTATTTATTTCTGGCTGCATTGGGTCTTCGTTGCTGAGCACGGGCTTTCTCTAGTTGTGGTGAGCGGGGGCTACTCTTCATTGCGGTGCGTGGGCTTCTCATTGCGGTGGCTTCTCTTGTTGTGGAACACGGGCTCTCGGCGCATGGGTTTCAGTAGTTTGGCACGTGGGCTCAGTAGTTGTGGCTCGCAGGCTCTAGAGCGCAGGCTCAGTAGTTGTGGCACAGGGGCTTAGTTGCTCCGTGACATGTGGGATCTTCCGGGACCAGGGATCAAACCCATGTCCCCTGCATTGGCAGGCAGATTCTTAACCACTGTGCCACCAGGGAAGTCCCCACCATATCTTCTTTGTCCTCATCTGTTGATGGACATTTAGGCTGCTTCCATGTCTTGGCTATTGTAAACAGTGCTGCAATGAACACTGAGGTGCATGTATCCTTTCAAACCATGTTTTTCTCCGTATATATGCCCAGGAGTGAGATTGCTGGATTGTATGGTAGCTCTATTTTTTTTTAAATGTTTTCTTTTCCTATTCTTACTAAGTATTTTTTTTTAAACTTTTGGGTTTTATTTATTTATTTATTTATTTATGGCTGTGTTGGGTCTTTGTTTCTGTGTGAGGGCTTTCTCTAGTTGCGGCAAGTGGGGGCCACTTTTCATCGCGGTGCGCGGTCCTCTCATTATTGCGGCCTCTCTTGTTGCGGAGCACAGGCTCCAGAAGCGCAGGCTCAGTAATTGTGGCTCACGGGCCCAGTTGCTCCGCGGCATGTGGGATCTTCCCAGACCAGGGCTCGAACCCGTGTCCCCTGCATTGGCAGGCAGATTCTCAACCACTGAGCCACCAGGGAAGCCCGGTAGCTCTATTTTTAGGATTTTAAGGAACCTCCATACTGTCCTCCATAATGGCTGTACCAATTTACATTCCCACCAACAGTGTAGGAGGGTTTCCATTTCTCCACACCCTCTCCAGCATTTATTGTTTGTAGACTTTTGGATGATGGCCATTCTGACTGGTGTGAGGTGATACCTCATTGTAGTTTTGATTTGTACTTCTCTAATAATTAGTGATGTTGAGAATCTTTTCATGTGGTTTTTGGCTATCTGTATGTCTTCTTTGGAGAAATGTCTATTAAGATCTTCCACCCATTTTTTTGAGTGGGTTGTTTGGTTTTCTGATATTGAGCCATATGAGCTGTTTGTATATTTTGGAGATTAATCCCTTGTCGGTTGCTTCGATCGCAAATATTTTCTCCCATTCTGTGGGTTGTCTTTTCATTTTGTTTCTGGTTTCCTTTGCTGTGCAAAAGCTTTTGAGTTTAATTAGGTCTCATTTGTTTATTTCTGTTTTTATTTCCATTACTCTAGGAAACAGATTGAAAAAGATGTTGCTGCAATTTATGTCAAAGAGTTCTCTGCCTATATTTTCCTCTAAGAGTTTTATAGTATCTAGTCTTAGCTTTAGGTCTTTAATCCGTTTTAAGTTTACTTTTGTGTATGGTGTTAAAGAATGTTCTAACTTCATTTTTTTATGTGTAGCTGTCCAGTTTTCTCAGCACCATTTATTGAAGAGACTGTCTTTTGTATACCCTTGCCTCCTTTGTCGTAGGTTAATTGACCAAAGGTGCATGGGTTTATTTCTGGGCTTTCTATCCTGTTCCATTGATTCATATTTTTGTTTTTGTTCCAGTACCATACTGTTTTGATGATGGTAGCTTTGTAGTATAGTGTGAAGTCAGGGAGACTGATTCCTCCAACTCTGCTTTTCTTTCTCAAGATTGTTTTGGCTATTTGGGGTCTTCTTTGTCTCCATACAAATTTTAAGATTTTTTTTGTTCTAGTTCTGTGAAAAATGCCATTGGTAATCATTGAATCTGTAGACTGCCTTGGGTAGTATGTCATTTTGACAATATTGATTCTTCCAATCCAAGAACATGATATATCTTTCCATCTGTTTGTGTTATCTTTGATTTCTTTCATCAGCATCCTGTGTTTTTGGAGTACAGGTCTTTTGCCTCCTTAGGTAGGTTTATTCCTAGGTATTTTATGCATTGTGATGCGATGGTAAATGGGATTGTTTCTTTAATTTCTCTTCTGATCTCTTGTTGTTAGCGTATAGAAATGCGACAGATTTCTGTGTGTTTATTTTGCATCCTGCAACTTTACCGAATTCATGGATGAGCTCTAGTAGTTTTCTGGTAGCATCTTTAGGATTTTCTACGTGTAGTATCACGTCATCTGCAAACAATGACAGTTTTACTTCCTCTTTTCTGATTCGTATTCCCTTTATTTCTTTTTCTTCTCTGATGACCACGGCTAGGACATCCAAAACTATGTTGAATAAAAGTGGCGAGAGTGTCTGGTTCCTGGTCTTAGAGGAAATGCTTTCAGCTTTTCACCATTGAGTATGATGTTAGCTGTAGGCTTGTAATATATGGCCTTTATTATGTTGAGGTATGTTCCCTCTATGCCCACATTCTGGAGAGTTTTTATTGTAAATTGGTGTTGAATTTTGTCAAAAGCTTTTTCTGAATCTATTGAGATAAACATATGGCTTTTATTCTTCAATTTGTTGGTGTGGTGTATCACACTGATTGATTTGCAGATATTGAAAAATCCTTGCATCCCTGGATTAAATCCTACTTGATCATGGTGTATGGTCCTTTTAATGTATTGTTGGATTTGGATTGCTAGTATTTTGTTGAGGATTTTTGCATGTTTGTTTATCAGTGATATTGGCCTGTAATTTTCTTTTTTTGTAGTATCTTTGTCTGTTTTTTTTTTTCTTTTTTTTTAATTAATTAATTTATGGCTGTGTTGGGTCTTCGTTTCTGTGCGAGGGCTTTCTCTAGTTGCGGCAAGTGGGGACCACTCTTCATCGCGGTGCGCGGGCCTCCCACCATCGCGGCCCCTCTTGTTGCGGAGCACAGGCTCCAGACGCGCAGGCTCAGTAATTGTGGCTCACGGGCCCAGTTGCTCCGTGGCATGTGGGATCCTCCCAGACCAGGGCTCGAACCCGTGTCCCCTGCATTGGCAGGCAGATTCTCAACCACTGCGCCACCAGGGAAGCCCCTCTTTGTCTGGTTTTGCTGTCAGGGTGATAGTGGCCTCATGGAATGAGTTTGGGACTGTTCCTTCCTCTGTGATTTTTTGGAATAGTTTCAGAAGGATAGGTGTTAACTCTTCTCTAAATGTTTGATAGATTTCGTTTGTTGGGAGTTTTTAAATCACAGATTCAATTTCAGTACTTGTGGTTTGTCTTGTTCATATTTTCTATTTATTTCTGGTTCAGTCTTGGGAGATTGTACCTTTCTAAGAATTTATCCATTTCTTCTAGGTTGTCCATTTTATTTGCATACAGCTGCTTGTAGTAGTCTCTTATGATCCTTTGTATTTCTTTTTTTTTTTGAATTCCTTTATTTTTATTATTTATTAATTTATTTATTTTTGGCTGTGTTGGGTCTTCGTTTCTGTGCAAGGGCTTTCTCTAGTTGTGGCAAGCGGGGGCCATTCTTCATCGCGGTGCGTGGACCTCTCACTATCGCGGCCTCTCGTTGCGGAGCACAAGCTCCAGACATGCAGGCTCAGTAGTTGTGGCTCATGGGCCTAGTTGCTCCGTGGCATGTGGGATCTTCCCAGACCAGGGCTCGAACCTGTGTCCCCTGCATTGGCAGGCAGATTCTCAACCACTGCGCCACCAGGGAAACCCTGATCCTTTGTATTTCTGTGGTGTCTGTTGTAACTTCTCCCTTTTCATTTCTATTTTATTGATTTGAGCCCTCTTCCTCCTTTTTAATAAATTTATTTATTTATTTATTTATTTTTGGCTGCACTCGGTCTCCGTTGCTGCGAGCTGGCTCTCTCTAGTTGCAGTGAGTGGGGGCTACTCTTCGTTGCAGTGCGCGGGCTTCTCGTTGCGGTGGCTTCTCTTGTTGCAGAGCACAGGCTCTAGGCGTGCAGGCTTCAGTAGTTGTGGCATGTGGGCTCAGCAGATGTGGCTCATGAGCTCTAGAGCGCAGGCTCAGCAGTTGTGGCGCATGGGCTTAGTTGCTCCACGGCATGTGGGACCTTCCCAGACCAGGTCTCGAACCTGTGTCCCCTGCACTGGCAGGCAGATTCCCAACCACTGTGCCACCAGGGAAGCACCCCCCTCCTTTTTCTTGATGAGTCTGGCTAAAGATTTATCAATTTTGTTTATCTTTTCAAATAACCAGCTTTTAGTTTCATTGATCTTTTCTATTGTTTTCTTCCTCTCTATTTCACTCTTTCTGCTTTGATCTTTATGATTTCCTTTCTTCTACTAACTTTGGATTTCGTTTGTTCTTCTTTCTGTAGTTGCTTTAGGTGTAAGGTTACGTTGTTTATTTGAGATTCTTCTTGTTAGGTTGTTTATTTGAGATTCTGCTTGAGGTAAGATTTTATTGCTATAAACTTCCCTCTTAGAACTGCTTTTGCTTTGTCCCATACGTTTTGGATGGTCGTGCTTTCATTTTCATTTGTCTCTAGGTATTTTTTGATTTCCTCTTTGATTTCTTCAGTGATCCATTGGTTGTTTAGTAACATATTGTTTAGCCTCCACGTGTTTGTGTTTTTTACAGCTTTTTTCTTGTAGTTGATTTCTAATCTCATAGTGTTGTGGTTGGAAAAGATGCTTGATATGATTTCAGTTTTCTTAAATTTACTGAGGCTCTCTTTGTGGCCTAGCATGTGATCAATCATGGGGAATGTTCCATGTGCACTTGAAAAAATGTGTATTCTGCTGCTTTTGGATGGAATGCTCTATAAATATCAATTAAGTTGGTCTGGTCTAATGTGTCATTTAAGGCCTGTGTTTCCTTATTGAGTTTCTGTCTGGATGATCTGTCCACTGATGAAAGTGGAGTGTTGAAGACCCCCCAGTATTATTGTGTTAGTGTTGATTTCTCCTTTTGTGGCTGTTAGCATTTGCCTTATATACTGAGGTGCTCCTATGTGTGGTGCATATACATTTTCTTTTTTTAACGGTGCATATACATTTACAATTGTTATATCTCCTTCTTGGATTGATCCCTTGTTCATTATGTAATGCCCTTCTTTGTCTCTTGTAACAGTATTTATTTTAATTAATTAATTAATTAATTAATTAATTAATTTTTGGCTGTGTTGGGTCTTTGTTTCTGTGAGAGGGCTTTCTCTAGTTACAGCGAGCGAGGGCCACTCTTCATCACGGTGCGCAGGCCTCTCACTGTCGCGGCCTCTCTTGTTGCGGAGCACAGGCTCCAGGCGTGCAGGCTCAGTAGTTGTGGCTCACAGGCCCAGCCGCTCCATGGCATGTGGGATCCCCCCAGACCAGGGCCCGAACCCGTGTCCCCTGCATTGGCAGGCAGATTCTCAACAACTGCGCCACCAGGGAAGACCCAACAGTGTTTATTTTAAATTCTATTTCTTCTGATATGAGTATTGCTACTCCAGCTTTCTCTTGATTTCCATTTGCGTGGAATACATTTTTCCATCCCCTCACTTTCAGTCTGTATGTGTCCCTAGATCTGAAGTCAGTCTCTTGTAGACAGCATATATATGGGTCTTGGGTTTTGTTTTTTTTTTTGGCTGTGCTGTGTGGCATGTGGGATCTTAGTTCCCTGACCAGGGATCAAACCTGTGCCCCTTGCTGTGGAAGTGCAGAGCCTTAACCACTGGACTGCCAGGGAAGTCCCAATACAGGTCTTGTTTTTGTATCCATTCAGTCAGTCTGTGTCTTTTGGTTGGAGCATTTAATCCATTTATGTTTAAGGTAATTATCAATATGTTTGTTCTTATTTCCATTTTGTTAATTGTTTTGGATTTGTTTTTTGGGATGTTTTTTCTTCCCTTCCTCTCTTGTTCTCTTCTCTTGTGATTGATGAGTAACTTTAGTGTTGTGTTTGGATTCCTTTTTCTTTTTTGTGTGTGTATCTGTTGTAGATTTTTGGTTTGCAGTTACCATGAGGTTTTGATATATTGATAGCAGTCTATATATAAACAAGATTGTTTTAAGATGGTGGTCTTTTAATTTTAAATCCATTTCAAATATCCTGCATTTGTACCCTCCTCCTCTCATGATTACTGGTTTTGATATCATATTTATGTGAGGATGATTTCCTACCTTTATAGTATGTTTGCCTTTACTAGTGAGCTTTTCCATTTGTAATTTTCTTGTTTCTAGTTGTGGCTTTTTCTTTTCTGCCTAGAGAAGTACTCACAGCATCTGCTGCAAAGCTGGTCTGGTGGTGTTGAATTCTCTTAGATTTTGCTTGTCTCTAAAGCTTTTGATTTCTTCAATTTTGTTGAATCTGAATGAGAGCCTTGCTGGGTAGAGTATTCTTGGTTGTAGGTTCTTCTCTTTCATCACTTTAAATATATCATGCCACTCCCTTCTGGCCTGCAGAGTTTCTGCTGAGAAAATGGCTGATAACTTTATGGGAGTTCTCTTGCATGTTATTTGTTGCTTTTCCCTTGTTGCTTTTACTATTTTTTCTTTATCTTTAACTTTTGTCAGTTTGATTACTATGTGTCTCGGCGTGTTCTTCCTTAGGTTTATCCTGCCTGGGACTCTGTGCTTCCTGGACTTGGGTAACTGTTTCCTTTCCCATTTTGGGGCATTTTTCAGCTATTATCTCTTCAAGTATTTTCTCAGGTCCTTTCTCTTTCTCCTCTCCTTCTGGGACCCCTATAATGCAAATGTTGGTGCGTTTAATGTTGTCCCGGAGGTCTCTTAGACTGTCCTCATTTCTTTTTCTTTTTCATTCTGTTCTGTGGCAGTGATTTCCACCATTCTGTCTTCCAGCTCACTTATCTGTTCTTCTGCCTCAGTTCTTCTGCTATTGATTCCTTCTAGTGTATTTTTCAGTTATTGTATTTTTCATCTGTTTGTTTGTTCTTTAATTCTTCTAGCTGTTTGTTAAGGGTTTCTTGTATATACTCAATCTGTGCCTGCATTCTTTTTCTGAGATCTTGGATCATCTTTACTATTATCACTCTGAATTCCTTTTCAGGTGGGTTGCCTCTCTCCACTTCACATAGTTGTTCTTCTGGGGTTTTATCTTGTTCCTTCATCTGGGATATATTCCTCTGCTATCTCATTTTGTCTAACTTCCTGTGATTGCAGTTTCTGTCCCACAGGCTTCAGGGTTGTAGTTCTTCTTGCTTCTGCTGTCTGTCCCCTGGCGAATGATGCTGTCTAAGAGGGTTGTGCAGGCTTCCTGGTGAGGAGGACTGGTGCCTGCCTACTGGTGGGTGGAGCTGTGTCTTGTCCCTCTTGGGCAGGGCCGTGTCAGGGGGTGTGTTTATTGGGTAGCTGTTTATTCAGGAAGACTTTAAGCAGCCTGTCTGCTGATGGGTGGGGCTGTGTTCCTACCCTGTTGGTTGTTTGGCCTGAGGCGTCCCAGCACTGGAGCGTACAGGCTATTGGCTGGGGGCAGGTCTTGGTGGGAAAATGGTGGCCTTCAAGAGGGCTCACGCCAATGAGTACTCACCAGAACTGCCTCCGCCAGTGTTCTTGTCCCCACAGTGAGCCACAGCCACCTTCTGCCTCTGCACAAGATCCTCTAATACTAGCAGTTAAGTCTGGCCCAGTGTCTTATGAGGTCACCACTTTTTCCCCTGTGTCCTGGTGTGCACGACACCCTGTGTTTACCCTCCAAGAGTTGAGTTTCTGTTTCTCCCAGTCCTTTGGAATTCCTGCAGTCAATCCCCACTGACCCTCAAAGCCAGATTCTCTGGGGGCTCCTCTTCATGTTGCCAGATCCTCAGGCTGAGGAGCCTGATGTGGGGCTCAGAACTTTCATTCCTGTGGTAGAACTTCTGTGGTATAATTTTCCAGTTTGTGAGTTGCCCACCCGAAGTGTATGGGATTTGATTTTGTCACGATTGTACCCCTCCTGCCATGTTATTTATTGTGGCTTCTTCTTTGTCTTTGGATGTAGGATATCTTTTTTGGTAGCTTCCAGCATTTTTTTATCGGTGGTTGTTCAGCAGTTAGTTGTGATTTTGGTGTTTCTGTAAGAAGGGGTGAGCTCATGTCCTTCTACTCTGCCATCTTGTCTCCTCCTCTTGATTTATCTTATTCTTGATAATATCATAATATCAATCAGTTTAAGATTTGCCAATATACTTTTTATATGACATTTAGTAACAGACTACGGAGCAATCAAATTCTGTTTGACACCATCACTGGTGTCATCTCCAAAGATCAATGGCCAGGTCCCCAACAGCCCCATCTCCCTCCACTTTGATAAGCAATGGCATTCTATCATTAAAGAATTTGGTTATACCTCTCTAGTTGTAAGAGAACTGTATTCTGCTTTTCTTGTCTTCCTCTTTCCCCACAAGTTGACATTGAGTAGAAATGGCTGAGGAGTGTGCTTATCCTGATCTTCATTTCATCTCTCTTATCTCTTCGCAACCCCTGCTTCAACCCTAGTTGATTCCACAGAGTGACTCTCGTTTAAGGAATGTCATTCTTTTGCAACTTACTGGTTTTCTTCACTCTGCCCTTGAAATGATCACAGGGACGTGGCTTCTTTGGCAGCCCGGGCACCGTCATGAGTTTTCTTTCAGGGGCTCTCAGGAATCAATCTGAAGTAAGGGGTTGCTGCTTAGGAGGGTCAACAAGTTTGAGGGCTAGGACTTTACTTGCCATCTTCCTTGCCTCTTGATTCGTTTTCATACTGCAGTGGGTGTGGGAAAGGGTCAACCAAGAACAGTGGAGATATCCAGTTATATGAGCACCAGGGTCTCTAAGTTGTTTGCCTGACCTGTATGGGCAAAGAATTTGGTGGCAGGTTTAGAGGAGGCATCAGGGTATCATTAGGGAGACTGAAAAATAAGGAATAAGACCTAGGTGTCTGCCTTTTAGTGGCTGCTTTACCTCAAGCAAGCCTTGCCTCTCTGACTTCAGTCTTGCCTGTGAGTAAAATAAGGTTGAGAATGGCATCCAGGAAGGTCTTGGAAGGCAGCCGTGGGTTGTTGGGGGAAAAAAGGGTAAGGGAGAGGGCGCAGCCAGAGATTCAGCCAGCTCCCCCTTGGACCTTGGAGGAGTCCAGCTCTTGCCTAAGACTCAGAAAGAAAATAAGTGTTGGTGCTGCATGTGATGGTCTTGTGGAGAGGGGAGAGGATGAGGTCAGCTCAGATAACATCTGCTCCCGTCCAGAGGGACTCAGGGGAGCAAGCTGGGATGTTGATGGTGCACCCCTGTTGTCAATATTGAATTACTGACCTTTGCACTCACATTCTTGGGCGCCTTCTCAGAGCCACCTCCCAGAAGCCTGGCGTTGGTCCCTATGGCCTCTGGTGACCCATGTCGGAAGGAAACAGATCATTTCCAGTCACTGGAAAGCAAAGGCGCCAAGAGAATTGGTCCCCTGTCATTGTGCTACCGAGGTCAGTGCAGCTCCATTGCTCTTCCTTTTTAACTCAGGGATCTAGGGAACTTCAAGAGAGGAGTATTTTATACGTATTTTATTTATTTATTTATTTAGGCCACGCTGCGTGGCTTGTAGGATCTTTGTTCCTCGACCAGGGGTTGAACCCAGGCCCTTGGCAGTGAAAGTGCAGAGTCCTAACCACTGGAATGCCAGGGAATTCCCTGTTATATTTTTTAAATTGTATAGTTCATTTATAATGTTGTGTTAATTTCTGGTGTACAGCAAAGTTATTCAGTTTTATACACACACACACACACACACACACACACATATTCTTTTTCATACTCTTTTCCATTATGATGTATTACAGTATATTGAATATAGGTCCCTGTGCTATACTGTAGGACCTTTTTGTTTGTCTATTTTATTTTATTTTTTTTTAAGTTTATTTGGCTGCATCGGGTGTTAGTTGTGGCACGCGGGATCTTAGTTGCGGCATGTGGGATCTTTCGTTGTGGCACACAGGCTTCTCTAGTTGCGGCGTGCGGGCTCAGTAATTGTGGTGTGTGGGCTTAGTTGCCCAGCGGCATGTGGGATCTTAGTTCCCAACCCACGTCCCTGCATTGGAAGGTGGATTCTTAACCACTGGACCACCAGGGAAGTCCCCTATCTATTTTATATATAATGGTTTGTATCTGCTAATCCCAAACTCCTAGTTTATCCTTCCCCCACCCCCTTTCCCCTTTGGTAGCCATAAGTTTGTTTTCAATGTCTGTGAGCCTGTTTCTGTTTTGTAAATAAGTTCACTTGCGTCATATTTTAGGTTCCACATATAAGTGATATCATATGGTATTTGTCTTTCTCTTTCTGACTTACTTCACTTAGTATGATAATCTCTGGGTCCATCCATGTTGCTGCAAATGGCATTTCATTCTTTTTATGGCTGAGTAATATTCCATTGTGTATATGTACCACCTCTTCTTTATCTATTCATCTGTCAATGGACATTTAGGTTGCTTCCATGTCTTGGCTATTGGAAGTAGTGCTGCTATGAACATTGGGGTGCATGTATCTTTTCAAATTATAGTTTTGTCTGAATATATGCCCAGGAGTGGGATTGCTAGATCATATGGCAATTCTATTTTTAGTTTTTTGAGGAACCTCCATACTGTTTTCCATAGTGGCTGCACCAATTTACATTCCCACCACCAGGGTGGGAGGGTTCCCTTTTCTCCACACCCAAGAGAGGAGTATTTTAAATGGATAAGGAATTGAAGTTTAAAATCTGGCTTAGAGGAAAGCTTACCTGGAAGTAGGTCGAGAAAGAATGGCTTCTGGATGGAAAAGAGCACAAAAGGTAGGGGTTAATCAAGACCTTACATCCTCCCCCCATTAAAATCCTCAAGACTTAAGGAATGAGAGCAAGGAGTAGATTATTCCATTAACCAGTCAGGAACTTCACCTGACCTCCATGTTTGGTTGTATTTGAATCCATAATCCCAGTTCAACTATAAGAGGATGGTATTTACCTTTGTTCCTCTGGAACAAATCCATTCTGTTTTGGCCTCCATTCAGGTCTGTCTTATCACCTGATGCTATCTTATTTGCATTTTGTGATACCTAAAATATTTTTATGACAATCAAGTATGATGTTTTATAGAGATTCTGGGACTAGAAATGGGCCCAGATGATGCTTCCTCTGTACAGGGGTTGCTCATATTTCCTGTCAGACTTAATTATGCCTTCACATGTTTCCCCATCACATTTGAATGCAGCTGTATCATTGCACAATTACACTCATAGTTTGTTGTTTGAAATGTGTTGTGGACTGAACTGTGTCCCCCTAAAACTCATTGAAGCCCTAACCCTTAATAACTCAGAATGACTGTATTTGAGGATAGGGACTTTAAAGAGATGATTAAGTTAAAATGAGGCCCTGATGGTTGGGCTCTAATCCAATCTGACTGGAGTCCTTATAAGGAGAAGAGATTTGGGCACACAAAGAGACACCAGGCATGTACATGCACAGAGGAATGACCAGGTGAGGAAATAGCAAGGAGATAGCCATCTGTAAGCCAAGGAGAGAGGCCTCAGAAGAAACCAAAGTTGCTGACACTTTATCTTGAACTTTCTAGCCTTCAGAATTGTGATAAAATAAGTTGTTGTTGTTTAAGTCTCCTAGCCTGTGGTATTTTGTTATGGCGGTCCTAGCAAACTGAAAATCTTTCTCCCTCACTAGAGTCTGAATGAATGGCTCAGTAGTCATTCAGCTACATGGCTCCTGACACATGGTAGACATGCGGTAAATGTTTTTTTGATAAGCGGATGGACAGGTTGTCCAGAGAGGGCCCTTAGAGCAGCATCTGGTTCAATCCAGCCCTATTTCCCAGACTCTTTCTGCCCTTTCTGTCACACAGATGGAGGGTGTTGCATCATTTCCCTGCTTGCTGGCTTCCAAATGTTCTCATGTGCTGTTTTGAGTGGTGTTAATTTCAACAAGCATGGCCCCTGCTGTCTAAACTTTTCTAATATTTTACTCTCGCCTGACCTCTACTTCTGGTTCCGGAGAAAAGCCACAGAATACTGGAGCCAGAAGGTATCTTGGAGATGAGGTATCTTGGAACACCTTCACTGATGAGTTTTTCTTCTTCATTTTTAAAAAAATTGATCTTCATTGCAGTATAATTGCTTCACAATACTGTGTTAGTTTCTGTTGTGCAACAAAATGAATCAGCCATATGCATACATATATCCCCATGTCCCCTCCCTCTTGAGCCTCCCTCCCACTCTCCCTATCTCACCCCTCTAAGTTGTCACAAATCACTGAGCTGATCTCCCTGTGCTATGCTGCTGCTTCCCACCAGCAATTTTACATTCGGTAGTGTGTATATGTCGATGCTACTCTCACTTCACCCCAGCTTCCCCCTCCCCACCCCATGTCCTAAGTCCATTCTCTATGTCTACATCTTTATTCCTGCCCTGCCACTAGGTTCATGAGTACCATTTTTTTTTTCAGATTCCATATATATTCATTTTTAATGGGACATATCTATATTAGAGAAAATTTGTTAAGTCCAAAATAAACTTTACTCTTACCAACTGTTGGAATTTTAGTGTGAATACGATTTTTTAAATATAGTGATAACCACAGTATGTGAACGAATTTCTTTTTGTTCACTTTATAAGCTTGTTCCCATGTTGTCTTACAACATTTATAACAGACATTTTGAATGACTACATAACACTCCCAAGTATGCATACTTCAGATTACTTTTTTTAAAAAAAATTTTATTTATTTATTTGGCTGCGCCAGGTTTTAGTTGCAGTACGTGGGATCTTCATTGTGGTGTGTGGGCTCTTAGTTGCAACATGCAAGATCTAGTTCCCTGACCAGGGATCAAACCCGGGCCCCCTGCATTGCGAGCTTAGAGTCTTAACTGCTGGACCACCAGGGGAGTCCCCAGATTACTTAATTGTTCTCTCATTGTTGAATATTTAGATTGTTTTATTTTTGGATATTGATAAATTTCTTTGTAACTGTTTTCTAAATGTTGGATTTCTGTCTGGGGGAAGATTTCCCAAGTGGAATTACTGGGTCAAAAGTTAAGAACAGTTTTATGTTTCTTGATATCTTCACCAAGTTGCTTTTAAAAGAGTTGTACTAATTAACTAAATCACTGTCCCTTTTATTTTCAGGTGAGGAAACTGAGACCCAGAGAGAGCAAATGAAATGCCCAACTTCACAAAGGTAATGGTGACTCATCTGGAGCTAAAATCCAGGTCCAAGACTCCTACTCTGCTGTTCTTTCTGCAGCCCTACATGACCTAATGTCATGGTGTAACTGAAAATGAAGCCGTTACTATAGTATTATGTCCCCCAAACGTCAGGCATTTTTGGACCACCTTAATGATTTTTGCTATAGCTTATACCACCTCTACTATTATTTATTTCATACTTTTTTCTTTAAATAAATTTAATTTACATAACATCTTCATTCTATGCAATATTTTTTGTGAGATTATCCGTTTGATATATGCTTAGATTTTTTTCTAACATGCATTAAAATAAACATGTAACTATTAAAGTAAAAACTAATTTATGTTCTACCTAAAATAAGTTTTGGAATATATTGATACAATGTAATAAGCATGGACTTTATATCCAGGCAGACCTGGGGTCAGCTGCTTCCTCTGTCAGTTAACTCTGTAGTCTGGGAGAAGTCACTTAGCTTCTATGATCTTTGGTTCTCTGGTTTGTAAAGAGTGGATATTAGTATCCACCTTGCAGTGTTGTTAGGAATAAAGGAGCTACTGGGGGCCTGGTGCCCAAGTAGGTGTTCAGTACATGATGGTTATTATTGTGGTTATTACTGCAGACTTCTAGTTATTTCCCAAAGGGTGTGTCTATGCTGGAATGTTTGTCTTATTGCTTTCTGCTGATTTGCATGTGTAAAGAAGTAACTTCCACTTGTTAGTTTTTGCAGTAGATCTATTATTTTTTGACTTTCCAGTTCTATTACATATCAGCTTTGTGACTTTGGACAAGTTGCTTAACTTTTCTGTGCCTCATTTACCTAATTTATAAAATGGGGCTAAAAAAAGTACGTTGGTGTGTGTATGCATACATCTGTCCACCAGAGGGCCTCGATGCAATAGCCCTTGTAGCAATGGGCAATACCTTGTGTCCAAGGTTTGTGTATATCATTCTCCCCTGAAAGGAGCCGTGGCTCTGAGGAGAAATGGCTGACTCCAAGGACAGGGAAGGAAAGTAGAAGATGAGCTTGGAACATCTAGTGGTGTCAGAAAGTCAGAAACTGATAAAAATAACCCCCATATGTCAAAATGATGCAGAAGCCAACTTGAAGAAGTTCTTAGTGGCCGGTTTTGGGACAATATGAATGACTTTATAAATAAGGATAGTAATGGATTATAATCCACAAATACCCCTGAGAATTTACTTATATAAATAAATAATTGAATTCCTGAATAAATGAGAGAGAAGGAAGAGCTCTTTCTTTTTTTTTCCCCCTTGGCTGCACCACACAGCTTGCGGGATCCTAGTTCCCCAACCAGGGATTGAACCCTCGCCCTTGGCAGTGAAAGCATGGAGTTCTAACCACTGGACCACCAGGGAATTCCCCAGAAGAGCTCTTTCTTATAGTAGAATCCTAATTAATACATTTAGAAGGAATGTTGGAAATAGAAAATCACCATTTGGCTAAGACTATAGTAATACCTGTTGTAGGTGAGAATCATCAATGGATTTTAAAAATTAATGGGCAAAAGTATGACGAGAAGAAACAGGCTATTTGCATAGTTTCGAAGTATCTCTCCACAAGATACTTATTAACTACAATGAGAATATAGTACCTTTATGGACACCGCCTTAACTAGTGTTCAAACTTAACATCACCCATAAATGAGTATTGTTACTGTGGGCCTCTGATGTGCTGAGAAGGCAAACGTCACTTCTGTGGCGTTCTTGCCAAAAATGCATAATCTGCAATTAGTCATGAGGAAACATCAGATAAGCCCAAGTTGAGGGATATTCTATAAAATAACTGACAATACTCTTCAAAAGTGTCAAGATCATGAAAGACAAGGAAGGCTGACAAAGTACCCTAGATTGGAGGAGACCAGGAGAGATGATATATTTCTTCAGTGTAGGATCCTGGATTGGATTCTGGATCAGAAAAAGAATACTAGTGGGATGAATTGGGAGATTGGGATTGACATAGACATACTAATATATATAAAATAGATAACTAATAACCTGCTGTATAAAAAAATAAAATAAAATTCAAAAAAAAGAACACTAATGGGATGATTAGCAAAATCTAAAAATTTGTACATTAGTTAATAGTACTGTATCATTGCTAATTTTCTGGTTTTGATAACGATATTATGGTTATGTATGATGTTATTTGAAAAAAACTGCATGAAGGATATATTGGAACTCTGATTATTTTTACCATATTTTTGAAGTCTGAAGAATGAAAAGTTAAAAAAAAAAGACATTAGGGACTTCCCTGGTGGTACAGTGGTTAAGAATCCACCTGCCAATGCAGGGGACATGGGTTTAATCCCTGGTCTGGGAAGATCCCACATGCCGCAGAGCAACTAAGCCCATGTGCCACAACTACTAAGCCTGTGTTCTAGAGCCTGTGAGCCACAACTACGGAGCCTGTGTGCCACAACTACTGAAGCGCACGCGCCCTAGAGCCTGTGATCCGCAACAAGAGAAGCTACCGCAATGAGAAGCCTGTGCACCGCAACGAAGAGTAGCCCCCACTCTCCGCAACTAGAGAAAGCCCGTGCACAGCAAGAAAGACCCAACACAGCCCAAAATAAATAAATAAATATATTTAAAAAAAATCGTATCAAAAACAAGCAAACAAAACAAAAACCCTAGGGATAAACTTAACCAAGGAGGTGAGGTGAAAGATCTACATGCTGAAAACTATAAAACATTGATAAAGGACATTGAAGATGATTCAAAGAAACGGAAAAATATTCCATGCTCTTCGACTGGAAGAACTAATATTGTTAAAATGGCCATACTATCCAAAGAAATCTATAGATTTAATGTGATCCCTATCAAAATACCCATGACATTTTTCACAGAACTAGAACAAATAATCCTAAAATTTATATGGAACCACAGAAGACCCTGAATTGCCAAAGCTGTCCTGAGGAAGAAGAACAAAGCTGGAGGCATAACCCTCCCAGACTTCAGACAATACTACAAAGCTACGGTAATCAAAACAGTGTGGTATTGGCACAGAAACAGACACATAGATCAATGGAACAGAATACAGAGCCCAGAAATAAACCCACACACCTACGGTCAATTAATCTACAACAAAGGAAGCAAGAATATACAATTGAGAACAGACAGTCTCTTCAACAAGTGGTGTTGGGAAGACTGGACAGTTACATGTAAATCAGTGAAATTAGACCACTCCCTCACACGATATACAAAAATAAACTCAAAGTGGTTTAAAGACCTAATATAAGACATGCTGCCATAGAACTCCTAGAAGAGAACATAGGCAAAACATTCTCTTACATAAATTGTAGCAATATTTTCTTAGATCAGTCTCCTAAGGCAAAAGAAATAAAAGCAAAAATAAACAAATGGGACCTAATCAAACTTAAAATTTTTGCAGAGCAAAGGAAACCATAAACAAACAAAAAGTCAATCTGTGGAATGGGAGAAAATATTTGCAAACAATGTGACTGCCAAGGGGTTAATATCCAAAATATACAGACAGCTCATACAACTCAATATCCAAAAAACAAACATTCCAATAAAAAAATGAGCAGAAGACCTAAATAGACATTGCTCCAAAGAAGACATACAGATGGCCAACAGGGACATGAAAACATGCACAACAGCTCTAATTATTAGAGAAATGCAAACCAAAACCACAATGAGGTATCACCTCACACCAGTTAGATTGGCCACCATCAGAAAGTCTACAAGTAATAAATTCTGGAGAGGGTGTGGAGAAAAGGGAACCCTCCTACACTGTTGGTTGGAATGTAAATTGGTGCAGCCACTATGAAAACAGTATGGAGGGTCCTTAAAAAACTAAAAATAGAGTGACCACATGATCCAGCAATCCCACTCCTGGGCATATATCCGGAGAAGGTGAAAACTCTAATGAAAAATTACATGCACCCTAATGTTCATAGCAGCACTATTTACAATAGCCAAGACATGGAAGCAACCCAAGTGCCCATCAAAAGACAGTTGGCTTAAGAAGATGTGAAATATATAGATATAGATATAGATATAGATATAGATATATACACACACAATGGAATATTACTCGGCCGTAAAAAGAATGAACTGCTGCCATTTGCAGTAGCAACATGGTTGGATCTAGAGAATATCATACTATGTGAAATAAGTCAGAGAAAGAAAAATATTATATGATATCATTTATATGTGGGAACTAAAAAATAATACAAATGAATCGATATACAAAATAGAAACAGACTCACAAACATAGAAAACTTATGGTTACCAAAGGGTAAGGGTGGGGAAAAGATATATTAGAAGTATGGGATTAACAGATCCACACTGCTATGTATAAAACAGATAAGCAACAGGATTTACTGGGAACTATATTCAATATCTTGTAATACCTATGATGAAAAATAACCTGAAAAAAAAAACCTAAACTGAATCAGTTTGCTATACACCTGAAACTATCACAATATTGTAAATCAACTATACTTCAATTTGAAAAAAAAAAACAAGAATTGAGCCCGGCCACCACCGATCCCCTCTGCTTTGTAATTGCGCCACCTGGAAGCTCAGTGAGCTTTCCTCAACTCATTGCCTTTTTGCCTTAGTAGCTACTTTACTCACCTGATTGACTGAACCCTTACTAAGTTCACATTATCAATCGTTGACTCGTTACAACAGTTGTACATGCTAAGTGGTATTTTATTCATTTTAAGATGATAAACCTGAGGCTGAAGAATGTTAAGTATCTTGTCCAGGGTTGCAAAGTAAGCGACGGAGCCAGGATTTGAATCGCTTGAATTCAAGTGTGAGTGTCAAGGTCCAGGTGAGTCTAAATGTGTCGCCATGTTTGAGAATTATTGGTAGAGAGCACTGGCTCCACTGGGCACTGGTTCCCCCTCCAGGGGACATTTGGCAATGTCTGGAGATATTTTTGGCTGTACTAACTGGGCGGGGGAGGGTGGTAGGGGAGAGGCTGCTCTTGGCTTCTAGCAGGTGGAGGCCACGTGGATGTTGTTCAACAGGTTACAAAGCACAGAGCAGCTCCCCCTCCTTACAACAAGGAGTTATCCAGCCCTAATGTCAGTGGGGCTGCTATGAAACGCGGGTGTCGAGTCTCCTAAGGGCAACATTTTGAACTCAGAAACCTGAGGATTGATTCTTTCACTTGGCAAATATTTACTGAGCACCGTGCGGGATAGCATGAGGGACGTGGAAACAATACACCAGATTGTGCCAGAGGGGAGGTTACAGTGTAGAAGGGCAGGGGTGGAGGTGGGAGAGGCACACCAACACTTCAACTTAAGGTAGAACATGAAAAGGGTAGAGAGTCGAGTTAGGCTTAAGCTTGTTCACAGGAGGGAGGGCTCACATATGGTCCTGGGACGAATCAAGGCAGGCTGTGGGAGGAGGTGGCTTGGGGTGGGTTTTGTGAGCAAAGTTGAGCTGGTGGGAAAGCACAAGACCAGCTCGGGAGCAGCCCGAGGTCTAGTTGAGCGGAGCACAGAGCACTTAGTGCGAGGAGGGCTGGACTGGAAAGGCAGCTGTGGCTGGAGCTTGGAATCCAGGCTCAGGACTCTAGCCTTGGTGTCTGTCATAGTGGTGGAAAAGCCTTCCCTTCCAGAATGGTGGTCTAGGCCCCAGGGCTGGGGGGCCCAGCAGCTTCCAGAGAGCTCTCTCTATAAGGGAGGGAACGTTGGAAACTGGGGTGGAGTCGGGAGAACTCCTGATTTTAGGACAGAGTAGTTGCTCAGTATATAACAAAGCTATTTCACCTCAAAGTAGCCCTTGGGGAGATGTTCCCCTCGAGTGGAGACATAGGTCGGGGTGAGGTCTCTTCTGCACAGCTGTTCTGCTAAGGGCGAGGCCACTTCAGCTGTAGTGAAAAGTGGAGCCCATTCGGAGCCCCTAACCCAGGGTCTGCTTCCCAAAGGTGAGTTGTTCAAACAGGGCTTGGTGTGGCTACAGTTTCAAACATGGGTGCTACCTGGTGGTGTGATCTTTCTAGTTTATCACCATACCGTGAAATAGCATTAAAAATAGTTGGGGCACGTCTGGTGCACTGTAAAGAATACAATCGAGGATGGCTTATTGTCTGTGGTTGGACAGTTGCCTTCAACACCCTCCCACCACTGCCTCCAAGCCTGGCCCTGGGGACATTCATTACTCTCTAGAACAGGGATTGGGGGCAGGTGAGGCAGCAAATCTCTGTTGGGCCATTATTTTTTTCTCCCCCGCCAGCTACAGTTGCAGACACTTCCATGCACACTGGCCTCTTTAACTTTCACAACACGCTTTGGATTTATGTACAGTTCTTTCCTTTTTGTAAATGAAGAAACGGGCACTGAGACAGGCTAACTTGCCCCTAATCCCTGTAACCTAAAGGGGCTACATTTCACTGCCTGTGTGGTCATGTTCTTTTCTGTTTTGCCATGTTTCTCCCCCCTCTTTATCTTTCATAGAAAAAAATTTTTTTTTTACCTGGATTTGAGCTGCTGTGGACCGTGGACACCAGCATTAGTGGCAGCAACAGAAGGAGGGAAGAGATTAGAACTTTCATTTCAAATGTTGGTGCTGCTGTGCGTTGCTTGAAGAGTGTGTGGAAGGTTCCCAGTGAGAGGGTCCCGAGTTCTTGGAGTGGCTCAGGCCGTGCGTGGTACGTGGCTTGGGGGTCTGCGCTTTACTCCCAGGCCAGTGTTCCCATTAGAGGGCGAGAACGGCCAAGTGACGTTGGTCTCATTAGGTTACTGGGCCATGTGATTTATGGGAATATGGAAGGTAAAACTGGCCAAAGAGAAGGAGTGAAGCATATTCTTAGGAACATGAGAGGATGACTGATAACTTGGCAGCAGTTCTCAGCCCCTCCCCTCCTCCCTCCCGCCTCCCTACCCGCCAGTGTGCTATGATTTCTTCCCCAAGTCTTTTTCCTTGTTTGAATTTCCTTATACATGTGAGTGACATTTTCTAGCTTAGTATCTGTCAGGAAAGAGAGTGCTAAGGGCTGGCAAAGAGAGAATCACAGGCGTGTTTCCCCTCCGTCCTCCCCACTTCCGTCCTTGGATCAGCGATAGCAGTGTTGTTGTTTGGGAAGTTGCCGTGTCCCCACTGTTTACAATTTCCTCCAAATCTGTGGCCATATAAGGAGGGAAGCAGAGAGGATCAAGGAGGAGAGGCTCTTCTCTCTTGCCCGAACCCTGGCCTGGGGCACTGGGTCAAAGCAGGCCTCCTTGTTGTTGGTCAGGCAGGTGGCTGTGGCCTCGTGGCTCCCGCCTAAAGGAGAGGGAACTGGGTTGGTGGAAGACCCTCAAGGCTTCAGATCCAAGAGGGTTCGAGAAACAGGAGCCACAGTGGGGAAGGTGTTTGCCCAGGCTGCTGGGGCTCTTGTTTCAGACCTTGTTTGGAAACAGCCCAAAGTGAAAGAAGGAGGTGATACTGAGGCTGGGACCTGGGACCCTTTGCTGCAGTGCTGCAATGTTTGCGCCTGGACACACCTCTCCTGGAGCAACAAAATACAAAGAAACTGTATAGGACTAAAAATAACTGCATGCACTGGCAGTTGGGGCAAATTCTTGACAAAAGATAGAGACCAAAAAAACCCAACTGTCACTTTTGAAGAGCCCAGAGCAAAAGCAGGGGGTCGGGAGCAAAAGCAGGGTACTGTGAATGCCCCCTGCACACAGTACCACCTAAGGAATGGGGAAACCACCTAAGCTACCCCTGCAGCCCGACCCCTGGACACACCCCTACCCTCACCCCATATAAGGAACAAGCTCACCCCCACTCAGGGAACAAATGAGCAAGGGAACCTGTTGTTTGTTCTTGTTTCCCCTGGCTGCAGCAGGGGCCCCAATAACCCCTTGCCTGAATTTCTTGTCTGGCCTCTGATCAATTTCCATTGATTAAGGAGGCCAAGAACCCTGGTGGGTAACAACATTACTTGGAGCAAACATCAAGGGTACAGAACATCAGCACTTACTAAACCTTACTTGTCGTGCACGACTTGATGGGAAAGTAAAGCACCCCCTCAGGCTCCATGCGTGTGAAAAAAAATTTTTTTTTTTTTTCTGGTAAGGGACTGCACTTTCACATGCTTTCTAACATAGCAGGCCTAGTTAAAGGGTTACAAAAATATCATTCAGCTCAACAAACATTTACAGAGTACCCACAAAGTGCCAGGCCCTACATAAGTTCAGGAGCGTAAAAATGAACAATTAACAGCCCCTGTCTCAAAAATCCCCACCCAATTAGCTGCATGCTCCTCCTCGGCCCTGCCCTCCTCTCTGCCATCCACCAACACAAATCCTACCCCACCCTCCAGACCCAGCCCGAGTTCCACCGAACCCAGAGTCCGCTGAGCTACTCACCGTCCATGGTGAACTGCTGCCACGTCTGAAACTTGGTAGCACTGTATCTCTAGGTTTTATGAAGTGTGTGTCATCTCCCTGGCTAAACTTGAGCTTCCTGAGGACAGAGACCATTGTTAGAATTTTCCAGGGAGGAGCCACGTCAGTGGTTTACATCAGACCAAGCGCAGACCGAGCCTCCAACTCGAGGACAATCTCCACTGCCTAGCACAGTGCCTGCCGCCTGCAGACGCTTTATAAACTTTGTAGTAGCAAAGTCTACAGTCAACTCTCCAACATGTCCATAGGCAGAAATAATCTGAAATTGAGAGGGTAAGAATGAGCAAACAAAAACCACGCCTGGCCTCTTCCCTCCTCTTGGCTGGAACAAAAGTCACACCACCTTTACTCACTCCTGCCTGGAGGAGCCAGGGAGGACTTCCTTGTTAACCTTCCCCTCAGCCCCATAAATATCACCCAGCACTTAAGCCCAGACTCCCGCCGTCTTTGAGCCCATTTCCTAAAGTCTCTGGAATGAGTCATGTTTAATAAGTGCTGATGTTTGGGGCAAGAAGAGCCAACCCTCCCAGCTCCTTAACTGGTGAGAAAGGTAAGATGAAGTGCATTTACAGATTTTGGCCACAGGGTGGCAGCACTGCCTAAGTGCTGGTATTTCCGAAGACTCCCCAGACGTGGGCGAGTCGGAGATGAAGTTAGGATCAGGAAAAGGGCACAAGGGAAGTGACTAGGTAAACTTTTTTTTTTTTTTCTGCGAAGTGAGAGAGTTGAGGTGAGTCTCAAACCATTTTATTTTATTTTATTAATTAATTAATTAATTAATTAATTAATTTATTTATTTATGGCTGTGTTGGGTCTTCGTTTCTGTGCGAGGGCTTTCTCTAGTTGTGGCAAGCAGGGGCCACTCTTCATCGCGGTGCGCGGGCCTCTCACTATCGCAGCCTCTCTTGTTGCGGAGCACAGGCTCCAGACGCGCAGGCTCAGTAATTGTGGCTCACTGGCCCAGTTGCTCTGCGGCATGTGGGATCTTCCTGGACCAGGGCTCGAACCCGTGTCCCCTGCATTGGCAGGCAGATTCTCAACCACTGTGCCACCAGGGAAGCCCCACCATTGCATTTTAGAACTGGAAGACACTTTAGAGAAGTGTCTCAAACTTTAATGTGCTTATAGACAGATCACCAGAGAATCTTGTTCAAATACAGATTTGATTCTTCTGGTGGAGCCTGAGATTCTGCATTTCTCATAAGCTTTCTGATGATGCCGTTGCTGCTGGTTATTGGACCACACTCTGAATAGCAAAGCCTTAGAGGTCATGTAGATTAATTCTCCTTTCCCCCAATTTATGGATGAAGAGAGGCAGAAGTCCAGAGAGAGAAGGTGCCTTGCCTGACGTAGCCATGACTTCAGCACTTAGCTTTCTACATCTCAGCCCAAGCTTCTCGCTCTTAGTCCACTTCCTGCCCCACTATATCGTGTGGCCCCCTTTCCTGTTGTGGTGGCATCTCTGTAGCTTGGGAACCAGAACTCTCACTTTTACCACCATTTGGTTTAATCTTTGCTCGAGGCATCACTTTGGTTACTCCCTTATTCAAAACCTTCAGTGGCTCTTCTTTTACCACAAAATAAAGTTCAAATGTCTCAGTCTCATTTTCATGGCTGTACCACATGTGGTCCCACTCTTGCAAGCTTACTTAAATCCATTGTTCCTTAACCCTGTTTCCTCTGTAGCTTTCCCTGCTCCTTCCTGTTCCCTAAACATACTGTGTTCAGTCCTCTCTCAGTGGTAGTGGTACTGGCATGGGCTTGGAGTTAGATATTCCTACTTCCTAATTCCAGATCCATCGATGACCTTGGCAAGTTACTTCACCTTTCTGAGGACCAGCATCCTCCTCTGAAATAACCCCTAAGTGGAGTAAATAAAATAACATATGCAAACCCACTCTCATTTCTGAAATCCTTTTCAAAACTTGCATCTACAGTGGTGCCTGACACTTGGTTCTCTGTGTCTGTGTTTCTCTTTGTCTGTTTCCATGAGACTTAACCAGTCAAAGATCTAACCTGAATCCTGCCTCTTTCGTGAAACCTTCCCCAGCCATTCCTCACCTAGTTGAGCCCACGCTTCTATAACTTATTTCATCTGTCTATTAGCATTTTATTATTTGCCAGCCCTTTCAGTGAGACCCCATAGCGAGGCTTCAGGGATAACTGGCTATGTAAGAATTGAGGGATAATGAATGAACTCTTGTTTTAGTATTTGCTGAGTTTTAGAGTACTCCCTGCCTTTCCTTTTGTCACTTATTGCCTAGCAGCACCAGATCCTGGTAGTCTGTGAATTCTTTAGGGCTAGTTCTTGTCAGGCTCCTTCCAGCCTCTGCATTTTGGGTAAGTTGGTGTTTCCCTTTGTATGTTATTGAATGGCCCCTCCAAGGAAGGGGTTGATGAAATCTCTTTCGGGAAACCCCTAGAAAATAACGATAAGGAAGTAGAGCACAGTATCATTGCTTCAACAGCCTGGTGACAGGAGATGTGTACACTTTCCTATTTCATGAAATTTTTAACAAAGTCCTTACTCTCTTTTATTTCAGAAGAGATTAAGGACAAAAGACCAGGTGGGGAGGGCAAGGTCGTTTAAGGGAGGTCACATACCTCTGACCTAGATTCTGTGAATTATTCATTCAACTGTACCTGAAAGTGTTCATCTTTGCATGTGTGGTCATATATTTATATCACGTGATCCATGATTCCCTCCCTCAGTGGCACTTAGGAGCTCACATCAGGCTCATGACAGTACGATTATATGGTGTGTGCTTTCACTGCAGCAAAGGTTTCTCTGAGGTCTGGAGAGAAAATAGACCAGGAGGGCTGGACACTTTACCTAAGCATCCTGCCTTCTCTTTTACGGGACAGCAGTCTACTCACCCATCACTTTCTCAGTCAGGCGATTTTTGGCCTTTACTTCCCCCTACCATGGGTTCATGCCAAAGTCCAGTTATGATTATCTGTGCCTGGAACCAGCTGTTGTTTTAAAAAGAGAGGCCCAAGGAATGGCTTCCTTGCTGATTTCCAGAATTCTAATCTTCTTGTCTCAGCTGGTGGTTTCCAACCCTGGATGCTAATTAGAATCACCTGCAGGACACCTAAACCTAGCAACCCCTGTGCCTTATCCTCAGAGAGGCTTTTTTGATTGGTCTGTGGTGTGGCCCAGGCCCTGGTAGTTTTAAAAAGCTTCCAAGCAAAATAATAGTCATTTCAGAGTGGAGGGAGCAGGAAGGGAAGGGTATCATAGGAAGAAGGAAAAGAATTTGAATAAATGCAGACATGGGAATGTAAAATGTGGGTTCAGATCTTACTACATAGACCAAGGGAGCAGACAGGGTCATACTCTGGGGAATTTTGAATGGCAGCTTCAAAATTTGAACTTCGTCTTAACAGATGACAGGAGTCACTAAAAAGTTTTGAGCCACATTAGCCAAGTGTTCAAAGTTAACATCACCAGTAATGAGATAATATCATGGGCCTGATATGGGCTGAGAAGGCATAGCACTGCTTATGTGGTATTCTTGCCAAAGTTGCATAACCTAAGTCTAATCATGAAGAAATATTAGATGATCTCAAACTGAGGGTCATTCTACAAAATAACTGGCTAATACTCTTAAATATGTGAAGGTCAGGAAGGTATAAGGAATTCTGAGGAACTTGCCCAGCTTAAAGGGGATTTAGGAGACAAAACAACTAAATGCAATGTGGTATCCTAGATTGGATCCTAGTTCAGAGAAAGGGTATTAGTGGGAAAGATGATGAAATTTGAATAAAATCTGTAGATTTGTTAATTGATTATATCAATAATAATTTATTGATTTTGATAATCTCTGTGGTTTTACCTACAGCATTAATATTTGGGGAAGTTGAGTGAAGGATATATGGCAACTCGGACTATTTTTGAAACATTTTTGAATGTCTAAAATTATGTTAAAATGAAAAGTTAAGAAAAGAAAAGCAAAATAAGAAGCTTCCAGGTAATTAATGAGTTTCCAGAGTTGAGAACCACTTTCCTAAGTCATCTTGCCTAATACTGTCAGAGTAATCTTGCTGAAAATGCTTTTTGTCATGTTTATGACTTTCTCAAAACTTTTTAGTGACTCCTGTCATCTGTTAAGACGAAGTTCAAATTTTGAAGCTGCCATTCAAAAATCCCCAAAGCATGACCCTGTCTGCTCCCTTGGTCTATGTAGTAAGATCTGAACCCACATTTTACATTCCCATGTCTGCATTTATTCAAATTCTTTTCCTTCTTCCTATAATACCCTTCTCTTCCTGCTCAGCCTCCTGAATTATTTTTCATCCTAAGGCCTATTTCAGATCCTGTCCCTTCACTGAAGTCTTTTATGAGTATTTCTGTTAGAAGCAGTCATCTTTCCTCTCCTTGAATTCTGGTAGGTAGGATGGTGTGGAGTGAAAACATGAGCTTTAGATTCAGAAATATGTGAGTCTGAATCCTGGATCCACTTCTACCAGTTCTTGGATAAGGGACAAGTTAACTGATCTTCTTGGAGTTTTGGTTTCTCATTGCCAAATAGGAATAATACTAGTACCTACTTTAAAGGGTCGTTGTGAGCCTTAGATGAGGTATAAACATAAAGGTCCCAGCACACAGGAGGCGCCTTCCTCCTCTTGTTCGTAGCTCAGTTGTCCTCACAGAGGTGGTGTGTGGTGAAAGGCTCTTGTCAAAATTTCCTCCAGAGCCTGTAAAAGATATTTGTGTCTGGTCAGCACTAAGACGACAGACACACTTGAACTGAATTGAGTGCGTGAGTCTTCAAGCAATTCAACTGAGATTTTTTCCCGTGGAAGCCAACTCAGAAATAAGTGACCTATGGATAGAGGAATGTAACCCAACGGGCTGGGGGCAGGTAGAGAATGGGTTAGAAACATTGGGAGAAAGCTCTGATGCCTCCCACACCCACCTTTGCTCTCAGCAGGACAGCACTGAGGAAGTAGACTCCTTAATAAGACTCCCTGAGCCATGAGTCCTGCATAGCAACCCTTCACTAATCCATTCCTTGCCCAAGTGATGCGTACACAGGTGTCACGTCCCCTGTGAGTTGAATACTTTCACCTTTTCTGCTCCCTCTACCCACACAGCTCAGTGTTGGGTGCTGTGGTTTGGCCCCAGGTCCCAGGCCCCTACTACGGGTCTAAGAAGTCAGGGCCAGGACGTGGGGCTGAGGAGGAAGTCAGAGGCCAGCAGGCACTGAAAGAGGCAGGTGGGGCTGCCATTGTTCAAAGGCCACAAACTGGGTGTGTTTTATGACTGTTTTTGCATTTGGAGTCTCCTCTCCTTTGTGATCATTCCAGGGACTCTCCGTCCTCTTTTTCCTTCTCATTACACATGGTTTTCTTAGTGCACCCCTTATATGGCCAGAGAATGGCTGTGCAAATGTTGCAGGAAGGGGGACCCCTTCCACGGCATGAGAGTGGGCTCTTGTCTAACACTCAGAAATGAATTGTCTGAGGAGACACACGTGCTGTTAAAGCAAGAGACTTTACTGGGAAGGGGCACCTGGGCGGAGAGCGTCAGGGTAAGGGAACCCAGGAGAACTGCTCTGTCATGTGGCTCACAGTCTTGGGTTTTATGGTAATGGGGTTAGTTTCCAGGTTGTCTGTGGCCAATCATCTTGCTTGGCCCATAGTCTGACTCAGGGTCATTCCTGGTGGCTCACGCATCTATCTCTCAGCCAAGATGGATTCCAGCGAGAAGGACTCTGGGAGGTTGGTCATCTCCTCCCTCTTTTGGCTCCTCCCGAATTCTCACCGTTAGTTTTCAGAGGCAGCACCATGTTCCTTATCAGGACCTCCTGTTGTGAGACAACTCAGGCAAGCAGGCCTGGGGCGGGGGTCTCAGTCAATGGTTTCGGTCAGCAGTTTCCTAACACAAATAGTTGACAATTCAGTAAAAATGACTTTTCATGGGAACGACGAACCTGAGCCTGTTTCTTTCCCAAGGAGATTGAAATTCATAAAAGCTAGCTCTTATGAAGGGATGTGTAATTGTGAGTGTAATGTTAGGGAATAGATGTGTAAGTCAAGGGCAAGACAGAAAACAAAATGCTGTGTTTGTTGAATCCTGAAAACAGAGGGGGCAAAATCATTCTGAAAGGTGGATTTCATTCAGGAGACCTCAGAAATCTTAGAGTGTCCTTTGCCCAGATTAAATAATTAATATTTAATTGAGTGAGAGATGAAGTTAAATTATGGAGTTGTACGATGCTGGGTAAATATTAACTTCTCTGTCTCAGTTTTTTTAATCTGTAAAAGCAGAGATTTTTAGTGAAGACTGTACCTACCTATAAAGTCCTTAGGATAGTACCTGGCACGTGGTGAGTGTGAGTGAGTGTGAGCTATAATAATTATGGGAACAGGCAAAGATGCCACCCTGGTTACCTGGGCGGGGAGGCATCTTCTAGCCAGGGTCCTGGCAGGCCAGCTGGAAAAGAAATGGCAGAGGGAGGTTTACCTTCCAGGAATGGAAGGATTAGGTAGCAGTAACTCATAAACAACGTTCTGGAAAATGTCTTAGAGCAAAATGTCAGGAATACCCGGAGGGTGTATGGCTTGGGTCACCGTTATTGGCCCTGGGAGTCTGGGAATGTGTCCTAGAGTTAAATGGTTTCACTGAAAGCCAAGCCTAGAAACAGGCTTCAGGGGATGTCTTGCAAAATGTACTCATTTGCCTAAGGAGTTCCTTGTTGTGGCCAGGCATTACTTTTGTCTGTGTACTATCCTTATTCATAAGGTGTGAGGGAAAGACTGAAAAAGGATAAAATAAAGAAATGTATGTATAAATTAACAGGGCAGAATTAGGACTGGCAGGTGTAAGTTACGAGGACGTATATAAAAGCTTCATGTGAACGTAAAAGGACTTTTTAAAAAACAGATCTCTCCGTATAAATATAGTGAGCTATCTTGAGTGATATCAGATTCCATCCAAAGAAGCACTGAAGCAGAACCACAGGAAACGGATGTATGACCATTTTAGCTAAATGGTTAGACTGCGTCACTGAAGTGAAAGGAGATGAAGGAGAAAATGGACGCGGGTGAGAGAAAATGGGATGGAAAAAGGCACGGGTTGAAAGGAATGTTTACTGAGGGCTCATCACGTACCAGGCTCAGTGTTTAATGCCTTAGATATCTCACCTACTCTTTTACTGTCATTTCCTAATGCAGTAAGAGTTACCCTTGTGTTACAGGTGAGGAAGAAGAGGCTAAGGGAGGTGAAGTGACTGGTCCAGGGTCATCCAGCCAGTTAGTGACAGAGCTAGTGTGTTTCACCTCGAAGCTTGTGCTCCTGCCTCAGCATCGGAAGAAAAGTTATTTCTTTCATCAGCGTCTTATAGTTTTTGGAGTACAGGTCTTTTGTCTCTTTAGGTATGTTTATTCCTAGGTATTTTATTCTTTTTGATGCAATGGTAAATGGGATTGTGTCTTGAATTTTTTTCTGATCTTTCATTGTTAGTGTATAGAGATGCAAAAGATTTCCTTGTATTAATTTTGTAAACTGCAACTTTACCAAATTCAGTGATGAGCTCTAGTAGTTTTCTGGTAGCATTTTTAGGATTTTCTATGTATAGTATCATGTCATCTGCAAACAGTGACAGTTTAACTTCTTCTTTTCCAATTTGGATTCCTTTTATTTCTTTTTTTTCTCTGATTGCCATAGCTAGGACTTCCAAAACTTTGTGGAATTAAAGTGGCGAGAGGGCATCCTTGTCTTGTTCCTGATCTTAGAGGAAATGTTTTTAGCTTTTCATCGTTTTGTATGATGTTAGCTGTAGGTTTGTCGTATACGGCCTTTATTATGTTTAGGTATGTTCCCTCTATGCCCACTTTCTGGAGAGTTTTTATCATAAATGGGTGCTCAATTTTGTCAAAAGTTTTTTTTGCATCTATTGAGATGATCATATGGTTTTTATTCTTCAATTTGTTGATGTGGTGTATCACATTGATTGATTTGTGGATATCGAAAAATCCTTGTATCCCTGGGATAAATCCCACTTGATCATGGTGTATGATCCTTTTCATGTATTGTTGGATTTGGATTACTAGTATTTTGTTGAGGATTTTTGCATTTATGTTTATCAGTGATATTGGCCTGTAATTTTCTTTTTTTGTGGTATCTTTGTCTGGTTTTGGTATCAGTGTGATGGTGGCCTTGTAGAATGAGTTTGGGAGTTTTCCTTCCTCTGCCATGTTTTAGAACAGTTTCAGAAGGACAGGTGTTAGATCTTCTCTAAATGTTTGACAGAATTCACCTGTGAAGCCATCTGGTCCTGGACTTTTGTTTGTTGGGAGATTTTTAATCACAGTTTCAATTTCAGTACTTGTTATCGGTCTATTTGTATTTTCTATTTCTTCCTGGTTCAGTCTTGGGAATTTGTACCTTTCTAAGAATTTGTCCATTTCTTCCAGGTTGTCCATTTTATTGGCATACAGTTGCTTGTAGTAGTCTCTTATGATCCTTTGCATTTCTGTGGTGTCAGTTGTAACTTCTCCTTTTTCAAATTGAAGATGATACAAACAGATGGAAATATATACCATGTTCTTGGATTGGAAGAATCAATATTGTCAAAATGACTATACTACCCAAGGCAATCTACAGATTCAATGCAACCCCTATCAAATTACCAATGGCATTTTTCACAGAACTAGAACAAAAAAATCTTAAAATTTGTATGGAGACACAAAAGACCCTGAAGAGCCAAAGCAATCTTGAGGAAGAAAAATGGAGCTGGAGGAATCAGGTTCCCTGACTTCAGACTATACTACAAACCTATAGTCATCAAAAGAGTATGGTACTGGGACTTCCCTGGCGGTCCAGTGGTTAGGACTTCACCTTCCAATGCAGGGGGTGCGGGTTTGATCCCTGTTCCTGGAAGTAGGATCTCACATGACCTTGTGGCCAAAAAAACCAAGTCATAGAACAGAAGCAGTATTGTAGCAAAATCAATAAAAGACTTTAAAAATGGTTCACATCAAAAAAAAATCTTAAAAAATAAAAACAGTATGGTACTGCACAAAAATAGAAATATAGATCAATGCAACAGGATAGAAAGCCCAGAAATAAACCACACACCTACGATGAATTAATCTGTGACAAAGAAGGCAACATTATATAATGGAGGAAAGACAGTCTCTTCAATAAATGGTGCTGGGAAAACTGGACAGCTACATGTAAAAAAATGAAATTAGGACATTCTTTAACACCATACACAAAAATAAACTCAAAATGGATTAACGACCTAAAAGTGAGACTGGTCACTATAAAACTCCTAGAGGAAAACATAGGCAGAACACTCTCTGACATAAATAGCAGCAATATCTTTTTTGATCTGTCTCCCAGAATAATGGAAATAAAAATAAAAATAAACAAATGGGACCTAATTAAACTCAAAAGCTTTTTGCACAACAAAGGAAACCATAAACAAAATGAAAACACAACCCACAGAATGGGAGAAAATATTTGCAAATGATGTCTCTGACAAGGGATTAATCTCCAAAATTTACAAACAGCTCATGCAGCTTAATATCATCAAAACAAACAACCCAATCAAGAAATGGGCAGAAGACCTAAACAGACATTTCTCCAAAGAAGATATACAGATGGCCAAGAGGCACATGAAAAGATGTTCAACATCGCTAATTATTAGAGAAATGCAAATCAAAACTACAACGAGATATCACCTCGCACCAGTCAGAATGGCTATCATCAAAAAATTCACAAACAATGCTGGAGAGGGTGTGGAGAGAAGGGAACCCTCCTATACTGTTGGTGGGAATGTAAATTGGTGCAGCCACTATGGAGAACAGTATGGAGGTTCCTTAAGGAACTAAAAATAGAGCTACCATATGATCCTGCAATCCCACTCCTGGGCATATACCCGGAGAAAAACATGGTCCAAAAGGATACATGCACCCCAATGTCCATTGCAGCGCCATTTACAATAGCCAAGACGTGGAAGCAACCTAAATGTCCATCGACAGAAGAAGGGATAAAGAAGATGTGGTACATTTATACAATGGAATATTACTCAGCCATTAAAAAGAATGAAATAATGCCATTTGCAGCAACATGGATGGAGCTAGAGATTGTCATATTGAGTGAAGTAAGTCAGACAGAGGAAGAAATACCATATGATATCACTTATATGAAGAATCTAAAAAAAATGATATAAATGAACTTATTTACAAAACAGACACAGACTCACAGGCTTAGAGAACGATCTTATGGTTACCAGGGGGGAAGGGTTGGGGGGTATAGTTATGGAGTTTGGATTGTCATATATACACTGCTATATTTAAAATGGATAACCAGGGATTTCCCTGGTGGTGCAGTGATTAAGACTCCGAGCTCCCAATGCAGGGGGACCGGGTTTGATCCCCGGTCAGGGAACTAGATCTCGCATGCCACAACTAAGAGTTTGCATGCTACAACTAAGGAGCCTGCGAGCCGCAACTAAGGAGGCTGCCTGCAGCAGCTAAAGACACAGTGCCACCAAATAAATAAATTAAAAGAAGAAAAAATAATAAAATGGATAACCAACAAGTACCAACTGTATAGCACAGGGAACTCTGCTCAGTGTTATGTAACAACCTAATTGGGAAAAGAATTTGAAAAAGAATAGGTACATGTATATGTATAACTGAAAAAAAATTTTTTTTAATTAAATTTTTAAAAAAGAAGAAAAGTGAAAGAGGAGGAAGGCAAAGCAAGTTTTGGGTGTGGGTAAAGTTTAGGCAGATAATGGTCCTCCCCAAATGTCCGCATCCTAATCCCTGGAACCTGTGAATGTTACTTTATTTGGGAGGAGGGACTTTGCAGATGTGATGAAGTTCAGGATCTTGAGATGGGGAGAGTATCCTGGATTATCCAGGTGGGCCCGATGTCATCACAGGAATCCTCATAAGTGACAGAGGGAGGCAGGAGAGTCAGGGTCAGAATGATGCAGCGTGAGAAAAACTCCACCAGCCATCACTGGCTTTGCAGATGAAGGGGGCTGAGCACCAAGGAATGTGGGTGGCTTCTAGAAACTGAATCAGGTAAGGGAGTGGATTCATTCCTTGGCTCTCCAGAAGGAATGCCATCCTGCCAACACCTTGATTTTAGTCCAGTGACACCCATTTTGGACTTCTAACCTCCAGAACTGTAGGAACAGGGGAAAGAGTATATCATCATTGCATTCCAGGAGGTTACAGTATGCCACCCAGAAAAGGAGACTGGAAGAAATATGCCAAATGGTTAAACAATGATTAAGTCTAGATTATGGGTAGAAAATGGAATATAGGTGGTGCTTTATCTTTTCATACTGTATCTTAATTTTCAAAAATAAAAAATTAAATATCATTACTTTGTGATGTTATAAATAGGGGTACGTTCAACGAACTGTGGGAGCACGGAGAGGGAACCACTACTCATCTGCCTGTGGAGCCCCTTCCCGCTCTCTGAGAGAGCATGACATTTGAGTTTGCTGAGGCCAAAGGCAGGAGAAGGAAGGATGTTACACATAGAGGAACAGCTTGCGCCAGGGCAGGAAGGGAGGAATGATAGACTTTGTCTGGGGCTGAGCACGAGACTTTGTTCTTCAGTCTAAATGTTCAATCACTTCAAAGGATCAGACCCAAAGGAATGAATCCCTAGGCATCAAGGAATATGGTCAGAGATGGCTTAGGGGGCGAAACAAGACATTCTGGCAATTTGAAATCATATCAAGTAGCTTCAGACTTGGTGGCTGCGGAGGATGTGCTCATGAAATAGTTGTTGTTTAAGGCTCAGGCTTTTCTGCGTTTCCCTCCTCCTGTTTCTTGCACTACTGAGGTGGGCAGGTGGGAAGTTTCCAAATGAGTCCCCTGTATTTTGCAGGAGGGTACGTTTCCTTTGTTGAGGGATAGAGTTGGTTTTTTGTTTTTTGTTTTCTTTTACTTGTAATTAGGGAGATGATGGAGTAGCTTTCTTCTCTGTTAACAGTGTCATAATGGAGCCATCAAATCTCATCCTGAGCCCTCTGCCTTCCAGGGAACCACTCCTTTTCCTGGCCCTCCTAGACCCTAGGAGACTCAGAGGCCTATGTGAGAAAAGAAAAACAAAACACTAAAAAACAAAAACCAGGGGTGAGTAAGGACTGTTGTAGTGCCCTTATTTTCTTAAGGTATGTGTTTCTTTCTTCTCCACTCTGATATTTTCAGGCCAAGTCCTGATCTCTGGGCATAGAACTGGTTTCCTTGATCCTGCTGTGGTTTGGTTCTGCCCATCAAAACAATAGGCCTATTTTTCCCCTATAGTCAAAGGCCCTTGTGTTTGTCCCCAGGAGTTACACCCTGAACTGGTGTCACAGTTTGAGCTTTCCTGTTCTGTTTCTTCCAGGTCATCTTAGAATCTGCAGGCTTGTGTGGTGTGGTAGGGGGTCCTGATTTGCATCCAGGGAATGGGGAGGGTTGTGGGGATCCCAGACAGCTGTGCTTGGGAAAGATTTCTAGGCCTGTTGGCAGGAGAAGCAGAATTGTGGGCCAGGGAACCTGCGCCCTGGGGCTGGTGACTAAGCTCTGACTTTGAATTGGTAGATTTACTCTTCTAGGCCTTACCTTTGCCTGCTGCAAAATGAGGAGATTTGACTAGATGAACTCAAGCCCTACAGCTTGAACGCCCTCCCATGCATTTTCTTTCCTCTTCCTCATTGAAATCTGTATCATCCCTTCGGGGCCCAAGGATCTACCATCAGATAAAATAAATTTGACTAATGCCTGTATGAGAGGGGACCCACTCCCAGATATCATGTAACCGGTTGCTGGTTTTTTAGGATGGAGTGAACGGGGTGTGTGTTTTTGGCCTGGTCTTATTTGGGGCTCTTTTTGGTGGCAGGAGGGGTAGCGTTGTATGAAATAGTGAAAGTCTTGATGAGGAACAGCCAAGGAGTTTGGACTCTCATGAGTGAGGAGCTACCAGAGGTTTTTTTTTTGTTGTTTTTTTAAAAATTTAATTAATTTATTTTTGGCTACATTGGGTCTTCGTTGCTGCGCGCGGTCTCTCTGCAGTTGCAGTGAGCAGGGACTACTCTTTGCTGCGGTGCGCGGGCCTCTCATTGCGGTGGCCTCTCCTGTTGCGGAGCACGGGCTCTAGGCGCGAGGGCTTCAGTAGTTGTGGCACATGGGCTCAGTAGTTTTGGCTCGCGGGCTCCAGAGTGCAGGCTCAGTAGTTGTGGCGCATGGGCTTAGTAGCTCTGTGGCATGTGGGATCTTCCTGGACTAGGGATTGAACCCGTGTCCCCTGCGTTGGCAGGCAGATTCTTAACCACTGCGCCACCAGGGAAGCCAGCTACCAGAGTTTTTAAGTGGAAGCGACCTGGTCAGATCTGCGTTTCGGGGCCTGCTCTCTGGCAGCTGTTATGTTGGGAGAACTGTGGCTGTGGAGAAGTCCCCACGAGAGTCTGAGATCTGTAGTGGGAGAGCAGAGGGCATGGAGATCAGGGGACAGGAGAGCTTTGTGAAGAATTGGCAGGCCTTGATGAGTGACCAGAGAGGAGAGGGTGGTGAGGAGGAGGCCGGAAGATGAGCGGCAGCTGCGTCCAGTTTGGGCTCTTGGGTGATCAGATGTCATGAGCCTGGAGAGAAGTATGAGCGGTGGTTGCCTAGGGACCGAGATGCTAACTCAGACTTGGATATGTTTAGATAAGATGCCTGTGGACTGTGCGGGTGGAAATACTGTGTGGGCAGTGGGGAGAGGTCTACGGGGAGGCTGGGGCTGCAGCGAGTGAGCGGTGGAGGCCGAGGTGGAGAAGAGGGAGCGAGCCCAGAGTCTATGCCTGTGCCGTACTGCTCGTCCTGGTCTCCTCGTCAAGGGTCCAGGGCTGACTTCTACTCTTCATCAACCTTTTCTCTGTGATAGGGGTGACTTTTCAGCGTTTTGGTCAGACAGATATTCTTAACCTGGGGTCACATCCTAACCGCCTGTAAGTCTTGTGGAAAATGGGAGCTGTTAGTCGACGAGGGGGGAGGTGGAGAGGGGAGGAGGAAAGGAAGGACTTGTGGAGAAGATGGGAGAGAAGGGCAGGCACTCCAAACACACTATAAAGCACTGTAACATTCATTATGAAACACAGAGCACAACGTGAATGTAAGGTTTTGTTGAGAGCACCATGTCCATGGGCAGAAGAGGGAGGGGTGAGATTGGGAGGGCAGAGGGGAAGAAGTATCTTAGAAGGATGAAGCTAGTATCTAGGCTACTAGGTCTAGAAACCTCCTTGGAAGGCTACTTTTTGCTGAAAAATTACTTGACCTGTCAATTTCTTGGGAGTAATGAGTTTTATATGTACATATTACAATATGAACTCCTAACAGCCAACAAATTCAGCCTGCTTGCTAATAATTACAGTACAATTGACAACTAGTACCACTAGTCATGTACTAACAGAACAACTAATAGTCATCAAACATTGTGTGCTTACTGCAGGCCAGGCAGTGTGCTACAAACACTTTAACCGCAGTTGCACGGTGGTTTCTCTCAGGCCCGGCCACACTCGATGTGGAGGTGGAGCTTTCCGTGAGGTTCAGTGAGATGACCTTACTTGATCTTCACAAGGGCACATGCAGTGGGTACTTTATTAGCCCTTTTTTACAGATGAGGGGACTAAGGTGCAGTCTGTTGCCCAGGGCCTTGGAGCTGCAGTGCTTGAGCCAGAACTTGAAGCCAGGTTGCCTGGGGGACTTTCTACTTGTGCTCTAACCACTCAGCAGTCCTGTGGGGCAGTGATGAGGCGGGACTTCTCATGGGGTGGTCCTCAGATCATCTGCATCAGAGTTACCTGGGATGTTTGTTAAAAATTCAGATGTATAGGCCTCACCTTGGAGCAACCAAAAGCAGGACCTCAAACACTGATATTTGAGACTAACTGAGTTGGGGCTGGCTGTCTGGTTCTGGAAGGCAATGGAATCCTGCCTTCTCCAGCCACCTGCAGTTTGGGTCTCGTCCCTCTGTGAGGTCGACACTGTAATCTCTGCTTTCTTTCTTTCTCTGGGCCGTTGGAGGGGTACATTCCGTTCGGAGAATGAGTGAAATCGTGCTGATGCTTATGCTAGAGGAGGCGTTTGGAGACAGTGGCTTTTATTCCCATTTTCCTTTCACCCTTCATTTGCTTCTCTCCTCACTTATAGCCCCTCCCCACCCACTCCCCCTCAGCCATCTGTCCCGGGTGGCTTACCACCTGTGTGGGACCAGACTGGGGGAGGGCGGGGTACCATCTGTGTGGTTTGGTGCTGGGGGGACGAGCGCTGGGACAGGAGCAGTTTCACTGTGGTTCCTCTCAGGCCCGACCGCCCTCGATGTGGAGGTGGTGCTTTCCATGAGGTTCAGCTGCTTCACCCCACGAGGAGCGGGCACATGCTGAGGGTTGGGGATGGTGGAGTTGAAGCCTGGCATGTGAAGTGGAAATCCTGTCACCCACACAGAGGTCTGCGTGCTCCCCATCTTTTCTGAAATGGAGGGTTAGTCTCCCTCAGGGCCCTGAGCCGGGCAGTGCAGATAAACAGGAGGAAATATGAACCATCCACTACATGTTTGGAGGGCTGATCCAGTTACACTGCCTGCCTTGAGTGAGGACAACTGAGAGTTTATAGAGTTCAGTTTGGGGGATGTTCACACACTGGGTCCTTGGGGACATCCAGAGGTGGGGCAGGGCCCTGGGCTGGGAGTGAGGAGAGCTGGTTCTGAGTCAGCTAAGTGACCAATTTCCTTTGTTACCATGAGAAAGTCACTTGCTCACTCTGGACTTGAGTTTCTTATCTGGAAATTGTTGGATTTGGGTGAGATCATCTTTGCTCTCAAGTTCTGTTTCTGTGATTAGTAGCAGGGAGGCCAGGGCAAGTGTGGCAGAGCCCTGAACGCTTCTTTTCTTTTGGTCTCACGTGCCTGCGCCCCCACCAAACGAGCAGGTTGTGAGTTCTGTCTGTGCCTCTTCTTGCACAGCCCTGTGTCTCAGTGGCCTGAAGATGTCCACTGTGGGTGTGGTGAGTAGAGTTTGTGGAGCCAGGAGCCACCCTGGCCCTGGGGAAGCAGGGTCTAGTCGGTGGGTTTCCTGCCATTTCTGAGAGTTCTCCTGTTTTGGGGTGATACGACTTCCCTTCCTGTTCTCGCATCGCCTCCTCAACCTACCCCTGAGCATGACATTCAGTTTCTGGAGTGGGCTATGACTGCTAACTTTCCTGGCTGTTTCTTTCCTGCCTGTGGTTCCCTGAAACATATAGCAGGAAATTCATTTCACAGCCACCAGCTTCTCTACTTCATGTTTTTCTCTTTCCCCATAGAACCTGACAGAACACACATGGGTCAGAGGGACACACGTGCGTGCTCCAGCTCCCAGCATTCGTGTACGGTGAATCAATATTCTTAATGTTGTCTGGGGGCCTGCATATCACATACGTGAACCCGTGAGGAGTCCTAATGTCTTCTCTGTTGCTGCCACTTAAGAGCTGAGGGTGGGGACTACGAATGAGCAGCAGAGTATTACAGGTACCTGGGTGTGTGCATGTGGGGCAGAGTGTGGGGTCAATGGCAGTGATGGTGAGAAGAAGTGATTCAGGAGCTGGGTTTGCTCTTTATGTTTCTGCTTTTTACTCAACATACTGGTCACTTGTGTTGTCAGAGGACTGATTAAAAAGGTGTCAGAAATTTCCTGAATGTGGTCTGAAATTCACTTTGTTTTATTCTTGGTTGTGTAATGTGTGAGGGTGTGGGGAGTGGAGGATGAAACACCAGGCCTTCCTGAACAGTCTGAGGTCGGCTCTCAGAAATAAGATGTTGAGTATTTAGCCATTACCACCCATGGATTTGTGAGTAGGACCCAGAGGATTTGAGAGCTTCTGTGACCGAGGAGTCATCCTGTTCTGGGAAGGTTAGAGGCACACTGACAAGCAGGAAACAGGCCACATTTGTGGCGTGTTTCTAACCTATATTGAGGCATTCCGACCTTTAAAACAACTTAATTTCACTGATACTGTCACCTACCTACCAACTGCTAGGTGCTGAATATTCCAAGCTAAATGTAATTCAGTCCCTGTCCTCAGGAGCTAGTAGTTGGTCTTTTCTTGAACCAAGGCTTTCTGGGCCTAGTTGCCACGGTTCCCAAATGTGTCTCACTAGGAAGCCTTTGGGGACTCTCAGGACCAGACTGATGAGGTCAAATGCTGGAGCGGCTGATGGAGGAGACCATTCTCATGGAGCAGGAGCCCAGCTCCTTGTCCTTTCTAACCCTCCTTTTCAGCAGCACGGTGACCACAGGAAGTAGGAAACTGGACTCCTCACGAGATGCTGTGATAGGTAATGCGGTGGGGATGGCAACTCGATTGTCCCTCAGCTTGTCTCTCGGCTCCTCGAGACACGAGAGCCTGCCACAAGCATTGCCAGAGATGGAGAATGAGTGTATTTTCCTTGGGGACTTGGAAACAGGGTTTGTTAGCCACTGTTAAGAACAATAGCAGTGGGACTTCCCCGGTGGCACAGTGGTTAAGACTCCGCACTCCCAATTGCAGGGGCCTGGGTTCAATCCCCGGTCAGGGAACTGATCCCACATGCATGCTGCAACTAAGAGTTTGCCTGCTGCAACTAAGAGTTTGCATGCCACAGCTGAGTTCGCATGCCACAACTAAGGAGCTGGCAAGCCGCAACTAAGGAGCCTGCCTGACGCAACTAAGACCCGGTGCAACCAGATAAATAAATAAATAAAATGTAAACAAATAACTCAATAAATAAAATAAATATTAAAAAAATTAAAAAAGAGCAATAGCAGTGAGAAGTCAGGGCAGTGTGAGGCCTTGTGGAATTGTCTCTAGGGAACCACACTTTCTTTACCTGTTCAGAACAGGAGGATGGGCTGTAGCTAAGGGTGGGGTAGAGAGAAAGAGGCACAAAATGCTCAGAGGAACTGGTGCCAATTTGTTTTCCTGAGGCTCCCATACTAAGCTCATATCCCCTCGACCATACCAAGGCACCAAGTCAACTTGGGTAGGACTTCCCCTCTCCACTGAAAATCCATTCTGCTAAGGCTTCATGATGCCCTCATGTGACTTCTTTTCCCCTTCAATACTGTCTTGGATATTCACTTTAGCCTGATGTACTTGTGTAAAATCACTGGCGTAGGGTGAGTGAAAGTTTTCCAGACCCCACGTTCCTAGGATTGGCTCTGGGCCTTGCACATTTCTACTTCTCCAGGGTGACTCTAGGAACTTAATTAAAACCTGGGTCCTACTGTGTCTCTTTCACCACCCAGCTGCTCCCTAAGGACAGTTTACCAAGAGACAGAGACAGGGATAGAGACACAGACAGGGAGAGAGACAGAGAGAGGTTTCACACACTGGGATGTGTCAGGTGTCCATGTGCCTCTGGAAACAGGTAGACCAGGCCTGGATTTAAATCCATGCTTTGTCCTTCATTAACTGTGTGCCCTTGGCAAGTGACTTAAGCTCTAAGAATCAGTTGCTACATCCGTAAAATGCAGAGGATGCCCACATAATAGTTATTATAGTAGCCAATATGTATTGAGCACTTTACACTTAATTGAGTTAATCCTCATACGTTTCTAGGAATTAGTTAGTAGGGTAGCTGTCATTTGTCAGGTAAGAAATTGAGGCACAGGAAAGTTACCAGGTCCAAGTTAATGTAACTTGTAAGTGGTGGAGCTGGGATTCTGAGTTTGGACAGTCCGACCCCAGGGCCTGTGTTTAACTACTGCAGTAGACTGTGTAGCTCACAGAACATTAACAAGAATTAATTGAGAAGAACAGTTAAAGCCCTGGGTATAGTGCTTGCCACACAGTAGGCACTCAGTAAATGATAGCTGTTACCACCGCAGGGGAGAAACCTGCTTCCACGTCGGCATGTGGAAGATGTGGTCCTGGGTCAGGGCGAGGCAGGAGAGACACAGGGCTTCCTGCCAATCTGGGGTTTGCACAGTGTCAGGGCTTCTTCCAACCCACTCTGTTAGACAGGGCTTTTGGCAAAGTCTTGTCCCTGCAATCCCAAAGTTGTCTGACAGGCCCCGAAAGGAAAACACAGGAGCTGAGACTAGGTGGCCATGGGGAGGGGCTCCCTCCCAGGGAACCAGCTGCTCAAGAGTCACTTTTCTGACTCTGCTTTCCGAGGAATTTGGCTTTTCATTTCCTGCCATCTTACGCATTTGGTCAGGGCTCCCAGATGAACTACCTGTGAAACAGAGTGGGGCTACTGCCTGGATGGGCACAGGGTGAAGGGTTAATACCATGAAGCTCAGGGGACCCTGCAAGGACCCTGGCAAACGCAGTGTGCGCTCAGAGGAGGGGTGTATCAAGCTTGCTATGTTTCTTGTCATGTGTACCTTGGCTCCCCACCTGGCCTGAGACCAGCTCGGTCAGCAGTGAGCGGTTCCAGCCCACCCATCCTCGCAAAGTGCCAGCCGGCTTAGGGGCAACGTGGCTTATGACTAAGGACTTTTCGAGGCTGGGGGACCTGGATTCCCTTCATGGCTCTGCCACTTCTTAGTTGTGTGACCTTGGCTGTTTATTCATGTTCTCTGAGCCTCAGTTTTCACATTTTTAGAAAAATTGTGAGGATCAAATGAAATACCATTAAACAAAGAACCTAGAATAGCAGCTTCCATACAGTAGGTGCTCAGTAAATGTTCTCAGTCACAGGTAGGTATAGTGACTGGGAATGTGGAGAAACATAAAACACAACCCTTGCCTTTAAGAAGGTTTTAGTCTGGGTGGAGGGAAGGGTAATAAGACAGGTGAACATAGAAACCAGAGTGTCAGGACTGCATGTAATTAAACACAGGCCAACAGGTGTAATGGACGGTGAATCGCTTTGGGAGTTCAAAGGTAGGAGAGCTGCCCCATGGGCTAAGCTGGTCAGGGAAGTCTTCCTGAGCAAGTGAACCTTACATGTGTGGAAAGGTTGGAGAGGGAGGTGGAGGGACATTCCAGGGAAATATCTGAGATGAGGCCAGGTAGCGTAAGTGCAAGGGATGGAGAAGAAACCAGTTGGATTCAAGGGTCTGTGGGGGAGATTAGAGGGGGAGGAGGTTCAATAGGTAGGTTGGAGTGGGGTGTGAAGGCTTTGAATGTTATGCTAAGGAGTTTGGAATTTATCTGAAGGCTTTTTTTTTAAATTAATTAATAAAATTTTAAAACATCTTTATTGGGGTATAATTGCTTTACAGTGGTGTGTTAGTTTCTGCTTTATAACAAAGTGAATCAGTTATACATATACATATGTTCCCATATCTCTTCCCTCTTGCATCTCCCTCCCTCCCACCCTCCCTATCCTACCCCTGTAGGTGGTCACAAAGCACTGAGCTGATCTCCCTGTGCTATGCGGCTGCTTCCCACTAGCTATCTATTTTACGTTTGGTAGTGTGTATATGTCCATGCCACTCTCTCACTTTGTCACAGCTTACCCTTCCCCCTCCCCATATCCTCAAGTCCATTCTCTAGTAGGTCTGTGTCTTCATTCCTGTCTTGCCCCTAGGTTCTTCATGACCTTTTTTTTTTTCTTAGATTCCATATATATGTGTTAGCATACGGTATTTCTTTTTCTCTTTCTGACTTACTTTACTCTGTATGACAGACTCTAGGTCCATCCACCTCTCTACAAATAACTCAATTTCGTTTCTTTTTATGGCTGAGTAATATTCCATTGTGTATATGTGCCACATCTTCTTTATCCATTCATCTGTTGATGGACACTTAGGTTGCTTCCATGTCCTGGCTATTGTAAAGAGAGCTGCAATGAACATTTTGGTACATGACTCTTTTTGAATTCTGGTTTTCTCAGGATATATGCCCAGTAGTGGGATTGCTGGGTCATATGGTAGTTCTATTTTTAGTTTTTAAAGGAACCTCCATTGTTTCCGTAGTGTATCTGAAGGCTTTTGAGGACGGCAGTGACATTGATATTAGGACCTTGATTCAGTGACTTATTCTTTTAACCTCTCTGGGCCTTAGACCCCTCATCTTTAAAGGAAGGAGTTTGGACCATGTGATTGTAAAGGAGTCCATGATTCAATGATACAGGAAGATTATTTTGGTGATAAAGTGCAGAATTGGTTGGAAGGGAAAACTGGAGGTAGAGGTATTATTTAGGAAGCCAGTGCAGTACCAGGCATGAAGCTTGTTGTTGCCTCTTGAAAGAGACTCCAGGTGTAGGTAGGGAAGGTCTTTACTGTACGTTTTAGGTACCTTGACATTCTAACTCTGTACCAATTTGAGTCCTGCAAGATGCCTCCCCCGGAGACACCCACTCTTGGGGCACCTGGGGAAGTGGGGAAACTGGTAAACTGTTCTGGGAAAGGAGTGATTATTTGGTGGGCTTCAGGTTTATATCATTCCCCTTCTGCAGTAAACCGAGAAGGGCAAAGTAACAGTAGTCCCTTATTGTTTGTCTTTAGATGTTGTGTAGAGTTTACAAAATAATGTCACAGGCATTTTCTCCTTTCCTTTGCACCAGAGTCTCCTGAGGGGAGTTAGGCAGTGCTCCCTCCATTTTCTGGGGGAGGAGAGGCCATAATTTCTCAGTGTCTCGAAACTAGGCATCCTCATTCTACGTGGAGTTACGTTTCCCTGCTCCATGTTCCTCAGGCAGCAAATAGGAGCTCACTTCTTCCATTAATTAATTAATTCACCTCATATGTGTTAAGTGCCCAGTAGGTATCGGGTACTGTACTAATTTGAGTCCACAAGAGAGCATATATTTAAGAAAAAATACTTTTTTTTGCTGATTGTAAAAGCAATACATGTTTATTATAGAAACTTTGTAAAGGTAAAGATTTTCCTCATCACACCACCTGGAGACATGGATGTGTTTAGACTTTTCTTTGCCCATTTTTCTATTTACTGAGATCACACTAGGTATATAACTTTACTGATTTTTTTTTCACTTGTTATGATTTTTTTTCATGTTATTTAAATTTTAACAAACATTTAAAAATGAGTGTATAACATTATATTAATGAATGATTCACAACATAATAATCTCCCTATTGTTGGACATCTGGGTTATTTCCAATTTTTTTCTCTTTTAAATATTGCTATGGTAAACTTCTTTGCATTAAGTTTGTTTTGCATTCTAGTTATTTCCCTAGGCTTTATTTCTGAACATGAACAGATAATTTGGTCAAAGGAGTTACTTGGGCTCTTGACAGATATTGCCACATTGTTTCCCAAAACTTGTTAGAATTATCTGTAATTGCATTGGCATTATATGAGTGAAGGTGAGTTTTGAAGTAGGAAAAGAAGCTGTTTTCTATTGTTTTGGCAAGGGTGGACATGAGGAAGACCTCTGGAAGATGAACTTGTCATTGGAGCCTGGCCCCAATACTGCCCTTGGTGAAAAATATTAAGACACCCTAAAGCAGGGGTCCCCAACCCCGGGGCCACGGACCCCCACTGGTCCGTGGCCTGTTAGGAACCCGGCCACACGGCAGGAGGTGGGCGGCGGGCAAGCGAGCGAAGCTCCATCTGTATTTACAGCCTCTCCCCGTCGCTCGCATTACCGCCTGAGCTCCGCCTCTTGTCAGATCCGCGGCGGCATTAGATTCTCATAGGAGCGCGAACCCTACTGTGAACTGCGCGTGCGAGGGATCTAGGTTGCGCGCTCCTTATGAGAATCTAATGCCTGATGATCTGAGGTGGAGTTGAGCCGGTGATGCTAGCGCTGGGGAGTGGCTGCAAATACAGATAATCATTAGCAGAGAGGTCTGACCGCACAGAGACCATAATAAATCAATTGCTTACAGAGTCATATCGAAACTCTGTCAGTGAGTGGCAAGTGAAAACAAGCTCAGGACTCCCACTGATTCTGCATTATGGTGAGTTGTATAATTATTTCATTATATATTACAATGTAATAATAATAGAAATAAAGTGCACAATAAATGTAATGCACTTGAATCATCCTGAAACCATTCCCCTCCGTCCCGGCCCGTGGAAAAATTGTCTTCCATGAAACCGGTCCCTGGTGCCAAAAAGGTTGGGAACCGCTGCCCTAAAGGATAGAACCATCCTTGACAAAGATCAGGCTAAGGCATATGTTCCACAGAGGTTATTTTCACAAAAAAGAGGAGAAAAGGTGTGTTTCAGGCAGCAGAAGAAATTCCAAGACCTCAAAATTAGAGTGATTTCGGGGTAGGGCAAAGGAAGCTGCTGCCGGGTAGCCTCAGGTGAGGCTACAGTACAGGAGAGGAGCCTAGAGTACAGAGAGGAGGGCTCTTCTCCCCCAGTGATCAGGACCAGCAGAGTTTACGTACAGCATCACCCAGGGGTTAATGAAAAGGAGGGAAAAGTAAGTCAGGCCAATCCCTTGGGGAGCTGGTCAGGGGCCTGAGCAGCCAGATCTGTTTTCCAAGGAAGTTCAGACAAGGCACGAGGTATCCAGTGAAAATTCTCTAGCTAGCCTTCAGTTATACTTGGCTGACAATTTCTATCTTTAAAAAAAATTCTTTCGTACTTTTCCTTTTCTTGTTCCTGTTGTTAGTGCCTACTGAAAAGTTAGTCAGACTTGGCTGAACTAAGTAGAAAAGATTCATTCTTACCTAGACACCATAACTAGGGTGGTTGAAAGAGCAACTCTAGAAAACAGATGGTGGTCCCATGGCCATCCCACAGCCCTTTTTTTAAACTTTAATGGCACCTTTTGCATTGTCATTATGCCTTGTTCTTTATCTGAGCACATATTTACTTACCCTCTTCTGAAAGCAGCTTAAGGATAGAAACTACGTCTTTGTTTCTGATTTTTTAAGTATTTGGCAAGATTCTACTTACACTTTAGGTAACCAATGAATATTTATTACATTGAAGATTTTTCCATGTGTCTCACACTTGGATTCTAGCCAATGCTTGGTACTTTTCATTCATTCAGTCATTCATTCAATCCCTTAATAAGTATTTAGTTTCCTGAATGTCTGCTAGATACTAAGCATATATAAAGTACTGGGTATACTAATTGGAATAAAAACTAAGGCTTCTAGTGGCCCTTAAGGAGCTCATAGTCTTGTGAGAGAAAGAGTCACTAAACAATTACAGAACAGAGTGTTGTGATTGAGGGACAGATGAGATGTTATAGGAAAACAGAGGAGGGTCTCCGAAATCATCCTGGGATGAGGGTGGAGGTGTTGAGTCCAGTAAGAGAAGGCTTTTTTTTTTCTTTCTCCTTTTTTCAAGAGCTAAGCTCTAAAGGAGAAGTAAAAAATGAGGGAAGAGCTTTTCAGGCAGAGGGAATATCCTGTGTAAAGTCAGTGATGTGGGAGAGTACCTCTATTCAGGGAATGCAGGTGGTTGAGTATGTTGTAACAGAGTACAGAGGGTGGTGGCTGGAAATAAGCAAGGAGCAGACTATGAAAAGCCTGGCATGCTGGGTGTAGATTTTGGATTTTATCCTCAAGGTGATGGAGAGCTGCATCTAGATTTGAGGCAGGACATTGACGTGATAAGATTTGTGATTTAGGGAGATCACTCTGAATACCAAAGTGGCTAACAGATTGAGTCAATGAGCTGCGGGAAGATGAGCTAAAGCTGGGACAATTTAGCAAGGGAAACCCCAGGAACAGGGTAGGTCGAGTTAGCTGTGATTGCTGCTTCCTTCTTCTCTAGACTACTCTTTTCCACCTGTAGGGACTAGGTCTTCAGTACCTGCTATAGCACCCGGTAAACAGGAGGCATTTAATAAATGCTTCTTAGATAGCTCACTCCTCTTTGTATCTCTCAAGCATAACATGATGGCTGACACAGGGAGGTGCTTGGTTCGTGTTAGGTAGCTCCACTGCTGTAGCTTGTGCTAGCAGCTACAGAGCCCTGATTTGAGTGTAGGTGGGCACCCTTTTTTTTTTTTTTTGGGCACCCTTTTTCCTGTGGTCACAAACCAGGCAAATTTGCCTTGCAGGTTAGAACTGACCTGGAAGATATATTTTGCAAGACCCTTCTCAAGATGTCTCCAAAGACATTCTCCATCTTGTGATGAGTTTTCGTTCCAAAGTAGACATGAGAGAGGCTGGGACCTAAGACTTGGAACCCTTTGCTGCAGAGCTTGCACCTGGACAAATGTCTCCTCAAGCAACAGAATACAAAGAAACTATAAGGGACCAACAATAACTGCATGCATGCACAGCTGGAGCAGATAAGCAACAACAAGATCCAAAAAGACCAAAACCTAACTGCCACTTCTGAGGTGCCGGGAGCAAAAGCAGAGTACAGTGCAAGATCCCTGCACACAGCACCACCAAGGGGGTGGGCAGACCACCTAAGCCACCCTTCAGGCCTGACCCATGGTTCTGCCCCTACTCTCACCCCATTTAAGGGATGAGCTTGCCCCTGCCCCCCACACCAGGGAGCGAGCAAGGGAACTGGTTACTTGTTCTCGCTCCCTTGTGCAATTCCCAGTAAAGCCTTGCCTGAATTTCTTGTCTGGCCTCTTATCAATTTCCATTGATTAAAGAGTCCAAGAGAGTGGAGTTATTTGGTGGGGCTAATGGCAGACTCTGAGAGGGCTCACGCCAAGGAGTACTTCCCAGAATTTCTGCTGCCAGTGTCCTTGTCCCCACGGTGAGCGACAGCCACCCCTCGCCTCTGCAGGAGACCCTCCAAGCTAGCAGCATACAGTTGTACCCTGCTTCTAAATTCATTCTAACAATTGATCACTTTTGATTTGGAGAGCAGACAGCAGAAGCAAGAAGAACTACAATTCTGCAGCCTGTGGAAGGAAAACCACATTCACAGAAAGATAAACAAAATGAAAAGGCAGAGGACTTTGTACCAGATGAAGGAACAAGATAAAACCCCAGGAAAACAACTAAATGAAGTGGAGATAGGCAGCCTTCCAGAAAAAGAATTCAGAATAATGAGAGTGAAGATGATCCAGGACCTCAGAAAAAGAATGGAGGCAAAGATCGAGAAGACACAAGAAATGCTTAACAAAGACCTAGAAGAATTAAAGAACAAACACCTGGAAGAATTAAAGAACAAACAAACAGAGATGAACAATACAAGAACTGAAATGAAAAATACACTAGAAGGAATCAATAGCAGAATAACTGAGGCAGAAAAACAAATAAGTGACCTGGAAGACAGAATGGTAGAATCCACTGCCATGGAACAGAATAAAGAAAAAAGAATGAAAAGAAATGAAGACAGCCTAAGACAACATTAAATGCAACAACATTCACATTATAGGGGTCCCAGAAGGAGAAGAGAGAGAGAAAGGACCCGAGAAAATATTTGAAGAGATTATAGTTGAAAAATTCCCTAACATGGGAAAGGAAATAGCCATCCAAGTCCATGAAGCACAGAGGGTCCCAGGCAGGATAAAGCCAAGGAGAAACACGCCAAGACACATAGTAATCAAACTGACAAAAATTAAAGACAAAGAAAAATTATTGAAAGCAACAAGGGAAAAACGACAAATAATGTACAAGGGAACTCCCATAAGGTTAACAGCTGATTTCTCAGCAGAAACTCTATAGGCCAGAAGGGAGTGGCATGATATATTTAAAGTGATGAAAGGGAAGAACATAGAATCAAGATTACTCTACCCGGCAAGGATCTCATTCAGATTCGATGGAGAAATCAAAAGCTTTACAGACAAACAAAAGCTAAGAGAATTCAGCACCACCAAACCAGCTCTACAACAAATGCTAAAGGAACTTCTCTAAGCAGGAAACACAAGAGAAGAAAAGGACCAACAAATACAAAACCATAACAATTAAGAAAATGATAATAGGAACATACATATCGATAATTACCTTAAACGTGAATGGATTAAATGCTCCAACCAAAAGACACAGGCTGGCTGAATGTATACAAAAACAAGACCCATATATATGCTGTCTACAAGAGACCCACTTCAGACCTAGAGACACATACAGACTGAAAGTGAGGGGATGGAAAAAGATATTCCATGCAAATGGAAATAAAAAAAAAAGCTGGAGTAGCAGTACTCATATCAGATAAAATAGACTTTAAAATCAAGAATGTTACAAGAGACAAGGAAGGACACTACATAATGATCAAGGGATCAATCCAAGAAGAAGATATAACAATTATAAATACATATGCACCCAACATAGGAGCACCACAATACAAAGGCAACTGCTGAAAGCTATAAAAGAGGAAGTCAACAGTAACACAATAATAGTGAGGAACTTTAACACCTCACTTACAGCAATGGACAGATCATCCAAAGAGAAAATTAATAAGGAAATGCAAGCTTTAAATGACACAATAGACCAGGTAGATTTAATTGATATTTATAGGACATTCCATCCAAAAACAGCAGATCACACTGTCTTCTCAAGTGCATATGGAACATTCTCCAAGATAGATCACATCTTGGGTCACAAATCAAGGCTCAGTAAATTTAAGAAAATTGAAATCATATCAAGCATCTTTTCTGACCATAATGCTGTGAGATTAGACATCAATTATGGGGAAAAAAACTTAAAAAACAAAAACACATGGAGGCTAAACAATACGTTACTAAATAACCAAGAGATCACTGAAGAAATCAAAGAGGAAATCAAAAAATACCTAGAGAAAAATTACAAGAAAAACACGACAATCCAAAACCTATGGGATGCAACAAAAGCAGTTCTAAGAGGCAAGTTTATAGCAATACAAGCCTACCTCAAGAAACAAGAAAAATCTCAAATAAACAATCTAACCTTACACCTAAAGGAATTAGAGAAAGAAGAACAAACAATACCCAAAGTTAGTAGAAGGAAAGAAATCATAAAGATCAGAGCAGAAATAAATGAAATAGAAACAAAGAAAACAATAGCAAAGATCAATAAAACTAAAAGCTGGTTCTTTGAGAAGATAAACAAAATTGATAAACCATTAGCCAGACTCAAGAAAAAGAGGGAGAGGACTCAAATCAATAATATTAGAAATGAAAAAGGAGAAGTTACAACAGACATGGCAGAAATACAAAGCATCCTAAGAGACTACTACAGGCAACTCTATGCCAATAAAATGGACAACCTGGAAGAAATGGACAAATTCTTAGAAAGGTATAACCTTCCAAGTCTGAACCAGGAAGAAATAGAAAATATGAACAGACCAATCACAAGTAATGAAATTGAAACTGTGACTAAAAATCTTCCAACAAACAAAGTCCAGGACCAGATGGCTTCACAGGTGAATTCTGTCAAACATTTAGAGAAGAGCTAACACCCATCCTTCTCAAACTCTTCCAAAAACTTGCAGAGGAAGGAACACTCCCAAACTCATTCTATGAGCCACCATCACCCTGATACCAAAACCAGACAAAGATACTACAAAAAAAGAAAATTACAGACCAATATCACTGATGAATATAGATGCAAAAATCCTCAAGAAAATACTAGCAAACAGAATCCAACAACACATTAAAAGGATCACACACCATGATCAAGTGGGACTTATCCCAGGGATGCAAGGATTCTTCAATACATGCAAATCAATCAATGTGATACACCATATTAACAAATTGAAGAATAAAAACCACATGATCGTCTCAATAGATGCAGAAAAAGCTTTTGATGACATTCAACACCCATTTATGATAAAAACTCTCCAGAAAGTGGGCATAGAGGGAACCTACCTCAACATAATAAAGGCCATATACGACAAACCCACAGCAGACATCATTCTCAATGGCGAAAAACTGAAAGCATTTCCTCTAAGATCATGAACAAGACAAGGATGTCCACTCTCGCCACTATTATTAAAGGAATCCAAATTGGAAAAGAAGAAGTAAAACTGTCACTGTTTGCAAATGACATGATACTATACATAGAGAATCCTAAAGATGCCACCAGAAAACTACTAGAGTTAATCAATGAATTTGGTAAAGTTGCAGGATACAAAATTAATGCACAGAAATCTCTTGCATTCCTATATACTAATGATGAAAAATCTGAAAGAGAAATTAAGGTAACACTCCCATTTACCATTGCAGCAAAAAGAATAAAATACCTAGGAATAAACCTACCTAGGGAGACAAAAGACCTGTATGCAGAAAACTGTAAGACACTGATGAAAGAAATCAAAGATGACACAAACAGGTGGAGATGTATACCATGTTCTTGGATTGGAAGAATCAATATTGTGAAAATGAGTATACTACCCAAAGCAATCTACAGATTCAATGCAATCCCTATCAAATTACCAATGGCATTTTTTACAGAACTAGAACAAAAAATCTTAAAATTTGTATCGAGACACGAAAGACCCCGAATAGCCAAAGCAGTCTTGAGGGAAAAAGGTGGAGCTGGAGGAATCAGACTCCCTGACTTCAGACTATACTACAAAGCTACAGTAATCAAGACAATATGGTACTGGCACAAAAACAGAAATATAGATCAATGGAACAAGATAGAAAGCCCAGAGATAAACCCACGCACCTAAGGTCAGCTAATCTATGACAAAGGAGGCACGGATATACAATGGAGAAAAGACAGTCTCTTCAATAAGTGGTGCTGGGAAAACTGAACAGCTACATATAAAAGAATGAAATTAGAACACTCCCTAACACCATACACAAAAATAAACTCAAAATGGATTAGAGACCTAAATGTAAGACCGAACACTATGAAACTCTTAGAGGAAAACATAGGAAGAACACTCTTTGACATAAATCACAGCAAGATATTTTTTGATCCACCTCCTAGAGTAATGGAAATAAAAACAAAAATAAACAAATGGGACCTAATGAAACTTCAAAGCTTTTGCACAGCAAAGGAAACCATAAACAAGACAAAAAGACAACCCTCAGAATGGGAGAAAATATTTGCAAATGAATCAACAGGCAAAGGATTAATCTCCAAAATGTATAAACAGCTCATGCAGCTCAGTATTAAAAAAACAAACAACCCAATCCAAAAATGGGCAGAAGACCTAAACAGACATTTCTCCAAAGAAGACATACAGATGGCCAAGAAGCACATGAAAAGCTGCTCAACATCACTAATTATTAGAGAAATGCAAATCAAAACTACAATGAGGTATCACCTCACACCAGTTAGAATGGGCATCATCAGAAAATCTACAAACAACAAATGCTGGAGAGGGTGTGGAGAAAAGGAAACCCTCTTGCACTGTTGGTGGGAATGTAAGTTGATACAGCCACTATGGAGAACAGTATAGAGGTTCCTTAAAAAACTAAAAATAGAATTACCATATGATCCAGCAATCCCACTTTGGGCATATACCCAGAGAAAACCATAATTCAAAAAGACACATGCACCCCAATGTTCATTGCAGCACTATTTACAATAGCCAGGTCATGGAAGCAACCTAAATGTCCATCAACAGACAAATGGATAAAGAAGTTGTGGTACATATATACAATGGAATATTACTCAGCCATAAAAATGAACAAAATTGGGTCATTTATAGAGACGTGGATGGATCTAGAGACTGTCATACAGAGTGAAGTAAGTCAGAAAGAGAATAACAAATATCATATATTAATGCATATATGTTGAACCTAGAAATATGGTACACATGAACCAGTTTGCAGGGCAGAAATAGAGACACAGATGTAGAGAAGAAACGTATGGACACCAAGGGAGGAAAGTGGTGGGGCAGGAGGTGGTGGTGGTGTTGTGATGAATTGGGAGGTTGGGATTGACATGTATACAGTAATATGTATAAAATGGTTAACTAATAAGAACCTGCTGTAGAAAAAAATAAATAAAATAAAATAAAATAAAAAGAGTCCAAGAATCTGGGTTGATAACAGAGAGTGGGTCCTTTAAGATAGGAAATGTGTGTTTTTTTAATTGATTTTTTCTTCCCCTGACTTAATCACAGTGTATGATACATAGTAGGTTGTGATAGAAATTTGTTGCATGAATTTGAAATTAATTGTTTTGAACTTGAAATATGTTTCATGAAATATGTTTTTTGTTTTTGTTTTTTAAATTAATTTATTTATTTAGTTTTGGCTGTGTTGGGTGTTCGTTTCTGTGCGAGGGCTTTCTCTAGTTGCGGCAAGCGGGGGCCACGCTTCATTGCAGTGCGCAGGCCTCTCACCGTCGCGGCCTCTCTTGTTGCGGAGCACAGGCTCCAGACGCGCAGGCTCAGTAGCTGTGGCTCACGGGCCTAGTTGCTCCGCGGCATGTGGGATCCTCCCAGACCAGGGCTCGAACCCGTGTCCCCTGCATTGGCAGGCAGATTCTCAACCGCTGCGCCACCAGGGAAGCCCCATGAAATATGTTATAAATGTTGATTAGGTGGTGATTCCCCCTCAGAAGCCTTTTACATCTATAGCCTAACAGGGGTAATTGTGCATATTGAAGGCCTGAGAAAGAGAGCAACTCTAGGAGGTGGGAGAATTTAGCAGAATGGAAAGTAAGTTACTTCTCAGAAATATTTAGCAGTTGAACTGAAACAGTTTCAGAAAGGTGCTGGGCCAGAGGTAGGTTCTTACAAAGTCCTAATGGGGAGATAGGGAAGCTCTGTGTTCCCTTTACCAGCTACCCTTATACAAATGGCTTTCGATTTTCCTCATACTCTTTATGATTTTTTTAAATTGAAGTATAGTTGAGTTACAATATTATATTAGTTTTGTTTGTACAGCATAATGTTAAGTATTTTTACAAATTATACTCCATTAAAAGTTATTGTAAGATAATTGCTATAATTTCCTTGTTGCTTTTCTGTTTCATACAGAGTAGTTTGTATTTCTTAATCCCATACTCCTAATGTGTTCCTCCTCATTTCCCTATCCCCTCTAGTGACCACTAGTTTGTTTTCTGTATCAGTGAATCTCTTTCTGTTTTACTATATACCTTCATTTGTATTAATTTTAGATTCTGCAAGTAAGTGATATCATGTAGTATTTTTCTCTCTGACATATTTCACTAAGCGTAATAGTCTCTGGGATCATCCATGTTGCTGCATATGGCAGAATTTCATTCTTTTTATAGTTCACTAATACTCCATTGTGTGTGTATGCATATATATTTGTGTGTGTATACACACACACACACACACACACACACACACACACACACACCCCCGCATATTCTGTGTCCGTTCTTCTATTGCTGGACAGTTGGATTGTGTCCATATCTTGGCTATTATAAATAGTGCCACTATGAACATTGGGGTGCACGTATCTTTTAAAAAATATATATATATATATATATATATTTATTTTTGCCTGCGTTGGGTCTTCGTTGCTGCATGCGGGCTTTCTCTAGTTGTGGCGAGTGGGGGCTACTCTTCGTTATGGTGTGCAGGCTTCTCATTGCGGTGGCTTCTCTTGTTGCAGAGCATGGGCTCTAGGTGCTCAGGCTTCAGTAGTTGTGGCACGTGGGCTCCGTAGTTGTGACTCACGGGCTCTAGAGCACAGGCTCAGCACACGGGCTTAGTTGCTCTGTGGCATGTGGGATTTTCCCGGACCAGGGCTTGAACCTGTGTCCCCTGCATTGGCAGGCAGATTCTTAACCACTGCACCACCAGGGAAGTCCCCGCATGTATCTTTTTGAATTAGTGTTTTTGTTTTTTTGGATATATACCCAGGAGTGGAATTATTGTCTCATATAATAGTTCTATTTTTAGTTGTTTGAGGAACCTCTATACTGTTTTCCACAGTGGTTGCACCAATTCACATTCCCACCAGTGTACAAGTGTTCCCTTTTCTCCACATCCTCACCAATATTTGTTTTTGTAGCCTTTTTAATGATAGCCATTCTTTTTTTTTTTTTTGTACTGCTTGCTTTTATTTTAATTTTATTTTTGACCATGTCACATGACATGCAGGATCTTAGTTCCCCAACCAGGGAATCGAACCCATGCCCCCTGTAGTGGAAGCACAGAGGCTTAACTACTAGACTGCCAGGGAAGTCCCAATGATAGCCATTTTGACCTGTGTGAGGTGATACCTCATCCAGGTTTTTATTTGCATTTCTCTAATAATTAGCAACATTGAGCATCTTTTCATATGCCTGTTAGCCATCTATTTGTCTTCTTTGGAAAAATGTATATTCAGGTCTTCTGCCCTTTTTTAGATTGGGTTGTTTGTTTTTTTGATATTGAGTTGTATGACTTGTTTGTATATTTTTGGATACTAACCCCTTGTCAGTTATGTAATTTGCAAATATTTTCTCCCACTCTGTAGGTTGTCTTTTCGTTTTGTGATTGTTTCCTTTGATGTGCAAAACTTTTAAGTTTAACAAGGTTCCATTTGTTTCTTTTTCTTCTATTTCTTTTGCCTTATGTGACAGACCCAAAAAACTATAACTACGATTTATGTCAAAGAGTGTTCTGCCTATGTTCTCTTCTAGGGATCTTATGGTTTCAGATATTACATTTAGGTCTTTAGTCCATTTTCAGTTTATTTTGGTGGAAGGTGTGAGGAAATGTTCTAATATCATTGTTTTACATATAGATGTCCAGTTTTCCCAGCACCACCTATTGAAGAGACTGTCTTTTGTCCATTGTATATTCTTGCCTCCTTTGTGGTAGATTAATTGACCATACAGGTGCATGGGTTTATTTCTGGTCTCTCTGTTCTGTTCCATTGATCTATGTGTCTGTTTTTGTTCTGCTACCATTCTGTTTTGATTATTGTAGCTTTGTAGTATAATCTGAAGTCTGAGAGGGTGATTCCTTCAGCTTTGTTCCTTTTTTCTCAAAATTGCTTTGCAATTCAGGATCTTTTGTGGTTCCATATGAATTTTGGGATTGTTTAAAGTTCTGTGGAAAATGTCATGGGTATTTTGATTGAGGTTACATTAAATCTGTAGATTACTTTGGGCAGTGTGGCCATTTTAACAATATTAATTCTCCCAATCCAATAGCACAAGATATCTTTCCATTTTTTTGTATCATTTTAATTTCCTTCATTATTGTTTCATGGTTTTCAGATTATAGGTGTTTCACCTCCTTGTTAAGTTTATTCCTTGGTTTTTTTTTTTTTTTGATGTGATTTTAGGTCTGCCTTTTTTTTTTTTTTTATTTTTTATTTATGGCTGTGTTGAGTCTTCGTTTCCGTGCGAGGGCTTTCTCTAGTTGTGGCAAGTGGGGGCCACTCTTCATCGCGGTGCGCGGGCCTCTCACCATCGTGGCCTCTCCCGTTGCGGAGCACAGGCTCCAGACGCGCAGGCTCAGCAATTGTGGCTCACGGGCCCAGTTGCTCCGCGGCATGTGGGATCTTCCCAGACCAGGGCTCGAACCCGTGTCCCCTGCATTGGCAGGCAGACTCTCAACCACTGCGCCACCAGGGAAGCCCTTGATGTGATTTTAAATGGGATTTTTTTTCTTTCCCTTTCTGATTGCTCTTTATTAGTGTATAGAAAAGCAACAGATTTCTGTATCTTAATCTTGTATCCTGCAACTTTGCTGAATTCATTTATTGGTTCTAATAGTTTTTTGGTGGAGACTTTAGGGTTATCTACATAATGTATAATTTCATCTGCAAATAGTGATAGCTTTAACTCTTCCCTTCCAATTTGAATGCCTTTATTTCTTTTTCTTGTCTGATTGCTATGACTAGGACTTCCAACACTATGTTAAATAGAAGTTGCAAGAGTGAGCATTCTTCTCTTGTTCCTGAATTTAGAGAAAAGACTTTCAGCTTTTCACCATTGAGTGTAATGTTAGCTGTGGGTTTGTCATAAATGGCCTTTATTATGTTGAGGTATGTTTCTTCCCTGATGACTGTTTTATCATGAATGGTTTTGAATTTTGTGAAATGCTTTTTCTGCATCTATTGAGATGATCATGTGATTTTTATCCTTCCTTTAGTTAACATGGTGTATCACATTGATTGAGTTCTGAATATTGAACCATCCTTGCATCCCTGGAATAAACCCAACTGGATCATGGTGTATGATCCTTTTAATATACTGTTGGATTCAGTTTGCTAATATTTTGTTGAGAATGTTTGTATCTATAATCATCAACGATATTGGCCTTTAATTTACTTTCTTTCTTTCTTTCTTTCTTTTTTTTTTTTGTAGCGTCTTTGCTGGTTTTGGTATCAGGGTAATGGTAGCCTTATAGAATGATTTTGGGAGTGTTCTGTTTTCTTTAATTTTTTAGTATAGTTTGAGAAAGATAGGTATTAGCTCTTCTTTGTATGTTTGGTAGAATTTACCTCTGAAGCTATCTGCTTCTAGACTTTTGTTTGCTGGGGGTTTTTTAAATTACCAGTTCAATTTCACTACTAGTGATTGGTCAGTTCAAAGTGTTTATTTCTTCTTGATTCCATCTGGGCAGGCTGTATGTTTCTAGAAATGTGTCCATTTCTTCTAGGTTGTCTAATTTGTTGGCATATAACTGTTTATAGTATTGTCTTATGATTTTTGTATCTCTGTGGTATCAATTGTTATTTCTCCTCTTTCATTTCTTATTTTGTTAATTTTGCTTCTCTCTCTTTTCTTCTTGGTGAGCATGGCTAAATTTTTTTTTAAAATTATTTATTTATTTATTTATTTTTGGCTGTGTTGGGTCTTCGCCTCCGTGCGAGGGCCCTCTCCAGTTGCGGCAAGCAGGGGGCCACTCTTCATCGTCGTGCGCGGGCCTCTCACTATTGCGGCCTCTCTTGTTGCAGAGAACAGACTCCAGACGCGCAGGCTCAGCAGTTGTGGCCCACGGGCCCAGCTGCTCCACGGCATGTGGGATCCTCCCAGACCAGGGCTCGAACCCGCGTCCCCTGCATTGGCAGGCAGACTCTCAACCACTGCGCCACCAGGGAAGCCCCATGGCTAAATTTTTATCAATTTTATTTATTTTAAAAAAAGCCCCAGCTCTTGGCTTACTTTATCTTTTCTATTATGGGGGTGGTCTCTATTTTATTTATTTCCTGTCTGATCTTTACTATTTCCTTCCTTCTGCTGACTTTGGGCTTTGTTTGTTCTTCTTTTTCTAATTCCTTTTGGTGGTAGGTTAGGTTGCTTATTTGAGATTTTTCTCATTTCTTCAGGAAGGCCTGCATCACTATAAACTCTCTCTTTGAATTTCTTTTTCTGCATTCCATAGATTTTGAATAGTTGTGATTCCATTTTCATTTGTCTCAAGGTATTTTCTCATTTCCTCTTTTATTTCTCATTGTCCCATTGTTTTTTTTTAAACTTTTAATTTTATTTTGGAGGATAGTTGATTAACAATGTTATGTTAGTTTCAGTTGTACAACAAAGTGATTTCCTTATACATATACATGTATCTATTATTTTTCAAATTCTTTTGGTCCATTGGTTTCTTAGTAGCTTGTTTATACGTGTTTGTTCTTTTCACATTTTTTTTCCTGTAATTGATTTCTAGTTTCATACCATTGTGGTGGAAAAAATGCTTGATATCAATTCTATCCTCTTAAATTTGTTGAAACTTGTTTTGTGATCTAGCATGTAATCTATCCTGGAGAACATTCCATGTGCACTTGAAAATAATTTATATTCTGCTGGTTTTGGATAGAATGTCCTGTAGATATCTATTGAGTCCGACTGGACTATTGTGTCACTTAAGACCACTATTGGGACTTCCCTGGTGGTCAAATGGTTAAGACTCCACATTCCCAGTGCAGGGGGCATGGGTTCAATCCCTGGTCAGGGAACTAAGATTCCACATGTTTCAGGGCATGGCCAAAAAAAGGAAAAAAAGGCCACTATTGCCTTATTGATTTTCTGTCTGGATGATCTGTCCATTGACGTAAGGGGTGTTAAAGTCTCCTATTATTATTGTTTTATTGTCAATTCCTCTTTTTATGTATGTTAGTTTTTGCTTTATATGTCTAGGTGCTCCTGTATTGCATACATATATGTTAATGAGTGTAATATCCTCCTCTTGTATTGATCCCTTTATCATTATATAGTGCCCTTGTTTGTCTTTTGTTATAGCCTTTCTTTTAAAATCTGTTTTGTCTGATATGAGTATTGCTACCCCCACTTTCTAATCATTTACATTAGTATCCCCTCACTTTCAGCCTGTGTGTGCCTTTAGCTCTGAAGTCTATCTCTAGTAGGCAACATATAGACAGGTCTTTTTTTTTTTAAATCCAATCAGCCACTCTATATCTTTTGATTGGAGCATTTAGTCCATTTGACATTTAAAGTAATTATTGATAGGTATGTACTTATTACCATTTTACTACTCGTTTTCTGGTTGTTTTTGTAGTTCTCTGTTCATTTATTCTTTTTGTTTCTTCACTTGTAGTGTGATGATTTTCTTTAGTAGTATGCTTGTGTTCCTTTCTTTTTAGTTTTTGTGTATTATTGTAGGCTTTTTTTTTTTTTTAATTTAGACTGCCTGGAGTCAGACTGCCTGACTGATTTATTTATTTATTTATTTATTTTTGGCTGTGTTGGGTCCTCGTTTCTGTGCATGGGCTTTCTCCAGTTGCGGCGAGCAGGGGCCACTCTTCGTCGTAGTGCGCGGGCCTCTCACTGTCGCAGCCTGTCTTGTTGTGGAGCACAAGCTCCAGACGCGCAGGCTCAGTAGTTGTGGCTCACGGGCCTAGCTGCTCCGCAGCATGTGGGATCTTCCCAGACCAGGGCTCGAACCCGTGTCCCCTGCATTGGCAGGCAGATTCTCAACCACTGGGCCACCAGGGAAGCCCTATTGTAGGTTTTTGATTTGTGGTTACCATGGGGTTCACAAATGTCAACCTATAACTATATCTATTTGTTTCAATCTGGTAGTCATTTAAGTTCAAACACATTCTTAAAGATCTACAGTGTTTTACTCCCCTCCCCAACATTTTGTGTTTTTTGATGTCATATTTTACATCTTCATGCTTATCCCTTAACTATTTATTCTAGTTGTAGTTGCTTTTTACAATATTTTTGTCTTTTAATCTCTGTACTGACTTATTTAAGTGATTGATCCTCAGTCCTTATGATATAGTTTCCTTTCCTAGTGGGATTTTTCCTTTCCTATAGATTCTTACTTCTTTTCCACTTAGAGAAGACCCTTAAAATTTCTTTTAGAGTAAGTTTAGTATTGATGAACTCTTTTAGTTTTTGCTTATCTGAGAAATACTTTATCTTTCCGTCTATTCTAAATGATAATCTTTCTGGGTAGAGTATCCTAGGTTGTAGGTTTTTCCCTTTCAGCACTTTGAAAATATTGTGCCATTCCTTCAGGCCTGCAAAGTGCCTGCAGATAAATTAGCTAATAGCCTTATGGGAATTCCCTTGTATATGACTCTTTGTTTTTCTCTTGCTACCTTTAGAGTTCTCTCTTTATCTTTAACTTTTGCCATTTTAATTATGATATGTATTGATGTGGATCTATTTGGGTTCATCTTGTTTGCCACCCTCTGTGCTTCTTGTACCTGGATATCTGTACTGTTCTTCAGGTTTGGGAATTTTCAGCCATCATTTTCTCAAATACATTTTTGATCCCCTTCCCCCTCTCTCTTCTCTTTTTGGGATCCCTATAATGTGAATGTTGGTATCCTTAATGTAATACCAGAAATCTCTTAAATTGTTTTCATTTCTCAAAATTTGTTTTTCTTTTTGCTGTTCTGATTGGGTGATTTCCTTTATTTCCCAAATGACTTATGTGTTCTTTGGTATCACTTAGTCTGCTATTCATTCCTTTATTTATTTATTTATTTATTTGGCTGTGCCAGGTCTTAGTTGTGGTACACAGGCTCTTTGTTGCAGCATGTGTGATCTTTAGTTGTGGCATGTGGAATCTTTAGTTGTGGCATACGGAATCTTTAGTTGTGGCATGCAAACTCTTAGTTGCAGCATATGAGATCTAGTTCCCTGACCAGGGATCGAACCTGGGCCTCCTGCATTGGGAGCATGGAGTGTTAGCCAGTGTACCACCAGGGAAGTCCCTGCTATTCATTCCTACTAATGTGTTTTTAATTTCATCTATTGAATTCTTCATTTCTGATTAGGTCTTTTTTATATTTTCTACTTCCTTGTTAAAGTATTCACTGTGTACATCAATTCTTTTCTCTAATTCAGTTAACATTTTTATTACCAATTCTTTGAATTCTTTATCTGATAAATTGTTTCTTTCTGATTTATTTAGTTTTTCAGGGGTTTTCTCTTATTCTTTCAATTGAGAGTAGTTCCTCTGCCTTTTCATTTTGCTTAACTTTCTCTACCTCTATGAGTTTAGGTGAAATAGATACCTACTGTGGTCTTGAAATGGTGTTCTTGTGTGGGAGCATCCCTCTATAGACTGCATGTACCCAGTGCCTTTGGTGGGAAAACTGGATTTGACATGGACATAAGTCATGTCTTGCCTCTGAGTGTGCTGGTATCTATAACCTTTGTAGGGTATGGGGCTGGAGATGGAGGGGCTAGAACTGGAGCCGGGTGTCTGGTGGGACTTCCCCTCTGCTCAGTGGCCATCACTGCCCTATTGGAGGTGGGGTCTGATACCAAGTTGCTGGAGAAGAAGCTGTGAGGGTTGGCCTGAACTGGCTCTGTTCCCTTTAAGTGTATGTTTTTCACTCTCCCCACACTGAGACCCCTGCCCCAGAGCAGGGGAGGGCCAAAGCAAGTGGGGCTCTTGTGAGCTCTTGGTTTGCATTGGCCACAGACAGAGGTCCAATGCACTGCCTGTGCAGACGCCTGTGGTTCTGCCCTGTCATAGCTTTGGTTGCAAGTCCTCTTTGTCCCTCACAGCTGGTCACTGTCCCCAGCCTCTGCTACCCCTGCTGTGTTGTAGAACCACGCTGCAAGGCAGGTGGGGCCTATGTGGGATCTCAGCATGTATCAGGGTGAGCTGTGGTGGAGTAGCTGCCCTCAGAGATCTGGGCTGCTTCTGCGGAACTATTTGAGTAAGCGCCAACAATGGCCACCACCACCCCACACAGACTCTGCCCTGGGACTAGGTTGCCTCTGTGTCCCATGGTTGATTCTTTACCAATTCTTTATCACTGAGGAATTGACGTAAACAAATTTCTCTGTCTAATGTAAGCTAACCAAAAAATGCACAAAGTCTAACACTCCAGTGTAGGGTAATAAAGCCCTTCTTGGGTTTAAATGGAATTGGGAGACTTTAATGTCTGTTTCTGCCCATTTCCACTCCTACTTCACTTCATCCTGGACCACACAGGGCTGGGTGACAGCGTTACCCAGAAAAGCTTCAGCTGGGGAAGGGGGTCTATTAGCTGATTTTAGTCATAATTAACACAGTGCTTACATCTCTGGAATTTATTGTTCCCTTTGTATTACTCTTTCCTTTGGGTCTTCTTTTTTCTTATCTACAAATCTCTGCCACCATTTACACTCCTTTTCCCCCCCTAATCTTCCCTTTCTCCTTAAACTCCTAGTTGTATCAAATTGTTGTTCAGTCCTATGTTAAGACAAAGTTATGAGACTCAAGTGAGTTATAGGATTCCTTTTACAAGTATATCATATCCAAATAAGTATGGGTACCTTAAAAGTAGTTGTCCTAGTTGGCTACCTTTTTATTCCAAAAGTTCTGTCATTACTCAAAATATTTTAGTCACTTATGTAGAGTTGCTCTCAAAACTAGTCTGAGCCCTACAAGAAGACCAGTTTCACTTCTTATAATCACACTGAGTATTTTAAGAGTCCTGCCACTCTGCTTTTTTCCTTTGTCTTCCTGTTCCCAGTTCCCCTTTTCCTTGACTTCTCTAGTCCTCTAGCAAGAAGAGTTCTAGGTTCAGTGGGGCTCAAAGCACAGGGCAAGGCTCATCATCATAGAGAGCCCAGGCAGGGAAGGGAGGTTGGCATGGTTCACAAGACTTTGACCTTTAAACAAAGCATGCTTACCCAGTTCTTTTTAGTCTGTCCTTTCCAGCGTCCCATTTCTGCTCTGTGATCCCTCCCCAAACGTTATAAAAGAAAAGAACCATCAAATCCTAGGGCTGGGACATGGCCTTGAATTGTCCAACTCTTAGTGGTAACTTGGGGAGAATATGTAGGGAGAGACCCTTCAGAGAGCCCCATTTCCTTCTGCTCTCAGGTAGTTAGTTAATGTTCTACCAGCACTTCCCACTCATGGGGAGACCAGGATCATGTTCCAGCCCCAGATTGCTGCTCAGGGCAGAGGGCACTTTGTACAGACAGTTAACGATTCAAGGGAGACCTGCATCTGAGCTTCATACTTCATCTTTAGAGTCTATATGTCTGTTGTCTTGTGTCTTCTGAGTTCTCAGACTCTGGATCTTCCTCTCTAAGTCTCTGCTTTGGAGGGTAATTGAGGATGTCTACTAGTGGGGGAGAAAGAAATTATTTTGCCCAGCAAAAATTAACATAAAACTGGACTCCCGGCCCATTGTGCCTCTCTCTCCTCCCCAGAAGTTTCTGACTACCCCCAAACCCTAGTGAGGTGTTAGCTGATTATTACTAATATGTCTATGGGTTCTCCTCAGTAGTGGGGCTATGTTTGAAGGCTTTATGTTCTGGCTACCATCTTACTTGCTTTTCTCTTTTCCAGAGACATCTACTTCTCACAAATAGGTGTGAGGCCAATGGTCTATAAATTCATCCTCCTTTCACCCTTCATTAGTTGCAGAATAAGTGTTGCAGTGTCTGTTTAGATAATACAGCGGTGGGGAGAGAGATAAAGGAAGCGTTGGATCACCTGCTAGGGGGTGGACCAGAGAGCACCATTAGTGAATGAACATCTCTGGACCAGAGTAAGGGACAAGGTGCAAACAAGGAAGGGAAGTGAAAGGAAACCAAAGAACTGTAAGAATTCAGGGTCTAATCCAGAGAAGAATAAATAGGGGCCTAGACAGAGCCTTTGGGTGGTCCCAGCCCTGCTGCCTGAAAGAAGAGTTGCCTGATTGGTGCCTGTTATGGCCATGACCTTAGGCTACGTTCTGGGCTGTAGAGATCAATAGACATAGTCCCTAATTTGCAAATATACAGTCTAATCAAAGAAGATAAGTAACAAATAGAAATTAGATGAGATTTTCAAGATGTGTGGTATTGTGGGCTGGGATACTGCTTCCATCACTAACAGCTAATGTTTATTCTTCACTCATTTTTTTCTTAACTCTTTGCACATGGTTTAACTCATTGACTCCTGACAACAGCCCTGTGAAGTAGGTATTGTTATAATCTGCATTTTAAACGTGAACAATCTGAGGCACAGAGACATGACAGACAGCTTGCCTGAGGTCTCACAGTAGGGACTCAGGAGCAGGCACTCCAGCACAGCTGGTCTGGCTCTAGAACATGTGCTCTTAAGTAACATAGCCTCTAGTAGGTCATCCGAAGAGTGTGCGGAAGCTCTGTGGCTTCACATCCGCATGCCTTTGTACCTGCTTGCCTGCCCTTCTGCCTGGAAGACTCTTCCTTGTAGACTCTGATCAAGGGAGCCACTCATTTGACATCTTGTCTGACTCCTTCTGCCTATTCCAGGGCAGTCACTGTCCTCAGAGCTGGACTAGCAATTTGTGTAAATTTTGTTAAACTACTTAGCAGTCTATTTGTTGGAATATCTGACTCTTGTGTTATAAGCTTCTGGAGAGCAAGGATTTTTTGTCTTGAAAATTTCAAATAGTTGCAAAAGTAAAGCTAATAATACAATGAATCTATGTGTACTCATCACGCAGCTTCAGCAATTATCATTTCATGCTCAACCTTTTTTAAAAAATACTTATTTATTTATTTGGCTGCATAGGGTCTTAATTGAGGCATGTGGGATCTTCATTGCCACATGCGGGATCTTCGTTGCAGCATGTGGGATCTTTAGTTGCGGCGTGCGAACTCTTAGTTGCAGCATGTGGGATCTAGTTTCCTGACCAGGGATTGAACCCAGGCCCCCTGCATTGGGAGCGCAGAATCTTAGTCACTGGACCACCAGGGAAGTCCCCTTCATGACCAGTCTTGTTGCATCTATACTCCCTTCTCCAAATCTGGATTGTTTTGAAGCAAATCCCAGATATCATATCATATCATCTGTAAATATTTCAGTTGTGTTACTAAAATATAAGGGCTTTTTGAAAAACATCATCAAAGTACCATTGTCACACTAAAAAGTAGTACTTCCTCAGTACCATAAAATTTTCAGTATTTGAATTTCTGCAATTACCTCAGAATTTTCCCCTTTCCTTCCCTTCCCATTTTTTGTTACTCCTTCATTTCTTTTTTGTCTCCCCCTTTTTTTACAGTAGAATTTTTTGAATAACAATCCAAATAAGGGCTTTATTTTATAATCATCATGTGTTCTCAGCAAGTGGCTTAGTGCTTGACATATAGTACATCCTCAATAAATGATGTTGAATAAATGAATCATCGGAAGTCTATAAAATGTCCTGGTTGAATTAGTGCAGCCTTACTGTAACTTTTGGTTGGTTTATTGGGATGGCTTTTGGTTTCTGATAACTTTAGTTAGGGGTTAACTTCGGTGCTAGCTCCTATCAGTGCCTGTGAACATTACTAAAGGTTTGAGGACAATGAATGCACCTGTGACTCAGATTTATAGGCTAGCAGGAAATGGGCCATTGCTTTCTTGTCTCTGTTTTTTGTCTTTAGTCTCTTGTAATATCAAATTGAGTTTGGACCGACCCCGTTTGGCTTTTTTGCCATTTCTTCAGAACAGGGACCCTGAAGGAGCTCCCTGAGAGCATGAACAACTTTCATATGGTGCTGTGGTAGGCAGCATTCTAGGATGGTACCCCAAGATTTACTCCTAACCCCTGGACTGTGAATATACGATGAGTAATCATGCATGTGATTGTGTTACCTTATGTGGCAAAAGGGATTTTGCAGATGTAAATAGGGTTACTAATCAGTTGACTTTAAGTTTAACAAAAAGAGATGATCTAAGTGGGCTTAGTGTAATCACAGGAGCCCTTTAAAAGTGGGCAGTTTTTTCCAGCTGGTCTCAGAAGGGGAAATCAGAGAGATTAGAAGTGTAAGAGGGATTGGATTTAAGGGATGTTCTCCATCACTGAGATAGAGGGGGCCTCATGCCTAGGACCTGAAAAGGTCCTGTAGTAGCTGAGAGTGTTTGTAACAGGACAGTGAGGACCTCGGTCTTAAAACTTCAAGGAACTGAATTTTGTGAGCTAAAAAAATGGGTGTTGTTTTAAGCCACTAAATTTGTGGTAATTTGTTTTGCAAAAGTAGAAAATGAATACGGGTGCTTGTACCTGATAGGTTGAATTAGCTGCTCCTTTGTTTATTTTATTTTTAAAAATTCAGATAAAATTAAAATCCATTAAAAAGCACACAGATCTTAAGTGTACAGTTTGATTTGGGGTAACTGTACACACCCATGTGATCACCGCCTGAACTGAGGTGTAGAATCTTTCCATCAGCCCAAAAAGCTCTTGTGTGCACCTTTATAGTTAATTCTACCCCACTACGGTGAATTCTAACACCATTAATTACTATTGCTTAGTTTTGAACTTCATTAAGATGACATCATAGAGCATGTGCTCCTTTGTGTCTGGCTTCTTTTGCATAGCAGAATGTTTTAGAAATGCATTCATCTTATATTAGTAGTCATTTGTGCCCCCTCCCCTTTTTTAAAATTCCTATTTAATATTCCATTGTATGGATATACCAGTCTGCTTATCCATGCACACGTTGATGGATATTTGAGTTGTTTCCACTTTTTGGCTATTATGAATAATGCTGCTATGAACGTTCATGTATAACTCTTTGTGTGGTTATCTGTTTTCATTTCTCTTGGGTAAATACCTGGGTGTTGCATTGCTGGACTGTATAAGTGCATTTAAATGTATAAGACAATGCCAAACTCTTTTCCAGAGTGGTTGTGCCATTTTATGTTTCTACCAGCAGTCTGTAAGAATACCCGTTGTTTCCCATCCTCAACAACACTTGGTATCATCAGTCTTTCATTTATTTATTTATTTTTATTTTTAATACATCTTTATTGGAGTATAATTGCTTCACAATACCATGTTAGTTTCTGTTGCACAACAAAGAGAATCAGCCATATGCGTACATATGTCCCCATATCCCCTCCCTCTTGAGCCTCCCTCCCGTCCTCCCTATCCCACCCCTCTAGGTCATCGCAAAGCACCGAGCCAATCTCCCTCTGCTATGCTGCTGCTTCCCACCAGCCAACTATTTTACGTTCGGTAGTGTATATACGTCGATTCTACTCTCACTTTGCCCCAGCTTCGCCCTCCCATCCCATGGCATCAAGTCCATTCTCTATGTCTACCTCTTTATTCCTGCCCCGCAACTAGGTTCATCAGTTGATTGATGAACCTAGTTGCGGGGCATTTTTTTCTTTTTTGGATTCCGTATATATGCGTTATCATACAGTATTTGTTTTTCTTGTTTCTTCTTTTTGGATTCCATATATATGCGTTAGCATACAGTATTTGTTTTTCTTTCTGACTTACTTCACTCTGTATGACAGACTCTAGGTCCATCCACCTCACTACAAATAACTCAATTTAGTTTCTTTTTATGGCTGAGTAATATTCCATTGTATATATGTGCCACATCTTCTTTACCCATTCATCTGTCGATGGACATTTAGGTTGGTTCCATGTCCTGGCTATTGTAAATAGTGCTGCAGTGAACATTGTGGTGCATGTCTCTTTTTGAATTATGGTTTTCTCAGGGTGTATGTCCAGTAGTGGGATTGCTGGGTCATATGGTAGTTCTATTTTTAGTTTTTTAAGGAACTTCCATACTGTTTTCCATAGTGGTTGTATCAATTTACATTCCCACCAACGTGTAGGAGGGTTCCCTTTTCACCACACCCTTTCCAGCATTTATTGTTTCTAGCTTTTTTGATAATGGGCATTCTGACTGGTGTGAGGTGATACCTCATTGTAGTTTTGATTTGCATTTCTCTAATAATTAGTGATGTTGAGCATCTTTTCATGTGCTTCTTGGCCATCTGTATGTCTTCCTTGGTGAAATATCTACTTAGGTCTTCTGCTCATTTTTTTTTTTTCTTTTTTTTTTTTTCTGCTCATTTTTTGACTGGATTGTTTGTTTTTTTTAATATTGAGCTCCATGAGATGTTTGTATATTTTGGAGATTAATCTTTTGTCTGTTATTTCATTTGCAAATATTTTCTCCCATTCTGAAGGTTGTCTTTTTGTCTTATTTATAGTTTCCTTGGCTGTGCAAAAGCTTTTAAGTTTAATTAAGTCCCATTTGTTTATTTATTTTTTTTATTTCTGTTATGCTAAGAGATGGGTCAAGAAAGATCTTGCTGTGGTTTATGTCAAAGAATGTTTGTCTTATGTTTTCCTCTAAAAGTTTTATAATGTCTGTTCTTACATTTAAGGCTTTAATCCATTTGGAGTTTATTTCTGTGTATGGTGTTAGGTAGTGTTTTAATCTCATTCTTTTACATGTAGCTGTCCAATTTTCCCAGCACCACTTATTGAAGAGGCTGTCTTTTCTCTGTTTTATGTTCTTGCCTCCTTTGTCATAAATTAGGTGCCCATATGTGTGTGGGTTTATCTCTGGGCATTCTATCCTGTACCATTGATCTGTATTTCTGTTTTTGTACCAGTACCATACTGTCTTGATTACTGTACCTTTGTGGTATAGTTTGAAGTCAGGGAGCCTGATTCCTCCAACTCCATTTTTCTTTCTCAAGATTGCTTTGGCTATTCGGGGTCTTTTGTGTTTCCATACGAATTGTAAGATTTTTTGTTCTAATTCTGTGAAGAATGCCATTGGTAGTTTGATAGGAATTGCATTGAATCTGTAGATTGCATTGGGCAGTATAGTCATTTTCACAATATTGATTCTTCCAATCTAAGAACATGGTATATTTTTCCATCTGTTTATGTCATCTTTGATTTCTTTCATCAGTGTTTTATAGTTTTCTGAGTAAAAGTCTTTCGCCTCCTTAGGCAGGTTTATTCCTAGGTATTTTATTCTTTTTGTTGCAATGGTAAATGGGAGTGTTTCCTTAATTTCTCTTTCTGATTTTTCATTGTTGGTGTATAGGAATGCCAGAGATTTCTGTGCCTTAATTTTGTATCCTGCAACCTTACCAAATTCATTGATTAGTTATAGTAGTTTTCTGGTGGCATCTTTAGGGTTTTCTATGTATAGTATCCTGTCATCGGCAAACAGTGACAGTTTTACTTCTTCTTTTCCAATTTGTGTTCCTTTTATTTCTTTTTCTTCTCTGATTGCCGTGGCTAGGACTTCCAAAACTATGTTGAATAAGAGCGGCAAGAGTGGACATCCTTGTCTTGTTCCTGATCCTAGTGGATCAGTTTTTCACCACTGAGTATGATGCTTGCTGTGGGTTTGTCATATATGGCCTTTATTATGTTGAGGTAGGTTCCCTCTATGCCCGTTTTCTGGAGAGTTTTTATCATAAATCGGTGTTGAATTTTGTCAGAAGCTTTTCTGCATCTATTGAGATGATCATATGGTTTTTATTCCTTAATTTGTTAATGTGATGTATCACATTGATTGATTTGCATATATTGAAGAATCCTTGCATCCCTGGGATAAATCCCACTTGATCATGGTGTATGATCTTTTAATGTGCTGTTGGATTCTGTTTGCTAGTATTTGTTCAGGATTTTTGCATCTATGTTCATCAGTGATATTGGTCTATAAGTTTCTTTTTTTTGTGATATCTTTTTCTGGTTTTGGTATCAGAGTGATGGTGGCTTCGTAGAATGAATTTGGGAGTATTTCTCCCTCTGCAATTTTTTGAAAGAGTTTGAGAAGGATCAGTGTTAGCTCTTCTCTAAATGTTTGATAGAATTCACCTGTGAAGCCATCTGGTCCTGGACTTTTGTTTTTTGGAAGATTTTTAATTATGGTTTCAATTTCACTACTTGTGGTAGGTCTGTTTATATTTCCTAATTCTTCCAGTTTCAGGCTTGGAAAATTGTACCTTTCCAAGAATTTGTCCATTTCTTCATGGTTGTCCATTTTATTGGCATATAGTTGTTTTAGTAGTATCTTATAATCCTTTATATTTCTGCAGTGTCATTTGTGATTTCTCCTTTTTCATTTCTAATTTTATTGATTTGCATCCTCTCCCATTGATGAGTCTGGCTAAGGGTTTATCAATTTTGTTTATCTTCTCAAAGAACCAGCTTTTAGTTTTATTGATCTTTGCTATAGTTTTCTTCATTTCTATTTCATTTATTTCTATTTCATTTACGTTGTTCTTTCTCTAGTTGTTTTAAGTGTAGGGTTAGATTTTTTATTTGAGATTTTCTTGTTTCTTGACGTGAGATTGAATTGCTGTAAACTTCCCTCATAGAACTGCTTTTGCTTCGTCCCATGGGTTTTGGGTCATCGTGTTTTGGTTTTTTTTTAATTTGTATTTATTTATATATTTTTTATTTTTGGTTGTGTTGGGTCTTCGTTTCTGTGCGAGGGCTTTCTCTAGCTGCGGCAAGCAGGGGCCACTCTTCATCGTGGTGCGCGGGCCTCTCACTATCGCGGCCTCTCTTGTTGCAGAGCACAGGCTCCAGACGCGCAGGCTCAGTAGTTGTGGCTCACGGGCCCAGTTGCTCTGCGGCATGTGGGATCTTCCCAGACCAGGGCTCGAACCCGTGTCCCCTGCATTGGCAGGCAGATTCTCAACCGCTGCGCCACCGGGGAAGCCCAGGGTCATCGTGTTTTTGTTGTCATTTGTTTCTATGTATTTTTTAATTTCTTCTTTGATTTCTTCAGTGATCTCTTGGTTATTTAGTAGCGCACTGTTTAGCCTCCATGTATTTGTGTTTTTTACAGTTTTTTTCCTGTAATTGATTTCCAATCTCATAGGGTTGTGGTCGGAAAAGATGCTTGACACGATTTCAATTTTCTTAAATTTTGAGGCTTGATTTGTGACCCAAGATATGATCTATCCTGGAGAATGTTCCATGTGCACTTGAGAAGAAAGTGTATTCTGCCACTTTTGGGTGGAATGCCCTATAAATATCAATTAAGTCCATCTGTTCTAATGTGTCATTTAAGGCTTGTGTTTCCTTATTTATTTTCTGTTTGGATGATCTGTCCATTGGTGTAAGTGGGGTGTTATACTCCCCTACTATTATTGTGTTACTGTCTATTTCTCCTTTCATGGTTGTTAGCATTTGCCTTATGTATTGAGGTGCTCCTATGTTGGGTGCATAAACATTTATAATTGTTATACCTTCTTCTTGGATTGATCCTTTGATCATTATGTAGTGTCCCTCCTTATCTCTTGTAACTTTCTTTATTTTAAAGTCTATTTTATCTGATATGAGTATTGCTACTCCAGCTTTCTTTTGATTTCCATTTGCATGGAATATCTTTTTCCATCTCTTCACTTTCAGTCTGTATGTGTCCCTAGGTCTGAAGTGGGTCTCTTGTAGACAGCATATAAATGGTCATGTTTTTGTATACATTCAGCCAGTCTGTGTCTTTTGGTTGGGGCATTTAATCCATTTATATTCAAGGTTATTATCAGTTTGTATGTTCCTATTACCATTTTCTTAATTGTTTTGGGTTTGTTTTTGTGGGTCTTTTTCTTCTCTTGTGTTTCCTGCTTAGAGAAGTTTCTTTAGCATTTGTTGTAAAGCTGGTTTGGTGGTGCTGAATTCTCTTAGCTTTTGTTTGTTTGAAAAGCTTTTGACTTCTCTATTGAATCTGAATGAGATCCTTGCTGGGTAGAGTAACCTTGGTTGTAGATTTTTCTCTTTCATCACTTTAAGTATATCCTGCCACTCCCTTCTGACCTGCAGAGTTTCCAGTGAAAAATCAGCTGATAACCTTATGGGGATTCCTTTGTATGTTATTTTTGGTTTTTCCCTTGCTGCTTTGAATATTTTTTCTTTGAATTTAATTTTTGTTAGTTTGATTAATATGTATCTTGGTGTGTTTCTCCTAGGGTTTATCCTGTATGGGACTCTCTGTGCTTCCTGGACTTGGGTGACTATTACCTTTCCCATGTTAGGGAAGTTTTCCACTATGATCTCTTCAAATATTTTCTCAGACCCTTTCTTTTACTCTTCTTTGTCTGGGACCCCTATAATTCGAATGTTGGTGCATTTAGTGTTGTCCCAAAGGTCTCTGAGATTGTCTTCAATTCTTTTCATTCTTTTTTCTTTATTCTGCTCCTCGGCAGTTATTTCCACCATTTTGTCTTCCAGCTCACTTATTCGTTCTTTTGCCTCCGTTATTCTGTTATTTATTCCTTCTAGTGTATTTTTCATTTCACTTATTGTGTTGTTCATCTCTGTTTGTTCTTTAGTTCTTCTAGATCTTTGTTAAACATTTCTTGTATTTTTTCAATCCGTGCTTCCATTCTATTTCCGAGATTCTGGATCATCTTTATTATCATTACTCTGAATTCTTTTTCAGGTAGATTGCCTATTTCCTCTTCATTTATTTGGTCTTGTAGATTTTTACCTTGCTCCTTCATCTGTGATGTATTTTTTTGCCGTCTCTCTTTTTTTTTTTTTTTTTTTTTTTAATGAGTGGGATTGTGTTCTTGTCTTACTGGTTGCTTGGCCTGAGGCTTCCAACACTGGAGTTTGTAGGCTGTTGGGGAGAGCTGGGTCTTGGTGCTGAGATGAGGACCTCCGTGAAACCTCACTCTGATGAATATTCCCTGGGCTCTGAGGTTCTCTGTTAGTCCAGGGCTTCCAACAGGGAGCTCCCACCACAGGAGCTTCAGCCCGACCCCCAGCTTGTGAACCAAGATCCTGCAAGCAGCGGGGGATGGGGATGGGGATGGGGTTAGCAAAAAAAAAAAAAGAGAGAACAATAGCAAAGTACAAAATAAAATTAAACTAGGAAAATAACAGATATGTTAGAAAGAATATAAAAATAAAAATATAGAAATATAGATGAATCAACAACCAGAAGGTGCAACAGTACCACAGTAGTAAAAAAGAGGAGGAGGGAAAAGAAAAAAAGAAAAAACAAAGGGGGAAAAGGCCTTGGCTGTGGAGGGCGGGACCTAGGCAAGGGTGAGGTTTGGGCAGTGGGCGGGGCCTATGCTTAGGACCCATAAGGCTGGAATAGGCCCTGGGGGCTGTGGGGGGGTGGGGCTTAGTCTCAACAGAACAGAAGGGGCCCAGGCGTGCCCCCCACCCCTGGTATCAGAGGGTGGGGGACCTCACCTGGGAGCCCAGCAGGCTTCCTGGGCTTGAGTGGGCGGGGCAATCGCCCTCTGCTCGTCTCCTGCTCCTCCCAGAGGGCCCCTCCTGCCTGCCTCTCCTGATGTCCCCCGTCTCTCTCCTATGCCCCCAAGGACCCACGTGGCCTGGAGAGTGTTTTGGAGGGCAGGGGATCCGCCTGCGAACTCAGCAGGCTCCCCAGGGCCCAAGTGGGCGGGGCAAACGACCTCCGCTCCTCTCCCGCTCTTCCCGGAGAGTCCCTCCCACCTGCCTCTCCTGATCTCCCCGGCCTCAGGGGTGCTGATCTTGTCTGGCCTTCACTTCTCCTCCCCCCTCGGTCCCCCTACATCCTACCGGTTCACTCTGGGGTTCCTCCTGTCTCCTTGGGGGTCATAGTTCCCCACCAGTGGCCGGCAGGCGCCCCAGTTGTGGGGAGATGCTAACTCCGCTAACTTCAGTGCTGGAAGCAGCACTTCCAGTAGAGGTGTTGAGGGCCTGGGTCCTTTAGGTGTATGGGAGTGGAGAGAATGACACAACTGAGAGATGTTAAACAAGGAATCAACAGGTTTCGACGAGGTATTGAATTTAGAAAACGAAAGAGCAAGGGCTGAGGAAGCAGTGGCGTCACTGAGAGGAATGAGTGACCTGTGGGGGAAAGCCAGTTCAGATGGGGAGCAATTTCAGAAGGTATTTGGATGTGAGTGTCATGAGTTCTGGGAAGTAGAACCGGCTAGAGATGTAGATGAAGAAGCCACCTGCAGAGAGGTCATGGAAGCTGTGGAAGGAGGGTGGTGTGGAGCGAGACAAGCAGGTCTGAGTAGGAAATCTGACGTCGGGGTGCAATGCACGGGGGGGCTGGTAGGAGGAGAGTGTCCAGAAGGAAGAAGTTGTGTGTGGTCTCAGATGCTGTAAAAGTGAACAGTGTGAGGACAGTGAAAGTACCTTTGAATTGGCCGAGAGATGGGTGCTGATTTTCTGCCGCTTCCAGGGGTCTTGGGAAGGGGGCCAGCACTGCAGAGGGCCAGGAGAAACCAGGGCATGAGGAAGGAGAAAGACAGCACACGTTTCAATTGCTTGGAAGTGAAGGAAATGAGATAACAGGCTAATTAAGGAATGAAGGTTATCCAGGTTAGAAGAGCTCTGACCCTCTGAGGGGCAGAAAGAAAGGAACAGGGTACAAGGAGGAGGGAGGGTGCTAGAGAGATTTCTATACCCCTGAAGCCGTGGAGACTGTTGGAGTGAAAGCTGTATCGCTGCATCTGATTCACTGGAGCCGTCTGCGTGGGAAGTGTGATTTGTCCCTAGTCAAGAGGCCAGGAGATCTTCTACTCACGAAATCACCTTCTGTCCCAGAGGAAGACAGGCAGTTTCTTCCAGGCAGGTTGGAGCTGTGGCTTGTTGCTCTAGATGGACTCACTTTGTTAGCAGATGTGCAAATGAATTTAGCGAATTCTCTGATCACTAGATCAGATACCATGTGGACTTAGAAACAGGCTCACGCTGACTCCCTGTTAAGCAATTTCTGTTTCTTCTGCCTGTAAAGAAAACATTGTAGAAAATAGTACCAACTGTGAGGCAGCATGTTGATGCCTGATATATAATTTTTATTATAAATATAGAGCAAATTTTACAAATAATTCAGAAGCGGCCTTAGCCAGGCAAAATTAAATTACACAGAATAGCGTGGATGAGGGGAGGTATATACAGTCTGTGTCAGGGTTAAAAAACCCTGAAAGAGGTTCCTGAGTACAGAGAACTCCCAACCAACCCTCTCTGAGGGGGCCAGTTCCATACAGCATTAGATCAAGTAATGAATATGGAATGAAACCTTTCTCTCAACAGCCTCAAGGAGGTTCCATCCATGCAGAAGGAGGCTGGGTGGGAAGTAGACGTGCCTCTCCTTCTCCTGCCCTTCCTTTTTATGCTGACACGTTGGGTCTCAGAGACCCCATGGGAGAAAACAAGTTTCAGAGGCTTTCACGGAGCCGAGAGCTGAGTTACAATCCTCCCCTTGTGTCCTAAGGAGCATCCGCACCAGTGCAGCGTTCTAGGTTGTAAACGATGCCAACTGCGTGGGTGGTCGCGTCCCCTTCAGGTGCTCCTGATTCTCAAGAACCAAACACACCTTAGCAGAGGCCAAGGTTTCCTGAGAAGGTGAGTGGGGCAGATGGAATGTGCACAGGCAGAAACACGGAGTAGAATGGTGCTGATGGTTGGCCTGAGATGCCTAGAAACTGAGCGAGATCCATTTCTGGCCATGAATGTAGAAAACTGCTTCTTCTTATCTTCTTTTTGGAGCCCCTGACATAAAAGGCTTGAGGAGCTTCTGGCCAGAGGGACTTGAGGGGTTTTGGTGGCTTCTTTCACCTAAGGCAGTCAGATTGGCTTACACAGCAAATTAAGTAAACATAACCCCTTTCACATAAGCAAACAATTACAAAAATTTAAATGGCGAATGTCTCAGAAGGAAGGAAAAAACCCAATACCCCAAACTGTACATTCTTTAACCATTATTTAAATAATCTCTGCAGGGTAACTTTCTGATTCCTTTCCAAAATCCCAGCAGATTGTCTCTGTTAAGAGCTGATTATCCTCTAAAGCAATAATCCCTCCATCTCTGAGCATTTCCTTTAATGAAGCCCATAAAGTTATTAAAACAGTATGTGCATTTTTTGCAGTTTCCATTAGGATTCACTTATGGACTTTGAGAAGTTGTTTTCTAGTTGCTTCTAGTAGGTTCTCTGGAGACAGGCTTTCAAAGGTTTAGGTGGTATTCTAGCTAAGTAGTAAGTTGTTTAGCCCTGGTCCTGCAGGTAGACGACCCTGAAAGTGGACAAAGGTATAGAATTTCCCAGTTCAGAATTGGTTATGTATGTGTTTTCCTGTGAATGGTGGGTTCACACCGGGCTTCAGAGAGCAGAAGTTTTTCCTTTTCCTCTCCTTTTCTGGCACATGCGTTTCAGTGGATCAAGGACATAATTTTCCAGGTTATGGCAAATTCAAGTTAAACTCCAATGTGAAAGGACTGGGGTGGGAAGGAATGAGTGTGCTCTGAATAGGCAAGTTTAAAACCAGTTTAGGTCAGGAAATGGGGAGGCGTGGACGTTCTGGCAACTCTCTCCCAAGGTCTGCTTTGCCAAAGTTCAATGACAAGGAAGGTTGGGTTTCCTCCAGACCTCCTCCTGGATGTACCTTTTCATCTACTGACACTGAAGGAAGGGGCTGTGACCCGGCAGCCAGGATGTGCCTCATTAGGGATGAAAAGGTGGGGGGGGAAGACACACTTCCCATTTTCCCCGGAGGGCAAAGGGATCTCCTAGGGATGGGGATGAGAAGCTTGGAATAAGTGCAGCGAGCACGACTGGTTGCATTACTTATTTTTCACTTCTGAATAAACTGTTTCTGTGGCTGATGGGGAGGCTGAAGTTGGTTTCTTTGATTCCTGGGCATTGAAGTTCAGGGCAGAATATGCAACTTCGTCAATCTGAAAGGAATGAACAGCAGTCAATTAAATCAGTGTCATAGGCCAGGCCCTCACCTTGTCCAGTGTGATTCAGCACCACGTGCTTTCACCACTTTGAAACTTTTAGTTCAAAGAAGTACTTTTATTACCCATTTTATCTGCTTATTAACATCCTATTGAATGTTCATTAGAAGAGATAGATTATGGAATGCTACAATGGAATATGATGATACAACAATGAGAATAAATAAATGACAAAGGCACACAACAATATGAATGAATCTCACAAAACAATTTTGAATCAAAGAAGCCAGACACATATATACACTGTATTTTTCATTTATGTAAGTGCATAATCAGGTAAAACTAATCTAATGCACTGGAAATAAGGATAGTCATTACTCTTTGGAGGGAAGTAACTGGAGCGTTTTTTGTGTGTGTTTGTTGGGGGGGTTGATTTTTTTAAAATGATTTGGGCGCTGTTTACATAGGTATGTACAACTCGTAGAAACTTACACATTGTTAAAATATACTTATGATTGAAGCATTTTTCAATATAAATGTATATTCTATTGAAGGTTAAGATGAGAAAAATTCAGTACAATTATTAGAAAGTAAAGGAACTAAGACCTCAGATCTATTAGATTGGAAATTATCATTTGATAGTAAGAGCAGGGTCAGATTGGAGGCAGAAGAAGGAGAATGATCTAGTGCCTTCCTTGAGCTGGGCATTGTGTCAGGTGCTTCACCTTTGTTATGTCATTTAATTCCTTGAACTTCTCTTTGAAGGAGGCAGCATGTCCATTTTACACATGAAAAAGCCGGGGATCAAAGAGGTTAAGTTACCAGCCCAAGGTCCCAGCCAGGATTCAAGTTCACATCTTGCAGTGAGGTAGACTGGTGGGGGCAATACTTCTTTGTTTGTTGCTGAAGTGAGGAACTTTGACCCAAACTTGATGTCACTTTTGTATCTTCAAGAATAACCCATTCTACATAGAGATATTTCCATGAGAAAAGGAGCCAGTGAAACTGGCTGTGCTTACCTTGTTAGGTGAATTGTCAGAGTGGCCCTCACCTAGGGAAACAAAGGAGAGTTATCAACCCATGAAAATGCAGAACTGACTTATTGCCTCAGAACGTGGTGTTCCTAAGCTGTTGTACTTCTAGCTGAAGGAGGTGGCAGGTGGTGAGAGGGTGGGGTGGGAAGGTGGCCCATGATTAAGACTTAAGGAATTCGCTTCCCTCAGTCTGTGGTCCAGACCCCAGGGCATTAGACCAAGGAGGGGTGGGGAGAGGCCTCAGTGCACTTCTGAAGATTTCTTCCAGTTCACAAGGCCTGAGTTTTGCCCAGGTGTGTGTCTCAGCCGCAGGCTCCAGCGGCAAGGAGGGGCATTGGGGCCCACAGTACCCAGAGCACCAAAGGCAGGGAAAGCCTCACCAAAGGAGATGCCCGCATCCGTAATAGAGGCAGGAGGGGGAAGGAGGTAGGATGAGGAAATGGCTCCTGGAAACATGTCCATCTCATGGCCTGCTTGGCTTGCCTGGCCTAGGAGGGGCGAGTACCTCTCCCCCAGCTGTGTCTCAGGGGAATCTTTTGCAGCAGGAAGGGTATGAGGACCTATGCCAGTTGTAAGACTGGGAAACTGAGATCCCCTCTAATAATTCAGAAGGTAGGGATTCACTTGGAAATCCGGGATTCCCTGCTAGGGCAGGGTATATAGTAGAACATACGAGCTCTCACTAAGTGAGCAGGTTTACTTACTCTGGTTGTGGTCTGAGGATTTGTGCTCCATGAGGTCTCGCTGGTCACTTGCCCTAAATAAATATCAGACACTGTGACTGCTATTCCCAGGCACAGGGTCTTTGCTCCTTGAATTAGGAAGGACACTGTCAGCATGATGCCTTGGGGCTCCTCAATGTTCATGTATACCTTGGTTGGTCCTCTTTCCTCTGAGGACCTCCTTCTTCAATCTACCTATCATCCCTTCTAGTGTTTACTCCTCTCCTGCTTACTGGCTGTTCACATTTAGGGCCATTCATGCCAACTGCTTCTATTTCTACCCTGACACCTTTCCCCTTTTATAGATAGATGCTGTTTTTTTGTCACTTTATTTATTGCCCAGGAGGCCTTTGGTTGTTTCTGCTTTTCTTAGGTTCTCTTCCTGTCCTGTCCCTCTCTCCTCCTGCTACTGTTGTCGACAGAGCACAGGACTCCCTTCCTCCTGCTTCTTTCATATCCTCATTAGTTTTCCTTCTTGGACCTTAGCTTCCCTGACTGGGGACAGAGGAACATAATTGGTTCTGCCCCCTCTAAACCAGATGGGGATGGGAATAACTATGTCCAAGAGAGAGTAGGGCACAGGAAGCATGAAGACCAGGGAAGAAGAGACCCACAGGAATTAATGCCAAGAAGAAAGACTTTAGGAAGAATGAGGAGCAGATCCAGGTCCAGAGACAGAGATGAAGTCTCCTTCTCTCTCCCGAGCATGGCAGTTAGCCTCGGAGAAAGCAGAACAAGAGGAAAGGCATCATACCCTGCAGTTTTTCTGAGGTACAGAAAATACACCAAGGCTTTTGTCAGAGCTATCCCAGCCAGGACTGCAATCACGATGCCGGCAATAGCACCACCTGAGAGGCCAGAAGAACTTCCTTGTGTTGAATCAACTGTCATCGAAAGAAAAACGAAGAGTCAATGAAGGTGACATTATTTTACAGTGGGGGGTGCTCTGGAAAATAACTCTCAATATGAAATAGTCTCAACTTGTTCCTTCAAGGAATAAAATTTCTGTGGAAGGTTGCTGTGAGGTGACTAGCCGACTATATTTTTGTAATTTTTTTCTCTCTGACTGTATTTCTAGGTTGGTGGTTGGACATGCCTCAATTCTAGTGCAGCCTTTCTGCACTCAGATATTTTTGAAGGCTTTGGAAATGGAAGAAGCGCTGATGGGTATTTTTCTATGTCATAGCTTCCCATCTTTTCATGATTACATCTTTCTCTGGGTGTGGCCCAGGTGTGGCCACCATGAATATGTGCCTGTTAGGTGTCTTGGTGGGGATTTATTGATGGAAGGCCCTCTGAATTCACTGCCCCTCTGCACAGAGACCACCCTTCACACAGGTTCCCAGCAGAAATATGAAATCAATCCCAATTCTGCGAGAAATGATTTTTTTGTGATGGATGACTTTAGTTCAAGGACTCCTCACCAGATTTGCAGACACTCTCTTAGAACTGCACTGCAGCCTAAAACTTCCTCCTTCCCTTTCTCCTTCTCAGGGATCCAATATGCATCATGGTCTGAGGACCCTCCCAGGCTCCTCCCACTCCTGCCCCACTTTCCTTCACAGGCATTTTTCCCAATGAATGTCTTGTATGTCTAATCCCATCTGGGCTGCATCTCACGGGGTGAAAACTAACATACTAGACATGAAACTTTGCACTCAACTCCTTTTTTTCTCTCTTCCATATTTACTCAGTAACATGTTCCTATGGGTCTTTTGTGTTATGCCTTCCTACCTTTTGCCTCTTTGTTCTTTTTTATTTCAGTTTTCCTCACCATTCAACTCAAAACTGAAAATTAATCCTAATGTTAGCTATTGTTATGATGTACTTACTATGTGCCAGGTTCTGTGCTATATATAATATTTCCCATGTATCTCATTTAATTCATATAATAACCCTGTCAGATAGACATTATTTCCATTTTACAGATGGAAAATCTGAGGCTTCCAGTAGTGAAAAACCCAAAGTCATATGGCTAATAAGAGGTGGATCTAGAGTTAGGTAGTCCTTGACTCTAGGAGTACCCAATTTCACATAGCCTAATGATAATAGTAGTAATTATAGTAGCTAACATTTTTGGAAAATTTTTCCTTTGTGTGTATTTTGCTGTGGGTTTAATTGAATATTACATTAAATCTGAAACAAAACCATGAAGCAGGTACTTTTATTGCAATTTTCAGTTGAGGAATCTGAGGCTCAGAGAAGTCAAGAATCCTGTGCAAGAATTTATAATTGTAAATGCTTACATTAAAAAAGTAGATCTCAAATCAGCAACCTAAATTTACAAGTTAAGGGACACGAAAAAAAAAACAAGGAAAAAAACCAAACAAACCAAAGCTAGCAGAATGAAGGAAACAATAACAGTTAGAATGGAGATAAATAAATTAGAGAATGGAAAAACAGTAGAGAGAATCAATAAAACCAATATTTGGTTCTTCAAAAATATTAACAAAATTGACAAATCTTTAACTAGATTGACTAAGAAAAGAAGAGAAGATTCAAATTACTAAAATCAGAAATGAATGTGGGAACATTACTACCAATTCTACAAAATATGAGTACTATGAATAAGCATTTGGCAACAAATTGGATAACTTCTACAAAATGGACAGATTCCTAGAAACATGAAAGCTACCAAGGTAAAATCACAAAGAAATAGAGGCTATGAATAGACATATAAAGTAAGGAGGTTAAATCAATAAAAAACACTTGACAAAAATCCACTAACCTTTCATGATGAAAACACTCAAACTAGGAAAAGAAGGAAACCACCTCAACATAATAAAGGCCATATATAAAAAACCCACAGCTAACATCATCCTGAATGGTGAAAGATTGAAAGTTCTTCCTCTAAGGTCAGGAACAAGACAACAATGCCTGTTTTTTCCACATCTATTCAAAATAGTACTGGATGTATTAGCCAGAGCAATTAGGCAAGAAAAAGAAATAAAGGACATCCAAATTGGAAAAGAAGAGTAAAATTATCTCTGTTTGCAGATAACATGACCTTATATGTAGAAAACCATAAAGATCCCCCAGAAAACTGTTAGAACTAATAAACAAATTCATCAAAGCTGCAGAATACTAAATCAACATGTAAAAATCAGTTGTTTCAGGACTTCCCTGGTGGCGCAGTGGTTAAGAATCCTCCTGCCAATGCAGGGGACATGGGTTCGATCCCTGGTCCAGGAAGATCCCACATGCTGCAGAGCAACTAAGCCCATGCACCACAACTACTCATCCTGTGCTTTAGAGCCCGCGAGCCACAACTACTGTGCCCACGAGCCACAACTACTGAAGCCCACGCACATAGAGCCCATGCTCCGCAGCAAGAGAAGCCACCGCAATGAGAAGCCCATGCACCACAATGAAGAGTAGCCCCTGTTCGCCGCAACTAGAGAAAGCCCGCGCACAGCAACGAAGACCCAATGCAGCCAAAAACAAAAATAAATAAATAAATACTATTAAAAAAATCAGTTGTTTCTATACACAGACAATGAAACATTCAAAAAGGAAATTAAGAAAATTTTATTTACAATACTATCAAAAATAATGAAATATTCAGGAATTAACCAGGGAGGTGAAAGATTTATACACTGAGAAACTATAAATAAACACTGCTGAAAGAAATTAAAGAAGACATAAATAAATGGAAAGACATTCCATGTCCATGGATTGGAAGACTTAACATGGTTAAGATGACAGTACTACCCAAAGTGATCTAAGGTTCATTGCAATCCCTATCAAAATTCCCCAATAACTTTGTTTTTTCTTTTGCTGGAATAGAAAATCAGCCCTAAAATTTATATGGCATTTCAGGAGACCCCTAAAAGCCAAAAAAATCTGGAAAAAGAAGAACAGAGTTGGAGGACTCGCATTTCCTGATTTCAAAATTTGTTGCAAAGCTACATAATCAAAAGTGTGGTACTAGAATAAAGACAGACATGCACAATAATGGAATAGTAAGCCCAGAAATAAACCTTCGTATATATGGTCAGATGACATTGACAAGGGTGTCAAGATGATTATATGGGAGAGTCTTTTCAACAAATGGAACTGGGAAAACCAGATATTTATACAACAGAATGAAGTTGAACCCTTACCTAACACCATATACAAAAAAATTAACTCACAATGCATAAAAAAAATCTAAACGTGAGAGCTAAAACTAGAAGAAAAACATAGGCTGAAAGCTTCATTACACTGGATTTGGCAATGATTTCTTGGATAGGAAACCAAAAACACAAGCAAGGAATAAAAAACAAAAATCAGTAAATTGGACTTCATCAAATTTAAAAACTTTTATGCATCAAAGTGAAAAGACAACCCACAGAATGGGAGAACATATTTGCAAAACATATATATCTGTTAATGGATTAACATCCAGAATATGCAAAGAATTATTACAACTCAACAACAACAACCCAATGTAAAAATGGGCAGAGGAGGGCTTCCCTGGCGGCACAGTGGTTAAGAATACGCCTGCCAATGCAGGGGACACGGGTTCGAGCCCTGGTCCGGGAAGATCCCACATGCCGTGGAGCAACTAAACCCATGCACCACAACTACTGAGCCCGCGAGCCTAGAGCCCGTGCTCCGCAACAAGAGAAGCCACCGCAATGAGAAGCCCATGCACCGCAACAAAGAGTAGCCCCCGCTCGCCGCAACTAGAGAAAGCCCGCATGCAGCAATGAAGACCCAAGGCAGCCAAAAATAAATAAATTAAATAAATAAATTTTAAAAAAATGGGCAGAGGAACTGAAGAGACATTTCTCCAAAGAAACAGTCTCTTCAATAAATGGTGCTGGGAAGACTGGACAGCTACATGTAAAAGAATGAAATTAGAACACTCCCTAACACCATCCACAAAAATAAACTCAAAATCGATCAAAGACTTAAATGTAAGGCTGGGCACTATAAAACTCTTAGAGGAGAACATAGGCTGAACACTCTTTGACATAAATTGCAGCAATATCTCTTTTGATCCAGCTCCTAGAGTAATGAAAATAAAAACAAAAATTGGCAAATGGGACCTAATTAAACTTAAAAACTTTTGCACAGCAAAGGCAACATAACAAAATGAAAGACAACCCACAGAATGGGAGAAAAAATTTGCAGTCGAAGTGACCGACAAGGGATTAATCTCCAAAATATACAAACAGCTCATGCAGCTCTATGTCAAAAAAACAAACAACACACTCAAAAAATGGGCAGAAGATCTAAATAGACATTTCTCCAAAGAAGACATACAGATGGGCAAAAAGCACATGAAAAGATGCTCAACATCACTAATTATCAGAGAAATGCGAATCAAAACCACAATGAGGTATCACCTTACACTGATCAGAATGGCCATCCATCATCAAAAAGTCTACAAACAGGGGCTTCCCTGGTGGTGTAGTGGTTACGAATCCTTCTGCCAACGCAGGGGACACGGGTTTGAGCCCTGGTCTGGGAAGATCCCACATGCCATGGAGCAACTAAGCCCGTGTGTGCCACAGCTACTGAGCTGCGCTCTCGAGCCAGTGAGCCACAACTACTGAAGCCCACACACCTAGAGCCTGTGCTCCGCAACAAAAGAAGCCACCGCAATGAGAAGGCCGCGCACCGCAATGAAGAGTAGCCCCCCCTCACCGCAACTAGAGAAAGCCCATGCGCAGCAACAAAGACCCAACTCAACCAAAAATAAAATAAATAAATAAATAAAATAATAATTAAAAAGAAAAAAGTCTACAAACAATAAATGCTGGATTGAGTGTGGAGAAAAGGGAACCCTCCTACACTGTTGGTGGGAATGTAAATTGGTACAACCACTATGGAGAAGAGTATGGAGGTTCTTTAAAAAACAAAAATAGAATTACCATATGATCCAGCAATCCCACTCCTGGACATATATTTGGAGAAAACCATAATTCGAAAAGATACATGCACCCCAATATTCACTGCAGCACTATTTACAATAGCCAAGATATGGAAGCAACCTAAATGTCCATTGACAGAGGAATGGATAAAGAAGATGTTGTACATATATATACAATGGAATATTACTCAGCTGTAAAAAAAGGAATGAAATAATGCCATTTGCAAAAACATGGATGGACCTCGAGATTCTCATGCTAAGTGAAGTAAGTCAACAGAGAAGGACAAATATGATATCACTCGTAAGTGGAATGTAATTTAAAAAAAATGATACAAGTGAACTTATTTACAATACCGGAACAGACTCACAGATTTCGAAAACAAACCTAACAAACAAACAAACAAAACAAAGGGGAAACGTCCAGGGGGGAGGGAAAAATTAGGAGCATGGGATTAACATATACACACTACTATATATAAAATAGATAACCAACAAGGACCTACTGTATAGCACAGGGAACTCTATTCAATATTCTGTAATAACCTATATGAGTAAAGAATCTGAAAAAGAATGAATATATGAATATGTATAACTGAATCGCTTTGCTGTACACCTGAAACTGACACAACATTGTAAATCAACTATACTCCAATAAAATTTTTTAAAAGATGTACAAATGGCCAATAAGCACATGAAAAGATGCTCAACATCACCAATAATTAGGGGAATGCAAATCAAAACCACAGTGAGATATCACTTCACACCCTTTAGAATGGCTATTAAAAAAAGAAAAAACAGGGCTTCCCTGGTGGCGCAGTGGTTGAGAATCTGCCTGCCAATGCAGGGGACACGGGTTCGAGCCCTGGTCTGGGAGGATCCCACATGCCGCGGAGCAACTAGGCCCGTGAGCCACAATTACTGAGCCTGCGCGTCTGGAGCCTGTGCTCCGCAACAAGAGAGGCCGCGATAATGAGAGGCCCGCGCACCGCGATGAAGAGTGGCCCCCACTTGCCGCAACTAGAGAAAGCCCTCGCACAGAAACGAAGACCCAACACAGCCATAAATAAATAAATAAGTAAATAAACCCAAAGTTTAAAAAAAAATTTTATAAAACAACAACAACAGCAACAACAGAAAACAACAAGTGTTTGCAAGGATGTGGAGAAATTGGAACTTCTGTGCATTGCTGGTGGGAACGTAAATGGTGCAACCAGTGTGGAAGATGGTATGTCAGTTCATCAAACAGTCGAACAAAGAATTGCCATTTGACCCAGCAAATCCACTTCTGGGTGTGTGCTCAAAAGACTGAATGCAGGGATTGAACAGATATTTGTACACCCATGTTCACAGTGGCGTATTCACAATAGCCAAAAGGTGGAAACAATTTAAAAGACAATCAACTTATGAATGATAAACAAAATGTGGTATATACATAGAAGGGAATATAATTCAGTCTTTAAAAGGAATGAAATTCAGATATATGCTATAACATGCATGGAACCTTGAAGACATAATGCTAAGTGAAATAAATCAGACCCAAAAGGATAATTATTATATGATTCCACTTATACAAAATAACTAGAATAGTCAAATTCATAGAGACAAAGAAAGTAGAATGGTGGTTGCCAGGGTTTGGGTTGGGGGACTGGGGAGTTATTGTTTAATGGGTACAGAGTTTTAGTATGGTAAGTTCTAGATGGATAGTGGTAATGATTGCACGAGAATATGAATGTACTTATTGCTACTGAGCTGCAGTCTTAAAAATGGCTAAAATCATATATCTTATGTATATTTTACCACATTAAAAATGGTAACAGAAAAAAAAAAAAACAAGAAGAATCTTGTGAAAGACACTAAAATGCCAAACCCAGGATAAGAAACTTAAGTATATTTGCTTTAGAGATTAAGCTTTTATCTATTTTGCTATCTGTTTACTATAATGGTCTCTTAACTGCTATTCTGCCCCCTGTGACCTCTATCCATTTTGCACACCGTTTGTAGAGTAATTCTCCCGGGAAGAGGTAGCACGGGGGCGAGTGGTCACTTACATTTCACATCCAGCCTGAGGGGGTCACTTTTCCTCGAATTGCCCGGGTTGGAGACCTCACACTGATAATCCCCGGCATCCTCCCTTCTGACGGGGTTGATGGTGAGGGTGCTGTTGTCTGGGGACAGCTTCATCCTCTCTGTGAGCAGTAGCCTCTGGCCATTGAAGAACCAGCATATGGAGATCCCAGTGTCATTTGTGCGGCAGGTCAGGACCACGGTATTCTCATGTTCTGTGACTGTGGTGTTGCTGGCTTCGATGGAGGGCTGTGCCACTGGGTCTGTGGAGAGACAGAGGGGTGACTGACTAAGAATAGGTCAGGAGCCTGGGGCCACGCTCCTTCCTCAGAGGTCTCAGCCACCCCCGGGGCCCAGTGAGCTCTGTAAAGGTGACCCAGAGGATGGCCCTGACCCTGTGATCAAGGTCATGGGGCTCTCTTCATTGATGATCTGTAAGGAGAGGACTGCACCTCCTCTCTGAAACCCAGATACCCCAGGATGACCCCTGACCAGTCTCCCCGGACAGCTCTGTAGTATCGGCACCAGGAGCGTCTTCTCAGCCCATATGTCTAGCATCTTCAACATCAAGTAGGATTTTTCATCAACTTTCATTGACCTTTTTCCACAATTTTCTTTAACTTTAAAATAATTCAGGTCCCATTCCTTATATACACTTCCGAGTACACTGGGGAAGGCAGGCTTGCCAGCTCTGTGCATCTCTGGGGCCAAGGGAACTTTCCATAAAGTAGGGGAGGCATCTACTTCCTGTTAAATAATTTCTTAGACTGGCCCAACATAGTCTCCTGGACTGTAGAAGGGTTAAGTATCCCTCTGAGCCAAGGACAGTCTTGTTTTAAAATTCCCCAACAATAACTGCCCCTCATTTTCACTCATCCTGAGTCTGAGACATTAACTTTTTCTCCCATCAGAGGGTGGTGACCCTGAGCCTCTCAAGACAGGAGCAGCTGTTGCCTCCCAGTCTTGGCTCAAGGCTGGGCCTGCCCAGATTTGCCTGGGACAGGAAGTCATGGCCAGCCTGATATCCAGGGGTGAGGGTCCATGTACTTGGACCTGAGAGGGATGGGTGTGGTCTGGCCTCCGGCAGTGGAGATTCAGTCGGGCTGCCTGGGGCACATAGGAACAGAGGTTACTCACAGATGACATTCAGGGTGAATGGGTCACTGCGGCTGACACTCACTGGGTTCCGAGTTTCACACATATAGGGTCCTGTGTCATTCCTTGTGACATGGAATAAAGTGAGAGTCCTGTTGTCCTCAGACAGTTCCAGCCTGGTGCTGTTGGGGAGGCTCTGATTGTTGATCCACCACACGTGGGAGGTGTTCGGAGTCTCAGGGCCACATGTTAACACTACAGTGTCCTCCAGCTCCTTGGGGTTGGAGTTGTTGCTGGTGATGACGGGTTTGGGTAACACCGCTGTGAAGACAACAGAGAGAACATTGCCCCTTTTATACCTTGATTCCTCCAATGTCATCTTCAATCAGAGTTGGCATTTCTCACCTTTGAGCCAAACTGAGTCCTTAAAGAATAAGGCAGGTCTGTGTATCACAAGACAAATGCATGAACATCTGAACTCAGAGAATATAAGGCCACCTGATCTATGTCTGAGAGAAAGCACAGACTTCCTCAAGTGTCTGTCATGTATCAAGGTTTGATAGCAGTAACATAGGCCTGGAAATCAGAGACCCCTTGCTTCCTCATTTAGTTTTTTACTGACCAGGTCACTACCTGACTGACCTTGGGGTGTTCACCTGGAACATGCAGGTCCCGAGACCCTTCAAGCTGCACAGACCTACATTGCCTGGTGGAGATATGTTTTCACTGAGTCCTCGATTTCCAAGGTTCCCTAGAGATAGGTAATGATGGGCCATGCCATAGTCCTTAAACCCCAAGAAAACTGGGCAGCATGGCCTGGAACTGGGTGTTTGAGCAGAAATAACCCACGGGACGACCCAGAGCAAGCCTGGTGGTCAGTCCATTATTCAGGCTGCAGGGCCATGAGGTGGGGCAGTTCTGCACAGGTGTTAAAGGTGATTGACAAGACAGTGACCCCATAAAGGCTAGGCGAGTCCAAGGAATGATTAGAAAAGAGTGAGGGGGAGGGACTTCACTGGTGGTCCAGTGGGTAAGACTCTGCGCTCCCCATGCAGGGGGCCCGGCTTCGATCCCTGGTCGGGGAACTAGATCCTGCATGTATGCCCCAACTAAGAGTTCGCATGCCGCAACTAAGAAGCCCACCTGCCACAACTAAAAGATCCTGCATGCCGCAACTAAGACCCAGCCAAAATAAATAAATAAATAAATAAATAAATATTAAAAAAAAGAGTGAGGGGGACATGCAGGAGCTGGCTGGCTTTGGCAGCAGAACCAATGTCTCTGCCCTTAGTCTTGGACAGAATTGATCGGGGAGAGGTCTGAGTCTCTGTTTTATAAAGAGAGGAATGATTTAAATTAGTAGAAACGTTCTGTGTTATGTTAATAACTTTAGGAGAAGAGGTCCCTGTCACCAATTTCTGTGGACAGTCAAGCAAATGGGGAGGAGGCCCCACTGGCATGTGGCATCTTTTCTTTTCTTTCTACCTCAGGACACACAGCTAGAGCTGGATCAAATTTGTCCGAGTTGGGCCAAGTCTAAGTGAAAGGACAGTGGCTTGGGCACCTCATCGTCGGAGAGTGTCCCACCCTATGATACAGGTGCTATCATGAGGACACACGGACAACGAAGTAGGCAGTAGAGCAGTCAGATGGCAGAGGGTCTGTCAGCCCCACCCTGGGAAGGTCTCGGGAACCCCTGAGAGGAACGGGAGGCCCACAGAAGGACGAGAATGTGAGTCACAAATCAAAGAGGTGAAGTGAGCCACTGGGGACTGCAGACCTGTCTTTCTGCCTTTGACCCCCTGGTTGAGTCATGTAAGGCTTAGATTCAGGGGTTGCATAACCCTGTTACGTGGTATGTTCCACTTGTTGGCATCATGGAGGGAAAGAGCCCTGGACCAGGGCAAAGTGGGAGCTCATTCTCCTGGTGACCTGGGGAAACTGGCTCATGTTGGAGCCTCGCAGAGGCTGCTGCTCCCACTGATTTCTGTGTCCTTTACTATTGCCCGGGAGGGTGGGCCTGGCCACAGGTGTTAGCAGGACGGGAACAGGGCAGTCAGCCATTTGCGGGAGTATTTGTGGAAGGCTTAAGGGTAGGGGAGTTGTCCGGAGCAGGGCCAGTCCCGGCTGGAAAGAAGGAGGAGGAAGATGAGAGACACGGAAGCAGCAGAGAGAGCAAAAAATGTCCATTTACAAGTGACTTCAAAGTGGGGATTACAAGTGCCTTCAAAGATCAAAGATCCAAGAGCCCCACTGCTGCCCAGAGGCAGGACCCCTGCAGCCCTGGAAAACCCTCCCCTGGCCGAGCAGCCCCACAGTCACCGTGAGACCTGGCTCCCAACGTGCTTTAGGGGCAGGTGGTCAGAGGATGGAACATGGGTCCCATCCCTGGAGAGACAGGCAATAGGTGTGGCCAGTACCTCCTAGGATTCTGCATCCAGAGTCCAGTGCCTGAAGAGATTATAGGTCATTCATTCATTCGTATTCCTTCCATCCTTCCTTCATCAAAGAAAGATTGAGAGTTTACCTGTTGGGCCCTGTGCTGGTTGCAGGTGTAGGTTGGAGAGTGAGGAAACCGAGTCCTTTCCATGTTATTCCAGCGGGAGTGACACCCAGCACATTAGGAAACAAACAAATAAATGATTTCTCATCCAGTGCAAGGAGCTTGTGCATTGGCTACCTGAAGAGGGAAGGCCTGGACATTCCTGTCACTGACTATGATCATTGATGCAGGTAATTTAGTTCTAGAGTAAACAGGATTAATTTTCCATTTCTTTTTTTTTTAAAATTAATTAATTAATTAATTAATTTATTATTTATGGCTGTGTTGGGTCTTCGTTTCTGTGCGAGGGCTTTCTCTAGTTGTGGCAAGCGGGGGCCACTCTTCATCGCGGTGCACGGGCCTCTCACTATCGCGGCCTCTCTTGTTGTGGAGCACAGGCTCCAGACGCGCAGGCTCAGTAATTGTGGCTCACGGGCCCAGTTGCTCCGCGGCATGTGGGATCTTCCCAGACCAGGGCTCGAACCCGTGTCCCCTGCATCGGCAGGCAGATTCTCAACCACTGCGCCACCAGGGAAGCCCTCCATTTCTTTTCACTTTCCATGCCAGAGTCTCCCTCTGAGCTGGGGATGCCCAAGAAGAAAGGATCTGAACCAACAGCTGGTTTCTGGGTCCAAAGATGCACAAGGCCCCTGGGATGGAGGAGAGGATGGGGCTGTTATCTTGGCATGACTCTGATTGGCCAGTTGTGGTCTGTGTGACTCTGATTCAGTGAGCGTAATTCCCTTTAACTCAGTTTCTCCTCATTAAAATAGAAAAAATGGTAAATTGTCTCAGGATTGCCATGTTGCCTGTGTATTAACCTTGAATCATTAATAATTAACTGACCTAAAGCTTAGCAAAGAGGAGTTGACCATAAAAACTGCATCTACTGTTAGTTGCATCCACAGGAGAGGGCTCCCTGGGCTGTGCCCTGGTGGTCAAGGAGCTGCCAGGAGCATCTTCTCTCCTCTGTTCCTCCCTAAGGATGCTGACCTTCCCCTGCAGTCTCCTTAGTCCCCCAGGTGGTCGGCTAATAACCTGGGGATCTAGCCTGTCTTGCTCTCCATGCTGAGTCTCAGGTGAAGGCCCAGACTCCACCCCTGCTCAAATGTGGCTCTTGGGGCTGAGCCCTGGCTGGTGACCAGCTCTGAAGCCTTGGGACTCAGGCAGCTGGGAAATCATTGCTCCCAGTCAACCCCGTCCAGGAGGCTAAAACCCAACAGTGGCAAATGTTCTCCGGGGTCACTGGAGGCAGGAGCTGAGGAGCTGGGGAGGGGCTTCCCGAGGCTGAGATTCTGTGGGGATCCCAGGGGGCCCTCAGGCCAGGCCCATACTGAGTCTTACAGGGTCTTCCTCAGCGTCATGGTCACAGGCAGGGGCCCAGGGGGTTGAACTGAGACTGATCTTCCTCTGCTGTGTTACTCCCATCAGCCCGGTCCTTCTTTCTGCACAGAATGTCTTCAGGGTCCGGATTCTGCGAAAGAATTCTGATCCTTTGAAGATTGTCTCCACTGTGTGTGTGTCCTGCACTAAATGTTCAACCCCAACCTGGGATGTAATACAGAGGGGGATGCAGACACAGTCCCGGCCTGTCAGTCCTCTGCGTGTGAATAGAATCACCCCACCCAACACCCAGAGGTCAGAGAGGAATCACTCACGGTATACGCGGAGTTGTCCAGCTAGTCTTTCAGTCTGTAAATCATTCCTTGTGGCCAGCAGGGTGTAGTATCCTGTGTCGTCCTGGGTGACGGTCTGGAACAGCAGGGATCCATTGGGGTATATTGTCTCTCGACCGCTGTGTGCAGGCCCAGTGACATTTGTACTAACGTCTATTCTAAATGTTGCAATTAGTTGGTTGTTCTCTACCCTTTCTCCTCTGTACCAACTGTAGCCTAGAAGATCCCCTGTCACATTGTGGACCAGTAGAAGAACATCCGTCCCTTCTGCAGCGTTGAAGGGCACCGATTCAATAGTGAGTTGCACAGTGGTGGGCAGGTTCCAGAAGGTTACGAGTGAGACTAGGAGGGAAGAGAGAGAAATTAATATTCTGACCTATGTGTTGGGATGGAAAAATGGGGCCCTGGGCCCTGAGCAGGTCTCTTCATCCCTCAGCCTTGGTGTGTGTTTTTGTAGTGCATGTGTGTGTGTGTGTGTGTGTGTGTGTGTGTGTGTGTCTGTGTGTCTGTGTGTGTCTGTGTGTTTGCTACTGGTTCAGGGTCAGCAGCATGACCCCCATTAATTCAGCCCCTCTGAGCTTGTTATTTCCTCTGTTTCCCCAGATGTCTGCCTGGCTCACTCCCTCACTGCCCTCACACGCTTGCTCACACTCAGGGGCCTGTTGGGAGCTGCCCTCCCTGACACCTGCTCTAAAGACCCTCCGTCTTCACTTTCTGACCTTTCCCTGCTCCGTTTCCTTCATGACACTTGTCAGCACCTGACAGCACATTCTAGATCTCTTTGCTTGTCTATCTTCCTCCCCATAGAGTGTGAGCTGTGGGATGGCAGGGACTTGTCTGATCCTGGTTGTAACCCAGGGCCTGGACCAGGCTCCAAATACCTGGTGAGGAAGGAATGAGTGTTCCCAGGGCCTCCACCACCTGGTGTTTATTTGTCAGTTTCTAAGGGTGGTGGGTAAGGACAGTGTTTAGCTTCCTGGTTGCGTTCTTTTCTGGATTGACACCCTGACATAAATTGTTATTGTCACCAGTTTTGAAAAATTACTGCTCAGTGATGAATAATTTGGAAAATATACTGTAATTGAGGTTTTCCTGCCCCTCACCAATTCCAGTTCATTGAGATTTTCCTGTTGCTCAGTCCCTCCCCCCACCCTCCCCTGCTCCCATGTCCTCTCTCCTCAGGTCCAAACAGAAGCCCTCTGTCCCCTCTCAGAGCCCTGTCTCCCCCAGAGACCTCAGCCAGTCTCTGTTCTCCCACCTCTGCCCACACCCTGAAAACTGTCCCCTCTCACCTGCCAGCAGGAGCCCGTTCCAGGGGATGCACCCTCTGCGGGCATGGGCTGAGGGGGGCTTCATGGTGTCTGCTGTCTGCTGTGTCCCTCTCTCTGTGAGAAGAGCTTCAGCTCCCGAACCGCTCACAAGCACTGCCGTCTGATGTGTGAGCTCTGCTGTCCTTCCTCCCTCTGTGCTGGGCCTCCTCCTGGGGCAGGAGCACTTCGCTGGGTCACATGGGCCGGGGGCGGGGTCTCTGCCCAGAACCCTCCCTCTCCCTCCCCTCTCATTCCTGCCTGCCTTCTCTCTTCTTCCCTCTTCTTTCTGCCTTTTTCAGCTTGACCTCTCAGCCTAGAAACACACACACACAGTTTGCCATTGGCTGGGGGAGCACAAGCCTGGGGCTCAGTGTCCTGGGCGTCCCCCACAGTTCGCAGTTGGGGTGCACAGCCTCTCCCCCACAGCCTCCCCTTCCCCTTCTGGGTTTTCCCTTTAGAGCAGGAGCCCTGCGGCTACATCACGAACCCTTGTCACAGGAATGTCACCCACACTGTGCACTGGAATCACTGTGGAACTTTATAAAGACTGTGAATGCACACATGACACCTTAGAAATGCTGTGTCAGCAGCTGCCCAGGTAACATGTATGCCCAGCCAGGCTGAGACCCCATAATGTGGGCTGGGGTAGACTCTCCCCCTCTCTTGTGCACAGAGGGTCTGCAGATCCTGTTAAAGCGCAGAGTCTGCCTCAGCAGGTGTGGGGTGGACCCGGGAGTCTGTATCTAACTAGCTCTCAGGTGATGCTGGTCATACTGGGCTGCGGAGCACAGTGTCAGTAGCAAGGCTGATGGGGGCTCCTGTCCCCCCAGAGGCCGACCCACCCGCCCCAGTGTTGGCCTCTGCTGCGTTCTGGCCTGGGGTCTGTCAGCACCACACAGACACCTAGAGGTCCCCAAACCAGGATATTATTTCCCTTTGTGACACAGAGGGTCTTTCCAATGTTCTCAAATGCTCTGAGAAGGTTTCGTTCTGTTCCTGCCAGAAGGCTCCAGGAAAGGATTGAGGGGCTGGAAAGGGTGCAAAGTGAGTGATGCCTGGTGAGAGGGACGCTCCTTCTCTCTCCATGGGGGTCTAGCTGGGCCACAGCTTCCTGGGACACACACTGATGACCTGAAGGAATAGTACTTCCTAAAGGTGTGAAGTGGGCCAGCTCCTGGCTGGATGGAGGAACTGTCCATTGTGGGGAGCTTGGAGAGCGCGAGGAGAGCTATGGACTAAGGTGACACTGGTGAGGGTGCGATTCTGCTGGGCTGAGGGAGGTCTGTGGCCCTTGGGGAAGCTCTAGCCTGTGGAGTAACTCTGCCGCTCTCTGGTGGACAAGGAGGGAAGTGCAGCAGTTACCGTGCTGTGCTGCTCTGCATGTTTGTTCAACACCATGAACTTTTCACATGGGTTACGTATCATGTTAATGCTCCATCATGTTCCAGCTCTGTGAGTCACAGTCTCTGTTGCTCCAAGAACTCCAGCCCCGTTCCTTAATGAGATGTCACCAAGCTCAGATTTCCAGGAATGTATATGAGTTTGTGTTTGTCTCCAGTAAGTTATACTGTGTGCATCCCTGGGAGACAGTAGTGTATGTGGCTGGAGCACTAGGTGATGGGTCTATGGGAAGAAGAGGGAGGAGCAGGGAACCAGGCATGTCAGGAGGGGAAGGTCTGTGTCAGGGGAGCAGAGGGGGAAGGGATGGACAGTCAACTTCCCCTCTCACTCCTGGGACCTGGGTCAGGTGAGAAGGGAGCTGGTTCCCTCTTGTTCATCAAGAGCTGGGCCTCATGTGTGCCCTATGCCCACGGCTGAACTCTCAAGTGTTAAGTTCACTTTTATCCAGGGTTGTTGTTGGCGCTCTCTGTACACATAGGCTATGAATGGAGAGGCCCCTGGTCTTGAGGCGGCTTCACACACACAGTCCCACCCAGGGCCTCAGGGTAGCTCCCACAGCGCCTGTGATCCTCTGCTTCTCCCTCCCCCATTCCTGGGGTTTCTTTCCTGTACCACCTTCTCCCTGGGTCTCTGTGGACAGCCTCAGCCAGTGACCTCACCTGCTTCCGTTCTAGGCAGCTATCCCTGTGATCTCTGCCCCCTCACAATCTCTGGGCCTCACTAGTCTCTCTCATTTTTTCTGACCCCTGATCCCTGTGAGGAAAGGGGGTTGAAGCTGAGATTGGTACTCTCCAGGTTCTACACTTTTTGGACAGCTTGAAAGCTAGGAACCCTGATGCGTCAGTGGAATCATTTTTGTGTCTCCCGGTGGAAGCATTCCTCCCTTGGGAACTAAGACCTCTAGGCCAGCAGAGCATAAAGTCACGGGAACAGGAAGTGTAAATTTTGCTAGTGGATCATTAGAGGTAAGTGAGTGGCATCACTTCCATTTCCACCTCTTGATTCCCGGACCTGAGAATCCTGGCTGTGGGAGAAACAGCCCCACATAGTGGACTGATTCTGAGCATATCCAGCCTCCTGGAGTACCTTCCCCTGGCCCTGCAAGGTACTGCCACCTAGCTGGTGCTGAAATTGAGTTTCCGAAAGACCACTCTACTCTTCTGTCAAGCCAGCTGTTTCAGGATGGTAAGACTAGTGAATTCCATGAGCATGGGCCCACTGCTGCATTTCATTTGCTATGATCAGAAGCAATGCTGTGTGGAGAACCATGCTGGAGGATGGTTCAGATGCCAATCACAAGTCCAGGTTGTCACCTGTGCTTCTGACAGAGAGGCTACAGATCAGAGTGTCCAACAGCCCTCTCCTTGGGTTTGATTAATTTGCTAGAGCAGCTCACAGAACTCGGAAAAACATTTTACTTACCAGATTATGGGATTATTATTAAAAGATGTAATTCAGGAACAGCCAGATGGAAGAGATGCGTAGGACAAAGTATGGGGAAAAGGCACAGAGCTTCCATGCTCTGTGAGTGTTCTGCTCTTCCCACGTCTCCATGTGTTCACCAGTCTGGAAGCTCTCTGAACCCTGTCCTTTTTTTAGTGAGTGCTTTATTTTTTAAAAATTTAAATTATTTTAAATTGAGGTATAATTGACATATATTACTTTCAAGTGTACAACGCAATGATTCAATATTTGTATATGCTGCAAAAATGATCACCATGAGAGGTCTAGTTAACGTCTGTCACCATACATAGTTATAGAATCTTATTCCTGTGATGAGAACTTTTAAGATCTACTCTCTTAGCAACTTTCAAATATGCAATACAGTATTACTAACTATAGTCACCATGCTGTACATTACATCCCCATGGTTTATTTATTTTAAACCGGAATATATACCTTTTGACTCCATTCACCCATTTCACACACACCCCACTCCTCACCTCTGGCAACCACCAATCTGTTCTCTGTTTTTGAGCTTGGGGTTTTTTGATTTGTTTTAAATTCCACATATAAGTGAGATTATACAGTATTCGTCTTTCTCTGACATTTCACTTAACATAATCTCTTCAAGGTCCATACATGTTTGTAGTAAATGGCAAGATTTCATGTTTTTAATGGCTGAATAATATTCCATTATATATATGTACACCACATTATCTTCATCCATTCACCCGTCGATGGACACTTAGGTTCGCTTCATACCTTGACTAATGTAAATAATGCTGCAATGAACATGAGGGTTCATAAATCTTTTCAAGTTAGTGTTTTCATTTTCTTCAGATAAATTCCCAGAAGTGGAATTGCTAGATCATATGGTAGTTCTATTTTTAACTTTTTGAGTAACCTCCATACTGTTTTCCCTAGTGGCTGCACCAATTTACGTTCCCACCAACAGCGCACAAGGGTTTCCTTTTCTCCACACCCTCACCAACACTTGTTATTTCTTGTCCTTTGGATAGTAGCCATTCTAAAAGGTGTGAGGTAATATCTCATGTGGTTTTGATCTGCATTTCCCTGATGATTAGTGGTGTTGAGCACTGTTTCCTGTACCTGTTGGCCATCTGTATGTCTTCTTTGGAAAAATACTTACTCAGATCCTCTGCCCATTTTTTAATCAGATCGTTTGGTTCTGTGCTACTGAGTTGTATCAGTTCTTTATACATTTGGGGTATTTACCCCTTATCAGGTATATGACTGCAAATATTATCTCCCATTCAGTAGGTTGCCTTTTCATTTTGTTGATGGTTTGTTTCCTATACTGCGCAGAAGCCTTTTAGTTTGATGTAGTCCTACTTTTGATTTTTGCTTTTGTTGCCTTTGCTTGTGGTGTCAAATCCAAAAAATCATCACCAAGAGCAATGTCAAGGAACTTACTGCCTATGTTTTTCTTCTAGGATTTTTATGGTTTCAGGTCTTACATTCAAGTCTTTAATCCATTTTGAGTTAATTTTTCTTTATGGTGTAAGATAGTCATCCAGTTTTACTCTTTTGCATGTGGCTGTCCAGTGGCAGGATGGGACTGAACGTTCCAACCCTCTAATCACTCCTTTGGGTCCACTAGCCACCAGCCCTCATCTTTAGATGCAGTCCAGTAGAGACCTCATTAACATAGCAAAAGACACCTTCCTAGCTCTAAGCACTTAGGAAATTCCAAGGGCTTTAAGGAGCTCTGTGTCAGAAATGGGGATGAAGACCAAATGTATGCTTCTTATTATAAACCACAATATCACACCTCCCCTGCATTCTTCAATTCCTTGATGGCACTAATCTCTGCAGTCCCTCCAGGAATGTGGTATTGCTTTTGATTTATTTTCCTAGGTCGAGGCAGTTCTAGTGGCTTCCATTTGGCCTATCCCCCCAAAATAGCCCTCACTCCACAGGTCAGGGAACCAATGTGGGGATTCTGCCAGTTGCTGAATATATCTACTCCAATTATGCATTTCAAAACTGGGGAAATAACCACAGGATGAGTTCAGGGACCCACTGGGCCCTTGTGAGATGGACTGGAGCTAAAACTCCCTTGCTTGTCTGATTTCCATGCGGTCCTGCTCTGACTGGTGGGCTACCGTGACATTTTGTGTGACCTGCAATTAGTGTCAGTTCAGAGCCTGTGTCCATCAATCCCCCCAAAAGTCTGATTATGTCTTTTTCCCTGATGTATAGTCACTCTGGTAAAAGGTCAAAGGTCACTTTGGGGAAGAAGTCTGGGAGAAATATTAACAGTAAAACAAAACAAAACAAAAAACCAAAACCAAAACTAAACAAAACAAAAGAAATATTAACAGTAAAAATTTGGGTAGTATAGTGCAGTCCTTCCTCAAGGAGACCTGGCCTCCCCTTTATTCAGGACTCTGGGTCTTTATTTTTTATTTTTTAAATTTTTATTGGAGTATAGTTGATTTACAATGTTGTGTTAGTTTCAGGTGTACAGCAAAGTGAATCAGTTATACGTATACATATATCCACTCTTTTTGTTTTTAGATTCTTTTCCCATATAAGCCATTACAGAGTATTGAGTAGAGTTCCCTGTGTTATACAGTAGGTTCTTATTTGTTATCTATTTTATGTACATAGTGTGTATACCTCAGTCCCAATATCCCAATTTATCCCTCCCCTGCCTATCCCCTGGTAACCATAAGTTTGTTTTCTACATCCTTGACTCTACTTCTATTTTTGTAAATAAATTCATTTGTACCCTTTTTTTTAGATTCCACATATAAGCGATATCATATGATATTTGTCTTTCTGCGTCTGACTTACTTTGCTCAGTATGACAATCTCTAGGTCCATCCATGTTGCTGCAAATGGCATTATTTTGTTCTTTTTTTATGGCTGAGTAATATTCCATTGTATATATGTACCACATCTTCTTTATCCATTCCTCTGTTGATGGACATTTAGGTTGCTTCCATGTCCTGTCTATTGTAAATAGTGCTGAAAAAGATACATGTACCCCAAGGATTCTGGGTCTTTAAACTGGCCCAGTCTGGGAATTGATTGAAGGACATTGACTCTCTTTTTCTTGATTCGATTAAACTTTTATTCACTTGATTTAGAACTCTTTCACTTATATGGATCAAGTAAGAATTTGGTAGACTTCCTATTTCTTTCATTTCTAGGAACACCATGATCAATTAACCAGTGCCATTGTTCTCTGTGGCAGACTATTCTGATTGCAGCTTTGACTCTGCTGTCTGTTATGGTGAGCATGGCCCACCTTGCCTTTGGTGATTAAGTACTGCCTCTTAGCCCTGCTACCTCTTGATCCAGTTTACCCCCATTGCATTGAGATTTACCACTTCTGTGGCAGCAGTTCCCCGTGTAATTTCTGACCTCCAGAGAAGAGCCATCACAGAGCTCTTCAAGGCTGCTGGGGCTCCCTTACAAACTCATATCTCACAGTCATGGTGAAAGGTGTGTCCTCTGAACACCCCCAGGGTGGGTGAGCAGGTCTGAAATGATAAATCCATACCACATTCCAATCTCTCCAAGTCTTTGGATCCCTTTCTCTCTCTCTGAGTAAATGGTCTCTTCTCTGATACAGATACCTCGTGTTTCTGTCACGATAAACACATATAGATGGAAAACTTAGCAGTGACCTGGTGAGCTGAGTGGGAAAAACTTGGAGGTATTTTTCTCTGAGAACACCTTCACGTGTCCCAGACCATGGAGCCCCAGAGGAGGGAGAGAGAGAATGCCTCACACAGAGTCCCAGGTGCTCCTGGAGTGGCTGAGGGGAGTTAGCCAGATGAGGAGATGCTTACAGATGTGGGCCCTCTGGTCAGGCCTGACACAGTCAGTCTGGAGGGTCCCCCGTTGGGGGTTTCTGTTTTCCTTGAGAACGTCCTATGCCGTGAGATCTTTTGTGCTTTTTTAAAAATTAATTAATTAATTAATTTATGGCTGTGTTGGGTGTTCGTTTCTGTGTGAGGGCTTCCTCCAGTTGTGGCGAGCAGGGGCCACTCTTCATCGCGGTGCACGGGCCTCTCACCATCGTGGCCTCTCCCGTTGCGGAGCACAGGCTCCAGACGCGCAGGCTCAGTAGTTGTGGCTCACGGGCTTAGTCGCTCCGCGGCATGTGGGATCTTCCCAGACCAGGGCTCGAACCCGTGTCCCCTGCATTGGCGGGCAGATTCTTAACCACTGCGCCACCAGGGAAGCCCCTTTTGTGCTTTTGACTTGAAGGGAACTTGGGCCATGGTGACAAGATCCCAGTGCAAGGAGGTAGGAGGTGGAGGATGTGGGTGACCTGGGCTCACACGATGGAGTTGGTGGAAGTGCCTATTGAAAAGTCATCCTGTTTAGATGAGTGCATGAGAATGTCATGCAACTGAGAATGAGAGATGAGGACAAAAAGGGAGACCCATTTGCAGATGAGAGAGGGCCCTCTGTCTCCCCCCAAGCAGAGGAGGAAGTCTGGCAGAGGAGAGCCTAGTCTGAAGAAGAGCGCCACTACCCCACAGGTTTCTGGGAACAGAAGACAGTCAGGGGTTTTGTGTCAGAGTCAGCCCAGCTTGGACCCCAGTCATGATGCCCAAAATAGCCTCTGCAGGGAGAAAGGTGCTGAGGCTCCTCGGCAGGTCCATTAATGGGGAAAGAGCAGGGAGAAGGAAATCTGCAGTGTTTGCACTTACAGGAGACTCACCCCTACCCCATTCAGATGGGACGCATGTCTCAGCACCGCTCTCCCTAGGAGGTGTGCGCTGGGACCTCACTTCTCATGAGAGCAGGATCGTTTTTAAACAAAGGCACGTCTATCATTTTGTCTAAGGATGGTGGTTACTCTCCTCCCCAAATCATCCTGTCTCCACGCTTAGGCTACTTGAGGACATTTTTGGATCGAGTGAGTCTAGCAGTTCCCACGGGGGGTGTGTGTGGGTGTGTGGGTGTCTGGTGTGTGGGTGTATGAGAGATACCTTTATGTGTCCTGATGTCACCCTCTGGTTCAGATTAGTACTCTGGACACCAACTGCCAGACAGAGATGGGCTCTGACTCTTGCCTGCAAGGCAGGCAGTGCAGGACTGTGGCCACCCTGGGCGTATCCTGCAGCACAGTAGAACTCTGGTAAGGCCGGATGGGCCACACTCCCTTGGTCTCACACTTCAAAATGGTTAAAGTGGTGAATATTAGGTTATGCGAATTTTACCTCAAAAACAAAAAATTTAGGAGAGGATCCTACACCTTACCTTGTATAAAACTGGCACCAATACACTGCTGTGGGTGTATGTGAATGTCCATTTCTTCACACCCTAAGCACTCCCATAGTAATTATGTGGGCGCTGAAGGAGTTGTCCACCCATTTATCCATCGTTCTTTCCTTTCCTCCTACTCTGAACACTTTATAGCCATTTTTCTGTGCCAGAGCCTTGAGTAGGAGTGATGGCCCCATTGAGAAGCACAGCTAGGCTCAGCCTGCCTCTCTCTCGGGTACTCAGGGATCCACAGGACACATGATGTGAGTATAGGAACTGCTCCTGAACGTGTTGTTACAGCACAAAGGAGAAGAGAGTCAGAGGTGGGAGTTCAGAGGGGGTCCCTATTGTCCACCTTTGGAGGTTGGGATGAACTGTGGCAGACGGCCAATGAGCCTGGCTGTAAAAGGGGAAGGAGCAGGTTGATGGAGAAAGGGGAAGAGGGCATCCCAGGCGGGGACTGTGTAATCAGATACGGGGAGGCAGGAGCAAGTCTTGATGGACCAAGAGTTATGAGGGGGCAGTGCATGTGGAAATGAGGTGATAAGGAGCAGGTGAGAGGGAGTTCTTGGGGAAAGGTGAGATGAAACAGATGGTGGCTTTTCTGAAGAGTTGGTGTGTTTTATAGGTATCTTTTCCCCCAGAGCCTGGGCTGAAGAGGCCAGGAGGGCTCAGGACACTGGAAGGGGCTAAGAAGAAGTTATGTTCATGACGTGTCTACCACCTATGGTTGCTTCCTCCTGCTCATATTTGTGTGGACATCAGCTGGCCCTGTTTTCTTTTTTTTCATCTTTATTGGAGTATAATTGCTTTACAGTGCTGTGTTAGTTTCTGCTGTACAACAAAATGAATCAGCTATACGTATACATATATCCCCATATCCCCTGCCTGGCCCTGTTTTCCTGTGTCACTTCCTGCATTTGCAAAGGAAAAGGCCTGGGAGCTGTCCATGGTCTCTGGTCCTCAGGGCAGTGTGAGGACAGCCCACAGCTGTCCTCCCTGGGCAAGAGCTCTTGTGCATGTCATCCTTTCCTGTTAATATTCTCCCCACCACATTCTGCCACCAAAACTTCTCTTTCCCAGGAAATAGGGATGGGAGTTGGGATAATTTAGACATAATATTTTCCTGTGTGCCCCAGGAAAGAATGGACTCAGAGTTAAAGGTGAATTTCTGCTAAGAGAAAATTGCCCTGAGCAAAAAAAAAAAAAAAAAACCACAAAACAACAAAAGAGAGCAAGGGTCCTCTTTATTCAGATCACTTCCAGGTGATCCTGGGGGGGTCACAGACCTGTCTACTTTCCCAGGAAGTCCCTTACTCCCCAAAGAGAAGGCAAAAAAAACCCTGGAGATAAATGTTAAAGATTTAGAATTTTTTCTCAACTGGTGATGGCACTGACCGCCACTCAGAGAGCATTAGAAAATGTAGGGGCGGGCCATAGTTTGGCTCTATCTGTGACTTGACAGGCCTTCCAGAGCTTAGAATGTGGGGACACGAGATTTTAAAATGCGGTAAAAGGCTCAGGACTGTCCCACAAAACAAGGAATTTCCCACCCAAAATGCTAGTATGTCAGCTCTTCAAAGGAAATGAATCCGTTAATTTTCTTTATAGTCCATATCTTCAACTGACACAGTATACATTTATTTACTTGTTTATCTTCTGTCTCCACAACTTTTAGAGAGTGAGCTCCATGAGAGAAGTGACTTTGCTTTATTTGCAGCTGTATTTTCTGACTCTATAATTAGGGAAAACCATGAGACTCATGTTTAAACAGTGTTTAAAGATGCTTTGAATGAAAAGAAAAGAACATGAAAAGTGCCCAAAGGACCTCTTACCTGGTTTCTGATCTGCTGTTTTATGCCTGAAATATTATTTTGTATTTATTGAAATGGCACTGTGCTACATATAAGGTTTATCTATCTCTATTTTTTTCATTCATTATTATCTTTGTCGTTTAGATTTAGCCTTTAAAAAATATTTAAGTCTAGTTCAGTGGTTCTCAACGGTGTTGATTTTTCCTCCTAGAGATATTTGGCAAGGTCTGGAAGTATTTGTGGCTGTCAGAACTGTGGGTGAACTACTGGATAGAGGCCAGGGATGTTGTCAAAAGTCCTGCAATGCACAGGGCCATCCCCTACAACAAAGAATTATCTCATCCAAAATGGGAGTATCCTCGCCCCACAGTGAAACACCTTCTGCAGGCAAAAATCTTACTCATATACGTTTAACAGTAAAGACCATGGCAATCTCTATGATAATAAAGCAGCCTCTTATATTTCATATGAAAACAAACCTATATATATACAAACTGGGCAAATGAGGGAGATGCGGAAGGAAGCATGACTTCCTGGCAGGTCTGCTCCCCGGCGAGAAGGCAGGAAGGAGTGAGCAGGCAGGGGAAAGACAAGGGTTTTGAGGGAAGCAATGTCTCTCCAGTGTGGAGAGTAGGACAGTTCATGTCCAAAAAGGTCCTGCCTGGTTTCCTCCTGGGTCCCCACAGAGGCCTTGGTCACTTAGCTTTTTGGAAGAGAGGGGCCAGGAACCCCCATGGCAACCACTACCTCCTTGACGGCTGAGCCAGAAATCTGGAGGTGCTCAATTCACAGAAGTGGAAGAGGCTGAGACAGCTGAGATCTGAATTGGGGTGGGAGTGACAGGGACACAGTCTGCTTCTTGTGGGTGGGATGCCCTTGGGGCTGGCAAAGGTGGGTGCTGAGGTGTTGAGGGTGTGGGGAGGGCGGGGCTGGAGGGGCTGCAGCTTGCAGCTTTGATGGGACTGAGACTGCAGAGGGGGCCCCAGTCTTCTGTGGGCAGGGCCCCAAAGTATGGGGGGAGGAGGGTGTCCACAGGAGGTGTAGAGTGGGACGGGAGAGAGTTGGGATCTCATCATTCCAAAAAAATCCTTTGCTTGGCAATCTCCACAGGAGTACAGGGAGTCGTGGAACTTGGCAGCCCTCAGTGGGAGGTGGTGGAGGTGGCCTGTGGTGGTCAGTGGCCCCTATTGATGAGATGTAGGGCCCAACAGGGTGAAAGCAGCTGGAACTTGAGTCTCCAGAGGTGCCTGGAGGGCCTCGACTTTTAGGGGAGACCCCAGTAGGTCGGCGTCCTCAGTAGAAAATGGGCCCCACTGGTAGCCTCTGCTGTTGACTGAGGTAAGGCCAGGGGCCCTGGAGTTTGAGGCTCACCCAGCTGAGGATTTGGGCCCTGGGCAGCAGGTGGTCGGCAGACAGGGGCAGCTGGGTATCAGGCTGTGCCTCATTCTCCCAGACAGGAGGGAAGGCTTCTGTTCAGAGGCCCGCCTGGGCACAAGGAAGGAACCACCCCTTTCCTCCTCTGGGGCTTAATTACAGAGAACCCGCGCCCTGGCTCTGCCTTCCGCTCTCACTGCCAGGCTCCCAAAGAAGAGCGAGTCCTTGTCCAACGTTGGTCTCCCTTTCTCATTGTCTGAGGGCCTCAGCACGAACTCCCTGGCACTGGGGTCCGGGTGCTCCTCTGATGGTGGAGGCCTGCAGATCTGGGTACCTGCCCCGAGGATATGGAGGGGCCCCCTCTGAGCTCAGAAGAGCGACCATGAGGTCCTGAGGCCCTTCACGCCTCTCCAATGTGGAGCAGACCAAACCCTGAGACTCCTGTAACTCTCCTGGCATCGGGGAGAAGGTCGGATGATGGGATCCAGGATGTCTAGTAGGAAAGCGCCTCCAAGCCTAGGTGACCTCCATGTGCCAAGATTGGTGAGTGCCAGTTCAGCCGCATCTTGGCGGGTGGTCGTAGGGACCAGGTGGGAACCAGCGCTCACAGTGGATGCTCTGGATGCAGTGCAGATCCAGGGCGTGGAGGCAGGGCAAGGGAAGTGCCTTTGAACAAGGACTCTACTTCCGGAAGTTCCCCAAGTTCTCAGATGTGGCCGGATGCCAGTGACAGCTTGCATCATGCCTGTAGGACAGTGCTTGAGATCCACCAGGCAGGTGCCCCTGAGGACACGGGGACATCTTGGTGCAGCGGCAGCCCAGAGAGTCCTGTTCCCCACCCTCCCCCTCACCGCCGCTGACTTCAGAACCAGGGAAGGTCAGACCTCAGCTCATCCCGAGTCTGGTTGCAGGTGGCTGCCTCTGGGAGAGGGGTCAGTAGCTGCCTCTAGTCTTATATTTGAGGTTTAAAGGGAGGAAAGATAATTTCTGCCAGGTCAGGAAAATTACACATAGCCAGCTGCTTCAAGATGACGGAGAACACATGAGGACAGAAAGGCAGTCCCTTTCTACATGGTAAATATAAAGATAATAATCCACTGGAATGCTCTTTGAAGGACAAAGAAATAACTTAGTTTCATCAGTAACTGTGATGCGTGTTTTATTCTTCTAGCTCGTTATTATGTCACTTTTTGCAATTTTGCTTTTAAAGAAATGGTGAAAGTCGACGAATGATTCACATTTTTTAAAAATTATTTGCTTTATTTATTTTTTTTTTTTTTAAATTATTTATTTATTTATGGCTGTGTTGGGTCTTCGTTTCTGTGCGAGGGCTTTCTCTAGTTGTGGCAAGTGGGGGCCACTCTTCATCGCGGTGCGCGGGCCTCTCACTATCGCGGCCTCTCTTGTTGCGGAGCACAGGCTCCAGACGTGCAGGCTCAGCAATTGTGGCTCGCGGGCCTAGTCGCTCCGCGGCATGTGGGATCTTCCCAGACCAGGGCTCGAACCCGTGTCCCCTGCATTGGCAGGCAGATTCTCAACCACTGCGCCACCAGGGAAGCCCCATGATTCACATTTTAGCATGGAAATGTTGATTTCACGTTGACTCTCCTATGATTTTAAGCTTTCATGAAGCCATATACAACACCTCCCTCTGTGAACGCTCATACAATTTCTCTTTGTCCATTTCTACTAGTCATCCCTGTGGAGAGAGTCACATTTCCCCCTAAGGGTTGGAAACTATCTGACTACCAAAAAAAAAAGGCAAAAAGTGTCCAAATGCTGCTGTGTAATGATGATGGCACTCAAGGTGGGGGTCTGTTCAAGGTGGGTGAAGGCAACTGTTTTTGAGAACTTTCCTCTCAAAATCATGGGCAGAAGGGACCTCCTGGGCCTGTCATATGTTGGAATGGAGAAAAGACAGAAATAGAGGTCAGTAATTTAAGGATCAAATCCAAGAGTAAACAACAGATTCTGCCCAGGGTCTGAGAGGCGGACAGTGAACGGTGAGGATACTGAAAAGACTTCCCTCCCCTGTTAATGAGGAAGCATCAAAGGCTCCTGTGGTTCAGAGAGGGCCCAGAGTTGGGGGGCAAGTGCTGTCAACTCACAGGTGCTGGGAATGAGATGCAGACATTTTCAGTCACCAACTAAGTCCATTGTGTGGGGGGGATAGATTTACATTTAAGGAATGAAGCCAAGGTATATGATTCTGAAAATAAAAAGAAATTCCTATGGTATAATTTTCTTCTTAGTAACATATTTCTTCCAAATGATAAGGGGTTTTGCATTCATTGCCAAGACCCCTCTTCAGATGATAATAACATCAGAATAGCCTGTCTAATGACAGTGTATACAAATTTGTAATGTATTGTTTCTTTCCAATGTCTACAGAACTTCCCTCATCTGACTTTCAGTATAACCCAGTGAGTGACATTCTGATTTGTGGTTACACCCTTTGGGAAACTTGTCTTCCTGCTTATGAGCTACAGCAGCCATGAGTTAATCACCCCTAAATATGCCTCCGGCTGAACCCGAATGTGCCCTCTGGCCAAGGTCAGCCCTAATCCCGCAACTCTCCGGGGCCCTCTTTGCTCTTCTTCTAGCAGAAACAATCCACTAGAGGGCACTCATGCTCCTCCTTGAGCTCACCTTGTCCTCCTTTTCCATCACCTGAGAAAAACGCAAGTATTTTCACTGCCGCAAGCACCAGCCTTCAAATACTCTTTAGATTTGCTCGGTGTGAAGCTCCTGGGACAGACATCAGGGTCCCCTGGGAAGAACCTCACTTGGAGGATGTGGCAGGATGGACTGGTGACCTGGAACCAACACCAAGATCCAAGTCACTGGTGCGGGGGATGGTTCCAGGCAGAATGGGCAGGCGCCGGCACTGGGAGACATGTCTGTGAGCCTGCGGCCCTGTCACTTAGGATCTGTGCACGTGGGCATTGGCTGGGCTGCTGTGGAGTATTCCAGACTGGGCCTTCCATAGCAGGAGACGAGTCCTTCCTTGTACTTCAAGAACCTTCCTACTGGGAAAAATCAGGAGAGATGCATCCATCGCTGTGGCACAGGTTCTCTCAGGGCCTGAGGGGGCAGGTGGTGTCCGAGGTTCGCCATCAACTCCAGATCAGGACCCAGGGTGTTGGGAGTGTGAGGTCCTGCCACCCTGCCTCTCAGGACACCGTTCCTGAACTTGGCCTCCCCTCCCCCTCCCTGCAGTGCAGGAAAGAGACCCCAGAGTCCCTTCATGTAGACTGGACAGTGAAGGAGCACAGGTGAGATTTGGCAGGTGGACGTGAGGAGAGTCTGGTGTTTCTGGAGGGGGAGCAGTTAGATGATGGGCAGACACCAGTGCACGGTCCGCCTAACTGCTGCCGCTGAATCCACGGGTGAGAGGTTTTCCTCTGGAGACTCCAGCCTCTTCCCTGCAAACATTTGAGAACTTCTCGCTTCATCGCTTCCAGCTGAATTGCCTCAATTCTATCCCCCGACCCAGTCCTGCTTCAAGTCTTTGTCTCCACCACACCTGGGCAACTCTGTTTGACAGCCCAGCTTTCCAGATGCGCCCAGGTCATCAGAACGGTCATTACCGCCTCTGTCCCCACCAGAATGGAGGCTGAGTCCTGCCCTCCTGGTGGGCTGTGGGACCAGGCTCTCAGCCTCCATATCCTGATTATCAATCTTCTCCCAGGAAGAGGCAGCCACTGAACAAAAGAAAGATGCAGGGACAATTGTTATCCCCCCTGTGTCTGCAAGTAGACCTGTGGGGGAGGAAGCCAGGAAATGGCTGAACTTCCTGCTCATTTAGATGTGGGTAGTGTTGCCCTAGAAATTTAACAAGGAACGCATGGGTGTTTTCTTGTTCTGCGGACACAAGATTTTGAGTTTGGAATCATAGGTTTCCGTTGGATGTCACCATCAACATCAATCCCACCCATCTGGGGCACACACTGAAAATTCCTCACCCTGGGGCAAAGTTGGTGTTGGGGCCAAGGCACCGCCAGCCTGGCCACAGCGACCCTCTGTATGTGCAGCTGCTGCAGGGGGGTGATCCCTGTTGGGAATAGTGCTGCCTCCTCCCTGAGTGTCAGTACCCAGCTCCCTGGTGCCCTTCCTCATCCCTGCAGTCCCCACCCCTCTGAGGCCATCTGCCCACCACAGTCCCACCTCAGCCCTCACAGCAGACTCTGAGCAACTGTCCCAGAGACATCAAGTGGGTCATTCCCTCTCTTTGCTTTGCTCCTGAGGCCCGCCTGGTGCTGTACAGAGTCCTGTAGGTTTCCTGTAGGTTTCGTGTGTGTGATTGGCCCCTGCACACAAATGATATCTCGAGCTGAAGGAGTTTGAGAGTCACTTAAAAATATTTATTTTGGGCTTCCCTGGTGTGGTGGTGCAGTGGTTAAGAATCTGCCTGCCAATGCAGGGGACACGGGTTCAAGCCCTGGTCCAGGAAGATCCCACATGCCGCGGAGCAGCTAAGCCTGTGCGCCACAACTACTGAGCCTGTGCTCTAGACCCCGTGCGCCACAACTACTGAAGCCCGTGCGCCTAGAGCCCATGCTCTGCAACAAGAGAAGCCACCAGATTGAGAAGCCCGCACACCGCAGCAAAGAGTAGACCCCACTCGCCAAAACTAGAGAAAGCCCGCGCACAGCAGCAAAGACCCAACACAGCCAAAAATAAATAAAAATAAAATAAATTTATTTTTAAAAAATTTATTTTAAATGCAAGAATTTGTGATTAGGACTTCTGCATCTAGTCAACCAGGGTTCATCTTGGAGACTGGATCACTCATCTTTATCTTCCCGCCTTCTTCAAGTTAGGATGACACATCCTCACCCTTCGTCTGCCCCTTGCAGCTCCTCCTACTAGGAGAGCATATCCCCACCCAGCCCCATTCATCTCAGGCTTGGTCATAAGAACATTGTCAAAAAGCACGCCAGGATATTCTCAAGAACACTGAGAATTTGAGAACGTTTCCCTAAATAGTATAATTTGAGATATTTCACCAGTCAAACAGATCATTGTTATATTCTAGATTACAGGGGATTTGCAAATTGGGTACCTTATCTTAATCTATAAAACTAAACCAAAATACTTAATCAATTATGTAGAGTTACGTGGAATATTAGGAGATAAAAATATTACTTGTGAATCTAAACCCCACAGAAAGAGCAGAAAAAGGTCATTTGTTAAGGTACTGTTCTCCATTCTCCCACACTGAGGACTTCAGACAAGCACGTGTCACAGACTTCATTACTGTTTTGGACAGCTGCACCAATACTTCACATGTTTTGGACTAAGGTTAGGACCCAGACTTTAAAACTTTTGGAACGTGCACTGCAAATGATCATAGCAGGGCTGCCTGTATAAATTGCTACACCAAAGGGAGTCTTCATGGAGAAAATGGTCACGAGATTTAGTGTTCATGACCTTGCAACAAAGTTAATAGAAAAGGGAATCATCCAAGGAATGAAAGGACCTGGAGACCCACCCTCCCTACTCAGATAAGTTGAAGATGGAATCAAGTTGCTGATCGGCTGACCTTTCAATTTGATTATTTAAAATTATCCCTATGGATATATCTGTGTCAGGCTTCTGACCTACAGAACTGTAACATAATAAATTTGTGTTATTTTAAGCCACTAAGTTTGTGGTAACTTGTTACAGCAGCAATAGGAACCTAGTACACGGGAAGGCTGGTTTGACCTTGCTGGGTCCAAGTAGGAAATGATGGTTTGGACTCACGGTAGTAGCAGAGAAGAAAGCAGTAGAGAAATATGAGAAATGCTTTGGAGGGGGAGCTACAAGGCTTTGTTGACGGATTCCATGTTGGGCAGGAGGGAGAGGAAAGAAGCAATAGTGATCCCATGATTCTTAATTGAACAAGCAGGTGGATGGAAAGAACAGGATGAGATGTATGAGGAGGGAGCCCGTGTGGAGACCAGAAATGAACTTTTTAATTGTGTGCAGTTAAGGTGGCTGAGAGTGAAGGGTTTGACTGGTGAAGTATGGGCCCAGCTTAGATGAGAGGCCAGAGAGGAGTGGTGGGTGCATGTCCACCCAGAGTGATACGATCTTACAATGTTGACCTGGGTTGAGGTCTTCCGGCTTATAAGGTGTGGCTGAAATTGAGCGGGTAGTGGGACAGCTAACAGGGCACACAGACTGGAGATCTGACCTCCACCAGGTACTTCCTGTGCTACAGCGTGTCACACCGTTTCCTGGGTGCCCTGCTGGTGGCCAGCACTCTCCTGTACGTTACAGCTAAGGAGTCGTACAGTCTCTGGTCAGGTCATTATTAACCACTGCATTCTCCCCGTCCTCCTTGTTTTCTGTGTTAAATTGTGAGTAATTGCATGTCTGTACTTCAGTGACGCAAGTAAAAGTGAAAGTAATTCAAGGGGCACTTTGTCCTGAGTATCTTTTCCTTGTGCACCTTGAATATAATTTTTAAAAAATAAATAAAATCTCCATCACCAGGGTACCGGTAGAAGCGAACACCCTTTTATTCCCCTCAGACACATTTCTTCCCACACAATCAGGACCAATAACAGGAAATGCTGAATACTTACAGGGGTTTCTTGAAAGTCTGTGACCGTGCACCTCACAGCAGGCACACTTCCAGCTCATGGAGTCGAGGCTGCTACTCCTTGTAGGCCCATGACCAAGCATGTCCTAGGGAACACTCAGCCTCACATGGAGGTCCCATCCTGACATAAAGGAAAAAAATGACAGGAACGCTGCTTGTGTGAGGGCTGCCATTGCCCAAGGAACTTCCTCGGTTCTCTCTGGTGACCAGCATACGGGAAAACTTGTTGGGCTCAGCTTTCTAAAACATTAGACCCACAGGGTACCTACCCCACTCTGCCAATTTACTGTTTCTTTGTCTAAAAGGTATCAAAACTGCCTACTGTGGTCACTTTGCTGAGTCTCATATTTTTACTAGCTCCCAGACACATGAAATTAAATTTGTTTTTCTCCTGTTAATCTGTCTTATGTCAATTCAATTATTCGATCGACCAAAGAACTTAGAAGGGAAGAAAGGAAAAGATTTCCTCCCGTGCAATAGCAGAACCAGACAAGAAAACTAGAGACCAATTTCACTTACAAATGTACATACAAAATCAAGTTAAATATTAGTGAACTAAATACAGAATTAATAATGAACAAATAAACAAAAAGTTCTCATGACCAAGTAGGGTTTATATCAGGAATGCAAGTATGTTTCAGTATCAGAATGTAAGTCTCCAGGTCCACAGTAAAGGAGAAAAAGTTATTATCTCCATAGATTTAGTAAAATTATTTTATCAAATTCAGCCCTATTTTATGAAAAAAAAATCCTTTGAATCTCCTAAAATACTGGGAAAGGGAAACACATACATCCTCATACAGTTGTCTGAAGACTAAATTAATCCATATAAGTAACATACTTAGGACAGAGCCTGGTGCCCATGAAACACTAAACATATGTGCACCCATCCTGGTAAAACTTCTCTCACATCCCGTCTTTGTCTTTCCCTGTGTCATGGTTGCTTTTCTCAGTTACATCTTCCAGGTCATTTGGTTGGTCTTTTAGCAATTCCATGGCAGTTATTCAACAATTACACTGAATTTTCTTTTCTGTTTACATTTTTAATTTCCAGGAAAACTTTCTTATTCTGACTGCACCCTTCTCAGGGGAGTTCATTCAACAATCTTCCTGACTCCCTAAAAAGTCATCACTGTGTTTAAACGTTTTCTTCTGAACTTTTAAGTTTCCGCCCATCATGAACTCCACTTGTCATCGTCCTTTTGCTCCACATCCTGCCTACACTTGATGTCATCAGAAGGTTTCTGGATTGGCCACCTAGTTTTGTTCATTACCCTCTCTTCCTGTTTTGTTACTGACTGTCTCGGGTGTGTTATGATTCTTGGTTGTAAAGTGCATATTTATTAAGGACTCAGTGATTGTCATGGGCATACGGCAAAAGTTCGCTCTGTACTTTCATCCAGTCTATACCGGGGCTTTATTTTTTTCTTCTTAAAAAGTAAGCCTGATAAAAAAAAACTTTAAACTTTTTTTTGTTTTCATATTTCATATTGAATATATGCAAAAGAATTATTTATAACATCTGTGAGAGTATGGAGAGTGACAATAAAAAAAAAACCCATCCACTGTGTGTCTTCACCCAAAGGCCCTGAGTGCTCCAGCCCACCCCCACTGCCCACCCAGCCCCCAACAGCAATATGCAAACCAGTTGTCTACCCTTATTTTTTCTATTTCTCAACAATTTATTTCATTTTGAGTGTTTCTGAACTTCTAAAATGAAATTACACTGAATTTTCTACCACCTGCTTTGTTCAGTCAAAATTACATTCCCAAGACCCACTCAGGTACATGTGCATGGCTGGCTGTGGTTTTTGCATTTTTCATTGTTATATAGTCTCCCATTGTATTAATTTACCACATTTTATTTCTCTTATATTAGTTACTTGTGAACATTTGAAATTTTTTGGTTTTGTTTTTTGCCATACAGACATACTGCCACTATGAACATTCCTCTTTATACATGTCTGCTGTTGCAGGCATACACATTTCTAGGGCATGACATCTTTAGCTTCTCTACTGGGCTATGTCTTCCTTATTGATTGTAGGGGTTCTTTATGTATTCTGGATACAATTCTTTGTCAGCTAGATGTGCTTTCCCCAGTTGGGGCTTGTCTTTTTACTTTCTTTATAATGACACTTCATAAATAGATGTTAATTTTAATATAGTAGAATTTATCTTTTTTGCCTTTATATTAGTGCTTTTTCTACTTAATTTAGAACACTTTCCCAAGGGAAGGTGTATATATATTTGTGTGTGTCCAATTTTTCCAGAATCTTTTATGAATAGTGCTTCCTTTCCCCATCTTATCTGTAATGCCACCTCCATTATAAAGTTTCTATGTGCATGTAGGAGTGGTTCTGCATTTTGTATTGAGTTCCCTAATGTGCCGATAGTGTTAAATAGTGCAGCATGATGATACATCTAGAAAACTAGTAGGTCAGTTTCTAGTAGGCAGCCTTGTTACTTCTCTTCAGGACTCCTTGTTATACTATTTAATTTTAGAATTGGCTTATCAAGTTAAAAGGGTACTACTAGTAGGATTTGATTTGGAAGCTCATAATTCTATATATAATTTGGGGAGAACAGATATTTTCATCATACTGAGTCTTAGTGTTAATGAGCATAGTCTTTCTCTCTTTACCTTTTTAGTTATTTACAATCTTTTATTTATTGCTGAATGTCTTTCAGCCAATTTCATGTTTTTCTTTTTTTTTTTTTAAAGCATATTCATTTTTATTTATTTATTTATTGGCTGCACTGTGTGGCTTGTGGGATCTTAGTTCCCTGACCAGGGATTTAACCCGGGCCCTTGGCAGTGAGAGTGCTGAGTCCTAACCACTGGACCACCAGGGAATTCCCCAGGGAATTCTTCTGTATAAGGCCTTTGCCATAATGTTCCTTCTTTATTCCTAGATTGTTATTTAAAATATTATCTTTTAAAAATTACATTTGCTTTTATAAAGCACTGTCATCAAGTCTCACATACGGAACTTATTTCTGGCAACCTTGATGACCTACAATATTGGTTCTTATAATTTATTGGATTCTTTTGAGTTTTCTATTTAGGCAGTTATATCACCTGTAAATTATAACATTGTTTCTTCTTTTTTACTGTTCAGAACTTTTATTTATTTATTTATTTGTCTTGCTGCATGGCAAGGATCCCCTATATACCATTAAAAGTGCTGATGGTGGCCACCTGTGCCTTTCTCCCTGCTCTTTAAAAGTATGCTTGCTGTAGGATTTTGTAGACTCTCTTTATCAGATTAAGTAATGTCCTTTTATTTCTGGTTTACTGAGTTTTTGACATAAATTGAGGATGAATTTTATGAAGAGGTTTTTTTTAAACATCTTTTGAAAAATTCATATGGTTTCCTCCTGTAAACCGTTAAAGCTGTGTCAGTAAAGTGTCAGGATACAAAATTACTAATTAATATACAGAAATCTGTTGCTTTTCTACACACGAATAATGGACTCCAGTAAGAGAAAGCAAGAAAATGATCCCATTTACAGTCACATCAAAAAGAGTAAAATACCTAGGAATAAGTTTAACCAAGAAGGTGAAAGACCTGTACTGTGAAAACGTTAAGACACTGAGGAAGCAAATTGAAGATGATGCAAATAAATAGAAAGATATCCCACTTTCATGGATTGGAAGAATTAATATTGTTAAAATATCCATACTACCCAAAGCAATCTACAGATTTAATGCAATCCCTATCAAAATACCTATGACATTATTTCACAAAACTAGAACAAATAACCCTAAAATTTGTATGAAACCACAAAAGACCCTGAATAGCCAAAGCAATCTTGAGAAAAAAAGGATCAAAGCTGGAGGTATCACATTCCCTGACTTCAGACTACACTACAAAGCTACAGCAATTGGAACAGTGTGGTACTGACACAAAAACAGACAGATAGATCAATGAAACGGAATAGAGAGCCCAGAAATAAATAAACCCACGCATGTCAATTAATCTACAACAAAGGAGGCAAGAATATACAATGTGGAATAGACAGTCCCTTCAACAAGTGGTGTTGGGAAAACTGGACTTCGGCATGTAAAATATGAAATTAGGACATTTTCTCACACCATATACAAAAATGAACTCAAAATGGATTGAGGACCTAAATGTAAGACCTAAAACCATAAAACTACTAGAAGAAAACATAGGCAGGGACTTCTATGATGGCACAGTGGTTAAGACTCTGAGCTCCCAGTGCAGGGGGCCCAGGTTCAATCCCTTGTCAGGGAACTAGATCCCACATACATTCCACAACTAAGGAGCTGGTGAGCCACAACTAAGGAGCCTGCCTGCCACATCTAAGACCCAGTGCAACTAACTAACTAACTAAATAAATAAATATAACAACAAAAAACATAGGCAGTACACTCTTTTACATAGGTCTTATTTTTTTTTAAGATTTTTTTGATGTGGATCATTTTTGATGTCTTTATTGAATTTGTTACAATATTGCTTCTGTTTTATGTTTTGGCTTTTTGGCCGCGAGGCATGTGGGATCTTAGCTCCCTGACCAGGGTGGTGGAACCCACACCCCCTGCATTGGAAGATGAAGTCTTAACCACTGGACCTCCAGGGAAGTCCCTACATAGGTCTTAGCAATATATTTTTTATCTGTCTCCTTAGGCAAGGGAAACAAAAGGAAAAAGATATAAATGGGACCTAATCAAACTTAAAAACTTTTGCACAACTAAGGAAACCATCAATGAAACAAAAAGGCAACCTACTGAATGGGAAATGATATTTACAAATGATATGTCTGATAAGGTGTTAATATCTAAAATATATAAAGAACTCATACAACTCAACATCAAAAATCCAAACAACCAGGGACTTCCCTGGTGGCACAGTGGTTAAGAATCCGCCTGGCAATGCAGGGGACACAGGTTTGAGCCCTGGTCCAGGAAGATCCCACATGCTGCGGAGCAACTAAGCCCGTGCACCACAACTACTGAGCCTGCCCTCTAGAGCCCACGAGACACAACTACTGAGCCCACGTGCCACAACTACTGAAGCCCACATGCCTAGAGCCCGTGCTCCGCAACAAGAGAAGCCACTGCAATGAGAAGCCTGCACACAGCAACGAAGAGTAGTCCCCGCTCGCCACAACTAGAGAAAGCCCGTGCACAGCAACAAAGACCCAACGCAGCCCAAAATAAATAAATAAAGTAAATAAATGAAGAAAAAAAAAAAGCTAACAGACATGCTCATCATGTCTTCCAAAGATTCAGTTATTTCGTTTATGGAAGACAAAGCTTTAGGATTTCTACAGGACACTTTGGCTGCATTCTCATGGATAACATACAGATACTTCCAACAGACAAATTGGTGAGCTGTCTAATGAACCAGTCCCCAATACTCTTAAAACCAAGTCTACTCTTCTATTGAAAAGGTTCTTATTTTAATGGGAAATTTTGTTCCCATTAAACTTGAGTTGGCAGAAGGAAAAAGAGGATGAATATAGAATGAGAATCACTCATGGGATTTACAGATAGTAAAACCAGAGAGGAAAGAAAAAATGAAAGGGGCAGGGAAAGAGTGCACCTTGCTTAATCTCCTCACACAATCCCCGGGTCTGAAGCCCTGGAAGCCCTGTCCTCTCCTCACCTCAGGAAGTCCTTGAGTGGGGCAGGAGAGGTGCGTGAGCCCCCTTGGAGGGTTGAGTACCAGGACATTGCAGGAAAGGCAACCAGAGCAACTGCCTCTTTGAAAAACCATCCTCATTAGCAACAAAACCATGGATTGGAAGACTTAATATTGTTAATGTCAATACTGCCCAAAGCAATGTACTGATTCAATGCAATCCTTATTCTAATCCAAAGGACATTTTTTACAGAAATAGAAAAAAGTCATTCTCAAGTTCATATTGTATCTCAAGGGACCCCAAGAGCTAAAACAGTCTTGAAAAAGAGCAAAGTTGGAGGCTTGCACTTCCTGATTTCAAAACACATTACAAAGCTACAGTAAAATAACATGGTACAGGCATAAAGACATACATATGGACCAATGGAATAGAATAGAGAGCCATAAATGAAACCTCCTGTGTATGTTCTAATGATCTTTCAGAAGAGCACCAAGACTAGTCAATGGGGAAAGGACAATCTCTTCAACAAAAGGTGTTGGGAAAACTGGATATCCACATGCTGAAGACTGAAGTTAGACCCTTATGTTATACCATATACAAAATTAAATCAAATGGATTAAAGATATAAATGTAAGACCCCAAAATATAACACTCACAGAAGAAAACATGGGGGAAGAAACCTTCATGACATAGGATCTGGCAATGATGGCTTCGATATGACACCAAAATTTAGGGAACAAAATCAAAATACACAAATGGGACCACATCAAGCTTAAAAACTATTGGCCATCAAAAGATACAATCAACTGAGTGAAAAGCGAACCTACAGAATGGGAAAAAGTATTTGCAAATCATATATCTGGGGGCCCCGGTGGTGCAGTGGTTAAGAATCTGCCTGCCAATGCAGGGGACACGGGTTCGATCTCTGGTCCGGGAAGATCCCACATGCTGCGGAGCAACTAAGCCCGTGCGCCACAACTACTGAAGACCTCGCGCCTAGAGCCTGTGCTCCACAACAAGAGAAGCCACCGCAATGAGAAGCCCGCGCACCGCAACAAAGAGTAGCCCCCGCTCGCCGCAACTAGAGAAAGCCCGTGTGCAGCAACGAAGACCCAATGCAGCCAAAAATAAATAAATAAATAAATAAATAAAATTTATTAGAAAGAAAATCATATATCTGTTAAGGGGTTAATGCCTAGAATATATAAAGAAACCCTACAATTCAACAACAACAACACTAAAAAAACCCCAAATTACCTGATCAAAACATGGTCAAAACACTTGAATAGACATTTCTCCAAAGAAGATATACAAGTGGCCAACTAGCTTATGAAAGGATACTCAACATCACTAATCATTAAGGGAATGAAAATCAAAATAACAGTAGGATATTACCTCACACTCATAGTAGGATATTACCTCACACTCATTTTATAGTGGCCATCATGATGGCCACTATAAAATGTGTGCATGCACACACACACACACACACACACACACACAGAGGCATGCAGAAAATAACCTGCGTTGACAGGAATGTGAAGAAATTGGAAACTTTGAGCACTGTTGGTGGAAGCATAAAATAGTGAATCTGCTGTGGAAAACAGTATATGGAATTTCCTTCAAAAATAAGAAATAGACTTACCATATGATCCAGCAAACTCACTTCTGGTTTTATATCCCAAAGAATTGAAAGCAGGATTTTGAAGAGATATTTGCACATCCATGTTCACTGCAGCATTCTTCACAATAGCCAAGGGATGGATGCAACCCAAATGTCCACAGACAGAGGAATGGAAAAAGAAAATGTGGTCTATACATACAATGGAGTATTATTCAGCCTTAGAAAAGAGGGTACTTCTGGACTTTATGCTAAGTGAAATAAGCCAGTCACAAAAAGACAGACACTGTGTGCTCCCACGTATATGAGATATCTGAAACAGTCAAATTCGTAGAAACAGAAAAAGAACAGTGGTTGCCTGTGGCTAGGGTGGGGAGTTGTTAAAGTGTAGAATTTCAGTTCTGCTGATGAAAACGTGCCAGAGATCTGTTGCACAACTAGGAGCCTACATACACAGCCACTGAACTGTATACTGGTTAAGGGTTATGATGGTAAACTTAATGCTATGTGCTTTTTACGATAATTAAAGTTTTTTGAGGGAGAAATTTGGGGTTAAGAACCCTGGGGCTTTTGAGAACCTCCTGCCTTGAAGGGGAAGCTCTGAGCTCGATAAGTACAAAGTGCAGGTGGTTTGAGGGTTCATTTCCTGTTTCCAATCAGCCTGCTTCAGCCTCAGGCAGTTACTCTTGGGGCCTTTGAGATGGGGGTGGAGGCTCAAAGCTCCAGTGATTCTGGAGAGTAGAGAGGCCAAGGTGGGAGGGGAGAGGTCTGGCAGGGGTGGAGAGAGGGGTGGAGGCGGTAGGAGTGTGGACGGGGTGGGGGGATAGATTAAAGGATTCAAGAGAGCTGAAGAGGCTAAGGTCTAAAAGAAAGGACGAAAGAGGATCAGAGATGGTGAGGAGGGAGACAGCTTAGATGATTCCACAGAGTACTTCCCAAGTCTATCACCCTGTGTGGCCATTGAGGTTCCTCTTGTATTGAAGTGGTTTGCCTTTTCTGAAGATATTAGACTGTGTTAGCGCCGCAGTGGTGAGGCATGTAGTCAACGGCAGGAGAGGAGAGAGGAGGAGAGTTACCCATGGCATTAAGAGATAGTTAAGGCAAAGAGAACATTTTTCAAAGGGACACCAAAAAGATCTCCCTTGATTCATTTCTCCCCAGGCACAGTCCCCAAGTTAGGGCAGCAAGGGAACCCTCACAGAGCCTGTGGGAGCTGTAAAGTCACGTGAAAGGGAACCAGAACATCAGCCATCGTCAGCACCAGGAGAGCCAGATGATGCACTTGGGACCATCTTCATTCTGTATTCAAGGGTACCATTTGACTTCACATTAAGAGACATGATTTCTGTCTTTTTTCTTTCTTTATTGTGGTAAAATGCACATAACGTAAAATTTACCAACTTAACCATTTTTACGTGTACAGTTCACTGATGTTAAAGACTTTCACATAGTTGTTCAACCATCACTGCCATCCATACCCGTAACTCTTTTCACCTTGTAAAACTGAAACTATAGCTATTCAACAAGAACTCCCCATTCTCCCTTCCACACAGTCCCTGGCAACCACCAGTGCACTTTCTGCCTTTATGATTTTGACTACACTAAGTACCCCATGTAAGTGAAATTGTAGCGTACTTGTCTTTTCTTACTGGCTTATTTCACTCAGCGTAATGTCCTCAAGTTTCATCCATGTTGTAGCATATTGCAGAATTTCCTTCCTTTTTGAGGCTGAATAAATTCCATTGTATGTATCTACCACATTTGGCTTATCCATTCATCTGTCCATGGTGACTTGGGTTGCTTTCACGTTTTAGCTATTGTGAATAATGCTGCTGTGAACATGTGTGTACAAATATCTCTTTGAGACCCTGCTTTCAATTCTTTTGGGTATATACCCAGAAGTGAAATTGCTGGATCATACAGTAATTCTACATTTAATTTTTGAAGAACCGCTATACTGTTCTCCTAAGCAGTTGTTGCATTATACATTCCCACCAAAGTGCCCAAGGGTTCCCATTTTTTCACATCATCGCCAACACTTGTGTTTTTCTGGGTTTTGATAGGATCCGTCCTAATGGGTGTGAGCTGGTGTCTTGATGTAGTTTTGATTGCACTTCCCTGGGAGACATGATTTCTTGCCACAGTTTCTGAACCTCACCAACAGCCCTGGGCCATGGTCCCCACGCTGAACTCATATGCCCTGGGCTTGTTGAACTGACCTTCCCTTTCCCTGGGAGTTTTTGCAGCTTTCAAGTCCCTAATGCCTGGCATCACTGCCTGCCAGTGGTCTGAGAGACCAACTTTGCAGGGGCTGCCCTTCCAGATAACACATAGCAGGGGCTTGGGGTAGTGATGGATCTCTGAAGTCGCAGAAGGAACCCCTGCAGGAGTCAAGAGAGACTGTGGAGGGGGAAGGGTGTGAGAGGAACAACCACCCAGTGGGGAACCTCTCCTGGGTCTGACCTGCAAAGATGCAGCCTGCAGTGCTCTTTAGCCTTTAACACTCAAAACATAGCTTGGAAATATCCACCTCTACAGCAACAATGAGAAGTCCTGTCACTTTAAATCAAAAACAGAGGGAACAAGTCCTGATGGTCCTTTTGCTCTCGAGTCTCAGCCTAGATCCCTGTCATATTAAAACTTTGTCAGGTGGCCCTAAGAAGAGGACATTCCATGCTCCTGAGGGAGAAAAGTCTTTAAACTGGACTAATTTGAGCACATGGACGTTATACACAATTTCTGAATCCTGGTAGGTTTAATATCAAACCAACCATTGATGGGAAAGGGCAAGTTCGGATTAGTGTCTGCAAGAGCATGTTATATTATGGAAGCCTTTAATGTATGAAGAAGGAAAACTGCATGGAAATAGTTTTGACTCCTGGGGAGTTACCCTCCCTCCAATTTTATCCCAGATCCTCTGGGATATTCCCTGATTTTCTCTGTTTTCGAGGCTCCACTCACTCTAAGGTCATCTCAGCCCTCAACCCCTTCTCACCTCTCCCTGCACCCAGACTGCTCTTCAGCCTCTCCTGGGGCCTCATTTTCACCTCCTCAAAGCCCCCTGAGGATCTTGCTAACTTGCAGGCTGGGCCACAAGTCCTACTGAGTGTCACACCAGCCAGTCTGGCTAGAGGGGGATGACTGCAGGTGGCTCGCGGATCTGGGCGCTGTGGTTCGTGCTTACTGGCTGGGAGCACCTCTGATGTGTGGGGTGAGCAGAGGCCGTATCCTTTACTTCTTCCACAGCTGACTCTCCAGGGATGAAGGGAGAACTGGGACTGAAGCAAAAAAAAACACACTCACTGTGTTTTGCAAGCGTTCGTGTATTTCATGTGCAAAGGACAATGCCATGGAAGGGCTAGTGGATATCATGGGTGCATTTCTCATGGATGAGATAAGGATATCCCTAACAGACAAATAATGGTATGGCCAAAGAAATAATCACTGCTGTTGTTGAACTAGAAGTCTAATTTCTAATCGAAAGGATGCTTGTATTTGTGGTGGGCAAGATGGCTCCAGTTCTATACAACCAGTCGGTCATGGAATGTTTAAAAACAATATCATCTTTTTTTTTTTTTTAAAGATAATGAGTTGCAAACCAGTAGCAATGATTGTGGTTTAATATTGCTTACAAATGGATCATCCTGAACTGTTGAAAAGACAAAATCACATCTGGAAATAGTGCTCATGGTTACACAACATTGTGAATGTACTTAATGCCAATGAATTGTGCACTTAAAAATGTTTAGGGGCTTCCCTGGTGGCGCAGTGCTTAAGAATCTGCTTGACAGGGGCTTCCCTGGTGGCGCAGTGGTTGAGAATCTGCCTGCTAATGCAGGAGACACGGGTTCGAGCCCTGGCCTGGGAAGATCCCACATGCCACGGAGCGGCTGGGCCCGTGAGCCACAGCTGCTGAGCCTGCGCGTCTGGAGCCTGTGCCCCGCAGCGGGAGGGGCCGCGATGGTGAAAGGCCCGCGCACCGCGATGAAGAGCGGTCCCCGCACCGCGATGAAGAGTGGCCCCCACTTGCCGCAACTAGAGAAAGCCCTCGCACGAACCGAAGACCCAGCACAGCCAAAAATAAATAAATAAATAAATAAATTTAAAAAAAAAAAAAAAAAAAAAAGAATCTGCTTGACAATGCAGGAGACATGGGTTCGATCCCTGGTCCGGGAAGATCCCACATGCGGAGCAACTAAGCCCATGCGCCACAACTACTGAAGCCTGCGCGCCTATAGCCTGTGCTCCACAACAAGAGAAGCCACTGCAATGAGAAGCCTGCGCACCGCAACGAAGAGTAACCCCCACTCGCCGCAACTAGAGAAAGCCTGTGTGCAGCAACGAAGACCCAACGCAGCCAAAAAAAAAAAAAAAAAAAAAGTTTAAAACGGCAAATCTGATTTATGGTTATTTTACTACGGTAAAAAATAAAGGTAAAAGAAAGGAATGACCCCTACTTGCTTGAAACTTACAACCTAATAGCAAGTAAAAGATTCAAGATAAGTTGGCACTTGGAGTATGATATGTGTTATTAGAAGTTCAAGAAAACAAACTTTAAACCTCAATCTCTAGATTCAGGTGTAGTTGGGAAAACTGTGAAGTAAATAATGGAAATGACCATGAATTCAGGGAATTGTCACTTCTAGGTTGAAGGGAGTTTGTGGAATGTACACAGAGGTGCTTCTAAATGACAGCAATGAACTATTTCCTGACATCAGTGGTTACCCAGGTGTTAGCTTTATCATATTTTATTAATTTATATGGTATGACCTTTCTCATACTTCCTAACTAAACTAGCTTATAAAGTACTGTTCAATGTTTTGTTTCATAATCATCTTGTTTTTAAACATATGATTGCCTTATCTTTAATATAAATATTTTTAAACATAATGACCCATTTTTGATAAATGACATTCTATTGCCTTTTGCAATTAACAAACTCTCCTATTAAAATAAGATTATATGATTCTTTCCAAATATAAAATAATCCTGTCTCCCAATACAATCCCAGGTTCTTGAAGAGTAATGAGCTTGTGCTTATAGAAAATAAATAGATCATATCTTCTTATTAACTGTAAAAATATTGCCTTTTGAAAAGTGTAATATGCTTTTAAAAGTACAATGACCTTTTCCATTTAAAGTATCCAGGTCACGCCCATAGACATCTGATGATCCTAACTTTAATAAATATAGGTGTCATTTCCTGAGGAAGTGTAAAAATCCTACAGCGATGAAAATGAGAGAAATAAGACCACACACACCAGCTTGGCTGTATCTCAGAGAAATAATGTTCAGTAAAAGGAAGGCAGACACTAATCAGTGTGTCTAATATATGTAAGTTGTGTGAGTGTGTGTGTGCAGATTAGTACAGAGAACGAGAAAAGAGTCTCACTGAATCATGTGGCTTGGTTAAGAGACGACACCAGTGTGAGCCTCTCTTTCCTCTTTATAAAAGCAGCATGAGAACAGTGTGACTCTCCCAGGGTTGCTGCAGAGATGATGTGAAGGGAGACATGATAAGCAAGGAGAGTGGAACCTCCGAAAGGATGCCACTATTCCTTCTCCAGCATGTATCACCCAAGATTTTGGTTCCTCAGTATCCCCTATACAAAAATGAATCATGTATTATCATGGCTGTAGTTTACAAAGTTTTCAGGTCTCTCATCATTTCAGACATGGAGCAATTTTAGTATCGGGGCATTTTGTTACATAGTAATGCATATAAGCAATGAGGACCAACCTTACACGATTCATACATGTTGACAGGGCTGGAATTATTTACGTTTTACAGACAGTGAAACTGAAGTAACTATACTCAATTCCAACATGCAATTATTCACAAGTGAGTTAATTCATTTTTTGAATAATGAGCACCTCTTCTGTGCAGGTTTATAGTGGTTGTAGGGGACACAAAAGTGAATGAAACAGTCACTGGCCTCATGGAGGAGATAGCGATAAGTCCTGTACAGGGAAATGAACTGGGATGAAGGAGATAGGGAGTGAGTGAGTTGGGGGGTGGGGGTGGGGTCTCTCTATTTTACATAAGATGGTCAGAAAAATCCTCCACGACAAGATGACATTTGGGGGAGACCTGAAAGAAGAGAGGGAGCAGTCATGTAGGTCTCTGGAGGAAGATTATTCCAGGGAGTGGGAAAAGGCAGTGCAAAGGCTCTGGGGCAGGAGGTAGCTTGGCATGTCTTTTTTTTTTTTTTTAATAAATTTATTTATTTATTTATTTATTTATGGCTGTGTTGGGTCTTTGTTGCTGCGCGCGGGCTTTCTCTAGTGGAGAGTGGGGGCTATTCTTCGTTGCGGTGCACGGTCTTCTCATCACAGTGGCTTCTCTTGCTGCAGAGCATGGGCTCTAGCCGCGCAGGCTTCAGTAGCTGTGGTGCATGGGCTTAGTTGCTTCGTGGCATGTGGGATCTTCCCGACACGGCTCGAACCCGTGTCCCCTGCATTGGCAGGCGGATTCTTAACCACTGCACCACCAGGGAAGACCTAGCTTGGCATGTCTGAGGGTCAGAAGCCACTGTGACCACAGTGTATGGGATAAGTAGAATGATATGAGAAGTAGAGGCAGGGACCAGACTGTACAACGTAGTGTTCCTCAGTGGGTGATCTGCAAGGAGCTAAGGAGCTTGGGCCAGGAAGTGAATCGTATCACATGGCTAGCTGCTCTGTTTATTTCACCTGACATGTTCTTCACTGTAGACTTTCTAATGTAGGGCCTTGTGGGCTGTGGTGAGGAGTTTGAGTTTTGGTGTAATTGAGATGTAAGCAACAGGGAGGGGTCGAGTGGTAAAAGAATGACCTCACTTGAGTTTTTAAAGACTTAATCTCTAAGGATCGAGTGATCCTACAGTGAGGAGATAGCTATAAGGAAAGGGGGTGGGAGCAAGGAGGCAGCAGGAAAACCAGTTAGGAGACTGTTACAGTAACCCCGTGTGGGAGTGATGGTAGTTTGGACCTGAGTGTTTAGATTCTATTAATATTCTGTAGACAGACTGTAGTGTTTGCCAGTGGATTGGCTATTAGTGCAAAAGCGAGAGAGGAATCAAGGATAATGCCAAGATTTCTGACATGAGCACTTGGAAGGATGGAGTTGCCCTTGACTGAGAAGAGGAGGACTTGGGAAGAGCAGGTTGGGAGGTGGAAGGAATAAATGTCTTGCTTGTGGACATGTTATGTTGGAGGAGACCCATGACGGGTAGGATAGGTACCCCAGATTGACTTAGCTCATTCTCTTACAACCCCATTAAAAAACACATGAAAGGGGCTTCCCTGGTGGCGCAGTGGTTGAGAATCTGCCTGCTAATGCAGGAGACACGGGTTCGAGCCCTGGTCTGGGAAGATCCCACATGCCACGGAGCAGCTGGGCCCGTGAGCCACAGCTGCTGAGCCTGCGCGTCTGGAGCCTGTGCCCCGCAACGGGAGGGGCCGCGATAGTGAAAGGCCCACGCACCGCGATGAAGAGCGGTCCCCGCACCGCGATGAAGAGTGGCCCCCACTTGCCGCAACTAGAGAAAGCCCTCGCACGAACCGAAGACCCAGCACAGCCAAAAATAAATAAATAAATAATAAATAAATTAAAAAAAAAAAAAAAAAAAAAAAACACATGAAAGCCTGGGAAACTGAAGACAGCAATTCCAGGACAGCAGATTCACCCATGGTACGTTGTGAAAGAGGGAAGTGGTTCTTGTGAGATAAATGTTGGGTTTCTCCCACCTCTCAGGGCTGTGGAGGTGTTGGATCCCAAGTTTATTTTCCCCAGAAGCTGAACATGGGAAAGCATTTGCTGGTGCAAATCACAGCACAAGTGCTCTGGCCCAAAATCACTGTGGCAGCAGCGTCCTGATTCAGCATCCTGAGTCTTAAACCCAATGATAAGTGTCCTAAGAAACAGAAGAGGAGAAGACACTCAGAGGAGAGGGCCACGTAAAGATAGAGGCAGAGATTGGAGTGATGCCGGCACAAGCTGAGGAATGCTGACAGCCACCAAAAGCTGGAAGAGGAAAGGAACTGAATTTCTTCTAGAGCCTGTGGGGGGAGTGGGGTTTGGCCAATAGTTTGATTTTGGAGTTCTGGCCTCCAGAACTGTCAGAGAATAACCTTCTGTTGTGTTAAGAAACCAAATGTGTGGTAATTTGTTGTGGCAGCCACAAGAAACTACTGCACTGTCCCCCTCAAGGGTGAGGAGACCACCCCCGGTACAGACAGGGACAGCCCTGTCTGCCCAACATAACCTCCATAGTCTCTCAGATCCTGTGCGGGCTTGAGGGGGCACCTAAGTGCCTGTGGCTATCACGTCCCCAGCTCCACCCACCTGACCACTGCTGCATCCCCCATCCTGTTCCTGGCCTGAGCCTGTTTTGTTGTCCAGGTGCACAAGGACAGTCACTCTCTCCTCCCTCCTGCATTCAGATGCAGGCACCTCCTGTGCAAAGGGGCTTCCTTCATCCCTCGAGCCCGGTCATGCTAGGAGGACAGGACCTGAGCTGGAAGCCTTGACTTTCAGGGTGAGGAGTTTGCCATCTCTTTTTTGAGGAGAATTATGGCTTTTTATAAAATCAGTGTGTTTCATTTATTTTTTTTTTATTAATTTTTATTGGAGTATAGTTGCTTTACAATGTTGTGTTAGTTTCAGGTGTACAGCAAAGTGAATCAGTGATACGTATACATATATCCACTCTTTTTTAGATTTCCTTCCTATTTAGGTCACCACAGAGCGTTGAGTAGAGTTCCCTGTGCTATACAGTAGGTTCTCATTGGGTATCTATTTTATACATAGCAGTGTATATACGTCAATCCCAATCTCCCAATCCACCCCACTTATTCTTTTTGATCCTAAAATCATCTCAAATTTGCTCACTGATTTGGTGAGACAGAGCCGAATACCTGCCTATTAATTGTCAGCGCTGCAAACATGAAGCTTTCAAAAGAAAGAAAACCCTTTTGTTGGGGATTTAAAGACAGTCAGAGCTCACCATTTCTGTAGGTTTCTTATGGATTGAGATTGGAGTAGATTCACAAGGAGCATGAACACATCCATTTGCCCTGTGAGGCAGGGTGGGCTTCAGGGGCTGGCAATCTGAGCAGTCACAGTCACTCAGAAAGACCTTGCAAGGTTAAGACTCTGCTTTCACCATCTGGAAATTCGTAATAATTTTTTGAACAGGGAGCCCTGCATTTTCACTTTCCACTGGGTCCTGCAATTTATGTAGCTGGCTCTGCCCCTAGGAACGACCATGGGTTGATGGGCTCCTTCTGGGAAAAGAAAGGTTTGATCTTAGTAGGAGCTGCAGTTTGTACTTTTGACACCAGAGGCTAGCACCACCGCAGGGTAACCTGGAGGGTTGTGCATGGAGACTTGGAGGAGTTTGACCTCTTCTACTCTGTGTCATTTTAAGTCTCTAAAAGTCGGTCAGACTGACTACCCTTGCTGCCCTCTGAGATGGTGCGGCTCTGTTGTCCTTCATGATGCAAATATCGACTTCACAATCCAAGGGAGTGGTGGGGGGGGGGTAAGAAATCACAACTAGTTGGGTCAGATGTGAACAGCAATATATATACACATAATAAAGTTCATACTAAATGTTGGTCTTACGAAAATACTGCCGAAATGAGGATGGGAACGGGGTGTGTGTTGTGATGTGGAAGAAAACAGCTGAGTCCTCATTTTCCAAGAGGGAAGACCTTAGATAGTCCTAAATTTAAAAAACCCATCAGTAGCCCCAACACATGTGAAATAGAGATGCTTGGGTTCCATCCAGAGGAGCTGGTGCGGTTTGGAGCAGATTTGCGCAGCGTGGCCCCAACTGGAGGAGCCAGAATGTTCCCCGTGATCACTCTGAAACAGAGCACACAGAGACACAGGGCTTATCACACCATGTCCAGTGTTGTCACAAATCCTAGAGAAGAGAATATCCAACAGGAGGAGGAGGAACTGCTTTTGCTCACGGTGTGAATATCAGGAATAGAATGATAATGTTGGGACTTCCCTGGTGGTGCAGTGGTTAAGAATCCGCCTGCCAAAGCAGGGAACACGGGTTCAAGCCCTGGGCCGGGAAGATCCCACATGCCGTGGAGCAACTAAGCCCGTGCACCACAACTACTGAGCCCGCGTGCCACAACTACTGAAGCCCACGTGCCTAGAGCCCGTGCTCCGCAACAAGAGAAACCACCGCAATGAGAAGCCCACGCACCGCAATAAAGAGTAGCCCCCACTCACCGGAACTAGAGAAAGCCCATGCGCAGCAATGAAGACCCAACACAGCCAAACAAATAAATAAATTTATAAAAAAAAAAAAAAAGAATGATAATGTACTTATGATAACTGTAGTGGGGCTACATGGCAGTTTAAAATCTCCTTGGGGTTATAGGTCACCCACATCAAAAAGATATGCCTGCTTTGGGGAAGACCTTACACATTTGATTAAGATTGATCCACGAAGCCCAAACTTCTTTGGTCTTTGTCCGTATTACCTATGATGGATACTGACCTATATTCTCTGTTTTTTGTTTTTATACATCAGGAGCATGGAATTGTAAAACCATAATTCTTGTTTCATGACCCAGTATCATCACCAGTTCGTAAATGGCCTTCCTTTTTTATTTTTATTTTTTCCCTTGTGATGAGAACTCAAGACTTACTGTCGGGGCTTCCCTGGTGGTGCAGTGGTTAAGAATCCGCCTGCCAATGCAGGGGACACGGGTTCGAGCCCTGGTCTGGGAAGAGCCCACATGCCACGGAGCAACTAAGCCCGTGCACCACAACTACTGAGCCTGTGCTCTAGAGCCCGCGAGCCACACTGCTGAGCCCACTGCTTCTACTGAAGCCCACGTGCCACAACTACTGAAGCCCGCGTGCCTAGAGCATGTGCTCCACAACAAGAGAAGCCACCGCAATGAGAAACCCGCGCACTGCAACAAGAGTAGCCCCTGCTCGCCGCAACTAGAGAAAGCCCATGCGCAGCAACAAAGACCCAGGACAGCCAAAAATAAAAATAAATAAATTTATTTAAAAAAAAAAGATTCACTGTCAACAGCTTTCCTATATAACATACAGAGTGTTCATTATGTTACTCACGTTGTATATTACATCTCTAGTGCTTATTTATCTTATAACTGGAAATTTGTACCTATTGGCCACCTTCATCCAATTCCTCCTCCCCCCACATCCGCCTCTAGTAACCACAAATCTAATCTCTTTTTCTATGAGCTTGTTTGTTTGTTTGTTTGTTTGTTTGAAATATAATTGACCCACAACTCTATGGTAGTTCCTGGTGCACAACATAGTGATTCAATATTTCTATACATTACAAAACGTTCAATATGCTAAGTCTAATTACCATCTGTCACCATACAAAGATATTGCATTATTATTGACTATATTCTCCATGCTGTACATTTCATCCCCGTAACTCATTTACTTTGTAACTGGAAGTTTGTACCTCTTAATCTCCCTCACCTATATCACTTATCCCCCCACCCCTTCCCCTCTGGCAACCACCTGTTTATTCTCTGTATCTACGAATCTGTTTCTGTTTCGTTATGTTTGCTCATTTGTTTTGTATTTTAGATACCACATATAAGTGAAATTATATGGTATTTTTCTCTGACTTATTTCACTTAGAATTATACCCTCTAGGTCCCCCCATGATGTCACAAATAACGAGATTTCATTCCTTTTATGACTGAGTAAGATTCCATTGTATATGTACACCACACCTTCCTTCTCCATTCATCTATTGATGGACACTTAGGTTGCTTCCATATCTTGGCTATTGTAAGTAATGCTGCAGTGAACATAGGGGTGCATATATCTTTTTGAATTAGTGTTTTTGTCTTCCTCCCTTTTTAAAAAGTATTACTTTTCTTATTTATTTGGAAGGATCTAGTTGCAGATTCCAGAAAGAGCCCCAAAGACATGACTGAAGATCTGTCTTGCCTAGGAAGCTCCTTTCTGGATGAACAACCTGGGAAATCAGGATTCTACTGCCACATTGATTTTGGGCCACAGCACCTCTGCTGCCATTTGCACCAGCAGATGCTTTCCTTTGTTCAGCTTCAGAAGGGGACAAACTGGGACCCTAAGAGCTGAGGGAAGCACAACATGCATCTTACAGGAACCACTTCCCTCTTCCACAACGTGAATCTGCAGTCAGAGATTCTGGGAATTGCTATCATTAGCTTCCCAGGCTTTCATATGTTTTTCAAGGGGATTGGAAGAGAATGAGTTAAGTCAACCTGGGGTATGTGTCCTGGCTGTCATGAAGCACCTCCAGCATAACATGTCCACACCAAGACTTTATTCTCCCCCACCTCCCACCTGGTCCTCCCAAAGCCTTCCTCTTCTTTGTCAAGTGAACTCCATCCTTCTAGGGGCTCAGGTGGGAAAACTTGCCGTTATCCTTGGTGCCTCTCTCGCTCTCGCACTGATCTCTAATTTACTGCCAATCTACTTGCGTTATATAATTAGAATGCAAAATTCAGGTCCAAACCAGCCTGACTCCTACATGGTGTTGTAGTAATAGTCTCCTAACTGGTTAATTTTTGCTATTTTAGTTACAATGTGTCTTGGTTTGGACCTCTTTGGATTGATCATCTTTGGGGCTCTCTGTGCTTCCTGGACCTGGATCACTGTTTCCTTTCCCACGTTAGGGAAGTTTATAGCTATTACATCTGCAAATATGTTATCTGCCCCTTTCTCTTTCTACTCCTTCTAGGATCCCTATAATGTGAATATTGTTATACTTGATGTTGTCCCAGAGGTCACTTAGACTGTCCCCATTTTTTAAATTTTTTCTTTTTTTCTGTTTGGCTTGAGTGATTTCCACTACTTTGTTTCCCAGTTCACTCATCCATTCCTCTGTATCATCTAATCTACTGTTGATTCCTTCTAGTGTTTTTTATTTCATTTATTGTTTTCTTCCACTCTGTTTGGTTCTTTATATTTTCTAACTCTTTGTTAAACTTCTCACTGTGTTTATCCAGTCTTCCTCCAAGTTCTTTGAGCATCTTTATGATCATTTCCTTGAACTCTCTATCAGGTAGATTGCTTATCTCCGCTTCACTTAGTTTTTCTTTTTTTTTCTTTTTTTTTTTTTTTTGGCTGCGTTGGGTCTTCACTGCTGCACGCAGACTTTCTCTAGTTGCAGCGAGCGGGGGCTACTCTTCGTTGTGGTGCGCGGGCTTCTCATTGCGGTGGTTTCCCTTGTTGCAGAGCATGGGCTCTAGGTGTGCGGGCTTCAGTAGTTGTGGCACGTGGGCTCAGGAGTTGTGGCTCGCAAGCCCTACTAGAACGCAGGCTCAGTAGTTGTGGCACACGGGCTGAGTTGCTCTGCGGCATGTGGGATCTTCCCAGACAAGGGTTCAAACCCATGTCCCCTGCACTGGCAGGCGGATTCTTAACCACTGCACCACCAGGGAAGTCCCCACTTAGTTTTTCTTTTGGGGTTTTATCTTGTTCCTTTTTTGTACTACCAAAGAGATGAGTGGTTACCTTTTTAGGTTTGGCTGCAGCATGTTTCTCTGATTGACATTGAGTAATACTGGGTGAAAAGGAGTATTTATGGGCAGATTCAGAACAGGTATCATTAATTGGACAGGTAAGAGAGTCTTATTTAGTGATATCGGTGGTGGCTTGCCCAGAACTAGAATTTCTTCTAAAATGAAATCCCCAAAGGCTAGTCAATCTAAACTCTGGAGAGGTGAAATCCACCAGGGTAATCCAGAAGTGCTGGACATAGGTAATTGGCCACAAACCCAGCAATTGGATTGATTTTTTAAAAATTTATTTATTGATTGATTGATTTTTGGCTGTGTTGAGTCTTCGTTGCTGCACCCGGGCTTTCTCTAGCTGCAGTGAGCAGGCTTCTCGTTGCCGTGTTGTGGCTGTTGTTGTGGAGTGCAGGCTCTAGGCTCATGGGCTTCAGCAGTTGCGGCACATGGGCTTCAGTAGTTGCAGCACGTGGGCTCAGTAGTTGTGGCACATGGGCTTAGCTGCTCCGCGGCATGTGAGATCTTCCCGGACCAGGGCTCGAACCCGTGTCCCCTGCATTGGCAGGCGGATTCTTAAACACTGCACCACCAGGGAAGTCTTGGATTGATTTTTTTGAAACTTGCATATGATTGAGCCCAAGAAAGAAATACATTTGGTTCATAAGCAAAAGTGTGAGCAATTATCAAATTAATTAGTATACAGGTCTGGTCTAGCATCTTCGGTCAGCTATGCACTTCAGATGTCATCTTCTTCTCATCCTGGTGTGGTAGTGCTGGTCTTAGTCAAAGCTGAGTGTCTGAAACAGGAGTTGTAGTCCATTTAGGAGGGGAGGCCTTTTTGAGTGGAGAAATGTGAGTCCAAGAGCTTACTCCTTCAAGTTCTGCAGCACAGGGATTTGTTAATAAGACCTGATGTGGCCCTTTCCAACACAGCTGTTAAGAATCCTATCTGGGGCTTCCCTGGTGGCGCAGTGGTTGAGAATCTGCCTGCCAATGCAGGGGACACGGGTTCGAGCCCTGGTCTGGGTAGATCCCACATGCCGCGGAGCAACTAGGCCCGTGAGCCACAACTACTGAGCCTGCGCGTCTGGAGCCTGTGCTCCGCAACAAGAGAGGCCGCGATAGTGAGAGGCCCACGCACCGCGATGAAGAGTGGCCCCCACTTGCTGCAACTAGAGAAAGCCCTCGCACAGAAATGAAGACCCAACACAGCCAAAAATAAATAAATAAATAAATAAATAAATAAATAATAAAGGAAAAAAAAAAAAGACGCTTTAAAAAAAAAAGCCTCTGAGAGTTTTGCCAGTTGAGTTTTGATAATACCTTTAGTCCTTTCTACCAATCCTGAAGATTGGAGATGCAGTAAAAATGCCTCATTATTGGCCAAATATCACAAATGGATTTAATTATTTGTCCAGTAAAGGGAGTCCCCCAGTCACTATGCAACTCAGAAGAGACCTCTCAAACAAGAATTATTCTTTCCAATAAGAATTTACCTACTGTTAAAGCCATTTCTCTCCTGCAGGGAAAAGCTTCAACCTAGTTTGAAAACATACAGATCATTACCAAAATATATTTATATCTTTGAGTTGGTGGCATTTGCACAAAGTCCAATTGCCATACCTCAAAAAGTCCTTTAGGAAGGGGAACCTTGAGTGATCTTGAGATCCATGAAGTGGTTTTCCAGGATTATACTTGTGGCAAATGGTACATTGAGCATATGCCTTGTGGGCTACCTTAGGGGAGGGTTTCCAAATATATTGTTTATCCCATAAAAATCATTCTTTCAGGACCTCAATGGGTTGACAAATGTATGTGTAAAGGTAATTAAGCCCTAGAGGCACTATAGGCCTCTTATTTTGTTCAAACCATATTTTTGAGGGATCAGAGAGTCCTCCTTTCTTCTTCCATATTTGTTTTCCATCTTCTGGGCCTTATTCTTGAGCCTGTAGAAGGAATTTCTTAACAGTTACCTTGGGGTCAGTTTTGAGTAGTGGAGATTCTCAGAGCTGGACAGAAACAGAACTTAAAGCAGCTCATTTAGCTGCTGAGTCAGCAAATTGATTCCCTTTACTCTCTATTGAATCAGATTTGGAATGTCCAGGTATTTTGATAATGACCAATTGTTTGTGTAATTGCATAAAGTCTAATAATTCTGAGAAGAGCTGCCCATTTTTTATGGGTTGGCCTGAAGAAGTAAGAAATCCCCTTTTCTTTCCAGAGCATTCCAAAATAATGAGCCACTCTGAAAGCATAGCCGCTATTAGTGTACACATTTCCTACTTGGGCCTTAGCTAGCTGACAAGCCCCGATTAGAGCAATTAATTCAGCTTGTTGTGCCAACTTTGCTTCTGGTAAGTAAGAACTTTCAGTTACATCCACAGTGGATGTTATTGCATACCCAGCTCAGTAATGTTCCTGTTCATCCTTTAAGTAAGTTCCATCGGTAAATGAAACTAAGTCAACATTATCAATAGAAATTTCTTGTAAGTCACTCCTAGGAGTGAAGATAGTCAGTTAGTAAAACGCAGTTGTGGCTGTTTTCTTCCTGTAGTGCTGGAGGCAAAGTCGCAGGGTTAAGATTATTGCATTGAGCCAAAGCTGTATTAGGTGAAGAAAGCAACAATACCTCGTAAGAAGGCAAGTCGACCCACAGAACGGCACTGAGTATGATGAGAATTTATAAGAGATTCAATTGAGTGTGGAGCATAGATAGTTAAAGGTGACCCCATTAGAAGTTCTTTGGTAACTTTGCACAAGAGAGCTGTTGCTGAAGTAGCCCTCAAATAGGATGAGAGTCCTTTCACTACTGACTATAATATCCTATGGGTCGATGCAGGTCACCATGCCTCTGAGTTAGCCCATGTAGGGTGCTTCCTAGGCCTTCATGCACAAGAGGAAAAATGGTAATTTATAATTAGGATGGCCCAGTGCCAGAGCCTGAGTCAACGCAGATTTTAAGTCACCAATAGCCTTTTCTCCTTCTTTTGTTCATTCAGTTGGGTCTGATCAGTCAGACTTCAGTAGCACATAAAGGGGTTCGGTAATGAGGGAAAAATTAGGTACCCAATTTCTACAATATCCAGTCAGACCTAGAAATCCTCTTAGCTGTTTCTTTGTTTTGGAAAACAAGAAAGCCAGTATTCCCTTAATTCTGTCAGAATCAATTAACAATCCTTCTTTAGATATCAAGTGACCTAAATATTTCACAATTGGTAAGCAGAATTGCAGTTTGTCTTTGGATACCTTAAAGCCCCTTAGAGGCTAATTGTTTTTACAGAGTGTCTCTTTAAGAGTCCTGCTTAGTTCTAGAACACAAAAGCAAATCATCTACGTATTGAATTAAAGCAGAACCATTAGGAAAGTGCACCTCAGCCAAATTAGCTTTAAGTATTTGAGAAAAATAAGTAGGGCTTTCTGTATAGCCCTGTGGCATAACTGTTCAGGTATACTGATGATCTTCCCACTTAAAGGCAAAAATAATACTGGCTTTCCTTTTCCACTGGAATACTAAAGAATGCACTGCATATTTCTATTACTGAAAAACAAAAGATGTCTCCTGAAAGAGCTGAGAGCAGGGTGTGAGGATTAAAAACCGGGTGGGTGGTGAAGGATCACAATGTTATTTATAGTGCTTAGATCCTGAACAAACCACTAGCCTTTTCCAGTTGGCTTTCTTACCGGCAAAATGGAGGTATTGCAAGGACTGGTAGAAGGAATATAATATTTCCTTATACCAGTAATAAATATAATATAAAATATAATATTTTATACTGGTACAAAAATATAATATTTTTGTCAGGGAATTCCTGAATGACAAGTCTTATTCTATTTAATGCCTCTGTTCTAAGTGGATATTGTCGGATATTGGGTAGAGGCTTGGAATTACCAATATTTACATTAATAGGAGTAGCTGACTTGATTTCCCTAATATCTGAGGAAGAAGATGACCATAATTCCTCAGGCACTTGTAAATCGTTATTTCCTCTCAATTTACCTGAACTTTTGTTTTCATAACCATCAATTTCTCCGTAATTATGTTCTGGTCTGCATCTAAGTTTTCTAAATCTAAAATTATATAGCCCTTAGGTCAAAAGGCAATATGGGCATTGTGTGCCTCTTAAAGGTCTCTTCCTATCAAATGAATTGGAACACATTTCACCAAAAGGAACACAGAAGTCTTCTGTGATAGTTCCTAGCTGGAAAGTTATTGGCTCTGATTTTAAAACTTGCATAGGTAAGTTAGAAACCCTTACCATTTGAACCGACTGTTTACTCCAAGGAAGAGGGCAATGAATGAGGGTAGGGTTGAGAACAGATAAGGTAGCCCCCGTGTCTACAAGGGCCTTAGAAGTTTCCCCTCTGACTGTGACTTCAGTTTCCTGTAAGGTGTTGGTGAGAAGGAGGGGGATGCCCTCTTATAATCGTTGGAGCATCCCTACTCCTTGTTAATCTTGCCTTGTTCTCTTTTGCACTCGTGGCAGTCTCTTTTAAAATGCCCAGGTTTTTTTGCAATAAAAACCAGGTGTTCTCGATGGACCACTGAACGGTTGTAGCTGCACATTCATCACCTTGGCAGCTCTTTCTTTTTCTCGTTTCTGTAAGGTTTTAGAGAGCTTGTCAGCAATAGTGACAAGCATATGAGTATGCAGAGTAGCTCAATCAAGTTCATATCTTTTTTTTTTAAGTTCATATCTTTTAACCAGTCATGCCAATTCTTCATCTATTCATTCTAGAAAAATAGAATTTAATATTGGGTTGTTCTGAAGGTTCAGGAAACTCTTTGGATCCATGCCAGAATGTTGTTTGAATGTCTTTTCAAATCTTTTGATTTCAAATCAGAAATCGTCTCTCCTGGCCTTTGTTTGCATTGATGAACTTTTGGAATACCCTGATAAAGATTGTGGGCAATTTCTCTACATTTCTGGTGATCTTCAGTCTCATGTTTATGAAACTCTTCCATAGGCGTCTTCCAATCTATCTCTTGGAGCCATTCTTTTGCTTTACTTTCAGAGACTAGTAAACGTATGAGCTGCTACAAGTCTGAATATCCAGGCTTGTAAGTTCTTTTTTTTTTTTTTTTTTTTGGCTGCGTCGGGTCTTCGTTGCGGCACGCGGGCTTCTCTCTAGTTATGGCGAGCAGGTTTTCTCTCTAGTTGTGGCGCGTGGGCTCTGTAGTTTGCAGCACGTGGGCTCTCTTGTTGAGGTACGCAAGCTCAGTAGTTGTGGCGCACGGGCTTAGGTGCCCTGCGGCACGTGGGCTCTTAGTTACCCCACCGGGGATCAAACCCCCGTCCCTTGCATTGGAAGGTGGATTCTTTACCACTGGGCCACCAGGGAAGTCCCCATTCTCTCCTCTTTTCATGATGACTTGCATGCTTTACCATTCTGGCACCAATTCAGTGCATAATCCCAGAAAAGGCAAGTTTCCCTGAAAACAATGCAAGATTCAATGACCACTACAGGTGACTATGGAACTCCCCAAGCTAGCTCTTCCAAGACCTCTCCCTCCCTTCACCCTGCTGGTTTTCCCCCTTTTCTCCACTTAGACCTTCCCTTTGCTTCTCTGCGCCTTTTGGTCTCCACTTTCAACAGCCTACCTGCCCCACTTCTTTATCTGTCACTCTAGACCCTCTCTCTCTGCTCTTGCCCCCTCAACTCTCTGCAGTCACCTGGGCCTTAGCCTTCCTCTTCGTGTTAGAGGCTCCCCAGGGTTCAAGACCTCAAGATCATCTGAGTCTGAGAGACCTAATGGGAAGCAGGCTGGATGTTTTATCCACTCAGATGGGCTTTGGAGACACTCACACGACCCCTGGTCACTCCTCAGAACCCTGTCTGCAATTTCCTTCACAGCCCCCATAGGATGGCACTCAGGGCAAAGGAAATCTTTCAAGGTCTCCTCACTAACATTGGTGGGAACGCTGCTGCCCTCATATTGAGCAAGTGACATCACCTTGCCTGAACTGCTGAATACACAACAACCCTGGTAGCTGTCTAGGTGGGACAGGGTAAAGCCACATATTATCTATGAGTCAGTGACTTGACATGTTGGAATTGAAGCTATAAGCTCTCTACTAGTGTCTGTCTGTATGTTTTTGTATGTATCTATCCATATTATGCATGCGTAATATTTTGCTACTCTGGAAGGTTTTAATTAATTAGAATATAAAATCCCTTTAAGGAGCTCTATTCTGACAAGTCTAGTGAGTTATCCTATGAATTGAATATTCTGAAAACGCTCATACATTAAAGAACGTGTATGTATTCTCATGAAACATTATGCCAACAGTAATTACATCCTGAAGGATGCCTGTCTGAAGTTAGTTTTCAGATTCTTATGTTAACTTAAAACCTTATCCTTTTCCTCAACGAGTACACTAATGGATAATCATTAAATAGCTGGATCCATTCTAAATAAGAAAAACACTGAAGTATGAATGACTAAGCATAAGTGTCAAGGTATGAGTATTTTTCAATGTGCACATTTTGTCACATTTAGAAGGTATCCTATGAATTTATAGTTATTTATTCTGATTGTGCTTGTTCTTCCTACTAATTAGTGAGAGAAGTTGCCCAGGTTCCCTCTCACACCCGCCCAGCTCAGGGATCTGAACCAGACACTGCACCTATGGCCAAGACCAGGGAGGAGCCCTATTCTCAGTTGAGAATCTTCTCAAAAGGTTCTGCCTTTCTGCCTTTCTTCCTTCCTCCCTCTTTCTTTCTTTTCTTTCTTTCTTCTTTGTTTCCTTCTTTCTTTCTTTCTTCCTCCCTCCCTCCCTCCTTTCTTTCTTTCTTTCTTCCTTCCTTTCTTTCTTTCTTTCTTTCTTCTCTTTCTTTCTTTCTTTCTCTCTTTCTTTCTTTCTTTCCTCCCTCCCTCCCTCCCTCCCTTCCTCCCTCCCTTCCTTCTTTCCTTTCTTACTTTCTGTAGTAAACAGCTGGTCTGCATAACATACTTTCTCAAACTTTTTTTCCCCACACAGACTGAACTGCAAAATGTTTTGCTTTTAAACCAAAGGGAGAAAATGGTACTTTTTTTGTTTATAATTCTTAGCTAACATAACAGAGTTGTACTCTAAACAAAAAGTCATTTAACTCAAAAGAATGCAACAGACCACCATGACTAACATATTTTAAAAGCACACATTTTTCAGTTCCCCGCCAGGTAGCTGGCCTTTGTGCTCAGGATGTGAACTAGCACAGCTGCTGAAGCGTGATAGCTGGAGAGAGACCTGGATGAGCAGAAGCGCACAGGCCCTAACCCCAGCCGTGCTCTATTCCACATACATTTCACCTCTCAAGAAGGGAGCGGACCCAACAGATTTTCGAAAGATATTCTGTCCTGGAAGCTCGACAGTGTGTGGAGTGTCGAGACTCCTGGTGGGGCCTCGGCCTGGGGCACACGTCCCACCCGCCCCACGTGCCTGCTCCGGCCTGCATGGGCCTGGCTCTGCCACGGGGAGCCTCACCCGGGCTGACCTCGGCATCCTCACTCCTGGCTTTCTTTGTTATCTTCCCAAACTCCCTGTAAATGTCCAATACTGAGTCCACGGGCATAAGAAGTAGAATCTACCGTCTGGGTTCTGCTGGATTTTGTCTGCTCAGGTTGGCCTCTGAACATAGGGTTGATGGTTGGAGAGTCTGGTGTCCCGCCAGGTGGAATGTGGGAGCGCAGACAGGGCCCCTCCGTATCCTCGGGGCCGGTACCCAGATCTGCAGGCCTCCACCATCGAAGGAGCACCCAGACCCCAGTGTCAGGGAGTTCATGCTGAGGCCCTCAGATAATGAGAAAGGGAGACCAACGTTGGACAAGGACTCGCTCTTCTTTGGGAGCCTGGCAGTGAGAGCGGAAGGCGGAGCCAGGGCGTGGGTTCTCTGTGATTAAGCCCCAGAGGAGGAAAGGGGTGGTTCCTTCCTCATGCCCAGGCGGGCCTCTGAACAGAAGCCTTCTTCCTGTCTGGGAGAATGAGGCACAGCCTGATACCCAGCTGCCCCTGTCTGCCGACCACCTGCTGCCCAGGGCCCAAATCCTCAGCTGGCTGAGCCTCAAACTCCAGGGCCCCTGGCCTTACCTCAGTCAACAGCAGAGGCTACCAGTGGGGCCCATTTTCTACTGAGGACGCCGACCTACTGGGGTCTCCCCTAAAAGTCGAGGCCCTCCAGGCACCTCTGGAGACTCAAGTCCCAGCTGCTTTCACCCTACTGGGCCCTGCATCTCACCTGCAAGGTCACAGACCATGCAGGCACCTCCACCACCTCCCACTGAGGGCTGCCAACTCCACGGCCTCCTGTCCTTCTCCTGTGGAGCCCACTAAGCAAAGGATTTTGTTTGAAATGATGAGATCCCAACTCCCCATCATCCCGCTCTGCACCTCCTGGGGACACCCTCCTCCTCCCACGTCGAATCCACTTTGGGCCCCACCCACAGAAGACTGGGAGTGGAGATGGGGGTAGGACTGAAGGCCAGGATGAACTTGAAGGGAGTGGGACCTTCTCCTTCTTTGTTGACTAGTCAGAGGGAACATCCCAGGAGTCCACAGGAGAGAGCTGTGTACAGGTGTCAGTGCAGGAGTAGTAGGTGCCAATGGTCTGGGCCACCTGCCCTTGTCTAATCCTGGATGTACCACTTCCATCCGTCATGAATGCTGCCCTCCCCACCTGACCTTAATTTGTGGGATGTGACAGAACGAAGGACATGATGACAAGTTCTGGCTAACTGGTCACATTACATCCCACGCCTGTCTCCTGAGGGTTAGGAGCAGATTAGGAGCTGTTTTGCTACTGCTGTAGAGAGCCATGGCCTTGCTGCATGGAATTCTCTCATTAGGTTCTGCCAGAAGCCCCACAAAGTACCATTCATCCTCTTACATGGAGTTTATGGAGATTTATGTGCAGTAACTTGTCCTTTACTCTGGAGGGTGGTCCAGCAGCCCTCAGACTGTTGGAGCCCTAAGAGCTTCATAGATGTGGCAGGTCCCTGAATGGTCACAGGTGAGGATGCCCCACAGACCATGGAACGCTCACACACTGCTTAAGTTGCTGATAACTAGAGCTGAACCTTGTCGCTGGCATCATTCTCACCAATGGATGTCATAGTCATCTTTGATGTCATTGTCACTGATCAATATTAGTAGTATTACTCTACCACCCTTTGAAATGTATGTGTCCTACTAGGCACTCAGAATACTTGCCATTTCTTGTTCATCCGGTCTGATTATCTTGTGGTTATCAGTATAGTGGACTAGGACTTATGGGCTGTTCTGCCGGTTGTCCAGATCTCTTGGGACTACATTGGGAGGGAGCCTGAGACCGTGGATGCAATGCCGTTGTGCCTCCATTGTAAACGCGCACTGCTGCTTGCATACCTATGCCAAACAGTAAAAGATTTTAATAGTTAACACTGGAAGTGACTTGCCTGTAAAGAGAGCCTTTCTTTTGAAAGAGCTCTTTCAAAACTGAAAGATTTTTTTTTTCATTTTTATTGGAGTATAGTTGATTTACAATGTTGTGTTAGTTTCAGGTGTACAGCAAAGTGAATCAGTTATACATATACATATATCCACTCTTTTATTTTTAGATTCTTTTCCCATATAGGCCATTACAGAGTGTTGAGTAGAGTTCCCTGTGCTATACAGCAGGTTCTTATTAGTTATCTATTTTATATATAGTAGTGTGTATATGTCAATCCCAATCTCCCAATTTATCCCTCCCCACCCCCTTATCCCCTGGTAACCATAAGTTTGTTTTCCTTTCTTTTTTTTAAAATTTATTTATTTTTGGTTGCATTGGGTCTTCGTTGCTGCGTGGTGTGCGGGCTTCTCACTGCGGTGGCTTCTAGTTGTGGCACGCGGGCTCAGTAGTTGTGGCGCACAGGCTTAGTTGCTCCGCGGCATGTGGGATCTTCCCGGACCAGGGCTCGAACCCATGTCCCCTGCATTGGCAGGCGGATTCTTAACCACTGCGCCACCAGGGAAGCCCCATAAGTTTGTTTTCTACATCTGTGACTCGACTTCTGTTTTGTAAGTAAGTTCATTTGTACCCTTTTTTTAGGTTCCACATATAAATGATATCATACGGAAGATTTTTTCTTCTAAACAATAACAAAAAATGGCTTTATTTCTGTGATGGTTAATTTTACGTGTCAACTTGACTGGGCCATGAGGTGCCCTGATATTTGGTTAAACAATTTCTGGATGTGTCTATGAGGGCGATGAGTCAGCATTTGAATCTATAGACTGAGCAAAGCAGACTGCCCTCCCCAGTATGGGTGGGCACCATACCATCAACTGAGGAGCCTGAATAGAACACAAGAGTGGAGGGAAAGGAGAATTCACTCTCTGCCTGACAGCTTGAGTGGGGATGTCGGTCTTCTCCTGCCCTCACTGTGGGACTAATGCCATTGGCTGTCCTGTTCTCAAGACTTTGGGCTTGGACTGGAACTACATCCCTGGCTTTCCTGAGTCTCCAGCTTGCAGACAGCACATCACAAGGCTTCTCAATCCCTTGTATCTCTTAACATATATTGGGTTGGCCAAAATGTTCATTTGGGTTTTTCCATAAGATGTTATGGAAAGATTTTGGCCAACCCAACACATATATACATACATATATATGTATACATATACTTACACATGCACACACTCTGTTCGGTTTCTCTGGAGAGCCCTGATACAATTTCCCAACAATATTTCTGACCCTCCCATGCTGGCCCTAGGCAGTAGTCCCTTGCCACCTACATACAAAACCCACAAGCCCTGGACATGGTGAAATGACCTTCCCTTTTCCTGGGAATCTCTGAATTAGGTGACTTCATAAGTCCCAGCTTCCTTGCCCACCAGATCATCTTACCAGGGGTTGTCCTCCAGGGACGCACTGAACCTCAGTGAATGCCCAAGCATTTGACTCCTGCCCTTAGAGTTGTGGCTGAACTGTTCACCTGAGCCCCCCTCTTTCACTGCCACTTCCTTCTGACTTCGTTTCAGATTTTCTCCTTTCCACTTATGAAAAACTGTTTACCGGTCCTACCTTGGTGGTACAGTCTGTATTATTCTTATCTCAGACGTATAATGCCCAGGCCATGCTGTTAAAAATAAAAATACATACTTAGTGTTTACCTGGTTGAAAAAGAAGCTTTTTTAAAAAAAATAAACAATTTAGGTCTTAATGCTGAAGTCTTTAGAAATTTACATTTTTGGCTGATGTGCATACTATTGGCAATAGCATGTATGGCTGCTGCGACAAATTACCACAAATTTAGCAGATTCACAGCACAGATTCATCCTCTAACAGTCAGCAGTCTTGACATCTCCAATAGGTTTCTCTGGGCTGAAATCAGCGTCTGCAGGACCATGTTCCCTTCTGCTGCTCTTGGAGACAATTGGATTCCTTGCCTTTCCAGCTGCTGGAAGCTCCCCTCATCCCTTGGCTCATGGCCCCTCACTACATCCATCACCTTTTCTCCCTCTGGTCCATCCTCACATCACCTTCTTTCTTCTTGTACTCAAATCTCTCTCTGTCCACTCCCAGTATAGGGACCCTTGTGATCCCATTTAGATCCTACCTGGATAATCCAGGATCATCTCCCCAAGTTAAGATCCTTAACTTTATCCCATGAGCAAAGGCCCCTAGATCACGTAATGTAACTTTCACAGGTCACAGAGATTAGATTGTGGATATCCTTGGGGACCCTTATTCAGCCTACCACAGCATGAGAACAACTTCAAAATGTTTCATTTCTTATATAAAAGCTTTTAAAGACTGTCCACTTCCCCTTCTGAGTACTGGATGGTGGTGAGATGTGGCCCCTGTGGTTGAACGACTCGGCGGTGCTGCCACAATACTGCAGGAGGAAGGGCTCGTTGCACCTCACGACTTCTGGCATGTTTATGATTAGACATCATGGCGGTCAAACAAGTGGGAGGGAAGTAACCTGGTACCTCAAGTGACGCCATGTACCGTGTCACAGGCTCATCGTCCAGGGCCACTTCCTTTGTGAAATGCGCATGTCCCGTGACTTCTCTAAGAGGAAATAAACTCAGGACGGGGACTGAAATGAACAGACACACCTCACGTTTTCCCCCATGGATTTGCTTAGTTCGCTTATCAAGGACGAGGCCATGGAAATTCTAGCAGGTACGGTGGCTGAATTTCTCACAGAGAAGGTAAGGAATATCGTAAAAGATAAACTAATGATACATGGAACGCAGCGGGCCCTGACACCCTTAAACTGGTTGGTTACATGCCAAACCAAAAGGATACTGATATTTCTGCTAGACAAGATAGCTTCGGTGGCATACAACCAGTTGGACATGAGTTGTTTAAAAAACTAAGATCACATATATCTTTAAAAAGATGTTTGGTCGCCAACCGGCAGAAGTGATGGTGCTTTAATTTCTCCTAATATATCTGTTCGGTATCTAAAATATCTTTGTGAAATCTTAAAAGATAACATCACGTATTATTGTATAAGACAACCCATCATAACAGCAGAAATGTAAGTTTTGGTGCTAATTATAAATCCCAACTCTGCCTCCCTGACAAAAAGAGGATTTGAAACTGGAAAAATATTTCAAATATTATGATAACCATGTTCAGAAGACACAGATAACTGTACTGGATTCTTGAACTGGTTCCCAAACTGTGGGATCATCAACCACTGGACAGGTATTTTGATTCTGAACGTTTGCCTTTTAAGTACTTGTACTGACATTGCCTCCCTGACAAAAACACAGACTTGAAACTAGAGTAATATTTCTAATATTATAACAATGTTCAGGAGACACAGGTTACCATCTTGGCTTCTTGTATTAGTTCCTAAACTGTGGTTTCCTTAAACACTGGCAAAAATTTCGAAACCAAACTTTTGCTGTTCCCATCAACGTACCAACTCTGTCTTCCTGAAAATGAATAGACTTGACGCTGGAGAAATAAAGGATTTCCGAATTGTAACGTGGTCTCATGCCTGTTTCTGTGCAGACTTCCTTCTCCTGCTGGGGTGAGTCTCCAGCTGGGCACAGAGCAGGGGAAGGGCCAGACCTTGAGGGAACCCAGGAGCAAGGGAAGGACAGCGCCCTGGGGCAGGAGGGCTGAGGGGTCTGAGCCCGGATGCGGTTGAGGGCTGGGGAGGTTTCCAAGGGGACATTCTGGAGGGGAGTCCTGAGGAGGCGTCCGTGTGGGGAGCAGGCGCGGCGCTGTGGGTGCAGAGCTGGGAGCTCGGGGCGGCCGCTTCGCCACCTGAGCCGAGGGGCCCCAGGAGCCACGGAGGCCTGGAGAGGAGTCGGGGATGCACAGGGCCCGGGCGCAGGTCGTCAAGGGACAGAATAGGGTCGAACAGAAGGAAGGAGAAGCTCTGCGCCCCGAAAGAGCCCTCAGAAGGGTAAGGACCCGCGTGGGAGGGGAAGGGTGTGGACCAGTGTGGACTCCCACGAGCTCTGCGCTTCCCAAGGGGGCCCGTGAGGCTGACGCTTCAAACAGCGCCAGACGGGACCGAGGCCTCTTTTTGCCTGAAGAAGTGGAACCGCCCAAGTAGTCCCACCCCTGCGGAGTTATTCCTCACCCCGACTTTCCCCGCCCATCCTCCAGGGCCATGACCCTCTCTTCATCCCCTGCGCCCTGAACTCATCCCCCCTCCTCGGCTTCTCTAGATACTTCTGGGCTCTGCCCACTACAGTCTCTCTCATCCACCATTTCCTGCTCTCCCCACTCCCTGTGTTCTAGATTCTTCTGCCCACGATCCCCTCCACCCCAGGGCCCTGGCTCCTTTTCCACGTCCACTGTGGTCTCAGTTAGTTTCACCTACTCCCACACCTCAGCACCTTGCAAACTCGGCGGAAGGACGTTTGGAGTCCCGAGGTAGACCCGAGATTTCCTACAGGGCTTCCCCAGATGCTGGAGGCCCCACCCAGACCCACTCTGAGAGCAGCCCTGCCCTTCTCAGCCTGGTCCCAGCTGGAGCCTGGACTCCCTGCCCTCGTGTGCTACATCTCTAGTTCCCACCCCAGGCCCTCCCTTCATTGGCCTCCCTCACTTCCCCTGGGCTGGAGTCCAGGAACCTATTCTGGCCCCCACCAAGGCCCCTGCTTTTTTGAATGGCCCACAACCTCAGCTCAAGCCTTCTGTCTCCTGCTGGGTCCTGACATCCTCCACTGCCTCCTCATTCTCTGAATTTCTAGCCCCAAGGGATTCAAATCTGCCCCTGAACCTGGTTTCCTGTGCCCTTTCTCCACCCCCTGTTCTTCGGGGTCACTGGGACTTTTCTGTGCACGGAGATATGTGCCTGTGTCTTACTCCCTGCACAAACAGACGCACAGCACACAGAAACATACATGCACGTTACCACACGAATATATACACACACACACACCCGTGTACACACATAGGTGTCAACAGGCACATACCTACATACATCCACACAAATATACACATACATATACATATTCACACACAAACCCACACGGGCACACACAGACACACACTCAGCCCAAAGAGTTCCCACACCAAGGTCTTGATTCCTAGGCTCTAAGTGGTGCCACAAGGGGCCCTTCTCTGAAAGCCACTCCCCCTGGGCTGGGACTAGGAGTGCATCCCTTCTCTTGCTGACTGTTTAACCCTGACTGTGCTTTGGAGGCAGCTTCATTTCAGACTTTCACTTCCAGAACTACAAGGTCAGGAATGTGATATGTGTGCGCTGGTTGGTTATAGCAGCCAAAGGAAACTAAGAACCACCCCCCTTCCTGAGAGATTGTGCAGATTTCAAAGGAAGCAAGTGCCCTTGTAGACAAGAGCTTCGGGAATCTCTGGGGGTCCAGTGGTTAGGACACGGCGCTTTCACTGCCAAGGGCCCAGGCTCAATCCCTGGCTGGGGAACTAAGGTCCTGCAAGCCGCTCAGCGTGGCAAAACAACAACAATCCCTAGAGTTCCTCAAATTGTTGATTTACACTGTGTGTCTTTTTCTTGACTAGACCCTGCACTCCTGGAGGGCAGGAACTGAGTGTTTCTTTGGGTGAGAATCTCAGGCGTGTGGTAAACTGCTTGTGGTATATGAGCTTCAGCTCAGCCTTGTCGAGCTTTAGGATGTGAATCTGCCAAGAGAACTGAGTGGAGCCTTTCTGGTTATGGGAGGGGTATGAGCCCAGGCCCAGAGTTGCAAATGGATGGAAGGCATGCTTGAGTGCACTGGGGGCACCCCGTGTAGTGTCTGCACACCCGGTACAGGACATGGGAGTTTGATGCTGTAGCCACTGGGGACAGGGACATTGATGGCAGCCGAGGTGAGGAGTTAAGAAGAGAAACTAGGGACTTCCCTGGTGGCGCAGTGGTTAAGAATCTGCCTGCCAATGCAGGGGACACGGGCTCGAGCCCTGGTCCGGGAAGATCCCACATGCCGCGGAGCAACTAAGCCCATGCGCCACAACTACTGAGCCTGTGCTCTAGAGCCCGCGACCCACAACTACTGACCCCCGTGCCATAACTGCTGAAGCCTGCGCACTTAGAGCCCGTGCTCTCCAACAAGAGAAGCCACCGCAATGAGAAGCCCCCGCACCGCAACGAAGATCCAATGCAGCCAGAAATAAAGTAATTAATTTAAAAAAATACTCTGTAATGTCCTATATGGGAAAAGAATCTTAAAAAGAGTGGATATATGTATATGTATAACAGATTCACTTTGCTGTACACCTGAAACTAACCCAAGGTTGTAAATCAACCATACGCCAATAAAAATTTTTTTTAAACGTTAAAAAAAAAGACCAAAACGTTAACTAAGAAAAAAAATCTAAGTTAAAGCAAAATACTCAGTGGCTGGTTAATATGTATTATAAAACAACAACAACAATAACAACAGCAAAGTCAGAGATGGTTTTGTATAAGCAAACTTTGGCAGGATTCTGAAGAAAAAATGAGACTGGGCACAATATGCCATATTAGGAGTGAAAAGGAAAGAGTGACAGACAACAGACAAGAGGTGGACTTTATGAACATCCTTATTGCAAGTACTTGAAAACGAAGATAAAATGGAGAACCACCTGCAAAAAGCAACCGAAACCTGACTGAGTCAAGAAGGAAGAAAACCAAGAGTAGCCCTATTAACCAGGGGGAGAAGAATGCCAGGTGCAGAGTATAATTCATATGAAATCGGAGAGTGAGTAGTTTTGTTTAGCTTTGTGAATGACAAGTCTAGCTAAAAGTCTTTGTTAGGTAAAGAATGACAAGTCTAGCTAAAAGTCTTTGTTAGGTAAAGAATGACATGTCTAGCTAAAAGTCTTTGTTAGGCAAAGAATAACCAGGGTCACTTAAGTCTTGCAGCCTTTTTGGCCGGTGTGTGCCTAAGGCCGTTTACTCATTTCCGTTGTGGGCTGCAGCAGTACATCAAATGGTGCCATGTACCGTAACGTGTCACACTCTGATTGGCCAAGACCACTTCCTCTGTGAACTGGGCATGTCCCATGACTTCTGTCAGAGGAAATAAATTCAGGACGAGGACTGACAAGAAGGGGCAGTTCTCACATCTTCTCCATGGGGTTACTTACTTCACTGATCAAGGACAAGGCCATGGAAATTCTAGTGAGTGTGGTGACTGAATTTCTCACAGAGAAGATAAAGAAAGTTATAGAAGATAAATTAATGATATATGGAATGGAGCAGGCCCTGACACCCTTAAACTGGTTGGTTATGTACCCAATTCAAGAGATGCTGAGAGTTTTACTACACAAGATGGCTTCAGTGGCATACAAGCAGCTGGACGTGAATTCTTTAGAAAATAAGGCCATATATATTTTTACAAAGATGTTTGGTGGCCAACCAGCAGAAGTCATTACGGTTTAATGCCTACTTACATATCCGTTCGGTATCGATACTATCCTTGTGAAATCTTAGAAGATAACATCATATCTTAGTGTATAAGAGGACACATCATTGTGAGAAGCTGACCGCAGAGATTTCGGTTTCCTTATTAATTACAAATCCCAACTCCACCTGCCTAACAAAGAAGACTGATTTGAAACCAGGGAAACATCGCTAACATTATGATAACAATGTTCAGGAGGCACAGATCACCGTCTCGGCGTCTTGCACTGGTTCCTAAACTGCGGTTTCCGCAAGCACTGGCAAAAATTTAGAAACCAAACTTTTGCTGTTACCGTCAACATACCAACTCTGCCTTCCTGACAATGAATAGATTCGATCCTGGAGAAGTAAAGTATTACCAAACTGAAATGTGGTCTCATGCCTGTTTCTGTGCGGACTTCCTTCTCCTGCTGGGGTGAGTCTCCAGCTGGGCGCAGAGCAGGGGAAGGGCCAGATGGTCACCAAGAAGGACCCTGTGAGGCCTTCCCAGAACAGGCCCCCACCCATGTCCTCTGCCTGTCTTTTGTCTGCAGGAAAACTTGAGTCAAAGAATAAATTTAGGGACTTCCCTGGAGGTCCTGTGGTTAAGACTCCGCACTTCCACCGGCATCTGTGTAAGTTCCCCGGCGTGTACTCCGAGGCCCCTTCAACCTTGTCTGCCTGAGGAACTTTCGGTTCCTTCTGGGGAACACTCGGTTCCCGTCTGGGGATTTTCCATTTTGGAAATCCCCTCTGTAAGGTGCCACCTGGACTAAGGTCTTGGGCTTAACGGGACTTGGAAGCAGCCACTCTGAGCTTTATGCTGTCTGTTTTTTCCCTGGTATAGGCTTCCATCATCTGGCGAGGTCTGGTTTGTATCTGGTTCACACGTGTCTGATCAAAAATGGGAAGCGCTTCTTTGATTCCATCTGACAGCCCTGTAGGAAAAATTTGGGCAGACTGGTCGACCTATAGTTATAAACCTATAAATAAGGAAACAATGGTTTAACACCGTGTGGTCACAATTTTCTTTAGGCTCTGGAGAAAACGGGTTGAGATGAAACTCTTGAAATTCCAAAACTGGTTACTATTGCATGTGCAGTTAGAGAAAGCTGGCTTGATAAAACACTTTTTTTTTTTTTTCAGGACACTGACCCTGAGAGAACAAAAGTATTCTTAGGAGAAAACTTGAAGTCTTATCATGTCCTTGAAGGACAAACACAGCCCACATTGCCTGGGACTTCAGCCTTGGGTTAATTAGAGAACTTAAAGCCAAGGGGGGTTGGGGGTGGGAGGAGGGAAGAAAAAGAAGCCTTTTGACTTCAAGTGTGTAAACTGGACTATCTCACCGGTAGTCGTAAACTGATAAGTTTAATTGCAATGCCTGGTTCATGAAATGTAAAAAGGTGAAATAATGAGATCTCTGTTTGTCTGTATGTAGGTAAGGTCTCAGTATGAGTCTTTGCCTTTTGATAATACTGCTGAGGTGAATTTGTAAATGAACTCTATTTAATTGGCTTGAAGAAAAGTAAGCACTTACAAATCAAATATTTCTAAGGTTCACATCATCTGGGAAATGTTCAATATTAAGTTACTCTCTGGTATTGAAGTCAGTTAAGTTTGTCATTTAAGTGCATGAATTAATACAGACATGTCTTTAGAGTCATCAGCGTTAAGTAAGTCATCAGCATTAACTTTCATTGTACCTTTCATAGGTATACTTGAAGTCAGTGAGGTCATATCTGTTGCAAAATTTTTTATCAAGAAAATTAACTCGGTATGATGATATTGTCCTAAGTAATAAAAGAAACGGTATAGAAGATTTTTGGTAAGCTCTTTAAAATAATTATGTTTTGTTGTTCTGGATTCTTAGTAATTTAAAGCTTTAGAGTGTTGCTAAATTAAGTTAAATGATGAGAATTCATTGAAGATATAAATCGTTTTAAGATAAAATCCTGAAACATTAACTGCTGAACACATCTACGTTTACTTACCTTTGCCTTCTTATGAAACAGCACTAAACATATTGGGGTTTACTAAACACACATTTTGTACCACATTAAAGATAAATTGTGCTATGAAAAAAATGTACGTATTAGAGGTTATAAAATATAATGCTGGTTAAAAAAAAAAAACCATTCAGTTATTTGATTCTTGGTTTTGTTAAGGTTTTAGGGGTTAAAAACGGTAATATGTAATTACACCTACAAAAAACGATAAGGGGGGGGGCTTCCCTGGTGGCGCAGTGGTTGGGAATCTGCCTGCCGATGCGGGGGACACGGGTTCGGGCCCTGGTCTGGGAGGATCCCGCGTGCCGCGGAGCGGCTGGGCCTGTGAGCCACAATTACTGAGCCTGCGCATCTGGAGCCTGTGCTCCGCAACGGGAGAGGCCGCGATGGTGAGAGGCCCGCGCAACGCGATGAGGAGTGGCCCCCACTTGCCGCAATTGGAGAAAGCCCTCGCACAGAAACGAAGACCCAACACAGCCATGAATAAATAAATAAAATAAAATAAAATAAAATTAAATTTAAAAAAAAAAACGATAAGGGAAGCATTTCAGTATGTAAACAAGTAGGATGTATGTTGTCGGCAAAAGAAGGTATAGGAAATAAAAATATTTTTTGTTGAGAGATAAGAGGAGAATAATTTTGTCCTAAAACTTGCTGGTTTGGGATGGAGAAACATAAGGGACACATTATATAGACACAGAATATTATAAAATATTAAAAAAAAAGAGGGGACTTTAAGAAGAATTTTGTATGTTTCAGGTTCAATTAAGATTAAATTTAATGAGGTAAATGAACTTTATTATTAATAGTAAGCTGCTACAAGACTGGAATTTGGTTTTCTCTTTCGGTTAAGAGAACAAAGGAATATTGAGCTGTCTTTGATTCCAGACTGTAATATTGAGCTGTCTTTGATTCCAGACTGTAATATTGAGCTGTCTTTGATTCCAGACTGTAAGTTTCTTTCCCTAGCTAACTTTGAGTTTTCCAGAGGAACCCTGAGGCACCTCAGAGAGAAATATTAAATTAACTAGGATTACTTGGTATGTTAAATTACATAAGAAGCGTTACCAAATGAATGGTAAGCCTTCTCAGGTTATACTGTGGATTGATGTTATTAATACAGATATTCTAAAAATTATGGAATTCCTACAAATCTGGTATGTCCTGAAATTACCAAGTCATAATTCTGGTTATCGTAACCAAGTTTCTTTATCGATTACACTGTGATGAGGTGTTTCACCCGGCCTTTAATTCCTTCTGTCATTTATAGATAGTTGTTGTGGTACTGTGATGCTTTTGTAAAAGTGCTTCATCTCCAAGAAGATTCATAAGAAAGACCGTTCTGACAAGCACTGGTCTCTGATAAATTTCACATTATATCCCTGAACTGGGTAAGAAATTTAAAAATCCTAATAAAAAACCTGATGGCTTCATAAAACTGTTTAAGAAAAAAGATTAGTTACTGAGTACACTGGTAAATATGGTTATAATGTTCATGGGTTTTTTTGTCTGGAATATTACTGGATTTGTCTGTGATTCCCAGATACAGGGAAGCCCTTCCCCTCAAGCTACTTATGACTTGCAACAAGGAAGTAAATTACCTCTGTGAGTAAAATTAAATTATTTTTCTTTTCTCTCTGCATTGTTCCTCCAGAAATTAGAGATTCTTGTTTTTTGAGCAGCCTTATCAGGTAAATAAAAAGGACTGTCTCCTGACATGTACAGGAATCTTAATATTTTGGGGACCTCTAGAAGAGAGAAATCCACCAAAGTAAAATCTGTCAGGCCTTTGGCATGGATTTCCTGAGCCTGAGAGGGTTTTGTTTTTGCTTTGGCGGGGTGCGGGGTGCGGGGCAATTCAGTCTGAGGCTCTTGAGGAGTTCCACCACAACCAGTTTGGAAGAACCTATGTGGTGAATGGACCGGACTTATTTTAGAAACAAATTAGTCTCGTTTGATGGAGATGAAGGTAAAAAGGGATTGTGTTTCAATAGATATTAAATTCTAGTTCTGTTCATTGAAGTCAGTACTTATGAAAGTTATTGTGTTAGACACACTTTTGCTCTGACGTTCAGGAGAAAAAAAACTTACCTAGTGCAGTTTTCACAGAGTATAACTACTTATGACGTATCACGGCCTGCTTTAAGTCTATTGCTAAAAGCACATGTACAATGCTTGTGGGACAACTGGATATAAACGATAAGATGTATGGTCTATAAAACATTTTCCCATTAACATACCTCTGAGCCGGTTCATGAGATCTAGTCTTCCCCCAACGTGGAGAACTAGACAAAAAGAGGCCCAGCACTGAGGGACATGAAGGAACCCAGAGAAGGCAACTGGGCCACTCTGGCATCCTTGGAAAAATATATTGATTATCAATGCTGTTTATGAAAAGATTTACAATCGAAAGGGAAAATGAAGAAAGAAATGTTCACATATTGAACTCAGGGGAAATCATTCTGGCTTATAAATGATTAAATTTAAACTTTAAGCTAACCAAAACAGCTTCTTTGTGGCCTATGAAATGTGCGTTGTACATGCTTTAGCCATTAAAATTTTTTGCATTACAAAAAAATAAAATCAAAATGGAATAACTGGGCTTCCCTGGTGGCGCAGTGGTTGAGAATCTGCCTGCTAATGCAGGGGACACGGGTTCGAGCCCTGGTCTGGGAAGATCCCACATGCCACGGAGCAGCTGGGCCCGTGAGCCACAATTGCTGAGCCTGCGCGTCTGGAGCCTGTGCCCCGCGACGGGAGGGGCCGCGATAGAGAAAGGCCTGCGCACCGCGATGAAGAGCGGTCCCCGCACCGCGATGAAGAGTGGCCCCCGCTTGCCGCAACTGGAGAAAGCCCTCGCACGAACCGAAGACCCAACACAGCCAAAAATAAATAAATAAATAAATAAATAAATAAATAAAATCAAGTAAAACTTTAAAAAAAAAAAAAAAATGGAATAACTGTGGTTCCGACATCCAAAATGGAGTTAAGTGGTCATTGTGGATGTGGGTTCAGACATGTTCCTATATTACTGAAAACTTGAGTTTTCTAAACTTTATCAGACTTAAGGTCACCATCGGCCATTTTCAAAACGTTATCTGCTAGCAGCTTGCAACTGCAACTGTTATGATCTCAAGGTCTTCTTGTAACTATGAAACCTTTCTACTACTTTAAAAATAGTAATGGCAAATGAGACAGCTCAAGCTATAGCCTCTCAGCAAAAGGCTACTTGGTTACTAAATATATAGAAAAAGGAAACATTCCAAAACTCATTTTCCTGGTTGCCATCTAAAAGAGGAGGACTCTTTTGAAAAATACTACAAGTGTGTGTTTTAACCATTATCCTCATTGTAATATGTCTAATAATTTTCAAATATTTGTCCAGGGGCTATGAAAAAGCAATCAAAGAGAGAAATAATATTTTCTTAATACAAAATATTGATGCTAAGCTTGGAACTCGAGATTAGTTCCAACTCTGTGTTCATCCCCAAATTAGGTAGGACTACTCCCAAAGGAATTGTAACCGCGCAGGACCCTATGAGGCCTTCCCAAAATAGACCACCACCCATGTCCTCCGCCTGCCTTATGTCTGTAAAAAAAACTTTAGTCAAAGAATAATCAGAGAAGTGAGAAAATATAGAAAGAAAGGAAAACAGTCAAGCAAGACAAAATACTAATACTTTAGCCATTACACAAAGTCAAGGGCCTTTAGTTCTTCCTCAAGGACTATAGATAATATTCTGAGCCACGTCCTTTGACCTGCTTTGCAGGTACTGAAACAAGGTGGAAGAACTTCACTGTGTGCTGCCCACAAGCACGGAGACCCCAGACCAGATGGAACCAGAAGGTTGATGATGCTCACTCCCAATTACCTCACCACCGACCAATCAGAAGAATGTCCACGAGCTGATCACGCCCTGCTCCTTGAACACGATAGGACTCCTCACTACTCGCTCCAGGACGGGACACACAGTCTTGAGGGCATTAGCCCGCTGTGGCCCCCTTTGCCTGGCAAAGCAGTAAAGCTATTTCTACTTCACCCAAAACTCTGTCTCTGAGATATAATCCGGTGCCAGGGTACAGAGGCCAAATTATGGAAACAAGATGTGGAGGGAACCCAGGAGCAGCGAGAAGGACAGCGCCCTGGGGCAGGAGGGCTGAGGGGTCTGAGCCCGGATGCGGTTGAGGGCTGGGGAGGTTTCCAAGGGGACATTCTGGAGGGGAGTCCTGAGGAGGCGTCCGTGTGGGGAGCAGGCGCGGCGCTGTGGGTGCAGAGCTGGGAGCTCGGGGCGGCCACTTCGCCACCTGAGCCGAGGGGCCCCAGGAGCCACGGCGGCCTGGAGAGGAGTCGGGGATGCACAGGGCCCGGGCGCAGGTCGTCAAGGGACAGAATAGGGTCGAACAGAGGGAAGGAGAAGCTCTGCGCCCCGAAAGAGCCCTCAGAAGGGTAAGGACCCGCGTGGGAGGGGAAGGGTGTGGACCAGTGTGGACTCCCACGAGCTCTGCGCTTCCCAAGGGGGCCCGTGAGGCTGACGCTTCAAACAGCGCCAGACGGGACCGAGGCCTCTTTTTGCCTGAAGAAGTGGAACCGCCCAAGTAGTCCCACCCCTGCGGAGTTATTCCTCACCCCGACTTTCCCCGCCCATCCTCCAGGGCCATGACCCTCTCTTCATCCCCTGCGCTCTGAACTCATCCCCCCTCCCCAGCTTTCCTAGATCCTCTGGGGCTCTGCGCACTCCTATGCCTGCCCCATCCTTGATTCTTTCCCCCTCCCTCTCTCCATGTTCTAGATTTCAGACAGGCTGGGAGCCGGAAGTGTTTGCTGCAGTGCTTGCACCTGGACACACATCTTCTTGAGCAACAGACTACAAAGCAAATCTAAGGGATTAAAAATAACTAAACCCACATGTGCAGTCGGGGCAAATTATGAACAAGATACAAAAGACCAAAAACGCAGTAGCCACTTCTGAGGTGGAGGACAAAAGCAGGGTACCGGGCATGATGCCTCCACAGTACCACCAAGGGGGTGAGCAGCCCACGAAAGCCACCCCTCCCTGGCCCAACCCCTGGGCCCACCCTACCCTCACCCCATTTAAGAGAATACTTCCCCTTCACCCCAGGGAGCAGACAAGCAAAACTGTTGCTTGTGTCACTCCCTCGTGCTGCACCACCAGCCCCAATAAGCCTTGCCTGAATTTCTTGTCTGCCTCTTATCAATTTCTATCGATTAAGGAGTCCAAGAACCCTGCTCCCTAACACACTCTTCTGGGTTCTGCACACTCCTAGGTCGGCCCCCTCCTCCATTTCCTCCCCTACCCCCTCCCTGTGTTCTAGAGTCTTTTGCCCAGGTCCCCCTCCCCTCCCTGGGCCCTGGCTCCTTTTCAGCCTCCACCGTGGTCTTAGTTAGTTTCACGTCTTCACACATCTCAGCATCTTGCAAACTCGCTTGAAGGGACATCTTAGACTTCCCAGGTGGACATTAGCTTTCGTACAGGGCTTCCCCAGATGCTGGAGGCCCCACCCAGACCCCCTCTGAGAGCAACCCTGCCCTTCTCAGCCTGGTCCCAGCTGGAGCCTGGAATCCCTGCCCTCGTGTCCTACATCTCTAGTCCCAATCCCAGGCCCTCCCTTCATTGGCCTCCCTCACTTCCCCCAGAGTCAAGTCCAGGAACCCTCTTCTGACATCCCCATGCTCAAGTCCCCTCCTTTTTTAAAAATTCTAACATTAAAAGTTTATTTTACTTTTTACAATTTTTAAAGGCTTTCCATTTACAGTTATTACAAAATATTGCCTATATTCCCTGTGTTATACAATACAACCTTGAGCCTGTCTTACTCCCAATAGTTTGTACTTCCCACTCCTTCTCCCCTAAATTGTTGCCCTCCCACCGGTAACCACTAGTTTCTTCAATGTATCTGTGAGTCTGCTTCTTCTTTGTTATATACACTAGTTGGTCATATTTTGCTAGATTCCACGTATAAGCGATATCATACAGTATTTGCAACTATTTTCTCCCATTCAGTAAGGTGTCTTTCTTTAGTCGGTGGTTTCCTTTACTTTGCAAAAGCTCTTAAGTTTAATTAGGTCCCATTTGTTTTTTGTGGGGCTTTTTGCTTTAGTTGCCTTTGCCTTTGAAGACAGATCAAAAAAATTCTTGCTTCGAATTCTGTCAAAGAGTGTTCTGCCTATGCTTTCCTCTAGGAGTTTGATAGTGTCCGATCTTACACCCCAATCCGTGGCTGGTGGCCCCATCCTCACACAGCCTGTTGCTTCTGTATTCACTTCATCTTCTCACTTCTGAGGTCACATCTGCCTGTGTCTCTCTCTTACAAGGACACCTGTGATTTCATTTAGGGCTCACCTGGATAATCCACCATAATCTTCCCATCAATATCTCTAATGGAATCACATCAGCAAAGTCCCGTCTTTATAAGGTAACATTCACAGGTTCCAGGGATTACAACGGTGATATCTTGGTGGGTAATCATTCAGCCTACCATACTGCCCATCTCCTGTTCATCAGATCTTGGGGGTTCGCCCCCCACAGTGGCCTCCTGTGTGGGAAGAGCATATTTCAATGTCCTTAATAATGTCCTACTTCAAAGAGCTTCACAGGTGGATCCCACGCCCGCTCCGCCCAGTTTCTCCCGTTTCTAGTGAAGCTGCGGCAGCCTGTATTTGGCGCCATCTGGTGGACACAGCGTGCCACAGCAGGTGTGCGTCCAATAGAAATACAGTACAAGCCAGGTACGTAATTTTTCATTTTTTAATAGCCATATTGAAAAAGAGGTGAAAATAATTTCAATAGTATAGCTTACCTAACCCAATGTATCTAAAACACACTCATTTTGACATGTAATCCACAACAAAAATAGCGAGTACTTTCAAATCTTTGTTTCATACTAAGCCTTCGAAGTCTGGCACGTATTTGACACTTAACAGCACCTCTCAGTTCACACCAGCCACATTTCAAGTGCTCAGAAGTCACACGTAGCGTCTGGCTGCCATATTGGACAGCACAGAGCTAGAGGAAGACTGAGGGGCAGAGAGAGGGGTGAGTGGAGGGAAGGTGGGGGGAGGGGACTCTGAGAAGGGATACAGCCTGGGGGAGGGGTTGGCCTGGCCATAAAGGCCAAGAGGCAGTGGCATTAACATGTCCACGTGTGCGCACACACGAGATGGGCCTTTGCACACCTCCCATGCACGCATTCAAGATGCAACAGAACCACAGATGTGATCTCCCCCCAGAATCACCCTCTTCTGTGACCCAGTCCCCCAGGCCCGAGGCTAACACCCCTCCCCCCACCAGCCCTGCCCATCGGTCCCCTGAGCCTCCTTCCCCCCGGGCTCTCCTCCCCTCCCCACAGCCCTGCCTGGTCCAGCCCCATCCTAGCCCACCAGGGTCCTCTACTGACCAACACTGTAGCTTTTTGAAATATAATTCACACATCATAAAATTCACCCTTTTAGACTTCCCTGGCGGTCCAGTGGTTAAGATTCCGCTCTTCTAATGCAGGGGTTGCAGGTTGGATCCCTGGTCGGAGAAATAAGATCCCACGTGCGTGGCATGGTCAAAAAAAAAAAATTATAAAAAAATAAATAAGATAAAATTCACCCTTTCAAAGTGTAGAATTCAGTGGTTATAGTATATTCATGTGGGATAACCATCACTGTAGCTAACTCCAGAACATTTTCATCGCCTCAAAATAAAACCTTGTACCCATTAAGCAACATTCCTCATTCTCCCCTCCTCTCCACCCCTGGCAACCACTAAGCTACTTTCTCTGTGGATTTGCCTCTTTTGGACATTTCGTATAAATGAAATCATACTATATGTGGCCTTTTATCTGGCTTCCTTAGTGTAGCATAATGTTTTCAAGGTTCATCCATAATGTGGTGTGTATCAGTCCTTCATTCCTTTTTATGGCTGAATAATGTACAATTGTATGGATACATGACATGTTGCTTATCCATTCATCCTTGCCTTTGCCTTAGGAGACAAATCCAAAACAAATATTATTGCTGTGATTTATATCAAAAAGTGTTCTGCCTATGTTTTCTTCTAGGTGTTTTTGACTTCAGATCTTACACTTAGGTCTTTAATCCATTTTTGAGTTTACTTTCGTGTATAGTGTTAGAAAATGTCCTAATTTTATTCTTTTACATGTGTTGTGCAGTTTTCCCATTTACTGAAGAGACTGTCTTTTCCCCTTTGTATATTCTTGTATATTCTTCCCCTTTGTATATTAATTTTTTAAATTAATTAATTGTTTATTTTGGCTGCACCAGGTCTTAGTTGCAGCACGTGAGATCTTCCTTGCAGCATGTGGGATCTTTTTTTTTTTTAGTTGCGGCACGCAGACTTCTTAGTTGTGGCATGCATGCGGGATCTAGTTCGCCGACCAGGGATCGAACCAGGGCCCCTTGCATTGGGAGCACAGAGTCTTACCCACTGGACCACCAGGGAAGTCCCCGTCATACATTGATTAACTATATATGCGTGGGTTTATTTCCGGGCTCTCGATTCTGTCATATTGATCTATGTGTCTGTTTTTGTGCCAATACCATACTGTGGTTTTTTTCTTCAGCATCCAAAATCTTTTTAATAACAAGGCAGGATCTGGGATTAGTTTTTGTAGCCACGGCTGACCCATCAACTCTGACCCGCTCAAACTTCTGGCCCTTGGAGCATACATAGTGTTTGGTGTGGCTATGTGGGGTTCCTGGGGCCTTGCAGAATTGCCTGTACACCTCTCAGCCCTTTCGAGGACCAGGGAGGAGAACAGTGTCGCAACCCTTGTGAGAGTCCAGGGCAAGCTGGTCGAAGGTGAGGATCTTGCCCCCGGCCTTGAGGCTGCTACTCACTTGCAGAGCACACACCTTTAGTTCGGGCGCATCATCGGTTATAGACCCTACAATCACAGCTGTTTTGCCTTCTTGACCAGGAAACTTCATCTTCCAGATCATCTGGGAAAGAGATAGAGGTGGCTGATTGCTGCGACTCATGAACATCCTCTTCAGCACAAGTTGATTGAAGGTGGAGTGGGTTCGTCTGGCCAGAAACGTGTACAGCTTCACCAACAGCCTTAGGTGGATGTCCTGGCTCTTGGGCTCCTTGTGCCAAAACTTTCAGTCCTTGTTGTGGTGGATCTCAGCTCCCATAATGGAGCCTCCACCTTAGCCAGGTCTGGAAAGAGAGAACCGTACCATGCTGTTTTTTTTGTTTTTTGTTTTTTTTTAATTTATTTATTTATTTTTGGTTGTGTTTGGTCTTTGTTGCTGCGCGCGGGCCTTCTCTAGTTGTGGTGAGCGGGGGCTACTCTTCGTTGCGGTGCACGGGCTTCTCACTGCGGTGGCTTCTCTTGTTGCAGAGCATGGGCTCTAAGCATATGGGCTTCAGTAGTTGCAGCTCGCGGGCTCAGTAGTTGTGGGTCGTGGGCTGTAGAGTGCAGCCTCAGTAGTTGTGGTGCACAGGCTTAGTTTCTCTGAGGTATGTGGGATTTTCCTGGACCAGGGCTCGAAACCGTGTCCCCTGCATTGGCAGGCAGATTCTTAACCACTGTGCCACCTCGGAAGTCCCTACCATGCTGTTTTGATTACTGAAGCTTTGTAGTATAGTCTGAAGTCAGGAAGCATGATACCTCCAGCTCCATTTTTCATTCTCAAGACAGTTTTGGCTATATGGGGATTTTTGTGTCTCCATACAAATTTTAAAATTATTTGTTCTAGTTCTGTGAAAAATGCCATTGGTGTTTTGATAGGGATTGCACTGAATCTGTAGATTGCCTTGGGTAGTAAGGCCATTTTGACAATATTAATTCTTCCAATCCATGAACACAGTATATCTTTCCATCTGTTTGTGTAATCTTCAGTTTCTTTCATCAATATCTTATAGTTTTCAGAGTACAAGTATTTTACCTTTAGTTAGATTTATTCCTAGGTATTTTATTCCTTTTGATGCAATGGTAAATGAAATTGTTTCCTTAATTTCTCTTTCTGATAATTCATTGTTAGTGTATAGAAGTGCAACAGATTTCTGTATATTAATTTTGTATCCTGAAACCTTACCGAATTCATTGATGAGCTCTAGCAGTTTTTTGGTGGCATACATCTTTCTATTTATAATATCATATCATCAGCAAACAGTGACAGTTTTAATTCTTCCTTTCCAATCTGGATTCCTTTTATTTCTTTTTCTTCTCTGATTGCTGGGGCTAGGACTTCCAAAACTATATTGAATAAAGCTGGCAAGAGTGGGCATCCTTGTCTTGTTTCTGATCTTAGAGGGAATGCTTTCAGCTTTTCACCATTGAGTATGATGTTAGCTGTGGGTGTTGTCATCTACAGCCTTTATTATGTTGAGGAATTTTATCAAAAGCTTTTTCTGCACCTATTGAGATGATCCTATGGTTTTTATTCTTATTGATTGATTTGCAGATATTGAAAAATCCTTGCATCCCTGGGATAAATCCCACTTGATCATGGTGTATGATCCTTTTAGTGTATTGCTGGATTCTGTTTGCTACTATTTTGTTGAGGATTTTTGCATCTGTGTTCATCAGTGATATTGGCCTGTAATTTTCTTTTTTTGTGATGTCTCTTTCTGGTTTTGGTATCAGTGTGATGCTGGCCTCATGGAATGAGTTCAGAAGCATTCCTTCCTCTGCAATTTTTTGGAATAGTTTCAGAAGGATAGGCATTAATTCTTCTCTAAATGTTTGGTAGAATTCACCTGTGAAGCCATCTGGTCCTAGACTTTTGTTTGTTGGGAGTTTTTAAATTACTGATTCAGGGAATTCCTGGCAGTCCAGTGGTTAGGACTCCACACTTCACTGCTGAAGGCCCAGGTTCTATCCCTGTTCAGGGAACTAAGATCCTGCAAGCTGCACGGCATGGCCAAAAATAATAATAAATAAATAAATAAATGATTTCATTTCAGTACAGCAAGTCCCCTACATATGAACGAGTTCCATTCCAAGAGTGCATTCGTAAGTCCAATTTGTTCGTAAGTCCAGCAAAGTTAGCCCCGGTACCCAACTAACACAATCAGCTATATAGTACTGTGCAGTGATAGGTTTATAATACTTTTCACACAAATAATACATAAAAAACAAACACGAAAAATAAAGAAAACGTTTAATCTTACAGTACAGTACCTTGAAAAGTACAGTAGTACAGTACAACAGCTGGCATACAGGGGCTGGCATGGAGTTAACAGGCAAGAAGAGTTACTGACTGGAGGAGGGAGAGGAGGTGGGAGATGGTAGAGCTGAAGGATCATCAGCAATAGGAGATGGAGAGCAAGCTGCAATTTCACTCACACCTGACGTTGATGGCACAGGTTCTGGTTCCTTGCTGGATTCAGTTCTATCTACCTTCTTGAAAAAAACGATCCAGTGATGTCTGGGTAGTACTGTACCAGCTACATCACCACTGCTTTTACGCTTACTTCCAGACATCCTGGGCTTGAAATAAAGATACTGTGCTACTGTACTCCATATGGTACTGTACAGTAAAGTACACAAAAGCACAACCACTTGTAGAGGATTCATGCACGTGACAGTGTACACCAGACACATGAACTAACTTACGTGACTGGACATGCGAACTCACGTTCACATCTTTGAAAGTTCACAACTTGAAGGTTCGTATGGAGGGGACTTACTGTACTGGTAATTGGTCTTTTCACTTTTGATCATATATTTTGATGCACAAAAGTATTCAGTTTTGATGAATTCCAATTTATCTATTTTTTTCTTTGGTTACCTGTATCTAACCACCACTTGAAACTCCTCTAACCCACCCTCCACCCAGCAGCTAGAGGGAGCTTTCAAAACTATGTCCCCTTCTGCTCAAAACAGTGCCACATTTGCGATTTAGAACAGTACTTCTTGCATCAAATATGCAAAGGAAGCACCTGAGAATCTTACAAAATGTAGATTCTGATTCGGTAGGTCTAGTGTGGAACCTGACAATCAACACATCTACCAAGCTTCCTGGTGATTCTGTGGCAGTTTGTGTTTTCTGAAAATGACCATAGCAATATTTCCTGTTGTTACTGAACTGAACTTGATTTTGCTTGCCCATTGTACAGCAAAGTCAATCTTCTGGCACCGAGTTGTGGTAAAGGAAAGTATAGCATTTATTTGCAGGCACCAAGCAAGGACAATGGGCAGCTTGTCCTCAAAAGACCCAAACTCCCTGATGGTTTTCAGGAAGGGTATTTTTGGTTTTGTTTTTTGGCCATGCTGCGTGGCTTGTGGGATTTTATTTCCCTGACCAGGGATCAAACCCGAGCCCTCAGCAGTGAAAGTGTGGAGTTCCAACCACTGGACTGCTAGGGAATTCCCTCAAATGCTACTCTTAAACCAGGTTTGTCAGGGGAAAACAGAAACACAGTCCTCCACTACCACAGATTATGCAGTCAGTTTCCCACATTTGGGGAAATCACAGGGGTCAGCACATCCAGAGTGCAATGGATAAGCCTCACCCTGGGAAAACCACCTTCATGATCATGGTATCTCCCCTGCCAGGTAAGTATTAGGAAGGGTTTTTAAAGGCAACTTTTGAGGTTAGGGCTTCAGGATACATGACTTTCTTCTGTTTGGTTGGTGGTGAAGTAACAGGGTGATGTTTCAGGAATCTTAATCATCAACCTTCTGGTTCCAACCAGTCTGGGGTCTACATGCTTGTGGTCAGCATTTAGCCACCATCCTCCACCTGAGTCGGGGTCTTAATTTCTGCAGAACAACTCAAAGGTATGCATCAGACCGCTACATATATCGCCTGAGGAGGAACTAGCACTCTGCTTTATTGCTGAACCATTGTTTAAGCCATCATTACTTTTCTTGATTGACTGTTTTTCCTTTGTTTCTGCATTCTCTCACTTCCCTAATTCCTAGTAACTGTTTGAATCTGCTCTTTGGAACTCAGGGAAGGTCTAGGAGACTAAAGCCTCTTTCTGCAAACAAGAAACAGGAGACACAGAGGGGCTTTTGTACCTGGGAGGGCCCCATAGGGTCCTGCTTGGTTTCCCTGGCCCACATGCTTCCAGAACCTTGCACTCCCCATAAAGAGGTGGGAACCATTTCCCTTCCCCTGAACCTTTGCGATTGCCATAACAGGTGGAATATGGCGAGGGTGACTGCCTGGCATCTGAAGCTAAGTTTTACAAGGCAATATGGCTTCCGCCTGGCTCTCTCTTCATGACATTTGCCTTTGGAACCCACCCACCATGCTGTGTGAAAGCCAATCTCACCCATGTGGAGAGATGACCTGCAGAGGAACAGAGGCCCCAGCTAATAGCCTGCATCAACTACCAGACATGTGAGTGGATGTGCTTCCAGAGGATTCCACCTGAAGAGCAGTAGCTCACTGTGGAGCAGAGATGAGTTATCCCCGCAGGCTGCAGATTCATGTGCAAAATACATGCTGTCATTGCTTAAAATAACTGAGTTTTGGGGTTGTTTGTTATGCAGCAGTAGATAGCTGCAGCAATGCTCATCCTGCTGGTCCATGGACCGCACTTTGAGTAGCAAGAAGCTAGATCACTAGACCTTCTAGGACTTTTGCATGTGCAATTTTCCTACTTGTTATTCTTTTCCCATTCTCTTTCTTTGCTTGGCTCATATTTACTTATTCCTTAGGTCCTTTTCTAAGAACACTTTCCTGATGTTTCAGGCTGGGCCTCTTGCCTTATCTGAGTCCTCTCCCATCCTGCTCCATGCTCCCCTGTGAGGAAAAATGCACGCTTACATTTTTGCAATTCTTCTTCAAAACACTTTCTATTTGGGAGTGAGGATATTCCCAGAGAACTGAGATGTTGGCAGATGGGGGAGTCCGTGCTCCCCCATCCCGGCCCTGATCATCTTAGCTATCTCTATGTGTTAAGGGGGTCCCCCCACCTTGCTGGGCTGGGAGCTCCAGAGGGCAAACTTGGTGCTGACTTGATCATTGCTGGATGTAGCTCAGTAAGTTGGCACTGAGAAGGACAGTACTGGGGAGGGGGAGATGACCACCTTCACCCAAACTTCCCTGAGTGTTTGACTGAGGTGATTCCCCCATAGATGTCACCTCTGTGGCCCAGGACATGGCCCAGAGCCACTCCCACCCAGACATCAGGGCCCACCCACCATGCTGTTCTTGAATAGTAAGCATTCCCTCCCAAGTCGCCCCCTCCAGTCTCCCGTCTGTGCCTCCCTCCCTCCCAGTCTCTTTCCCCCCAAGAGGCAGAGTACCTTGGCATTTGTGAAACATGACTCAGACCCTGTGGCCATGGAGCCCCACCTCCCAGCCCTGGTGACCCCCACGGACTCGATGTAGCTGCCAAGAGACCCGGACTGCCCCCCAGCCTCTTTCTAGAGTGCCCAGTGTCAGAGAGGGGGCTTTGCTCATTTGCATGCTCTTGGGGTATCTTTCCCCTTCCCTGGGTACTGGGGTCTGACTTCCAGCATTCTCCCCAGCACCTCCCCCTACAGGGGAACTCCCAGGAGCTGCAGACCTGGCTAAGGTAGGCAAAGGAGGACCAGTTTGAGGATGGAGCCCAAACCCCCAAACCCCTCGAGTCTTGGGTGACTCCAGTGCACAAAAAGAAGAAGGATATTTTTAAATTTTATTTTATTTATTTTTGTCTACATTGGGTCTTCGTTGCAGTGCGCGGGCTTCTCACTGCAGTGGCTTCTCTTGTTGCGGAGCACGGGCTCTAGGCGCGCGGGCTTCAGTAGTTGTGGCTCGCGGGCTCTAGAGTAGAAGCAGGTTTTTTTGAAGACGGAAATCCCCATGGACAGGAATTCAGCACCTGCCAGCATCTCACTTCTCTGGGAATATCCTCACTCCCAAGCAGAAAATTGTTTTGAAGAATCGCAGAAATGCAAGCGTGTATTTTTCCTCACTGGGAGTAATGGTTTTATGAAGAATGTCCAACTGTCTTCCCAGAAGAGCTGTCTCTCCTCAGGCTGGAGCCCTCCACCTGCTGTCTTGGGCATCTTTTCTACAAATGTGGACCTGGGCAGGAGTTATATTTGCAGCCCTGCTTCTCGTCGGCTGCCATCTGCAGATATCTGCCTGTCTCCTGAAGGTGGCGCTGTAACACAATTGCAACGCATCTGGGAATATTGCTGAAACCTCGCCGCTCATCTGTTCACACCCACATTCCTTTTTCAAACGTCTGAAATAGTGCAGTGCAAGAGAAATACAGTGGGAGCTACTTATGTAATTTTAAGCTTTCTAGCAGTCATATTTTAAAATGTAAAAAGAAATAGATGAATAAGCACAGGAAAAGATGCTCAACATCATTAATTATTAGGGAAATGCAAATCAAAACCACAATGAGGTACCACCTCACAGACATTAGGATGGCTATCATGAAAAAAGGAAAAAGAAAAGAACGTGTTGGCAAGGAGGTGGAAAGTTGGAGCTCTTGTGCACTGTTGGTGGGAATGACAAATGGTACAGCCAACAGTATGACACTTCCTCAAATAATTACACAGAGACTTACCATACAATCCAGGAATTCCACTTCTGGGTACATACCCAAAAGAATTGAAAGCAGAGACTTGGACAGATATTTGTACACTCTTGTTCAGAGCAATGTATTTCACCACAGCCAAAAAAGGTAGAAACAACCCAAGTGCCCATTGACAAATAAAATGTGGTTGTGCATACCACATGTATGGAATATTATTCAGGCTCAAAAAGGAAGGAAATTCTGATACACACTGCAACATGGGTGAACCCTGAGGACATTATGCTAAGTGACATAAGCCGGTTATGAAAAGACAAATACTGTGTGATCCCACTTACATGAGGTCCCTAGAGTAGGCAAATTCATAGAGACACAAAGTAGAAGGGTGGTTGCCAGGGGCTGGGGGAGGGGGAATGGGGACTTGTTGTTTAAGGGGTACAGTTTCCGTTTTGCAAGATGAAAACACATTCATACAACAACGTGAATATATTTCACACTACTGAATTGTACACTTAATAATGGTTAAAATGGTAACTTTTATGTTTTATGTATTCTACCACAGTAAAAGAGTTTACAAATAAACAGGTGAAATTAGCTTTAGTCATATTTTTATTTATCCCAACATACCCAGAATATTATCATTTCAAAATGTAATTAATTTTTACGATTATTGACATGTTGTCTATTCTTTTTTTCACACCCAGCTTGGAGATTCAGCGTGTATTTTACACGTACAGCACACCTCAGTCAGACCTAGCCACTTTTCAAGCACTCAATAGCCATCTGCACGCATCTCCATCATATTTGCAAAGACCCACACCTCCCCTGCAACACACCTACAGCGCATCTGCAAATACACCTAGAGTTTCTCTGCAAACCTCCCACATCACCTGCAAACACGCCCGCAGCTCAGGGGCCCACCCCTCAATCTAATCTCCGACATTTTCAGAGAAAGCACTTGCTCAAGGAGCACGTGCCAATGCCAAATCGACGTTTGCAGGTTGATTTGACCGGCAAATCTCCCCATCTTCTTGGCATAAATTTGCATACCATTCATGTGTCCAAAAGCACAGCAGCAGGGCCTCAGATAGTCATTTCAAAGTCAGGGAGGCGGTGACCTGGGGCTGGACCACAGGCCCCCTCCTGCTTCCCTTCCAGCTCTCTGTCCTCCTCCTCCTCCAGGAAGGTGATCAGTTCCTCCTGAAGTGCCCCCATCTCCAACCCCAGGCTGCATAGCTGGCCCAGCAGCTGGACATCCACTAGGCGGAGGTTCACCTGCGGGTGGGAAGGGGGAGTCATGGGCATCCCACCCCAGAGGGCAAGGGGTTAGTGTGCCTCTGCCGTGAAACCTGGGTGGGAGCAGGTCTCAGCTCAAGTCCCAGAAAAGATTCTTTGCCTGACCAAACTTTACTCAGGATCCTGAACCATTTCCTAGGCCCATCAGCACTTCTTTGTAAAATCCAGTTTTAGCAAGAATCCCCCATCCTCCTTATTTGATCTGGGCTCCTCACCCTCCACCCTCCCCCAGGTGATGGTGGCTCACCCTGACCTGCCTTCAGCAAGAATCCTGCTAGATAGGTTGAGCCAGAATCCCCCCTATACCCCTGATGTTTCCTCTCAGGAATTTTCTACCCGCCGACCCCTCTCCTGCTCCTTGGCTGTAAATTCCCCGTTGCCCATGTTGTATTCAGAGCTGAGCCCAATCTCTCTCCTCTACTGCAAAATCCCCATCACAGCAGTCTTCATACCTAGAGCCTTGCCATCTTTAACAGGTGTCATAAGTTACTTTCTCTTTAACAGTCCTGGCCCACAGCACCGCAGGTGGGCTCCTCACTGTGTCCCTGGACTCTGCCATCCTGCTTCTGTCTCTGATCTCTGCCCTGTCTCCCTTTGTCTTGGTCTCTCCATTTCATTGTCCATCGCTGTCTCCATCTCTCTCGTCCTTTCTCTGTGTCTTGAGTCTTATTCTCTTTGTCTCTCTTATTAGGTCTCCCTCTCTTGTGATCTGTCTCCATCTCTCTGTCTCTACTTGGCTGTCTCTGTCTGTCTCTGTCCTTCCATATCCCTGTCTTTCTGTCTGTCTCTATTTCTCTGCCCCTGCCTTGGACTGTCTCCACCTCTCTGTCTTTCAGATTTAATGAGTCTGTCCTTGTTGAGGCTCTCAATCTCTGCTTTCCATCTCTCGTCTCTTTCTGGGTCTCTCTGTCTCTGCCTCTCTCTAGTCCTGTCTCTCATTCTTTGCGTCTTTCTGTGTCTCTGTCTGTGTCCATCGTTCTCTGGGTGTGTCTGCCTCTGCCTCTATTTCTCTATTCCTGTCTCTGACTTTCAATCTCTGGCCCTTTTTATTTACATTCATTCCTATTCATTTATCCACTCCCCCCACCACCCCATCTCTTACCCCTCCAAACCCCTCACTCACCAGCTCCTTCCAGATCCACAGCAGACTCTCCCTGGCACCTCCAGTGTCAGCCCCTGGGAACATGAGGGTCTGACCCACCCTCTTCACTGGGGGCACCACCCTCAGGGCCCGCGGGGGTGGGCCCAGCCCTGGGGGCACCAGTCCAGCCTGCCTCAGCTGCTTCCACAGCTCCATAGTCTCTGAGCAGTGGCGGCCAGGAGCAGGAAGTAGCAAGGTCCAGAGTGACCCAGTCCCCTGGGGAGCCGGGGGCTGGGAGGGGGAGGGAGTAAAGGGCAGTGGGGGTAGGAGAGGGCCAGCCCCACCCCCTCGGGCAACCCAAAGTCCATTCTCCACTGAGAATCTGCAGCTTCATGTGTTTTTGTTTTTGTTTTGTTTTAATCAAAGTCTAACCTCAACTCTGCTCGCAAGGATCCAACCTCAGCCCCTCTGGCAGAGGTCAAACTCCACTTCTCCCTGCCTCTTCTCAGGCCTGACCCTTCACCAGTGTGTGGATGCCCGGCCTCACCTCATCCCGCCCCCTCCTGGGTCCCACCCACTCCTCCTCCCCAGCCTCCCCTGCAGCCCTCTTCTCCACTTGATCTCTGGCTTCCCCTGGCTTGGTCCTTGCCTGTCTTCTCCACTCGGGCCCCCCCAAGGGCTTCCCAGACAATGTGCCTGAGGAGCCAGGAGTGGCTTCCGAGAAAACGATCCCTTGGCCAGGGTGCCTCGGTGTCCAGGCTGTTGGCCCACAGCTGAGCAGCCAGTTCTGCCGACCCTAGACTTGCCCAGAGACATTATCACTAGCAGCTTGGGCCCCGTCATGCAGAAGGTGGGGAGGCACTGCAGGCCTCCCTCAGCTAGAACCCCTCTTGCAGGGGTGTTAAAATTTCACCTATACGTCAATGGCTCCCAAGTCTCTGACTCCAGTCCTGACCTCTAGACCACTACTCAGCATCTCCAGCTGGATGTCTCAGGCATCTCAAGGTGAATGTGGTCACAACAGAACTCTCAGCTGGGATCTACTCCACTGTATTAGTTTCCTATTGCTGTTGTAACAAGTGACCACAAACTTAGTGGCTTAAAACAACACAGACTTATTATCTTACGGTTCTAGAGGTCAGAAGTCTAAAGTGGGTCCACAGGTCTGGGTTCCTTCTGGAGGCTGTAGGGGAGAATCCATTTCCTAGCCTTTCCCAGTTTCCAGAAGCCACCTGCATTCATTGGCCCATACGCCCTTCCCTGCATCATTCCAACCTCTTACACCTGTCATCACGTCCTCTACTTACTGACTTTCCTGCCTCCATCTAAATAGGACTCTGGGACTTCCCTGGAAGTCCAGTGGCTAAGACGCTGCACTCCCAGCGCAGGGGGCCCGGGGTTCGATCCCAGGTCAGGGAACTAAAATCCCACATGAGGCAACTAAGAGTTTGCATGCCACAACTAAAATTCCTGAATGCTGCAACTAAGACCTGGCACAGACAAATAAATAAATAAATATTTTAAAATAAATAAATAAATATATAAATAAATAAGACTCTTGTGAGACTTCCCTGGCAGTCCACTGGTTAAGACTCCGCACTTCCACCTCAGGGGGCACAGGTTCGATCCCTGGTCGGGGAACTAAGATTCCCACATGCTGCGCAGCATGGCCAAAAAATAAAAATAAAAAATAAAAAGTAAAATAGAACTCTTGGGACTTCCCTGGTGGCGCAGTGGTTAAGAATCCGCCTGCCAATGCAGGGGACATTGGTTCGAGCCTTGGTCTGGGAAGATCCCACATGCCGCGGAGCAACAAAGCCCGTGAGCCACAACTACTGAAGCCCGCGCGCCTAGAGCCCGTGCTTCGCAACAAAGAGAAACAACCGCAATGAGAAGCTCGTCGTGCACCGCAACGAAGAGTAGCCCCTGCTCGCTGCAACTAGAGAAAGCCCGCGTGCAGCAACGAAGACCCAACGCAGCCAAAAATAAATAAATAAATAAAAATACATTTATAAAGAAAAAAAATAGAACTCTTGTGATTACATTGGGCCCGTCGGGATTATCCAGGATAATCTCCCCATCTCAAGATTCTTAATCACATCTTCCCTTTACCATACAACGTAACATATTCACGGGTTCCAGGAATCAGGATGTGGACATTTGGGGGGCGGGGGAACTATTCAGCCTACCACACCTACCCTTCCATACCTGCTACTTTCCCAGTTTCCCCCTCTCCAAAAATGGCATCGCTATCCTTTTAGTTTCTCGAGCTATTGGCTCTGTCTTCAAAACAGACTCATAATCTGAGCACTTAGCACTTCCATTGCCCGGTCCCTGCTGCTGCCCCCATTCATCTCTTGTCTGGACGATTGCAGTAGCCTCTTTGCTGGCTCCGTGCTTCCCCCCTTGCTCTCTAAGGTCTGTTCTCCACCCGGCAGAAATGATCTTTAGAAAATGTAAATCAGATCGTGGCATGTCCCGGCGAATGGAATAAAGCACAGTTTCTTGCTCACCTCTCTGACCCAGTCTCCCACCTCTCTCCCTGCAAGCTGGTCCCGCCTCTGGGCCTTTGCACTGGCTGTACCTCTCTGCCTGAAACACTTTCCCCCCAGATCTTTGAATGGCTGTTTCCTTGTTATCCTTCATCTCCACTTAAATGTCACCACTTCACAGAGGTCTTTGCTGATGGCCCTGTGCCCCCGTCACTCCCTATTATATTGCCTGTTTTTATTTGCCTCTTATCAAACACTGTCTGAAATTATCTTGCTTATTCATGTGTTTCTTATCCATCCTCTCCTTGCCTGGAATGTCGACTCCCTGAGAAAGAGTCTTGGTCCCATGGCAACCTCACTACCCGGAACAGTGCCTGCCACGTGGTAGGGACTCAGTAAGTATTTGTAGAAGGAATGAATGAGTAATTCTACCCGCAAGACTTCATATTGAATTTTCACATTAAGATGTAGCCTGGAACTCCAAACTGAAATTGCCAACACATCACAATACTAGTCTTGAGATCTCACCTCTGTCGTTTACCCTGAGGTCTATCCTCACCATCTACTCGACGCTTCCCTTCCCTGACCCTGCTTTAAAGAAGAGGCGGACAGTTTCTCTACGCATCATTCCCTGTTCTAAGGAGGTAGCAAGTTAGAGGCAGAAGAAAAGGGAACCTCAGGCGGACTATGAGTGCAGTTGGAGGGAAGGACGGTATTCCAACAGGCAGGAAGAACTGCCCACGCTCTCCTAGGGAAAGGCTGCCGAGTCCCTTTTTTTTTTTTTTTTTTTAAAGAAATTCACGTTCTTTATTTATTTATTTATTTATTTATGACTGTGTTGAGTCTTCGTTTCTGGGCGAGGGCTTTCTCTAGTTGCGGCAAGTGGGGACCACTCTTCATTGCGGTGCGCGGGCCTCTCACCATCGCGGCCTCTCTTGTTGCGGAGCACGGGCTCCAGACGCGCAGGCTCAGTAATTGTGGCTCACGGGCCCAGTTGCTCCGTGGCATGTGGGATCTTCCCAGACCAGGGCTCGAACCCGTGTCCCCTGCATTAGCAGGCAGACTCTCAACCACTGCGCCACCAGGGAAGCCCCCGAGTCCCATTTTAAGGCCCATGGCAGAAGAAGCTCCAAGCGATCCCTAAACCCGGTTAGAGTAATAAGTGTGTGCTCCTTTAAGAGGAGGGCTGGAAAATGGAGGGGGCGGGGCCATAAGAAAAGACGCCCAACCCTGAACCGGGTGGGTTAGATAAGAAAAGACCAGCCCCTTCCGGTTACGTAATCCTAGCGAGATGGCGGCCCCCAGGGCGGTAAGTGAACGAAGCTTCTGGAGGCCCCCCCCAGTTAGTGTCCGCTCTGCTTTCAGGGCCTCTTTCGGCGCCCAGGGAACAAGTAGCGAGGGGGAGCAGGGGGCCTCTCCCGCTAGGCCTCGAGCTGGGCGCGGAGACGTGTGGCCGTCGGGGGCCGGGAAGGATCGGTGAGGCTCACAGGCCGCGGAGGAGAGAACCCAGTGGCAACCAATGGGGAAGCAGCGCGTGCGGTCCGAGAAAGCGCGCCCAGCCAATCAGAGGGAGGTATCCGACTGCGAGCGCCTGGAGCGGAGGGGCTGGCGAGAGTGGGACCTGCAAGGGATGAGGGTTTGGGAGGGGTTGGCAAAGAAACTGGGATTTGAGGTGCAAGGGTAGAGAACCGAAGGTGAGGGAAACTCATGGGAGAGTTAGAAATTTTGATGGAAAATCAAAGGGATGATGGGGGGTGGGGGCAGGATCCAAGAGGTGAATTTGGGAATTCCAAGGGAAGGACCTAGGGTAAATTAAGGGGAGGATTTGCCATATTGTGGAGAGAATTTAGAAGGAATTGGGCAAAATCAAGGAATGGACCTAGGAAAACTTAAAGAGGTTGGGAACTTAAGAGGAATTTTAAGGGAAAATAAGGATTTGGGCAAAATTATCGGGAGAATTTGGTTAAAGCAAAGAGAGAAACTGAGGCAGACTAAGAGAAAACTTTGGAGGGGAAATTGAAGGAAGAGTTTGGGAGCTTTAAGAGATAAGTTAAGGGTGGTTTGGAGAGAAATTAAGGTTATATTTGGGGGAAAGGAATGCGTTATTCAGGAAGTCTCTGGTGGGATTTGGATAAAATTAAGGGGAGAATTTGTGGGACATTAAGAGTTCAGATAATAGAGGTTTTGAGAGAAAGTGAGGGCTTAGGGGGAAATTAGGGGGAGAATTTAGGAAAACCAAGACCGTTTGGCCAAATCAAAGAGAATTTAAGGTTGATTAAGGGGAAGAACTTGGGGGAAACATGAGGAAATTTTACGGATCCGAAAGAATTGGAAGTTCTGAGAGGAGAGTTAAGTGAGCAGGGGAGCACTGAGGAGGGGAGATGTGGGAGCAGAAGCAGGGGGCTGTGTGTCTCGCAGGAGGCGCCAGGCTCAGCCTCTCCTCCCCTCTCCTTCTCCCCAGTCCCTTCGCCTGGTGGCTCCAGTATGGAACGGGGGTACTAGCGGCATCCGTGGCCTGAGCAGGGCAGTGGACCCGGAGGGCAGTCAGAGGAAGGGGAGGGCGCTGCTCCAGTTCCTGGCTGACCGCTTCTATGATGTGGAGGCTGTGAGGGGGTACCTGCTCCAGAAGCAGGTGTTGAAGGTGCTCCAGAAAAATCGGTGAGAACCCCTGGCCTGCACGACCCTGCTGTTCAGGCCTCCCCAGTCACTGCCCACCCTGCCCTTGCCACTCCAGGCAGCCCTGGGGCTTCCAGTGCCAGCCTTGCCCACTTGCATCTTCGTCTCCAGCCCACACACTTCCCAAGCCCTCCGGCTCATAGACGCAACCCAATGCCCACCACCTCTTCTTGGAGGTCTAGCTGGCACTTCAGACCTAACATGGCTAACCCTTGGTTTCCCCCTTAAAAAGTCTTCTCACCCCCAAGCCTTCTCCATCCCAGTCAACGGCACCATTGCTTACCCGGTTGTTCAGACCACATTCGAAGGAATCGCTGATTCCTCTCTTTGCATCCCTTCCCTCATACCACATCCAGTCCATCAGTAAAATACCAGAATATCCCAAATTTGACCGATGGTCACCTCCTTGCTGTTTATAGCCTGGTCTGAGCCCTTTCATTTTATGGTTGGATTACTGCAGTCGTCTCCTAACGGGTCACCTTTTGCCCCCTATTATCGTCTACACAGCAGCCAGAGGAAACAGATAACATTACTACTTTGTACCCTCAAATGGGGCCTTCCCTGGCAATCCAGTGGTTAAGACTTTGCCTTCCAATACAGGGGGTGCAGGTTCAATCCCTGGTCGTGGATCTAAGATCCCTCGTGCCTCGTGGCCAAAAGTCCAAAACATGAAACAGAAGCATTATTATAACCAATACAATAAAGACTTTTAAAATGGTCCACATCAAAAAAAAAAATCTTAAAAAAAAAAACAACCCTCAAATGGTTTCCAACTGCAACTAGAATAAAAGCCAAACTCTAAGGCCGAAAACCCGGCCCCTACTGAGCTCTGAGACCCCTACCAGGGACACCCCTCACCCCCGCCAGCATGGTGTCCTTATGGCTATTTGTTCAACCATCGTAATTGAAGCCCCTGAGCCTTTGCACTAGCTGTTCCCTTAGCCTGGCAGATTCTTACCTTGACCTCTGCATTCCTTCCCACACTCAAATCTCTGCTCAAGTGTCACCTCTTCCGAGAAGCATTTCTTAACACCTAAATTAAATTAGCCTCCTCTATCCCTACCCCTGACTCAAGCCACTCCTGGTCTGTCCCTTGGCGTTAATTTCATCACTGAATTGATACTCTGCAATTTGTATTTACTTCCGGGTTAGCTGTTTCCCCAGTGAAATAACTTCACAAGGGCAGGGACGATTATCTGCCTTTGGATTACCACTGTCGCCCGGCGCCCAGCACTTCGTAGGCCCTCAGGGAATATTTGCAGTCTTTGTCTGCCCACCTGCCTGCCAGTCTGTCCTGTGCTGTGGACTCTGACCCTCTCAGCAGCTCTGGGGCCTGGCGAGGGGTGTGGGGTTCCCAAGGCTCACCCTCGGCTACTGTTCTCCCGGCAGGTCCTTCACCTACATCAAGGAGCGATATGGCCCCTACGTCGCAGGTGCCTCTTTCATCCTGAAGCAGGGAGGCGCAGTCAAGTATGATGGCAAAGGTGTCAGAATGGGGTTGGGGGAGGCGGGAGAGCGGCTCTCTAAGCCCCGGGCTCTTCAGTCAGTCAGACAGGCTTCCGTGCGCGCCCTGGTCTCTGCCCCCTCCTGGCTGTGTGGCTGGGGACTTGTTCCTGAGCTTCAGTTTTGTCATCTGTAAAATGGGATGGTAGTTGTGTCTAACCTACAAGGTGTGCTGTAAAGATTCAAAGATATTTTGCAATCTGGACACTTGTCACAGGTCACAGGCTGGCTTAGCACGTGTGCTCAGTCGGCATTAGTGCGTCTCTTCCTTCCTCCTTTCCCCTCCTTTTTCTTGCCTTCCTCCTCCTCCCTTTGTTTTTCCCCTTTACTTTCCTTCTTTTTTGAAAACAATTCATGTAGGCTTCATCTGTCCCTCATCTTGGTTCCAAGTAAAATTTTCACTTGGTTTGAGTACTTCCTCCAGCACCTTCCTTAGAAATGATGTACCTGTCTGAAAACACCTCAACTTTTGCCCACCTACAAGGATTCTTGTCTTATAGCTCTTTTCTCTGTTATCAGTAACCTCTTCGACCCTCAACTTCTAGGTATGTAAAATTGGCCAGACGTTCCATCTTTGACGGGGTTGTCAGGGGATCCAGTGAGACCAGACACGTAAAGCCCTTAGTGCAGGGCCTGGTGTGTAGTGCGTGTGCCATGTTCTTTTATTAGGGGGCTGGGAGTGTTCTCAAGAGGTTGGTGGCCTGGGGGACCCTGCTGACACTCCCCCTCTCCCCTTCCAGGTTTCAGGACAAGGAGTGGATGCGGCCAAATGGGCGTGGCCTCTCTGGTGAGCTCTGGAAGCTCCGGGAGGTGCCTGTAGAGGCTGTTGACGCCAGCGGCTGTGCCATCAACTACCAAGGCCTGGACCACCTCTGTGAGTAGGGTGTGGCGGGGAGGGGCGGGGAGGGGGGGAGGTGGGCACGGCTGTGCGCCTTCCCTTTCGCGGAGGCTCCAGCAGGGCCCTCGGTGCCGGCTGCCCTCTCCCCCCGCAGTGGCCCTGAGGGAGCTCCAGTCCCTGTCGCTGCGGTGCTGTCCCCACGTGGATGACTGGTGTCTCGGCCGCCTCCACCAGCTAGCCGACTCGCTACGAGAGCTCTCGCTGGCCGGCTGCCCCCGAATCTCTGAACGGGGCCTCGCCTGCCTCCACCACCTCCAGTGAGACCTCAGCCTAGGCTGGGCCCCCAGCCAGGGAGGGGCGCTCTTGGGCACTTCCCACATCCCTGCCTTCACGGTGGACCCAGAGCGTTTGCGGTGGGTCAGCACAGATGAGTGGCGCAGGGAGCCTCTAGGAGGATGGGAGGACTCCTAGCCTGCCTTCCTTTTTTGTTTTAATGAGACCCCAAGAAATTTACACTGTTGCAGAACAGTAGGAGCCAGATCTCACGTAGTTGAACAAAGATTTTTATTAGAAAGCTAGGGGTTAAAGTGGGGCTGGGTACACCCCCCATACACTCGCTCCCACAGACGCCATCCTCACGCGTGTCCTCGCACCACCCCCACCCCCCCCGCCCCAATCTTGCCTCCTCAGGAACCTCCGCAGACTGGATATCTCTGACCTTCCTGCCGTGTCCAACCCAGGCCTCACTCAGATCTTGGTGGAGGAGATGCTGCCCGACTGTGAGGTTCTGGGGGCTGACTGGGCCCAGGGCCTCAAGCTGGGGCCAGAGGAGCAGCCCCGGGACACGGCCAGCAGCCCCATCCCTGCCTAGCCTTTGGCCCCGTCCGTGTTGAGCTGGGCCTCATCCAGGCTGTGCTGAGAGGTTAACAGCTCATTTTTCTTCTAGCTTCCAGCTGGGTTCACTCAACTCGGGGGGTCGGGCTAGGATCAGAGGCACTGGCAGGTCAGAGGCAAGGAGAGTGAGGTGGTTTGTCCCCTCCCGCAGCGGTGCTCTGGCTGGCTGCACCCTGGGTTGAAGCTCAGCTCCTGTCAGCCTGTCAGGCAGCCCTTTGCACACACTTCTCTCCTTCCCAGTTCCGGGAACCCCTTCTCCTGCCTCTTCAGGCCTGGGGGAGGTAAGGGCTTCTGGCTGCAAGTAGCCCCAGGGAGCTGCACTCTCCCTTGCGGTGCCCCCACAGCGTGCCCACCTCTATGTCAAGAAACTTCTCTTGACTTTTGTCAGAGGACTCTTGTCGGATTATCTCACTTGAGTGTGTTGTTTCCCGCCAGGACCTGACTGATACAGAAGGTGCGACGGCCATTTTATAGGGATGGTTCTTCCCTGTGTGGGACGACTCAAGCTCACTGCAGGCTGCAACATCCCTGGCTCACACCCACTAAATGCTGGGAGCACCCCAAGCCCCACAGCGTTCTCGCTTACTGAGTTACTGACTCAGCTCCAAATTCAGCTTTCTTGTTTGCTCTGTGAAAACTGATCTGGGCCTTTGAAATTTTTTTCCTTTGCTAAGTGGCCTGATAAGGTTTGCCAGCAAAGGGCGCTCGAGAGACGTTCCTTGAGAGCGGCAAGGCCTTTGCTTCCAGGCGGTGCTCAGGTGTGCCAGCTCAGCGGCCCTGCAGCGCACCTGCTTCCTGAAGCGTCAGGTGGTCGGCAGCTTCCCCGGCACCCCCCACCCCTGACCTGGCAGGCCTACAGAGAGCCTCCACTGAGGCACCTCCCTGTGAATGCCTCTCCACCACACCCCTGAAGGTGGATTCCCAGTAAATTCCAAGGCACCTTACCAATGAATCCCCTTATTTCACTTTGCTGTTAAAGTCATTAATTCTCTATATTAAACTTTCCCTGTTCAAATTACAGTATGGTTTTTCTTCTCTCCAGACTGGATCCAAACTGATAGAGCACCGGCATTTGGAGTGTTCCCAGAGATAAACACACAAAGGTGGGATTTGGGGGTTGATTTGATCCTGCCTTTGGCTTGAGTGCATTGCTGAGCTCCTCGGCAGTGGGAAAGGAGACATTAGAAATCCATGGGCTAAATGTCCATCGACAGATGAATGGATAAAGAAGATGTACATATATACAATGGAATATTAGCCATTAAAAAGAATGAAATAATGCCATTTGCAGCAACATGGATGGACCTGGAGATTACCATACTAAGTGAATTAAATCAGACAGAGAAAAACATCATACGATATCACTTATATACAGAATCTAAAAAAAAAATGATACAAATGAACTTACAAAACAGAAATAGACTCACAGACTTAGAAAACCAAGCTTAAGGTTACCAGGGGGAAGGGTGGAGGGGAGGGATGGATTGAGAGTTTGGGATTGACATGTACACACTGCTATATTTAAAATATCAAGATAGGGAATTCCCTGGTGGTCCAGTGGTTAGGACTCCGCGCTTCCACTGCTGAGGGCGCAGGTTCAATCCCTGGTTGAGGAACTAAGACCCCACAAGCTGCGTAGTGCAGCCAAAAACATTTTAAAAATAAAAAATAAAATAGATAACCAACAAGGACCTCATGTATAACACAGGGAACTCTGCTCCATGTTCTGTAATAACCTAAATGGGAAAAGAATTTGAAAAAGAATAGATACATGTATATGAATCACTTTGCTATACACCTGAAACTAACACAACATTGTTAATCAACTATACTCCAATATAAAATAAAAATTAAAAAAAAAAACCCAAAAATCCAACACATGCAACCGCAGCACGAAAAGGCTATTGCCTGGGGTCGTGATGAGGTGCCAACTGAAGCCTTGTGCCCTGGGAGGCCCTATGGCTGCTGCACTTGATGCTGTGGCAGTAATGACAGTTCTGAAGATAGGGCTAGGCAGACTGCCAGGAGTGCCCAGCTCAAGTCACCCCTTCAGAATTGGAACGCTCCCATGACAGTCCCCCACCGCCCCCCGAAGTTCTTACTTGTAGATACTGCTGAAAATAACATTTAGGTTTTCGAGTTGCTGAGTTATGACAGTTGAATTCCCAGTCTTGACAAGTTTCTCATACGAAAATGAGGGCACTGACTGGTAAACAGTGGGATCCAGAAATCTGGAATCGGGTCATCTGGTTGGACCCAAAGGAAACAGATGATCTCGAACTCCCAAGTCACTGGGGGCCTCCCTTACCAGTGTGAGGAGACCACCAGCGATCCTGCTCTCGAAAACCCTGTGAGGGGCTCCCCTGGGGCAGAGGCCTTGAAAGGCAGACCTGCTTTTCTCAAGACTTATCACAAGCATTCCCTGCTGCCACTCGACCCACAAATGCCAAGGGTCAAGTCTCAGCACGCTCCAGAGGACAGGTGCTCACTATGACCCAGAAGGGAACAGCTCTTACACTGAAGGGCAAGACTTGCAAACAGATGTAGAGTCAACCCTGGGGAACCCGCACAGGAGTGGGTTCTCAGGGTGTTAGGCCAGTGAGAGTGGATCTCACACTGCATGGGGCCAAGTTCACCGATAGGAGGGCACTTACTAGAGATTCTGGGTATAACAAGTTAGCTAGTGCAGCTGGGGAGGTCCTGACAGCTTTCTTAGTTGGCTGACTGGCATCTGGACTCAACAGTGACCTACGGTTGCTAAGGCGAGAAGCCAGAACCGCCCTGGCATAATCTGGAGAGGGAGATTCAAAGGCTGGGGGAGACAGGAAGATGGGGTCCACCGCTTTCAACCTGCACACCCACCCAACCACGTTCCACAAGAGGGCACGTCTTTAGTCATTCTCGACATTCGACTTTACCTCTTCCGCCTGCTGAGCAGTTTCTCTCTCCTGACTGGAGCATTTGCAGACTGATGCACACTGCAGCCGAAACTCGGCCTCCGGTGGAGGAACCTCCGCGCCCTGGGAGAAGCTAGATGAGCCAAGAGTCAGGAGGCCTGGACCGCCCCACCCCAGCCTGGGGGGAAGAGGGCTTGAAGACCCCTTCCAAGGTTGCTCAGGGCCCTGCCCCAGCCCACTCCGGCTTTTATTCCATCAGTATTCGCCACGTTCTCCGTACCCTCTTCCTCCATCTGGTCCCATGGGCTCCATTATTCAATCCTGGGGAGAGGGAATCAGCTAGACAGATAATCAACTGCTGCTGCCCTGTCCAAAAGACAGGGTTCCTGAGATGATGTGGACAGTTCCCAACCCAGGTGGGGTGAAGGGGGGTCGGGCCGGGCTCACTGGGGGGCCCTGCGTCCCAGCCCAGGCTCCAGGAGGTCTGGGATGAGGCAGCCCCACCTGCCTGCCACCCCAGACAGCCGATGCAGCCCAAACAGCAGACGCCTCCGGAGGGCTGCAACGGAAACACAGGCAGACACCCTCTCTGGTCCCGGGGGCGGGGGGGGGGGGCAGATGGGAGTGTCCCTGGAGTCACCATGCCGCTGTAGGCAGAGCCAGGGCCTCAGGGCGTGGCAGGCCCAGGGCCGGAGTGTGGGACCAGGGAGGGATGGAGGAGGCACGGGGGTCAGCTCAGCTCCAGGGCTCCTGGTGCCCCCACCCTTCACTGCCCTCTGGCTTGGCTCCCCCTCGCCCCACCCCTTCCATCCGCTCCTCTCCGGCTGCTCCCCGGCTGCTCTCTGGGTCTGGCTGCCTCTGCCTGGCTCTGGCTCGGCTGGCAGACTCCCTGCTCTCTGCTCCCACCCCGTCGTCCCTCCACCTGCCCCTGCACATCTCTCCACCCTCCCCCACAAGGGCTTCCCTCATCTCTCGCCAGCTGTCTCCACCTTCCCGTCCTCTCTCTTCTTGCAGCTCTCTCCTCTCGGCCTTCCTGAATCTCTGCCGCCTGTCTCTCCTCCCTGCCTGCCCCTGGGGTCTCCCTGGCTATCTCTTCATTCTCTGTAATGTCTGTCTTGGCCTGTATCCCCTCCTCCCGACCAGCCCCCTTCCCCATCCCCACCCTGACCCCTGACTCCGGGCCACACACCCCCACCTCTGGCAAGGTCACCCGTGCCCTCTCAGCACAGTCACCCCCCCCACCTCACCCCCCCCCCCCCGCCTCCTCCCCCGGCCAGGCCCTGCCCCTGGCCTCCGGCCTGGCCACTTTAGGACTCTGCCTGCCCTTGGGCCATTCTGACACTTCCCAGCCCCGGCTCCAGTGGCCCTCGGCCTCACCCTCCCCCGGACTCTCTCCCAGGCCCCGGGTTCTCCCCTCCCCGGCCCGCCAGCTCCCGGTCTCTGCAGCCACCCCTGCACCTTTCCCGCTGTCTCACCAGAAAACCAGCCCCAACACGCCAGAGCCCCAACCCTCAGGTCTGCCTCCAGCCCTCCTCCCCCCTCCCCCTCCCTCAGCCCCGCCCCGGTCCCTCCCGGCCCCTGGGGCCCTCCCAGCCTCCCGCAGACCGGCTGGGCTGGGCTGGGCTGGGCTGGAGAACAACAGTGCTGGAGACACCAGCGCTGCCGGAGGAGGGCAGAGGGCCGGCCCAAGGCCCCGGGCGCTGGAGCTGGCCGGAGCCGGACCCAGAGGTAAAGGGGAGGGAGCCGTGCCTGGGGTGGGGACTGTGGGGCGAGGAGGTGACCCCGGTGATCCTGACTCCTGGTGAGGGGGATGAACTGCGGGGAGAGGGAGGTTGGAATGGCGGAGTCCCTGGTCTCTGGGGTGGGGATGGGGGATAGGTAGCCTCCCGGGTTTCTACGAAAGTAGAAGGAGCTGGGCTGAGTGGAAAGAACAGGGTGCTGGAACGCGAGCGGAACAGGGATTCGCAGGTCCCGGAAGAGAGGAGAGTCAGGGTCGTTGGTGGAGGGCTGGTGTAGGATCTGAGACTACCAGGAGCCTTAGAGGGCTTGGCAGGGACCGGGGGCCCGTCCCTGCACCCCAAAAGGCCTCTGTGGCTCTTTCGCAGCTCCCACAGCTGCCCCTTCCTGGGCCGGGTCATGCGCTGCCCCAAGTGCCTTCTCTGCCTGTCAGCACTGCTCACACTCCTGGGCCTCAAAGTGTACATCGAGTGGACGTCCGAGCCCCGGCTGGGTAAGGCCTACCCGGGACCCCGCAGCACCCCACCAGGCCCCACGCCAGCCAGCCCCGAGCCCACCCTGCCGGCTAACCTCTCGGCCCGTCTGGGCCAGACTGACCCTCTGCCCTCAGCTTACTGGAACCAGCAGCAGTGGCGGCTGGGGACCCTGCCCAGTGGGGACAGCACTGAGGCGGGGGACTGCCGCGCTTGGGGAGCTGCCGCTGCGGCTGAGATCCCCGACTTCGCCTCCTACCCCGAGGACCTCCGCCACTTCCTGCTGTCGGCAGCCTGCCGGAGCTTCCCACGGTGGCTGCCCAGGGGCGGCGGTGGCCAGGTGGCCAGCTGCGAGGATCCCGACGTCCCCTACCTGCTGTTGGCTGTCAAGTCGGAACCAGGGCGCTTTGCGGAACGACAGGCCGTGAGGGAGACGTGGGGCCGGCCGGCTCCCGGGGTCCGGCTGCTCTTCCTGCTGGGGTCCCCAGCGGGCAAGGGGAGGCCTGACCTAGGCTCCCTGGTGGCCTGGGAGAGCCGCCACTACAGCGACCTGCTGCTCTGGGACTTCCTTGACGTCCCCTTCAACCAGACGCTCAAGGACCTGCTGCTGCTAGCCTGGCTGGGCCGCCACTGCCCCGGCGTGAGCTTCATCCTGCAAGGCCAGGATGACGCCTTCGTGCACACCCCCGCCCTTCTGGACCACCTGCAGGCCCTGCCGCCCAGCGCGGCCCGTGGCCTCTACCTGGGTGAGGTCTTCACCCAGGCCAAGCCCCTCCGGAAGCCTGGGGGACCCTTCTACGTGCCTGGGTCCTTCTTTGAAGGCGGCTACCCAGCCTACGCAAGTGGGGGCGGCTACGTCATCGCGGGCCGCTTGGCACCCTGGCTGCTGCGGGCGGCGGCCCGCGTGGCCCCCTTCCCCTTCGACGATGTCTACACCGGCCTGTGCTTCCAAGCCCTGGGCCTGGCCCCCAGGACCCACAAAGGCTTCCTCACGGCCTGGCCGGCAGACCGCACTGCTGACCCCTGTGCTCTCCGAGACCTGCTGCTGGTGCGGCCCCTTAGCCCCCAGGACAGCATCCGGCTCTGGAAACAGCTGCGGGACCCTCAGCTCCAGTGCTGAGACTCGGAGGTGGGGAGGGTCGGGGAGGGCAGACCTGGCCTGGGCCTTGGCGCCAGCCCCTTGCTCAGCCTCTCTTTCTAGGCCTCGGTGCGAGGAAGGGGGTCCTGGAATGGAGGCTGCCTGAGCCCTCCCTGGGCCTCCCCAAAAGGCGACAGACTGTTTCCGTCTTTCAGTTTTTGAAAAATATGCACTCCCCACTCTGAGGCCTGGAGTCGTCATCTCTGTCTACGGGGCCTTGAGGTAGTTTACAGAGCAAAGTTCAGCTGCACCCTGACCTTCACACCAGACACTCTCCCCACCCTTACTGGGCAAGGCCGGCCCCGATGGCCTCCTGGTCACCTTGCTGGACACCAGCTTTGACCCGTTCTATGGGAGACAAGGGGCCATCTCTGGAGGACCCCACCTCCATCCTGTTTGCTGAAGCTGACCTTCCAGCTTGCAGAAGTTTCTGGAGGAAGAAGATAGCTCAACAGCCTTGGCCTTATTTATCTCAACTGGAGAAGCAGGGGTGGTCCCAAACCACTCATGCTGGCCTCTCCTCCCACATCCCAAACTCCAGGAAACAGAAACCAGAGGTAGCATGGAGCCAAATGCAGAGACATAGTTTATTCACTACCTGCTGACCCCCTCTCACTCTGAGTAAGTTCCGCAGGCTGACCTGCCACGCCCACCCCCAGGCCTGAGGGGCTTCCGGTCCTGCAGGTGCCCTTGCCCAGCCCCTGGGAGAAGACCCTGTAGCTAAAGGCGAAGAAGGGGCTGACCAAGGCCCCACCAATGTAACAGCCTGGAGGAGCAGGAGCCGCCCCGAGTACTGCCCTGGCCCGAGCACGTTGGAGGGAGCTGTCAGGGGAAGGGGGTAGCATCCTGCCCGTCGCCTCTGCCCCTCAGAGGCAGAGCTGAGGAAGGTGGGGACGGGGCAAGTAGCCTCACTTCTCAAAGTGATCCAGGGGGTAGTGTTCCCCATAGGTCTGGAGGTGATGGGCCAAAGACTCCTGCTGCTTGCGGAGCTGGGTAGGCATCTCCTGATACACATCTGAGAAGAGCAGGTTGGGGCTGGGCTTCAGCTTCCGCTCGGCCTGCTCAAAGGCCTCCATCACCTGGGGGACAAGTGGCAGTGGGCAGGCAGCCGACCTCTCACCCAGGAACCTGCTTCCTACCTGTGGGATCCTGGCGAGGGGTTAAGCCCCCTGAGCCTCAAGTTCCCACGTGGCCAATGGAAATAATCATCGTAATAGTGGTGACGGGCTTCCCTGGTGGCGCAGTGGTTAAGAATCCGCCTGCCAATGCGGGGGACACAGGTTCGAGCCCTGGTCCGGGAAGATCCCACGTGCCGCGGAGCAACAAGGCCCGTGCGCCACAACTACTGAAGCCCGCGCGCCTAGAGCCCGTGCTCCACAACAAAGAGAAGCCACCGCAATGAGAAGCCCACACACCACAACTAAGAGTAGCCCCCGCTCGCTGCAACTAGAGAAAGACTGCACGCAGCAACGAAGACCCAGCGCAGCCAAAAATAAATAAATTTAACAAATTAAAAAAAAAAGAAAGAAAAAAAAATAGTGGTGACAACTAATGTCCCAAATCCCAGCATCTCCATCCTTAGCAGAACCAGGCACTATACTAAGAGTATGGAATTGATTCAGCCTCTCAGCAGCCCTAAGAAGCAGGCAGCTCAGAGGTGAGGAAACCGAGGCACAGAGAAGAGAAGGGACGTGCCCACGATGACGTGGTCAGGGGCAGAGCCAGGAAGCACATGCTGCCCGACACCAGGGTCTGCCCTGCCCGCTGGGCCGCAGTGCTTCTGGTGTCTGATGACCAGGGCCGAGGAGGGCAGTGCACAGACTCTGGAGGACACTTAACACCCCATCTGGATCAGATGCAAACCCTCAGACAAGCTTCTGAGGTGGGTACCCCAGTATCCCTCTCCAGAGGCGAAGGAGCTGAGGGCAGAACACGGCTGAGGTGCACGTGTCCTGGCATCATGACATTAGAGACGTCACCAGGGTTACCCCCGAGACTGCCAGTTCAATGGCCCCCAAGCCCCAGCCTCCCCATCCTTCCAGGGTTCTCTGTGACACACCATCCCGGAACATGACCCCTGGGGTGGTTTCCAACAGAGGGCGGTCCTTCCTCACCTTCTTGCGGGACTGCTTCCTCCAGGCCTTCTCCTGCTCGTCGCCCCACCAGCCACAGCTCTGCAGGTAGTGCCTCAGCCGGGAGATGGGGTGGTCCTGCTTGTCCCAGTAATTGACCTCATCCACTGAGCGGTACGCCGAGCTGTCGTCACTGGTGCTGTGGTGCCCGATCCTACCAGCGGGAGGGGGACCCAGGGTCAGGCTGGCCGCCCTCAGGTGAAGGTCAGGAAGGAAGTGGTGGACTAGGGGAGAAGGGGGGAGATGGAATAAAGGCCGGAAGGGGCTACGCGGTACAGGGCAGTGGGGTCGTGCCGCGGGGACGGTGACCAATGTCGGGGAGGTGCTGAGGGCAGCAGCGGTCGAGGCTGGGGGTGGGGGCCGACGGGGGGCGGCAGGCACCTGTAGGTCATGGCCTCAATGAGGAAGGGCTGGTTCTCCGCCACGGCCCGCCGCCGGGCCTCCTTGGTGGCGTTGTACACAGCAAACACATCATTGCCGTCCACGCGGATGGACAGGATGCCGTATCCCGGGCCTCGAGCCGCTGTAGGGACAGGGAGGCAGGTCAGGCCCCAGGGCTCAGGTGGGACAGGAGCAGGGAGTGGGGAGAGAGGGGAGGAAGGAGAGGGCGCAGGCAGGGCGGGGAGCAACCACCAGGGCCCGTACCGATGCCATCCCCGCGGTACTGCTCGGAGGTGGGCGTGGAGATGGCGTAGCCGTTGTTCCGGCAGAAGAAGATGATGGGGCACTCGAGGGTGGCGGCGAAGTTGAAGCCGGCGTGGGCGTCCCCCTCACTGGCCGCTCCCTCTCCGAAGTAACAGATGACGACCCTGTTGGCGTTGGCCCGCTTGGCCGCGTAGGCTGCCCCCACCGCTGCAGGAGCAGAGACAGGCGTCTCCCTGCACTCATACCCTCCCCGCGTCCACACCCTCGCACCCCAACCGGGGCTCCGGCCCTCAGGCTAGCTGTTGCCAGGCTCTCAGGGGAAAGAAAACACCTGAGCCGCCCCTCCCGCTCCCCCAGGAGCTGCCCCGCCCACAGTCTCCTCCCCTCGGCTGACGGCAGCTCCGTCCTTCCAACTACTGCTCAGGCCACAAACTTCAGCATCTTTGACTCCTGACTTTCTGCCACGCCCCCATGCCCGCTGGACCTTCAAAACGGAGCCAGAATCTGACCGCTCCTCCCCAGCCCTTAACCCCTCCCTGGCTGTCCCGGCCCCGCCTCTGGCCCCAGCAGCCTCCTCCCCAGCCCCCTGCTCCTCCCACCCAGCCTGTTACCCTCGGGGCCGCAGCCGAGCCGGCAGGTGGTTCTGCAGCGACTCCTCCCCCTCCCCCAGCTCGGGTCCACTCTGGGTCAAAGTGTCTTCAAAAGGCGACGGCCTGAGACCCCACCTGTGCGCACCCCTCCCTCCACACCTGCCCCACTGGCTCCTCCTGGCACCTCCGACACATCATCGAGCAGGCACCCGCCTCCAGATCCCGAGTGGCTCCCTCTCACCTCCTTCTGGTCTGTACTGTCACCTGGGGACACCTGTCCCCACCTTCCCCCGTCAAGAACCGCTCCCTCTCAGCTTTACTTTTCCCTGCGGGCCTTATCACCCCTGACATACTCCATGTGCTACTTCGTCCTGTTTACTGTCCGTCTCTCCCACCAGTGGCAGCACCAGGAAGGCTGTGTTTGCTGCCTCTGTTCAATGCACCTAGGATGGCACCCAGCACACAGCACGGACTCCGCACGCTGGCCAACTGAGTGACTTAACTGGTCACCCAAATGGCAGAGGAGGGCCAGGCCCCACCTTATGGAAAGCCTACGAAATGGAAATCAGTGAAAATGCTGCCTCCTCCCAGAAAGCTGCCCTGTCCGCCTCCCACCTCAGACACAAACCGCTCCTGGTAGAACACACCGGGCGAACGTGCCCAGGGCCCTCTCACGTGCCAGGCACTCTGCTAAGCCCTGTACACGCCAGCTCACGTGTCTGCCCTGGAGCAGACTGACCCTCGACCGAGTGCAGGCTCCCCAGGGCGGGGGGCGGGGGCTGTCCACAACCCTGTTTTTGCACTGTGTGGCCATAGCCCGGCCCCTGGCGGGTCTGCTTCACAAGCAGTCACCTTTAACAGAAGCCACACCGACTGCGCTAAGCATCGTGGGCTTGCGGAGTAAGCTTTAGGGGAGTCACTCAGGGCAGGGGCAGGGGCAGGGGCAGGGCAGGGCAGGGGCAGGGGCAGGGGCAGGGCAGGGCAGGGGCAGGGGCAGGGGCAGGGGCAGGGGCAGGGGCAAGGGCAGGGCAGGGGCACGGGCAGGGGCACGGGCAGGGGCAGGGGCAGGGGCAGGGGCAGGGCAGGGGCAGGGGCAGGGGCAGGGGCAGGGGCAGGGCAGGACAGAGGCCGGGGTGGAGAACCCAGGCTCTGGAGCCACATGGTCCCCGATTCGAGTGCCTACTCTCCTTGCTACCTGCCGGGTGACCTTTCGTAAGGAAGCTGGCATACGCTCAGTCCCACGCAGCTGGCTGTGCTGGTGAATGGACACAGCGGGGGCACAAGCGTGGGAAACTGAGAGCGTGATTGTGCCTGCTCAAGCCTGCTGAATGGGGCAGAGACACCACTAGAGCCCTCCTACGAGGGTCCCAGACAAGAGGGGTCTTGTAAGTCTAGAGCCCAGACCAGCGCTAGGACCGTGACGCCACCAGGAAGCCCCCGGAAGGGATGGAGGAGGCTAGGGCCCGAGCAGGGTAACGACGTCAGACTGCGTGTGCGGGGTCCGGGGCGTGCATCCTCACCCTGAGGGATCTGCGTGGCCAGTGGAGAGGAGATGGTGACGAAATGGCGCTCCCTGCAGCCATAGTGGACGGGCATCTGGCGCCCCTTGCCCAGGTCGCTCACGTTGCCGTAGCACTGGGCCATGAACAGTTCCAGGGGGTAGTTCCGGTACATGAGCACACCTGGTGCAGGAGAAGGCAGGGTTACCATGGCGGGTGGTGGGCGGGACAGGCCAACCCTGTGAGGGCCCCTGGGCCAGGCCCTTCCTGCCCGGGACCTGTTCCGCTGACTGTACTACAGCAGGGAAGGCTCGTTCGGATGCTTATAGGGACCCGGCGGGTGCAGGAAGCAGGAGGGCAGAGCAGAAAGCACAGGCCTGCCTCAAGACGGAGGCTGCTGTTCAAACCAACTAACCTCTGCCCAGGGAGGCCAGATGGTCCAGTTTTTCAAAAGGAGCAATCCAGCTTGCTTTTGGGGGGGGGGGGTGCTAGGGGAGAGGAGGGGAAGCTACCTGATTTTTAAGCGTTTCCACTAATTCATCTACTTAAAGACAAAATCATCATATGAACCAAATAAAAGTACGGGCCATGCTCACGACCTGTGGACTAGAGGAAATATTCAAACCTGCTCATGGCAGTAAGATCCTTTCTTCAAACAAAACCCCGGTGGACGCCCACCTCGTCATCAAAGGTGCCACAAGGTCGCACCTCTGTGACCCAAGCTTCGCACCACCTGGCTCGCACAGCTGGTGGGGCTGGCGGGGGTTCCTTGCGGCCGCTCCAGTGGGAGGTGGGCAGGGGCCACCACTCTGCTGCGAGGGGGACCGACACAGGTTCCAGGGTTTCCAGCACTGGGGACAGCTCAGTGAGCGCTACGGTTCTCAGTGCCCTTGTTCTCCCCACTTCACAGGAGACACAGAGTCACACGGGGAAGTAGCTGCCCAGTCAGGACTGGGACAAGCGGGGCCTGCCTTTCCTCCTTGCCCCGCACAGGCGCCCTCGGCAGCTGCCTGGATGCAGGGCCTTCCATGACCCTTGGTACAGGACGGCTCACTCCTGCAGAGGCGGCCGGGGCCCAAACAGCCCCCGTGTGCAGAGCCCAGCGGCCGCCCGTAACTCCAGGACCCTCGCTCCAGGCCCTGCTTGGAGCCCTCCCCAGAGAGATCCCCTCAGCAGAAACAGTGCAAAGCACTTAGCAAACGTGGCAGGGGCCTGGCTTGCGGCCCAGTGCCCGGGCAAATCTAATGATGCGGAACCACGGACAGTATCGCAGGGCGTCTGTTCCCCTGGAGCATGTGGGGTGGGGGCGTCTGGTGCAGCTGAGACAGTAGATCGTCCGAGAGCAGACTGGAAGGCTGTGCTGGTCCAGGGAGCGCGCCGGGCAGCCAGCCCGGCCAGGCCACACCTGCCCACTGAAGAGCTGCCCCTGGGTGAGAGGCCTTGGTCACGACATCGCCTCCGACTCCGAGCGCTTACCCCACGCCAGGCCCTGTGCTGAGGGCTTTGTGTCATCTGCCCTGTGAAACCCCTCAACAACCGTCTTGGGAGGGTTCACCGTCTCCCACTGTAGATGAGGAAACTGAGGCAAGGAGCAGTTAAGCAACCTGCCCAAGATCGTGCGGCGCCTGAGAGGAGGGGTCAGATCTGGCTCCCCTGCTGGGCCCCACGCCAACAGCTGCTCTGGAACCCCAGCCTCAGCCCCCCGGGCTCCCTCCTGCACCCGTCTCTCCTTAACACTCATCCGTTTTCTTCATGCCTAGTCGCTGCTCCTTCCATCCTCTCCCTCGTTCACTCAGAAGCTAGCCGCTCCCAGGCTGGAACCCGCCCTAGCCGCTCCCAGGCTGGAACCCGCCCGCCCGTCTGCTTCGGCTGCGTGAAGGGTACGGCACCTGGGAAGAGGCCAGCTCGGCCTGACCTCACTGCAGGCTCCCGGCAGCCCCGCAGCGCAAGGGGTTGCCATCCCGTCCTAATCTCTATTTCAAAGATGAGAAAACTGAGGCTCGGAGAACGGAAGTGACTCGCCCCAAATCAAACAGCTGGTCACCGGCAGGGCATGGAATGGTCAGGAGCACAGGCTCTTAACTGCAACACTGCCAGGCCTCCGCGGAGGGGAAGCCCCCTTAGGCCTCCCTGGCAAGGTGCCGCTCCCAGAAGAGCACACTGGTAACTAACGTGGGCCTCGCCTTCACAGCAGAAGGGACTGGGCCTGACCTGTCTCGATGGGGACCACAGACCCAGGTCCCTGGCACCTGCGCCACAGGGCCGGGCCACGGGCAGACATACCTGCCTCCCGGTACTGGCCAAACACCAGGTCCGTGTTGTCCAGGGCTGCTGCACTCCCCACGTGCGTCCCCTCCTCACCATAGTTGGTCATGTAGAAGGATATCCGGCCCTGGGGGTGGAGGAGGGCCCAGAGGGCCGGGTTCAGTTAGACTGGGCGATGACAGAGAAACATCCAAACACTGACCAACTTCTGATAACTCTGTGATTCAACAGATGCTTCCTGAAGGCCGGCTCTGGGCCAGGCCACGCTGGCGTTCCTGCCTTCACAGAGGAACCGCCAGGCTGGTTAGAGCCAGGGTGATGGGGCTGCGTGATGGGGGCTGAAGGGGTACCCGCCCCACTGTGGAGGGGCATCGAGGAGCAAGGCCTACGCCGAGCAAAGGTAGGGAGGGTGGAGGTTTCCAGGCAGAGAGAACAAGAAAGGCCATGAGGTCAAAAGGGCTGGGACATAAAGTGGGAGGGGTGGAGAACGACGAGGAGGGAGAGAGAGGCAGGGCCCAGGTGGCGCAGGGAATGACGTATCCGGACTTTACCCTGAGGACGATGGTAACCTGCCAACAGTTCTCAGGGGAGAGATGTTTTAAAAATGTCTCCCAGGCTACCACGTGGGAACGGATGGAGAAGACAGGAATGAGTGCCAATCGCCAGGTGGGAGGGGGTGCGGCCTAGCCTGGTGGTGGCAGGCGGCAGGGAGAGGATGGCTGAGAGTCTTGAGAAGCAGAGTGAGCGGTGCAGGGAGCGGCAGCCCCTGTTGGTTAGCTGCACCGGTGCCCAGGGCAACTCCATTCTCCTGAGCCCCCTAATCCCAGAGCCTGGAAAAATATGTTCCCAGCCTCCCTTACAGTCAGAAGCGACCACAGGACACAAGTTCCAGCCAGAGAATTAAGTGGAAATCTGCTTTTGCTTTCTTGATAAAAGAGATCACTGCAGCTGCTGCCACCCCTTCCTTCCAGGTTTGCACACAGCCATGAAGCCTGGACCTGTGGCAGCCACCTTGTGAATGTGAGGCAACAAGCACAGGGTGGAAGCCAAGTCGGCCACGACGGTGAAGCAGAAAGGGAGGAAGTCTGGGTTCCTGATGGTGGTGCTGAGCAGCAGAATGGATTTCTAACTAAATACCTAAGGGCAGAGTGAATGAGAGGGGAAAGTGATAGTGAGGGGGTGGGAGGGGACAGGGAGTACCAGTAGGTCTCCAGTTTGGGCAAATGGGTGGACGGCAGTACTGTCACTGAGAAATGGCCTAAGGGCGGAAGAGGAGCAGGTCCGGGGGTGGGGAAGGTGCTGAGGTCAAGTCTGGACGGGCTGAATTTGGTGAGGGACACCCAGGGTGAGAAGCCAAGTAGATCGGGGGCTAAGAGGTAAAGTCTGGCTGGAGATCCGGGAGCCCTGGCACAGAGGTGGAGGTACGCAGGACTGGCTGTAAGGTAAAAATGGAGCCAACCGGCTCAGCAGCCGCAGGACGCCCTGTGCCCAGGCCTCATGTGTGCCGCAGGGGCCTCCTGTCGCAGTGGGGGAGCCAGATGAACAACGCCTTCTTCCAAGTGGGGAGCCAATTAAAAGCGATGAGTGGGGCGGATGCTGGGTGCTGAGGGCCTGGCAGGGCTGTCGAGGTTGGTGTGGGGAGGAGCCTGAGAGGGGGGGCCCCCTGAGGAGACGGGACCTGGGCTAGTGGCAGAGGTCCCTGGTTGCCTACCTGGTATCAGAGCCCTCTTCCTCTTTGCTAACAGATCTCATTCCACCACAGACAGCATCTGCCCGGACTAAAAGACTACTTTCTCAGTCTCCCTGGCAGCTGGGAGTGACCGACGAAACGTGTGATGTTATTCGGTGGGACTGCCTGGAAAGTTCTATAAATGTGGGTGTGGGGAGATAGCTGGGCGGTGCCACGTTTGACCTTCCACCTTCCTTCTGCCTCCTGCCTGGAACGAGACGTGATGGAGGAGGCTCCAGCAGCCATTTGGTTTATGAGGGGCCCTGGGGGCTGAAGCCCGCGCTGGGTATCCAATGACATTGTGCTGCCACCACACCAGCCCCGACCACCTATTTTCACACTTCTTTCATGCAAGAGAAAAAACCTATTAATCTGTTTAAACTGCTGCTTTTATTTCTGTTGGGATGGGGGGCTGCTGGGATAACCCTAGCTAAGGAAGGCTGAAACCTGATGGCTGAGCTGATCTTACTGAGGGTTCCCTGTGTCAGCCAATGGGCAAGGGGCTTGACATGCCGGGTCTCACAGAATTCCCACCCCCACCCAGTGGGGTGGGGTGGGGTGGGTTCTCTTGTTATTTCTATGTTTTAATACACTAAAGAAACCGAGGCAAAGACAAGAAAAATCACCTGCCTGAAGTCACATCTGTCACTGGACCCACGTCCGTCAGGTTCCAAAGCCCCCGTCTGCGCAGCCAACCCAGGGGTCAGGAAGGAGCCCAGGCATGTGAGAGAGGGTGGGAGGGGTGGCCTGGCACTGAGGCCACGCAGAGGGAAGCAGACGGCCGAGGCCACAGTGAGTGGGAGGCAGGCTGGACAGGAAGGGCAGGGGTTGATGCCGTGGACGGGAGGAGCCAAGGGAAGCTTCTGGGCTGGGCGGAGAACCCACACACGGTGCTCCCGTGAGCAAGAGAACCAGGGAGCTGGCTGCCCGCCTGATCTGCTCCGAACTGTCCTCCGTGGGCCTCGCGCTTTCAGTCCACAGTCGGGTCACAGGGGGGTCACCTGGGGGCCTGATACAAGTGCCGATTCCCAAGCCCATCCCCACTCCTGAGGATGAGCCTGCCCAGCGTTCTTCCCGCTTTTCTAACAGGAACCCCAGGCTCCTGCTCTGTCTCCGCAGCCTGGGAGGGGCGGACTCCAGGCCTCTGCTCCCTCAGTTCCTGGGGATGGGCACGTGGCCCCGGCTTGGCCGGTCAATCACATGGGCTGGCTCAAGGAGGGGTCTGTGACCAAAGCCTGGCCAATAAGCATCAGCTCTGGGCCTTTTGCTGGAACATTAGGGACCAGACATTCTCTTTCTACTGATAAATAGAAAGGATAATAATTGCAAGGCTGGTATCCATGACAAATGCCAGTTTCACTGTTCCTAAGGCCATTACGTAGGCCACCATCAATCCTCACAGCAACCCCATACAGTAGCTAGAGACGAGAACACTGAAGCACTGAGAGGCTAAGCAACTCCCCCAGGGCCACAAAGCTAGAGAGTGACAGAATGCGGACCCTAACTGCAGTCTCGCTCCAGAGCCCGTACCCGGAACCCTTTCTCTGCCACCTCTCCGTGAATCTGGAGCTTCCAGAGACCACCACAGCTTGAGAATGAAGGAAGCCAAGGCAAAGGAGAGTAGAAGAGACACTCAGAGAGAGAAACAGGTCTGAAAACATGTTCTGAGCCCCCTGGGTCCAGCTGTGCCTGGAACAGGGCCTTATGGACTTGCAGTCAGTCGAGTCAGCCAATTCCCTCTTTGCTGACGCTGCTTTGACTGGGTCTCCGTCGGCTGACGCTAGAGCGTCGCACCGCAGCACACTGGACACGGGCACTGCCGGAAGCACCGAGAGCCGCCCTGTTTCTCAGGACTGTGAGTGCCCGAGAGGAAGGGGAGCCCAGTCTTCTCCTGCCTGCCCTCTCCCAGCACAGCTAAGCCCCCAGCCCGGCGTACAGTAGGCTTTCCGTGATCTGGTCCACCCTTCTGCCCTCGGGCAGGACCCTCCCACCCTCTTCCTCCAGAGCCCCAGCAGACCCCCAAGAGCTCTAAGCACCTCAAGACAAGGATCTCCATTCCACTCCCTCCTCCTTGGGAGCTGTCTTGTGGCCCAAACACAGGTAGGGGGACCTCAGGTAGTCCCATGCCCCTCTCCCCAGCCCGTCCCCACGCACCTGTCTCTGGGACTCATAGAGGATGCGGTCCATGGTGTTGAGCAGCGTCATGGTCTTGTAGAACTTGAGCACCTTCTCCTGGGGCAGCTGCAGATGGAGGCACAGACAGATGTGGGCCAGGTGGGACCAGAGGGGAGGAGACGGGCAAGGGGCCTGGGCATGGAGGCACGAGGTCGGGGGGAAGCGGCCTCTCACGTGGGGATCCTCGCTGGGGTTGATGATCTGGCCCTGCCGGTCCATGACGCGGTAGATGGGGATCCCAGAGATGACGTTGGGCTGGATGAACTCTAGCCTGTCTATAAACTCCGCTGAGGCCCCCGGGAACTGGGGCTTGTCATCCAGGGACGAGAAGTGCTGCTGCTGCCTCTGGGGATGCTGGGGAGAGAAGGTGGGGGGCGGGGGGAGGAGACACCCATGTCAGGAGCAGCAGAGGTTCTGCAGGCTCAACCCCGCAGCGGCAGGCAGCACGGCCTGGTGATTAAGCCACCACAGCCGCGGTGGACTCTGGGGCCTGATGCACAGGGTCTGAATCCCGGCTCCGCCACCTTCCCAATGTGTCACACTTTGGGCAAGTTCCTACAACTGCTTTGTGTCTCAGCTCCTCAGCTGTAAAATTGGGGTGAAAAAATCATAATATCTATCACACAGGGTTGCTGTAAAGATTAAATAATCTAATAAAGTGGCAGGCAGCTCAAGAACCAGTAGTTATTATTATCAGAGGCCCAAAGTCCTCACCCTGGCATTTCAAGGCCTCTCCAGGGCTGACCGCCGCTACCCCGTCCTCTCCGTCTCCCACGGCTACCACAGACACACACACACCCCTGCACAGCGACCTCCAGTCAGCCAGAAGGGCTCTTTACTGACCCCTCTACCCACCAGGAGGCCACCCAGCTTAGAGCTTATGTCTGTGAGCCCTTAAGAGTCAGCCTGCCAAGTCCAAATCCCTTGCTGAGTGACCATGGGAACGGGACTTCCCCTCTTCAGATCTCCCCTTTCTCAACCTGTAAAATGGACAACACCTCATGGAAACACTGCGCGGCTCAAACAAAATCACGTGTATAAAATGGCAAGCAGAGTACTTGTACGTAGAGTAAAGGCTCAAAGATGCTGATTATCGTTTCTACCACCACATCTCTTGCTCTCTTCTCTGTACTAAAGGCCTCTTTCCCCATCACCTGGCAAACTGCTCCACACACTTCACCACCCTCTCCACTCCAGTTCAGGCGCCCAGACTGACTCATTCCACAAATATTTGAGCACCTGCTTCGTTCCACGGCCCGTGCTGGGTTCTGGGCACCTAAGAGAGGCAAGACACCTACCTGTCCCCGCCGCCCAGCAAGGAAGATAGAGCCTCAACAAGTAACACCGAGCGGATGAGGGTGATGCGTATTCTCCCAGGAGAAGCCATGGGGCGAGAGCAGAGTGGAAAGAGGGTAAGGTTCCCCTGAGGAAGTGATATGAGAGCTGGGACCTGAAGGATATCTAGGAGTCAGGGAAAGAGCACTTGAAGCTGGGGTAACAGGACCCGCAAAAGGCAAAAAGCGAGCAATGGCAAGTCCCCTGTGGAACTGGGAAGGAGTCCCGTGGGAAGCATCACCCCCCCGACCCCGGCTGAGAGGAGGCCTGTTGGGGAAAGCCCGGGAGAAGCCTACATGTGCACCAGGAAGGGAACCAATTCCATTTCTCAGCACTGGAGCTAGAATGCCTTGAACTAGTCTCAGCATTGCAACAGCGCCCCTATATTAAGCCTTTGCTGGGTACCAGGCTGAGGTCCGCACGCAGAACCCTCACTGAGTCCTCAGAGCACGTCCGTGAGGCACAGAGTACGCACTGTTGCCCTTCAGACGAGGAAACCCAGGTTCAACAAGTGGGGGCCACTTGTTGCAGTGCGCAGGCTTCCTTCAGACGAGGAAACCCAGGGGAAACCCAGCGCCCCTATATTAAGCCTTTGCCGGGTACCAGGCTGAGGTCCGCACGCAGAACCCTCACTGAGTCCTCAGAGCACATCCGTGAGGCAGAGAGTACGCACTGTTGCCCTTCAGATGAGGAAACCCAGGTAATACAACCTCCCTGCACCAGGGCCCAGGGCTAAAACAATTAAGTCAGGACTGGGCTTCAAACCTGGGCAGGGCTGACATCCAGACCCCTAAACCCAGGCCCCCAACCCCAGCTGCCACTGCTGGCCCACTTGGCACACGTCTGCATCTTTACTTTCCACCGGCCGCCAGGTTCCTCTCAGCTCAGTAACTGCGGCTTCACTTCCAATAGGCGCTGAAGAAGAATGTCTGGGCTTGTCATGAGCTGGATCCCACACATGGGTGCTCACATGTGTTCCCCGCCCTCACTCCTTTAATTGCGGCAAAGAGGCCGTCCCAGGTTCCAGCAGGGGAATGTGAACATGTGTGCGTTTATCTGCATTTATGATTGTGAGGATATAAAGGAAATTATACTCCCAACGGCAGGGCGGGTCCAGGCCTGACAACAGCACGGCAGCGGCCCAACTCTCGCAGACCGTGCTTCCTTCTTCGGAGCGCTCACGCGGCCGGACCCTTCCATTCACCTAGAGGATCCATTCCTCTCATGTGTATCTCCCACACACATCACAAGCTCCAGGGAGGCAAGGAGCATGTCCACATCGGTTTACAGAGCACACACTTCAACAGGCAATTACTGACTGAACGGATGAATGAGCGGTTAAGTTCACTGGCTTAGAAGCAGACTGACCTGGGTTCCAATTTCTCAGCTCACTGCACAGCCCTCTGCAAAACACCGTGTCTCTGAATTTCCTTATCTGCGAAAAGGCTGCAGAGGGCTGCTGCAAAAAGTTCCTAAGGCACACAAAGGGTTCAGCAAAGGCACAGGACATGTTACATGCTCAAAAATTGGTAAAAGAGGAAAACAACCAAAATCTAGGGTCAGGAAATGGGAAAAAGGAAATTGATTGGCACCCTGGGAAGATGGGGAAAAGAGGAGCTGGGGAGAAGGGCTGACTGCATCTCAAGACTGTATTGTAATTCCAGACCGAGGCCCCAGCGGACACTCTAGAGAGACTGAGACACAGGGGAGACGCCATCTGGGGAGGGGCTCTAGGACGGGAGGCCAGGGGCCAGGACAGGGTCACGGGGCTCCGAACAAACCCTGGTGTCAGGGCAGGACTGTCTGCCTCCAGAGGCTGGAGAGCTACAGTCAGGGTACCTTGATGCCCCCTGTACCCTGGAGTTGGGCTTTGGCCGTGCCCCCTCTTCCTGGGCCTGTAGAGATGAAGGTGGTACCTACCCCACGGTTACTGTGTTGATTCCTTGAGCTACCAAAGGGCTCGGCACAGTGCCTGGCCCTGAGGAAATGCTCCATAACGGGAGTGGGTGCTAAAATGCCTGCAGAGGAAGTATGCGTCTCCACCCATTTTGCCTTCTTTTTGGTGGGGGAGTGGGTTTGTCCTGGTGCCAGTGACCTTCAATGGCAGAAGCTGCACAGATTTACACAAAGCCTTGAAGCCACGCTCTCTCCTACCACACAGGACACAGACACCTGTTCTGGAAGGCCAAGGTCCGCCCCACAGGTACTGGGGTGGCCCCTCCTCGAGCCACTCCCTATGGGGCCACAGTTAAGGGCAGGGACTCGGAGTTGACTGCTGCCTTCGGGAGTGTAATTACGCTCCCGGAGCCTCAGTTTCCGCATGTGTAAACCGAGGGCGGTGTGACCATCTATCTCACAGATGGTCCTGAGGATTTTTTTTTTTTACAGTGTTTCTTTTTTTTAAATTTTATTTATTTATTTTTGGCTGCATTTATTTATTTATTTATTTCGTTGCTGTGCGCGGGCTTTCTCTAGTTGCGGCCAATGGGGGCCACTTGTTGCAGTGCGCAGGCTTCTCATTGAGGTGGCTTCTCTTGCTGCGGAGCACAGGCTCTAGGCGCGCAGGCTTCAGTAGTTGTGGCATGAGGGCTCAGTAGTTGTGGCTCACAGGCTCTAGAGTGCAGGCTCAGTAGTTGTGGCGCACGGGCTTAGCTGCTCCGCGGCATGTGGGATCTTCCCGGACCAGGGCTCGAACCCGTGTCCCCTGCATTGGCAGGCGGACTCTCAACCACTGCGCCACCAGGGAAGCCCGGTCCTGAGGATTTAAAGAGCCCGTGTGTACAGTGCTCAGCCCAGTGCCTGACACGTAACAAACACTCGATAAATATGACTAGCTAACAAGTGTACTTGATGACCGTAGTGGTCAAACAAGTAATCATTGAATATTTGCTCCAAGTCAGGCCCTGAACTGAGGGCTGGGGACAACGGGGAGAGACGGATGACAGACACTGAACACACAAGTTACAGTCAGGAGGGGCGATGTCAGAGGAGGCAGGATCGCGGAGAGGTTAGTTACCACACAGGCAGGGTAGGATGAGGGCTGGAGAGCCAAGCGGCCTGTGTTTGAATCCTGGCTCTGTCCCTTTCCAGCCACATCACCTTGGGTAGGAGACTGTCTCCCTGAACCCGCGTCCCCTTGTGGAAATAAGAATTTCTATTTCACTGGCTGATGGTGAGGCGGGTATAAAGCACCTGCCGTAGCTCGAGGAGGAAGCCTTTCACTAGCTGCATCACATGCAGCAGGAGGAAAAGCTTCCTGGAGAAGGGGGAGTGAAGCCGAGGCCTGAGGGACGAGCAGGGGTGAGCCAGGCAAAGGCTGGGGGGGAGAACACGTCAGTCCTTGGGAAGGACAAAGGCTCTGAGGCAAGAGGAGAGATCCCGGCACCCTGGAGACCACCTGGCTGCAGCACGTTAACCACGGCACTTAACTACGTGCCTCGGCGCCACACCAGGCACCTGCTGTATGATGCCTGTGTCTCACTGAACCTGCACGGCACCCAGGTGAAGCAGGCGCCATGACCACACCTCCATACCGCACAGGCGGCCCTGAGGCTCAGAGGGGTTAGGTGACTTGTCCATGACCCAGGGAGGTCATGAGCAGCGATGTCAGCATATGAAGCCAGGCAGCCTGCCCACTACAGGGAAGCTGGAGAGAAGAGCGGGGTCCAGCCAGGGAAGGCTGTGTGGATGGTGCCGGTTAACCGAGTCCTCTGAAGCTAGGACAGCTGAGGCCGGCCAAGCCTGCTCCCTCTCTGGAGTCTCAGGCGCTCTGCCTCAAACAGTGCAAAGCTGACCTTGGCTTTACTTCCAGCTCAGGAATGTCAGTGGCCTCATCAGCGGCCTCCCCTTCCAGGGGGATCCGGCTGGGGAGGCCAGGGAAGTGTGGAGATGGATCGGGCTTTCTGTGGCCTCGGGGACCCGGGGGCTTTAGCAGCACTAAGCTCCCCCAGCCACTGAAGATGGGAAGCATCCTGTCCCTGCATCAGTCAAGGCCACAGCAGATTCACTGTTCCTGGAGGAAAACAGCAGCCCCCATTTCTTGAGCCCTTACCGAGCACATGGATATATGTGTAAGTGCTTCCTAAGAACTGTTTCCTTTAACCCTCACCGCATCTCTGAGGGAGGTACTGCTATTGCCCCTGTTTTACACATTGAGACCGGTCACGGGGTCAGGAAAGCTTCTCTGAGGAAGTGAGCTCTCAGCCTGACACCTGAAGGACCATATCCCTACAAAGGCCTCCGGGTGGGAGGAGCTCATCCAAGGAAAGGGGGAAATGGCCCGCGGGGCTGAAGGGCAGTGAAGGGAGGGCATGATGGGGGCTGAGGTCGGCTCTTCCCACCCCCTCTTCCCACCAGCCCCAGGCAGAGGCTGATGATACACACCAGGTCTGGACTAAGCAGGATGTTGCAAGACCTGAACCGAAGCCCTACCCCTTCTCCTCCTGGCAGCCTGGTACTGTGGAAAGAGACTGGGCTTTGCAGTCCGGAGCTCCAAGTTCAGACCTCACCTCTCTAAGCTTCAGTCTCCTCCCCTGTAAGAGAAGAAAACTACCAGTACATACCTTGCAGTATGGCAGTATGAAATACAATAATGGTGTCAGTTGGCACTATAAATGATAAAGTGCTTCATTAAGACACTAGGCAAGGACTTGCCTCGTGGTGCAGTGGTTAAGAATCCACCTGCCAATGCCGGGGACACGGGTTTGAGCCCTGGTCCGGGAAGATCCCACATGCTGCGGAGCAACTAAGCCCGTGCACCACAACTACTGAGCCTGCGCTCTAGAGCCCGCGTGCCACAACTACTGAGCCCACGAGCCACAACTACTGAAGCCCGCGCGCCTAGAGACCGTGCTCCGCAACGAGAAGCCACCGCAATGCGAAGCCCGTGCACCGCAATAAAGAGTAGACCCCGCTCAACGCAATTAGAAAAAGCCCAAGGCAGCCATAAATAAATAAATAAATTTATTTTAAAAAAATTAAATGAGAAATTCAGTTCCTCTGTCACACTAAGCCACATTTCAGGTGCTCAGTAGCCACGTGTGGCTAGTGGCTACTGCACTGGACAACACAGATATAGAACACTCCTATCATTATAACAAGTTCTATTGACCAGATTAGGCTCAAAAATCTTTGACTAAATGCTACTACGCCTTCCCTCTCCTCAAAAAAAAAAAAAAAAAATTCCTTTTTAAATCTTAAGAAAAAAACAAATACTTAAAAGTGGAGAAGAAAAAACAGGGACTCTAAAAATATATAAGCAAAACGTAGGGACTCTGAAAAACCTCCTGCTCCCCCCAATCCAACCCGCCAAAAAAAAAAAAAAAAAAAAAGGAGGGGAACTAGGCGGGAAGGGCAGCAAGGAGACTGAGCCAGGAAGGAAGCAGATTTAATCAGTCTTGAATGACCCTTCCCTACTCCTGCCCCAGTACAGCCCACCCCCACCGCACAGGCCCAACCAATGGGCTCTAGGGAGCTCAGCTGTGGGGAATCTGACTGCTCCAAAAAAAAAAAAAAAACTGACCGAAAACAGCCCAAAGGCAGGGACTCTCCCACCTCCATCTTGCTCCAGCAGCCCTTCGGAAATTACCTGCTTCAACTCCCTTCCTAGATGTCCCCATACCTCACTCCCAGCCCATCTTCTTGCCCCCGTTTCTCTCCCTAGCTAAGAGCTTCTTCCCAGATTCCATCTTCCCTTCCCCATGGTTTGGGCATCAGATGGTCAGGCCCAACCCCACAAGATCTTGATAGATTTCCCGCCAAGGCCCTCACCAATCCAGACCCTCCCAAGGTCACCTCCTTTCTTCTCCCCCATCTCCGAGGCCAGTTTCTGTCCCTTCCCTCCACCCTCACTTTCAACAGCGGCCGACATTCCGATTGCACCAGGTCCTGTTCTTAGCACTTTACACATTTAATTTACACAACCCTATGATGTGGCCATTGTTAGCATTTTACAGAGGGGGAAATTAGGTCCAGAGAGGAGGTCCCTTGCCCAGAGCTACAGAGCTGGAAAGTGGCAGATTAGGGACATGGCACCACATGGTCTAGCTCCTGAGCCCATCTTCTTAACCACGACTCTCTTATATGCGAAATCTTAGTTCACAGCTTTTCTCAGCCCCAGCCTCTCTCCTAAATAACGGCTCCTAACTAGATTCCTGCTGTGTGAGCTAGCATCAACCTAACACTTTTGACAAGAAACAAGGCATTTCTCAAGTGTTTCTAAGAAATGTGGGCTAAGTGCTCTGTCTGGACCTCTCTCCCCCCGCCCCCGATCCCACTCACTCATTAATTCAACAAATATTTATTGACCATCTTCTCTGTACAGTCACCAAAACCGACAAGGCATTCTATCAGGGGGCACAGGATCAAACGACTTTTTTACGCAATTCATTTTAAAATCAGAGTTGGAGCAAAGGGCACCATAAAAGCCCCTGCTGGGAAACCTGATCTCTCTTTTCTACTCCTTGAAGGGTGGGGGGGGGAGTCTTTACCGGGAAGAAAGTCTGTCCCTCACAAAGGCAGTTTTCTCCAACCCCTGAGAGGAAAGGTCACACCTCCCCCCCCCACACCCCCGTGTCCTCCAAGCGGCCTCCCCTGGGGAACGGCGGCAACTAATAAGAAACTCCCTCGCTCTCTCCAAGTTGTCTCTCTCCCTCAGGGTTACAAAGGAGCTGCCTGGCTTTTCTCCTCCTAAGGAACTGGAAGTTCTTCCCTTGGGTGTCCTCTCCAAGTGGTTCTTCCAGCCCTTGTCCCTTCTGTAACAGCCCTTCCTCCACTCCCTACAGGGAACCCCCCCACTCTGAAGACAGCGTAAACATCCCTATACCTCCTTGGAGAAAACTCCCTGGTGTCCCAGGTACTCACTGATCTAGCCAGCCCACGAGCCCCTGGCTGCCGCAGGAGCAGGAGGCCAACCCGGCCCAAGCCTCGACTTGACCCCCAAACCCTCGCCGCGGCAGCCGCCACCGCCATCTTGACTAACAATCCCTCGCCGATCCGCCCCTCTCCTCGGCGAGCTTGGGGCTGCCCTTTCATAAGCCTGACTCAAATGCCAGCATCACCCTGCCAAGAAACCACCTGTTACTAGTCCTGCGGTCTCTAGGACACATATGTAGGTGAATAAAACAATCTAGCTTCCCCAAAATTACTCTGACCGCCTCATCGCCGTCGTTCCTGTAACAGGCAAAGAAGAGGGCAAACCTGACCAGAGCCTCAGGGTTTCAGGGCCCGGGGACCTCGGGTAGGACATGTCAAGGCCTTCCCTCTCTTCTCTTCTGTCCAATGGCTTTCCTGGACTTTCGAGGCGGGAGTGGGAGGGACCAAATTGTTAGTAAACGCGGAGCCACGTGCAGGCGCCGATCCTGGAGACCCCACCCCCCACCCCGGGTCGGCGCGTGCGCACTAGGTACGCAGTCTGTACGCAAGCGGGCGCTTCTGGGCGGAAGCGACAATCCCGGCTGCACGTGGGCTCCGGGGCGATGGAGGGGACGATGCAGACTGAGACAAAGATCCGCGCTGAGTCTGGAATAGAGTCTGGCCCTCGGGGCCCCAGTTGTAGCCTCCGGCACTTTGCCTGCGAACAGAATTTGTTGTCCCGGCCCGATGGCTCTGCCTCTTTCCTGCAAGGTAGGAACTCACCCAGGTCGTATTCGTTTTAGGGCGCGCTTACAGTGTACTGTGCTAGCTGGTAAATATTCCTCCTGGACTGGTGCAGTTCTTGCCGGGGTGGATACTACTGCATACGTCAGTAGATACATATCTCTCCCTCCAGACTAGCCGGGAGAAGATATTTCCACTTTGGTAAGTACTCAGAATGAGAGAGGGGCAGATCTCCTCTTAAGAACGAATACTCCAGAATAGGGGAAATCTCCTTACCCGGGTGTCTCCCTTGACTAGGTTCCTCCCCCGCCTCCCACACACGCATCCTGCGTCCATACATCCGAGGGTGAGGCAAACCCCTTTGTTCGCATAAATACCCGGTAGACTGGCAAATCACCACTGGCGGTTTAATTACTCCCTGGACCCGTGGCAGATCTTCTACCGAAGTAGATACTTATCAGATTGAGGGTGATGTCCCCAGCTCCACCCCCACCCATTGGGTAAATATCCCTTTGACTGGGATACACAACTCTTCCTATATCCCTAAGATTGGGGCAGGTCTTACCTATTAGGTAAATATCCCCTTCCCCTAGTTAAATAATTCTCAGACTAGACTCACCTCTCTGACCCCGGGAAATATTCCTCTGGAGACAGGCCTAAAGATCACCCCCATAAATGCTTCAGGCCCTGCCTTAGGGCATTACTTCAGACCCAGGTACAGAACCTGCTTTCATTCATTCCTTCATTGAACACATGTATTTTTGCCAGCACTGAGAATACATGGATAAAACATTTTTTTAAATCCCTGCCCTAATGGAGTTGACATTCTAGTCAAAGAGACAGACAAAAGATAACTAAGTAAAATATATAGTAAAATGCTGTGGAGGAAAATACAGTAGGGAAGAGGACTAGGGTGTGCCGGAGAGGGCTGCAGTCTTAATTAGGACGGTAAGGAAAGGCCTCACTGCGATGGTACCTTTTGAATAAAAACCTAAAGGTAAGGGAGCAAACCCTAAAGAGATCAAGAGGAAAGCTTACCAAGCATTGGGAACCACAGGGGTAAAGGCCCTGAGGCCAAAACTTGCCTGGTGAGGAATAGTCAAGGGGACAAGTGTGTCTGCTCCAGAGACAGGAGGCGGGAGGGAGGTAAGGAGGCCTGCCCGTCATATAAGGCCTAGTGATTGAGAATGGAGTCGTGTGACATGATCTGAATATATATTAACAGAATCTGTCTGGCTGCACTGTTGAGGTTAGAGGGGGAAAGGGGGAGGCGAGGGTGGCTCAGACCAGAGTGGAAGCAGTGCAGGTGGTGAGATTCTGAAGGTAAAACCGACAGATTTTGCAGATGGTTTGGTTTGGGAATATGAAAAAAAGAGGGATAACGCGAAAGTTTTTTTCCCAGATTAGCTGTGCTGGGAGAAGATGGGTTCAGTTTGGAACATTAAATTTACAATGCCTAGTAGACATCCCTGTGGCAATGTGGAGTGGGCAGTAGGACATACAAGTCTGGAATTTGGAATCCTTCGGCTATAAATGGTATTGCAAGCTACCGATTGGCAAATGGTATTTCAAGCTACCGATTGGATGGGATCTCCAAGAAAATTAGTATAGATGGAGAAGAGAGGCGGTCCCAGGACTAAGCCCTGGGTCTTCTAGCTTGTGCAGAGCTAGGAAGAGACACTGAGAAGGAGCAGCTAGTAAGGTAGGAGGAAAACCAAGAGAGGGCGGTGACCTGGAGCCCAGAGAAGAACTTGTTTGAACTGTAAGGGCCAACCAGCTGCATTGGTCCTCCTGCAGAGGCTGCATCACGTGAGGATGGGCTAGACCTGTGGGTTGACAACTTGGACGTATGTCATTGGTGGCGCAGTCAAGAGCTGTTCTGGTGGAGGGATGGGATCAAGGAGGAAAAGAAAGAGTCAGTGAGTGGAGACAGCTCTATAGGAGCTTTGCTGTAAGAGGATCAGATAAACGGGGCAGGGGTTAGATGGGTGTGGGGTCCAGAGGGGAGGGACTCTTGTGCTCACGTGAACCACAGACAGCTCATCTGGAGTAACAGGAAGGAAGGCCCCAGTGTGGATCTAGTTCTACTTGGATAATTTCCCCCTTCGGGTACATTCTCCTGGAGCCAAGAGAATCCCCTCCCTTGTGTGGCAGCTCCTCCTCCCCAACTCCAGGGAAAAAAAGGCCTCTACCCGGGACTTCCCCAAGGCTTAGCTCTCTGGCTAAATGCAGGTGCCTGGAGTTTCTTAGAGCTTAAGAAATACTGAGCCCCTTTTGTGTTCTAAAACCCCAAAGCCCAGAACCCTGGAGCAGGGTCCTTTGCAGACCTTCAAAAGTGTGTCCCACATGCTTGTGGCCTCAGAATCTCTGATGAGGTTAAGAATGCAAAGCCTCAGAACCTACCCGCTCCAACTGAGGCTGGCCCTCTACATTTTTGAATTAATTGCTGTGGTGATTCTGATTGCAGCCCAGTGTTTGGAAGCTTTGCTGAAGCTCCGTTTCTTCCCACTGCAGGTTGCAGGCCCAGCTACACAGTAGAATGGCCTGTGGAGCTCTGAGGCTGCTGGTGCCTGAGCCCCAACCCCCAGCAATGGAATTAGGCTCTCTGGGGGAGCACCTGGGCATCACTATCTTTTAAAGCTACGCAGTGAGCCCATTGTGCAGCCAGGGTTGAGAACCACTGCGTCATTCATTAGTGGTTGTTTTTAACTGGAATAAAGTAGAAGATATCAGAGTATATCAAAGCAATAACGGTAAGAGTTGTTTTTGAGGCTTTTGTTCCATTTACATGCACACAGATTTGGGTGAGTTTTAGGTCCTGCTCTATTTCTTATTGGGAGTTAGGGTCAGAAAAGTTTGCAAGCTGCTGTTGAGGTCCAGTCTCCTCATTCTGCAGATGGTGGAACTAAGGCCCAGAGAAGGGAGCAAAATCAGCTGAGGTTACAGAGCCAGGAGGAAATTAGCAGGTGTCAGGACCCACCCCCGGATATTTATCTCTTTCTCAGATGTCCTGACTGCTGCAGAGTTTGGGGACGTGAGCCTGAGGGAAGAGAGCTGGGCTAAGGGAAGCTTTGGATGGAGAAGTTGGGACCAGCAGCAGTAAGAGGGAGAAAGTTTAGCTCTCAGGAAGAACTTCCCATTAAAGTTTATAATAATAGCTAAAGTCTTTTGGGCACTCAGCCCTTACAGGCAGAGTCCTAAGTGGTTTTCTTTTTATCTCATGTAATCCTCAGAGCTGTGAGGGAGGTACTGTAGTTGTCCCCATTTTACAGATGAGGAAGTGGAGGCAGAGAAATGAATCAAGTGCTCAAAGAATCACTACCAACAACTGGTGGGCCACAGTGAGGGTGATGTGGGCAACCCTGGCCACCTGGCTCAGGGCCCACAATGTTAAGTGCCAGGTGTTGGGCCCCAGAGGCAGGGAAGATTTGGGTGAGGCCTCCCGTGCTGTCTCCCCAGGGGATACCTCTGTCCTGGCAGGCGTGTACGGGCCAGCAGAGGTGAAAGTCAGCAAAGAGATCTTCAACAAGGCCACACTGGAGGTGACCCTGAGGCCGAAGATCGGTCTGCCTGGTAATTGGGCCTCTCGCCCGGTGTCTCCCTCACTGCTTTTCCTGGTCTCCACTCTCCCCTCCCTCCTCTCATCACCCCTCAGCTATTTCTTTCTTTTCTTTCTTTATTTATTTTGGCTGTGCTGGGTCTTAGCTGCGGCATACGGGCTCTTAGTTGCAGCGTGCATGCGGGAACTAGTTCCCCGACCAGGGATCGAACCTGGGCCCCCTGCATTGGGTGTGTGGAATCTTACCCACTGGACCACCAGGGAGGTCCCCTGCCCTCAGCTATTTCTGTCTCTTTCTCCAACTCTCTGCTTCTGAGTCTGTTTCTGTCACTTCTCTCTCTTTCTCCCTGTCTCTCTCCATCTTCACTTTCCCCTCCTCTTTCCTGGCTCCATCTCTCCTCCTTTCCATTAACCTGTTTTTCCACTCTTTTACTCTGTCCCCCTCACTCCCCAGGGCTGGGCCCACTGGGATGGGGGTGGACAGCAGCACTGGACACGGGAACTCAGAGGTTCTCCTCCCCGGGAGGCTCCCTTTGGTGGGTGCTGGAAGTGGCAGGGGTCGGGTGGGTGGCAGTCAGGCCCTGCCTCCTTCCCACTGGGACTCCTCTGTCATCCATTCAGGGTCTTCCAGTAACCCGGACTGGGACTGCAGGCCCTTTTCCAGAGGGTTTGGGTGGGTCATATGGAGGAAGGTGAGCCAGGTGGAAGGGAAGAGCCTGACAACCCCACCCCACCCCTGATTTCCCCAGGCGTAGCGGAGAAGAGCCGGGAGCGGCTGATCAGAAACACGTGTGAAGCGGTGGTGCTGGGAGCTCTGCACCCCCGCACCTCCATAACCGTGGTGCTGCAGGTCGTCAGCGATGCTGGCTCTGTATCCTTTCCCCCAGGCCACCTCCTCCAGGAAGTCCTCCAGAATCCAAAGCCCGTGCCAGTGACCTCAACTCTGACCCAGAGCTTGGATTTGAGGCTCAACACCGGGGGAGCCCTGAGCAGGTAGAACCTTAGGTTCAGCAGCTCAGCCTTGAAAGATCGCTGTGGTTTGGGTGCGAAAGGTAGAGGCCAAGGACCAGAAACGGGCATTTCTAGACGGCTTTGCAGGTGCATGGCCCTGCGTTGGGCAGACACTTCACAGATGAGGGAAAAGGAGGACTACTGCGAACCCATTTCACAGAGGGGAGGCAATGGAGGGTCAGTGGCAGAGGTGGGACTGACTGATTGTGAAGCTGGGCCCTGGGGAGGAAAGACTTGAGGAAACTGAGGTGGGGCCAGCTGTCTGACTCAGGCCTGTGCTCACCTTGCACTGTGCCAGGGCCACACCTCTCCCCTGGACTGTGGGCTCCCTGGGGACACCGACCCCTCCCTCTGTCACCCTGCCTGTCTATCGCCTGGTAGCACTGCATGCTCTAGATACCCCAGCTCCAGGCCTGGCTCTGCCACTGCCTACTTGTGTGATCTTGGAAGGCTTCTGCCCTCCGTTTCCCTGAAGGTGCGTATCTGTTGAATATCATTATGATCCCTGCTTGAGGCTCAGAGGGAATACGTAACTTGCTCAAGGTCACACAGCTTAGAGGTGGCAAATTCTGCTACAGGCACTGGCAGGGTGAATGGAGGCATGGATATGTTCTGCTGACCAGCCCTCCAGTAGAAACTCTTAACCTGGGAATTCCCTGGCGGTCCAGTGGTTAAGACTCTGCTCTCTCACTGCTGAGGGCCTGGGTTCAATCCCTGGTTGGGGAACTAAGATCCCACAAGCTTCACAGCGCGGCCAAAAAAAAGGAAGAAAAAAAAGAAACTCTTAACCACTGCCTGTGGCACTCAGCTCCTGGCCTGTTGCCTGAATGCCGCCTGCATGGCACTGGTGGACGCAGGTGTGCCCATGCGGGCCCTCTTCTGTGGGGTCACCTGTGCTCTGGACTCTGATGGGACCCTCCTGCTGGACCCCACAGCCAAGCAAGAAAAGGTAGGTATGAAGGGCAGGGTGGTAAAAGGCCCTGGGCAGACACTCTTCCTCTCCTCCTCTAGGCCTCACTTCTCCAAAACAGTTGGCTTGTACCACCTCAGTCTCAGCTGGCAAGCTCTGCCCTGTTCCATCTGGGCAAGTGCTAGAAACCCAGCTCTAACCTGCTGAAGCAAAAAGGGAATTGATTTTAAGAGGTTCAAAAATAAAAGCAAAGGAGGAAAGAGTTTTTTCTTCACTGGCTCAGGGTCACAGTGTGCTAGGGTTCTGGTTATTCCCAGTTATCTGCCAAGGACTGTACAGTCACATCCAGTCAGGAAAGCAGAAGCCCCTTGGGGGATTTCAGACAGAATTTAGTGCAGGGAACTGGTTATAACCATATTGGAAGAGCTGAAGGAGCAAAAGGGAAGAAGAGAGGACACCCAGAGATTAGAAGCCGGAAGCCAGCTCCTGCTCGGTACTGGTGGAGACACTGGTGCAGTCAGATCTAGATGCACAGAGACGGTCTGGCTTTGCCCTGGCTGCTGAAGTCCAGAACCCACCCCATCTCCATGCCTCCTGTGGCAGGTGATAGGCCCCAAACTCCTGCTGCAATGAGGACCAGGATGCTCTCTCCTCCCTCCCGGTCTCCCACCAGATTCCTGGTAGAACCTAACTGGCAGGGGAATCTGGGTAATACAGTTTGCTGGCTTCCAGCCCCAGGGGTACAGAGCACTGCAGGGAGATGGGAGGCACCGGGGAGTGACCGGCACTGGTGCTGCCGCCCCTGTGGCGCAGGATGCTGTGCTCTGAAGCCCCGTGTCAGGACCATGTGGTGGAATGTGGCATGGGGAGCGATTACTCAAGGAAGCAGGAAGAGGTGGTATGTAGACCCAAAAAAAATAAATAAATAAATACACTTGATAAACGTGAGTGAAAAGCAAGCCCCCTCTTTGGGACCAGCTGAGATTGTGTCTGAGGAGAGAGTTCCAGGTCCCCCACCTTGTACCCCTCATCCCTAGGAGGCTCGGGCAGTCCTGACCTTTGCACTTGACAGCGTGGAACGGAAGCTGCTGATGTCCACCACCAAGGGGCTCTACTCTGATGCTGAGGTACCAGTGTGCAATTGGGGGTGAATGCCAGATTCTTCCCACCCACCTGACACGAGGTCCTGTCCCAGTCCTAAGAAGCTTAAGGAGGGCCCCGTCCTTGCATCCCTTCTGTAAATAGGAGTTTTCAAACTTTGTAGCCATAGAAACCTTTGTGGGAATTTTAAAGGGAAGACCAATTTATGAGAAGAGGGGCACAGGTTGAAATCAAGAGATGGGGGCACCTGGAGGCCTCCCAGCTTCCAGCTCAGATCTGTGTACCCCAGAACTCGGGGTGTCTGAAAAACAGAGCTTGGCACCTGTTGGGCCAAATGGTCTCCAAGAATATTTCCCACCTGGCCCTCCTGTGAATCCAGGTATACATGGCAGTAAAGATTTGGGGTCTCAGGTTCCATGGCTTTTAATACTATTTGGAGTCACAGGGCCTGTGGCTCTAAAATTCCAATCTAGCCCCGGAGCTCAACAAGGTTGGGGTCACGTCGAGGAGTCAGGATGCCTGATGCCATTGGTCTGAGGGCCTGGAGCTGCTGGAACCTGACCCCTGAGGCCTTCCCCTTGAAGGAGCCCATGAAGTGGGGAAGAAGGAAATGCACAGGGAGTAATCCCCACTCCACCTGCCTCCCCTTGGGGGGCGGGGCTCCCGGTGAACAGGGAGGTGGGGCCCGTCAGGCCGTGTGGGTGCAGGCCTGGGCCCGCAGCACTGAGCCCCTCTCCCTTCCCAGCTCCAGCAGTGCCTGGCCGCAGCCCAGGCTGCTTCCCAGCACGTCTTCCGCTTCTACCGGGAATCTCTGCAGAGGCGTTACTCCAAGAGCTGAGGCACGCCGGGGCAAGCTGCCCCTCCCACCACCTCCAGCGTCAGATAAACTGGTAGCCCAGCCCTGCTGAGAAAGTGGCTATAGCCAGCCCCTGGGCCCGGGGGGCACAGACCCCACCCCACCCCAGGAAAACTCTAGTAGGATGGTACATTTATTGACTGAATCTACTCATTTTAACAGCCCGGTGAAGTGGGACTGCTGTTAGAGTGTGCAGGCCCTGCTGGGTGCTGAGGCCTCAGAAGTGAATGAGGCCCACGTCCCGGGTTCGAGGAGCAGTGAAGTGATGGGCAAATAAAATTGGTGTTTTTTGGATGGTGGATGCTATTTAAAAACAAACAGGGAAGACGGGTTTAGGTGAGTCGGGGAGAGGGCAGATTTAATACATCAGTCGGGGACACCTCTGTGGAGAGGGGAATGTCTGAGGGAAGCCCAGGAGGAGGCCAGGGACGAACTCAGGGACTCATGGACATGTGGGGGGAGGACCCCCTGGCAGAGGTTCAAGGACCAGCAAGGTGGCCAGTGTGGCTGGAGCAGAGTGACTAAGGGGAGAGTAAGGAGATGGTCGGGGAGGCAGTGGGCTTTGTGGGCCTCGGAGGGGAATCTGGCTCTGAATGCTGCTTTTACCCACCCGACAACCCTGTGAGGTGTGGCTGTTGTCACAGTCTCTGTTTTAAGGTAAGGAAACAAGGGACTTCCCTGGTGGCACAGTGGTTACGAATCCGCCTGCCAGTGCAGGGGACACGGGTTCGAGCCCTGGTCCGGGAAGATCCCACATGCCAAGGAGCACTTAAGCCCATGCGCCACAACTACTGAGCCTGTGCTCTAGAGCCCTCAAGCCACAACTACTGAGCCCACGTGCCACAGCTGCTGAGCCCACGCGCCTAGAGCCCGTGCTCCACAACAAGAGTAGCCCCCGCTCGCCGCAACTAGAGAGAGCCTGCGTGCAGTAACGAAGACCCAACGCAGCCAAAAAAATAAAATTCAAGAAAGAATAAGGTAAGGGAACAAGCTCAGGAGCCAGTTAACCACCAGAGGTCACCAGCTAGTTAAGTGGTGGAGCACGGGTCCCACTCAAGACTCCAGACCCAGGGACTTCCCTGGCTGTCCAGCAGTTAAGACTCCATGCGTCCACTACAGGGGGCACGGCTTCAATCCCTAGTTGGGGATCCCGCGTGCCACTTGGTGAGGCCAAAAAAAAAAGTCCAGACCCAGAGCCCTCACTATGCAGACAAACACCGGAGGTGCCAGCGCATTCTGGACCTCGGGTCCCTGTCTGTGAAAGGAAGTGTCCGAGGCCTGTTGGTTCTCTGTCAGGGGTGATAGCAACCCCCTAAGGGGCTTTTGGAAATGGGTGTATTTTCAGTTCTGATTTGACTGATCCCCACCCTCACATTCAGGGGGCAGGAGCCAGGATCCCGCTAGCATCCAGCAAGGAATAACGTTCCCACAGGTGGGCCACATGGCTGCCAGATCCTGTCTGCCACTTATGTTTAGGGGTTTATGGTGAAAATGACACGTCTGGGGCCCTCTGCTGCACACTTCACATGCTTAAACTGGCCCACACGGTGCCCACAATTGCTCCTTTGAGCAGGTGTCATTTTCATCCCCAGTAAACAAGAAGGAAATGCATAAATATCTTTAGCTTGAAATTACACCCGTGAAGACGCACAGGAGAGCACAAACAGGGAATAGTGTTTTCTTCTAGCAAGATTAAATGGCATTAAGTGGAATGAAAAAACTAAACCACTCTCACTTTATTACTTGGTAATATCAGGCTCCATTTAATGTACCTCTGATAAGCTCAGAACAGGGCTGTTTGGCCTGCCAGAGTGCCAGCACTTTGAGGCCTGAAGGTCCCATCCCTCCCAATCTCAGGCTATGTGATGGGGCTGCCTTCTAGCCCAGGTGGGCCACTGAGAGGGTGCCTGGGGAAGAGGACCTTTGGGGTACCAGAGCTGCCTGCTCCATTCTCCTCCCCCACGAGGCGGAGCCTGTGCAGTGAAGCCAAGAGATGGGGAGAGCAGACTATTTTATCTGAGGCCCTCAACCCAGTTCTCCCTCAGCTTTCTTCCCCTTTATTGTGTAAGGCAGTCTGAGTTGGATTTCTGCCACTTGCTGTCGAAGGAGCTCCGGGGGAGGCTGCTGTTTACTGCTCCAGGTGTGGGAGAAATTAGTCCCATTTTGCAGATGAGGAAAAGTGAGGCTCAGAAGGTACGTGGGCAGAGGTTACACAGTGAACTTGGAGGAGGAAGGCCTTGGAACCTGGCTTTCTCTAATTCTCTACCTATCACCCACGTTGTGAAGAGAATATTCTGCAACTTGGAAGCCCTCCGAGCTTCCTCGGATTCCCTCTTCTCTGGCTCTGAGGTGTCCGGGAGCACCCCGGCGGGCAGCCTGTCACTCTGGCCCGTCCCTTCCGCCTTCCCACACACACAGACAGACACAGGTTTGGCGGCAGGAGTGTCTGGTGTTTAATCGCTCTTTGCGGCCTCCAGGAAGTGGGGTCGGGGGCGGAGTACCGACTCACTCCCCGTTTCTGGATGCTGCCGCCGCCGCCTCATCCACCTGGATTCTCCACTCCGACCGCGGACGCGCTGGGCGGCCGGCCTCTGGGTTCACAGTGGGGACCGCAGGGGCAACTAGGGCGGGTCCCGGGAGGCGAGGTAGGCGGCCAGGGTCACCAGGGCTGCCAGGTACATGCACACGCCCAGCCCGACGGCCAGGACCCCCAGCAGGAAAGCGCGGCGGGAGGCGGCCCCTGCCCCCTGGACGTCCCCCTCGGCCCAAGCCTTGTTGGTCTGTGGAGGTGGTGCAGCGGTGACTCAGGTATCCCCTCATCCCACCCTGCTAACCGCAGCCTGACCCCTCCCCCACCCAACACACCCATGTATTCATTCATATGTTCCAGAAACATAGGAAGTAGCTACTGTGGGTCAGGCACAGTTGGGCACTGGGGATACTGGGTGACTAATAAAAATATATATATATATTACTATATGCCACAGTTCTAACTTGCTGAGCCTCACAATGACCCTGAGGCAGGAATTATTCATTCCCATTTTACAGATGAGGAAAATGAGGCACCGGGAGTTTAACCGGCTTGCCCGCAACCTTACCAGAGGGTGGCAGGCCTAGGATTGGAGCTCAGGTTCTTAACCACCACTCTGGGCTGCCCTCTGTGAAAAATGCCTCATTTTACCCCTGAATGTTTCTATGTAAATCCTTTTCTCCATCACTTTTTTTTCCCCCCAAGCATGCCTCTTTTTTTCTTTTCTTTTGAATGCATTTTTCTCTTCTATATCCAACCCCCTCCCAGCTCCACCCACAGACTGACCTTCTGGGCCAGGCAGAAGGCGGCAATGCCCACGGGCCAGAAACAGCACAGCATAGAGAAGACAGCCAAGCCGAGGTGGTCGTGGGGTAGGAGTGGGGAGAGAAGGCCGCCCCCATCCCAGTCCGAGTCACTGTCACTGGATGACACATCCTATGGGCAGGAGACAGCCTAAGTGGTCATCTCCACCCATCTTCCTTGCCCCACTGCTCCACTCCCCATGCCCCCAAAGACACAGAGAAAAATGTTCCAAGAGGTAGGCTCTTGACTTGCCCACATCCTGGATCCCTCTGACGGGAAGCTCTGGACCCTGTCTCCAGAGAAAAGCCTCACCCACACTCAAAAGCTTTGAGTTCAATTTCAAGGAGTTCACAGGTCCACGCATGGATACTACAGCTGCTTATAAGCCCTGAGTTAAAAACCGCTGAAGTGGAGACAGAAACCAATGGGGACTGGACCCTGCAAAAAGGTGGCGATTTGGGGAGCCAGCTCTGGTGGCCTAAATTACTAGGACAAACCTGCCTGCTGAAACTACAGGTTCTAGGTTAACAAATATGTATTTTTTAATCTTGCATCAAATAGCTCACAAGACTAAGGAGTTACTGTAAAGCCAAAACTGAAGTGAAAATCAAGGTTAATTTAACAGAGAGGTCAAATGAACAGAGAAGGCCCCTTCTGCCCTGCAGGCATTTACCAATCCCTGAATGAAAAATTAACCTTTCATTCAGACCTTGAACTAGATTAAAAATGATCTTTAACTGGTAGTACCCCCAGACAGCTGACAAAAGCAAACCAAATCCTCTCCTGAGGAAGGTACTTTTGTTCTAGGCCTCAAAACAATTTTTCAAATACAATGACCAGCATTCAGTCAAAGATAACCAGGCACACAGGAACCATGGAGGAGAACTAGCAGAAATAATAAGGCCCTCAAAGTCTTCAAATAATGGGATTATTTGACACAAACCATGTCAAAGCAAAGCTTACTGCCACAGTGTGGCAGACTGTGTTTCCAAAAATGGCCACACCCATCTGACTGATAATCTTCTCATCAGGGGTGAGGTCTATGTCCACTTTCCTTGAGTCTGGGCAGGCTATGATTCATTTGTAGTTGATAGAATGTGGTGGATGTAATGCAACACGACTTGTAAGCAAAAGTCAGGAAAGGTGAAAAAAAAAATTTTAAAAAAGAAAAAAAAAAAGAAAAGGTGAGGCAGCTTCTGCTTTGCTGAAACACTCCTGCTGGAGGTTGGAGGCACATAAGGAGTCTGGCTTCACGCTGTAAGCCCAAACCAGCGCACATGGGGAGACTCCTGCAGAAGCCCTGAGACTACATTAAGAGAGAGAGAGTCAACCAGACCCCAGCTGCTTCAGACCCTGACTGTTCCACATCTAGCCACTGGCTGACCGCAACCTCACGAAAGACCCTGAGGCAGAACCACCCAAGTCCTTCCCAAGTTCCCAACCCATGGAAACCATGAGCCATGATAATGATTGTTGTTGTTTTAAGCTACTAAGCTTTGGGGGTGATTTCTTATATGGCAATAGCAACTGGAAAACCATGTTTAGCAAGTAAAAGACATGCTTGACAATATGCACAAGGAATAAGAAATTATAAAAAATGACATTAATTGGAAAAAAGAGAGAGAACAGAGGCACAGAGATGCATCAGCTTTGGAAAGAGATAGACTGATAGAGAACAGGGGTGTCAGAAATCAGAGGGAAGACAAACAGAGCCAAAGGGAACAAAGATGAGAGATGAATCTGGAGAGAAAAAGGTAAAGAAGCCAGGTGGGATGGAGAACAGGAAAAACCACACCTGGAAACCCAGGAAGGCCACACGCAGTTGTGAAGCGAGACTCCAGGCCAGCAGCTGGCAGCTGGAGTTGGCCAGCAGCCTGCCGGATATGGCCACAGCTGAATTCACCTCCAGCCCCCTCCCCCAGCTCCCACTAAGGAGCCTACCTTAGTGGTCCTGCTCCTACCTCAAGGTCGGGGAGCCCTGGCTCCCCCAGTACAGCACTCACAGAAGGAAGAGATGGTGGCAGGAACTGCCAACCCCTCAGTGATTCTGCAAAGGCTGTCTCTCGAAAGGGAGGCCCTGGCTCAGGCTCGCCAGGCTTCTGGACAGGGGGCTCACCGCCTACACCCACCAGCAGAGGCTGTTGGAGCTCTGGAAGACTGGGCTTGTCCATGGCTGGGGAGGGGCTCCCAGAGGGGCTTCCTGGGGGTAGGGGAAAGAAAAAGACAAGTTGTAAAAGTCTCACTTTTATCCTTCCCCTGACTCCTGGCTTTGAAGAGACTCCAGGCAGAGACTAGGTAGCTGAACCATCCTCAGACCCATTTTACAGATAGTAAAACCGAGGCCCAGAGAGTAACAGAGGTTGGTCCAAGTTGTGAAGAGAACTCAGGACTCTGGACATTCAGTTCCAGGCTTCTCTCTCCTCAGGCAAAAACCACACACCTGTTGCACATTTATTCCAAACCATGCCTTACACACTTACTTGGCCCATGAACTACATACCCATCCTGGGTTGACACTCTCATCCCTCTCACCCACACCCATCCCCAATGATGCTTAGTTCACACACCGCCTGTGCCCCCAAGCCTGTGCACTCTCAATACCCAAGTCCCCTGCCACACATACCCATCCAGGCAAGCCCAATCCCCACCTCCACCTGTGCACATTCACATCCCAAGGGACTGTTTGCATACTTGCCCCAAACAACACCTCCCAACGGTCTTACACACTCACCCCAAATAACTCCTTGCACATTCATCCTAATCCCCCCAGCATCAGATTCTCCCCAGATGCACATATATGCACAGGCTTCCCACACATGCAGGCTGGACACTCTCCCCTGTCCCCATCACTTCCCTTGCACATCTGCCCAAAGACCCGCGGCCACACACCCCTCTCTTTCTCCACCAACATCGATGGCCCACACCCACCCGCTCCGCTGACACCTCCTGTTTTACCAGAATCCACCTTTGCACACTTCCCCCATAACACCACCAACCCACCACACAACTCAACCACGGAGACTATTCTTCTCGCCCTCACAATCCCCCTGCGGGGGTCCCCAAGTCTCCCGCCCTCAGTCCAAACCTGGCTTGAGCCGATTTCCTGGCCAAGGTTTTTGCCTCCCTGTCCCCAGCGCCAGGACCCGGGAGAAGAGCGGTGCCCCCCGAACTGCGCCCCTCACTCACCGCCCACGGCCATAGGCCGGGACCTCCTGGGCTCTCCGCACCGACACCCTCCCCGATCCTGCCGCTCAGGTGGGGGAACTCAGTGAGCCCCGCGCTCCTAGGGGTCTGGGCCTGGGGGCGCGGGGTCTGAGAGCTCCGCTGCGCGCCCCTCTCAGCGCCCCGGGCCCGCGGCGAGGGCGGGGGTGGGGGCGGGGCGGTGGGCTCCCGGGCTCCGCCCCCAGAGGAGGCCGCGGGGAGGGGGGCGGGGGGAGGATGGGGCCTTGAAGGCCGACGTCAGCGCCCGGCGCTGGCCCTTGCCACCCCGGGTGCGGAGGAGCAGGCGGAGGTCTCCGAGGTCAGCGGGCCCTGACATCCCGAAGCCAGACCCAAACGCTGCAGGACGGAGGACGGGGCGTCCCGATTCTCCAGAGCCTTCCTGGCTTGTCCCTGCTTCCACCCCCTGCCCTCCTCCCTCCCCAACAGTAAAAACAGCAACCCCGGCTAACTGTGGGCACGGTTCTTAGTGCTTTACATATACACGTACACGTTTATTCCCGAGAACGACCTAAGAGGCACGAGCATTGATTGTCCTGTCGTGCCCAGGAGGAAACGGGCACAGAGAGTTAGAACTTGCCTAAAAGCGTGCCGCCGGGTCACTGAGTGCAGACTACGCCCGGCGCGGGGGTTAGATACCCTACGTTCATCAACGCACGGATTCCTCTCAGTAGCTCTATTTCTATCCCTGTTAGGCAGTTAAGGAAACTGAGGCTCAGAGATGTGTGCTCACTTGGCCAAGGTAAACAACTGGTACTAGGACCGACCCGCAGATTGTAACCCAGGGCTGTATTTCTTGCCGGCCCAAGTGGAGGGGAGAAAGCAGAGGCAGAAGATGCGGCGGGGGCTTCCAGGGAAAGGGGCGGTGCTGGGAGTGGGCCAGGGATGGCGAGCTGCTTAGCAGGTGGTACAGGTGGTGGTTATGAGTTAGTGTTTGGACCCACACAGACCTGAGTTCCTTTCCAGGCTCTTCAAAGCACTCGCTGTGTGACCTCTGGATAATGGCATCACCTCTCTGAACCCCAATTTCTTCATCTGTGAAATAGGGTAAATACCCCCTGCCTCTTAGATGTGATAACATATATAAAGCACTTAGATTAGGTGCCATAACAAATGTCCAACATTTGCCCCAAACTAGGCACTCTGAACGTGTTTGATGGTGTTTAGGAATATAATTATTTACATCCGTCTTCATCAGTCTAATTAAGGGACTCTTCTCACCCAGCAGTCCTCCACCTCCTTCAGGGAGGCCACCCAGCTTGCACTGGCTTCTCTTTCTCGGAAGCCCTCCATCTCACCAGTCCCAGACAGCCAAACTGGAGGATTCCCTTCCTGATGTGGGGCAGGCCAGCATTCCCTCGCTCCAGGGCTCTGGGGCTCCGTGCCAAGAGTCCAGACGCTGGAGCTGGTACAGGCCCCACTCCTGGGGAGAACAGACGGTGTCTGGAAGTGACGTTGGCTCAGCCAGAGTTTCTGGCAGACAACAGGCAGGGAGACCCACAGGAGCATAAATGAGAAGGAGAAGGGGCAGAACTGTTTTATGGGGAGAGACACCCTTGTTACTCTGTATCTTCTTAACCTTGCTCTTATCACTATGAAACATATTACATATTTCTGCTGGCTTGAATCCTCCCACCAGTGCCAGCTCCAGCTTGGCTGGGATTTGATCTCTTTTGTTTACTGCTGTGCCTCAGGGCCTAGAACAGTGCCTGACCCCAAACAGGACTTTGATACATATTTGTGGGCTGAGGGCATGAATTCTCAGCAACCTCAGTTTTTTGTTTTTTGTTTTTAAACTTATTCTACATTAAGTGTTTTTTTTTGTTTGTTTGTTTGTTTTTAATTAATTAATTAATGTATTTATCTATGGCTGTGTTGGGTCTTCGTTTCTGTGCGAGGGCTTTCTCTAGTTGTGGCAAGCGGGGGCCACTCTTCATCACGGTGCGCGGGCCTCTCACTATCGCGGCCTCTCTTGTTGCGGAGCACAGGCTCCAGACGCGCAGGCTCAGTAATTGTGGCTCACGGGCCCAGTTGCTCCGTGGCATGTGGGATCTTCCCAGACCAGGGCTCGAACCCATGTCCCCTGCATTGGCAGGCAGATTCTCAACCACCGCGCCACCAGGGAAGCCCCAGCCTCAGTTTTTTACCAAATCCCTGAGCAGTATGGGTCCCTTCGACCCCCCCTAGGCCACCTTAGAGATTTATTCATTTCCAGTAGATCTCTCTGGCCACCATCAGCCTCGTACAGTCTCCCCACCCCTTCCAGGATGTCACTGGAGGCCCAGGCCTCTTGGGGTTTGTGATGGTCCTGGAATATTAAACACAAAATTCCAACCAGGATCATCAACAGAAGCCTAAACCATTGAGTGAAAGTTTGATGAGGAACAGGATATTTATTTAGTCTCAAAGTATCCTCCCACAGATTACTTATTAATTACAAAGGGAAAAAAAATAGTATTAATGGACAACACCAGCAGACACCACCTAAAACCAGGTGATAGAAGTTAACATCACCAGTATCGGGACAAATGAACATCGTGTGCCTCCTGATATGCACTGAAAAGGACACAACATCATTTCTGTGATGTTTTTCTGCCAAAAATGCATCATCCGAATTGAATCATGAGAAAACATGGGACAAAGCCCAACTGAGGGACACTCTATAAAGTACTTGGTCTGTACACTTTAAAAATGTCAGTGTCATGAAAACCAAAACAATAACAAAAATTTAAAAGCTGGCAGCCGGTTCTAGATTAAAGGTGACTAAAGAAACATGACAACTAAACAAAGTGTGATCCCGGATGGAAAGCAGATGGTGACAAGGTATGTTATTGGGACAATGGGAGAAATTTGAACATAAACTATAAATTAGGTGATAGTTTTCTATCAATCTTAAACTGATACTTGGGGAAATGTGAAATTGGTATTATGGTTATGTAGGAGAATCCCCTTGTTCTTAGGAGAATTTTACTAATATAATATTATGAATTATATTTACGAATATAATATATTTGCATATGTGTGTATATGTATGTGTGTGTGTGTGTGTGTGTGTGTGTGTATGCAGAAAAGCAAGCAAAAGAATTGAACAAAACTTCACAGAAAGAGGAAATCCAAGGGAGAGATGAACATTTAAAAAGTTACTCAACTAATCATCAGGGAAATGCAAATTAGAATCACAGTGCCATACCAATATACACCCACCAGAATGGCTAAATGAAAGAAGACACCACCAGGAAGTGTTGGTGAGGATATAGAGTGGGGAAACTCTCATACACTGCTGGTGGGCATCCAAATTGGTCCAACCACTAGGAAAACTGTTGGGCAGTTTCTACTATAGCTGAACGTATCCTATGACTCAGCAATTCCAGTCCAATCAGATATGAACATATGTCCACCAAAAAACAAATTCCCATCAACAGATGGATAAAGTGTAGCATCTTCACACAGAGGAAACTATATAGCAATGAGAATGAAAGAGCTACAGCCACATGCAATAGCATGGGATGAATTTCACAAACGAAACACTGAGCAAAAGACAGCAGACACAAAACAATGCATATTGCGAGATTTCATTTATATAAAGTATGAAAACAGGCAAAATTAATACATATTGTTAGAAGTCCAGTTAGTGGTTTCCTTTGGGGGCATCCTGGAAGAGGCATGAAGGGCATCCTAGAGGGACTGGTCATGTTCTTTTCATGAGCTGAGTTCTGGTTACCAGGTGTGTTCAGTTTATGAAATTTAATTCAGCTGTTCACTTATGATTTGTGCACTTTTCTGTACACTTCAAAACATTTATTTTTGAAAAAGAGCAAGTTAGATCTAAAGATATGGATAACTTTCCAAGATGTATCACTGAGTGAAAAATGCAAGATGTGGGAATTCCCTGGTGGTCCAGTGGTTAGGACTCAGCGCTTTCACTGCCGAGGGCCTGGGTTCAATCCCTGTCAGGGAACTAAGATCCCACAAGCTGCGCAGCGCCGCCAAAAAAAAAAAAAAAGCAAGATGTAAAAGAATATGAACAGTCACTCTGTTAAGCAGTACAGCACTTCCTCAAAAAATTAAAAATAGAATTATCATATGACTCAGCAATTCCACTTCTGAGTGTATACCCAAAAGAACTGAAATCAGGGTCTTTTTTTAAAAAATAAATTTAAAAAATAAATTTATTTATTTTATTTATTTTGGCTGTGTTGGGTCTTCGTTGCTGTGTGTAGGCTTTCTCTAGTTGTGGTGAGGGGGGGCTACTCTTCATTGCAGTGTGCGTGCTTCTCACTGTGGTGGCTTCTCTTGTTGCGGAGCATGGGCTCTAGGCGCACAGGCTTCAGTAGTTGTGGCATGCAGGCTCTAGAATGCAGGCTCAGTAGTTGTGGTGCACGGGCTTAGTTACTCTGTGGCATGTGGGATCTTCCCAGACCAGGGATCAAACCCATGTCCCCTGCATTAGCAGGGGGATTCTTTTTTTTTAAACAATCACTTTTGTTATTTATTTATTTATTTATGGCTGTATTGGGTCTTCGTTTCTGTGCGAGGGCTTTCTCTAGTTGCAACGAGCGGGGGCCACTCTTCATCGCGGTGCGCGGGCCTCTCACTATCGCGGCCTCTCTTGTTGCGGAGCACAGGCTCCAGACGCGCAGGCTCAGTAGTTGTGGCTCACGGGCCCAGTTGCTCCGTGGCATGTGGGATCTTCCCAGACCAGGGCTCGAACCCGTGTCCCCTGCATTGGCAGGCAGATTCTCAACCACTGCGCCACGAGGGAAGCCCAGCATGGGGATTCTTAACCACTGTGCCACCAGGGAAGTCCTGAAAGCAGGGTCTCGAAGAGATATGTGTACACCCATGTTCATAGCAGCGTTATTCACAATAGCCAAAAGGTGGAAGCAACCCAACTGTACATCGACAGATGAATGGATAAAGCAAATGGGGTGTATATATAAAATGGGATATTATTTAGCCTTAAAAAGGAAGGAAATTCTTTGATGACCATTTTGTAATGTATAGAAATACTGAATCATTATGTTGTGCACCTGGAACTAACATGGTGTTGTAGGTCAATTATACTTCAAAATAAATAAATAAATAAATAATTGCCATATAATTAAAAAAAAAAAAAGGAAATTCTGACATGCACTACAGCATGGATGATCCTTGAGGACATTATGCTAAATTATTCTAAATGAAATAAACCAGTAATAAAAGGACAAATAATGATTCTACTCAGATGGAGCACCTAGAGTAGTCAAATTCATAGAAATAGAAAGTAAATAGGTGGTTTCCAGGGGCTAGAGGAAGGGAGGGATGGGGAGTTTTTGTTTAATGGGTACAGAGTTTCAGTTTTGCAAGATGAAAGGAGTTCTAGAGATTGGTTGCACAATTACGTGAATGTACTTAATGCCACTGAACTGTACACGTAAAGATGGTTAAAATGGTAAATTTTATGTTATGTGTATTTTATCACAATTTAAAAAACTTTAAGAATAAAAAGTACAGGGACTTCCCTGGTGGCGCAGTGATTAAGAATCCTCCTGCCAATGCAGGGGACACAGTTTCGAGCCCTGGTCCAGGAAGATCCCACATGCCGCGGAGTGACGAAGCCTGTGTGCCACAACTACTGAGCCTGTGCTCTAGAGCCCGCGAGCGACAGCTACTGAAGCCTGCACGCCCTAGAGCCCGTGCTCCACAACAGAAGAAGCCACCCCTCGCCACAACTAGAGAAAGCCCGCGCGCAGCAACGAAGACCCGACACAGCCAAAAATAATAAATAAATAAATAAACAAACATTTACCATCAGACAGTTTCTGTTGGTCAGGAATCTGTTGATGGCTTACCTGGCTGGTTCTCGCTCAGGGTGTCATGAAGCTACAATCAGCATGTTGGCCAGGTGCAACAGTCACTGGAAGATTTGATGTGGCTGAAAGATGTCCTTCCAAGATGGGTCACTCACATGGTGCTGGTTTGCTGGCACGGGGCCTCGGTTGTTCTCCATTTGGGTCTCTCCGCTGGCTGCTTCACTGCTGTCACAAATGGTGGCTGGTCTCTCTCAAAGTGAGCCATTCAATAGAGAGATGGATGAGGAAGCCTCAATGCCTTTTATGGCTTAGTCTAAGAAGTCACACAGCAACACTTCTACCATATTCTGCTGGTTAGAAGCAAGTTACAAAGTGCAGCCTATACGCAAGAGGAGGGGGCTTCCCTGGTGGCGCAGTGGTTGAGAATCTGCCTGCCAATGCAGGGGACACGGGTTCGAGCCCTGGTCTGGGAAGATCCCATGTGCCGCGGAGCGACTAGGCCCGTGCGCCACAACTACTGAGCCTGCGCGTCTGGAGCCTGTGCTCCGCAACAAGAGAGGCCGTGATAGTGAGAGGCCCGCGCACCGCGATGAAGAGTGGCCCCCACTTGCTGCAACTAGAGAAAGCCCTCGCACAGAAACGAAGACCCAACACAGCCATAAATAAAATAAATAAATAAAAATAAATAAATAAATAAAAAGAGGAGGGAAATTAGGCTCCACCTAGTGAAAGAAGGAGTGTCAAAGAATCTGTGGACATATTTTAAAACAGCTTCATACATTCATTAAGTCCTGACAATAATCTAACAAGGTGGGTACCATCACTCATTCTCACGTTACAGATGAGGAAACTAAGGTACAGAGAGGCTAAAGGTCACACAGAAGAGCCAGAGCTAAGACTTAAATCCAGGTAGCTGAACTGGGAAGCATTTTCTTAATCACTAATGTCAACCAGTGGGAAAGAAACCAACTGAAGAAAAAAATATTTAAGAAGGAGCATTGTATGAGACTTTTGTTTGTTTTTTGACCATGCCACGTGGTATGCGGGATCTTAGTTCCCCAACCAGGGATCGAACCCATGCCCGCTGAAGTGGAAGCACGGAGTCTTATCCACTAGACGGCCAGGGAAGTCCCATGTACGGGACTTTGATGACTGGTTGGATGTGGTAAGTGATGGAGTTGAGGATGACACCCATAACCTCCATATTTCTTTGATACTGGGAGATGTGTATCCAAGAGAGGCAGGACAGCAGGAAGTTAAGAACATAATAAGGTGTGGGGACGGAGTGAGACAGTACTATAATCAATTTGGGTTTTTTAAAAATAAATTTATTTATTTTTTATTTATTTTATTTTTGGCTGCGTTGGGTCTTCGTTGCTGCGTGCGGGCTTTCTCTAGTTGCTGTGAGCAGGGGCTACTCTTCATTGCGGCGCGCCGGCTTCTCATCGTGGTGGCTTCTCTTGTTGCTGAGCTCAGGCTCTAGGCTCGCGCGGGCTTCAGTAGTTGTGGCTCAAGGGCTCTAGAGCGCAGGCTCAGTAGTTGTGGTGCAGGAGCTTAGTTGCTCCGCAGCATGTGGGATCTTCCTGGACCAGGGCTTGAACCTGTGTCCCCTGCAGGCGGATTCTTAACCACTGCGCCACCAAGGAAGCCCATCAATTTGGTTTAAGGCAAACGATTTTGCCCTAATTTCTTCATCTTAAATAAGGCTGATAATTACCTACCCTGTGGGATATCTGAGGATTAAAGGAAATCATGCATGCAAAACAATCAGTTTACAGCAGCTGGCACGGAGAAATTACTCGATAAATGGTAGCTTTCAAATATACCTATTAGTGAAATATTATTGAATTGTATACCTATTGAATTATTGTATCTATATAAATACTATCCTATTGAAACGTTGCCCTCTCCCTATAACTTTCAGCTGGTGACTCCAACATTTGCAGTCCCCGTTTTGCAAAAAGTAGAGGAATAAGTTCCTTTTGGACTCCCTTTTGGTCTGAGCTGGAGGAATAAGGCACGAACTACAGTGGGGAAGGCACCGCTCAGGAAATCAGAATGTGTGAGTGCCTCTGACTCAGTCATTCCCCTTGTGTCCATTACATGGATGCGATAACTGAGACTTACAGCTGTGCAAGGTCACAAGTTACTGACAGAGTCCAGCCTTCAAAAACAGGATTTTTTGGAGATAAAGAGGCCTCAGTTCCTCATTTCTCATACCCCTTCCCCCAACCCACCCCCTGCTTGCTCAGAATCAGCACTAACAGTGAAGGAAGTTGAATTTATCAGTTCTTGAGGAGCTTGGAGGAATTCTAAAAAGGAACCCCCTCCCCAACTTCTCTGAATGAGGGTTTTTTTTTCCAGTTATGAGGCAGGGGTATGCACACAACGACGTGAGGGAGATTTCCCCCCTGGCTCTGGCTCAAGTCTCTGACTTGTGGCCCCGGTTGAAAGAGAGTTTTAGGGGGCACGGGACATCGATGGATTTGCTTATTCTATTATGAGAGTATCTGGGACAAACAGTCGGTGCCCAAACTTCCTCAGCCACGCTCAAGATGGCCACATAAGGCCACGCCGCAAATGGCTGAACCATGGTTCGCGGTTGGAGAGACGCCTTTCCCAAAATGGAGAGAGGGGAGAGAAAGTGTCCATCACGGGTTAGCCCCGCCCCCATAGATTGCTAGGGCCAATTAGCTACCCGCAGGGCGGGGACAAGGCCAGGGGAGGAGGCTGCCGTTGCCCCAGCAACAACCAGGGAGCCGGGAGGCGGGCGCGGAGGGATCGGCGTCTCAGCAATCTTGCAGCCGGGAAGGTCCTGGGAGAGGCGCGAGCTAGGCCTGGGAAGTCAGCGCCTGCGGAGAGAGGGACAGGTCAGGTCCATGAACTCCAATCCCCGCTTTCGCCTCTCCTAACCGTTAGACGCTCTGAGGTAGGAATGACGCATGCGCGGGCTCAGAGGTGGAGCTAAGGTGCCCTGCACTTAAAACGCATGCGCCTCATGGCGGTGGGGGGCGGAAATCTGACCCGAGGAGGCGGTGCTTTTGTGTTGTGGGCGGAGCCATGTGCCCCTGGGGCGGGACTTTACGCTGCAATGAGCAGGATGAAAAGGTTATTTTAGAGGCAGGCAGAGTTAGATGCCGGCTCCTTAGAGCGTCCGTTTCTCGCCCCTCATTTTTCTGCGGCTCTCCTGGAGAGGCAGTTAGTATCATGGTCAAGACCGCAGCCTCAGTGGCTTGACGAAACTAGCTTGGAATCCCAAGTACTGCTCCTTACTTGGTGGGCCTCAGTTTTCCCATCTATTAGGTGGAGATAATTGTACACTTTTCTCATAAGGCTGTGATTATATTTTCCCCCCTCAGGGCCATGGCTGAGGTGCACGTGATTGGGCAGATCATGGGGGCCACCGGTTTCTCGGAAAGTAGCCTCTTCTGCAAGTGGGGCATCCACACAGGTATTCCCGGGCATGGGTCATTTCCCCACCAACACCCCGCAGCCTAGACGCCTCCACCCACTTTCCTTCATCCCCTGACCTCAGTCCCTGATCCTCAGCTTCCATGGGCCCTCAGGACTCCTAACCCTGACCACGCTTTGTTCATGTGAGTCTAGGCTCCCTTCTTATTATCCTTTCCCATCCCATCTCTGGGGACTCAGACTCCCACTCTCTCAACACACATTCCCTAAGGATATGAGACTATAGGCTGGACCCACCCAGCTACCCACAACACACACTACCAGTCCTCAAAACACTTGACAGCGGTAACGACACTGCTTGGACTTCATTCACTGTCTTAGGGGTGCTCTGGGTGCCTCCCCCATCTTAACTCTTTGCTTAACCATCTCCATTTATTGAGCTCTTAATGTAAAATGGAAGTTTCCATCTTGAAATGAAGAGGGGAGGCCACCCTCCTGTATTCATATTTCTCTGTGAGAATGTAGGAACCCTGTTCTGACAGTCATTCAAGTCCATCCACACAGGCCCAGGAGGGACCTTGGAGGTCTCAATTTTCATGCCTCTCCATCAGAGGCAGTATAGTGTGGTGGGTGGTGTGATGGCTAGGGCCACAGGCCACCAGGTCTGGGCTCAAATACGAACTCCCTTGCCTATTGATTGGGAGCCTTTGGACTTGACCTCTCTGAGCCTCAGTTTCCTTGTCTGAAAATGAAGCTAATAGCAGCTCAGGCAGCAGAGTGCTGAGGTTAAGAGCACAGACTGCCTGGGTTTCAAAACCAGCTCTTGCTTATTAATTATGTGACCCTGGCCACTTGTCTTTGCCTCGATTCCCTGTCTATAAAATGGGAATAATAACACTATTTACCTCATGGGGTTGTTGTGAGGACTAAATGAATATCAGTAGCACTTAGAAGAGGGCCTAGACTTGTAAGTCCTCAGTGAGTGTTTGCCTGGCTTGTGTAAAAATTGGATGGGCTCTTGTTCGTAAAGCCCTAGGTATGTTGCCTAGCACAGATAAATGCCCAAGAAATGAGTGTGGCCATTGCCATCATCATCTTTTCAGGCCTTGGGTTCTTTGCGATTTCACTGGTGGGTAGGTTGGTGGTTGAGATTCCCTGAGAAATTGGGATCCTCCAGCTGAGCAAATAAGAAGCAAGGCCTGGAATCAGACTTGGTTTCCAGTACCCTTCCACTCACTTGCTCTGTGACCCTGGCAAGTGCTATTCCCTCTCGCAGCCTCAGTTTTCTTATCTGTAAAGTGTGACTATTTGTCCTTCATAGGGGTGTTAGGAAGTCTTGTATGTGAGCATCCTGACTCAAGGCTTGGTGCTTTCCTCACCTGGCCCGCAAGGGAGCAGTAACCAACATGATTTTTATTATTTCAGGGGGCTCTTGGTCAGGGAGAAGGGGGCTAGGGGGCAGTTAATCCAATAGACAGCCAAGGCGCAGTCAGATAAAGGGCTTGGTCTCTGCCGTCAGTCAGAGCTCCATTTGAGGGATTTCCCTGGCGGTCCAGTGGTTAAGACTCCGAGCTTCCCCTGCAGGGGACACGGGTTCAATCCCTGGTGGGGGAACTAAGATCCCACGTGTGGCGTGGCACGGCCAAAAAAAATAAATAAATAACGAAAACCTAAAAACGAAAGCAGAGCTCCATTTGAATCAGCTCCACCATGGGACCTTGGTCTGCTGCGGTCCTGCTGTAGCCCCAGCGTGGAGAACAGTGCTTGTCACAGAGTTAGGTGTTCAGTAAAGGTTTGTGGAATGAAAGGTAAAAGTTTCTTTACCTGTAAAATGGGGATTGTATTAGCCCCCACCTCCTAGGATCATTTATGTGTCCAACAAACATTTATTGAACACCTTCTGTGTACCAAGATCTGGGTTTGAGGTTCTAGGGACCCAGTAGTTTACAACATCTCTGCTCTCTTGGGGCTCACAGCAGGGGAGACAGAAAAGAAATAAGCAGGTAAAGACGTGAGTGCAATGATTACAGATAGTGTACTAGGTACTAGGAAGAAATGAGATGAGAGATGATGTGAGAGGGACTGGTTAGTTCTGGGATAGGAGGGTGAGGGAGAACCCCTCTGTGAAAGTGGCACTTGAGCTGATCCCTGAAGGATGAAAAAAAGCCAGGCATAGGGACATCCAGGAGCAGAGTTTTCTAGGCAGAGGGAACAGCCAGTGCAAAGGCCCTGAGGAGGGGAAAAAAATAGGAGCAGTGAGGCTAGAGGGTGGTGAGGAGGAATGGGGAAAGTGATGGGAGATGAGTTCAGGAAGGGGTTGCGGGGGGCACAGGCCAGGCCATGTAAGGCCTTGTAGTCTCTCCTCCTGTGGAGGAGAGTCTGTAAACTGGGGGTGGGGTGGGGATTAGGAGTCCCAGAGGGTGGATTAAATGAATTCATTACTAAAGCGCTTAGCGCAGCGTCTGGCATTTAGTAAGCAGTCGGTGCATTTTTGCTATTATTATCACCCTCAGTAGGATGGCTATTACGACACACCGTTCACGATTTGCTCTGTGCTTCAGCTTGTGAAGGACCGCCTTGGCTCCATCTTAGTCCTTGGACTAGGCCTCCAAACGTGGGGTGAGAATAGTAGTAAAATGACCCCCAGCACTCATCCAGCACTCACTGTGCCCCAGACACTGTTCTCAGCGCCTCGTGTGTATTAACTCATTTAATCTTCTCACAATTCTGGGAGGAATGCATTATTATTACACCCACCTTACAGATGGGAAGACAGAGGCAGAGAAAGGTAACTGGCCCAAGGTTGCACAGGCAGGAAGAAATAGTGCCAGGATTTGAACCCAGACATTTGGCTCCAGAGTCCATGCTTTGCAACCCTCCGCCCCCCAGTGCCAGGGAAAAATGGGGTCCTACAGCCACAGTGGGATCCCCTTCCTGATGGCTGCCTCCCACCCCGCCCTGCCTCATCCATGTCCTGGCTCTCACTGCAGGGGCAGCATGGAAACTCCTGTCAGGCGTGCGGGAGGGCCAAACACAGGTGGACACCCCCCAGATAGGGGACATGGCCTACTGGTCCCATCCCATCGACCTGCACTTCGCCACCAAAGGCCTACAAGGTGAGTTCCCGGCCTGGGCCCCAGGCTAGACTAAGGGGAGGTGGGTTAGCGGCACTCAGTGCTGCGGGGACTGGAAACATCAAGTGCTTTTCCTGCTCCTGTGCCCTTTGGGTCCCTTTCCTGACCAGGCTTGGCCCTGGAGAGGGTGAGCTGAGGCCTCCCCAGGCTGGCTCTAGAGTGCGTTAGGAGTAGGGCAGAGGCCAGGGGTGGATGGGGCAAGGTCAAGGGGAGGGCCAGGGGGAGAGGGAGGTGGCTTTCACAGAGACAAAGCAAGAGAGTCTTCAATCAGCAGGAAGCTGGGAGGGGTTATGAGAGGGAGAGGTGAGGGCTGGTGGCTATTCTGCAGGCAGGGCTCCTCAGCTGCTCAGAGGGGAAGTGAATACGTGGGGGAGGAGCGGTATCAGAAGACCTCTTCTGGCAGAAAATTTGGGTCATTAAAGAGGGGTGGATTCCAGGAAATAGCCTAGGTAAATATGCCATATATTTCTACCATATAAATAATAGTTACTGAGTGCCTGCCCTGTGTCAGGTGATGCCAGGGAGATATCAGTGATTGAGACAGTTCCCCAGCCCTGTCCCCACACAGTTCATCATCCCTTGGGAGAGACAGAGCTGCCCTCAGACAGTGGTAACCCAGAGTGGGCAGGACTGGGATGGGGGATCTTGAAGGGCTATGGGAGGCCAGCGGAGGTGCCTGACCCTGCTGGGGGGTTCAGGGAGGGCTTCCTGGAGGAGGGAGATGTTTGAGCTTTGCTGTGAAAGGACAGTAGGAGCTATTAAAACGGAAAGATGAAAGAGGGTTCTGGGCAGAAAGCCATGTGTGGAAGCCTCAAGGGGGAAAGTGAGCCAGGGGCGTTTGGAGGACCGAGGGAGAGCAGGAGGGCTGCAGGGGGTGAGGTGGCAGGGGACAGGGGACAGGCCATTGCAAGGCCTTGAATGCCAGGCCGCAGAGTGGAGGCCATATCCTGAAGGCACTGGGGAGCCAGAGCAGGCGATTGACAAGTCAGGTTTTGCTTTTAAGAGATCCGTCTGGCTGCCCTGTGGGTGATGGATTGGAAGGTGAGGCAGGCAACAGTCCTTTCAGCTCTTAAGGACCCCGAGTCTCTGAATGTGGGCATCATCCTTGCCTCCTCTTTTCTCATACCCACCCCCCAATTCTGTCCATCAGGAAATCCCATTAGCTCCACCTTTGAAGTGCATCCTAAATCCCACCACTCCCCCTACCCTCTTCCCAGCACCCTGATCTGTCCACCCTCACCTCTCACTGGGTTATTACAGTAGCCTCTTTACTGGTGTTCCCACTTCAGCCCCATAAGTCTGTCCCCCTGTGAACACCTAAGTTAAGTAACATTCCTCCTCTGCTCAGAACCCTCTGTGGTCCCCATCTCACTCAGGGTAAAAGGCAAAACCTTACCATGGATCACAAGGCCCTGCTCAATCTGATTCTGTCACCTCTTCCCCCTCTCCCCCATCTCACTGCTCCAGCCACATTGGCCCCACCAGGCAGCTCCCACCTCAGGGCTTTTGCACTAGCTATTCCCTCTGCTGGGAGCGCTCTTCCCTAGATATCCACATAGCCCCCACTCCCTCTCCTCCTTTAAGCATTCACTCAGATGTCACCTTCTCAGGAAAGTTTTGCTTGATCACCCCCTTTCTAAAACTGCATGCCAGGACTTCCCTGGTGGCCCAGTGGTTAAGACTCCTCGCTCCCACTGCAGGGGGCCTGGGTTTGATCCCTGGTCAGGGAACTAGATCCCACATGCATGCCGCAACTAAGAGTTCGCATGCCACTACTAAGGAGCCTGCCTGCTGCAACTAAGACCCAGTGCAACTAAATAAATAAATATTAAAAAACAACAACAACAACAAAAACTGCATGCCTACCCCCACCGTACCCAGCTTGTTTTTCTCCAGAGCAGTTATCACCATCTGACGTACCCTATAATTTGTGTATTTACTGTGTTCGTTGTTTAAGATGTCAGCTGCACAAGGGCAGGAGTTTTTGTCTGCTCTGTTCACTGCTGTGTCCCCAGCTTCTAGAACAGGGCCTAGCACGGAGGGACTCAGAAAGGAGGGTGAAATGGGGCTGGGTCTCCAAGGGCTTTGCCTACAGGCTGAGGAGCTGAATTATATTCTGAGTGAGGACACTGGGAAACCTATGGAAGGGAGAGAAAGATGCTTCCAGCTGCCAGGTGAAAGTTGGATTGGAGGGAGCAGGAAAGAAGGCCCTGAGGCCAGAAAAGAGGACAGGGTGTGGCCACAGGGAGGGAAGGAGGGAGGCATCGGGGACAAGGCCCGACATATTCACCTGGGGACTGGGCTCCCCTGAGACGGGGACACCGAGGAAGAGGCCGCGGAGAGGGAAGTCAGCAGAGGCCAGACCTAAGGGGCCTTGAATGTTGAGGTCGGACTTTATACTGAGTGCACTGGGGAATCACAGAAGGGTTTTGAGCAGGGGAGGAATACGGATTCAGAAAGATCCCTTTGGCTGCTCTGTGGGGGTAGGAGTCCAGAGAGGAGGCTGGGGCAGAAACCTGGCGGGGAAGGACTGGGCCTGGGATCTCCAGGAGCTCCTGCTGGGCTATACCCATCCCACTTTGCCTCCCTCCCTCCCTCCTATGCTGCAGGTTGGCCCCGACTCCATCTCCAGGTATGGTCCCAGGACAGCTTCGGCCGCTGCCAGCTTGCAGGCTACGGCTTTTGCCATGTGCCCAGCAGTCCAGGCACCCACCAGCTGGACTGCCCCACATGGCGGCCCCTAGGCAGCTGGCGGGAGCAGCTGGCAAGGGCCTTCGTGGGTGGCGGGCCTCAGCTGCTGCATGGAGATGCCATCTACAGTGGGGCTGACCGCTATCGCCTGCACACTGCCGCCGGTGGCACCGTGCACCTTGAGCTGGGCCTGCTGCTGCGCCACTTCGATCGCTATGGCGTCGAATGCTGAAGGACCCGGTATGGACCGCTGGCCCCCAGCCACATCTCTGGACACCCGGTGAGGGGCAGGATGGCACAGGGGTCAGAAGCGTGGGCTCTGGAGACTGTCAGACCTGACCCCAGCCAAGGCTGGTGTGGCTTCTATCCTGACTAGCATCTCAAGCCCAGTGACTGCCCCTCCCAGGTCCAGTTTCCCCATCTGTAAAATGGGGGCAGTAAATGTGTGGGTTCACAGGGGTTGGGTGCAGAGAAGCTGTTGGCACGTGGAAGGGCTCAGTAAAGGAGAGCAGTTCTTTCAGATGTGAGTGCTTTTCTGACGTTCATCTGTTGGATGTCCAGTGCCCCATCCTCCTACTGTCACCCTCCTTCCTCAGGCCCCCTTCCCCTGTCCTCTGCCTCAACCTCTGACCCCCTCCCCACTCTGGGTGATGCTCTTATGGCCCCCACTCCTTGGGGGTCCCCCCTCCTCTGTGCCCCTCTCCCCACTGGCTCCCTGTCTTCTGGCTGACCCTCTCCCCCACTGCCCCAGCTTCCCACTCTCCACTCGGGGTGGTCGTCCTCGGATTCCCTGTACCCTGCGTCCCCATCCTCTGATTGAGCCCTCCCCGCCAGGTCTTTATTCCCTCGGTGACCCTCGCACAGTCCTCAAAGCCACACGCAGCACAGCCGCTCGCTTTGGTAGCGCTCAGCCGCCAGGAGGCAGCACCCTGTTGGTGGGGCGGAGCCGGGTGCCCGCCCCCTCCCCCCAGGGCGTAAGGGACCCCCCTTGGAGCCCGCCCACGCGAGATGAGGACTGTGGACCGGCCCCCCCATGCCCTCCCCCTGAGGGCCGCCCCCGCCCCGCGCGCTTCCTGGGTGGGGCCGGGGCGGCTTCAAAAACCCCCGCCGCCCCAGCCGGTCGCTGCTGCCGCCGCCCTTCGCGCCCCAGGCCGTCCCACTCCCTTCCTCCCGCCGCGGATCCGCCAGACAGCGAGGCCCCCGGCCGGGGGCAGGGGGGACGCCCCCTCCGGGGCACCCCCCCGGCTCGGAGCCGCCCGCGGGGCCGGCCTCAGCCGGGAACGGAGAAAGGAGCCGCCGAGGAGCAGTCCGAGGCCCCAGAGTCTGAGACGAGCCGCCGCCGCCCTCGCCGCCGCCGCCGCCGCCGCCGCCGCCGCCACTGCGGGGAGGAGGGGGAGGAGGAGCGGGAGGAGGGACGAGCTGGTTGGGAGAAGAGGAAAAAAGTTTTGAGACTTTTCCGCTGCCGCTGGGAGCCAAAGGCGCGGGGACCTTCGCGCAGCGCTGCTCCGCGAGGCAGGACTGGGGGACCCCAGACCGCACCTCCACCCCGCACTGCCTCGGACGCTTGCTCCCTTCCTTCCCCCCACACGGCGTTCCCCGGGCGCCCCCATTCCGGACCAGCCCTCAGGAGCCTCAAATCCGACTCCCGCGAGGACTCGACCCCAGACATCGGTCGCACCCCCCCGCACGGCCCCCAACTCCCAGCCTCTCTCTTGAGCCCCCGCGCATCCAAGGACCCTTCTCCTCCGGGATCCAGGAGACGGGATCAATCTCAGACCTGCCTCAGCTTTCCTATTCAAGACCACCCACCTTTGGTACCAGATCTCGCTCATCTCGGTTTTTGCCGTGGGATACCGAGAACACACCCATCAGAGCCTCCCCTCCAGCTCCGCTCCGCTCTCCCTGAGGGCCTCAACTTCCCCCCTCCCCAGACCCTCCTACCTTTCCTCGGGAGACCCCCCCCAGACCCTGTAGGGGCGGGGCCTCCCTCTTCCCACCCCAGCCCGGCTCGCGCTCTCGGCTGTGCCGGGGGCGCCGCCTCCCCCATGCCGCCCTCGGGGCTGCGGCTGCTGCCGCTGCTGCTGCCGCTGCTGTGGCCACTAGTGCTGCCGCCTAGCCGGCCGGCCGCCGGACTGTCCACCTGCAAGACCATCGACATGGAGCTGGTGAAGCGAAAGCGCATCGAGGCCATCCGCGGCCAGATTCTGTCTAAGCTTCGGCTCGCCAGCCCCCCGAGCCAGGGGGAGGTGCCGCCCGGTCCGCTGCCCGAGGCCGTACTGGCCCTTTACAACAGTACCCGTGACCGGGTGGCCGGGGAAAGTGCCGAACCTGAGCCTGAGCCAGAGGCGGACTACTACGCCAAGGAGGTCACCCGCGTGCTAATGGTGGAAAACAGCAACGGTGAGCTCGGAGGGGCAGGGGAACCCTGGAGGGGAGCCCCCAGGGGGCGCCGGAGTGCAGGGGTCACGGGGAGGAAATTACTGGTAGAGGAAACTGGCTGGAGGAAGAGGACCCCCGGGGGCGCCGGGAACTTGGGAGGGGGAGTCCCAAAGAGGATAGGGCTGAGCTCCCTACCCCCCAGGTATCTGGTCTTGAAGAGGAGGTAGCGGAGTGGACCGCTTTTGGAGGGCTACAGGAACATGCGAGATCGTGGGCGGGGGGAGTCCCTTAGAGGGAGAGAAGCGAAGCAGTTACGGGGTGGGGTGTTGTAGAAAAAGACTTCCCTTTGCAGGGTGCACTAGAGTGCGGGGGTCGTGGGTGGGGCCCGCAGAGAGGGAGCTCGCTTTGGGAGAAGCGAGGACGAGGACCCCGGCATTGGGGAGAAGAGAGGTAGTGGGGAAAGCTGACCCAGAGCTCAGGGGTCATGAGGCAGGAAGATTCAAGAAGGACAGAAAAACTAGGTGAAGCGAACCCCAGAGGTTCCATAAAGTGGAGAGTGGACGCATTTGCACACGGCGCGAAGAACGCGCGGGATTGGGGAAGGGCTTAGAGAGAGAGGCGGGGAGGGGGTGATCAATGCGAGGTCAAAAGGGGGCGTGAGGTCGTAGGGTGGGGGAAACTGGCGGGAGAGAAGCGGAGACCCCAGGGGGATGCCGAGGATGCGCCGGGAGGTGCTGTATTTCGCAGACGGACGTGAGAGGAGGAAGCCCAGCGGAGGAAGCGAGCCCCCAGGAAACCTAGAATACTGGGTCGTGGGAAGGGGTATACGGAGCGGAGAGACAAGCGTGGGAAAGGTGGACCTGGGAGGGGGCAGAGGAGAGATGGACGGTGCCATGCTGGGAGCAGCGAGCCTCCGCCAAGCCGCGGGATGGAAGGGAGAGGGCTGAGCGAGGAGTCGAGCCGTAGAGGGAGAGGTGGGTGGGTGCGACTCTACAAGACCCGGGTGAGAAAACCGAGCTGGTAGGGGTGAGGAAGCCCCACGTGTGTGCCACGCGCGGGGGGAGGAGCCTGCGCTTCCGGAAGGGGACAGGAGAACCCCCGCAGAGCTGAATGCTGAGAGCCTGGACCCTAAACGCCTAGTTCCTCTCTAGGAGGCTGGGGAAACCCCAGCGTCCGGCCGCCTAGCCTTCCCTCCCTTCCTTTCCTTCCCGTGCCTCGGGGGGCGGGGATCGCGCGCGGAGCCTGGGGCGAGACGAGGCAGGTCCGGTCCCCGCCCTCGCGGTGGCGGCGGCGCCTCCCGCCCCCTTCACCCCCAGCTCAGGGCGGCACTACCGCTGGGCCCGCCCCCTCGGCGTCCGCGGAGACCCAGGCGTCCCGCGTGGCCCGGAGGCTTGGGGGCGACCCCCCTGCTTTCACTTTCCCTCTTGGGCATTAGACTTGTGGGTCTCTGGCCCATTTGTGCACCCAGTTGCCGCTTCAGCCGAATGACACCCCTACCCTCCCACATCTCCGTCTCACCTTTTCCGTCGTAGCTTAACTTTGGTTGTAGAGATTTTTCCAACACTGATACCTTCAATCTCTCTTCATTCCTCTTCTGCCTCCATCTCGCTCCCAAACCCTATGTCTCTCTTCCCGTGTGTCTCTGTCTCCCATCTCTGCCTTTCCATCTCTCCCGCATCACCGTTACTCTCTCTGTCCCAGTCTGGGTCTCCCAGTTTCTGTCTCTCCATCTCTTCCCTCTCTCTCTCTTTTTCTCCTCCATACCCTACTCTCCATCTCTCCCTCTGACCGTTCCTGCCCCTTCTATCTCTCTTCTTCCCTATCTGTCTCCCAGGCCTGGGCTCTACCCTTCCTTTGGGGTCTGCTGAGTAACCCCTGGGCCAAGATAGGGCTTTTTTTGTGCGGGGCAGGGGCTGGCCCGGCTAGAGAGGGGAGGAGTAGGGGAAGGAGGCCCACTGAAGGGGCTTCCTGGGTCCTTTCTCATCAGATGTCTCCACCATTTCCATGCCCCCACTCCAGAGGCCTAAAGCAGCTGTCCCAGTTGATTCAGGAGTTCATGGCTTGCCCCCCTCTTTCCCAACCCCAAACTTTTCCTAGACTAGAAAACTCTTCCTAATTTTCTCTGTTCCCCTTCCCCTGCCCCCGAAGCCATTCTTACCTAGAATGAACTTTGCCTTCTCTAACCAGCTGGGGAAGGAAACAATAATTAGAATAATAACAACAACAACAAGAGTAATGTCACATTAGCAGGGAGGCAGCATAATCTAGGGGTTAAGAGCACAGTCTCTGGAATCAGACTGGCTGAGTTTGAATCCCCACTCTGCAGCTTCCTGGCTGCGTGATCTTGGGGCAAATTGTTTCATCTCTTTGCCTCAGTTTTCCCATCTATAAAACGGGTATACTAATAGTATCTTCCTCATGGGGTCGTTGAACACACACATTAGAGTAAGCATTGTACGCAGACTCTGTGCGACATACTTTATCTGCATTATCTCACTTATTTCACACTATCATCCTGTAATCAGTCCTTGTCTTACAGGTGAGAATCTGGCACACAGAGAGGAATTCACTTGCCCAAAGTTCCAGCGCTTCAGTTAGGAAAGCCTGGGCTGGGAGGCAGAGAACTTGATGTCAGGTTGATCTTTCCCAAAGAATAGGAAACTGAGGCTCCGAGAGGGCTTGTGACTTGCCCAAGAAAGAAGGCAGTAGAGGCACAGTCCGATCCAAATGCCCTTGTTCCCTGTGCTGGGACATAACTTGCATTTGAGGCTCCAAGTGCTGGGGAGGCCTAAGCAAGCAGAGCAGCCCCCACCCCTGTGCCAGCTTTGTACTGAGGGGGCACTTCCCAGTTGATGGGAGGGAAGGGTGGATAGGATCCCGTTTAAAGAGGTGGAAACAAACCCAGAGAGGAGAAGCCAGTCACCTAAGGTAACACAGCTAAAATGTGTTAGGGTTAGACTCCAACCCAGGGCTCTTTGACTTGGGGTGCACCAGCTCCCCTGCCCCTGTCAAACCCTGACATCCCCGCTCTCGGCTCCTTCTGCCTAGAAATCTATGGGAAAATCAAGCGTAGCCCACACAGCATGTATATGCTCTTCAACACATCGGAGCTCCGGGAAGCGGTGCCCGAACCTGTGTTGCTCTCTCGGGCAGAGCTGCGCCTGCTGAGGCTCAAGTTAAAAGTGGAGCAGCACGTGGAGCTGTACCAGGTGGGGGCGAGGGCCCCAGAGGTGGCCTGGGCTGGGGCGGTGCTGGGGCGGCTGGAAGGCTGGTGGCTGCAGGGTCCATGGTGACCGATCCTGAAGGCACAGACTGTGGAATCACAGGGCTCTGAAACTTTCAGACTCTTAGAGCCCTAGAAGGTTAAACATTTAGAAGGCTGGAATCTTAGGAGTTGGACTCTAAGAACTCAGGACTTTTGAAAGTTTGAATCTCTGTAAAGGTTGCAGACTTTCAAAGTGCTCTGTCCCCACACAGTAGCCACTAGCCACATACGGCCATTTAAGTTGATTAAAATTAAATAAAAGAAAAAATTCAGTTCCTCAGTCTCACTGGCCATAGTTCAAGTGGCCTGTAGTCACATGGGGTTAGCAGCTGCTATTTTGGACACCACAGATAAAGAACTTTTCCATCATCACAGAAAGTTCTCTTGGTTAGCTCTTTTCTAGAAGAGTCTCCAGGAAGATTGGAGCCTCAAGAAGTTCTGGATTCTCTTGAAGGTTATGTGACCTAGAATCCCTGTCATGTGGAACGTTAGATTCAGTAGTAGATGTTAGACTCTTACAACAAGGGAACTTTGTCTGATGTTAACTTCTTGGAGTCTAGAGAATTAGCTTTTCTCCTGCCAGCTCCCAGGGGATCATTCCACATGGATGTCAGGCGTCTGCAACGTCTAGGTTTGTGGCATGTCAGACTCGTGGGCTTGTAGAACATGAGTCCTCTGGAATGTCTCAGGCTCATTGAATGTGTAATTCTTGGGGTGCCACTGAGCACTGGCGTTATGGAATGACTTCTAACATAACTTCTAGAAAGTGATAACTTGGGGCTTCTCTGGTGGCACAGTAGTTAAGAGTCTGCCTGGCAACGCAGGGGACACGGGTTCGAGCCCTGGTCTGGGAAGATCCCACATGCCGCGGAGCAACTAAGCCCATGCGCCACAACTACTGAGCCTGCGCTCTGGAGCCCGCGAGCCACAACTACTGAGCCTGTGTGCCACAACTACTGAAGCCCGCGCGCCTAGAGCCCGTGCTCCGCAACAGGAGAGGCCACCGCAATGAGAAGCCCGTGCACCGCAACGAAGAGTAGCCCCCGCTCGCCGCAACTAGAGAAAGCCCGCGCACAGCAGTGAAGACCCAATGCAGCCAAAAATAAATTAAAAATAAATAAATAAATAAATACATTTTTTTAAAAAAAGAAGAAACGTGATAGACTCTCAGAATTTGGGGGGCCAAATTTGCAGAACTGTCTATAGTCAGTGACCCCTACGATGTCAGTAGGAGACTCGTGGCATCGTGGGCCGTCCAAGCTGAAAGGGGCCGCCTGGCATTTCATCAGTGAGGAAACCAAGGACAAAAGGGGAGAGGAATTTTCCACGGCCACGCCGGGGTCAGGCATAGAGGCTGAGCTGCCCGGGTGCCTTGACCCCCCAGCCTGGGGTTCTCTCTCCCCTCTGGGCTGCTGTGGGGTGGGTGGCTTCTGTGGGCCCCTCGGTTTGGGTGTCTGGGAGGGGACTGTCCGCAGGACTGTGTGGAGGCCCTTTTTGGGGAGCAGGTGGAGTCAGGGGTGCAGCGTACATGAGGGCTGTGTGGCAACATCTACCCACTGTCTCTCCCCCCCATTCATTATCCCCCAGAAATACAGCAATGATTCCTGGCGCTACCTCAGCAACCGGCTGCTGGCCCCCAGCGACTCACCGGAGTGGCTGTCCTTTGATGTCACTGGAGTTGTGCGGCAGTGGCTGACCCACGGAGGTGAGGACTGCTTGTCTGCCCCACCCCTATTATTTTGGTGTTTTTTGGCCGCACTGCGTGGCATGTGGGATCTTAGCTCCCCGACCAGGGATCGAACCTGCAGTGGAAGCGTGGACTGTTAACCACTTGACCACCAGGGAAGTCCCCCCCCACCCCTATTTTGTAATGGGGTCGACCCCATTGTTTGTCCTGGGGCTCCCCTGCCTAGCACCCCCCACCCCATGTTGGTGCCAAAGAGCCCAGACCTTGGCCTCCTCCCAGGCACTCAAACCTGAGTGATTAATGGTAAATCCATTTCCTGAGCACCTGCCCTGTGCTGGGTGATGCTGGGGACACAACAGTAATCAAAACAGCACCATACTTGCCCTCATGAAGCTTATCATCCATTGCTCAGGTTAGGGGATTTGGGAGAAAGACCTGAAAACCAGGTAGTAATGTCCCAGAGTGGGCAGGGTTGGGAGGGGGAGCCCAGAGGAGGTGCCTGACCCAGCCTGGGAAATCATGGAGGGCTTCCTGGAGGAGGGGACATTAGCACGGTTGTCTGAGGGATGAGTGGAGCCAGTCTGGGAAAGATGGAGGGGCAAGAGGGTTCAAGGCAGAGGGATAGGCTGTGCAGAGCCCTGGAGTCCAGGGAGAGCCAGACACACCTGATCTGTCCCGAAGAGGACTGTCTGTCCTGTCACATCTGAGTCTACAGTACCCACATCTCCCTTCCTAGTCTCCCTCCCATTCATTCCTTCACTCAGTAAATGCCAGTAGGTTCCTGCTATGTGCCTGGCCCTGTGCAGGTGGTGTGGGGGACACAGTGGTAACCATGACAACTTCTAGGCCTGCCCTCATGGGGCCCACAGTCACTTCTAGACACCTAGGAAATCTTGCCAAAGCCCTAGCAGGGGGCCCGCCTGACTCCCATTGTGATGGCCACAATGACCAGGGCCGCGATGGGGGAGGCCGTAAGTGCTGTGGGAGCCGAGAGCGGGCATCCAAACCCATCTGGAGGGGTCCAGGAGGGCTTCCTGGATGAGGATGTTTGTGTTGAGACTCATGAGATAAGTGATGGTTTGGCCAGAGGAAAAGATGGGGGCTAGGGAGCAGGTGAGCGCTGGGACAAGTGTCCTGGGCTGATTGCTGAGTCCAGAGCTCCCAGCACAGGGTCCAACACATAGTGGGAGCTTAGAAAGGCATTCACTCATTCATTCAAGAAACCTTTCTTCCACACCGGCCCTGGGACAAGAGCCCAGGCACTTGCATCCCAGCCCTGCCTTTTCCCACTTTGGGCAAGTCACCCCCTCTCCGTGGGCCTTGGCTTCTTCATCTGTAAAATGGGGAACTTTGGTGAGGATTAAAGGAAATAATACACAAAAAGTGTTTAGAACAGGGTCTGGCACCCAGTGCGAACTCAGGAGATGTTTGTTTTTACGACTGTGGGCCAGGCCCAGCGGGGAACAAGAAAGCAAGGATCCCTGCCCCCATGTATCCTGCTTTGCCACTGAGAACAAAGAGGGAAATAAATAGCCAGATACAAATGTCAGGGTAAGTGCTATGGAGAAAATAAAGTGCTGTCATAGTGGAGGCGGGGCTGTGTCCTGGAGGGCTTCCCGGAGGAGGTGGCCTTTGAGCTGAGACCTGGAGGAGGAGGAGGCTGCAAGGCAAAGGACTGGAGCACGAGGGTGCAGTGAGAGGGCAGGCAGGGGAAGGGGCAGGAAGGAGGTCCCCCCACCCCCACCCCAGGGGTTTGCCACTTCCTTTCTCTTCCCCCAGGGGCTGGGTGAGCCGCCCCCTCACACTGGCTTCCCTCTCCCCACTCCCACAGAGGTAATAGAGGGCTTTCGCCTCAGTGCCCACTGTTCCTGTGACAGCAAAGATAACACACTCCAAGTGGACATTAACGGTGAGGCCCACCTCCCCGGCCCGGCCCCATGCCCACCGGTGATGTGTGTGTGTGTGTTTCTTCCCCTTGACCATCTCCCATTCATCCATCTGAGAGTGTGTGTATGTCTCCCCCACCCTCCCCACCACCTGACTCCCAAACCAAAGCAGGGTTCAGTTCCGGCCGCCGGGGTGACCTCGCCACCATTCATGGCATGAACCGGCCCTTCCTGCTCCTCATGGCCACCCCGCTGGAGAGGGCCCAGCACCTGCACAGCCCCCGGCACCGCCGAGCCCTGGACACCAACTACTGCTTCAGGTGAACCTTGCAGCCTTCCCCTGACGCCTTCCGGGCTGGGGGCCTCCTTGCCGTCTGCTGAGCGGGCACCGCAGATTGGGCACCTGGCTGGTGCTATGCTTGGGCTGGCATCTCCTTCAGCCTGGAGCGTTCAGGGGATGAGGTCCGAGGCCTAGGATGCTGGGATGTGCGAACTGGGAGTCCTCGAATGCTGAGATCAGGTGGCTCTCTTGCTGGTGGGTTGGAATCAGAGACTATTAGAATGTTGAACACTGAGAATGTGGGATTTCAATATTGGAAGGTCGCCACGTTAGAGTCCTGTACTGCTGGCAGGTTGGGGTTCGAGCATGTGGGGATTCTAGGATGTTAGAATTCGGTAGTCATTATTGAAATCTGAGAATGTTGGACTCAAGGGATGTTGGGATCCTAGAACTTGGGAATTCAGAACTGGAAGATTGCCCATGTTGGATTCCTATACCATTGACAGACTGGAGTCTCCCGTATCGGCAGATTGGAGTCCTTGAATATTGGGCCCAGAATAGTGGCATCCTGTGTTAAAATATTAGCATCCACAAATGTTGGACTTGGAGAAAGCCAGAGTATTGGTAACCTAGAATGTTGGGACTCAGGGCTGGAATCTTGTGAGAATCTTGGAAGGCTGTGATCTTAGAAAGTGGCAGCTTGGACCTCTTGAGTGATGGGCTCAGAATTGTGGAATGTTGGAATGCAGTTTTGAAATATTGGAATTCAAGAATGCCAAGATCCTGGAGAGCTGGAATGTGGGAATCCTAGAAAGCTGGAAAGCTGTTGGTGTGTTAGAATCTTGAGAGGCTGGTGTATTGCAGTCTAAGAAAATTGAAAAGTTGTAGTCCTAGAATGTTGAAGTTCAGAGTTAGAATGTTACGAGCTTAGAGTGATAATGTGACCTTGGCCCTCCCCTGCTTCATATTTTGATGGTGCCTTTGGGCTTTGTTACATGCAGTTCTCCTGCTGGAGAGTCAGGTCTGCTCCCAAACTCCTTCACCACCAGATCCTACCCTCTGCCCAACAACCCTGTGAATGAATGAATGGATTGAGGTCTTGAGTGCCAACAGCTTATACTATTACAGAGAGAGAGTGCCAGCCACATGAGGGACACAATGTCACTTAGGAAGTCTTGCCAGAAAATCAAACCTGAAGCTGGTCAGTATGGTAGATCCAATTTTCCAGAAATATAAGAACAGAGAAACATGTTAAACAACACCATGGTCGTGCAGTCAGCAACATCTAGATTGTGGGAAACCTGACCCAGTTTCTTCAACAAATACAATACAAAGGGGGGAAACAGAGAGATGGTTCTGCAGACTTTAAAAAAGAATATTAAAAGATGTATCAAGCAATTGCCATGTATAGACCTTATTTGGGTCTTTTTTTTTTTTTTTTTTTTCTTCTTTGGCCCGAGCCACGCAGCATGTGGGATCTGAGTTGTTCCCTGACTGGGGATCAAACTGTTGCCCCCTGCAGTGGAAGTGCAGAGTCTTAACCACTGGACTGCCAGGGAAGTCCCCCAAGTGGGTTTCTTTTACTCGTCAGACCCTGTTGGGTCCTGGTAGACTGGAGGGCAGAGATGCAAGGGCCTGGACTGCGTGTATCACAGGACCTGGCATGCAGCAGGCCCCAGGCATGCACCTCAGGGTCACCTGGAGGGCTTGTTAAATGTGGCCTGCTGTCTCCCACCCACCCCCACCCCCAGTTTCTGATTCAGTGGGTCTGGGGTGGGGCCTGAGAATTTGCATTTCCCACAATTTCCCAGGCGGTGCTGTTGCCTCTCCAGGGACCCTATAGGGAGAACAGTTGAGTTGGATGATAGAATCACACACTTCAAATCTTAGGACCTCAGCACCCTGGCACAGTTGGATCAGAAATGAAAGATTATTCTGGGCAGTGGTTCTTCCCCTTTTGTGAGTCCGGGAACCCCTTGAGAAGTCGAAAGCCAGGAACCTTTTTTCCCCAGAATATGCCTATACATACACACGTAGGTGCATATGGTCTGCGGGGCTCGGGCCCCTCCCTCAGCCCGCCCATGGATTTCCTGATGCCTCCTGGGCCCTTAACAACATCTTATTTGATCCAGCATCCCTTGCATCTTTGTACAGATGAGGGAACTGAGGCCCAGCCAGACTGGGGAGGCGCCAGGCTGAACTCACAGGAATCTAAGTTTCCTAACTTCCTTCTCAACGTCCTGTGGCTCTTGGAGAGGCCTTGTCTTGCCCTGGGAGATCCTGTCACATTGCCTCTTCCCCCTCTGCTTAAGCTGACATGGTTGCACTGGGCAGATGAGGCCACAGACCCCAGGGCAGCACAGAGTTAGCTGTGCCCCCAACTCCACCACATGTAGGCTACAAGTGAACAAACAGCATCCCCCTTTCTCTGAGGCTCAACTTCTTCATCTGTCAAATGGGAATAATAATAAGACCTGCCTTGTAGGGAATTCTCTATTGATTTTTTTTTTTTGGCCACACCGCACACATGCGGGATCTTAGTTCCCTGACCAGGGATTGAACCCGCACCCCCTGCAGTGGAATCATGGAGTCTTAACCAGTGGACCGCCAGGGAATTCCCGCTATTGATTTTTTTTTTTTCCTCTATTGATTTTTGAGTAGGAAAATACATGCACATGGATCAAACCCAGAAAGGATACTCAGAGACCCTCCAGCTCCGGCCCCCAGCCCCTCTATGAGGAGGCTTTTATTGTATTTGTGTCTCCTCCCAGAGAGTCTCTGTATGAGACACTTACACATAGCCATGTATATATTTTTTATTTTGTCCAAATGGTAGAGTCTTTTTTTTTTGAGGTGGGGGGAGTACTGCATTTTCTTTCTTTAAATTTTATTTTCTGATTCTAAACACATACCCACTATTGAGAATTTGGAAAATACAGAAAGATATCACCCATCACATTACCACATATAAAATGTCACTGTCAACATTTTAATATATTGCCTTCCAGTCCTCCTATTCAAAACAGAATTTGGATCATGACTGTACCTGTAACTTTGCATAGTGTTCCTTTCACATGTTATGAACACGGAATTGAAAGTGTTCTCAGCTGCCCATGAGTCAAGCTTTTTAGTCAAGTTCCCAGCCCATCTCAACCATGGCCCCAGGGGCCAGCACAGAAAATGCCCCATTTCCTTCCAGACATGCAGGAGCCCGGGCCGCAGACTGGGGAGGACTGACTTTTGCATCCGAGCCTGGGACACAGATCATGAGTCCAGGCCAGTAGTCTTACATACCACCACTCTCCAATGTGCTTTTATTTTTTATTTTATTCTGTTTTTTAAAAAGTATTTATTTTTTTGGCCGTGTTGGATCTTAGTTGCGGCACACGGGCTCTTTGTTGCGGTGAGCGGGCTCTTCGTTGTGGCGCGTGGGCTGGCTTCTCTCTAGTTGTGGCCCACAGGCTCTAGAGTGTGCGGGCTCAGTAGTTGCGGCGTGCAGGCTTAGTTGCCCCGCAGGGTGTGTGTGGGATCTTATTTCCCCGACCAAGGATCGGACCCACGTCCCCTGCATTGGGAGGAGGATTCTTAACCACTGGACCACCACGGAAGTCCCTCCAATGTGCTTTTAAAAGACCTAACATATTGATCAATTATTTTATACAGCCAATACTTGCTAAGCACCTGCTATGTGCCAGGCACTGCTGCAGGGACACATTTAGGGGCAAAATAGACAAAAAGTCCTGTCCTCAGAGGAAGACAGAAAACGAACAGATAAATAAATCAATATCTAATAAAAGAGCAGGTGGCAAGAAGGAAAACAAATCTGAGGAAGGGGAAAGAAAGAAGGCATTGTGATGATTTATTTTTCCTCTTCTGATTTAAATTTTTTTTATTAGGGGAAACTTTAAGTGTAGTCATAAGCAACCAAGATGGTACAAGGAACCCCCATAAACTCTCATCCAGTATCAACAAGTATTAAGATTTGCCCCATTTCAGCTGCAGTCATTTTCACATTTTCTCACATAACTGAAATGCTGTTATTACACTGTATGGAATTAACAAACATTTGGATTGGTATTTTGGGTAGGATGGTCCAGGAAGGACTCTGAGGAGACGACATTCATTTGTTTGACTGATATTTATTGAGCACCTACTGCATGCCAGGCAGTGTTCTAGGAGTTAAGGCTCCCTGAGTGAGGGATGTTTGAGTATACACACAAATGGAGTGAAGAAACAGAGCCAGAGTGGGTATCTGTGGGAATAGCAAGCCAGGCAGAGGGAACAGCAAGTGCAAATGTCCTGGGCTGGGACTCAGGAACAGCGAGGATGGTAATGTGGCTGAAGGAGAGTGAGAGTGGGAGTGGGGAGGGAGTTGAGATCAGCCAGATCTGGTAGCGCCTTGTGGTCCATGGCGGGGGCTTGGGCATTTGCCTTGTTCAGAGCAGAGGAGCAACGGACAGTCTCTAGTACGTGGCCCCAGATGGCAGGGATTTCTGTCTGTTTTGTTTGTACAAACAAACAAACAATTGTCCCTAGTAGACCCCAGCCCAGCACATGGTAGTAGTTCAATAAACATTTGTTGCACACGTAGAACATATCAGTACACGTGGAGCTGCATTGTGTTTTTTATGTTCCAGTGTGTGGATGTGCTGTGATTTGTGTAGCCATCCCCTCTGGACGTTCATTTGGCTTCTTACAGGCTTGAGCGTTGCCTGAGATGATGTTCATGAGGATGCCCTTAGCGCAGTGCTGGGCTGGAGGAAGTGCTTTATCAGTGTCAGTGATGATCATTACTATTACTCTTATTGCTGTTATCATCACAGGGTTTGCAAGGGAGACCGAGATGGAGACCGTGCTGGCGGGCAACCAGGGTGAAACACATGCACACCCGGGGGAGGAGGGCCAGCCCCTCTGCTCTCCTGACTCGGGTTCCTCCCTCCCTCCGGCCTGCAGCTCCACGGAAAAGAACTGCTGCGTTCGGCAGCTCTACATTGACTTCCGCAAGGACCTGGGCTGGAAGTGGATTCACGAACCCAAGGGCTACCACGCCAATTTCTGCCTGGGGCCTTGCCCCTACATCTGGAGCCTGGACACGCAGTACAGCAAGGTGCGTCTGGAGCCCTGGCTGGGGGTGGGATGAGGGTAGCAGGAACCGAGGGAGGAGAGGGAGAAAGAGAGGTAAAATCAGATGAATTGGCGAGATAGTAGTCAGAAAGAGAGGAGACAGGGAGTTTGGCGGGGAGGTGGCAAAGGGATGGGAGAGAAACTAGAGGCAGGGTCTGAGCAGTTAGAGACACGAGGCAGAGGGAGACAGAGATATGGGGAGACCCATGGAGACGCATAACTTGGGCTAGGGAAGAGGTAGGGAGATGGAAGGAGAAAGAGAGAAACGGAGGGACACAATGAGAGAGAAAAAGGCAGGAGGACAGAGAATTAGGAAGATGGAAGGAGAGAGAAAGACAATGAGACACAAGCCAAGAGTGGAAACTGGGGAGAGGCAGAGAAACAGAAAGAAACGGAATGAGATAAGACAGATAGGGAGAGGCTGGTGGGGTGGGGGTACCCTCCCCATGACCCCCGACCCTGACCCCGCCCACCCACCCCGCAGGTCCTGGCCCTGTACAACCAGCACAACCCGGGAGCGTCGGCGGCGCCGTGCTGCGTGCCGCAGGCGCTGGAGCCTCTGCCCATCGTGTACTACGTGGGCCGCAAGCCCAAGGTGGAGCAGCTGTCCAACATGATCGTGCGCTCCTGCAAGTGCAGCTGAGGCCCCGCCCCACCCGACAGGTCCCGCCCACCCCGGCAGGCCCGGCCCCGCCCCCGCCCGCCTCATCAGGGTTGTATTTAAGGACACCTCACCCAAGCCCCCCTGGGGTCCATTAAAGGTGGAGAGATGACTGGGTCTCTGTGTCGTTGGGCGCCTGACTGGGGTTTCCCTTCCGACGTTCCCCAACCCCCACCCCATCTACTTACATTTACACTTACATCTGCCTCCTCCTGTCTCTGCCCATCATTCATTTACCCCTCCTCACACAAGCACTTCCTTAGCGCTTGTTATGTTCCTTAGTCCTGGTGAACACGGGTTAGATTTATTTATTGAGCACCTTGGACCCTTATGTTAATAACTCATTTAACCACCATAACAAAGCTCTGAGATAAAGAGACTCTGATAACACCCACTTTAAATGTAAGGAAATGGAAGCCCAGAGAGGTTAAGGGAATAGTTCCTGCCTACCAGGAACCTACTTTCTGGGGAGGAGACAGACATAGTAAAGTTGTGCGAAAACAGGAAAGCAGGATGGGTAAGAGATGGCTTTGGGGAGGAGGGAGGGCTTCTTGGAGGAGGTGGCATTTGGGACTTGAAGGAAGCCAAGAAGGCAGCCTGGGGGAGGGTGTTCTTGGTAGGAAGACAAAAGCAAAGGTCTGGAAGTAAAGATGAACTTGGGGTGAGCTACACAGGCAGGAAGGAGGCCAGTGCGTTTGGAAGGGAGGGGCAAGGGGAAGGGTGTTAAAATCTGAGTCAGAAAGTAACACTCACAGGCCAGAGAGTAATAACAACAATTCTCCACTCCAGGTATGGAGCTACTAGCTCGTGGCATTCTCCCCACAGCCCAAGAGAGCAGGGGTTGGCAAACTATTGCCTGCAGGCAAATTCTGACTCGCTGCCTGTTTCTGTAAATAAAGTTTTATTGGAGCACAGCCATGCTCATTTGGTACGGTACTGTCTGTGGCTGTTTTAGTGCTACTAGGGCAGAGTTGAGTAGAAACTGTGCAAAGTCAAAAATATTTACTATCTGACCCTTGACAGAAAATGTCTGCCAACTCCTGCTATGGAGATCATTTGCTCCCCACTCCTCAGATGGGAATACTGAGGCACAGAGAGGTTAACTTATTTGTTATGGTCACATAGTTAGCAAATGGCAGAGCTGGGATTCAAACCCAGGCAGCTAGAGTTGAGGGCTTATGCACACAACTTCTGCACTGGTCCTGCCTTCCAGACCACATCAGGCCTGTGGGGACCTGTGAGAACTTGTACTCTGAGAGCGGCAGGCACCATGACAGGGTTTTGAACAGAAGAAGGATGTGATTTGACTTAAGTGCTCAGGGGGTCCCTCTGGTTGATGGTTGAGAGTAGACTGAATGGGGGTGAGGGTGACCGCAGGGAGACCAGTTGTCCAGGAGAGAAATGACAGCACCCTGAGCTGGGGTGGGTTTCCCTCTGCTGTGTTTCTTCCCATCTGCTGGGGTCTTGCTGATGAATTCTCTCCCGCTTCCTCTTTCTCTGGCCTCTCAGTTTCCCCTCTTCCTCCCTGGTTTCGGTTCCCCCTCTCTCTGCCCTGCCCTTCTCAGGTCTGGGGCCTTGACCTGCTTTGCTCAGTGACTGCCCTGGGGGAGGAGGGTGTGAGTGCTGAGCTTCCTTTGTAGGTGGGTTGGTGGCACTAGGTCTGGATGAGTGGGCCCCGGGGCCTGCCCAGCCCAGCCCAGCGGTAGAAATGTGGTTACTCCTCCTGGCCCAGGTCTGGGAGTCATAGAGGGCTGGGGGTGAGGTGGGGGCCGGAGGAGTTCACTATCCAAGGATGTGCTGCCATTGTCACCAGCCTCTTGTGTGGAGATGCTTGCAAGGACACAGTGACATGAAGTGTAGTCTCCGCAGCCCCGTGAGGTTGCGGCACGTGTATTCACACATTCACAATCATACAGAGGTTCAAGTATGGACAATGTCCCACGCAAACACAGTCGCCTCTCAGAGACACAATGGACACACACACAAACTCCTGCAGGATTCATGACACATGGACCGGGACACCTGGTGGCACGTGACACACACCGCCCCATCACATGCACACAGCCCAGCCTTGGAGCTTGGCTGGGACACAACGTAAGCAGAGACTTCCGTAGGGACAGAGCAAGACGCAATCACACAAATACATCCTGTAGGATGTACAACCACCACACTGCGGACACAGATGCAGAGGCAGTGCCATGACAGACACATTCCTCACAGCATCGGAGCCCCGTCAGGAAATGAAACAGAGACTCCGGCCCTGACCCACCGGCAGTTGTACAAACATCCTCCAGGGGGTCACGGTCACAAACAGGCACCGTGTGCACGCACAGGGCCTGACACGTCACAGTCCCACCCAGACACATACCACACACGGAGATCTGACACGTCAGGATCTCGCAGACCGCCAGGCGGTCGTGCCCACTCGGCCTGACATCTGCCGGCCCCACACGCTCAGGCCTGGGGAGTCCCACACGGCCCTACGGACGGTAGCCGACCCGTCATACTTAGACGCACTGTCACACCCCGGGTCCCAGACGGAGAGTCCCGCACAGCCAGACACACCCCCGGGGCCGTGGCCCTCACACGCCCAGCTCGCGCCTCGGCCCAGGACAAGTCCCGGCCGCACACCGGGCCGCGCGCTCCCGCGGTCGCCGAGCCCTGGCCACGCCCTCGGGCCACACCCCGCCCACCCGCCCGGGCGCCGGGGGCAGGGAAAGCCGCGGGCTCAGCACCTTCCCGGCCGCGGGGGCGGCTCCTGCCCCGCCCCTCCCGGCACCTGGCGCTGCGGGAAGGCCGGGCAGAGCCCGGCCCGGGCAGCCCCGGCCCCCAGCCAACCGCAGAGGCAGGCCCGGGGGTTCGGGGCGCCCTGCTCCCCTCCCCCGCCTCTGCAGGCAGGCCGGGCGGCGAGGGAAGTCGTGGGGGGGAGCCTGGGTTCCGGCTGGAGCCCCGGCTTCCCGTCCTGCCCCCAAGGGGCAGGAAGCAGGGCCGGGGGAGGCCAGCTCAGGCCTTCCTGCCCCCTCCCCCAGACAGGCCTGGGACCTGGGACGGGGTCAGCGTGAGAGGGAGAAAGGGAGGGGGGGAGGTGGGGGGGGAGAGAAAGCCCCCTTCCCCCTAGATCTCTGGACCTCCAGCGCGTTGGTGTCTTTCGTGTTTCTAATGTGAATTTGTGTGTGTGTGTCCCAACAAGCTTTGTGGTGTGAGTTTTGTGTGTCCGGCATAGGGGTCTCTAACACACGGCTGGGTGCCTGACGGCTGTGTTGGGTATGGACCACGGGGGATTTTCAACTCGTGTGTCTCCAGCACGGGTTCAACTCTGTGTGTGTGTGTGTGTGTGTGTGTGTGTGAGACTGTGCTGCATTTGTTGTGCCTGCACCTGTGTTTTGTGTTTCTGCTGCACAAGCCGGTGTGCACTCTGGGTTCTGTGTCCAGACACTGTGTGACTCGGCTAGTCTGTGTGTATGAGTTGGTTGTATCTATCTCTGGGGTGTGTTGTGTCTGGATTTTTTTCTCAGCACACTTGCTCTTCTTTTCTGGGTGTAAATTTGCACATTCTTAGCATAAGTTTGATTAGAAGTGTGGGTGTTTTCCGTGTATGTTTATGGGTCTGTGAGAAAAGTGTGTTTCCAGGAGGTATTGTGTGTGTGTGCGTGTGTGTACGTTGTGTTTCCTACTCAGGATGTTTTCACTGCCTGTGTGTGATGGTTCCCAGTGTTTGTGTCGGTGGGTGAGTAGCTTCTGGGTTACGTTTTGTGATCAGTGTGTGCGTCGCTGGTATTCCGAGCATGTTTGTGTGTCTTGTCTACGGGGTGTGTCTCCCACATGCTTGCCGTCCTCCTCCCAGTGTGTCCATCTCCGGGACTGCTGTTCTCAGCCTCTGTGGGTGTCTGTGAGCAGGTGGTGTCTGCATTTTGTGTCCCCACGCGTGGGCTGATGACTTCAGTGTGTGAGCAGTCGTGTGGGTCCCTATTTTGCGCCATCACTCTTGGGTTTTCGGTGGGGTGGGGTGTGTTCACGTTCACGAGCAGCTGCACGCGCGGGGCCGCATCTGTGCTGGTGTTTCCGGGGAGGGGGGGCATCCTGTGTCCCTAGTGCAGCCGCTGGCATCCCGGGCGATGCGGCCTCCATGCTGAGTGGAGGCTGTGTCTGTGGCGCGCCCCCTTGCCCGCTGGTGCCACGTTGGCTTGGGCTGGCCGTGGCGGGCAGGGCAGGGCAGGGGCTGTGGTGGGCACTGGAACCACGCCCGGACCTCGGTATAAATATCTTGGGCTGCCGGCGGCTGTGTTTACTTGGCCCCAGCCCGGGGGCGGCAGCAGCCGGGCAGGTCTTGGGGGCGGGGGTGACCAGGCCACAGCACAGTCACTTCCTTCTGGCCAGACAGGCCGCAGCCTCCCTGCCCCCTTTCTGGGTGGGGGCGAGGTGGTGACCCCTCATTCTGGGCTCCCAGGGGCCACCAGTGAAGCCCTGACCCCGACACCCCCGCTGGGCTTCCCAGGATCTGGGAGAGAGACCAGCAGAGATGGGACAAGGGCGGTGGGCCAGGAGACAGCGGAGAGAGGGGTAGGAAAAAATGAGGGTGAAGACGAGAGGAGGAGGGGGGCCTCTGACAGAAAGGCACGGGGACGCGGAGACGGAGAGGGAGGGAATGACAAGGAAGGAGAGGAGAGAAGAGGAGGCAGAGGCCCGGGCATAACGAGGGGGAAGAGAAGGGGCTGAGAGAGGGGAGACGAGAAGCGATGGGGAGACGATGACAGTCAGAGAGCTGCAGAGACAGACTGAAAGGGAAGACGGAGCTAGGGGAGAGGCAGAGGAAGGAGACAGCAGCAGCAGGGAGAAGGGGCAGCGAGGCAGGCGGCTGGAGGGGATGAGGAGAGAGGGGCAGGACGCAAAGAGGTGTCAGACATGGGGGGTGGGGTGGCAGCCAGCAGAGCCTGGCCAGGAGACAGACGGGAGACACGGGGGTGGGGGCCGGATGCCCTCAGAGGGGCTCTCCCCTCCCTGACTCAGCCTCTCCGCCCACCCCAACCCCAGAACCAGGAGTGGAGGGGCAGGCGCCTCTCTGGGCACCTCCAGGTCTCAGCGGGTCTGAGGCTGTGATGGGGGAGTGTCTCCGGGCTCCACCTCAGTCTCTGAGACAGACGCTCCTTCTCTGCCATCTGACTAACCCTAATTCTGACTCAACTGCTGTCTCTCATCACTTAAAAAATGTATGTAACAAATTTAGGTATGGCAGTGTATCACAAATTTAATGATCAAATGATAGACTGGTGGAAAATGTGCACGTCACCCAGGGCTGATGCCTGTATTATGAAAGACCTCTCACACCTTGAGGGCATCAATGCAAGCACCTGAGAGACAAACATCTCTCCCAGTTGTGAGTCCAGCGGGCTGGATCGCCTTGGGCCTCCTCTGGGAGACACCCTATCAGTACTGACAGTTTATACTGCATGGGACCTCTGTGATGGTTCAGTGACTTAGGTACTAAACACTAGATGATGCCGTCTGTCTGTGCATAGGAAGGACAGTGCCTAGCGCGCCAGGAGGGCCCCAAAGGTGTTAGCTGCTGTTATCCTCAACAGCTAACTCTCCTTCAGTCGTTACCCCTGAAGAAGTCTGTGCGTCTGTCTACTCTGCATGGCCCTGAGAGCGGACAGGCAGGCCAGGAGGTGGTCTCCAGGACTTACGATTCTACACCCGAGTTTCCATCTCTGATGGCCACGTGGCCTTGAGTATGTGACATCTCCTTTCTGGGCCTCCTGTGACCCACATACGGAATGGAGCTGAGCCCCTCGTTCGCGGGGCTGTGTGGAGGATTCAGTGCGGCATCAGGCACCTTGCTGGGACCTGGCACAGGGCAGAACTGCTCAGTAACCGTAAGTTTCCTTATTTAATAGTCTGTCTGAACATCCCTCGGCCTCTGTCTAGCTCTCACTTTCTGTGTCTGGCTCTAATTCCAGTTGAGCCAGAGGGCAGAGGCGAGGCCTTGGGGTCAAAAGCTGTGGCCCCAGGAGTCCGTGGGGTCTCCCCGGCACTCTGGGCCGCATGCTGGAGGAGGCAGTTTTGAGGGTCCTTCAGGCCTGGCTCACAGGAGTGAGGGGTCCCCGGGCCCCACCTCTCCAACACATGGCCTGTGTCCTCCCCCGCTAGCAGCTGGCCCCTTCCCTGCGTATGTCTACTGGGGGAGTGTGAGCTGGGTATGGGGGCATGGGAAGGCGGGATGCCTGGGTTCCCACAGGCCAGTGGCTGAGTCACCAGGCGGCCATCTGGCTCCCATTAGCCCAGGGCGGCAGGGGGCTCCGGGGGCCGGCTTGGGGCAGGGATGCTGGGGCCGGCTGTGTGTTGTGTGTGTGTGTGTGTGTGTGTGGGATGACTCAGGACCCATGATAACAGCCTGTGCATATTTGGGAAGTGTAAACAGAAGAGGGAGAGGGAGGTGGAGGAAGTGAAGGAAGGGAAAATTGTGGCTGGGCAGAGGGGGGCTGGTGGGGCTGGGAGGGGAAAGCCCCTCCTCTCCCTCTATACCCAACCTGGCAGGCCCACGACCCCATGTTGCCCCTGCTCACCTCTCCCAAACCTGGGTCCTGAGGGAGAGGTGAGAGCCGGTGGCCACCCCCAAGGTCGCCCCACTGCCCACAGCGAGGCCCGATTACTCAGCAGTCAGGCTCCGTGGCCCACAGCAGTCAGGATGGGGGATGCTCAGGGCCTTGCGGGGGGGGTACTGAAACCCAGAGATAAAGGCTGAGAGACAGAGAGGGACAGAGCCAGCACAGAGGCTGCGAAAGATGGACGTGTATGGGCAGGAAGAGCCATGGGCCCAGAGAGGGAGGCCGAAGGAGATGGAACGCAACAGAGGCAAGGAGGTGCGAGTGTGAGACTGAGCCTCAAGCACAGAGGGGCAGGAGAGCAGAGGCGGGGCTGCGGAGGGAGAGGCGGAGCGCCGCTCTGGGTTCCACCTGGCCAGCTCCAGCGACAAAGGGCCCCACTGGCCTAGGTCAAGGGGAAGGTGTTCATCCTGCGCCCTGCTGTGGGGACAGAGGCCGGGGCACAGAGAGAGGGGGGGACAGAGCAAGACAGAAGGGAAAAAGAGGGAGGTGGAGAAAGAGGGAGAGACACAGAAAGCAGGAGACAGAAAGGTGGTGAGAAAAAGACAGAGAGAGAGGAGAGAGGAGGGAGAGAGGCACCAGGGTTCAGGGGGAGAAGGAAACGGAGAGCAAGGGGGAGGGGGCCGCGGAGATGGGACCAGACCCAGCGAGGCTTGGTGGTAGAGGGCGGCCACCCTGCTGTCGCCTAGAGAAAGTCACTGAGCCGGCCTGTCATCAGCGGCCTTGCTGGGGTGGGGGGCGGGGTGGGGCGGGGTGGGCGGCCGCAGCCATCAGTCCCCGTCCAGCTCTGGGCTGGGTGCCTCCTCGGGCTCCTCCTCATCGAAGTACCTCTCCTCTTCATCCCGGGCCACTATGTCCAGGTTGTCGAAGTCAGGGTTGTCGTCCACGGTGCTGCGGGGGGAGGGAGCGGTCAGGGGCTGGCTCTGCCTGCACCCCAGCCTCCCCGCTTCTGTGGAGAGGAGCTGGGGCCTGGGGCCCCCTGAAGTGAAAGGCCATACGCTGGCAGCTGTAAGTCGGAGCGAACTTACAGCTGGGTTATGCTGGATCTCTCAGGGCTTCAAACAAAAGGCAACATTTTCCAAAGCAGAGATTTTACATGAAAACTTCTGGTTTCTCTTAAAAAGCCAGAAGATGTGGTGACACATGGGCCCACATCTGGGCCCTGAGGCAGTGGTTCTCAACCAGGAAGATTCTGCCCCCCCAAGGAACATTTGTGATAACTGGAGACAGTTTGGTGGTTACGAGTTGGGGGGCTGCTACTGGCATCCAGCGGGTGGGCGTCAGGGATGCTACTGAACACCCCCCCCCCACAGGACAGTCTGCACAAAGCGTTACCCAGCCCCAGAGGCCCACAGTGCTGGAGCTGAGAAACCTTGCCCCCAGGCAACAAGTTGTGAGAGGACCCCTGGCTGTGCTCCAAACCCTACCAGGCTCCCTCACATTCTCTTTGGTGCAGGAAGCCCTGTCCAATCCAGCCCGCCACCCCTGATGAGACCGCCTACCCCTCACCCCTCACACACCGTGCTGCTCCGCTGTGCCCCTCAAGGCTCTTGCACCTGCTGTTCCCCCTGCCAGGAACGCTCTTCCCCAGGGTATTTATGTCGCTTACCCCTCACTTCCTGCAGGTCTTTGCTCCAATGTCACCTGCTCAGAGAGCCTTCCCTGGCCACCTCATCACCCTGCTCCCACCCCCAACGCCGGGACCCTGCTTTGTCTTTCTTCCTGGCCCCATCACCACTAGATGTTTCGCACCTCCAGCACCTCCATTCCGCTCCTTGCTGCCTTCCTCGCCAGAGTGGGACTCCGTCAGGGCAGGGAACCCTTGCATCGGTTTTGTTCCCTGCTTGATCCCCAGAGTCTGGACCCAGCAGCGCTGAGCACCTGGTGGCTGAATGCAGCTCAGCAGCTGCCCCGCGGAGAGGGGACAGGCTTCAGTCCCCACCACTCCCCATTCCTCACACCAGGGCCGACTTCCTCGTGGGCACCTGGCTTTATGACAGCAGTGGTGCCCTTACTGAGGGCTCCCCACAGCCCGGGGACTCTACTCACTGCTTTGTGTGGAACACAGATCAGTCAATGTAAAAGCGGATCAGCCAGACTCGCCTCTGGAGCTGGGGATCCCGGACTGGACCAGCGATGCTCTGGTACCAGGCGCTGCTGTAGCTGTGGCAATCATGACACCACCCCCCGCGCCCCCGCCGCCATTCTACTGACGAGGCCCCGAGGTTCTGCTTGTTCATATGTCATGGGGGCTGGGTTTGAAACCACACCTGATGTTCCAGACCACAAGGCGAGGCTGCCTCCGTTGACAAAACCATTTATCTTTTCTTCCGATACTTCACTCGCCTGTGTCCTTTTCCCTGATGGCAAAATCCTTTTCCAAAGCAGGTGGCCCAGGTATCTTATCCCTGGGGTTCTAATGGAGGGACGAACAACCAGCACTGCAGGGGCACCCACCACAGGCCCCTGCACGCCAGGCATCACCCTGCCAGGGATTACTTCCTGCAGCATGAGGAGTCCCGGGTCCTGGGGGACACTTAGGAAGCTTGGGGCAGTGGCATCCTACCAGGCCACCACCACCATCTACCCAAATGGGAATGTTTCAAGTGTTCTATCAATATGGAGCTGAACGTCAGCCCTGCTCACTCCCCTCCTTCAGGTGAGGGGACTGAGGCTCGGAGATGGACAAAGCTACTCCAAGGTCACCCACTGATCTCTGATCTGAAACCCTTAGGCTGTGTGACCCCAGAGCCCATGTCCTGTGGGGTGCCGGGCTGGGGGACTGGGGCGGGGGGCGCGGGGAGGGCATGGGAGCACCTGTAGTCAAAGTCTCCATCCTTGCCGTCCAAGAAGTGCTGGTGCATCCGGCTGGTGAACTCTTCCCGCAGGATCAGCCTCTCTTCTGAGTCGGGGACCCAGGCCTCCGAGTCTATGCCAGGCCTCTGGTCTGCAGGGGGCGACACCCAGGGTGGGGTGTGTGAGGACTGTGCTGAACACACCTCCGCAGAGCGCTGCATCCTTCGTGCTGGGCGGCACTGGGGACACAGCAGTGACCGAGGCGGCCCCGTCCCTACCTTCCCGGGGCACACACCGAACACGTGACAATACAGTGCTCTGGAGGCCGCAGAGCAGGGTCGGGACCTGACGCCTGAAGGGTGGTGAAGGGAAGGCACTCCTGGCAGAGGGAACGGCATGAGCGAAGGCCTGGAGGTGAGGGACTGCTTGGTGTCTTTGAGGAGTGGGGACAGGGATGCTGGAGAGGACGGAAGGGCCAGGGCACTCGGGCAGGCAGGGGCGGGATGTGATGTCTGCTCCCGCAGGTGGGCCCAGCCTAGTGCGGCGGAGCTGAGACACGCAAGCCTGGGGCTGGGGTGTGCCAACACCGGGGCCTCCCCACTGCCGGCGCTCACCTTCCTCGTCGCTGTCCTCCTCCTCTTCCTCCTCCTCCAGGCAGGCCTCCTCCTCCTCCTGCTGCTGGAGCAGCCGCTGCTGCAGCTCCCGCTCCTGGTAGGACTGGAGCAGCAGGTCGGAGAGCGGGCAGGCGGGAGTGCCGGGGGGGCCGGGCTTGGGCGGCTGGTGGGCCGGGGTGCGGGCGCTGAGCTCCTCTAGGGTCAGGTACTGCCCGATGTACTGCTCGTACAGCAGCGGGGCCCGAAACCGCATCTGCTCGTCGCTGAAGTACTCGCCCCCTGCGCGGAGGAGACAGGGTGGGCGTGGAGTCGAGGGCCTGCGGGCGAGGCGAGGGGCTGGGCGGAGGGTGAGTGTGCCTGCGCAGACCTGTGTCCACCCAGGCGAGGGACCGCGCTGACAGGAAGCCGTAGACACACAAGTGTGAGTGTGATCGTCCACATTCAGGAATGTACGCAAACACGCGCAGACGCCTGAGGTCGTGACCGTGAGAACTCAGGCACGTGTCTAAGCACGTGTGCGCGACCAGGCCTGTATGTACGTGTGGACTCATGTGTCCAAACATGTAGGGGACACAGTCAGGCCGCTGGGCATCCTGGCCTGAGGCACCGGTGGCCTAGGGCCGTGTACAACTGGGCAGGATTCACATGTGTGTGTGTGTGCGCCGGCTCACACTGCTGTGGGTCCCTGCATCTGGGAGCTGGTGTGCAGGACGTTGCGGGCAGGTATACTGTGCATGGAAGCCAGTATGTAGACTGTGTGTGCCTGTCTGCTGAGCCCCGTTCTGGCTGTTGGTGCACACACCTGGACACGCCTGCACTGCTGGGCACATAAGTGTACATCTTCATGGAGCAGATGTGTGCGTGCACAGCGTCAGGTCTAGCAGGGCATCTGCCCAGGTGTGGGTGTCCCTGTTGGTCTTCCAGACCCCAGATCTCACCTCTCCCCAGAGCGTTCCTCTCTGCAACTACCCCTTCTGTGGGCCTGGCTTCCCCACTCCCCAAACCCAGGGCCTTCATACCTCTCCTGATGTCTCTTCCTGCATAGGCAGCTCTGTCCCTCAGATAACAGTTAAGCCTGCCCAGCCCCTCCCACCGCTGGTCCTAGCCCCGCCCTCAGAGCCCAGGAATCCTGTGACCATCCCTGTCCTGCCCTCCATCTTGCCTTCTCTCTCTTACCCCCCTCTCTCTGTTACCAATGTTTCCCACCACATTCTGTTTCTCTCCCTCCTTCTCCCTATCTTTCACTGTCACGCTCTCTCTCTGGGTCTCAGTTTCTCCCTCCCCTCCTCTGCCCCTCTGTCTCCACCCACCTCTGTCTCTCTGGCTTTCTCAGTTTCTGCCACCTAACCCCACTTCTTTCATTCACTCATCCTCCCTCCTCTCTTCATCCCTGCTCCTCATCTGTCACTGTGTTCCACTCTCTCCGGATCCCTTTCTCTACAGCCTGTGCCTTCTCCCTAACTAGAATCTTAACTCACTCTCTCCTTCATTTGCTCTCATCTTTTAACATTAGTTCTGGTGTCTTTGGTCACAAAGCTGCTTGTAATTACATCATGGTCAAAAAGGTACCAATCTTACAAAAATAATAAATAAATAAACAAATAAAAAAGAGAAAGGGACCAATGTTTTCCTTCATGCTTTTCACATGTGTTTTTTTTCAAGAGGCCTTTGCCTGCCCTGGGTCATGAACATTCTCCCCTAGGTTTCTGTCAATGCCTCTGTGTACAGTGTGAGGTAGGGATCTAGTTTCCCTGAGGGATAACCAGCTCTCAGAGTGCTGGATACTGTGTGTCCTCGGCCTGCTGGTCTGAAATGGCACTTCTGTTATCTACTAAATTCTGACCCTTCTCACTGCCTGTCCCATTCTCTTCTCGTGGGTCCCTGTTTGTCTCTCCCTATCTCACCCTGTCACCTCACGTTTCTGTCTCCGTCTCTCCCCAGGTCCCTGTCTTAAAACTTATCTCCCAGGATCTCTGTCTGTGTTTCTGCTCCTGAATCCTTGTTTCTTACTTCCTCTGCTTCAGTCTCTCCTCCCACCCAACCTGTCCGCCCCCACACCTTGGATGAGCTCACGCAGGGCAGCGTAGCGGCGGTTACGCAGGCGGGTGTGCAGGGTGCGGGGTCGGGTGCTGCCTTGCCGGGCCACCTCGGCGCAGTAGAAGTCTGCGCGGTGGTCACCGCGCAAGTGGCCAAAGCAGGCCAGGTGCTCCTCCCGGAGGCCCGTGCGGAAGCGCTCCAGGAACACCAGTGGCTTCTCGTGGTACAGCTGGCCCAGGATGGCCACCTTCTCCTGCTCGGTCAGGTCGGGCTCGCCCTGCTGCTGGCTGCACACGGGCAGGCGGCTGGCAGCCACGGCGCGCAGCATGGCACTCACTGCCGCGTCCTCGACCTCTGGGAGGTCAGTGTCTAGGGCCCTTGGCGCTCCCTCTGCTGCTTCTGCCTTGTCCTGGGGTCTGGATGGGACCGGCGTCCAGCTCAGCTCCCCCCAGTGCCCAGGACTGGGCTCCGCACAGCCTGCGGGGAGAGGGGAGATCAGTCAGTCCAGGGATGGGAGAGCGGACGGGGCAGTGGGTGAAAGGGACTGGGTGCTCACTGACTCACTCATTTCACATTTATTGAGCACCTACTATATTCTGGGCACTGTTCTAGGCCCTACAGATACCACAGTGAGCAAGAGATTGACAGTTTAGTGGGGAACGCAGACGTGAAAACATAGTTAGAGAAAACATATAGTGCGTTAGGTGGTTCTAAGAGCTGTTTAGGAAAATAAAAAGGGAGGGAGGAGGGAATGGGGGTGAGGCTGCAATTTTAAATGGACAGTCAGAGAAGGTCTTGCCAAAAAGGTGACATTTCGGTAGAGACCTGAGGTGGTGAGGGACTGAGCCATGAGATTTCTGTGGGAACTGGCAGAGGGAACAGCCAGTGTAGAGGCCCTGAGATAGGAGTGTACTTGGTGTATTTACTTGGTCATTGACAACTTCATTCATTGATTCACTCAATTTTGCCTTTTCCCTTGCTCACAAAATGATCAATACATTCACCAACTCGTTCACTCACTCACTCATTCATTCTCTCCTACTCATTTGCATATCCATCCCACCACTCTTCAGCAACTCTAAATCTATGCCGGGCCCTGAGCTGGGCAATGCTGAGGATCCCCGGAGGGATCCAGGTCAGCTCCCAGGGAGCACCCTGTCTGATGGGGGAAGACAGGCAAGGTCAAAGACAGCACAGGCACTGGTAACAGAAAAGCTGAGTGCTGGGCAAAACCTGGCGCAAGCTTCTTCTTAAAAGTGGTGGCAACTGGAGCAAGGCAATAAGCAAGCAGGAAATAAGTGAAGACAGGAGGTACAGACAACTCCTTTAGCTTGGCTGGGGTGGGGAAGAGGAAGAGGGTGGTGGTTATAGGCACAACGGGTTTCAGGGAGGGTTTTAATGACTGAGGCAAGAGAAGACTGGGCTGGACCAGGTAAAGGGGCTGTGGAGGAGGGGACAGGAGGGGGTCGTGGTTAAAAAGACGCTTGTGAGGCTGAGTAGGACAAGTCATTGGAATGAAGGGCTGGGAGGCGAGGGAGGTATCCAGTTAAGGTCCAGGGCTCTGGCCAGGGGACTGGTCAAACTGTCCCTGACACAGAGACATGGATGAGGTGCAAGTCTGGGGGAAGATGCTGAGGCCGGTTTGGGACATGGATGGTATGACAGGCCCAGGAGACATCCAAGGGGAGGCATTTACAAGACTGCTGGTACATGGGAGACTTCTCAGGAGAGAAGTGTTGGGCTGGGGACTGAGTTATGGGAGTCGTCAGAGCAAAGAACAGAAGTAAAGCTGAAGGAAATAAGAAGTCGTGGGGAGGGTGGGGGGAGTGTGTAAGGTATGAAAAGAGAAGAGGGGCCAAGAAACAGTCCTGACTGGATGGGGAGAAGACATGTCTGTGAAGGAGGCTGTGAGAGGCTAAGAAATGGCCCCCAAAAGATAGTCACGTCTTAATTCCTGGAACCCGTGAATGTTACCTTACGTGGCCAAAAAAAAAAAAAACCCAAAAACAAAAAAAAAGAGGTCTTTGCATATATGATTCAATTATGGATCTTGAGATAGGGGGATTATCTTGGATTATCCAGGTGGGCCCTAAATGCCATTACCAAGTGTCCTATAAATGCCAAGTGTCCTATAAGAGGGAGATTTGACACACACAGAGGAGAACACAAGGTGAAGATAGACAGAAGCAGAGATTGGAGTGATGTGGCCATAAACCAAGGAATGCCAGGAGCCACCCGAAGCTGGAAGAGGGGAGGAATGGGTTCTCCCTTAGAGCCTCTGAGGGAGCTCTCCACGGCCCTGCTGACACCTTGATTTTAACCCAGTGATACTGACTTCAGACTTCTGGCCTCCAGAACTGTGAGAGAATAAATTTCTGTTCTTTTAAGCCACCCAGTTTGTGGTCATTTGTTACAGCAGTCACAGGAAACTCATACTGGCTGAGCAGGAGGAGCCCAAGAGATAGGAAGGATATCAGAAGGAGTGGTGTCACAGAAACCAAGGGAATATTTTCAAGAAGGATGGAGGGGTCAATGGCATTGAATTCTCCAAGTAGCCTAATAAGGAAAAAACTGAACAGGGTGACTCAGTTTAACTACACAGGGAGGTCACTGCGGACCCCGATGGGTGCAGTTTCTGAAGGTAAAAGCCAGACTTTAGTGGGTGGGTAGTGAGGAAATGGGAGGCAAGTGTGCATGACTCTTTGGAGAAGATAAATGGTATCTGGAAGGCAGCATGGAATCAATGGATAGATTTTCTTTTTAGGTTAAAGCTTTTTTCTTATTATTATGGAAACTTTCAAACATGCACATAAGTAGAGAGTACAATGACCCCCTCCCCCCCCCATATTCATCATCCAGCTTCAAAAATGACCAATTCTTGTCCAGTGATGTTTCAACCAACCTCTCAATCGCACCTCACCCCACACGGGATTACTGTGAAGCACCAGGATAGAATTTTAAGATGAGCAAAACAAAAGCATTTTAGGTACTGATGGGGAGGCATCAGGAGAAATAAAGGGATTGAAAATGCAAAAGAGAGAGATGGGGGAGCACAGAAATGGATTAACGACCCTGAGGAAGCAGATGGGACTGTGGACTTTCGGAGAAGGGGAATTAGAATGAAATGGGGGGAACCGTTAGTATGGTCTAAGTAGAGTTTGCATGGGACAGGAGGAAGCAAGGGAAGGAGTTAACTTGAGAAGCACGGTTGGCTGGGACAATGAGAGAGCCCAGGACAGAGAGGTTTATGCTAGCCTGAGAGCTTGGTAAGGAACTGGATTAGCCTGGGACACGGAAAGAGCCAGCTGGAACTTGGAAGAGGTTAATTTCGGGGGAGGGGATGGAGTAAAGGAGGTCAGCCTGCAACGAAAGGGGTTAATCTGGACAAAGTGGTGAAGAGGACAGGTAGGGCCGAGGGCAGGTGTTCCCTTTTAAAGAGTCCTCCTTCGCCTTCACGGGGAATCATTTCCCAGTGACACCGCAACTCCACCCTCCAGCCGCCTCCGCGTGGCCAGGACCTCACCTTCACCGGGATCCGTCGCCGCCGTCGCAGTCGCAGTCGCTGTCGCTACGGTCTCCATCCCGATTCTCTACGACTTGTTACCTGCCGTGGCAGGCCCCACACACCAAACCCGCCCCAGGTCCTCAGCGGCCACTTCCGGCCGAACACAGTCCCAGGGCCGGGTGCCCCGCGGCGCCAGAAACCAGAGTTCCGGGACGAAGTTGGATTTTCCTATGCGCATGCGTGCTTCCGCCCGGCCCCGCCCACCCCAGGCAGGAAAAGGGCGCCAGGGTCAGATAGATCCTTCCGGCACGCCGCACCCCCGCAATCTGAACAGCTACGAAATTGGACTATGAGGAGGGAAGGCTTGTTCACCCTGTGCACTGCTGTGACTCGAGCCCAGCATGCTTAATTTGGGGATGAATGGTTTGAATGACCACCCTCCAGGGCCTCGGAGAGCTTGGGCTCTGGTTTAGACCCCCGTCTTATTTCTTCACCACCTCAAGAATATTTACTAAGCCTTGTCGCTTGCTTCTGTCACCACACCCAGTCCCTGCTTAGCATGAGATAGGTGGTGAGATCAGAGACTCAACTTCCCACTTTGTGCTCCGAGGACCTGAAGAATCTTCAGGTGTGGAGAGACTTTGGTCCTGATTTGCCCTAGGTGACGGGTAGGGACTCACATTCAAGTGTTACCAGTGCCGAGTGGGCAGGGCTGATGGACCCAGAGCTCCAGCTAAGGGAGCTGCCCACCCCAGCCTGGAGGGCCCAGGGAAGGTTCTTTTCTGAGAGTAAAGGACACCCAAACTGAGACCGGAAAAATCAGGAATCAGGATAAGAGGGAGGTAGAGAAGGGTCTCATATAGGAGGATGGGCAAGGCAAACCCCCGGAGAGGAAGGCAGGCATCAATAGTTCTGGTTGCTTCTGTATGGCCAGGGAATAGGAAAGGAGTTCTAACTTGAAGGTCATGATCGGGCTGCAAAGATTGGAAAACCTCACAAATCTTTATGCAAAATTCCACGTACGTATGTATTTCCAAGGCATAAGTTCATGGCATTTAGATTCTAAAAGGGATTTGTGATTCCCCTAGAACAAACTAGTGATCTTAAGTTTGAAAGGGGAGTGGTAAAAGGTAATGCCAGTGAGGTCACCAGGGGCCAGGCATGTGGAGCCTGTAAGCCATATTAAGTAGCTTGAGCTCCTTTATCCTGTGGGGAGCGAGCAGGGGGGTATCAGGGTAAGGGACTGGAGGTCAGAGAGATCTGTGAGGAGGCTGATGCAGTAACCCAGATAATAAGGCCAAAGGCAGAGGAATAACTTCCCGTTTGCATTCCCAGGATAAGGGATCTGGAGGAAAGTGGCTCATTTGTCACTTGGGTTAGATGGGGACTGACTACACTTAGACATATTGCCAGGGGAGGCCAGCAGAGGGCACTGTTGCCCAACACATGGCCCTGCAGGGAAGGGGACTTCCCAGCCTAGAGGGCCTGAGGCCCTCCCTCAGTAGGGAGAGGCCACTCTAGGATTCCCTTTAGCCCAACTAGCCATCAACCTTGGCTCCACCTCATGCTCAGATGCCTCGCATCTGACCTCAAAAGTAGTCAACCTTCCTCCTCCCTGTTTTGTGGCCTGTGTTCCCTTCACAAGGCTCTGAGACAGTTCCTGTGAGGGAAGAGATGGAGCTGAACTGGCCACTCCTGTGCCCCAGCCTTGTCCCTCACAAGGGGCCAGGAGCACAGCATGCCTAAGGGGATTGAAGAAATGACTCAAGTTGCTGGGGAAGGAGGATAGGCTGTGGGGATGCAATCAGAAAGTCTTTTATCCCAGCTCATTCCTATCTTTGAAAAATTTCCCTTCTCCATGAGGCCCTCACCTCAACCCCACCCCCACCCCAAGCTCTCACAGCTGACCTTGGCGCTGTCATCATTCCATGACAGGTCCGTGTTACCTCTGGACTGAGAGCCCCATGAGGGCAGGGTCCAGGACTGCCTTGGTCATGCTGTGTCCTCCTCAGCACTGTCCAGAGTGAGTGTGGGTAAGGAACAGAGCAAGTACCTAACACTACTGGCTGGATAAAGAAGCTCCTGGAATCCCCACTAGCCTGGATCCAGGAGCACAGTCAAGAACCATCCTAAGTCCAGCACACAGGCCAGGCCTAATGTGGATGGGCAGCCACACCAAGGGATGACCCCAACAGTCCAGCCCTAGTCTCCAACCATCACCCTACCTCGCTTGCTCTCTGCCTAGGGACTTGTTCCATCCTTTTCTACTCACAAATTCCGGGAGGGATTTGGGACTGTGGGTGGACTGGAAAGGGCAGAGACCAGAGAACCACGTTAAAAATGAACTAGTGGATTTTAAACTGAGGACCCCAGGTTTAAGGGGGCATCCCCAGCACCAAAAATGGGGACAGGCACACAAATCCCACAATCAGTGTTTAATGAGTAAATAATGTCCCCTTGAAAAGGCCCCCACCCCAATTAAAGGCCAACTGCAGTAACACTTCAGGGTTGAAACCTTGCTTCCTTCCTGCTAGGAGGTGCCATGTCATTTATTGAAACAAAACAAAAACAAAACAAAACAGGGCAAACACATTTCTTAATAAGTGCAGTTTGTTAAAGTCCTGTTAAAACATATGGGTCAAGGGGAAGTAAAAATAATCAGAGGATCACTGTAGGAAAAACCTTTAGGTCTGGCACCTGGGAGACCTCTGGAGAGGAGGCAGTGGGAGAAAATCCATGTTCTGAAAGGAAGGAGCCCCCCAACTCCCTTCTTCCCTCTCACCCGATTAATCCCACCAGAAACTACCAAGACGCCCGGAATAAAAGGTTTCAAGTTCAATAGTCACACTCTCTCCAAATACAAAAGGCAGGTACAATTCAACGCAACACAGAAGCTTGTGTGCAAAGTTACGGGAAACTGAGACATTGTATAAAAAGTTAGGTTAAAGATGATTCTGTGGTTTTGTTTTGTGTGTGTTTTGTTTTGAGGGTGTGGCTCTTCCTCGGTCACCTGAACTCAGCAAAGAAATGGTTATCCTGATGAAGTATCAACAGCCGACCCACAGTAAAAAGGGACAAATTCTAAAAATTAAAAAAAAAAGCATAATTACCAAAAAAATATGTCGCTTCTTCCTCCTTCTGCATTTTGCTTTTTTAAACTTGTGTGTGTTTTTAAGTTTTTGATTTTTTTTTTTTAAATCCTGAAAAGCAGACAGTAAAACAGCTCCTGGAAGAATTTACAACCAACTGCATGAGAATCTGGGAAGCTGAGGGGCTGGAGCAGGGCTGGGACCAGAGGACAGGAAGGGGCCCTCCCCACAGCCCTGTAGCCTCACTGTATGACCAAGGGAGGGGGGGTCTTTAGTCAAAAAGGAGGAAGGGAGGAAGAGGAAGAGGAGGGGGGTGGGGGGACAAACAAAATAAATGGTCATTGTTGCCTGTTTGAATCCGGAGGAAAATGCCCGGCCCTGTGTGGGGGAAGAGCCCCTTGGAGGGGAGGCAGCCCTGGGAGGACCCGTCCCCCAGCACCACGTGACCCCGTGGGGGTGGACAAGGGGGGCCAAGGTGGGCGCTGGTGGAGGAAGCCGGCAGGGGCCTCCAGGACACACTGGCTACTGTGTGCTTGTGCCCCCCTGTGTGTTCCCGGAGTAGCTCCCGTAGTCGTAGTTCCCGTAGTACGGCGGCCACTGGCCCTGGTTCTGATAGTACTGGTTCCACTGCTGGGCATACTGGGGAGAGAGAAACCAAGAGCACCAGGTTGTCGTTCATCCAGACCCACATCTGGCTTCTCCCCTGACGCCACCCTCACCCATGGTGGAGATGGGTACGGTGATGACAGTCAACACATAGGTCTGACAGAGAAATCAAGGTACCTTGGGAGGATAAGTGAATGACCTGATGTCACATGGGTGGGCAGTTAGAGACTGAAGCCCAGGTCTCCTGGCTTGCCAACCTAATGCCCTTTCAGGTATAGCTAGATACCATGTTCAAAATACTCAAAAACAGGTATGGGGCCTAGCATCAACCAATCAGAATGGACACTGGCCATGGTGCTGAAGCAGGGTTTGAGGCCCCCTGCTAAGCACTCTGCTTGCTGCACTGGGGAGAGGAACTAGGATGGCAGTTACTTAGTAGCCAGTGTAGAAGTGTTCAACAAACGGCATGGCTATACTGTACTAGACGCACACCAGCCCAAGGCCAGAGGGCTGCCCATCTTTTTAGGGATAAGCAGGGACACGGGTCTGGGAATACACATCCCTGTGGGGCCCCTACAAGTCTCCCCATTCTCCCCGCCTCCGCTTCTGGCACTCACCTGTTGGTACTGGTTATAGCTGGGCTGAGGGTAGGTCTGTGCGGTGGGGGGCGGCGGAGGGGTGTAAGGGGCTGGGTTGTAGCCGCCGTAGCTCCCATAGTTGTAGGCAGGTGGTGGCGGAGGTGGAGGTGGTGGAGCTGTGTAGCCCTGGCTGTAACCTCCCTGGTTGTAGGGAGGTGGCTGGCTGTAACTCGGCTGGAAAGTGGAGGGGAAAAAACAGGTCTCTGTGAAATAGCCAGCTCAGCTGGGATGGAGGAAGGGCCTTTGTAAGCAGTGGGTCCACAAAGGAACTTCCCTGGTGGAGGCTGTTTCAGGGCTGAGAAGGAGGTGGGTCAGCTCTGTGACATGGCAGGACAGGGTAGGATCAAGAGCTACATTCTGGACTCTAATCCCAGCTCTGAGACCCTGGGGGAGCAAGGCACACAGCATCTCTTGAAATCCCAGGGTTTTTTTTTTTTCTGTAAAATGAGAATTACAATGGAGCCACCCCTTTGGATTGCCTTGCGTATTCACTAAGCTTACGTGCACCATCCACTGGGCACAATAAATGGTGGTATTGGTTACAGGAAGACCTGCTAAGAAAAACAGTAGTGGCAATTTCCTAAGTGCTTCCCACATCCAGGCTGGATCCTTAACTCCTCTAATCCCCCCATCAACTCTCTGAGGCAGGCTCCATTGGCTTCGTTTTACAGAGAAGGAAGGTGAGGCTCAGGGAGGTGAAATCACTAGGCCCAAGCCACACAGGTAAAGTGGCAGAGCTGTGACTTGCCCCCAGGTCCGCCTAGTTCCAGAGCCTTACCTGCAAAGCTATGATGTCATCTTCCCCTCACAACAAACCTTGGAAGTGAGTTCTACTACTAACTCTAGTCCTTTATGAGGAAAACGAGGTCCCAAGAGGTGAAGCTGTTTGTCCAAGGTCACAAAACCAGAACGCTGTGGGGCTGGGGTTTGAATTTGTGTCTGCCCAACTCCTGTTCTAGGAAATATTCTGGTTAGACCAGGACTAGAACCGTTCATCTGTGTCTCCTGGCAGCTGCCTCCAGGCCTGGAGTGTGGAAGGTGCACAGCAAATGGGGACTGCTCTGGTTAAGGCGCCTGTGCGTACCAGAGCTGAGCACTGGCTCTCTGAGAACTCAAACCGAGCATGGAGCTGCTCCGCAGTGAAGCTCTCAGGGCAGAGGTTAAGTCCTCATCAACCTCAGAGTCTGTCCCTACATCCCGAAGACAAGGGGATCAGCCCCTTCAAGCCTAGGTTGAAGGGGTAACTCCAATTGAGTGCTTTCTTGGGGATTCAGCGAGGCCAGTGACACAGCCAAGAGAACGCAGCCAAGAGAAATGTACTTGCTTGTGGGACCAACACATACAGCCCGCCCTGAGAGGGACGACAGAACAGGTAGGTCCCCGATTTACTCTGGGTCTGGAAGGCATCTGGGAATATCTAGGGTCTGTCTAAGCCAAAAGCACTGGCAGGGAAGGGAGAAAGGGCAGGGCTGGAGGTAAGAGTGAAGACCTGTGGCTGGAGCACATGTTGGTGATCTCCCTGGACCCACCTCCTCTCACCTGTTCACACACACATGCACGCACGCACGCTTATCCTCTCACCTGTGGAGGGCTGTAGCTGCTGACAGGAGGGGTGCTGGTATTGGCGCTCGAGCCAGGGATGTTGCTGCTCTTCGTGTAGCTGCCGGCCCCCGGGGGGTTCCGAGCAGGGCTGTAGCTGGGTGGCGGTGGAGGCTGCTGCGGCGGCGGCTGCGGGGGCGGCGGCTGCTGTGGCGGCGGCTGTTGCTGGGGAGCCCGGTTGTAGCTGCCTCGGGTGTTGGAGTTGTTGTTATCCCGGCTGTTGTTACCCCAGCGGTTCTGGTTGTAGCCACCACCTCCACTGCGGTTGAAACCTGCATTGGAGAAGCAGGTGAGAGGCCCCGCTGTTCTCAGTTTGGGACCCTGAGGAGCCGGGCTGTCTTGGGGACTGCTGTAGCTCCAGTGTGACCAAGCACAGAGCAGGAGCCCGGTCCCAGTGGACGAGTAAAGCACCCCCTCCGGCCTTCCCCAGAGCCCTGGGAGCACTCCCCCATGCCGCCCTGGTAACACTCAGTTGTCACGGCCTGCTGACAGGTTTGTCTTGCCCATTGGACTGAGCCTGGGACCAGGGCTGTCTTAATTTCTACTGTGTCCCCAACATCTAAGCACTGGGGACAGTCCTTTTCAGGCTTGGCCAAATGGGCTGGCCTCTTCTGAGCCTTTGTGCAGTTTTCGTGAGCCCAGAACCCTTCCCCCAGCCAATTCCTACTGGCTCCTGGACCTCAGCTTAGACATCAGCACTTCAGGAGGCCTTTCCTGAGCCCTGCTCCCCTGCAGGCTGGATCAGGTATCATTGGAGCTCAAAGTACCCCCGGGCTGTGCCATTCAGCCCAGAATCCTTCTGCACCGTCACTACAGGGTGATACAGTGCCTGGGTCAAGGCTCTGTCCCCAAAACCACCCAGCACAAGACTGAAACAGAGTAGGGCATGCTTATTAAATCATGATCACACACTTCAGAGACAGCATAACTTAGTAAGAACCTGGGCTCTGGATCCATCATCACTTGATCCCAACTATGGATTCAGCTGGGTGAATCCGGGGCAAATTAACCTCTCCAAGCCTGTTTCTCCATGTGTTTTAGAAGCAAAACCAGTCCTAATATTTGCCCTGTGCCAGGTCCTGAGGTGGGATCCAGGACTGGCAGTAAACTCGGTCTGGCCCCTCTTCTCAAGGAGCTCATGGTCAGATGAGGGGTGGGAAAGATTCATAAAAATAATAGTGATGCAGCATACAAATGGGCAAGGGCTTCAGGAGCAATGTCCAGGGGGAGCATGACAGTGGGAGAGTTTCCCTGAGGCCCCAGACTCTGATTTATCTTAGTTCTCTACCAGAGTTCAGCCCACAGCGGTGACAGGGAAGCGTCATCTGCGGACTGAGGAAGCAGTCACAGAACGCAACCCTGAACCAGGAACCAAAGGCAGGGACAGCTCAGTGTGCGATGCCTCACCTCCTCGGTAGCCGCCTCCTCCGCTGCCTCCTCCGCGATTCTGGAAGCCTCCTCGGTTGCCCCCGGGGGGACCTCGGTTGTCATAGCGCTGGAAACCGCCGCCACCCCCACGGCCCCGGAAGCCGCCACCGCCTCGGTTGTCAAAGCGCTTTTCAGGGGGTGGCCCAGCCTTGCGGCCTTCCTCATTGTATTGCCTCACCAGCTTGTCTGCTTCCTCTCGCTGCAGCTCAATGAACAGCACCTCGTCCAGGAAGTCCCCAACATCTGGCAACGTGAAGTTGGCTAGGAGGAAGGGAGGGCCCCAGAGGGAACAAGAAGAGGTGGTCAGCACCTTCTGAGGTCTGGTCTCCTTCACCCCCAGGACACTGGCCTGCCAGAAGGGAGGAGCAGGAGGGGACTGCAGTATGAGTGACAGAGGAGAGACAGGGTCCCAAGCTCGGCCTCCCTGACAACAGTAAGGGGCTAACAAAGACCCTCTCCTCCCTTTCCTGAAGAGGTGGCTAAGCCCCACCAAACCGATGTTTTATATATAACCCAGGGAGTGAGCGTGGCAGGTGGAATCATCATCCTTATTTTTACACAGAAGCAAACTGAGGCTTGCTCAGCCAGCCCGCCCAGTGGGTGCCAGAGGCAGACGACCAACCGTGCAGGTCTCTCGGCACCTGTTCCCACACATCCTCTCCCTCATCCTGCCCCAGCCCCATCTAGTCTGAAAACCCTGCCCCAGGAGGGATACAGGCAGCTTTTCCATTCACAGCTGTACTAGACAGAGAAAGGACAAAGCAGAAGCACAGAAAGAACGAACAAGATAAAAAAAAGAATAATCAAGGAGCTGGGAAGGGAAAAACCGTGCGAGACCCTTTTTCTCTTAAGGACCCTGATGCGATGTTCCTCTGGGAACTGCTCATCTCCTACCTTTCATTTCTAAGACCGCGTGATCTGGGACATCCTTCCCTTCTTCGTCGGTTCGCTTTATTGTTCGGTCTTTTAGGTCCTCATCAGTGGGACAAATTACAATAGCTTTGCGCTGGAAGCCTTCAAATGGTCTCATTTTTCGTCTCTGGGCTGACCCATAAACATTTGTCTAGGGGTAGGTAACAGAAGAGGCAAGAGATGGTCATTACAAGTTGGTTTTTTCCTCTGTGGGGTATTATGTAGGTCAGGGACTGAGAAAGGGATACTAGTTCTCCTAAGCAGAGAAACTCAGGAAACGGCTCCTCTTCACTTTTAAGATTCTTGAGACTACCCTCAGAAAATGAACTGACTTGGGAAGTGGCTGCTGACAGTGACAGGACAAGGGATTCCTAAAGTTTGGGCTTTGCTTTTTTAATCCTATTTGTTCGTGGTATTGTGCATTACAGCCCCCTCGGCCCCCATTCTAAAAGTAACACATGCTCACAGTAAAAAAAATTCAGATTACAAGCTGTGAAGTTCAGAGTAAGAATCCTTTCATCCACCTACTGCCACTCCTACTTCCCAGAGATGACCTGTATTGAATTTCTTATGTATTTCTAGAAATATCTGTGTGATTTTTAACACTAATGGAATCAAACAACACACACTCTTCTGAAGCCTTTTTTTCACTTAATGTTTCTCTGTCATTTTTCTGTGCTGGTGTTCTCCTTTTTTTCCTTTTGGGCCGCACCACGCGGCTTGCGGGATCTTAGTTCCGACCAGGGATTGAACCTGTGCCCTCGGCAGTGGAAGTGCGGAGTCTTAACCACTGGACCGCCAGGGAATTCCGTGGTATTCTCCTTTAATATTTATAGAATGGATGCCATAATTAACCAGCCCCTTTGACAGTTGTATAGATCGTTTTCATCAACACTGTGGTTCTTTTATTCCCTTAGTCCTGCTCTGAAACACCAGACTCACCCACAAGCTTCTAACCAGGGAGCTTGACAAGGCAATAACCTGTGCTTTTAGCAAGTGCAGTTTTGCTACTAACTTCCTCTTCCCTTCTTCTAGGTGATGGTTAGGTGCTTCCTGGGCTGGTGCTGGCATAGAGCAGTGCTCTACGACACATCTGATTGAGAGCCGTAGTAAAGACAGCTTCCGTTCATTGAATACCTCCCACATGCTGGGCCCTTTGGGACTGGTGCCCAGATCTGTCAAACCCCAGTGCTCCACGGACTCAGTCTGTGTACCTGAGTCACTCGGACGCTACTGAAAAAGAGAGTGGCTCAAACCCCACCAGAGTATTCCCCAACCCCAGTCTCTGGAGGTGGGACCCAGGCACCTGTATGGGTATCTTTTCCCATTCAGACACTCAACAGAACTGGAGTAATAAGTAATGTTGCATTTAAACAACTTTTAGTAGCTCTGAAAGGTACTCAAGGGAGAAGCCACAGAGGGGAAGAGATGTGTAAAGGGGCATGCACAAACAGACAAAAAGTGTTGTATTTCGCAGCTGCAGACTGGCGGGTGGAAAAGCCCAGCATCAAGGCCTAGTGTGGCCACTCACTCGCCGTGGCCAGTCCTGGTAGTTGCTTCACCTGTTAAAATGGAGGGAAAAAAAGCCTCCCTCCTGGGCCTGGTGAGGACTGAGCGGGAAAAGGACCACAAAGCAACTGACCAAGTGTGAGGAACTCCTGGAGTGGGGGCTACATTGTGGCCTCCAGGGCGGAAGCTGCCTGGACAGAGGCAGGTAGCGCAGGGGCGATGGCTCAGCACACCCTGGCTCTAAGATGACTTGGTCAAGTCAAACTGTGTGGCCCTGAGTGAGTGACTTCCACTCAGAGCCTCAGTCTGCATACCTACTAAGTCTCAAGCCCTGAAAGGGGAAAACAATAGGAAGTTCATATGGTCACTATTAAGACTGAAGGAGCTCATGTGAGTAAAAGCCCTTGGTTAGCCCAGGGTCTGGCTCACAGCCAACACTCAACAAATGGAGGTCACGGTTGATATGACGTGGCGTCACTGGGTGGGGTGCACTGGATCGTCTTACTGTAAGGTTGAGTTGAAGCAACTCAGACCAAGGGACTGTCAAGCTATAGTGACTTCCCATCAGAAAGGCAGGGACGGTGAGACAGGGTGGAAAGAACACAGGCTCTGGGAACAGGCTCGAGGTTGAAATCGCAGCTGTGCCCTCTACTATTTGTGAGGCTGTAGACAAGTCACCTAATTAGTCTGAGTCTCAAATTTCTACATCTGAAAGACAGAGATCCTATCACCCTCCTCCTGGTTCTGGTGAGGATTTACAGATGTGAAAATGGCAGGGAAAGAAGTCTGCAAATATGACCAACAGGACTGACACTGTCCTAGGAGAGGCTTCCCAATGGAAAGGACCAAGGAAAGTTAAGTTTGAGGAAAGGATGAGGCACAAGACAGCCTATTCCAAAACACAAGGAACAGGAAGCTGGGTTATGGGTCAGCCAGAGGCCAGGGACGCCAGTGCACACCTGTTGGGAGATGTGGGCTGTGGGTACACCTGTTTTCTAAACCAACCCAACCCTGTGACCCTGACACACACAGCAGGCAAAGATGGTCTTCCCTGTTCCCCAGGGAAAGTGTCTCAACATTAACTGGGGGTGGGGGCCCGCAAAGTGGGTATGTGTGGTGGGCATACACGTGTTATCTGTGCCTTGAGCACTGGCCCAAGGAGAGGCCTTGAGCCACAAATGGTTGAAAAGCACACAAGTTACAAAGGAAAAGTCAAGTCCTTCTCATTGCTCTTCCTAGACTCCATTCCTAAAAGCAAATCAGGTGGCATCTGGTCACAGAAAGATAGAATTTGCTTTCCTCTAGCTAAATAATGAGGTTTTCTCCTGGCACAAAACCCAGAATAGGCGGGTGCCAGGGGTGACGGTGGCCCCAGCCACTCTGTGGACAATCCATTCCACTGTTTGCTTGCCCATAAGAAGTGATCCTATTTTGATTCCTTTGAACCCCAAGGACATGGATAAACACCTCTTGGTGGTCTTCTATGGATGAGACCTACCCCGTCAACGTCCTGATGAGGGGACAGAGAAGAGAAGCATCACTGCCAAGAGGGCTAGTCCCTGCAGCTTCACAACGGGAGGAATGGGGGCAGAGCAGACAGCACTCATCAACAGCTGGCCTCTGTCCTGGGAAGTGGCTAGACTCTGAGGAATGGCTCCTCAGACATTCTGGAACTGAGGTGCTGAGAACCCTCTTGGTGACAATTTTCAAGACCGCGCCTCCCTCCCCTCCCTCCTCGGCTTGAGGAAGGAAAGAAGAGCATCTAGGCCAGCCAGCAGAAATGCAAATGCTTGGCTTCCCTGGAGGAAAGGGAGTTAGCTGTCGGTGCTGTTGCCACAGCAAACACAGTGAGGTCAGAGCCCCTGGGCTGGCCCGGCGCTGCTGTGGTCACTGGGGGCTGCTGCTAAGAGACCAGCACAACAGCAGGTCGGCTCTTCCGGCTGTGCAGGTACCCTCTGCCTAGCTCCTGCTTCTCCCAGTCCCACGCTGCTTGAAGATGCTGACCCTGAGGAGGTCTGGGGCCGCCTGTGTTCCCTGGGCCCAGGCTACTTCCATTCTCCCGTGATGTGGGCCAAAGGACAGGGGCTGGGTTTCTCAGAGCAGCCGTGGGGGTAGTTTTGGTGTGTGACAGTCTGGGGGAGTAGGGAGGAACACAGCAGGCCGCTCACAGCCTGAGGTCTCTAAGAGCCCCTCTGTCCCCTGTCAACTCTTGTCCCCCACCCACAACTCAACAAGGTCAGGATGGCAGCAGGAGAAACAGAGTTGGATCCCAGGGGAGCAAACTTAAAGCTGGTGACGCAAGAGTTCACTCTAGGCTCAGCGTGAGGTGAACCCAGTAGAACGAACCACTTGTGAGGGAAGAGACTTCGCCAGAGTGTCAACAATGGAATGGGCTGAGGCTCTGGGGGTGGGGAGGAGAGAGGAAAGAAACATCCTCTTCTCCAACGCCTGCCAACAAGAGGCAGTTTACTTTGGGTCTCCACTGTAGCCCCGGGTTTCTGTTTCAGGCAAAGGCGTGGCTCTTGCTAAAAGGGATGCAAAGCAGGACTACAACCCTTTGTTCTGAGGGCGAGGCAAGGTCGCTTGTTGTCATATCCAGCCCTGCCTCTGAGCACTGCCTGGCCTAGCTCTGGGCTATCAGACTCCTAAGAGAACTCCTAGGCTGCAGACCTCAACCCTGGGGGTGGTTTGGGCCCTCACATATGGCCCTGCAGGGGCCTTCTCAGAAGCCTCCAGGAAGGCAAGTTTGCTGCCTCACAGAGGCCAGCTCCTACTCTGCACCTTGGTAGGCAAGGGACAGGCCAGGCAGCGTTTCATTCCAGAGGATTTCCACTAGCAACAGAGCCACGTGAAGCAATGTGGCCTACCTCTTCTTTCTTTTCTTTTTCTCCTCGGCTGTTCCACTGCTCTAACACCCACATGATCTGAAGAGGGTACTCAGGTCACCATGGAACGTAGGTAAAAGCCCCAACTACACGGTTCACTTGGCCTAGCTTGGCTTCTGTAGCTACGTTCTCCTCCCCTCTCAAGGAGGGGCATTTCTGAGGTCAAACTACCAACAGGAGACCCAGAAGAGCCGAATGTGAGGAGGCCTGACCACTCAGGAAAAACCAGAGAAGAAAAAAGATGGTGCTGGGCTGAGATGCAGGGGCCGCAGGGACTTTGCCTGTAGTACCAGTTTCTGCTCTGGGAACCCCGTGTAACTCAGGAGACAGCTGAGCATCAACTTACCCTCGCTGCCAAGGCTGCTGGGGTAGGAAATGCCAGGGTCTGGCCTGGGGCCTGCTCTGTATCTCCTACACACACGCTCACCCACCCAGGGTTTTCTGGAACACGCTTTTTGGGGTTTAAGCCAAAACAGGTCGAACCACTGGCTTCAGACCGCTTCCCAGGCCTCAGCAGTCTCTAGTTTCGGGCCCCAAGTCAATCCTCCAATCTGTGGCTAACCAGAGAGCCCTGCTCCCCCACCTTCAGAGTTTAGGTTCTTTGGCCTTGCTGTTGGCCTAGAACACTTGCCCTGACCTGCATGTTCCTCCACCAGGAGGCCAGCAGCCCTGAAGACCGCAGGTGCACCTGGAACAGCCCTGGACCCTGTCCCTGAACAAGGCAGCGTAAGCTGAGAGGGCCAATGACAAGTCTTCACTGTGCTCAACTGTTCTGTGCCTGGCTGAGGGGCTGGGGCCCTGACCTCTAGAGAAAGCCCACTTTGAAATGCTGGACAGAGATGTTAAGACAATTATAACCCCTAGGATTATAAACTTTCTCCACGGGCCACATATTTGAAATGGGTTTCACAGCTGATTTAACTAGTAAACTGAGAAAGACAGGCAGGGAAGACTTGCTGGGGTATCCAAAAAAGGAATTCTCAAGGTATCAAAACACCACTGCTCTCTCTTTCAGGACAGAATCCCACTGGGGCCAAGCTGGACCAGAACTCCAAAATGCCCTGACAAGAAAAACGGGGCACAGGGAGGCCAGGGTTCACAAACGAACAAACAAACAAAGTCTTCAACGGCGGAGAAGGCTGGCTGTATGCGTTACGGACGGGGCTGAGCTGGGGCAGCAGCCCTGAGTAGCTCTTGGACTACCCTGTGCCCAACCGTCCCCTTCCCCCATAAATATATTCTAAACTTTAGCCCAGTTAGTAGTTTTTTAATCAAAATTTACTATTATGGGATCATGTCTTGTCTTCTTCACAAATGTGAGTCTTCAGGGTTCAATCCCATGGTTGCGGCATTGGTCACTGGATAAAAGTAGTACACCTTTTCATGTCTACTTTCCAGGAAAGCAGAACCCAGGGTAAATCTCACATCTCCACCATCACAGAAGAATGCCAATTGTATTGCATAGCCTTGGCCAACTGAGCATAACTGTCTCATCAACAAACCAGATTTCTACTCTCAGTACCTAACTGCTTGGCAAGATCATTTAATTTGTCTGTCATAAAGAACTATCACCAGCCAGCAGCCATTTTTTGTCTTTAAGAATAAGTTCTTACTATGTACTCCTTTCAAAGGTTGGATATCGAGGCATCAATTTTTCAACTCTAAACACTAGATTACCAGCATATTATAAAAGGATATAATGCAGGAGCAGCCAGATGGAACAGACGCAAAGGGCAAGCTATGCGGGAAGGGGCACAGAACTTCCATGCTCCCTGAAGGTGCCACCCTCCCCAAATCTCCACTTGTTCACCAACCCAGAAGCTCCTGCTTAATTGTTTAATTGTTTTGTGTAAGATGCTCACTCCTATGCAAAAGCACCTTGATCCCCTGGAGTTTCCAACCACTTTTCTTTCTTCCTTTTTTTTTTTCAAAAAAAAGGTTGGAAGTTGGCTTTAATTTAATTTACTTATTTATTTTTGGCCTCTCCATGCGGCTTGTGGGATCCTAGTTCCCTGACCAGGGATCGAACCTGGGCCCCCTGCAGTGGGAGCGTGGAGTCCTAACCACTGGACCGCCAGGGAAGTCCCTCCAACCACCTTTCTGATCAGTCAACCACTAAAGCCAGCTCCACCCTCATCAGAAGCCCTTTGAACTCATGGTAACCAAGTACCCAGGACCACACATACGGAAGGCACTCCAGTTGAGGCTGCCAGGCTGGGGGTGCTACTTAGTTTACATATTTGCACACTTACAGGTTTTTAAAAAAACATAAATACAAGGCTGAGGGGGAACAGAGGCTTGTTTGTACATCCTCAAATACAAAATCTGCTACTTGAGAAAGCCCTCAGGACAAACGTCAAGGAGGTCTCATAGGTGGTAAACATGAAGCACTCATTACCCTGAGACAGTGATCTTTAACCATGTTTGGGTCACTCATACTTTTGAGAATGCCGAAAGCCATGGACGATCTTCCTATCCCAACTCAAAACTTTTTAGTTAAAAAAAGAACATATCTGGGACTTCCCTGGTGGTCCAGTGGTTAAAACTCCACGCTTCCAATGCAGGGGGCATGGGATCCCTGGTCAGGGAACTAAGATCCCACACGCCATGCAGTGAGGCCAAAAACCAAAACAAACAAACATATCTGCATCTTCATACAAAATTCTGTGTTTAATTTCAAAAGTTCCCAAATTGCCTAATGTTAAGAACCTTGCTCTTCATTGAAATGCAGGTAAAAAATACGTGACATAGAGATACCTGACAGTCATAAAACATGCTAAGGGAAGCTGGGACACACCTATTCTGTAGGTTAACAACCACCTCCAGCTACTATGTGCCAGTCCCCATGTGAGGTGTGTGGGCACCATTTTGAGCTGTGTTTTTTACAGACCAGGAGACTCAGAGCATAAAGTCAGCTGCCCACAGGCACGCAGCTAGGAGGCGGCAGAGCTGGGATTCAAGCCCAGGTCTGTCTGGCTCAGAAATCCATGCTTTTCCACTTCACAAAATTTGCTCTCACAAAATGTTCTTTTGTGCTGCTTGGGGCCTGAGCTAGGCCTGGATTGCTGCTCCAGACCCCTGCTTGCAGACCAGACTCAGAAAGCTGTGTGAAGAGTCTGGGACTGTGCCATCATGTGTGGCTGACCTCCAACCAGTACTGCAGTCCCAGAGCATTATGGGGAAAAAAATACAAGGACCAGAGAGGAATTCCCAGGCACCCAATGGCCCCCTCCCTCTCCTGGGGCGTGACAGTCACCAGTAAGTACCTGATCTAGGATATAGTTGCGTTTCTTCCGGGCAGCGATCTGGATGAGGCGGTTGAGGCACTGGGTGGCCTGCTGGATCAGGACGTCCCAGCGGCCGGCGTAGTTCCTCTGACGGCGTAGGCCCATCACCTGTGGGCAGGGGGTGGTGAGGGGTGGGTGCTCCTGTTTGCTGAGCAGTATTCAGGGAGTGGGAGGTGGATAAGGAGAGACCAGGGGCTATCCTTACCCGCATCTTATCCATGATGGCATTGGTACCCAGGATGTTGTACTTCTTGGAGGGGTTGGAGGCTGCATGTTTGATGGCCCATGTGGTCTTACCAGCGGCAGGCAGGCCCACCATCATCAGAATCTATAACAACAGGCCCAGGAGGGACACTGTGAACCAGGAACAGTGTGTGGCATGGCAGCCTGGCATCACCCTGACTTGACGGTGACCGTGAGGGTGACTCTAAACCTCATGGCCACCTCTGGGAAATGGAAGCAATAAGAGCGTCTACCTCATAGTACTGTTGTTGGGATTCAAAGAGATGAGGGTTGTCAGACTCTCAGCAGAGGGCCTGCTCTTATGAGTATTTACATTTGTTTAGGCAGGATTCAGGGGCCTCTGAAAGGGAAAGGCCCACGGAATAGGCACAAGGAGTGGTACAACCTTCCTGGAGTCTCAGATGGGGACAGACTGTATGCATAAGGACGAGAATCATTTCTAATCAGTACGTTTACAATTTGGCAAACACTGGATGTAACCAAAATGCCCAAAACGAGGAAAACAGTGAGGCTAATAACAATGAGTTTCAAAAGAGGTGTTCATATGGTGGGACAAAGCTCACAAAATAACATTAAGTGAAAGGGCAGGATATCAAAATGCTTATACCATGAGATCTCAACTGTAAGTGTGTGTGTATAAATGGCACCTAGCACAGCAAAAGGCATAGGATAAGCTCCAAAACTTTCAAAGGAAACTTATTTGTGGATGGTGGAATTAAAGGAAACTTTAATTTTCTTTATATTTCTTAATTTTCTAGAATAAACACAAAATCACATATATCAGAAAGAAACATTATTTGAGGACAAAGACCACCAGTACAGCTTCTGCAGCCAAATCAGCTCTAAGTCCAGTTGCCATTTTTGTCCTCGGAGAGCCTTGGATGGGAGCGTGGAGCTGCACAACCTCCTCCAAGAACTCGCTCACCAGGAAGTACCTTCACACCCTCTTCCGCTGAGAGGAAAGACTCCTTTTCCAAGATTCTGACCACACCCGAGGAGCAGTGTGGCAACTTCCTTTTGGAATCTTTCTGACATTTAGGTGTCTTACTTTGGTCCCTCCCTCTTTGGACTAAGCCACACACCCACAGCCCTCACCTAACTCTCACAGCAGCTTTCACCACACTCAGCTGCTGAATGTCTCCCCTCTGTCTCGGCAGCAACATGACTCTGGAGAGGCGGCCACCAATTCAGGCTTCCGGGCCCACTCACCTCACACTCTGCCTTGCTCTTTGGTCCGACAGTGCCCCGGATTCGCTCACTCAGGGGAAGGTGCTGGATGAAGGTGAAGCCTGGCAGGACAGAACAGTAGGGCTCTGCCCTCTGCCCGAAGTTGAACTCCACTGCACAATTCTTCACCAGGACATGAGGGTAGAGGGCCTGACCCCCTAAGGCTTCCTTCTGGATTCGGAAGGCAATGCCCATCCACTTCCCATTTTTGGTGAAGGAAAGTTCCACGTCATTTCCACATTCAAAGTCCTAGGAAAAAAAAGCCAGAGAAAGATAACTGCCAATGTTCTGCTTAAGGCACTGGGAGGCACAAGTCAGAGCAGATGCAGGGAATGAAAACAAAGCTGGCGTCCCAGATTCAAGTGCGTCCCTCCTCAATGTACAGATGCATCGGGAAGCACCAGGGAACAGCTCAGACAACATGCAGCCAGCCCAAAGCCCTCCTTGCCCAAGGCCCAGAAAGCTGGTGGATGTGAAGTGTGTAATTTTAGGAAGCTCCAAGTATTTGAGTCTTGTGCCTAGCCTGAGATGGAGAGGAAGGCAAAAGTGGTCCTGTCCATTCTCATCCCCAGCAAGATAACAGATGGAAAGAAAGCCACACCAGGGCCTTTTAAGTCAGGCCCAGCTCTACACGTGCATTCATTTATATGCTCTTCTTGATGCTTACGTCTACAGTGATCCGGGCGTGACACAGCTCAGAGCCTAGTGGGGAATTAGACAAGGACACCATCCTAATTCAGTAAGAGCACCTACACAGGAGCAAGATTCTCTGAGGAGGAAGTCAAGTCCTGAACAATAAACGGGAATGAGCCAAGTCTGGGGTGAGAGGAGAGAGTCCTAAAGAGAAGTGTTGTTTGTGCACAAATCTGGCAGTGAGAGAACGTAGGGTCAGACTGGCTGAAGCATACAGGATTGGGGGTTGGGGGTTGGGGAGTAATTTCAGGTACAGCTGGAGAGCCAGGAAGGGACCATATTCATTAATTCAACAATTTATTGAGTCCTTACTGATCAGCTTAGTGGTTAAGATCCTGTTTTGGAAGGCAGGCTGCTTCAGCTCTACCATTTACTCCATCTTCAGTTTCCTTATCAAAAAAGAAGGGCCAGGGACTTCCTTAGTGGTCCAGTGGCTAAGACTCCAAGCTCCCAAAGCAGGGGGCCTGGGTTCGATCCCTGGTCAGGGAACTAGATCCCGCACACCGCAAGAGCCCTCATGCGGCAACGAAGATCCTGTGTGCCACAACTAAGACCCGGCACAGCCAAATAAATAAATAAATAAATTTTAAAAAATTATTAAAAAAAAAAAGAGGGGCCATGATAAGATTCTACACTGCATTGAGTTGTTCTGAGGATTTAACAGGTGAACGTGCTTACTACAGAGTGAGTGCATAATGAATGCGTGCTCTCATTCCAAGATGCCAGGCACTGCTCTGGGCTAAAGTGGTGGGGAGGAGACATGGTCCCTGCTCTCAGCGAGGGAGGGGCTCTCTGTTACCTCAGAAGTTTGGATTCGTGCTGACAGCAGCAGAGCAGAGCCCCTGACTTGTTTCAAATAGGGGAATGGCCTGGTCAAAACTGTTTCAGAAAGATCACTTTGGCTGCAGGGTAAAGGTTAACAATTACGGGAGACTCAAAACTTGGGATCATACAGGAGATGGAAGCAAAGGTCGGGTTCCTGATAGAAAAGTACAAGATGTGGTATTCCCTCCCTTTTGCATGCAGAGACCACCTTGGGACTTGCCCTTTGAGAAGCTGTGGAAGCCCCTTCCCCCAAGGGGCCTCCTCACCACCCTCCTCAGTGCTCACAGGGCACAGTTCTACACAGTCCTTTATATCTGTAAGTGTCCGTAAGCGCCCACACAGGTCAAGACCACGCAGGGCAGACACACAAACATCTGTTGGACTAAATCCTGCCTCGATCCTCACAGCACGGTCCCTGCCATGTCTTCTCACCTGAGCAAGAGTGGCCCAGGTCACCTTTGCTCTACTGCGGAAATGAACATCGTGGGGGTTAGCCTTCCTTACGTCCACCAGCTTCACTATAGGAACTTACCATGTTGTACGCAAACCAGCACCCGCAACTGACAAACCCACCACCGACAGCGCCAACTGTCAAAGAGGCAGGGGTAGCTGTGTCACTTCTGCAAAACCATTCCTGAGTGCCACACCAGGGCCTAAGGACCCAAAGTCCTTAAGCCTGGCATTATTCAAAGTGTGCCACTTTTGTAGCCTTACCTTTCACATCTCCTAGTGTCGTCCCTGAGGTTCCAAGTATTTTACTCCTTATGGTTTGCTTAAGTGAGTTATACTGTTCTCTCTACCTGGAAGGCCGTTTTGTCCTTTCTGTTTTGTGAATGTTGAGAACTCAAGTTCTGACACAAACGTCCTCCCCACCAGTTCCTTCAGGTCACTGATTTTTCACACCCCTTCTAACCCTTCACTCTGAGTCTTTTAAAGTGATGGCATTCTTTAAACAAAGGAAACTGAACATAGAATCTTAAAAGTAGAAGTAAAAATGAACAGGCTGAAGCAAGAGTCAGGCCTAAAGTTCCAAACTACCACACACTCACAGAACCTCACGCTCAGATGGGACAGAGTCTGGGGAACCCAGTCACATGCTGATGAAACATTAAATTGCTACAACCTCCCTGGAGTACAGTCTTTATGGTAGCTATCAAAAATTAAAAATACGAGTCCCTTCACAGCCTGCCCTCCCTCCTCCAGGGACCTGAGGCTCGAAGCTGTGTCTCCCTTCCTGGTCTCCCTACAAACTGCCCCCTGCCACCCCATTAATCGTCAGCAGCCTTTAAGAAAGCTGAGGTGCCCCGACACAGCTGACCTACATAGCCCGGTCCAGGGCAGGAGGGGGCCCCAAGTCCCCTCACCCCTGGCCCTGCCTCCTTCCCCCCCCTTCCTTCATCTTTCTACCGTGACAAACCCAAGAAGGTTTGAAAAAAAAAAAAAAAAAAAAAAAATTAAAAATACACCTTTGACTCAGAAGTTATACTTTCAGAGGTAAATGTTACAACCATATTCCCACAAGAATGCAAAGATGTGCAAATTGCTCATGCCAGCACTGCTAAATGTGCTCCAAAGGGAAAGTGGGCGAGACTAAATCACACAGGATATCCATGTATGGGAACACGAAAAGCCCTCCAAGATACTCTGGTAAGTGGGAAAAAGATAAGCTGTCACTGCAGCACTGACTTCCAGCAAATAATTTCCAGGTCCACCAGGGGAAACTGACACCTGCATCAGAATACTAGGCAGCTACTAAGTAAAAAGGTGAGAAACTAACCAAATGTCCGTTAATATAAATATGGTAGATCAACACAATGACTACAGACTATATAAAAGGACGAAGAAGTCCTCTGTGTAGCGATATATTAAAAAAAATAACTCTAAGATATATAGTTAAACAAAAAAAGATACAAAATAACATGTATAATATGCTACCTTTTGTGTAAAAGAAGAAAAATAACAATCATCTTTCTTGTATTTTGATAAAGAAATCCTGAGTACCAGTGGGCTTACGTGTAGGGGAGGGCATATGTGAACCATGGGTGGAGGGGGAAGGTCTGAAGAAGACTTTATACTGCATACCTTTCTGTATTTCTGGATATTTGTGGATACCACAGGAATTTATTAACTATTCAACAATGGTTTAAATTGAGCTAGATCTATACTCTCTGTGCATACAGGGAAAGATAGCTGAGATTTACTGTTAAATGGAAAAAAATGCAAGGTCTGGAACAATGTGCAGAATATAAACATGGTTAATTTTTGTTTAAGAAAACATGCTTTTTATTAAAAAGATAATGAGGTTGTGAAAGACAAAGGAAGACTGAGAAACTGTTTCAGACTAAAAAGACATGACAATAGAATGCAATTCGTGATCCTGAACTAGAAACCAAATTGCTCTAAAGGATGTTGTTGGGACAGCTGACAAAATTTAAATGTGGACTATGGAGTGGGTAATAGCACTAAATCAATGTTAAATTTGATAACTGTACTGTGGTTAAGATAATAGCTCTATTCTTAAGAAATGCATGCTAAAGTATTAAGGACTAAAGACACAATGTAGGCAACCTACTCTCAAACAGGTCAGATAAAAATCATATACATACATGTACATATATTTGGGAAAAATGGTAAAGCAAATGTCAGAATCTGGACAGGGCTCTATGAGAATTCCATGGCTTTTCCTTAAGTTTGAAATTATTTCGAAGAGGGGAAAAAAAAGACAGAAAGAAAGAAAAAGAGCACCTGTGTACAAATATGAGGGCGGAGAGGGAACAAAACCAAGAAGCATCCACCTGGCTAGCCACTCCTCCCTGGGGCTTCATGGCACATTTTACAAACATTTAACTTCTAGTGATAATAGTGTTAAGTAGTATTTACTGAGCATTTATTATGTGCCAGACGTTGTTGTAAGTGCTTCTAATGGGTTAACTTAATGACTCCACATGAAATTCTAGGGGAGATGCAAAGATTCTCATCGAGAGGAAACTGAAATACAGGGAGGGTAGTCCAGGGCTGTGAATGGAAGAGCAGGGACTGGGTCTGGGTCTAGGGATTCTGGCCCCAGAGGCAACAGCCACACTCCACAGCACTGTGAGTGCTGGTCACTGCTCTTGGGGACTGAACTTCAGCAGCAGTTCAGGCACCCTCTATCTTGTTCTGCTTTGCATCCATCCCCACCGTCCTCAAAGGCAACGCACTATTGGAAGCCTGGCTTAAACAATGTGAGGTAAAGGAAGGAAGAAGTTTTGGGATGAGATGATGTTAAAGTGGGACAAGAGCCAACATCACTGCCTTTGAGAACAGACAGGCTATTCTGTAGCAAAGAAAGATAAGAAATTCCTCAGTCTGTTTAGAAAATGTAACTCTGGTATCTAAGAAGGGAGGAAGGTTATGCACACCTGACATCCCCAAACTTCTTCAGGGTGCCACCTGACGGCTTTGCACAAAAGACCTGAAGGGGTAGAATGGCAGAATTTCGCACAAAATGACTGCAAACATTCCAGTGCATCAAAGAGAGAGAAAGAGGTATGGCGAGAGTGGTTGGACACAGGGCAGACAGTGGACAGAGGTATTCTGAAAAAGAAGTCTGCAGGTTGACCTGACAGGACCAACATTCGGTTCTGCCAACTCCCACAGGCTGCCAGCACTCACCGCAAAGCAGCCAATCACATCATTCTCTGCAAACTTGTCTCCGTAGTTTTCAAACCGGCTACTGGTGGACTTCTTCCCAGTGCCTCCATAGCCATAGGAGAAAGGCTCTTCGCCTGATGGAAGAAACAGGCAAAGGCAGGTTAAACCTGCGATGGTCACAACAGCCTTTATGGCTGTCATGTAGTTTTAAATAAAAAAATCATTTTCTTTACTAGTTTTACTAATCAGATGCTTTTGGCAGGGAAGGTAAGAAAGGTTCCGTTGAGAGGAAGCCCCTCATTATGCAGAACTTCTGAGGGCTTGATGGCTTTAGATGTTAAGTCTGGGAGTAGGAGCTGAACTGAACTGCTTTGCACAGAAAGGGAGAATTTGGAAAAAAAAAAAAGGGAGGAGGGAAGAGAGGAGCTGGGATGGAGGAAGGTTGTATACTGTGATGCATCCCTTCGCTGTGACATTCAATATTCAGTTAAGTCTCCTAATGGCGTCAACTTTTGGTCAGAAATCAGGAAAAGGATTTTGCTTCTGCAGACCATGAGGTCTAACCCCTAGGAAAGGTACTGGATTGCCTTAGGCTATAGAACTGGGTGCCGATGCAATATGACTGAGACCCCAAGGGCCCTGGCTGACATCTGGGTTACAGAGAGATCCTAGGCCAGGAACCCAAGGAGCATCCTGCCAGTAAAGCAGGAGCCAACAGCATGAATTCCAGGCCCAGTTCTAGTATGAATCAGCTGTGTAACCTTGGACATCTGCTCCACTGTTCTGGGCTTTGTATCTTTATCTGTATCAACTACTTTCCACTTATTCCTCAAAACTGAAAGAAAGATAAAAGGAGATGACACATGAATCTTAAATAAAAACTGCTAATACGTATCAAAATGAAAAGTGCTCACTGTTTTTAACCTAGCATTTCTACTTTTAAAGATCAGACTAATTACACACAAGGACAGCTCAAGTGTTTAACAGCAAAAATTTGCAATCAACTTAAATGACCTACAAAACATTGATAAATAAGTGATACAACTGTAAAGTGAAAAATTATGCAGTGGTCAAAAAAGCTATATTTATTTACAAAAATATACCCATGGATATTAAGTGGGAAAAAGCAATCAGGTTACAATAGTCCGTATAATGTGCCCCATCTGAGAAACACAAAGGACAAAGGAACTGTCTGGAAGACTACAGATGAAAATGTTAACATCGGTCGTTATCGCACAGGTTTAGAAGGACTTTCATTTTTCTCCTCTGTAATGGCCTGAATTTTCACAAGGAGCACACATCATTTTCACTTTTTTCTTTACACGTTATTTTCATAATCAGAATGTTTTTATGACCAAGGAGGAAGGTCTCAGCATTGGTCACTGAAATCAGTCACTTGGGGTCAGAAGGTCACTGAGGCCTGGGGTTCTGTGAAAATTCAAAACCTCTCAAGGCAGCCCCTGCCTCTCTCCACCAGCCAGCCCTGGCCCCACTGGTCTCTGCTTTCTCTTTTACTCTGGGTTAAGCTCTGGACAGAAAATTCCAGATAGGATTTAATGGGACTTGAGGAACTTATTACTTTCAGCTTGGTTTGAGAACAGGAGACAACTGGTCTTTTTTTTTTTTTTTTTAAGAAAGGGAACAGTTTTCTAAAGAGAACTTTGGACCCTCTTCTTAAAGATGCAGGATAAATTTTTGTAGAAAAGTTGTTATATCACTGTGGTCCTTCCAACTGAATGCTGTATGTCTGAAGATGGGCAGCAGCACAAGCCTAATCCTTGTTGTCTGTTCCATCCCAGGGTAGTTCTGTTCTGGGTCCAATGCGGGAAAGAGAAACTTAGGAAGCTTGAGAATCCAGGGACAGAGGCACCTGCTCTACTCTCTGGATTGTCTGGCTGACCTCCTCTTACCCAGCTGAGTGCTGCAGGAGTCCAGGGACCAACCAATACGGACAACGTGTGGGTCGGGCTCTGTAGATGGAAGGTGCTTCACAGAGATTTCCTCATTGATCTGGGAACAGAGAACGAGAGGGCTCAGAAGTGATTCTCTGGAGGCTGACGGGTTACGAGGCAATACAGGAGGGAAGTGCGCAGATGTTAAAAAAAAAACAAAACAAGAATGGCTTTTGTTGCTGGGGAAAAGGTATCCACACTGCTCTGAAGGGCCTGTTGTACTGAAACCAGGGCCTCTAAAGGGCTTAGGAGAGTTCAGGGCCACAGAGAAGGGAATTTCAGAAAGTTATTTTTTAGTTTTAACACCTGCTGCAGGGGAAACAGGGACTCCCATAACATTTGGCGTAGAAACATAAATTGGTACAATGTCTTTGGAGTGCAAGTTAGCAGTCTTTATTAACTACAAATGCACATGCTCTATAACCAAGCAATTCAACTTCCAGTTTATCCTATAGATACATACACACAAAAATACTGAGTGAGGCGGTGTTTCTGTTGAAAAGGGAGGGAGGGAGGAGGGAGGGAGCAGAAACCACCTGGAAGGCACTGGCCACATCATGGCACATCCCTGACACAGAACGTGGTGCAGCGGCTAAAAAGAATGAGGCAGGGCTGATACACTGGGGTACGGAAAAATGTCCAAGATACAGTACTAAGTAAAAGCAGCAGAAAGAATAAAAGGTACCTTCTGGGGACTTCCCTGGTGGCGCAGTGGTTAAAAATCTGCCTGCCAATGCAGGGGACACAGGTTCGATCCCTGGTCCGGGAAGGTCTCACATGTCGTGGAGCAACTAAGCCCGTGCGCCACAACTACTGAGCCTGCGCTCTAGAGCCTGCGAGCTACAACTACTGAGCCCACGTGCCACAACTACTGAAGCCCACGTGCCTAGAGCCCCTGCTCTGCAACAAGGGAAGCCACCGCAATGAGAAGCCCATGCACCGCAACTAAGAATAGCCCCTGCTCGCCGCAACTAGAGAAAGCCTGAGTGCAGCAATGAAGACCCAATGCAGCCAAAAATAAATAAAAACTAAAAAGAAAAACAAAAGGTACCTTCTGACTTAACCTTTAATTAAATCAGAGGTTAGACTGTCTAATAACCAATATCTATCTGCATTAGATTGTGGCTTTCGGAAAGTTACCCTATGTCACTGACTTTTGCACACACATTTTTCACATTTTAACATCTCCAAAGTCAGGATATATCTTACAATTGATGTGTGAAAGCCCTCTGTCAGTATAATTGGGAGTGTTTCTCTACGAGTAGCACAAAACAACGTGCAACTTAGAATCAACGTCTTAGCCAAGCAAATACGATAACCCTTGGTCTTAGCTTCCACCTCTGAAAAATGGGGGACAACAGTACGTATTTCATGATGATACTGTGAGGATTAATGGAGATATCCATGAAAAGAACTTGGCACTATATCTAGCACATGCAATGTGTTCTGTAAGTATCACCTATCATAAGTAAGTTCGGATGTGCAAAGGATACACAAGAAATTGTTAACACATAAGGTATCTCTGGAGGGTAGAATGGGGATTGGGAGGAAGTGAGTATACCTCCGGTTTTTACCCTATACTCTTTTGTGCCTTCTGAACTTTATTAAACACGAGCACATATTATTTTCATAAACATAACCGGACGTGGAACTGTGGAGAGATGATGGTAAAGGATGACCTGATGGCAGAACCTTTCTTTTTCCCACTCTTCCCTGGCCTCCCTTTAACTGGTGATGAGCAACTCTTTCTAGCTCACTGTTCTTCCAAACAACTCCTTTTCCCAGGTCTACAAATACGTCATCCCTAGAATGGTTGGCTATACAATTCCTGGGTCAAACCCCATCAAGGAAAAATCTGTTTGATGAAGCAATGTATGGTCGGCCTGCTTTCCCCATATATTATTTAGCAATGACATAGTTCTGAGTTCATTTTACTTTTTTTTTCTTTTTGCTGGGACACAGTCCATGCTCAATCAAATCTCTTTTGCAATCATGGCTCTGACCAAGGTGGTTGGTGACAGGCTATTCCAAAGGATGGACCTATTTTCTGTCCCTATCCCGTCTGGTTGCTCCCACTCACCTTCATCTCAAAGCACACACGGCCCCTTCTGACCCCATAGCTGGCACGGGCTCCTGACCACAGGTATGCAAAACCTTCAATTGTAAGTGGGTAGCCACTACTCCGGTCTCGGGCCACCTTGAAGTGGAGGTCGCAGTTATCTGTGGAGGAAAAAGCCTGTATTTGGCTGATGTTTTAATGGTCCCGAGAGGGACAGGCACAGGCAGAGGTAAGTTCCCCAAGAGTGTTAACCAGGAGTACACAAGCTGACACACTGTGGGGGCAGGTTCATGAGAAGCCAGCCGCATCCCCTAACCAGTCTCCCTTTTAGCACAAAGGCCCTGGACTACTGCAAACTGGCCTGCACAGGACGAAAGCAGCCACTCCACATAGGAACGAGGGTTCTTCACCTGGCTGAGGTCCCAGGATGGCTGTCAGGGGGGGCCCCTGGATATAATACACACATACTTCTAATGGGGATGTACACTTGCTAGGGAGAGGGTCCATATTCTTACCAGTTTCAAGGGATTTTAGAATTTAAAAAGGTTAATCCCCACTGCCATACACTTTAACCATCTCCCATGCTAACTCTATTAGTGTGGAAGCCAGACTCCTGCTGCCAACAGCTGCACAAACATCTGACCCTGATCCACACCCACCACCCAGGACCACTGTCAGGTGCACCACAGACTCCCACCTCCTCGTGTGGGCCTAGGACTCTGCTGCTCGGACTCTCCCCCCTCTTCAAGTCTTTTCTGACCATCTCGTCCAGTAGGCTCTCTCCTTTCTCTAAAGGCTGAGTGCCATGGTCTGTACAACTGGCATTTGATCAGATGCTGCTTCATGGACCACCGCCACCCAATACTTTAAAAAATGTTTAGCTTTACTCTGGGTATGCTGTCTTTGAGATCTTGTGATAGAAGGGACTGTGTACGAGATGTCTTTATCTCTTCCAAAGCACGTAGCCACTGGTCTATAAACATGAGCTACGTAAAGAAGTACATGAATGAACTGCTGTTAACTTTCCGCTCTGTTGAAAAGTGCAGTTCTCAGACTTGACTGGGCTTCTGGGTGTGTTTAAAAATTCGGATTCACAGGCTCTACCACTTAGAATTCGTCTTAGGAGGTCTGAGGAGGGACAGGACCTCTATATTCATTCCCCCAAGTGTTTAGATGCACAGTCAAGGGGAAAGCCACTTATCCAGAGGAAAGAAAACTGAACTGGAGGAGACCAGGGCAGGCCAGGTTAATGCCTGAGAAGACAAAACGGCATTGGTTTCACCAGGAACGTGAGCAGCTGATGGAAACTGGGGAAACGGCCGTCAAAGAGTTAAGTTTCCTCAGCAGCACTCAGGTTCCCTTCCCGCTTAAATGACAACCCTCCCTCCGTGTTTACAGGGTGCTAGGGTTTTCCAACTTGCTCTGGTATCCACTCTTTGATGAGTGTCACTCAAAGTCCTCTGAGGTATTAGGGCAGGATTATTCCTCCCTGAAGAGAAGCTCAGAGAAGTAGAATGACTTGCCCAGAATCTCACAGTTAGAGCTGAGAGCAGATCTTCTGTCTCCAAACCAGCACCCTCATTCCAGAGCTCTGCTGTTTCTCACATCGGAACTAACACTGGCTCTGGATGGTGCTGGGCAGGAATTCTGTGAAGGTTAAGGCAGCCTCCCAATACTGACTGGAAGGCAGTATCAAACAGGCACTCCAAAGACTCACATGTGTCGATGGCAACAAGGGTGTCGTCAAAGTCATCTTCATCCTCTTCAGCGGGAGGCTGAGGAGAGCGGCCCCTGTGTCATATAGAGGTATTAAGTTACATGAGAACGGACGGACAAGGGAAGAAGGGAACTGAAGGTTCTGCTTGAATTTACAAGTGGCCTCCAAGCTGCTTCCTGGATTTCAAGTTCTTGCCACAGAGGTTAGCAGAAGAACTCTGGAACCTTATATCCTTGCAGTGAGAGCAATGACTGTTAACTCCTAGGGTCGGGTCAGGGACTGAAGAGGGCCTGCTCTGCTAACAAGGGCCATCAGAATCATTTAGAAAGCTTTTCCAAGAAGACTCTTCTCTCACACCCCCAGATTCTGATCCACCCCTTTACACGCTGAGAATTACCTCCATGCTGAACTGTGTTACCAGTGGGAGGCTATGGTAGCCCAAAGAGTACTGGGCTAGGAGTGGGAATCTGTAAGAATTTAGATAAACCTTTTATTACAATTTGTCCATATTCCAGGCTTCCTAAAACTCCACATCTGAAAGGATTTGAAATGACCCATTTTTTTCAGTCTCTTTCTCTTTAAAAGTGTCCTAAATTATGAACAAGAGACACTCCTACCAGAATACTAAAAGGGACTATGTGAAAATACTGGTGGTTTCCAACATATGGGAATAAGGGCAAGGGGTGGAAGCACGGAGTCTAACGTCCAGCGTGCTGCCTGGGGCGGGCTGGACGGCCTCAGCCCACCATGCGCTCAGACCAGGTACACTGTGCCCGTCTAGCTCCCGGCACTCCCCCAGCAGCAGGCGTCCCTTGGGTGGAGTGCCCTTCTGACCCTGCCAGTCCAAGGCTAGCACAGAGCCTGGTGCGAAGAGAGATCATCACATGCTAAGTCTATCCTAGGAAGCTTTCTCTGTCACCCCTGGAGGAAAGCAAGTGCTCTTCCTCTGCTCTCCATCAGCAAGTAGCTCTAGGCCTCTGTTCTATGGGGGGTAGTAGGAGAAACTCATAAGAGGTGGGTTCCATCTCCTGACTTTAGTCACAGCCATGAGACCCAGGCCCTGTCTTAAACAGTCACAAGCTAATTAAAGGATGAACTCCACCAGATAGGAAATAAAATGTGTCAGATGACCAGCTCAGATGAATAGAGAAGGAGTGATCATTCCTAGTTTCCCTGAATGGAAAAGGCTTCACACAGGAGCTGAAGGAGGGAAGGAGGAAGGGGTAGGTCTGAGCCTGGGGGCGAAGGGAGGGAGAAGGCTTGTCAGGAAAGGGAAAAGGAAATGACCAGGGGGGAGGCCACTCCCACCCATGAGCTCCTGACCCTCACGCAAAACCCACTGTCCAAATCACCTGTGCCTCCAGGGTCTAGTCCAAGGGTGGGCACGTGTGAAAGCACTATGAGTGCTGATAATGAATGAATGAATGAACAGATGGATGGAAGGGGTGTGTTTCGGAGTAGATGAGGAAATAAATCTTTCTTTCAACTGAGGGATATCAAGCAACTGTTAAGAACAGAACACTGTGCTGGACTGCAGGGCAGTGGGGCAAAGGACTGAAAAGGCATGCTGGCATCTCACTTGTGTTTGAACTTTACCCTGCAAGTAATGGGAAGGGAAGAACTGAGGGAAGGACCAAATATTTAGCAAAGTTGAACCTGGTAGCGAGTGCAGGAAGAACTGGGGGAGAGTGTGAGGGCAGGGAGAACTCTGCTCTGCCCCTCCCGGCTAGTACGAAGGTGACGGGGGCACCAGGCTACAGACATAGAGACCTACTGGAAAACAGGTGACTCCTGCCTCACAGACCCACCTCCTATCCTCTCGGTGCTCGAAATACCCCCGTCCCCGGTTTTCTTCGTAAGGCCTCTTGCGACTCTGGAACTGCTGTCTGTCAGGTTTGAGTTGAGATGCTTCGGGCGGGAGGAAGCTGGTGGGTGCCTCTTGCTTCATCTCTGTCTTCACTTCTACTGTCAGAACAAATCCAGATGGTCAAGACACTCAGAAACTCCTCAGCTATCACTTTTCTGGTCCCCTTTACCGCAGGAGACACTGGCAGGATCCCGACTATGGTGATGAGGTCTGGGCACGGGCAGCTTGCTGAATTCAACGGAAGCCTGCTGAGGGAGCCAAGACGGCTGTCCTGGGTAACAGGGCTAGACTAAAGGGAGGCTGGGGATGGCCATCCAGGCACGTCAGCACCAGCAGTTGATGGGGTAACAGATGTCAGTCAGATAACCCTCAGGCTTCGTGGGGAGGGAGCGGGGACTTCAGCACTAAACAAGGACAAGCTCGCTAAGGGCCTACCCAAAGGTGAATGACTGCCTTGGCTACCTTGCCAAAGGCCCCAGGAAAGTTGGCAGCTACCTTGGCCTGCACCAAGTGGGAGGGAGCCCCAAAGACTTCTAAGATTCCACAGTTCCACATTCTCTAATTTCTCCTCCCAAAGAATCTCTTCACTTCAGTTCTTACAAAGTTTCTTCAGTCTAGCAATGGAGGGGAGAAAGTCAATTCAACAGTGTTGTGGTCCCACAGCTAACTCTACCGGCTTTAATCACTCTGTTACAAAGCCCAGAATCATTCCAGAAGGGAGGGTCTGCAGTTAAGCCAGCCCACAGGTGTGATGGTCTCATTAAGTCACACCACAAATAGGAAGTCAGGATGGGATAACATGCTGTGGACCACAGGAAAATCCCAGTCTCAGGCAGACTCCAAGAATCCGTGCCTACCCAGAGAAACCCGTGGATGCAGTCCCGCCTCATCTCTCTCACAGCGCCTATGGATGCTGTGGATCACTCACATCTACACATTTCAGCATTCAGCTCAAGACCACCTTGGGTCACTCCCTGGCTTTGGCATGCAGACCAAATCTCTCAGAGAAGGCTCCTCGTTTGCTAGGGCAGAGATGGTGCTCACTCACCTGAAGAGAACTTCCATGGTTCCCAGCACAGCGCTGGGCTCACAGGAGCCCTTCATAAATGTCTGCACGGAAAATACTCTCCTTGGGCCAAATGATCCCACAAGTCTCACAGAGCCTGACACAAATCTACGGTTTAACCTACATTCATTAAAATCCTGAGCCACCCACAAGAAATGTCGGGGGATTTCACTTTGTGGATGAACCAGAATGGAATCAGACAGAACCAGCTAGATTCACTAAGAAAAGGCACTAGGGCCACAGCACAGTGAAAGGAGCACAACACTGAGAGCCAGTCCTGGCTCTGTCATTACTCAGCGGTAGGACCCTGCTTCCCCAATACTAGGACACTACTGGTGAGGAGTGCTGCTTACTGACCAAGAGCAATGGCCCAGAAGCCAGTTTCTTGGTTCCAACCCTGGCCCTGCCACCTCCCCCATCTGTAAAATGGGGAGACAGCTACATTACAATTGTGTTTCCCAAACTGGCACTACAGGGAACTTTGTTCTACAAAGACACATTTTCATGCTTGGGAAATCCTGGGTTTAAACAATGTGACAGAGTTTTTCCCAATCCAGGACTTCTCAGCATCTTTAATGCTCTAATGAGCACAGTGACTCTCCCAGAGGTGGTATAGAATACGCTGCATTTTTCAGATGCGTTTGTCCAAGGAAACTTTTTCTGAGAAGTCCCTAATAACATCTCCTGGAATGATACTCTTCAGAACGTGGGAAACACTGGACTAGATTTAGAAGGTCCTTTCTGGCTTCCACATTCTAAGATTCTAAGTAAGACTCACATATTGGCCTCCAGGTCTCAACTCTCTAGGGTGTTGGTACTAACATCTGAAAACATACCTTGAAGACTCCCCTCTCCTAACACTTGGGAGTGGGACTAAGTTCTTTCCTTCAAAAAGACCTTGCCAGAGTGACAAAGCCCAAGTGGAATGCCCAAGAGAAAGATGCAAAGTCTCTGGGAAGATAGGCACTAGGCAGAAGGTAAGGGCCACCACACATAGATTCCATTTCCTTCAAGAGAGACAGATCACGTGCGTTTTCCCACCTGGGCGATAGGCCTGCTGCTGCTGATCCATTTCCAGCGTTCTCCTCTCGTAGCCTGACTCGTTCTCTTTCTTGATGACCTGCGTCTCATAGAATTGGTTCTGCATGGTAATATTGTCCATGACATCTTAAAACAAAAAATGGCCAGTTAGAAGGGTGTTTCTTGGGACTAGAGGTAGCTTTTTAATGCAAAACGACACCATCCCCACTGGGGACAATTAGTCTGCCAGAGGCTAAAAGGTGTGATAACAACCTCAGATGGAAACCCACCTGGGCAATCAGGGGCCCCAGCTGCCTGAGGACATGCTCTCTTGCCCTTCAAAAGGTTGGAGATCTATCTGTGATTGGGTTCTACAGAATCCCAACATACAAAACCAAATGAAGCAGAACTGCTCTGGTTGAAGCAAGGAGATGGGAGAGTCAGAGAAGAGGTCCAGCTTGACCTCGCCCTCTAAGCCCCCACTAGGGTAGGGGGTAACTCCACGGACACCTGGGATTCCATGGAGCACAGTTTAAAAATTACCAGCCTAGCTGTCCTCTGATGTGGTATAATGCTTGGAGAGTTACCTTTAGGGTACAACCTTAAAAACTGTTCAGAGCACAAACCAGTCCTCTGTCTGACCCAATTCACTATTCCCACCTGCATAGCCAACCCTCTTTAAGAATCTCTTCCACCCTGCAACAGCTGTAAAGATCAGGGGTAACCATCTCAGTTGAAGAGGAAATGGGGGAGGAAGGAAAGGAACTGTTAAGAAAACAGGAGTCATGATAATAGTGGCCTTCAGACTCATTAGGGATAAATCCTAAAATATTTGGAGTTAGGTGGGAAGGGTTTCAGGAAGGTGTCTTGTGGGTCCAGGAAGAACTCAACTGAAGAGTGGCAAGAATAACAATATCAGGGAATTCCCTGGAGGTCCAGTGGTTAGGACTCAGCACTTTCACTGCCAGGGCCAGGGTTCAATCCCTGGTTGGGGAATTAAGATCCCGCAAACTATGCGGCATGGCCAAAAAAACAAGAAAGAAAGAAAGAAAGGAAAAAGAATAATAACATCAACTATTTATGGAGTACATACTACATACCAGATGCTGGGATACAGCTGAGAATAAGCTTGCCTCACTAAAACCTTCAGTTTAGTAAGACAGACACACGTTAAACAAATACGTAAGCACAAAAATTATGATTGGGTTAAGGGCTATGAAGAAGTACCAGGGGCTAAGATCAGGGACCCAGAAAGTAAGAGATAAGCCTTTACTCAAAGGATACATAGGTGATGATAATTCAGTGACAAGAATGGAGAAAACATTCCTGGGCTTGGGATGACACATGTGAGAGCTCAGAGGTGGGACTAAAACCTGAAACTCCCTCAAGAACCTTGTAGGCAAACCCAGAGAGAACTCTGGAAACCTAGGGTTAGTAGTAAGCAGGTTCTCCACCCCAGGGGCAAGCTTTGCTAGGTGCCTCCAGAGCCCTACTAGTGGCTGTGCCAGGACTAGTGAGGCAGAACCACAGGGAAGGGCAGACTATTCTGCTGCTTGCTAACTGATTGGATCCTTTCTCAGAGGACAAATATATCTGGGCACAAACCAGGTGCGGCCAAAGGGAGGAAAGTCACAGATCACGTGGTCTGCTACAGGTCTGTTTACCAGGGTTGAAGGAAGGGTTGGAGGGGAGCATAAAAAGGGACCCAAAGGATTTTGTTGTAAGGAGTAGGGGAGAAAGGAAGACACAGAATAACTCCTTAATTAGAACACAGGGGACCCTTTCAAACCATTTTCTTTCTTCCAGGCTCCAAGCACAGTGTTCTTCTCGCCACGGAAGCCTCACACCTCTCTTTCTGAGAATCTCCTGTGCTCACAGAGGAAGCCGTGCTCAGAGAAGCTAGGGTTCTGGGGCCCTTCTCCACTCTCTAAAACATCCACTTCCTAATAATAGACAGGTCCAGTGCTAAGCCCCTTATGAACGTAATCTCATTCATAACAACCCTGGGGGGTGGGGACACTATTATTATCCCAATTTTACACACAACGGAACCAGGGCTCACAGAGGGGAAGCGACTTGCCCAAGACAAAATCTGAGTCTAGAGCCTATGCTCTAAAGCACATCACTTTTCTTTGGAGCCGCCTCCAGCCATTGGCCCTTCTTCCTAGGCATTCCTGCCAGGGTCTCGCCTGCCCTAGGCAGGCACACTGGGCCCCTCCTTCCTTCCTTCACAGGTCTCTGCAATGGGAAGTACTTTTCCCAGCATCTGAGTCCTAGACAATCGCTCTCCACCCCAAACCTACCCTCAGATTGCCCTGCTCCAGGAGATTCCATCTCTCTTCAACAAGTAAATACCCAATGCCAACCCCAAATCCAGTCTCTTCTCTGACCCCCTTACTCTCCCCATTTCCTTAGCCCTATGGCTGAGGATACTCTCTTTTCAGAGAAACAACACAAACTCTGAATGCCAAAGTCCTTTCTACTTACTCTTTAACCTCTCCGATCCCTGTCCTGCTAGAAAGCCACCCTTTTCTAACTCCAGATTTAGTCCCTCCCATATCGGGGTCGCCTCCCTTCAGAAAGTAACAGATCTACTCCATCCCCTCTCCTTCAGAGTCACACCTTCTGGCTGATGCACAGGTTCCCAGCTACCCCTTGAGGCCCCTCCAATCCCTGGGCACAAAAACAACTGCTTCTGGGGACCAAGGAGCCCTCTTGTGGAGATGCTCAGCCCCAGAAACACTTCCCCCTACTCCACCCTGAGGTCCCCAGCCAAGTCAACAGGTTTTCTTTCACCCTCCACATCCTACACACTCTCCCCTCCCCTATATTTGACAGACCAGCTACACACTCCTGTGCTAGACACAAGGATCCTCTATCCCCTAGATACTCCCATCGAGTATCTACTTGTTATCTACCACCGCCCCCCACCCCCGCCAGCTACCCTTGTTCTCCAAACATCCCATACTGTTAATCTAAGACCATTCAGCAGTAGCCACTGCGTTATCTGTTCTCAGAGCCTTCCCAGTTCTAGACCTCCAGGTCTCCCACCCAGTAAGGCATCCTTCTCTCCCCCACCAACTTCTGGCCACCAAGGTTCCATACACCTCCTCTACAAGTCAACCAGAAGGTCCCCAGATTGCCAGCACCAAATGCCCAGGTTGCCCCTGCCTCAAGGTTGGCCTTTCAGCCCCGGATCTGAGTCCCCCAGGCCATCCTCAGTCAGATGGGAGTCCCCCCTAGTACAATCACGTGGTGGTCTCCCACATCCCCTAAGTGCTCCCCAGTCAAACACCAGAACACACAGTCCATCAGACCCTCCCCGGCCAGACACCAGCACTCCATTTTAACCAACCCATAAGAATTCTCGGTACCACATCCAGCAGCAAACTCCAGGATCCTCCATCCTCAAAACTCTCCCAGCCCTGAAAACACGGCTCCCAACGCCCAGCCCATAGACTGGGCTAGCATGGCTCCCAAGCCTACCCAGCTGCAAACCCTAAGATCACCATTTCCAAGATCCTCCTCGGTCCCCCGATAGAAAACCTCCTGTTCTTCCGACTGTCTCCGGCTCCAGAAACCACGGCTTCCGGTTTCCGAGCCCTAGGCTCCGGAATCCTCTACACCCCCGGACCTTCCTCATCTCCGAAACCGAGAGCCCCCACTCCAGTATCTCCCCTGCACCGAACGCCAGGATCCACCCCCTGGTCGTCCCAAGGGCCTTGTCCCCAGATCCTTTTCAGCGGCGGATGGCGCGATCCCCCGATCCTCAGATCGTCTCCCCGACCTCAGGCGCCGGGATCCCGCGTCCCACAGCCCTTCCTCGGCCCGGACTCCGGGCTCCCCGGCCCCCGCCCCGCGCACTCTCACAATGTCCGTCCGGCCCCGAGTAGCCGCCGGGCTCCGGGTGCGGCTGCAGCCCGGGCGGCGGTGGCTGCGCGGTCCCCTCCAGCTCGGAGCCCCCCTCGGTCTCGACCTCCTCGTTGTTGTGCCCAGGTCGCCCCGGTTCGTCGTCGGCCTCGAGCTCCCGCTCGTCGTCGGGCTCCTCGGCCTCCAGCGCCGCCTGCAGCCGCTCAGCAAGCTCGGCCTTGAGGCCGCGAGTGTCCAGGCCGCGGCGCTGCAGCTCCTCGCGAAGTTCGTTCACCTTCAGACGGCGCACATCCATGGCCCGGGCCCCCGGGGCGGCCCCCGAGCCCGGCCCGGCCTCCCAGGGCTCAGTCCCCCTTAAACCTTTCCTGTCAGGAGGCGAAGGGGGAAAGGGGGGGGCCCCCCACTCCAATGGCGGCGGCGGCGGCTCAAAATGGCCGCCGCCACCGCCTCCCCCCCCTCCGTGGCCCCGTGCGATGCAACACGGGTGCCAATTGGCCATCGCATGGGGGCAACGGGCGCGAACCCCGGGGCTCAGCCAATCAGAGCGCGTCTTTCAAAAGAACGTCAAAGAAAGGGCTTAGGAGCTGCCGGGGAGGAAGCGTTAGCCTACGTCGGTGCCGGGGCCGAAGCGGGAGGGCGGGAAAAGGAGGGAGGAGGAGCGCGCGGTGATTGGGTAGTGCCCGCGCGCCCGCTCACGTAGGGTCAAATGAGGGAAAGGGAGTAAAGATTTGGGCCAATCAGTGATGAGATCTCAGAATGAACGTTTCTCCCCCCACCCACGGCCTTTCCTGTGCGGTCCTTTCATCAAACTAGTGTCTCTGTAACACATATCTTGATTGGTCTAAATCTCCCGCCCCTAGAGGAGTACAAGCGGGTAAAACCACTAGAAACCAATCAAATGGAGGGTCGGCAGACACCCCCGCCCCCCTTTCACGATTGCCTTTAGGAAACCGGAAAGAGATGAATTCACTAAGGACCTGCCCCTTGCCGTTAGGGCGGTTTCAAAACAGTCTGTCCACCAATCTCAGTTACTGTCTTATCTCACTAAAGCTAGTACAGTTGCATCGTTTTAGGAAAACCTACCCGGATTGGCCGTTCTGGTTACGGTCGGCCTTACGAATATTGCTGTAGAGGGAAGTATACGAAATCGAGATTAAGTGGATAAATTATTCTTAATCTGGAAGAAACTCAGTTGCCTTTATGAAAAGCAACCCTTTGACTTAAGAGAATCCTGAAGGTTTGAAAATAGAGGCTAGACTAACAGCGGGAGAAAACTTGTAAAGGGAATCGCACTCTCTCCCCTTTGATAGTACATCTCACGGGGCGCCTCTTTATAGCTGCGCTACCGTCTTCCTCTATGGTTGGTATCATACGTGGAATGGGCACTCTGCACGCGATCATAGAGCCTTCCCCTCCGGAAAGACCTCCACAGTTTCAGGGGTCTCTACCCCACATCCTCTAAACTGCTGTTCAGTAGATCCGCCTGTTCGGTGTCTATATTGACAAGCTCAAACACACAGGTCCGTAGTTAAGCCTCACTCTACTAAACTCCACAGAGTTTCACAATGTCTAACACTGCACCACCTGTCGCCTCTAACTCAAAAGACACAAAGCTTCTGTAAGGTACACTACCGAGATACACAATGCAAACGCCCGCTGCCCACTGAGCCGTACCTAAAGCCCACAAAAGCCACACAAAACCTCTACTTAGACAAAGGCGCACACACAACACAGATAAACAAATGGCGTGTGTGGGATCAGAAGCATCAATTCAGGGGATAATACACCAAACTTCGGTGTAGATGAGCCCACTAAGGTCGCCACAGGCAGGCGGCTTCAAATGATAAAGACACACAGGACAGTTACACTACAAGCTTACACCACGGCAACATAGACACACAGCACCCACTCAGAAGCGGGACAGACACTCACGTGGGCCCGTAGGTTCCAGTCCAGACACCCCGCCCCTCGCCCACGTCCGACTTCCTCTCTCCTCCCAGCTTTCCACAATGATTTGTTCTAAAAAAGTTTGTGGCCCGGATTGAACCGTTCTCGGTTCGCAGGAGCCACCACCTGGGGGCGTCCGGGCGCTGCCAAGGATTCCTCCATCTGCTGCTGGACACACCCAGGAACTTGTGCCTGCGATGCTTGCAAAACACAGTGGGCTTGTCTTGGCAGGAGTCCCTTTGCGGGCTCGTGATGATCGGAGGTGCTCTGTGCCTGTGTTTCTATGTGAATCTGAACGTTTGGGTGTGTGAGTGTCCTCTACGTACTCTATATTTCTGAGTATTTGTGTATGTATCTGTTACTCTAGTTTCTTCCTATTCCCGGTGACTGCCTGCCTGTGCATGTATGTAAACATGTTTGTATCTGTGTAATTTTGTGTTTCTCTGTGTCTGAATTTGTGTCTCTGTATTTGTGACCAGGTGTGCTTGAGTATGTCCATTAATTCATGGGTCTGTTACTTTGGAGAGGGGTAGGGTCTCTGTGTGACCCTGTGAATATCTATGTGCCTATTCCTCACTAGGGGTTTCAGTGAGTCTGCTTTTGTTTGCCTGTCTTTTTGTCTATGTATATGTTCATTTCTACCCTCTTTAGTGAGGGGAGAACTCCAAGACCCCACCAAACCCTCCTTTTTACTGGGGAAACTGAGTTGCCAGGGAGAGGGGCCATATGACAGCTAAGTGGAGACAAGAGGAGACAGAAGCATGGTTACAAAGTTTTATGGGATCTGAGCCCCTCTGGAGGTTTCAGAGTCCACACTCTGTTCAGGGGGCATAAGGGACTGGCTCAGGGGGGCAGCATGGCCCCAGAGGAGGGAGTTTGTCCTTTGGGGAAAGGAGGCATCCTTAATGCATTGCACAGGCTTGAGGGTGCACACCCCACATGAGGGGAAGAGGAAGCAGAGGTGGCTAAGAAGGGAAGGATAAAACTATCCCACAAAGGATAAAACTATAAGTTTAAAACCTTGGAATTGTATCTTAGAATTCTAGACCTGTAGACTTTTAGAATCTTACAACATGTGAATCTTAGAACTATAGTGCCTAGAATCTTAAGACTTAGAACTGTGAATTCTTGGCCCCTTAACTAAAATCCTAGAAAGACAGAATGCAGCATAGAACTTAAAGGTGTCCAAAATTAAAAATGATTAAAACTTTGGCATCTGGTTAGTCACCACCAACTGTAGAGTCTTATACCATAGATGCTGAGGATCCAGAATCTTGGACCAATAGGATCTAGAGTGCCTTGGAACACAGAACAGAACAACATTAGAATCTTAGAGTTTAATAATCTAGAATCTTGAAGCATATGATCCGGAATCTTAGACATAGAGAATCTAGGTTCTTAGACTAGGTTTTGGAACATTGCATCTTAGAACATTAGACCTTAGAACCTCCATCTTTAAACTCTTAGAACTTTCTAATTGCAGATTCTAGCATTTTAGATCTTTAGGATCCAGAATCTCATAACAAAAGTTTCGAGGACCATAAAGCCTTAGAACCTATAACTGACCAGCATTAGAATCTTAGAACTTGAGAAGATCAAATCTTGAAGCTTTATGATCTAGAATTTTACAGCCAGAGAAATTATACTCTATGAGGCTCGGAACATCAAATTTTAGAACATCAGACCTTAGAACCTCCATGTCTAGAATTGTAGAATTTTTACAATTGTAGAATCTTACACTCTAGGGATTCAGAACCCTAGAAAAATAAAATCTAGAATCATAGAGCCTTAGATCCTAGAATTAGAATCTTAGGGCTTTAGAACCTAAAATCTTGTGGGCTTTATCAAGAATCTTAGAACCAGAAAAGTCTAGAGCCATAGAATCTCACAGCCTTAGAATATAGGCCTTAGAACTTCCATGTCTAGAACCTTAGCACTTTAGAATTAGAGACTTTGGAATTTCAGGTCCTTAGAATCAGACTCATCTTTGAAACTTAGAACCTCTGAATCTAGACTCTTTAAACCTTAGAATCTAGAATCTTGGAATGTTAGACCTGGGAGGACCCTTAGGGATTGCAGTCCAATCCCTTCCTTTTACACATGGGGACACTAAGGTGTGGAAAAGGGAGAGGACCTGTCTGGGATGGAAGTGGAATGGGTAGGAGGAGAGGGCTAAGGTTGGGGGTAAAGCCTGGAGTGGGAAAGTGAGGGGGGGGGTCCCCCAGTGGCAGTGCCTAGCTTGGGTCCTGAGAGGGAGTCCCAGGTGGAGGGTTGTCTCAGGCGCCATCCTCCTGCCCTGGGGGTGCTGGGGAGCTCCTGTCAGCAGGCAGGGCGGGGCCAGGAGCTGTAGAAGGGCAGAGGACATAGCGTCCAGCAGGATGGACCTCAGCGGCGGTGAGGCAGCTGCAGGAATCCTTAGGGTCAGGCTGAGTTAGGGGGTCAGCTCCTCCAGCAGCTCCAAGTGGTTCAGGATGACCCCCACCCTCATCCATGTTGACATAGAGGATTTCGTCTGGCTCCTGGGCAGGGGGCAGGGCCTTCAGCGTGTTCTCCAGATCTTCCCGAAGCTCTGCAAAACTCGGCCGGTCTCGGGGGTTTAGCTCCCAGCACTGGGACATCAGGGCATACCTAGGGTAGCAAAATGAGGAGTGGGAGACTGAACAGGGGAGCATTCTGGGAGCTTGGGGGTATTTTAGGACACTCAGAGGACTGAGGGTATTACAAGGGAGTGGAGGAAACTGTAGCAGTTCGGGGGGCATCTATGGGGACTTGGGAATTCTCAAGAGTTTCTGAGGTGGGTCCTGGGACAGACACACTCAGGAACTGGAAAAAGTCTTGGGAAATCTCTCTGGGTAGGGGGTGATGTTCTAGTGAGGGTTTGCTAGAGTAAAGCTTCCCAGTGTGGTTCCCCAGAACAGACTCTAGCATCAAAGCTTTGCAAGCTGTATTGGTTTAAAATATGTACTCAGGGACTTCCCTGGCGGTCCAGTGGTTAAGACTCTGTGCTCTCACTGCAGGGGGCACGGGTTCGGCCCCTGGTCTGGGAACTAAGATCCCGCATGCCACACGGCGTGGCCATAAATAAATAAATAAATAAATAAATAAATAAATAAAATTAAATATGTACTCAAATTCTTTGACATTCCTCCCTTGAAAAGATGGAGGCTACCTTCCCTCCCCTTGAGTGTGGGCTGGATTTAGTCACTGGATTCTGACTCGGCAGCAATGATAGTGTGTGTGATTCTGAGACTAGGTTGAAAAGGTATTGTGGATTCCTCCTTGTTCTTTCTCTTGGAATGCTCATCTGGGGGAGGCCAGCCACCATGTCATGAGGAAACTCAAGCAGCACTATAGAGGGGTCCACGTGGCAAGGGACTGAGGCCTTCTGCCACAGCCATGTGAGTGAGCCACCTTGCAAGAGATCTTCCAGTCTCAAACTTCAGATGGCTTCAGCCCCAGCTGACATCTTGACTGTAACCTCATTAGAAACCCTGATCCAGAATTACCCTGCTAAGCTGTTCCCAGACTCCTGACCTTCAGAAACCATGCGAGGTAATAAATGCCTGTTGTTTTAAGCTACTGGATTTTGGGGATATAGATAACTAATACACCAGCTATGCAGCCTTTGGCAAATGATTTTCCCTTGACGTGGGCCTCAGTTGCGCATCAGCTGCCTATGGGAATAATAAGGGTGCCAACCCACTTCATATGGCTGTAGTGAGGACCAAATGACTTAATGCACGCAGAACACTTAAAACCATACCTTCTAGTAAATTCTATAGAAATGTTAGCTATTCTTCCTGCCCTCAGCTCTTGGAGCACCCAAGGAGGACCTGGAGAGTCTGAAGCCCCAGGCTCTCCCCTCCTGACCCAAGCAACATCTTCTCTTTACCCCCAAAGTGCTCTCCTCTGTGTGTTCCATGGGATGGCAAAGTTTGATAAGCACCACCCTGAAGGATTCTGAGAACATCTCACAGGAGCCTGGAGAGTTTGGACAAGCTCATTATAAGGGTTTGGCAGAGGGCTCTGGGTGTTGAAGAGCACTTTTGGGGGGGGGGGGAGTGTGGGTGCTCAGGAGCCTGGGAGGAATTAGAATTCTTTGCGAGTGGGGACGTGTCATTATTCACTGCCCACGGATACCTGGCCGGGGTAGGGTGCTGCTCCAGCCTGCGTTCCACACACACAGCAAAGGAGGAAAGGGCACCTTTTGCTAATTCATGCCTCATGGGCTAATAGTGGTTCCGTGGAGCATGGGTGAAGGGGGCAGGTGGGTTCCTCAACAGTCTGAGGGATCATGTGGTTTTAGAGGGTCCTGGATATGTCAGGGCCATGCGGGGTGCTCAGGGTTTTGGGGTAAAATCTGAGATGGGGGGAGGGGATACTAAGGGTCCTCACAGTCCGTCCAGACAGTCCACAGGCTGCTTCAGGCGGTTTCCCTGGCGCAGGTAGTCATAAATCTCGCTGTTCTCCACTCCTGGATATGGGGTCTGGCCTCGAGTGGCAATCTCCCACATTGTCACCCCAAAGGACCACTGTGGTGGGGCAGAAGGGAGAGAACTTAGGGGGTGCCTCCTGCACAGACACCCTCACCCAACATACAGATACATGGGTATCCCCACACTTACGTGGACACAGCTATCTTTGTGGGTGCATCACAGCTATTCACAGAAACACTTTGGTACAGGTACGCAGTTACAGAGGCAACTTGTGTGCACACATAGACCTGCCCACCCGTGCAAACAATTATACGCTCCACGGACACGTGGTCTCGGGTCCCCCTCCACACCCTGGCTATACACGTATACACTTACCACTGCCTCTCCCAACCTAAACTGTCTACATATCCCATGTAGCAACCTGTTACCATGCACCCATGGGCCTGTGCATACCCCCGGCATGTCCACACCACCGTTCACAGATGCCCGCCACACATGGTCCGTGTGGCGGACCCCTGCGCAGGGAAGCCCTCACGTCCCTGTGAGCCCAGGTCTGGTGTGAGATGATCAGGCCACGCCCTCCCCCTGCTCCCCACTCCTGCCAGGGGTGCACGTACCACATCGCTCTTGCTGGTGTAGACGCGGTCAGCCAGGCTCTCAATGGCGATCCACTTGACTGGCATCTTGGCGATGCGTCCCTGGCGGTAGTAGTCCCCGTTGTAGATCTTCTTGGAGAGCCCAAAGTCCGCCACACACACCGACATGTTCTCGTTCAGCCTACCAGATTGGGGAGAGGAATGGGGTCACGGCATCAGCCCCCTCCACCAGGAAATCCTGCCCTCACTCTCAGACACGTCTCCATCTCTTGCCCTGGCTGTTCTGCTTGGGGCTGGGGATCAGTCTCCCCGCCTTGCCCCAGACTGGGAGGGAACTGTGTTACTTCTTATACCCTCCGTAAAAGGTGGGTGGGAAAAGGGCTGCTATGGGCCTTCCCAGCTCTGGCTTTTTGCCATATTCTAGGGTCCTTCCTAGGCTCCTTGGGTTGGAGTCTGATTTTTTTTTAACTGTGTTTTTGAAGTATACTATATACACAGAAACATGCACAAATCTTAAATGAAGAGCTCACTGAATTTTTTTTAAATAAATAAATTAATTAATTAATTTATTTTTGGCTGAGTTGGATCTTTGTTGCTGCATGCGGGCTTTCTCTAGCTGCAGTGAGCGGGGGCTACTCTTTGTTGTGGTGCACGGGCTTCTCATTGCAGTGGCTTCTCTTGTTGAGGAGCATGGGCTCTAGGTGCACGGGCTTCAGCAGTTTGACTCATGGGCTCCAGAGTGCAGCCTCAGTAGTTGTGGCACACGGGCTTAGTTGCTCTGTGGCATGTGGGATCTTCCCGGACCAGGGCTTGAACCCGTGTCCCCTGCATTGGCAGGCGGATCCTTAACCACTGCGCCACAGGGAAGCCCGAGCTCACTGAATTTTCATAAACACACCCAGTTAACCAGAAACCAGATTAAGAAACAGAACATCGTGGGGCATCTGTGCAATGGAATACCACACAGCAAAGAAAAAGAACTACTGATACGTACAATGACATGGACTAATCTCAAAACTTCATGCTGAGCAAAATAAGCCAGACACAAAGGAGTCAAAATTGCGATTCCACTTACATGACATTTAAGAAGAGGTGACAGAAGTTGATGGGGACAAAAGTACAGAATAGTAGTTACCCCTTGGGGGCAGTGACTGGGAAGGGCAGGAGAGAGCCTGCAAAGGGCCTAGAAATGTTCTTTATCTTGATCTAGCGGTGGTTGTTTCCATGGGTCTATAGACACGTAAACATTCATTGAACTGCATGCATAAAATGTGCATATTTTAGTGTATGTAGAATAGACATTGATTTTTTAAAATGAGAAAGAACGATTACCGGTCCTTCCTTCCTGGCGTATAATTACCCCTCCTAGGGTGATCAAGATCTTCACTTCTAGCAGCATGGATTACTTGTGCTTGTTTTTGTGCTTTATATAAATAGAAGATTCCCTGATTCTTGCATCTGAGTTTCTGGGATTCTGTTTTTTTAAGAATTGATGATTTCGGGGACTTCCCTCCTGGCTCAGTGGTCAAGAATCCACCTGCCAATGCAGGAGACACGGGTTCGGGCCCTGGTCTGGGAAGATCCCACATGCCACAGAGCAACAAAGCCCATGCACCACAACTACTGAGCCCGTGTGCCACAACTACTGAAGCCCGCGTGCCTAGAGCTCGTGCTCCACAACGAGAGAGGCCACCGCAATGAGAGGCTCACGTGCAGCCACGAAGACCCAATGCAGCCAAAAATAAATATAAATTAATTAATTAATTAAAAAAAAAAGAATTGATGATTTCTACCCAGGGTGATGGACTTGGGTAATGACCAACCAGAACAGACCCTGGAGGCCCCTAGTATGCTAGGAGTTAACCTTTAACTGCTGTGTCTGGGGGGAGGGGGGTGGAGATGGGTGATATTCAGGCATCTAAGCTGGTGGCTGTGGAGCACATGGGAAGCTTGGGGAAGTGGCCAGTTGCCAACTGGTAAGGAAGTATTTTAATATTTTAACAACTTAACAGAAAACGTGACAGGTGTACAACAATTGATTGTCCGCTCTGATTTTTTGTGTCACTGTTACATTGTGGGCTTGACTAGGATCAGCCCACATTACAGAAATAAAAGAACTTCCATTTTGACTGAGTCTATTCATGCCTTTAGACCTCCTTTCCAGTTTATAGGAAATAAAGGGAACACAGGAACAAGGCAAATGCCACCACAAGGAAACAGACACAACTTATACATGGGACATCCTACAAGAAAACTGGCCTGATCTCTTCCAAAAGAATATGCCACAAAACTATACACAGGTAGTGGTGGTGGAGGGTAATTCTAGATTAAAAGGGACCAAAGGGGTACAACAACCAAACGCAATCTGGGAACTTTGCGTAGATCCTGGTTTTGGGGGAAAAAATATCCTGAAAAGACATTTTGGAGGACAATCGGAGGAACTGGAACATGGATATGACAGTAGGTTGTGTTACAGAATTATTGTTAATCTTCTTTGGTGTGATAACAGAATTGTGATTGTTTAGGCATAAGTCCTGATTTTAGGAGATACCTACCGAAGATTTAGGGGTGGAATGTCACATCTTGGCAACTTACTTTCAAATGGTTGAGGGGAGAGAGAGAAAGAGAAGAGAGGACAAATGTGGCAACATCTCAACAAGGAGGAGATATGGGTGTTCATTGCACAATTCTTTCAACTTTTCTGCAGATTTGGAATTTTTCAAAGGAAAAAGTTTGGGGGGCGTGGAATTCCCTGGCGGTCCAGTGGTTAGGACTCCGCACTTCCACTGCAGGGGTCACGGGTTCGATCCCTGGTCCGGGAACTAAGATCCCGCATGCCCTCGCGGTACGGCCAAAAAAAAAAAAAAAACTGGGTGGGGGGGCGGGGGGGAATAAAGACATTTGTGAACATTTGCATGTCTTATAGAAGATTCTCTGATTCTCTTTTTTTTTTGGCCATGCTGCGTGGTTTGTGGGATCTTAGCTCCCCGACCAGGGATCGAACCTGGGTCCTCAGCAGTGAAAGTGTAGAGTCCTAACTACTGGACCACCAGGGAATTCCCAAAGATTCTCTGATTCTCCAGCTCCTATTTCTGAGTCCAAGAGTGTAATGAGACTAACATTCTAAGCCTGTGTGTACACACACACACCTCGTCCTCACTTTAGCCCTGGTTCTGGCCTATTTTCTGCTTGTCCCTTGGCAGGGGGTGTGGTCTCTTTATCCAGTGTGGCCCCTCCCCAAGGGTAGCCCCAGGTAAGACACTCAGCATGGATGGGGACAAAGATGAAGCTTAAATGTCACCACCCTCATCGGTCACCTCTGCCCTTTTGCTCACCACATGCTACCCACCGAGCCCTCCCTCTTGTCACTTTTCTTCACATCCCAGTACTCCTTCAGGATCTCGGTTCAGGGCCCACCTCCTCCAGAAAGCTGGCCCCAGCCTCCTTGCTCACCTCTCTATTCCACGCCTGAGCTCTGACCTGCCTGAAGGCTGTGTGTGTCTAGCGCCCTCTTCCATCCTGGGGAGGAGGGCGGGGCGGGGGGCGGTGTCCCGGAAGGAGGGGGGATTCCTGGAAGGGTGGAAACTCACATGCAGTTCCTGGCAGCCAAGTCCCGGTGTATGAATCTCTTGGTACTCAGATACTCCATGCCACTGGCAATGTCTGCCATGAACTTCACCAGCATCTGAGTGGGCAGGAACTGGGGGGGGGGCCGGGGCAGGAGGGAGTAGAGGTCAGCAGAGTCCCCGAGATCTATCACTCTTCCCTTCCTCCATCCTAGCTCTGCCCTGCGATGCTTTCCCAGGACTCCAGGAATTAAATCCCACCCCTTTCTAACACGGCCTTATGTCATCCCCTCCTGCCTTCCTCTCTGTCTTGATCTCCTATTGTTCTTGCCCTTGACATATGCTCCAGCAGGGAGCCCCCTTTCTGGTCTTTAAACAAGCCATACTTGTTCCCACCTCTGAGCCTTTGCACATGCTGTACCCTCTGCTGGGACTGCTTTCTCCCAGATCTCCCCGCCTCCCACCAGCTGGCTCCTCCTTCAAGTTCCCCTCCTCAGTGAGACCTTCCCTGTTCATCCAAATTAATTGCCTGGCCTCCCTGTCACTCATCCGGCTCTATTTCCTTCCTAGCACTTAAATTATCTTGCTTATTTATTTAACTTATTTATTGTCTGGTCCCCCCACTGGCAGACAGCTCCATCAAGCAGGCTCCTGGTCACCTTGGCCTTCCCAGTGTCTGAGCAGCGCTGGGTACCTGCTAGGTGCTCCATTAACACTTGTGGGCCAGACAATAAAATGCTCTCACCACTGGCTGGTCCCCAAGCCGGGAATAGAGAAGGAAACTGTGTAGGTCTCCGTGTTTCATGAAAGGTAAGATGACCACGGGTGCCGGGAAGCCCTCTCGTTCAGAACCCTGGAAACAGACGCCTGAGCGCCCCCAGGCAGCCCTGTCACTGGAGTTGGGCAGAAGGGGAAGCCACCCCCTCTCCCACCTTCTGTCTCTCCCTCCCCCTCAAGTCTGGCCTCCAAATTGTTGAGGAGGGGGGTGATGGACCAAGCTTCAGAGAAGCCATTTCCAGCACTGTTCCCAGGGTTGTTTCTCCAGCCCTCCTGGGGACCTCAGCTATTTCTGGGAAAGGTCAGATGTCACATTCCAAGCTGAGGGAGAGAGGAAGGGGGGAACTTGCTGACTCTCAGGGAGCGGGGAGGAGGAAGCCTGGAGGTTTGATTTTCTCAGTGTCCAAGGGAGGGGTCTTCCCTCTGCTGCGGCCTCCACGGGGCCTGTCGACCCCCTAAATCTGCCCTCCCTCACCAATGAGCCTCATGACGTTGGGGTGGTCGAATTCTTTCATGCAGACGGCTTCACTCAGGAAATCCTCCAGCTCTGACCTTGTGCAGATGGCAACTTGGGGGGGAGAGGAAGGTGGATGAGGAGGAGGGGTGGGGAGGGAGGACTCTTTCCCTCCTCCTCCTCGGCCTCATCACCATCATCATCCTCTTCTTCTTTATCAGACGTGATTTGTAAGTACCAGGTGCTGTATTCAGCGCTTTACATCTATTAACTCATTTAATCCTCTGAGGAGCTTCTATTACTTTCCCCATTTTAAAGATGGGGAGGGGCTTCCCTGGTGGCACAGTGGATCCGCCTGCCAGTGTAGGGGACATGGGTTCGAGCCCCGGTCCGGGAAGATCTCACTTGCTGCGGAGCAGCTAGGGCCGTGCACCACAACTACTGAGCCTGTGCTCTAGAGCCCGACAGCCACAACTACTGAGTCAGCGTGCCGCAACTACTGAAGCCCACATGCCTAGAGCCCGTGCTCCGCCACAAGAGAAGCCACCGCAATGAGAAGCCCGCGCACCGCAACGAAGAGTAGCCCCCGCTCGCCACAACTAGAGAAAGCCCGCGCACAGCAACGAAGACCCAACGCAGCCAAAAATAAATAAAATAAAAATAAATAAATTTAAAAAAAGAAAAAAGATGGGGGAGACCAAGGTACAGAATGGTTAAGAAACCTGCCTAAGGGCACACACAGCTAGCAAGAGGACTAGGCAGAGCTCAAACGCAGGCAGTCTGGCTCCGGGGTCCATGTGCGGCTCTGTGCTAGGCTGCTTCCCAGCACAGTCGCAGCAGCCCTGGGAGCCCTACCTTTGTCCCTGTTTTGCAACTCAGGACACTGGCTCATAGAGGCAAAGTGACTTGCTCAGCGTCACACAGCTGGGATTCAAACCCAGGTCAGGAACATAACCTGGTATGCAAGAGGCACTCAGTGATGAATGAGGGAATGCGTGATAACTCCATAACCCAAGCTTTTAGCCGCTGTGACTCTGAAAGGATCATTTCTCCCTTACCTCCAGCCTGACCCTCTAAGCTTCATCCCTAGGTGGAAAGGACTTGGCCCTGGACTTCCTGTGCTGTGTGAACCTGGACTGGCTCCCACCCTCTCTGATGATGTAAATAATACGGTTTTAGTCCACATTAATTGTGAGTTCAATGTGCCAACCCCAGCATTAAGTGCTTTGCCACACAACACCCTAGGAGGTAGGGACGTTATGATCCTTTTCTCCAGATGAGGAATGGGAGGCTCCGAGAGGGATAGTCACTAACCTGAGATCACACAGCGAGTAAATGATGAAGCCAGGTGTGCCTCATTCTCGACCTTCCCCTGCCCTGCTATGCATCACAGGGGGCTGGGCCCTTTGAAAACTACATTTCCCAGGCTCCCTTCCCTGCTGTTTCCTGTTGGAGTCTGCCAATGGGAAGCACTGATGGGAGATTGACAGGTGGGCGAGTGGAGGGGAGAAGTCAGGGCATTTCATCCTCTCTCTTTCTGCTTCCAGTATTGCCTTGGTGGTGGCTGTGTCTCCTTTGTGTTTCGAGCTCCCACAAGGTAGCCCCTAACTCTGTGATTCCTAAATCCCATCAGGGAGCTCTGGCTGTGGGCTCTGGTAACACCACTTCCTGCCTCTGCCCTTCGGGCCTGGGGGTGGAAGTGACATAGTGCTGCTGCTAATTGTCTCACTGCTCCCAGCTGTTCCTTCAGTTTTCCCTACACCTTTGTAGTAATCTCCCTGTATTAAGTTCCCTCTGTTGAAGGACCTGGCAGGGACTCCATTTCCTGTCCGGAAACACTGAGGTTCTGTGGTTGGGCTAAACTGCTGTTACCTTTCCGGTTCTTCTGCTTCCTTAGGGGAACAGGGAAGGGACCTGAGATTAAGGGATGGGGATCCCGCATGTGTGCACATGCATGTACAGACTCACTCTTCATCGTCTTCACAGCCACCTTGAGGATGGAGTCATCCTGGTTGAGCTGGCCTTCCATCACAGCTCCAAACTCTCCTGTGGGGGACCAGAGAGAGATGCTGACCTCAGGGGGGCGCCGTAGGGACTGCATTTCCTGTGGCTGGGCGGGGGTGGGGAGGACTTCATGGTTCAGGGAGATGTGTGAGTGTGTGTGTGTGTGTGTGTGTGTGTGTGTGTGTGTGTGTGTTATGGGGGGACTCACCTTCTCCCAGGGTCTTCCCCAGGGCCACCTTATGCCGGTCCACCATCACATCCCGCAGCTTCTCCTTCAGCTCTTCACTGATGCCCAGGCTGTTCACTGCATGGGAGGTAGGGGTAGACAGAGCCATGGAGGAGGGCTGACATCCAGACGACACGCGCCAATAGGGATACAGGCGTGCTCATTTTATTGCGCTTTGCTTTATTGCACTTTGCAGATATTGTGTTTTTTACACATTGAAGACCCGTGGCAACCTTGTGTCGAGCGAGTCTATAGGCGCCGTTTTCCCAATAGCATTTGCTTGCTTCGTGTCCCCGTGTCACATTTTGGTAATTCTCGCAATATTTCAAAACTTTTCATTATTTTTATATTTGTTATGATGACCTGTGATCAGTGATCTTTGATGTTACTACTACAATTCACTGAAGGTTCAGATGGTGGTTGGCATTTTTCAGGAATAAAGCTACTTAAAATTAAGGTATGTACATTGTTTTTAAAGATATAATGCTATTGCACACTTAGTAGACTGCAGTATAGTGTAAACATAACTTATATATGCACTGGGAAACCCCAAAATGCGTGTGACTCGCTTTATTGCGTTATTTGCTTTATCGTGGTGGTCTGGAATCAAACCCACCATATCTCTGAGGGTATGCCTGTATACCCATTGTTAAAATGCTGAAATACTTCTGCATTCATTCAAAATTAGCTAATGCCCAGAGCACCCTCCCCAGCCCCACCCTAGCTTCTCCTCTAAACCCCCTGAATCTTCCCCCAGAGCAGCAACTAAAGGGTTAGAGCCTGGCACATAATCTTGCACCAGTGGGCACCCTGATTGGTTAGCGTCCTGCCGTACCAGACGTTTCTTAACTGTTTATTGAAGTATAAACTGCAAAAATCATAAGTGAGCAGCTCAATGGATTTTCACAAACCAAACACAGCAGTGTAACTAGCACCCAGGTCAAGAACAGACCATGACCTGCCCTCTCAGGAGAGTCCACTTCCCTGACTTTTCTTAGTCTTTTAGTCTTTTCTGTTTTGGGATGTTATAAACATGGAATCACATAATATGTTCTCTTTTGTCTGGCTTCTTTCACTCAACACAACGTCTATGAGATCATTGTAATGTAGTTGTTGTGTGTAGTTGGATTTATTATTTTCACTGCTATGTAGCAATCGTTTTCCAACTTATTGGCCTCAGGACCCCGTCACATTCTTAAAGTTATTGAGGCCTGAAAAGAGCTTTCTTTTATGTGGGTCATCTATACACCAGTATTTATTGTGTTCAAAATGAAAACGGAAAGATTTTCTTTTTTTTTTTTGGCCTCGTGGCACAGCATACAGGATCTTAGTTCCCCGACCAGGAATCAAACCCGCGCCCCCTGCAGTGGGAGCACGGAGTCTTAACCACTGGACCGCCACTGCCAGGGAAGTCCCATGGGTAGATTTCCAAAACACAAGGATACACAAGCACGTGTTCAATCAATCAACAGGACGATGACATCATCACATATTAGGAAGGCTCTGGAAAGCTCCATGGAGTGCTTGCGAGGGAATGAGAGTGCGAAAGGGCAAAAGATGTCTTGGTGTTAATATGAAAATAATTTTGACCTCGTGGACCTCCTGCGAAGGTCTTGGGTACTCCCGGGGACTCAGGTCACACTTCGAGAACTGCTGCTGCACGTTATTCCATTAGATTGCTGTGACCTCCTCAATTCCTCTTTCTTCTCCTTTTCAATACATGTCTTTCCCAGCCCCTTCTGGTGTCTCCCTGGGGCCCTGGCAGTCTTCTCACTGTGTGCCAGGAAGATACCTAACTCTGTCCCTTTTCTTTCTGGATCTGTTTCCCCAACTGGAGAGATTAAGAGATTGGACTGGATGGCGTCTGAGGTCCCTCCTTAGCTGGGACCCTCCGTAACGCTACAATCCTCTGAGTGTCTATAGTTCTAAGATTCTATGATTTTTAAGATCCTAAGGGTCTATAGCCCTGGATTATAATTTTTTAGGCCAAGATCTATTCTACCTCTCTCACATTCTTTAATTCCAAGAGGCAGTTAAGAGGATGGACTTGAGAGCGAAACTGCCTGGGTTTGAATCCCAACTCTCCAGCTCACAAGCTGTGTGGCCTCCAGCAAGTTACTTAACCTCTCTATGCTGCAGCCTCCTCATCTCTGAAGTGGGGCGGGGGGATAACGTACCTAACTCATTGGGTTGTTGTGAGGATTAAATTAAGTGACGTGTAGAGCACTTAGAAGAGCACCTGTCACAGAGGAAGCGCTAGGGTTGGCTGTTATCATCAGCATCATAATCATTTCATCAGCAGCATCTTCTTCATTGTCATCTTCATCGTCTTTATCATTATCATCATTATTACATTGTTCTAAGATCCTATGGCTCTAAGTTTGGTCTTTCTAAGATTTACTATGTCTAAGATTCAATTATTCTAAGGTTGTGTGTGGTTCCAACAACCTAGTATTCCAAGGCCTTCAGAAAATTTTGGTTCATGCATCTGCAGAAGCCCAGCAGACCCAAAGCTCTATACTTCTTATCCCAAACCCAGGCAGGGAGGCATGGGGTTCACTTACAGGTGGCTTCAGTGGTCCGACGGCTGTAGGACTTGCGAACACGGTACCTGACCACCAGCTCGCCCCTCTCCATTGTTGGTTCGAACACCTCTCTGGGGGGAATAGAGAGGAGATGAGGGCAGGGCAGAACCATGTGGAACCCCCTCCTTCCACCAACAGTGAAAGCGAGCGCCATCCCCCCACCCCAGGCCTGCCTGCCCTCTCCTCCAGTGTTTGCTGAGCAAGGCTTGGACGGCTACCTTCTGCCTTTCCATTCACTCCCCAGAGCCTTGCCCTCATTCTGATTCTTTTTTTTTTTTTTTTTTTTTTTTTTTTAATTTTATTTATTTTTGGCTGCATTGGGTCTTCATTGCTGTGTGCAAGCTTTCTCTAGTTGAGGTGAGTAGGGGCTCCTCTTCGTTGTGGTGCGAGGACTTCTCATTGTGGTGGCTTCTCTTGCTGCGGAGCACGGACTCTAGGTATGCAGGCTTCAGTAGTTGTGGCACATGGGCTCAGTAGTTGTGGCACGTGGGTTCAGTAATTGTGGCTTGCGGGCTCTCGAGCGCAGGATCAGTTGTTGTGGTGCACGCACGTAGTTGCTCCAAGGCATGTGGGATCTTCCCGCACCAGGGTTCGAACACATGTCTCCTGCATTGGCAGGCGGATTCTTAACCACTGCGCCACCAGGGAAGCCCCCTCATTCTGATTCTTGGTAACCTCTCCTCCTGCACCAGCCTCCTCACGGTCTCCCCACCTCCGGCCCCTCCATGCCAGTCCATGTTGGCCTTCCGACCCACGTGGCCCCAACTCACCCATAGCGGGTCTCTTTCTTCCGCCGGTGGACGAGGAACAGGGCCAGGATGAGGACACAGGCAGCAGCCACCACTGCTCCCAGCAGTACGTACCACCAGGGCCACGAGAAGGCAGGGACTGGGGGTTCACTCACTGTCAGGGGGTACGCAGGACAGGTCATGGTTGAGGTCTTGGTTCCAGCTCCCTGGGCCCCAAGGGGGTGATGTTGAAAGGAGGCAGGTGTGGATATATTTGATGAGGCATGTGACAGGTGCCTTCCCCTATCTGGGGAGACTGGGCTGGGCTGGACAGGGCGTGCAGTGGATATGATCGGAGTGGATGTTAAAGGAAGAGCGTGAAACTTGTAGGATGAGTACGGTGAGTTAAGAGTGGGATGGACAGGGACTTCCCTGGTGGCGCAGTGGATAAGACTCCACGCTCCCAATGCAGGGCGCCCGGGTTCGATCCCCGGTCAGGGAACTAGATCCCACATGCATGCCACAACTAAGAGAGTCCGCATGCCGCAACTAAAAAGCCCACACGCCTCAACTAAAGATCCCGCGTGTCGCAACTAAGACCTGGCGCAGCCAAGATAAAAAAATAAATAATAAAAAATAAATAAATATTAACGAAAAGAATGGAATGGACACTGGGGAATTGTGTGATGCGCGTGGAAGGAGTGTGGGATGGGAGTGAGAGACCTGTGCAGGGTGGGCTGTGCAATGTAATGTGAGCACGGGATGGTTGCGAGTAAATCTCAAGTGGTGTATGGGTGTGTGATACGTGTGATGATCGTGCAAGGAGGGGGCACTTGGGTGTGGAAAACAGATGAGTAGGGAGAGAACGCATACAGTGTAGGACTGGTGCACGAGGTATGTGCAATGAATATGCAAGGAGTTTGAGGCTCCAGGGACCAATGGCCAAGGAATATTTTTGAGGAGTGTGTGATGGCTATGGACGGGTTTTATTTTTATTTTTATTTTTGGCCGCCCTGCACCTTCTGAGATCTTAGTTTCCCAATCAGGGATCGAACCCAGGCCCTTGGGAGTGAAAGCGCCGAGTCTTAACCACTGGACCGCCAGGGAATTCCCTGGAAGGGTTTTTGTAAAGCAAGGGATGAGAGTAAAATAAATGTGTAAAGGGGCATAGTGTGCAAAGGAGTGTGTAAAGAGTGTCAGGTGAGTACTGGAGGAACTGGGATATGTGAGGATTCAAGGAGTATTCAAGGAGTTTTAGATACAAGGAGGAGCGGTATTCATAAGGATGTAACTTTGGTGTGAGAGGAGTGTGGAACAAGCGCGCAAAGGACATGGGAAGGGAAGATGAGAAGCATGGGATGAATGGAAAGGGGGTGCAAAAAGGTGGGAGTGAGTGTGTAAGGAATGGAGGATGGGTATGTGCTGAGTGTACCAGGAATTTGTTGTGGGTGTGTGCAGAAAGCAGGCATGGGTTAGGATCGGCTTGGGGTGAGGGAATAATGTGTAAGGAGTGTCGAGTGAGTGTGCAAGGAGAGTCGCAGAATGTGGGATCGTGTGGACTGAAAGTTTTACAGTGCTTGCAATGTTGGAGGTAGGGTGAGTGTGTAAAAAGTATGCAGAGTGTGTGAATGAGAAGTGTGGGTGTGCATTGGGTTTGGGAGGCCTGTGTGAGGAATGAAGGGTTATAATGGGATGAACGTGAAAGGAGGGTGGGATTAGTGTGGAAAGGTATGCAAAGAAATGCAGGAAGGCATGTAAGGATATTTAAGGATAGTGGGTTGAGTTACAAGAGGGGCTGTAATAGTGCTAGGAGGGTACAATGGGTGTAGGAGGAATGTTTGAGAATTGTTGAAGAAATATTTGAGAAGGATGGATATGAGGGGGATAACTCACCTGTCTGTTCATTTATCCATCCATCCACCCACCTACTAATTGATTCATCCACCCAACTACCCATCAATTCATCCATCCATCCATCCATCCACCATTCACTGTGTACCTACAATGCACTGGGTCATTCCAGCCACCTCCATCAAGGACCACACAAACCCAAGAAGTAGAGGATTAGAGTGATGAGTTTGAGAAATATGAAAGGGATGTGCAAAGGGTATGTGTGGTGATGAGGTCCTCACTGGGCAATGAGGGAAGGGAGGGAGAAGAGGCGGGTGCGAAAGTCCTTACCCAGCTGGTGGATTGGCTGTCCTTGTCCTGTGAGGAGAAAGGACAGAGGGAGGACATGCTCAGAGAGGGCAAGACTGGTAAGACACGGGTGAGGGAGTGAGGCTCTCAGTAAGGTTCCAGGTAGGAACAGAGCCTAGACTGGGGTAATGCTCAAAGGTACAGGGAGCAAGTCACGGGTATCTGGGAGAGACTAGGTCCCTGTGGGTAGGTTGAAGGGGGCTGAGCATGGCTTTGGAGTTACCTGGGCGCCAGAGCACCAGGGGCACAGGGAGGCTCCAGGGTCCATCCCCAGCGGCGGTGTAGGCTGCCACGCACACTGTCAGGTTGGGCACAGACCCGTCCCCCCGCAGCTCCAAGGTCACTTCTCGCCTTAGCCCTACGTCCATTAGCACCTAGGACGTCCAGACGTGGCATCAGAGTAGAGCTCCAGCCCCTAACGCTTAAGCCTTCACCCTCAGCCTCAACTCCCCATCTTTCTCAAAGCCCTCTCCTCTCTCCTCATCTCCAGTCCCTCATCCCCTACCTCTTCCTACCCTTCATTTCTCATCCCCCATCCCGTTCTCTCCTTTCCATTCTCCATCCCTACACCCACTAAAATAACAGCTCCACCAGGACTGGGACTTCGTCTTATTCACTCCCACGTCTTCAAGTCCTAGCATGATGCGTGGAACATGGTACTTTTGTTGAAGAACTGAATTCTCATCTTTTCACCCTCATCGCTCCATCCCCTTCTAACTCCCCACCCTCTCTCCCACCCCATCTCTCCACCCCAGGGTGCTGCTGTTCATTTATCCATCCATCAGATAGTACCTTTGTGCCAATTAGGAAGAGGCACCCCTTCCTCAAGATGTTATGCCACTATCTGCTGTAAAACTGTCTTGGTAAATATAGGTCTACTGAAGCGCTTTGTACGTGATTCATAAATAGCCATCCCTAACCCTCTCCCGGACCCCTTTAACCGTCCCACAGTGTGCTCTCCTAGCACAGTGTGATGGCGTCCTACCCAACCTGCTCAACTGCCCATGTCTGCCCTGTCATCTTCTCCCCACCACTCCGCCCTCCTCCACAGCCACTCCGCCCCAACCTAGCCAGCAGCACCCACCTCGGGGGTATCCTGACCTCGATAGGCCAGTCGGTACCCTAATAGGGTGCCCTGCAGGGGCGCCCTTGGCTCCTGCCAATGCACGAGGGCTTGGCTCCCATTCCGCATGGCACTAACGTTCTCAGGAGGGCCCAGGGGCACTGGAGGACAGGGAAGAGGGGAAGCTGGCATCCCCACCTCTTCCTGACCCCCACCCCTGTTCCCAGGAAGTAGGGGCAGGGTACAGAGGGCACGCACGTGGGCAACTCGTGCAGGCCTCCCACGAGCAGAAGCAGAGGGAAGAGGTCCGGGAGAGATGCCAGTGCGCCACGCTGAGGAGTCGGGGACCAGGCAGGAAGGAGATCGAAGCCACGTGGGTTAAGTGGGTGAGAGGAGATGCCGGGGGTCATACTGTTGTATGCAAGGGTCAGTGGGGCAGTGAGCGACGTCTCCTGGCCACCAGCCCCTTCTTACCTCCCTCCGGTGTCTCCACAGGAAGCCAGTGGGTCCAGGGTGAGGGGCCCTGGCTACTGACACACGCCACCCGGATGTGGTAAGGGGTGTGAGGATGGAGTTTGCCCAGCCGCAGTTGGTGAGGCGGAACAGATGCTTGTAAGGTGAGGGGTTCCTCTGGGGGGTCTGGCTCTCCCAGCCAGGTGCCCACCCCATCGTCTGACAGCACAGCCTGGGGAGAGAGGGGCACATGAGGACAGGTGGCCACGCAATCACTGGAGGTGCTCATGCAACTCTCAGTGGTGGTGATCCTGCTGTGACGACACAACTTTGCAAGGATGTGTGTGTGTGTGTCACAACTCCATGTTAGTGCAACATGGGCACCTGCGTTTGCAAAGCGAGGAGACCACCCAGCTGCACAATGTGGCTCTGCCATCACTTGCAAATGCCACTTCTGACAAGACTTTCCCTCTCTGAGCCTCAGTTTCCTCATCTGGAAAATGGGGGCTTAGAGGAGCAAATGCCTTCCAGGGTTGCTTAAAGATTCAATGTAGGACAGTTGCACAGTGCATGGCAGGCGGTCAGCATCAACAATAATGACAATGACATTCAACCACAGGCAAAAGCAATGTCCCACAGTGGAAGTCAGAAGAGGGAATTCCCTGGTGGTCCAGTGGTTAGGACTCCGTGCTTTCACTGCCATGGGCCCGGGTTCAATCCCTGGTGAGGGAACTAAGATCCCGCAAGCCGAGCGGCTCAGCCAAAAAAAAAAAAAAGTCAGAAGAGTGGGCATCTCTAGGGGCTGAGGGAGCCTTCAAGGGAGCTGAGAAGTGTCTGCATCTTGATTCAGAGGGAGGTCACATAGGTTAAACAATCTAGGTGTACACCAAAGATTATGCACATTATGTATGTTATACCTTAATTTTAAAAAAGAAAAGCCTTGGGACTTCCCTGGTGGCACAGTGGTTAAGATTCCATGCTCCCAATGCAGGGGGCCTGGATTCGATCCCTGGTCAGGGAACTAGATCCCACATGCATGCCACAACTAAGAGTTCGCATGCCACAATTAAGGAGCCGGTGAGCCGCAACTAACACCCGGTGTAACCAAATAAATAAATAAGAAAAGCCTTTTACACATCTGAACTCATTTGATCCTCACCTCAGCTTTGCGTTGTAAGTATGTGCTGTGTTTATGCCCATTATATGGATGAGGACACTGAGGCTCAGAGAGATGGAATCACTGGCCCAAGGACACCAGCTTGTCACTGATGAAGTTGGGACCTGAACCCCATCCTGTCTTCAAAACCTTTGCCCTACTGACAACAAGAACGTCCATTTAAGAGCATCAGTAATAGTAATAATACTTCTCTTCTGTTCAGAGAGGCAATGCAGCTTAGTGCTGAAGAGCACGGATACTGCATCTGGTATTCAAATCCAGCCTCTACCACTCCCTAGCTCTGCACCTCAGTTTCCTCATCTGTAAAATGGGATAACAACAGTGTTTCCCTACTTTGCAGGGTTAACTGAATTGACTCTCGTAAGTGTGTAGAAGAGTGTTTGTGCATATCGAGAGTTTGTCATTATTATTTTGTGTGTGTGAGGTTGTCTGGCCATGAGTGTCAAACTCTGCACATCCTGCACAGTGGCACAGACTGCTACCTCCACCTGGTCGCCAGGAGTGGCACAATCAGGATGGCAGGGGCCACGGCTGGGGAAGACGTCTGTACAGCCCTTCCCCACAGAAGCACAACCCGCCACAGCCACACAACCCACAGCCACACAGCTCAGGGGTGCTGCCTTCACCCTGGGGAGCAATCAGGCGACGTAACCACGTCACACGGTGTGTTGGGAAGTTTACTGCTTAAGGCCAGATTCCTTTGGGTCCAAATCTTGGCTTGGATATTATTTGCTGTGTGATTTAGAGTGAGTGTCTTAACCTCCCTGGGTCTCAGTTCCTGTCTCTGGAAAATGGGCTTCCAAGAGTCCCTCTCTGTCAAGGTGCGAGGTTTAATGAAATGATGCACGTGAACTGGCTTGCACGTCCTGTCAACAGCTAACATTTTTTGAGTGCCAGCTGTGTCCCAAGCACCTTGCCAAGCACATTCCTGGATGAGCAAATTGCCTTCTTACCACCACCCTATGGGGTCAATTTCTTTTTTCATTCCCATTTTACAGATGAGGAAACAGAGGCCCAGAGAGATTCAGCAGCTTGCCCAAAGTCACACAGCCCCCGTGTGGGGAGACAACAGCATTGCAAGGCCTGGGTAGGAGATGAGCAGATGGTGGGTAGCAGGATGGGGGGAGTAGGTCTCCATGCCTGATCTCTGACCCACAGTGACTGACCAGAAGGGGAACCTCTGCGGGGACAAAGGGGACGTGGGTGCAGACAGTCAGGCTCCCCCTGCCCACTCCTACTTCTCTTTTCCCTGGGATGGCTGTGACCTCCCACTTGAACCCTTAGCCCATGCACAGCAGGAAGTGAGACCTGGAGAGGGAAGAGGGCACACTTCTGCTTTCTTGGGGACACTGGATGCATGTGGGTTGCGGGTACAGTTGGTGTCTGACCTGACATTTGAGGTCTTCCCAAATCAGCTGGGCCTCTGGGATTGAAACGGTTTTTTCCTTTTTAGCCATTGGGGAAGGCAGGTCACTTCCCCTCTCTGGGCCTCAGTTTCCTATCTTGAAAATGGGAAGATGAACAGCCACTACTTTCTGGGGTTAAAATGTCAAGTGAATGTGAGGTTGTCTCCAGGGCCAGGGTCTTTCTTATAAGAAAGGCAGCTCCCGTTTAATCAAGCACTGGCTCTAAATGGTCTTTAGGAGGTCAGGAGTGCCCTTTGGGTTTGGCGAGACAAGGGTTCGAATCCCACGTCTGTCACTTCCTGTCTGTGACCTTGGGCAAGTTGCTTAACTACCCTGAGCCTTAGTTACTTCATCTGGAAAATGGGTGTATCCATAGACCCTACTTCACAAACACTCGAGGGGCTGTGTGAAAAGCTGTAACGCAAGGCGCAGCACATAGGTGACATTCAATAAAAGTTGGTCGTTTTCCATTATTGTCATCTCCCATCACACACACTGTCCCATCCTCACTCAAACTTAAAATCTCAGAGAACTTCAGGCCAGAACTGGATCTCATATTCAGAGATGTGTGTTGGTTTGTTTTTCTTATTCTAGAGTAGGAGCAACTTCAGTGCAGAAGGCTGGGTCTAGCTCATCTGAGTTGTTAGGTATTCTTCCAGCAAACATTCCCTAGTTGATGTCTGGCCCTGCGCTGGGCAATAATAGGGACCCAGTGGTGGCTAAACCAGGCCAGCCCTGCCCTCCCAGAGCTCATGGTCCAGGGGGAGACAGACTCACCCCCAGACAGTGACAACCCAGGGTGGTCAGGGCTGGGACAGGAGAAGTACAGGGCTGTGGGTACCCAGTGATGACTCTGGGCCCTGCTGTCTCGGGGTTCCCATTCCAGCTAGAGTCAATATCACTAACACTAAAAAAATGAAAACAGCCAATAGTGTTTTTTGGGTTTTTTTTGGCAGTGCCACATGGCTTGCGGGATCTTAGTTCCCCAACCAGGGGCTGAACCCACGCCCTCGGCAGTGAAAGCGCAGAGTCCTAACCACTGGACCACCAGGGAATTCCCAAAAGCAGCCAATAGTTTATTACACATTTCCAAAGTTCCAGATACTATTTTAAGTTTGTTAATTGCATTCACTCATTGAATCCCCACAGCCAGCCTATCAGGTAGGTACCACCATTATGCCCATTTTATAGATGAAAGAACTGAGACCCAGGGAGGTTGTGTCACCTGCCCAAGCTCATGCGGCCAGCAGCTGGTGGAGTGAGGATTTGAACCCAGGACATCTGGCTTAACCCAAGGCTTTAGTGCTTCTCAACACACGAATGGGTGGGAAGGGCTGGTTTCCCAGGGAGAGGATGAGGGCCTGTGGCTGTGGACGGAAGGAGGGCTGAGATGGAGGTGAGGAAAGCCTGAGGTCTCACCTGCAGGGTGCAGTGGGTGAGGGGATAAATGCCGCTCAGGCCTGGGGTCCAAGCCACCTCCAGCTCCGTCGGCTGGCTGGAAACCAAGTGGAGGTCGCGGGGCCGCTGGGGGAGCACTGTGGACAGAAGAGGGGAGGAGCTGACCCCTTGCCCAAAGCTCCCCACCCTGCCCTCAACCCCAGCTCTGACCTTTGACCCAAACCCCCCACCCTCTGACACCCTTTCCTGTCACCTGTGATGGTGGCCGTGCGGGATGTGGTGACCCCCTTGGCGTTATGGGCTTCACAGGAGAAAGAAGCAGTCTTGTTCAGACCTGGGGAGTCATATGAGGGAGGGGCCCAGTCAGAAAGGGGAAGGAGGGGCTCCCGGGCCACGCTGAGCATCCCCTCCACCACGCCCTACCCGACAGGGTCAGTCTAGCACCCAGGGGCGCCTGCTTGAAGGGAGATTGTGGGAAAGGGAGATAATGCACTGGGAACACAGGCCTCCATCCCCAAACACAAGGCCAGCTAACACCCTACCCCACAGACACCCACACCCACACAGATAGAGACACATGCACACGTATACACACAGACACATACACTCAGAACCACATACCTAGACACACACAGGCACACACACTCACACACACGCTTATGCACAGAGATACACATACATACACAGACACACAGACGCACAGAAACACTCATACTCACATAGACACACCAGACGCACGCACCAGCACACACAGTTATACACACAGACGCACACAGAAGCACACACTCACATACAGAAACGCACATACTCGGGGACTTCCCTAGTGGCGCAGTGGTTAAGAATCCGCCTGCCAATGCAGGGGACATGGGTTCGATCCCTGGCCTGGGAAGATCCCACATGCCGCGGAGCAACTAAGCCCGGGCGCTACATTTACTGAGCCTGTGCTCTAGAGCCCGCGAGCCACAACTACTAAAGCCTGCACGCCATAACTACTGAAGCCTGCGCGCCTAGAGCCTGTGCTCCGCAGCAAGAGAAGCCACCGCAGTGAGAAGCCCGCTCACCGCATCAAAGAGTAGCCTCCGCTCTCTGCAACTAGAGAAAGCCTGAGCGCAACAACGAAGACCCAACGCAGCCAAAAATAAATAAATAAACAATAAATTAATTTAAAAAAAAGAAACAAGGTAATCAAAAAAAAAAAAAGGAAATGCACATACTCATACCTAGACACACACAAACACACAGATGTGCACACACTCACATATACACACAAGAATAGACAAAATCACACTGAGCCACACAGACACCTGTCTCGAGGCATACACATCTAATAGATACACACTTAAGAAACAGGCCCTCATGGGGGTGTGGAAATATAGAGGTGTTTGCTCATTGACAAGCTTGGCTGCTACCAATCCCTCTCCCCCGCACTCACTCACTCTAGCTCCACTGGCCTCCTGATGTTTCTAGAAGGTACTATGCATGCTGCCACCTCGGGAACTCTGCACTTCCGTTCCCTCTGCTTGGAACAGCATTCCCACAGACATCCGCATGGCTCCCTCCTGCCCTCCTTCACGTTTGTCACTCAGATTCCACCTTCCAGTTGCCTCTGTCCCCAGCCACCTTGTTGAAAACTGGAACCTCCCCTCCACAACTAGCCTCTTCCCTGCTTTCTTTCTCTTTGATTCTTCTCATCACAGCATCCTTTACACAGTCCTATGTATCCTGTTCACTGTGTGTTGACCCCACTAGCATGTCAGCCCAGGACGGTAGGGGTTTCTGTCTGTTTTGCCCCCTGCTGTATCCCCCCTGGGGCCTAAGATGGCCTGGCACACACTAGGTTCTCCATAAATGTTTGTTGAATGAATTTATGTGGATGCATTTATGTACTTATGAGCACTTCCGGGTGTGTACATAGCAATGTGAGCATGTGTAATTCCGTGGGTGAGTTCGTGTGTTTTTGAGTGTCTGGGGGTGGATTGCCTCCCCTTTCCCAGTGTGGTGGTGGTGGGAACACAGGCAGATACACACACATGCACACACACAAAGGCACATACAAGTACACAGACAAACACAAGAGACGCAGACACACAAACACAGAGAGATACACAACACACAGAGCTATACAACATACACAGATTCACACACACGGCAACAGAGACATGCACACCCACAATGTCTGGGTGACAGGACGTAAGGAGGACCAAGTCTTCAGTCTATGTGTGACTGCAGATCTGTATCTGCCTGTGTTTCTCTGCGTGTCTGTGGATGCTATACGCGTGCGTGTGTCTCCTGCGTTTGTTCTGCGCTGTGCTGTGTTCCCACCACCACCAGCTACCCACAGACACAAAGTTTCCTTTTCTCAGTTAGCAGAGGGAGTGGAAGGAGGGAAAGGCGGCGAGGCCGGAAGGGGGTGGGCAGGGAAGCTCCTCAGCTCCGCTGCCCAGGCCGCAGTTCCCAGCCAAGGTCAGGTGTCCGGGCCCGCAGCCTCCGCTGCCCCGGGGAGGGACAGGACAGCCCCGGGCGAGCTGCCCGAGGGGGCGGGGAACCTGGGTCCCATCCAGCCACCTGGCACGTGGGGGCCCGCCAGGGTCACCGCGCGGGAGCCCGCGCTGCCCGCCGCCGTTGGAGCCCTGGGGCGGGAGGGGGGTCTGGAGCCCGGTCCAGTTCCGACCGCAGCATTCCTGCCCCCGCGTGAGTCACCGGGGCGCCCCCCCACCCCCGGCACTTCCGGCCGGACTGGGATCCCCCTTCCCGGGCCCCAGCGGCCCGCACCTTGAGGGAGGGGGAGACAGGGGCGAAAGGGCCTGGGACCCCCTCCCCTCCGGCGGGCTCTCCCTCTACGACCAGCTCCAGATGTGCTTTCCAGATGTACCGTCCCTCTCCCCCTCGGCGCCCCGCGCCACCCTCCCCCACCCCAGAGCTCATTTTGCTTTTTCCGAGGGAATTGGAGGGATGGAAGGAGAGAGGGGGCACGCCCTGAGTCAGATCCAGGGACAGACACACACAAACGGACGAAATTCCTTGATACAGCACACACCACGAATTCCTACACACACACAATGAATCACACTTAACGTACAGGGGCCTACAGGGCACATTACTGGCCCTAAAACAGAAAACAGCAGCACTGGTTAACTACACAGGAGGACGCTGTCGCAAACAGGCAGCGACACAAAAGCATACTCTATGACTGACATGTATACACAAGGGGCTGACACTGACGCACACACACAAAGAGAGACACACACATACACAAACACAAACACGCAATCGAATGAGCACACACTGACTACAGACACCTAGCAACACAATACACACCTAGGCTGAAGCTGACAGACACACACACCTCCCCGCAGTTCGAGACACACCCACCAAGCAACAAACATACGTTGAGGTTGAAGTGGACAAACGGGTACACAACAGGACACAAATCAGGTTGATGTTGACTGGCTCACACAGAAACACAGCCAAGCCTTCAAAACAGAGCTGGACACACTCAGGTTGCTTCAGACACATTCCTCAAGATGCAGGCTGATACAGAAACACACACTTGCATCGACACACAGAGTTGCTGCAGACACACAAGCGTGGAGAGTGGCACAGACACATATATACACACTGGCTGGTGAGTACCTCAAGTTCATCCACCAAGAGGCAGTCAGGGCTGGGACTGACATACCAGGAGAGCAGACAGAAGCAGAAGGGTGTTGTTACTACCTGCTGTGAATCACACACACACACACACACACACATGTCTATAGGGGTCCATGGGACAGAGTCACATACCAACATGCTCACCCTGTGACATATACACAGATATCACAGAGCCATCCGTACACAGCCACAGGCAGTGGAACCACACCAAGAAACACACCAAGTTGTCCAAGGACACCTCCTGAGTCCACAAAGAAACAGAAGCTCCCACTAAGACACACTGACACCTAGAGGCACACGCCTGTAAGCTGGCATCGTCACCTCTATACAGGGAGGTATGGAAAATAGCCACAAGACACACTGCTGTCCATCACTCTGCCATCTCTCTTCACACACACATACGCACTCCACCCTCTCACAGTGAGTCACAGCTGTGGACACACAAACACAAAGAAGGACAGATAGCAGGCCGACACTGGGATACTTAGCCACACACACACACACACACACACACACACACACACACACACACACACTGACAGCCCCTGAGAAACTTACAGAAACATGCCATAAAGACCCAAACACAGTGGGACAGACACCTAAGGCGACAGAAACATAGCTAGTCTCTCACACACACACACACACACACTCACACTCTGAGACATCCACAGAAGCCAGCCCTCACTAAGGCACACCTTCATACAAACAGGTAGATGCACTGAGACACAGATCCAGAGGGACAGGGACACACCCAGACCTCCCACCCCGCCCCACACACAGAGACACACACAGAGATCCCCACCTGGCAGCTCCCTCACACGCTGATACACACACAGATCCTCTCACACCTGTGCCCTCCATTTCTCCCTCTTCCTGGCATGGGGTGGGGGAACCATCCCCCTCTCCCTCCCTTTTGCCCGGGTCCTGCCAGGCTGACTCAGACCCCAGAGCTGTGGGCCTGAGTCACCCCTCTGGAGGCCGGCATGCTCACCCCTGCTTCCTCGTACACTCAGGGCCCCCGGAATGCTGGGAATGTGGGCACCTCCTTCCACCCTAAGAGACCCTCTGTCAGGAGTCCCCTCCCCACGCCAGCAGATGGAAGCAGCAGGTTGGGGATGCTGGAAGCCGATGCCCTCCAAGGTCCAGGCGCCTCCCTCTGACGGACTCAGCCTCCCCCATCTGTGTTCCTCTGCCTCTCCTTCCTCAGTGAGGGGAACCCCCTGTGCTCAGGGTCCCCCAACTCTGGCTGAACGCTGTGTGACCCCAAGCTAGGTCCTGCCCCATCTGTGAGGTGTGGAAGGGGATGGTCACCCTGAGGCTGGGAGGGTTTCTCCTGTCACTCAGACCTGTCATGTCTCTCTCCATCTTGGGTTACTTCTGTAAGAAGCTAAAGGAGAGGAAGGCCCAGTTGATTCCGGTGCCCTGCTTGGGGTCAAGGGCTGACACAAGGGGCATCAGACCCCCACACACTTGGCCATGGAGCAGCTCAGAGGAAACCCAGGACAAAGAATTCTCTGCAGAGAGGCTGGCATGAATGGAGGGGGAAAGAGCAGAGAGACGGGGAGACAGACACACAGAGCAACAGAGAGAGATGGAGAACAGAGAGACAGAGAGAAAACATACAGAGGGAAACGAGATAGATGGGGACAGAAATGCAGAGACAGAGATACTCAGAGACAAAGAGGAAAAACTAGAGGGAGACTCAGAGACAGAGACAGACAGAGAAGGACAGAGGGACGAGCAGACCCTCACACAGAGGCATGAAGGGCTCCCCACTTCCATCCTGCCCGGCCCTCTGCGCTGAGCTGACCGCATCCCTGGACTCACCTGGAACACGGAGTATGTGCTGGGCACTGTGGTCCACGGTCGCAGCTAGGGAGACAGCATCCTGGAGCCAGAGTAGGTCCACGGGCTCTGGGGGTCCCTGGGCCTGGCAGCTCAGGTTGAAGGGAGTATTGGCAGCCACAGTCCTGTCCTCAGGCTCCTCCAGGAAGTAAGGCAGGCCTGGGCGGGGGGGCAGTGGTGAAGGCTGGGGCCCCTCTGAGCCCCCTAGGTGTCTGACTCACCATTAGGATGTTGTAGGGTGCAGGGTCTTTGACCCCTATGTCTGACCCCTCAGGACACCTCTACCCCCAGGAAACATGATCCCAATATCTGACTCTCCCCACCAATGTCTGAGCCTCTCATGTCTCTTTTCCAGAATGTCTTACTCCTGTTCTTCATGCCACTTTACCTATGCGGAAAGTGAGGCCCCCGGGGGGTTGGGGAGAGGGTTCAGTTGTGCCTCAGATCCTTGATCTGATCCCCGAATGTCCTGCCCCAACCACGTATGACCCCAGGACAGCTGACAGCCCCAAAGATATCTACCCCCCTGCCCAAAACATATAATCTTACGCAGGCCTGCCCCCAATAATTTATAGACCCCTCCAGCTGCCTGACCCCCCAAGATCTCTGACATTCCTAGGTTGTACGGCCCCAATGCATGCCGTGAATCCTCCAGCACCTCTGACCCCTCAGGATTCTTGGTCTCCCACGACCTCTGAGCCCAGGGCTCACCCTCCAGCCCGACGTAGCCAGGCTGGGACACGAAGGTCTTTCTGCCCAGGACCACGGCACACTGGTACCATCCAGCGTCTGAGAGCTGCAGGGACGAGATTCTGACAGGGCAAGAGGAGGGATAGAGAGGTTCAGGGTCAAAGCTGCACCCGGGGAGGGGGTCCTCAGAGCTGAAAGAGGAGAGTCTGGGCTGGAAACTCATAAGACCGAATAAGTGGGTACTATTATTAACTCATTTTACAGAAGAGGAAAGTGAAAGCCAGGGTTAGTTATGTCACATGCTCAAAGCCACGCAGCCAGCGTGTGGCCACGCTGGGGTCCAGCCCAGGTGGGGCTCCTGCGAGTGACTTTGCACGCACCGTGTGATGGAGGTGGGGACACAGGGGTCGGGAGGGATGCGGGTCGTGTCTGGTTAGGGGAGGCCGGGCACCTGAGTTGGCTGACCACTTTCCAGTCATCCTGCCCGTCTTCGCCCAGGGGCACCTGGGTCTGGGTGCTGTCTGCCAGCTCTAGGACCTGTCCATCCCGAAGCCAGGTCACCTCGGGGGGCTCCCCCTGAACCTGGAGCTCACACCGAAGGGCCCCCATGAGTCCTCGGGCACCAGTGATGTTCCCTGGACTCCCCACGAAGGGGTGCCCCGCAGCCTGTGGGCCTGCAGGGAGATGGGGAAGAATTCGCTCAGGAAACCCTGCTCCCCGCCGACTCCTCCGTTCCACCCCTGCCGGCCTGCCTACTGCCAGGACCCCGCCAGGCCCTTAGGCCCACATAGTTGCAGAGTGACCTCAGCAGGGGGGGTGGAGGGTGGAGGCTTTGAGGGGAAGATGGGAGCCTTCCCAGGGGACTGGGGTCCGGCCTCCATCCTCCATCCGTTGGGAGTAGGCCGGGGATCTGGCAGCCTCCCACGCCCTGACTGACTGGCTGGCCTGCCCTCCCTTAGGGTCTCTAGAGACTTGACAGCTTAGGCTGGTGGACGGTGGGGAAGAAAAGGGGATGGGAGGGAGAGGAGAGAGAGAGAAACAGGGAAGGAGAGGAGAGAGAGAGAAACAGGGAAGGAGAGTCAGAGAGAGGAACCAGAGAAAGTCAGGCAGACAGAGAGGGACAGACACCCGGAGTGACAGAGGATAAGAGATGGAGAGAGACACCCCCCAGAGGGGAAAAAGTGGTCAGAGAGACACACAGAGGGAAACGGACAGAAAGAGACAAAAACAGACTGACAGAGACAGTGACAGAGACACCTAGGGCACAGGGAGAGATAAAGACAGAGACGGGAGAGAGAGAGAAATGGAGACCCACAGAGATGGTAGGATTGGAGGCAGAGCCCCTGGCCCCAGAGGTGGAAGGCGCAGACAAACAGCCATGGGGTAAGGAGAAGTGGGGGGTGACAGTGACGAGGGATTTCCCCTAGGGCTCTGGTACCTCCTCATCCCGCTGCCTGACTTAGGGGTCCTTTCTGGAAGATTCCTTTCCGGGCAGCCCCCAGCTCAGCCCCTCTCCCCAAGGCCCCCAACTCAAGTCCAGCCCCTCCCCTTGCCCTCAACTTCTCCTGTCTGTCTGTCTCTCTGTGTCCATCTCTTCCCGTCTCTGACCCTCTTAGTTTCTGTTTCTTGTCCTTTTGCTCCTCTCTCAAGAGTCCCTTTTCCTTTCCCTCTCTTGGTTTGTCTCTGTGTACACCCTCCCCCTCTGTTGTCCCAAGGAAACTCCCTGAGCCAGACCAGGACTCCCGACTCACCCCCCTCAAACACCTGCCATCCATCCCTCTCCTCTCCCTCCTCCCCCAGCACCCCCCCCATCACTCACCCTTGGGAGCCACGCACCCCCAGCAGCACAGCACCCAGCACCAGGCCGGCAGGACCCTGCCCATCCTCGGGGCACCACGCAATCAATGCCAAACTTTCCTCAGAAGTTGCTGAGCACCCCGCGGGGGAGGGGGCAGGGCCGGGTTGTGCCCGGCCCTCCCCCCAGCTCCGGGCTCCCCGGATTTGGCACTGCCCGCCTGGCACAGCGGGGCGGGGGGCGCCCTCACCCGGCTCTGCTCAGCGGCGCCTTCCCAGCTCCCCTGCCTCCTTCTCTCCCTCCCAGATTTCGGGCAAAGCTTTCCCCGCCCCTGGCTCCCCCCTTGCCTCCGCCCACCGGCCGGAGCCCAAGGGGCCACCTGGACCTCGAGGGGTTAACGCGAAGAGGACCAGCTCTGTCTTAAAGGGGCCCTGGAGGGAGGTTGAGGAGGGGGAAGGGGGCCCCAGGTGGCTACGCCCCTAATCGTGGGCCAGCGAGCCAGGGAAGCTGTGCGTCTCCCTATCCCGGCTCTGTCCCTCTGGGCTCTGTCCCTCTGGGCTCTCTCCGCGTCTGGTAAACATTCCTCCAGAACTCCGCTCCCCTCTGCGACGCCCCCCTCCCCTGCCTCCACCCCCAGCCCAGCCCAGCCAGGCACTCCCCCTCTCACTCACAGCTCCTCAGACAAGGACACACACACACACACACACACACACACTCACAGATGTCATCCAGACACAGAGGCTGGGACAGGAGGAGACACGCAGGGGCATGCCACCGGCTCACACTCAGACAAGCCAGGTCAGGAGCTCCTCCATTCCTGGAGAAACCTCAGAAACCAGAAACGGGAGGACACTGCTGCGTGGGCATCCCTGGGGGAAGACTTGGGGAGACGTGGATCCTCATACAAAAGAGATCCACGTGGGTATGGAAACAGGACATCAGTGGATGGGCACTCACAGGGGTGCCCAAAGACCTGGGTGGGAATCCCGCCTCTACCACTAACCCTGTGACCTTACAAGTGACTGGCCTCCCTGAGCCTCGGTTTGTCCATCTGTAAGGTGGGAATAACAACAGAACCCACTTAGTAGGCTACGGGGAAGCTGTCCTGGGACAGTGCACACGTGCAGTTTTTTGCACGTGGTGAAGACAGCTGACAAGGTGCCCTTGATTTTTTGAATCTCATCTGTATGTCTCTCTGTGCACTTGCATTGCTGTCTCCCTCTGGTGGATTGTGTATCCTGATCCTTGTAGATCCAGGGCCTGTGTGTTGGTTCTCCTGCTTGTCCATTACTTCCCACTATGTGTTTTGCACATGGTGGAGGTGGGGGGTCTCTGCAAGCCTGAGTGTCTGTGTAGGAGGGGGCTGGGCACCCATCTCTCTCTGCTCTTGGCTGTTCTGTTTGTGTATTGGTATCCCTACAGCTCCTTATAAACTCCTCTCCTTTCAGCCTCCCGATGTCTCTCCCACCTGCCTCTTCTCACTCCGAGGAGTCCAGCCCCATCCTTTCCCACCAGGACCCTGCCTTGGCCTCTTCCCTGGCCTCCCCCCAGGCCTCCTTGCCTCCACTCTTACTCCCTCCAACCCATCTCCCATTCATAAGCAGAGGGATGTTTCTGAAACTCAAATCTGACCCTGTCCCCTCCCTGCTTAACCTTGGCTCCCCACTGCCCTCAGGGCGAGCTCCCGGCTCCACAACCTGGCACTCAGGGCTCTTCCCCATCAGCTTTCCTGAGCTGTGTCATTTGTGTCCCATTTCAGTGACAGCCTCAACATCTATTCTGCCACCCAAGCCCGACCCTCAGGGTCCTCTTGGACACCCCCCACTCTCAATAAGTTTCCAAGTGCCAAGGAGGATTCGATTTAGCTCCACAAACCTTTCTCCTGCCTGGCCTTGCTGTTCTCCCCATGGTCTCACCCTGGTCCAGCCCCATCTTCTCCCACCTGGACCCCTGCTCTGGCCTCCTCCCTGGTCTCCTGGCCTCCACTCTCCCTCCCTCTAACCTGTCAACAGCAAGAAGAATGTCTCTCAATCCCAAATCAAACCCTTTTCCACCTTTGCCCTAAACCTTCCAAGATAAACCCCCAAACTGCTTGCCTCGTGACCCCTCATGTCCACCTGGCTCCTTTCTCTTGTTCACAAGCTTTAGGGCCTCCTCCTGCAGCTCTATGCCCCCAACTCCTACACACCCCTCAGCCCCATCTCAATTGTCCCTTCTCCTTGGCATCACTGCCTGGTCCTTCCCAGTCAACTCTAGGTCCCCGTGTTGTTCACTCCTAACACTTTGTCCTTTTCTTTGGCTTGGGTTGTCACAATATATTTATTGGTGTGACTGTGTGTCTCATGGTCTGTGGGCTCTGGGAGTGTAGGCACTGGGTATATCTTTGGTACCACTGTGTCCCCACCACCCTGTAAAAGATCTTTCATAAAGGGGCCAATTAATTATTGTGGCATTTTGGAGGGATGCAAATATGTGCCAAGATCTGCCCACTTGTTTGAATATGTTGGGTGGCCCTACACACCTAGGACACGTGTGGACCCAGCTGTGTGCGTGGCCAACTTGAATCTGTGTTCGTTCTTTCAAGAACTATTTGCTGAGTATCAAATATGTGTTTGCAGTTGGCTTTCAAATGCATTTTATTTATTTATTTTTTTATACATAGTATTTTAATTTTATTTTTTATTTTATTATGGTCCCGCTGTGCGGCACGTGAGATCTTATTTCCCCCACCAGGGATGGAACCCTAGTCCTACAGTGGAAGCACGGAGTCTTTTAAACCACTGGACCACCAGGGAAGTCCCTCAAATGCATCAAATGCATTTAAAAATGAGATGGGGGAATTCCCTGGCGGTCCAGTGGTTAGGACCCGGTGCTTTCATTGCTGAACTACTGAAGGTGCAGGTTCCGATCCCTGGTCGGGGAACTAAGATCCTGAAAGTCGTGAGGCGCGGCCAAAAAAAAAAAAAAAAGGTGAGATGGACAGGTGGATAGAAATGTTCCCTGTGGCAGAGGCGGAGACTCCACAGTGAGCAAGACTGCCCTCATGGAGCTCCTATTCCAAGTGGAAGAGGGAAAACAGGCAGAGAAATGTTTATCAGATTGCAACATGGTCAGCGAAGAAAAATAAAGCTGGGGAAGGGATAGAAAGGGGAGGTGGGGAGTGCCATTTTAGAGAAAGTAGTCAGGGAAGTCCTCTCTGAGGTTATGATCAAGATCTGAAGTAAATTAGCAAGTGAGTCATATAGGAAAGGGCATTCCAGGCAGAGGGAACAGCCAGTGCAAAGGCCTGGGGGCAGGCTTGCAGAGAACTTCAAGGAGAAGACGTGCGGCTGGAATGGATGGGGGTCAGGGAGGAGGTGAGGTCAGGCAGGGCATTGGCCTGGGGAGGAGGGCTTTGGCTTTTATTCTAAATATGACAGAATGCACTAAGGGGCTATTCCCCCCACCCAGCTTTACTGAGGGATAATTGGCCAAAATGTATAAATTTAATGGGGAATTGCCCGGCGGTCCAGTGGTTAGGACTTGGCCCTTTCACTATTGAGGGCCCAGGTTCGATCCCTGGTTGGGGAATTGGGGAACTAAGATCCCACAAGCCATGCGGCGCGCCAAAATAAATAAATAAATAAATAATAAATAAATTTAAGGTGTACAATATGATTTACTACATGTATATATTGCAAAGGGATTACCACAATAAAGTTAATTAACCCATCCATTACCTCACATATTTACCATTTTTTGGTGTGTACGGTGAGAACATTTAAGATCTACTCTCTTAGTAAATTTCAAGTATACAGTACAGTATTAGCTATAGTCACCATGCTGTACATTAGGTCCCCAGAACTTATTCATCTTGTAACTGAAAATCTGTACCCTTTGATCAACATCTCCCCATTTCTCCCCCACCCCCAGCCTCTGGCAACCACAATTCTTTTACTTAATTAAGTAATTAATTAATTTTTATTGAGAGACAATTGACATATAACACTATATTAGTTTCAGATGTACACAGTGATTCAATATTTGTATATGTTGTGAAATGGCCACCACAGTAAGTCTAGCTAACATCCATCACTACGCAGTTACAATTTTTTTTGTTATGAAACTTTTAAGATCTATTCTCTTAGCAACTTTCAAATGTATAATACAGTATTATTAACTATAGTCACCATGCTACATGACATCTCTCTGTTTCTATGAATTCAGCTTTTTTAGATTCCACATATAAGTGAGATCATACTGTATTTGTCTTTCTCTGTCTGATTTATTTCACTTAGCATAATGACTTCAAGGTCCATCCATGTTTGTCACAAATGGCAGGATTTCCTTCTTTTTTATGGCTGAATAATATTCTGTTATATCACATTTTCTTGTTTAAAAAATTTTTTTTTTTTTTAGTTTTGGCTGCGTTAGGTCTTCGTTGCTGCGCGCGGGCTTTCTCTAGTTGCGGCGAGCGGGGGCTACTCTCTGTTGTGGTGCGCAGGCTTCTCATTGCGGTGGCTTCTCTTGTTGGGCGGAGCACGGGCTCTAGAGCGCAGGCTCAGTAGTTGGGGCGCAGGGGCTTAGCTGCTCCGTGGCATGTGGGATCTTCCTGGACCAGGGCTCGAACCTATGTCACCTGCATTGGCAGGCGGATTCCTAACCACTGTACCACCAGGGAAGCCTGTCACATTTTCTTTATCCACTCATCTGCTGACACTGAGATTGCTTCTGTATCTTAGCTATCGTGAATAATGCTGCCATGGACACAGGGGTGCAGATATCTCTTTTGGGATACTGATTTTGTTTCCTTTGGATATATACCAAGAAGTGGGACTGCTGGATCCTATGACAATTCTATTTTTAATTTTTTGAGGAACCTCCATATTGTTTTCCATAGTGGCTGCACCAATTTACATTCCCACCAACGGTGCACAAGGGTTCCCCACTGGGGGGCAGAGCAGGGGAGAGACCTGATTTGATTTGGTTTTAAAGGCCAGTAAGTGAAAAGTTGATGGGAAACTTTCTAACAGAGGGATCAGGACCTGGACACACTATATGGGATCATTTATTATTGAGATGTGATGTGTCTGGAAGGGGCCCAGCCCACCCAGTGAGGAGCTCTTGGGCCAGAATGAGCCCAAATCTGATCTAACTCCCAGTTTACAGAGAATTCCTGGCAACGGAAAGACACCTTGAGTAGCACCCCAAAGATGCCATCAGCCAAATCTGGGATGTGAAAAATGGCACAGGGCAAATGACCCAGTTTCTTTAAGAAATTAGTGGCATTACCAAGGGAGAAAGGCGGGGAGGGATAAATTAGCAGTTTGGGCTTAAAATATACACCCTACTATATATAAAATAGATAACCAGCAAGGACCTACTGTATAGCAGAGGGAACTACTCAATATCTTGTAATAACCTATAATGGAAGAGAATATTAAAAAAAAGAATTATATATATTTATGTATATGTATAATTGAATCCCTGTGCTGTACATCTGAAACTAACACAACATTGTAAATCAACTATATTTCAATAAAAATTAAAAAAATAAGTGGCATACAAAATGTTGGGGAATGGTTACAACTTTAGAAGACCTAAGCATCCAAATGAAGGCACTGCATGATAAGCCTTTGGATGTTGATTTGAACAAACACACCTATGAAGTACATTTCTGCAACCATCAGGGAAACGTGAACACTAACACAGCAAAATTGCTAACTGTGATAGGTGTGAAAATGGGTATCTTGGTTGTGACTCTTAAAAAGTGGATTTAAGGGAATTCCCTGGTGGTCCAGTGGTTAGGACTCCACACTTTCACTGCTGTGGGCCTGGGTTCAGTCAGGGAACTAAGATCCTGCAAGCCATGTGGCCAAAAAAAAAAAAAAAAAAAAAGAGTGGATTTTAAAGGGGAGTTATTTTCTTAATAAGTTAGGAGTCTTTGTTGGGCATAATTGAAGTTTTGGGTATAGATAGTGTGATGGTTATACATTGCGAATATATTTAATGCCACTGAATCGTACACTTACAAGTGGTGAAAATGATAAATATTATGTTACGTATATTCTACCCACCACCCCCCCCCCCAAAAAAACAAACTGAACACCACACTGATTGTAAATACTTTTACTTTGGGGTCCAATAATTATTGTTTAAGACATTTTGAGTTTATGTTTTTCTTTTGCTTGCTACTGGAATCATCCTAATTCATGTCAATTTTTATACTGATGCAGTGCAAGGTCCATCCTTCCTCAAATAAATGAATTTGCTGGTATTTCTGATCCCAAAGTTCCCTGAATGTGAATTCTGAGTGCAAAGGAGAGCAAGTCATTGCCTTAATTTAAAAGGAGGAAACCTCAAACCTCATTCATTCCTTTTCATATCACACTGACATAAAAAGTAGTAATAATAAATCCAAGGACTTAGCATGTATTTCGTTCCTATTAAGTTCCAGAATTTTTCACATCTCTTCTTTTAAATTTGGCAAATCTTTTAGATGCTAAATCCTCAGCGAAGGTGTCATCAACTAGAAAGTGGCAAAGTTAGGATCTGATCCCCATCGCATCTTTCTATTTTCCATCATATCACTGTTTTGTGCTACCTCTGTAGAATTTAAGCCAAAAAATAAAGTGGTAACATCATGGAAAATTAAAAAAAAAAAAAAAAAAAGGAAACTTTAGCTAACGATATATGCATTGCTGAAGCATTCAGAGGTCGATGCTCAGAGGTCAATTTATTTTTTTTTTTTGTTTTCGACCATGCGGCATGGCACGCGGGATCTTAGTTCCCTGATCAGAGATCGAACCTGCGCCTCCACAGTGGAAGTGCGGAGTCCTAACCACTGGACCACCAGGGAATTCCCTGCAATTTATTCTGAAATGCCTAAAAATATGAGCTGGCTGGGCAGGTGGAAAGAAATGTGCTAATGCAGCATGGCAACCGAAGTGGGAGAGCCTAGGCGGTAGCCCATGGGTATTCCCGTATAATCCCCTCAACTTTGCTGCATGTTGGAAAATTGTCATAATAAAATGTTAGGGGGAAAAATGTCCTTTACTATTAGAAATGTGTATTCAATTATTTTCTGAGATTTGCTTTAAAATCACTGTAAGAGAGTGATAGATGAAATAAAAATAGCCGAAAGTTGATGATTATCGAATGAGGCCCGGTCATGGGCCCACGGGTTCATTGTACTATTCTCTCTACTGTTGTATGTTTGAAAACTTCCTTATTAGATAATTGACAAAGAAAAAGATGCTTCTGGCTCTCTAGTGAAGAGAAGGGAGGAGGGAAAGGGTGGCAGGAGAGGCCAGAGTGAGGGTAGGGTTTGTGTTTCGGCGTCTGCTTTCAGTTTGGGAGGGTGCCCAGGGTGGGAAGCGGTCACCTTCGGTTTTTCCCTAACTGAGGCCCCCCAACTCCCCTACCGGCACGCCTCCCACCCCCTGCCCTAGGCCTGCAGTTCTGCCCACCCCCCAACATCAGCCTCGCCGGAAGCGAGGCCCAGGACAGCTCCCTCCCCACCGCCCTCCACCACCTCCACATCTGCTACTGATGTCAACAGCCAGGGTAGGCGGGGGCCATGTTTTTCGGTTCCCGCCTAGCCTCCAGGGAGGGGTGGACCCCCCCATCCCCGCTCCTTACTCACAATGATGGACACTGTCACACACATACTAGGCCCTGCCCTGGGCCAGAGACAAACTTTTATTGCAAAATGGGGACCTTCGAGGCACAAGGACGTCAGACCTGGCCTCTTCCCTGAAACGGGGAGTTGGAATCTGGCTCCATCCACTGGGTCTAACTGGAGGCGGGTGGGGGGAGCAGGGGAGGTGTTCAACATGGTTATATAAGCTGGAGTGTGTGTGTGTGTGTGTGTGTGTGTGTGTGTGTTCCCCTGATCTGAGTTTCCACGTATGTCCAAGTTTACTTTGTCCCCAGGCTTGTGCACAATTGCACACTGGGGTGTGTCTGTATTTGGGAGCATTTGGGGGATCAGGCTGCCTGGAAAGGGGTGTCCTTGAGGGCTGAAGGTGCGGAGGAGGCCAGGGCTGGGCCTCCGTGGGAGTCGTATATCTTAGCAGGAAGATACCCCGGAGGTGGGCAGGTGTCCCACATGGGCTGGCTGTGTGGTTCAGTGGTTGGGGGCATGTGGATGGCGACAGTCTTAGGCCTGGAGAGCGGTACGGTCACTCGAGGGCTAAGGACAGAGATGGTCTCTGTGTGGTGACATGAGCTGGCGTGGGGCATGTTCTCTGCTCTAGGCTTCCAGAGACGGTGGCCCTGGTAAGTTTGATGAGTTAAGAAGGCACGTGGGCTGCAGACACTGTGGCTGTTTCCGTGGCTTGTGAAGGCGGCAGCTGAATCCCCACGCGTGGGTTGTGGGTCCAGGGGAGCTGTGCTGTGTATGAGTTGGTGGGTTATCCGGGCATGTGGTTGTGATTCCAGATGGACTAAATTTATGTCAGTAGAAAGCTGTGTGGCCGAGTTGCCTTGTGGCCCTCGTGGGTGTGTCTGGGTGTGTGGTTGCGTGGGCTGATGACCCTGTGGATGTGTAGGCTGAATATATGTGTGACCGACTCTAGGAAACAGCTACAGGTGTGCGAATGTGGCTGCCTGTGGTGTAGACATGTGGCTCAGAAGACACAGCCATGTCCATGGCAACTGCCAAGGCTACCACCTCCCAAGTTTCCCTTCTTCATCCGGTCCACACAGTGGGGTGGGGTGGAGGTCAGCGGGGCTGGAATTGCAGCTGGAAGGCTTGAGGGATGTTGAAAAGGCCACTGACGGCTGGCTGGAGGCTCAGGGCACCCGGTGGGCATGGGTTCCCCAGCGAGAAGGCCTGTAGGATGGCGGTGAACAGGAGAAAGAGCTCGGTCCGAGCCAGGCCCTCCCCGAGGCAGACACGCTTACCTGGAGGGGAGACAGATGGCGCTGGGCCAGCCGTCCTCACACCCAGGCCTGTGGGAGGACCAGTGGGTGGACAGGGGCGGACCCAGCAGATACCTAAGGAGAAGGGCAGGAAGGCCTCGTGCTTTTTGAACTTTCCGTCTGCATCCAGGAATCGTCCTGGGTTGAACTCCTCAGGCTGTTTGAAGACCTCGGGGTCATGCAGGATGGAGCCAAGGAGGGGGAAGACCTCCGTACCCTGAGGGGAGATCATAACAAAACTACAAACATCCCTCACCCCCCAGGCCTTCTGTCCTCTAAGGCAGAGCACAAGAGTCTGGTGTGTTGGGGAAACCGGTTCACAAAACACAGCGGCATCAATGTTTATCCAGTGCTTATTATGTGTCAGGCACTTTATTAAGCATTATATATGTATTGCCTCATATGTAATAGATACATGTATTATAGTTACACACACAAACTCACTAAATCTTTTTAACAAGTCTAGGGAACATTTAGTAATATGATCCCATTTTAAAGATGGGGGAGGGACTTCCCTGGTGGTCCAGTGGCTAAGACTCTGCGCTCCCAATGCAGGGGACCCAGGTTCGATCCCTGGCCAGGGAACTAGATCCCACATGCATGCCACAACTAAGAGTTCGCATGCCACAACTAAGGCGCCCTCTTGCTGCAACTAAGACCCGGCACAACCAAATAAATAAATAAATAAAATATTAAAAAAAAAACAAACCAATGAAAGATAATGTCTTAGAGGCTGCTTATAGGGTGGGGAAGATAACGGTCCACTGGTTAAACAGGGTGCTAGGAACAGTCAGGTCTGTAACACTGTAGTAAAAATGGATTAAAGGATAGGGCTAACACTGATGTAACAGTGTGGAATATTAAAAAAAAAAAAAAAAAAAGATGGAGGACTTCCCTGGTGGTCCAGTGGTTAAGACTCCGTGCTCCCACTACAGGGGGCACGGGTTCGATCCCTGGTCAGGGAACTAAGATTCTGCAAGTCGCATGGTGCAGCCAAAACAAACAAACAAACAAAAACTGGGAAAACAGAGGCCCAGAGAATTTAAGCAACTTGCCCAAAGCAACATTTGGACATGGCAGAGCTTGTTATTTTTACATTTGTTTTTAAACTTTGGGGCTACGTTGTGATTCAGCTGTGGCTGTCCTAAGGCACTTGGCTAAGAGCCCAGCTTTCTGCCACTATGATCTTCTGGAGGTGAAGGGTGGGTGTATGGGGGCTGCCCATGAAGGCTTCCCCCGCCCAGGTTCGGGGAGAGGGGCAGCCCCTTCCGCTGAGATCAGAGTCCCCATGTTCCCAGGACTGTGGTGGAGGGTGAAGGAAGGTAGGGAGTACGAGGAGCGGACAAGGGATCTCCTTTGTTAGGGACTCTGGCTAATGAGGCTCTGAATTGGGAAGGTGAGTGAGGCTTCAGGAAAAGGCCACGCTAATGTTGTCAAAATAAGAGAGAGACAGATAGCAGTGGTTAAAGCATAGGCTCTGGGTTCAAATCCTGCCCCTACCACTTGTAGGCTGGGAGAGCTTGCCAAGTCTTCTAACCTTTCAAGGCCTCAGTTTCCTCATTTGTAAAATGGGTGTGATAATGATGTAGTGTTGCTCTGAAGATTAAATAAGGTAATACATGTAAAGCATTTAGAATAATACCTGGCACAGAGCAGATCCTCAATCACAGATGCCTGTTATTGCTATTATCATTATCAGTAGTTGCTGTAGTTGCAAGAGTCATTGCTTTAGCAATAGTCGCTGCTGTGGTGTACATAGGAGCCCCACTCCCTGCACAGAGTTCATTCGGTGTTTTACAAGCATCATTTCAGATTCCTTACAATCCCAAGATGATACTATTATTATTCCCAATTTAGAAGAGGAGGGACTTCTCCGGTGGCACAGTGGTTAAGAATCCACCTGCCAATGCAGGGGACATCGGTTCGAGCCCTGGTCCAGGAAGATCCCACATGCCGCGGAGCAACTAAGCCCGTGCACCACAACTACTGAGCCTGTGTGCCACAACTACTGAAGACCGCGCGCCTAGAGCCCAGGCTCCGCAACAAGAGAAGCCACCGCAGTGAGAAGCCCGCGCACCGCAACAAAGAGTAGCCCCTGCTCGCTGCAACTAGAGAAAACCTGCGTGCAACGGAAACCCAACGCGGCCAAAAATATATAAATAAATTAATTAATTTAAAAGAAAAAAAAAAAAAAAGGAGTAGATGGAGGTTCACAGGGTGAAGTGATTTGCCCAAGGTCTCAGCTAGAAAACAGCAGGACTGGATTCCAACTTCTATGAACTGGATTCTACAATGAAGCTCAAGGAGGGAGCAGCTTGCCCGGAAGGCACCTTCGGTTTCCAGGGAGAGGTCGCCCCCTGGTGGTGCTGCTTCTGAGTTGCTCTGGAATGAAGGGGCAGGAACTGAGTGTGAGAGAGAGAGAGAGAGAGAGAGTGTGTGTGTGTGTGTGTGTGTGTAGGGAAGGAGGGAGAGCCTGATTGTGTTTGCAGCCGGGTGGAGGGTGAGGGCCTCCGTCGGCCCTCAGTTCTCAAATTGCCTGTCACGTTATCTGATGGTCCCCACCACGATTGGAAGGAGGTAGAATTAGGATCCATTGGACACATGGGGGAAACCGAGGCTCAGAGACAGAGTCAAAAGGCAAGAAAAATGTACACAGAAAGAAACAAAGAGAGATGCAGAGACAGGGACACAGAAAAAGAGAGGAAGATGTCAGCCAGAGAGGAGAGAGAAAGAGGAAGAAGATGCAGAGAGAGAGACAAACTAACCAAGATCCAGAAGAAGAGACAAAGATAGCAACGGACTCAGGCCCTCAGGCCCGGGACAGAGACAGCCGCTGGGCCTGGCTGACCCGCACACCCACCTGGGGCAGGGTGTACCCCCGGAAGCGGGTGGTCTTGACGAGGGCTCGGGGCAGTCCCATGGGTACCAGCGCCAGCAGCCGCTGCGCCTCATGCAGAACCGCGTCCGTGTAGGGGAGGCGGGCTCGGTCCCACAGGCTTGGCGCCTGGCCGGGCCCTAGCTCCCGGGTCAGCTCCTCCTGCACACGCTCTGCACCCAAGAAGAGGAGAGTTGGAGGTCAGAGGTGGGGCGGAGCCCTGCGATCCTTCCCTCGGACGCCCCATCTTCTTTATTTTTAAAGGTTTATTTATTTATTTATTTGGCCGTGCCACACGGATCTTAGTTCCCCAAGCAGGGATTGAACCCGGGCCCTTGGCAGTGAAAGTGCGGAGTCCCAGCCACTGGGCCGCCAGGGAGTTAGTTCCCGGATACTCCCTCTTCCTGAGCAGCTGTGGTTAGGGGTGAGGCTGGCGGGCAGGGAGGAAGAGTCCTCCAGCCCTCTGCAGCCCGGGTCCCCCACACCCCATGTGGTGGGCATCACATCTCTCCTCTTTCAATTCCCACAGCAATCCTGTGAGGTGGGGGACCATAATCTAGCCCCATTTCCCAGATAAGGACACTGAGGCCTAGCGAGCTGAAATCGCAGCTGACTCGTTGATTCCACCAAGGCACCCAGGTCCCATCTTCCAGGTCAGCCCACCCCACTGGCTCGACAGTACTGGATGCAGTTGCGTGACCCTGAAATGCTGGAGTTCCTTGGGGCACATTCCCAGCCCTGCCTCACCCACTTACCCTCCCTCACCAACACAGCTTCAGGTCTTGCCTGTGTCCTGATAACCCCAATTTGTTTCTTATCTCCAGTCCTGATCCAGGTGTCTCGTGGCCTTCTGGATGCCTCTCCCTGGTGGCTCCAGGTCCCTCACACTCAAATTGTCCCCAAATGGCTTCAGCATCTCCCCTGAAATAGCCCCTTATCCCTTCTGTCCCCATCTCAGGGTGGCCTCATGGTCCCCCGGTCCCCTGGCCAGAGCCCTGGGCCTGTCCCTGGATGCCTGCCTCCCTTGTCATTCTCCACCACCTGCCTACTTGGACCCCTCCCTCCTCCCCACAGCTTGGCCCAGCCCTATTTGTTCTCTCCGGCCTAGGTCCCTACCTTGTCCTCTGCCTTGGGCTCCTGGCATCCTCTTTCAGACCCTACAACCTACCTCTTCATGACAGACCAAAGGATTTTTCTAAAATGCTCATTTGTCCCTGCCCTCCCCTGCTCAACGACCTTCCATGGCTCCCCATGGCTCAGGATTAGATGCACAATGTAGCACCAAGGCAGCAAGGCCAGAGACGCCTCCTGCCTCATTTCTCATTTTGCTGGACCTCTCACTGCAGCCGGCAGTCGGCAGACTTCTTGCTCTTCAGACGCCCCAGATGCCAGCTCATTCTTGCCTCCAGGCTCTGGCTCAGGCTGTCCACTTCCCTAAACATTCTTCCTCTCGAGCCCTCCCTCCTGTTCCCAGGGCCTGGCTGGTGGAGAAGCTGCCTACCTTGGACCTGAGGATATTTCAGCAGGAGCAGGAGAGTGTAGCGAATCGTGGTGCTGACTGTCACCGTCCCGGCGAACAACAGGTAAACGACCGTCATCAGCAAGTTCTTGTCAGTGAATTCTGTGTTTGGGTCTTGCTTCTCCTGGGGGAAACCAGGCAGAGGGGCTCAGAGAACACAGGCTGCGGGGAGTAGAGACCCAGCACAGCCAGGTTTGGGGTGCAGCACAGCAAGTTATAACTTTGTCAGGGAGTTTAAATAAATGTGTGGGAAAGCTGGGAAGTGGGCTCTTGATATTAGTTCTCTCGGGGTGAAATGTTTTAAAAATGAAAGAGAGTGGCCACTATAAAACAAACAAACAAACAAACAAACAGAAAATGACAAGTGTTGGTGGAGACGTGGAGAAACTGGAACCCCTGTCGCCAAGGGGGTATATAAAAGGGTGCAGCTGTTACGGCAAATGGTGCAGCAGTTCCTCAAAAAAGTAAAATAGATTTACTATGTGATCCAGCAGTTCCACTTCTGGGGATTTATCCAGAAGAGTAGAAAGCAGGATCTTGAAGAACATTTGTATACCTATGTTCATAGCAGCATTATTCATAATAGCCAAAAGGTGAAAGCAACTCCAAGTGTCCACTGATAGATGAATGCATAAAGAAAATGTGCTATATCCACACAATGGAATATGATTCAGCCTTAAAAAGGAAGGAAATCTTGTCATACGCTACAATGTGAATGAAACCTGATGACATTATGCTAAGTGAGATAAGCCACAAAAGGACAAATACTGTGTGATCCCACTTATATGAGGTCCCTAGAGTAGGCAAATTCATAGAGTAAGGAAGTAGGAGGGTGGGGGATGAGGGCTGGGGGAGGGAAGGATGGGGATCTGTCGTTTAATGGGCATAGAATTTCAGTTTTGCAAGTTGAAAGTGTTCTGGAGATGGATGGTGGTCGTGTGAATATCTAACACCACTGAAGTGTACACTTGAAAATGGCTAAGTTGGTAAGTTTTATGTTATGTGTATTTTACTATAATTAAATTAAAAAAAATTTTTTTTTGGCCATGCCACACGGCTTGTGGGATCCTAGTTTCCTGACCAGAGATCAAACCCGGGCCTCCTGCAGTGGAAGCACAGAGTCCTAACCACTGGACCGCCAGGGAATTCCCATTCCCTTTCATTTCTTAAATTAAAAAGATTTAATTATATTTGAGATTAACAGATACACACTACTATATATAAAATAGATAAACAACAAGGACCTACTGTACAGCACAGGGAACTATATTTAATGTCTTACAATAACCTATAATGGAAAAGAATCTGAAAAAGAATATATGATTCAGTTTCATATATATATATATATATATATATATATATATATATATATAAAAAACCGAATCACTCTGCGGTATACTTGAAACATTATAAATCAACTATACTTCAGTAAAAAAATAAAAATTAAAAAAATTCGGGGGACTTCCCTGGTGGCACAGTGGTTAAGAATCCGCCTGCCGATGCAGGGGACACAGGTTCGAGCCCTGGTCCGGGAAGATCCCACGTGCCGCGGAGCAACTAAGCCCATGCGCCACAACTACTGAGCCTGCGCTCTAGAGCCCGCAAGCCACAACTACTGAGCCCGTGTGCCACAACTACTGAAGCCCACGCGCCTAGAGTCCGTGCTCCGCAACAAGGGAAGCCACCCCAATGAGAAGCCCGCGCACCGCAACGAAGAGTAGCCTCCACTTGCCGCAACTAGAGAAAGCCTGCTCACAGCAACGAAGACCCAACGCAGCCAAAAATAAATAAATAAAATAAATAAATAAATAAAAATAAATAAATTTATAAAAAAAAAAAATTCGGGAATTCTCTGGCTGTCCAGTGGTAGGTCTCCGTGCTTTCACTGCCGAGGGCCCAGGTTCAATCTCTGGTGGGGAACTAAGATCCCACAAGCCACATGGTAGCCCCCCCCCCAAAAAAAAAGGACCACAGAGTTAAGAAAAAAATCTCTCTCTCCATGAACAGGGCGGCTGCATTTATTCAAAGGATGTGGCCCTGAATATCTCCCATAATTGCAAAGTATGTACAATTCAAAACTAGTTATTTCCACAGGGGTCATCTTAATTCTAATTTTCTCATGTGATAATTGTTCTCACATAATTAATAAAGAGGACTTTATTAGTCTAATTAGACATTGCAAGGTTTCCTAAGTAAACGATTGTAATTCATAGGAACTCTCCTGTGTGGGTTGGGGGAAGTCATGGTGGGGATTGCCGGCGGCAGGTCACTGGGCATGAGGCCTGGGCAGGGGGTTGAGGTTGGAGGGAGGAGAAAGAGGAGAGATGCAAGTGACTCAGACACACATTCACAGAGCGACGTGCAGAGAGAAAGAAGGAGGGTGACAGAGTGTCCCAGCTATACCCGGGCGTAGGGGCTGGCTCGGAGGCCCCCCAACCCTAAGCTTCCCCCACCTTTGCCATCTTCAGCAAAAAGGCATCCACAAGGTCGCGTGCGGGGCCTGAGGTGTCCAGGCTCCTCTGGTGCCGCTGTATCTGCTGGACGGCGAAGGCAGCCACCGTGCGCACTTGGCCGAAGAGCTGCGTGTAGGGGCCCGGGAGGTGCTGCAGGAGCTGGGAGAACATCTCGTAGGTCTGCGGGGGGACGGGCAGCCGTTTTCACGGGGGCCTGGCCCTGCACCAGGGCGGAGGGGAGGGTGGGCAGGGCGCTCTGGGGTTACCTGAAAGAGGTGGGCAGGAGCCTTTGGGGAGAGAGGGGTCCCACCCCCTTACCTGGGCCCACGGGGAGCTGACCCCCACGACGATGCCACCAGCCGCCCGGACCATGGCCTTGAACTCCTCATTGTCATAGGGGAAGCGGAGGCGGAAGACGAGGGAGCAGATAATGTTGGAGGTGGCCTGGGCCAGCAGCAGTGAGGGCTCAAAAGGCGATCCTGCGGAGGAGGGGACAGGGAGGGGGGTTGTGATGGAGACGGGCAGAGGGGCGCTGACGTAGGGCGGAGCCGGTCCACGAAGGTGGAGTGGGGGCCAGACCCAACCGGAAAGAGACAGGCACAGAGAGTGAGACAGAGACAGACAGACAGGGAAAGAGAGAGTTAGACACGGAGACAGAGAAAGACAGAGGCAGACTTACAGGAGAGAAAAACAGAAAAATAGGGACTTCCCTGGCGATCCAGTGGTTAAGACTCCGCACTTCCAATGCAGGGGGCGCGGGTTTGATCCCTGGTGGAGGAACTAAGATCCCACATGCTGCACAGCGAATAAAAAAGAGAAGAGGCAGAGGAGTGACGTGAAGAGGCAGAGGAGTGACGTGACAGTACGAGGGACACAGAGACCCTCAGGAAGACAGCAGGACAGAGGCAGAGGTGGAGGAGGGGAGGGTTGAGTGACTAGAGTCCCCAGCCCAGTCCGCGAGGGAAGGCCCTACCACACTCGGGCGCCCTGCTGACCTCTGGTCCTCCGGAGCGCCTCTACCAGACACTGGGCCTCCGCCTGGATCAGCTCCTCTCCTTCTCGTTTCCCCATGCCTAAGTCCCGCAGGGCCAGCGTGGTGAACTTCCTCAGCTGCCTCCATCGCTCCCCATTAGAGAATAAAACCCCTGCACAGAAGGCTAGACTCAAGGAGGGACCAGCCCTCCCCCCTTCCCCAGGATTCCTCCCTTCCTCCCAGAGAGGTGCCCTGTCCTGAGTCCATATGAGCCTAGCCCAAGGAGGAGAACTCACGAGGTGCTCAATAATTGCCTAACCTTGCATCTGAGGGTGACCTTCTCCTGAGGAGTTGGTAACTGGGATTATCCAGGCTCCTTGTGTTCTGTGATTCACCAGCGTGAGTGAAGATTTCGTCCTTCCTTCTGGCTATCCATCTTCTTATTCCTCTATTCACCCACCCATCCATTTATCATTCCTTCCTCTTTCCTCTTTCTCCCTCCCTCCCACCCTTCTATCCATCCAACCATCCATCCATACCAACATTTATGGAGTATTATTGGGTCCCATGCCCCATGCCATTTGGGAGGTTGAAAACGGAGGGAGGAGGATGGAATTGCACTGTTTTCCTCCTTATCCAAGAGGCCTGGACAGTCCCTTCCCTGGTCTGAGCTATTTCCACTTGTAGAATGCCAGTCTATAGCGGCCTTCTGGATGCCTCCTCCTGGATGTCCCCTGCCCACCCATCCCTCCACTGTGTCCCAAACTGGCCTCAGCATCTCTCTTCCTTATCTCAGCCACTGACCATCCCATCTCCTGGCTAGAGCCCTGCATTCCTCTCCCAACCACCTCCCCTCCCCACTCAACAGCCCCAGCCCTGGTCCAGCCCAGTCCCCTCGCTGGGCTCCCACACAGCAACCAGAGGATCTTTCTAACGCTGACTCTACCCTTTCCCAGAAACACCCAATGTCCAGACTCTGGCTTGACTCGAGCCCTGCATGATCAGGCTCCGAAGACTTCTCCAGCTTTGCTACTAATTCAATTGCGCTGGCCTTTTCTCACTTCCTCAAAGGTGCCAGGATGCCCCCTCTAGGCCTTTGCCCCGGCTGTTCCCTCTGCCTGGATCACTCACCTCTTCATCCTCACTGAACTAACTCCACTCAGCCTTCAGGTCTCGGTTCAAATGTCACCTCCGCTAGGAAGCCCTCTCTGATTCCTCCCATTCTCCCCCTCCAAATCCCTCTGCTCCCCAGGCCAGTAAAGGCCCCCTGTGTCCTGCTCTTAAGGCTGTACCTCTCATTTTAGAAACCTAGTCTCTCCCTCCATTGTCTTATTGCAAAGCCCACATCTCCCACAGTAAGACATGTCACCACATCTGTCACCTCTGTGTCCCCAGTACCAAGCCAGGTGTAATGAAAATTTGTCAGTTGATGAGTGAATGCTTCTTCCCTCACCTCCATGCTTTTGTACGTACTGATCTCTCTGCCTGGAACACCCTTCCCACTCATCCTATGAGTCTCAGCTCAGACATCCCGTCTTTTAGGAAGACGTCCTGGATAACCTCCACCCGACAGGCTGGGCCAGGGGCCTCCTCCAATTCCTCTCTGGACTGTCTGGTGACAGGTCTGTTTCTTCCTGGCCCATGCACTCTGGGAGCAGGATTGAGGCTGTTTATTCAAGGCTGTGTTCCCTGGAGCGCCCAGCACCGGCCTCCAGCTTTCAGTCTTAACAGAGAATAGTTTGTACATTTTGAGTGCTTGCCCATTAATTCCCAGTGCCTCAAATGCTCTCCCTCTTCCTCCCAGCCCTGGGGCTTCGCCTGGAACATTAATAACACTACTACCACCAGGTAACTAATGAGTGCTTACTTCGTGCCATCCTCAGTACAATCCTATGCAATAGGCACTGCTATCATCCCATTTTAGATGAGAAAACAGAGGCCCAGAGACACTGAACCGCATGGAAGGTCACATACCAGTCAGTGGTGGCGGGCTCTGAGTGAAGGACCCAGCAGCCTCCAGCTCCCCTTTTGACTCACCATGGCCATCAAAGGTTCCGTTCACTGTTGCCACCAAACCCCGTCCGCTGAACGCCTCGGCCTGACCTCCCAGGGCCTCCTGCACAGCCTCGCGCCCAACCAGGACCACCACGCGCCGCCAGGGTCCCAGGTACACGGTGAACACTGGTCCGTACTTCTTACTCAGCTGGGAGCAGGGAGCGAGAAGGGGTGAGTGACGCGGGGAAGGCTGCTGCCTTTTAAAGTCTTGTGTCCACCGTGGCCCCTGTCGCTGGATGAGCCACCTAAGAGGACCGCCTCCTGCCTCACCCCAAACTGAAGCAGTCCCTTTGGAAGATTCAGTTCTTGTTTTGCACTAAGCTCCCAGCATTTCACCCGCCGCCCCCCTCCCCCGCCCCAAGAGTCCTCCTTCCCCAAACTCCCTCACCCAACACACTCTCTGGTCCCCATTCCCTTACCCCCTGCAGAGCCCTAACTTCTGACACTGGGACAACCCAGAACTCACCCCTGCTCCCACAGCACAGACCTATAGCAGCAAAAATGGGCAGCTGCAGCTGTGGCCTCCCATAATCCCTCATCTCCCCACCCCCCCAAAAGACAAACTACCCCTTTCAATCACTGCTAAATCCTCAAATTCTGGGGCATATACCACGGAGCACTGGTACCATCTCTCCCCAAGATCGCTACCCCCTCCTTGCCATGTCTGGAGGACACCGGAATGGGGAACCTCTGGCCTCTTTTCACTACCCCCCTCCCCCCCGCCCCCAAGCCAAAAGTTTGGGGACTGCCTCAGCCTTCTTTCTCTCTCTCCTTCCTTTCTCTGTCCCAGGAACTTCCAGCTCCCTCCCTCCTAGCTGAGCTCCACCTATTCCCCCCCTCCCCCAGCCCCCCAGCCCCATCGGTCTCTGCAGACCGATTCCTGGAGTCCTACAGCCTCTGCCTCCAACTCCCCCGGGGACACCCTCTCTTCTTTATTCTCTGCCCCCTCCTCAGGATGCTCACGTGTATCTCTCCACTACCTCTCCCTCTGGGTCAAGCCACCACCATCACACCATCAGTTTCTCTTCTGCTTGAGGACTCGTCTCTCTCACCTTTGGTTCCCTGCCGCCCCCCCGCCCCCACCTTCCCAGGATTCTGCCAGTCTCTCTAACCCGGGACCCCTGGCCCTCTGGATCCTGCTTTCCAGCTCTCACGCCCTCTCCAGGATTCAGGGGGCAGGATTCTTCTCCTCCTAGCCCGGGTGCCCCACCCCCTCTCCCCGCGACTCCGCCAACTCTCTCAGCTCTGCCCTGGGACCCTTCATCCGCATCCCCTAGGATACCTAAGGGCCTCTCTGCGTGGTGTGTCTTCCTGGGGTCCCCTCCCTCTCCTGGCCCTGGTACCCTCCCTCCCCCTCCTAGCCAGGGCGTCGGCGCGGCCCCTCACCCGTAAGAGCCCCAGGTACAGCGCCCCAGGCCGGAGCTGCAGGAGGTTCCCCAGCAGCGGCAGCGGCGTGGGCCCGGGGGGCAGGTGGCCTCGCGTCCGGGTCCCAGGCAGCGCCAGCGTCAGCACCAGTAGCAGCAGCACCAGAAGCAGCGCCCAGGTGCCCGCCGCCTCCATCTCGGCAGGTTGGCTGCTTCTCGGGCTCCCAGACGCCCCACGCGGCTGGGCCAGTTGGGGGCGGGTGCCGGGCGGCTCCTTCCCCGAAGAAATCTGGCGGAGGGAGGCGGGGCAGCTAGCCTTTCCCCCTGCCTCCCGGCAGGATTCTCTCCCCGCCGCCGGATTTCTTTCTCCCAGACCACCGCCGCCGCCAGGTGTCCGGGACACACTCTCGAACGCTAGTCTCCCTCGTCACCCAGGTTCGAGGGGGCGGAGACAGCTCTTTGCGCCACAGGTAGGGCGTGGGCAGGCGGGAAGAGCCTGGAAACCAGAGACTTTGGCCGCCTCCAGGAGGCCACACCCCGTGCCTGGTGGTGACCCCGCACCGTCCTCCCCGACTCCTACCTCCCTCCTCACTGTTATCCGGGTGTGCATTCGCGTGTGCGTGCGTGTGTGGGGTCTTTAAGCCAATTTCCTCCAGCATCTTACATCTTCACCACGAACTAGGAGGAGGGACGTGACCTTGAACCATACATAAAGTAGCTAACCCACAAGGACTTACTGTACAGCCCAGGGAACTATACTCGATAGCTTGTAATAACCTGTAATGGAAAAGAATCTGAAAAGGAATATATATCTGGGACTTCCCTGCTGGTGCAGTGATTAAGAATCCGCCTGCCAATGCAGGGGGCACGGTTGGAGCCCTGGTGTGGGAAGATCCCACATGCCACGGAGCAACAAAGCCCGTGGGCCAGCCTGCGCTCTGGGGCCCACGAGCCACAACTACTGAGCCCGCGTGCCACAACTGCTGAAGCCTGCGCGCCTAGAGCCCGTGCTGCGCAGCAAGAGAAGCCACCGCAATGAGAAGCCCACGCACCGCAACGAAGAGTAGCTCCCTCTCGCTGCAACTAAGGAAAGCCCCCGCACAGCAACGAAAACCCAACACAGCCAAAAATAAATTAATTAATTTTAAAAAAGAATATATATATGTATGTATAGCTGACTCACTGTGCTGTACCCGAAACTAACACGACATTGTAAATCAACCATACTTCAATAACAATTAATTAATTAATTAACAAACAGAAAAACAATAAAGGATCTGAGGTTCAGAGAGTCTTAGGCCACACAGCTAACAAAGCGGCACAGTTGGGATTTGAATTCAGACCGGTCTGAATGATTGACTAAATCATTCATTCACTTAGCAGTATAGTATAGTGGTTAGAAACGTGATGTCTGAAGCCAGACCACTTGAGTTCACAGCCTAGCTTCTCTGTGACTCTGTTAATTCTTCTGTAAGAATGGGGATCTATTTCAGAATTAAATAGTTACGTGTGGGAATTCCTTGGCTGTCCAGTTGTTAGGACTCCGGGCTCTAACTGCCGAGGGCCCGGGTTCAATCCCTGATCCGGGAATTAAGATCCCACAAGCCGTGCAGCCAAAAAAAAAAAAAAAAAAAAGATAGGTACACGTGTACATAACTTAAAACAGGGCCAGGTGCATATATAACAAGCATTAAATAAATGCAAAGCTAATATTCTTCCAATTAATTGTTATTGAGGTCTAGTTGTAATAGAGAGAAGGACCTTGCCCTCTCAGAGCACTTGTCCCCATGCAAATGAACTTGTAAATTAAGATAATTTCAGGAAGTGCAAAAGCCTGCCAGGGGAATGGGCTTGTTGAGGCAGAAGATGGTTACAATGTCAGATCCATGCTGTAGCCCCAGCATCTAGAGCAGTGCCTGACACACAGTAGATGCTCAATAAATATCCGTTGCATCAAAGATTGAATGTAGGCGATGATGCTATCGAGGTCAGCAGGGACGTTGTGGAAAAGATTTGGCATTTTATTTCTAGTGCAAAGGGAAGCAGTTGAAGGGTTTCTAGCAGGAAGTTACTTGCTTTGCTTTGCATTCTCATTTAACATTTTATTAGGAAAACTTTAAAACATACAAAAGACACCTATATATTCACCATCTAGCTTCCACCAATAGCATTTTAACTATCCTTGCTTTGTTATGTATCTATTCATCTTGTCTCAATTCATCTTTTTTTTTTTTTTTGATGCGTTTCAAAGACAGTTGCAGGGCTCTCCTGGTGGGACAGTGGTTAAGAATCTGCCTGCCAATGCAGGGGACACGGGTTCGAGCCCTGATCCAGGAAGATCCCACATGCTGCGGAGTGGCTGGGCCCGCGCGCCACAACTACTGAGCCTGCCAGCATAGAGCCCGTGCTCTGCAACAAGAGAAGCCACCGCAATGAGAAGCCCGCGCACTGCAAAGAAGAGTAGCCCCCGCTCACCGGAACTAGAGAGAGCCCGCACGCAGCAACGAAGACCCAGCGCAGCCAAAAAAAACCTAAAAATAAACAAAGACAGTTGCAGACACCAGTACCCTTCACTCCTAAACACATCAGCATGCATATCATTTGCTAGAGTTAATATTGGTGTACAGGTCATTCCTTGCCACCTCCCAGGTAAATTTACACATGATGAAATGCACAAATTTCGACACATAGGTACATCCTCCGTGTGACCCAAACTCCTATAAGGATACAGAGAGTTACCATCATCCCAGACACCTCCCTCCTGACCTCTCCCATCAATTCCCCCACTCCCACCACTGTACCGATCAATGCTGCCCCCGCCCCCCACCAAAGATTAGTTTTCTCTTTGCATTTTTTTTTTTTTTTCAGCCGTGCTGCTTGTGGGATCTTCGTTCCCCTGAGCAGGCATCAAACCTGGGCCCTTGGCAGTGAAAAGTGCAGAGTCGTAACCACTAGACCTCCAGGAAACTTCCCTCTCTTTGCATTCAAAAAGATCCTTCTGGCTGCCTTCTGAAGAAGGAACTGTGGGGAATGGGGAGCAGGGGAAGAAAAAGCTGGGAACCTAGTGCAAGCAAGGTCCAGGCAAGTGATGACAATGGCTAGGAGCAGAGTGGGTAGCAGTGGGGAGAGAAAGAAATGGATACATTTGGGATTTATTTGGAGGTAGAGCCAGTAGGATTTGCTGACAAATTGAGTTTGAAGGCAAAGGAAGGAACCCGGGTTTTTTTCTGTCGAATACAAGTAATTCTGGTATGAGGTAAGGAGAGACTGTATTACAAAAGACTATTTCAGGGGCTTCCCTGGTGGCGCAGTGGTTTAGAATCTGCCTGCCAGTGAAGGGGTCGTGGTTCGATTCCTGGTCCGGGAAGATCCCACATGCCGCGGAGCAACTAAGCCTGTGGGCCACAACTACTGAGCCTGTGCTCTAGAGCCCGTGAGCCACAGCTACTGAAGCCCGCGCGCCTAGAGCCGGTGCTCTGCAACAAGAGAAGCCACTGCAATGAGAAGCCCGCGCACCGCAACGAAGAGTAGCCCCCACTCACTCGCCACAACTAGAGAAAGCCTGTGCGCAGCAAAGAAGACCCAACACAGCCAAAAATAAAATAAATAAATAAATTTATGAAAAAAACAAAACAAGAGACTATTGCAGTAGAGGGACAGAGACCATTGCAAAGACAATGAACAACACCAGAATGTGATAACCCAGAAGGATGTATTTTCTAGTGAAACAAATGTTTTCCCTAATCCTAGATTGCTTTTGTCCTCAGCAGGTGGGAGGGAGATGGGGACCAACAGAGGTGAAGAACTGGTGAAGCAGGTTTTACAGGAGGGATCGGAATCAGGAATTCTCTTTTGGCCCGAAGAAGTTGGAGACGCCTGTTAGCTATCCCAGGAGAAGAGCTGAGTGGACAGACAGGTTAGAGGTTGGACTTGGGACCTCCCAAGACCCTCCAGAAGGCAAAGGAGAAACTAAGAACTGGCACCCACTTCATGGCAACAAACTGTAGGCCAGCCTCCCCCCATCTCTCTCCGGTTTCAGGAGACACCCCTGGGTTGTCAGAGGCTAGAATCAAGGCCCGAGGAGACTGCAGAGAACATTCTGGCCATGTTTTGAGAGAAAGGGTTTTGGCCTAGAATAGAAATTTCAAGATTGCAAAGGTCTAAGTGTCTACTGTTTTAAGATGAACTTGATTGCAAAATCCTACAGATAAGAAAATGTAAAAGTTCCCAAGACTCTAAAGATTCCAAGACAAGACTACCCACTACCGTGGTAATAAAATTCAAATCCCTCATGGTGGCCTACAGGGCCCTTTTTGGGGATCTGTCCACTGGCTGCTGAGTTTGACATCATCTTGGCCCACTCTATTCTCTGCTCATGATAGTCCACTCATGCTAGCCTTCTTTCAGTTTTTTGAACACCAAGGTGGCCTCAGGGCCTTTCCACCAGCTCTCTGCCTGAAATGCTTGGCCTGGAGATTGAGATTGGCTCATTTTCTGTTCTCAGCTTAAAGGCCGGTCTCCTCCAGAAGAGACTTTTCCAGATGAAACAAGCTGAATTAACTCCCTCCCCAATCCCAGACCCTGCTTTAATTTATTAAATAAGGTATTTAATAAATATTAAATGAATTAATATTTTCTAAGAACTTACAGTAATAGTGCCTGGCACATAGTCAGCTTTGAATGTGTTTGTTAAATACATACAGAATTTTCTTCATAACCTCTTATCACTACCTTGAACGCATCTTATATATTGATTTACATTTTCATTCTGCCTTTCCCCACCAAAATATTCTCTCCATGATGGCAGGGACTTCTGTCTGGTTTACTGTTGTGTCCCCAGTGCCTGGCATACAGTAGGTACTCAATAAATATTTTGTTGAATGAGTGATTTGAATACAGTTTGCTAGTCTCTCAAATTCATCTAAAGAGCAATCAAGGTTCCCAAATTCTCAGTCTAAAGAGCAAAGATTCAGAGATTCCTATCATAGATTTTGCAGTAACTGAGTTATCTGTGGTGGATCCTGGCCTCTCCTCCCCTGGACTGGGAGATGCTCATACATCTTGTTCTGTGGCTGACAGCTGACCCCTCACCAGTTACTTCCCATCAGACCCCCTCTGATCTGGACTGGGTGAGAACCTGGGTGACTTTTAATTTATTTATTTTATTAATATTTTGGCCATGCTGTGTGACTTGCGGGATCTTAGTTCCTAGATCAGGGATCAAACCTGGGCCCTGGCAGTGAAAATGTGGAGTCCTAACCACTGGTCTGCCAGGGAATTCCCCCCTGGGTGACTTTAAATTTAGCCTCCTATGATGGATTTTTTTTTTTTTTTTAAGATTTAAAATTTTATTTATTTATTTATTTATTTGGCTGCATTGGGTCTTCGTTGCTGTGCACGGGCTTTCTCTAGTTGCAGCGAGTGGGGGCTACTCTTCATTGTGGTGCATGGGTTTCTCCTTGTGGTGGCTTCTCTTGTTGCGGAGCATGGGCTCTAGGCACGTGGGCTTCAGTAGTCGCAGCATGCAGGCTCAGTAGTTGTGGCACATGGGCTTTGGAGCGCAGGCTCAATGGTTGTGGCCTACAGGCTTAGTTGCTCTGCTGCATGTGGGATCTTCCCGGACCAGGGCTCGAACCAGTGTGCCCTGCATTGGCAAGCGGATTCTTATCCACTGCGCCACCAGGGAAGTCCTATGATGGATTTTTTAAGACCACTCTGGGGGCTGCCAACCCCAGGGTTCCAGCAGGCTGAGTGGTGGGTGGGTTCTGAAAATTGCTGGGGGTTTATTTTGCTTGAGATCCTCCAAGGCTTACAGTTCTAGAACCTGACTTGCTATGTGGGGATGAGCCATGGCCATTTACTCTCTGGTCTATGCCTTCCCAGTAATGTTCTTTTCCCAGCTTTGCTTATCTTAGTTTCTTTGCCTTCCCTCCTGCAAAGCTACCCGACCCAGCACCCAGAACTGGGCAAAGGGGAAGTTTAAGATGAGACTTGCTTCCTTCCTGCTACCCTGGGCTTAGGGCTTCCCCAGATTCCAAGAGCATCCTTGGCTGTGAGTAACATGAGGGACTTGACTATGTCACAGACCACAGGCAGCAATGTTGTTTGGTCTTCTGCTGCTGTCCCCCATCCCATCCCTTATCCCATCTCTCATCCATCCCCTCATCCACCCCCTCATATAACCTCTCACTCACCACTTCATCCCATGCTCTTGAAACCAAATCCCCCTAAAACCACATTCCCCTGCTGAGTTTATGATTAACCTCTCTATCCAAAACTGTATTCCCTTTCTTGTCCCAGCCCTGTTCCCCTCAGCAGGAGGGAGCAGGATCCTGTGGGGCCTTCCTGGGTACAAAAACCCTTTTGTGTCCCCGTTTTCTTGTTTGTAGAAAGAGGCTTTTGTCTCCTAGGCCTTCTCTGAGTTCCAAAGAACAGACTTAAACAGTTACTAATTAGGGAAGTGAGGGAATGCAGAAGCAAAGGAGGAGCAGTTGAATAAGAAAAGTAATGATAGCTTAAACAATGTTTCATTGGTTCCATTGATAAAACAGGTTCCTAGTTCCTCCTCAACTGATATACACAGCAATCTGATACATATCTTTGAGCTGTTCTGCAGAAACTAAGACCCTCCACCCCACCCAGGTGGAGGATGGTGACTACATGGACCACAAGCAAGTAGACCCCAGACTGGTTGGAACCACAAGGTTGATGATTAAGATTCCTGAAACATCATCCTGTTACCTCCCCATCAACCAATCAGAAGAAAGTCCACAAACTGCAACCTCACCCCAAATGTTACCTTTAAAAAACCTTCCCTGAAAGTCATTGGGGAGTTTGGGTCTTTTGAGCATGAGCTGCCCATTCTCCCTGCTTGGCACCCTGCAATAAATGCTGTACTTTCCTTCACTACAACCTGGTATCAGTAGATTGGCTTTGCTACATGGTGGGCGAGTGAACCCAAGTTGGGTTCAGTAACACTCTCACCCCATCCTTTCTTTTCCTGATACCTTCTATGTATCATACTGTAGTGGGGGAGGGGAGTTAAAAAAAAGTAAGGCACTGGCCCTATAAATTCACATCAGGAAGGCAGCCATAGGCTGGGGAAAATTAAATTGCAGGTCTTTCCTGTGAAGATTCTTGCTCCCTCCCCTCCATCTACAACTGTATCTGATTATGATCTGGTTCCACCTACCCTCCCTTTCTGTTTTAGAAATAATTATTTCAAATACAGAGACAGGACAGGTTTTGAGGAATTGTCATGATTAGTTGTGTCTGCACACTTATCTTTATTATATCTTAGCATTTTTACCATTTATTTATTTAGAGAAAGAAAATATTCTGGACTGAGTTGGGGTCTCCTGTGTCCCCTCTCAGATGTCATATTCCTTCCCCCGCTCCCCACCCCGCTCCCTCCCTTCCCCAGGGAAGCCACTGTCTTACTGTTAATATTCTGACATATCTTTTTATTCTTTTACTACATATGTGTGCATCCAACACAATATTTGGGAAAGTATTCTTTTGCAGGTTTAAGAACTTGATACACAGGGCAGCACATAGCATACACATATCTTTTTGCAACTGGCCTTTTTTCTTGGTTTTCGGGATCATTCATATCCAGTACATGCAGCTCTGGTTCATTTGTTTCAACTTCTGGGAGGTATTTCATGGAATGGCTCTGACACAATGTCTCCATTTCTCTTACAGAAAGCAGTGTATCTTTCTCTTGGTTAAGAATTTCCTCATTTCAAATGCCTGAGTCATGGGGGTCTGGTTCCTTCTGCCTGCAACATTTGGTTTCAATCTGTCCCCTCCTATCTTCCCTTTGGGTCCAACCTGGTCTCCTCCTAGAGCTCCTGGCATCCAGGCCTGCAGACTCCCATCCACCTTCCGCTTGAAGCCAGAGGGTCTTTAAATTGCCCATCTTTGATAATTTCTGATGCTGGTTGTGCCCCAAGCCCAGAGCTGTACGGCATCCAGGGCAGGGACAGGGTCCATCTTCCTCACCCTGCAACACTTGGCCAGGAAGACACAGATGTTAAGTGGGATGGAAGTGTACTGTCTCAGCAGCTGACTTTGGAATTCTCTTAGGGGAAGAACTGCCTTCGTTAATGAAAGTATGTGGTTTAGCCAGTTGGTGGAAGTGAGGTGGGGATGGGGGTGGTGGGGTTGGGTGGGGGGTTGGGGGGTGGGAGATTGTAGGGTAGGAGGGTGTAGAGTGGAATGCTGAATGGTTTAGCATTCTAAAGGAACAGGAAAAGTTTGGGGAGATGGGCTGGAGGCCCAAGTGTGAGCTTTGAAGGGCTGGAGCCTCCAGTTTGGAAACTTTTGAGAACAGGAATTATCTGAATTCAAGTCTCTGCCTTGCCACTGCCGCAGCTCTCTGTGTAACTCTAGCAAGTTATTTCAACCTCTCAGTTTTCCCTATCTGTAAATCGGGCTCATAATTGTACCTACCTCCCAGGGATATAGTCACCATCAAATGTGATAATGGGGCTACTCTGCTCCTTGGCCTGCACAGAACATTTTGGTGAGCCCTAAGAGCAGGGGCTGGGTTTTTGGTTCACCTCTTGAATCCTTGGGCTTTAAAACCTCAGTAAATAGTTAGCCCAGGGGCTTCCTTGGTGGCGCAGTGGTTGAGAATCTGCCTGCCAATGCAGGGGACATGGGTTCGAGCCCTGGTCTGGGAAGATCCCACATGCCGCGGAGCAACTAGGCCCGTGAGCCACAACTACTGAGCTTGCGCGTCTGGAGCCTGTGCTCCGCAACAAGAGAGGCCGCGATAGTGAGGGACCCGCGCACCGCGATGAAGAGTGGCCCCCCGCTTGCCGCAACTAGAGAAAGCCCTCGCACAGAAACGAAGACCCAACACAGCCAAAAATAAATAAATAAATAAATAATTAAAAAAAAAAAAAGTGATCACTAGTTAGCCCAGACCCCTCACCTCCCACCCCAGGCTTGGTTAAAGAATCTTCTTGGGGTCCTCCTAGAAAAGGCTTGAATCCTATTATCCCCTATTAATGCTTTGCGGGAAGAGCTGGTATACCATCTACATCAGATGAAGAAATTGGGGCAGAAGAAAGTCAAGGTTACATGCTCAGGGTCACATAAGTATCTGTTGCTTTGGGTTGTTTCTTCCCTCTCCTATCTCAGTTCGGGAGGACTGTTTTGCTCCAACCCTACCCGGCAACTTGCCTGTTACAGAGTGGTTGCTCTGGGCTGTGATGAAGAAATGAAGGAGTGGGACTTCCCTGTCAATCCAGTGGTTAAGACTCCACACTTCCATTGAAGGGGGCAAGGGTTCCATCCCTGGCTGGGGAACTAAGATCCCGCATGCTGCTCAGTGCGGCCAAAAAAAAAAAAAGTGTTTAAGAAATGAAGGAATGAGCCCCACTCTGATGCCCACCCTTCCATATCCTGGTAGGACCCCGGGAGGGCCTCACCCCCATTCGCTCCCACGCTCCAACCCTCCAGCTCCCTCCGTGGCTCACACACACCTTCCACCTGGGGGCGCCCTCCGCCCCACAGGTCACTGGACTTCAGCCTTGAGGGGTAGAGAAGGGAAATGACCAGAGAGGGGGAGAAAACCTTAGACTGGAGGGAGCGAGAACCTGAGAGGGACGGAGGATAAACTTCCCCCTCCCTTCCCTCCTCCTCCTCTTCCACCTGCCAAGTGTGGCCACCTGGGTTCGAATCCTGCGCTGACCTCGAGAAGCTGTGTGACCTTGGTCAGGCGAGCTAATAACCTCCCCTCCCTCTATTACAGTTATAAAATGGGGACGTTATATTAGTATACCTTCCCGGGAGGATTAAAGACATCGCATGACTAATGGCAAATCCTGGCAGGCAGTGTGAGTGCTACAGCTCCCTGCTGTGTCTTTCTGGATGTGCATAACATGTCAGACGTGGCGCTCTGATCTCACAGCAGCCCAAAGTCAGTGCCATTGTCTCCATTATCGTTTTCCATAGAAATTCAGTTACACAAGTAGTAGATGATTATGAGCTCATTAAAAATCTCAAAAACTAGGGGTTCCCTGGAGGTCCAGTGGTTAGGATTCCGTGCTTTCACTGCGGAGGGCGCGGGTTTGATCCCTGGTTGGGGAAATAGGATCCCGCAAGTGGCGTAGCCAAAAACGAAAAAAAGAAAAATCTCAAAGACTGCATGGAAAGAATCCCTTCAACTCCTCACTCCCTGGACCTGCCCATTTCAGCCCCCAGGCCTAGCCCTCAATCTGGGGGAACACCTAAGGTTTCTCATGTTCTCAGTTCTGCTGCCCGAACAGGTCTGGACTGGTTCCATTATTTTCTATCTTTTTACCAAAGGAGACCCACCCTTGGACAACTGACAGAAGGCCCTGCCCAGGGTCAGGAGGTCACTGGCTCCTGGTGTCACTTTGGGAATGTCACATTCCCCCTTTGTCTCCAAATCTAAAGTAAATTCCACCTGCATTTAATTCTGTGTTATTTCAACATACCCCAGCTTCCTGAATAAGAAGTGGCTGGAGGAGATCCAGAGGGCGGGGATGTAGAAGGCCCCTCTGTCTGTTCTTAGTGCTGGAGGCCCCAGGAAACCCTGGCCTCAGCTCCTTACATCCAGAGTTGATGCCAGCTAGCTCCATGGCCAAGCTCAGCTGGGCGATGCTGGGGTCACAGTGGTGACAGAGACAGCTTTGGCTCTAGTGGGGTAGTCAGATCAGTCACATTGACTGCCCAGTGTGGTCTGGGCTGGGATGGGGGAAGCACAGGCAGAGGGGTCAGGTCCTGGAAAGGGGAGGCACAGGGGACTGTGGGAACCCAGAGTACGTGCCTGCCCCAGCCTGGGAGTAGTGGGTATCAGGGAGGTCTTCCTGGAGGAGAGCATATGTGCTTCTGAAGAATGAGTAGAGGAAGATCATGGGGAAGAGTGTTCCCTGCAGTGGGAACAGCATGTTGGGAGGTTCAGAGTAGAGGAACTCAGGGTTGTGGATGATGATTCCAGCACAGAGTGCTGGGGGCAAGTGTGGGAGGTGGTGTCTCCCCTCAAGGAGGGGCAGGACTTGGAAGGAAAGAGGGGAGCAAACATTCCAGGTGGGGAATCAGCCTGTCCTGAGACCTGAGAGGTAGCATGGACACCCAGCAAGGCCCTTGTGGCTGGATGGGAAGGGGGCAGGCAGGGGCCAGAAGATGCCAGATCTGCGCAGCGGGCATAGGTGTGGGGTCCTTAGCAGGCAGAAGCCCTGTGCGCTTGAAGCCCTGGGAACGGCTGGGTTCACCCAGGAGAGAGAGCAAGGAGAAGACCTGGGTCCTAGCCCCTGGAATCCTTACTTTTGGAGGTGAGTAGAGGGGGAATCAAGAAGATTGAGGGTGAAGGGCTCCAGAGAGAGGCAGATGGCGCCACCGGGCAGGTGGAGGAGAGGTACTCAGCCAACTCCCTGCCGGAGTTTGTATAATACTTTTCAAAAACGATGTGTAGGGCTTCCCTGGTGGCGCAGTGGTTGAGAATCTGCCTGCCAATGCAGGGGACACGGGTTCGAGCCCTGGTCTGGGAGGATCCCACATGCCGCGGAGCAACTGGGCCCGTGAGCCACAATTACTGAGCCTGCGTGTCTGGAGCCTGTGCTCTGCAACAAGAGAGGCCGCGATAATGAGAGGCCCGCGCACCGCGATGAAGAGTGGCCCCCGCTTGCCGCAACTGGAGAAAGCCCTCGCACAGAAACGAAGACTCAACACAGTCATAAATAAATACATAAAATAAATAAAAGACCGTGAATTAAAAAAACAAAAAACAAAAAAACGATGTGTAGCTAATATCTGTTTTGCATTAAAATTTATGTTTTTGGAATTCTGTGTCAGTCTTGGAGATCACTGGAGATACTTCTCCTCTCATTTACTATTTCCTTTTTTTAAACTTTTTATTAAAACAATTTTTTAAACTTCTATTTTGGCTGCACTGTGTGGGCCACAGCAGTGAAAGCGCAGAGTCCTAACCACTGAAGCACAGGGGAACTCTCCCTAGCTTACTATTTTCTAGGAAGTTTTCACCAATATTGAAAAATTTATGACCAGAGTTGAGTGTTTTTAAAAATCATAGCTTTGGGGATCCTCCTCTGTGAACCCTTGAATTTGGTACCACAATTTGACTGAGTTCCTTCTCAGTTACCTGAAGAGCAGTAGTCTTCTTTTTTTGTTTGTTTTAAGTTTTAAAATTTATTTTATTTTATTTATTTATTTTTCGCTGCATTGGGTCTTCTCTAGTTGCGGCGAGCGGGGGCTACTCTTCATTGCGGTGCCCGGGCTTCTCACTGTGGTGGCTTCTCTTGTTGTGGAGCACGGGCTCTAGCTGTGCGGGCTTCAGTCGTTGTGGCTCGCGGGCTCTAGACAGCAGGCTCAGCAGTTGTGGCGCATGGGCTTAGTTGCTCCACAGCAACTGAGGATCCTCCCCGACCAGGGATCGAACCCGTGGCCCTGCATTGGCAGGCGGATTCTTAACCACTGTGCCACCGGGAAGTCCTCAATCAGACATTTTTTTTTTTTTAAATTTTGTCCTGTGACTATTTTCCTTTTTTTAAAATTAATTAATTAATTAATTAATTAATTTATGGCTGTGTTGGGTCTTCGTTTCTGTGTGAGGGCTTTCTCTAGTTGTGGCAAGCGGGGACCACTCTTCATCGCGGTGCGCTGGCCTCTCACTATCGCGGCCTCTCTTGTTGCGGAGCACAGGCTCCAGACGCGCAGGCTCAGTCATTGTGGCTCACGGGCCCAGTTGCTCCGTGGCATGTGGGATCTTCCCAGACCAGGGCTTGAACCCGTGTCCCCTGCATTGGCAGGCAGATTCTCAACCACTGCACCACCAGGGAAGCCCCATACATTTTTAATATGTAGTAAAAATTTGATGGATTGACTTGTCCACATGTTTCATCTGGATGTTTTGAAGTCAGATAAAAAGGTTCTTCTATAATCTTTTCCCACACTTAACTTTAAAATCACTGTAAATATAAATAAAATACTGTGTAATGAAAATTATATATAAAGTGATGCACTGGAATGAAAAATGTTAGTGGAGAGACAGAGGGCTTTAAACCTTCACAGATAAATAGATCCCCATATGGTTAAACAGTGATGGAAAATCACTAGACGTAGATAAAAAATTGGATAGGGCTTCCCTGGTGGCGCAGTGGTTGAGAATCTGCCTGCTAATTCAGGGGACACGGGTTTGAGCCCTGGTCTGGGAAGATCCCACATGCCGCAGAGCAACTAGGCCCGTGAGCCACAATTACTGAGCCTGCGCGTCTGGAGCCTGTGCTCCGCAACAAGAGAGGCCGCGATAATGAGAGGCCCGCGCACCGCGATGAAGAGTGGCCCCCACTTGCCGCAACTAGAGAAAGCTGTCACACAGAAACGAAGACCCAACACAGCCATAGATAAATAAATAAACCCAAAAGTTAAAAAAAAAAAAATTGGATAAAAAAGTCATGGTATCCGAGAGTTAAAAGTAATGAAATATCATGAGAGTCATATGGAAAAGATTAGAGATCTAGGATAGAATTATAACGCTTAAATATACATCTTTGGAATCTTGAAATCTGGATTTATACTCTCACTCTCTCTCTACCTCATTGAAGGAATTGATTGCCTTTTGATCTTAGAACCTCCCTAGTTATTAGCATACAATAGGGATGAATAATTAACAATATCTTAAAATATGTATACTAAAATTTCCTTGTTATAGGGTTTGGGGATAGGTACTAAATGATGTAATGGGTGTAAAATGCTTCCTGTAGTGTTTGGCACACAGGGCTCATTAAGGTGGCACAATTTCTTTTGAAGATAAACACCTAAGGCAATAGCTGAGTTCCTTAATCTTTTGAGAAATTTCTCCCCGAGGCAGGGGCAGGGCTGAAATGACTTCAGGGAAGCCCAAAAGAGGTGCTATAAGAGCCTGGATTCTCTTCCAGGACCTCAATGAACAGGGGCTGGTCAATCTTAACCACTGTGCCACCGGGCACAGAAAGCCTGCCACAGAATGTCCACTATCAGGGGACATTCCAGGAGAGTCCACATCAGCAGAGCCCTGACCCCAGATAAAAACTGACTGCTGATCCAGACCCCAAAATGAATCTTAACCCTGGATCTACACTGAACCCTAAATCCAGCCATGGAGGAAATCCAGGGAGAGGGGAGAGCCTGGGCAAAGCGCAGGAGGTGAGACATAGGTGGTCTGATTGGGGAGACCAGGCTCTTTAAGCCAGAGGGACTCCCCAATCCTTTGTCGCCACAAAAGCCGCCGCAGGGATATGGAAGGGAGGAGGTTGAGGCCGGGGATCATTCAGGTACGGGGCCCCCTTTTCGTCCCATTTCAGAGGGACTTGATACTTGGGTGTATTAATTTCCTATTGGTGCAAATTATAACAAGTTTAGCGGCTTAAACCAACACAATTTTGTTCTCTTAGAGTTCTGAAAGTCAGACATCTGAAATGAGTCTTAGGGAATTCCCTGACGGTCCAGTGGTTAGGACTCTGTTCTTCCACTGCAGGGGGCACAGGTTCAATCCCTGGTCGGGGAGCTAGGATCCCACAAGCCGCGCGGTGTGCCCCGCCCCACCCCCAGGAAAAATGATAACTACAAAAGAATAAAAAAGAAAAAGATTGATAGATTAAAAAAAATAAAATGGGGATAATGATAGTGCTTTAAAAAAAAAATGCAATGAGGGACTTCCCTGGTGGCGCAGTGGTTAAGAATCTGCCTGCCAATTCAGGGGACATCGGTTCGAGCGCTGGTCCGGAAAGATCCCACATGCCGTGGAGCAACTAAGCCCGTGTGCCACAACTACTGAACCTGCGCTCTACAGCCAGTGAGCCACAACTACTGAAGCCCGCGCGCCTAGAGCCTGTGCTCCGCAACAAGAGAAGCCACCGCAATGAGAAGCCCGTGCACCGCAACGAAGAGTAGCCCCCGCTCACCACAACTAGAGAAAGCCCACGCACAGCAACGAAGACCCAACGTGGCCAAAAATAAATAAAGAAACAAATTTATATTAAAAAAATACAATGAGTCTTAGGGGGTTAAAATCAAGGTGTCTTGATTTTAACCAGCAAAGCTGGTTCTTTCTGGAAACTCTAGGGGAGGCTCTAGGGGAGAATCTGTTCCCTGCCTCTTCCAGAAGCTAGAGGCTGCCCACATTCCTCGGCTCATGGCTGCATCGTGCAATCCATTGTCGTAGTCTCCTTCTCTGACTCCGACCCTTCTGTCTCCTAAGGACCCGTGTGATTACAGTGGGCCACCAGGATAATCCAGAATAATCTACCCATCTCAAGATCCTTAATTTAATCACACCTGCAAGGTCTTTTTCACCAGGTAAGGGAGCATGTTCTGAGTATGAGGGCCTAGGCAGCTTTTGGGAAGGGAGCCATTATTCAGCCTCCCATTCTGGAACACAGCTGATCCAGGGACCTCAGTCTCTTACAGAATTCCTTCAGGAACCAAATCCTGGGATGCCTTTGGTGAGAACTCCCCTCTGCACTCACCCTCTTCCCCTCTGCTCAGTTCCTGAATTGAATTTATCGCCATTTCTACTTAAATCAACATTGAGTGTTTACATTATTATGACTGTGTAATAGAGTTTCTAGCTGGGCCATGTAGTGACCTATAGCTACTTGTTCTTTCTCCCACAGGCATGTTTTTCCTACAGATGATAACTGCTTTGTCTTTCATTTGCTTACTTTTCTAGGAGCTTGTCAGTATTTCATCCCTAGATTCTGACATAACCAGGAAACTCACTGTGATCAAGCATATCAGGGAATCATCATGAGACTAAAAAGAACCTCATGGGTCACTTTTGAAGGATGCTGAGGAACAAATTCATTTTTTGGAAAACTGATAAATAAAAGAAAGAATCAAGCATTTCTTTTGCTTTTTTTTTTTAAAATAAAACTGTACTTTGGGAACCCCCCGCCCCACTTTCTCTTAAGCTGAAGATCTTGATTCGTAATACTTTATTTTTTTTCTTTCCTTTTTTTAAAAAATTTGTCCAAGGCAGACATGATGTAAGGGATACGCACCGCCAGAATAACTGTCTGGGCCACAGAAGCCATGCTGCGAGCCCACCTGGGTGCTGACTGCCTCTTGACACTTTTAAAAATTGTCATTGCAGGGCTTCCCTGGTGGCGCAGTGGTTGAGAATCTGCCTGCTAATGCGGGGAACACGGGTTCGAGCCCTGGTCTGGGAGGATCCCGCGTGCCGCGGAGCGGCTGGGCCCGTGAGCCACAACTACTGAGCCTGCGTGTCTGGAGCCTGTGCTCTGCAACAAGAGAGGCCGCGATAGTGAGAGGCCCGCGCACCGCGATGAAGAGTGGCCCCCGCTCGCCGCAACTGAAGAGATCCCTCGCACAGAAACGAAGACCCAACACAGCCATAAATAAATAAATAAATAAATTTAAAAAAAAATTTGTCATTGCAGCGGTGGTATGGATCCTGTCAATTAAGCGGAGAACAGGGAAGCAAAGGTTTTCCCCCAAACCTCTAAGGTGCGTTTTTGTTTGGGGTGTTTTTTTTTCCCCCCTCTGGATTTTTACTTTTAAATCTTAAAAGGATATACAGCAGGCCTCAGGCATGACAGGCAATAACCAGGTGAACAAACAATAGAAAAGTGTTCCAAGACTCCAGTGTTAGCTAACAGGCTTCTGAATGTATTGCTGTGATCCACAGAGAAGGCTGGAGAAGGTAGCAAGGAGATGCTGTATCAGCTACTGCAGCCTTAAAACAAAGTTGGTGTCTCTTTGGGCTTTAAAGTTGTTCTTATGCAGCTTATTTTTTGTTTAATCAAATAAGAAAGAGGGTTTTTCCATACAAAAAAATACGTATTTATTTGCTTTATCTTTGCTATGTCAACTGTTATCTATTTATGCATCAAAATCATATGGCTATATCGTATTTCATATTTGCTTGCACTTTCAGGTCTTTGATCCATTTCAAGTTAATTTTGGGTATCACGTGAAGTAAAAGGCAGGGTTCATTTTCTAAAAAAGTTTATTTATTTTTTACTGAAGTATAGTTGATTTACAATGTTGTGTTAATTTCTGCTATACAGCAAAGTGATTCAGTTATATATATATATATACATTGTTTTTCATATTCTTTTGCATTATGGTTTATCACAGGATAGTGAATATGGTTCCCTGTGCTATACAGTAAGACCTTGTTGTTTATCCATTCTATATATAATAGTTTGCATCTGCTAACCCCAAGCTCCCAGTCCTCCCTTCTCCCACCCCCTTCACCCTTGACAACCACAAATCTGTTCTTGAAGTCTGTGAGTCTGTTTCTGTTTCATAGATAGGTTCATTTGTGTCATATTTTAGATTCCACATGTAAGTGATATCATATGGTATTTGTCTTTCTGTTTCTGACTTATTTCACTTAGTATGTTAATCTCTAGGTCCATCCATGTTGCTGTGAATGGCATTATTTAACATTTTATTTTTTTAAAGTTTTTTTTATTTTTTGGCCGCATGGCATGTGAGATCTTAGTTTTCTGATCAGGGATTGAACCCATGCCCCCTGCATTGGAAGTGCAGAGTCTTAACCCTTGGACTGCCAGGGAAGTCCCCAAATGGCATTATTTCATTCTTTTTCGTGGCTGAGTAATATTCCATTGTTTGTATATACCACATCTTCTTTATCCATTCATCTGGACATTTAGGTTGTTTCCATGTCTTGGCTATTATAAATAGTGCTGCTATGAACATAGGGGTGCGTGTATCTTTCCGAATTATACTTTTCTCTGGATATATGCCCAGGAGTGGGATTGCTGGATCATATGGCAACTCTATTTTTAGGGGTTTTTTTTGAGGAACCTCCATACTATTTTCCATAGTGGCTGCACCAATTTACATTCCCACCAACAGTGTAGGAGGGGTCCCCATTCTCCACACCCCCTCCAGCATTTGTTATTTGTAGACTTTTTTTTTTTTGGCTATGCCAAACGTCATGTGGGATCTTAGTTCCCCCACTAGGGATCAAAGCTGTGCCCCCTGTGGTGGAAGCGTGGAGTCTTAACCACTTAACCACCGCCAGGGAAGTCCTTTTTTTGTTTTGTTTTGTAGACTTTTAAAAAATTAATTAATTTAGTTTTGGCTGTGTTGGGTGCTGTGTGTGGGCTTTCTCTAGTTGCGGAGAGCGGGGGCTACTCTTCATTGCAGTGCGTGGGCTTCTCATTGCAGTGGCTTCTCTTGTTATGGAGCTCGGGCTCTAGGCGTACAGGCTTCAGTAGTTGTGGCATGCAGTCTCAGTAGTTGTGGCTCGTGAGTTCTAGAGTGTAGGCTCAGTAGTTGTGGCGCATAGGGCTTATTTGCTCTGTGGCCTGTGGGATCTTCCCGGACCAGAGTCGAACCAGTGTCCCCTGCATTGGCAGGTGGATTCTTAACCACTGTGCCACCAGGGAAGTCCCTCAACAGTCTTGACTCATCTGATTCTTGAACATGGTGTATCTCTCATTTATTGTCTTAGTTTCCTTGAGTAATGTTTTGTTGTTTTCAGTGTACAGGTCTTACCCATATTTTATCAAATTTATCCCTTAGTATCTCATGATTTAGTTGTGATGGAAAATTATGTGTATTTTGTTTCAGTACATATGAGAAGTACACACAACAAGTATCTGCTCAATGAATTGTTACAAAGTGAAACCCAGGTTAAGAGACAGAATGTAGCCTGCATCCCTGAAGCCCCTCTACCCCTCCTCCCCATGACTGGTATCTCTCTCCTCTCAAAGAAAAGCACTTTCCTGACTTTCATAGAGTTTTAGTGTGTTTAGCATTTTACCTCCTAAGCATGCAAACTTAAATGCCTGTTTTTATGGACTTTGCATAAATGCAACATGTAATACATATTGTTTTGTGTCTGGTTCCTTTGCTCAAAGTTATGTTTTTAAGATTCTTTTTTTTTTTTTTTTTGGTCAAAGAGAACACATTTTTAATTTTATTTTATTCTATTTTATTTTTTTAACTTTTTAGCTGCATCACACAGCTTGTGGGATCTTAGTTCCCCAACCAGGGATTGAACCTGGGCCCTTGGCAGTGAGAGCGTGGAGTCCTAACCACTGGACCACCAGGGAATTTCCTCATCCTTTTTATTGTATAAAACTGCAGTTCATTCATTTTCCTTGCTTTACAGTAATTGATTTTATGACTGTGACTATGTGTCTGTTCTGGTCCTTTGACTTTTTTTTTTTTTTTGCCTTCATTTTTTGGTAGGTATAATTTACATACAGTAAACCACAAAGGTTTTAAGCATACAGCTTAATGAGCCATGTTCATAATAGATACAGAATTTTTTTATATACAGAGGACGGCTCTGTCCTGCCCTTTTCCAGCTGATACCCACCAGAGGAACCACTATTCTGATGTCTGTCATCTAGAGTACTTTTGCCTATTTTAAAACTTCACTTAAAAGTATCTGTTCAAATTGTTTGCCCATTTTTAAATTGGGTTGTAAATTTTCTCATTACTGAGTTTTGAGAGTTCTTTATAAATTCTGAATAAAAGTCCTTTCATTAGATTAAAAAAATCGTTCACCTAAAGGGAATCATATGCTATGTATAGCATCCATTCTTTTTCTAAATTTTTTTATTTTTTGGCCACACCACATGGCATGTGGGATCTTAGTTCCCGGACCAGGGATTGAACCTGTGCCCCCTGCAGTGGAAGCCTGGAGTCTTAACCACTGGACCGCTGGGGAAGTCCCTCTTTTTCTAAATTTTAAAACTTTGGGGGCAAAGTAATTTCAAACCTAAAAAAGTTTCAAAAATAAATATAGTATAAATAACATCCATTTGGTGCTCTTTACCCAGATTAACATTGGGGTAACATTTTATTTCATTTCCAATATCATTTGTCTCCCGTGCCCAATATCTATCTAATACTTTTCCTGAATCATTTAGGGTGCATTATTACACACAACATGGCCTTTACCCCTAAATATTTCAGTGTGTATTTCCTAAGAACAGAGATATTCTCTGGTACAGCTGCAGTCTGCTTATCAACTTTAGTAACATTAACACTGATAACAATACTTTCATCTCCTTCTGTTTATATTCCAACTTTGTCAATTTGAGAAGCAAACTGACAACTTTGAAAAGGAGTGGCTGAGTTGTACTGTTGTCTGAGTGATGCCACACTCCAGAGGTATCACAATAGCCAATGGCAACAACCCTGGAACCAGACCACTGGGGTCAATCCAGCCTCTGCACCCCATCAGCAAAGTGACCTTGATCAGGTATGTGACTTCTTCATGCCTCAGTTTCCCCAACAGCAAAATGGGGATATTTTTAGGGATACATAAGTGAAAGTATTTACAGGCGAAAATTGATACACCTGGGCTTTGCTTCAAAAGAGTCCTGATTTTTGGGGGGTATGGAGGGAGGGGATGTTGAGAGTATGGATGAAACGAGATTGGCCATGAGTTGATCACTGTTGAACGATGATGGATACAGCGTTATATTTACTTTTGTATATGCCTGAAATCTTCCACAATAAAAATATTTTTTTTCAAAGAAAAAAGAGTAAAATAACAGTGGAGAGGGGTGGAGATGATTAATTATTAATTAACTGCCTCAAAGGGTTGTTAGGAGGAGGTATTAAAGAAGTTAATTTAAGTTAAATCTAAGTAAAGCATTTAAATCAGTGCCCGGCACATTGTAAATGCTCTGTGTTAGCTATTACCTTTTTATCTTGTTTTCTCTCCTCCTCCAGAAGCAGCTCAGACAAGAAGATACCACCAGGTGACGCTGTACCCCCAGCTCCATAGGGAGTCAGGCGCAGGATACGATTAGCCCTGAGTATGAATCCAGCTCTGTTGTTTCCTAGCTGAGACCTTGGACATTTACGGTCTCTGCATTTCATTTTATTCATTTCTAAAGTGGGGACAATTATAGGAATGGTTCAGTGACAATGATGTAAAGTGCCTGATGCGTTATCTGACGCATGCATACCTTTCGGGACACCTGTTTCTGGGGTTGGATCTGCCTCTGGGCAGTGCTTCCTGTCTTTACTAAGGGGATTCTCCATCTGCCCAAGTGACTGTGAGAATCTGGAGGGGTTGCAAACAGGTTGAGAGCTTTGTCCCCTAGCCCTGCCACATGCATTCCTTAATTATCTATTTATTTATTTTTGGCCGCATAGCTCGGCATGTGAGATCTTAGTTCCCGGACCAGGGATCTAACCTGGGCCCCCAGCAGTGGAAGTACGTAGTCCTAACAACTGGACCACCAGGAAATTCCCTGGCCTTTACATTAATTAATACAGACAGCCTCTGGGCCTTCTTCTTGGAGATGATCTGATGGATACCCTTGGTCCCACCTGCCATCAGTAACGTGGCCAACATCTGTCTGTAAGTCCAGCTCTGTTGACTCCCCTCAGGGGTCTAGAGCTCTGATAACTGTTGCTGAGAGGCAAACTCTCGAGGGTGGGTTCCAAACAGTGAATGGCTGTGCAGTTGTGCAGGCTGTGCACTGCACAAGAATTGAGCAGCAAATGCAACCTGCTCACACTTCACCTGCCAAGTCACCCACCTTGGTGCAGAGCTGCATCCAACCACAGGAGGACACTTTTTTTTTTTTAAGAAAGTATCGATAACACTCATCAAACTGCACTTTGACTAATGGCTCTGCCCAGATGAGATCATTGTTTCCATCTAGAGGGAGAGTCTTTTTCTAATTAACACAAAGGCACCCCATTGACCCTGGGTTTAGATGCAAGACCCAGGAGCTGTCAAGATTTCTGGTATTACAGACAACCTCCATGGAGCTCCTGTAATCAAACAAGGGCTCGTATGCCCATAGTGCAGAAAGCCCAACTCTGGGTATTTGCAACAAAGTAAGGGCCTATTTGTAGGGCACCAAGCAAGGGAGTGGGAGACAAACCTCAGATCCACTCCAACTCAGTCTTTGAGTGAGGGATGTTTTAAAGAGGAAGAACAACAGAATTGGGATTAATCATTGTCTTGTGACATTTCTTAATCATAGTCTCGGGAGTCGGGATGTCTTCAGTTTACGATTCTGTAGCCAGGGGGCCCAAGGCTTAAGGGTCTCCGAGTTCATCTTGCCCTGGAGAAACAACCTGAGTTTGTAGTTAATGATGATATCTTTAATAGCAATTTTAGTACATTAATGATGTTATGACAACAGCAATCTTAGTCATCTGACTCTGGTTAATTAGTGTTCAAGTCAGCACAAGATTGAGGTTAGAGGGGACAAGAAAGGGATTGAGGTCAGAGGAGACATGCAAGGGAATAAAGTTTTGGATAGAGAGATTAATCATAAACTTGGTAAAGGAACTCAGTTTTAGGGGGACTCACTTTCATTCTCAAGAATTGAAGCATCTCCTAATGCAGGTTCAAGGGAGTTGTCTAAATATACTCTCGGTCTGTGGTTGATCGAGGCAATTGTAAGACCCCATGAACAAGAAGAAGCAAAGCAGCCCCGCTGCAGGAGGGATGTCCTCCTCTAAACCCCCTGCAGGCTGGATGAGGAGGACAAGGTGGAGAATTAACTTTCAGGGAAGAGAATTAGAGGCAGCCTCGTTGGTTGTTAAAGGGAGTCACTCTACTGCCATGAAGTTGGCAGTTAGAAGGCTTTCCCTTGCAAGCAGCAGAACTGTTGAGAAAGGCAGCCTCCTGTGTGCAGTTTTTTGATCCCCTCTCTGCTGCATAAGAACGGGCCTTGAGGGAATTCTCTGGCGGCCCAGTGGTTAGGACTCTGCGCTTTCACTGCTTTGGGCCTGGGTTCAATCCCTGGTTGGGGAACTAAGATCCTGCAAGCAGTGTGGCACCACAAAAAAAATAAAAAGAAAAGAAAAGAAAAAGAAAAAAGTGAAACTCTTGAAAAAAAGAAAAAAAAAAGAATGGGACTTGAGCCTGGAACACTTCCTTACCAAGAGATAAGGAGCTGTCACAGCCTGTGCTGGGCTTGTCGCCTTGTGAGGGAGTAGCTTTCCCATTATGGACTCAATGAGTACTCACTCCCTTGTTCTGCCTAAGAGGATGTGTCAGTGGCCCTCAGGCACAGTGTCAGCTTTCTGAATTTCAGACCCCATGGAGGAGGGGTCCAGGTCCTGTTACTGCAGCACGAAATAAGGTGGGTGCCGTTACATCATGGGCGTTGGCTGCGCAGCAGATCGGCAGGTCATGGTGGGCCAGGGGGCAATGCATTGCAAGGGGCTGGATCTCCTGCACTCTGCCTCCTTTCTTGTGGGTAAGGAAAAGCTATACTGCTTGAGAGTGCTGTACAGGTTGTCTGTTCTCAGTGACCTTGAATCATGCACTGGTCTCTTCCCTGGATGGCACTTATTTGCCTCTTCATCTTGCTGCACAGTGAAACAAGAATCTTGGATGAACAGTGGATTTAAAAAAAAAAAATTTTGCTGGAGTATAGTTGATTTACAATGTTGTGTTAGTTTCAGGGGTACAGCAAAGTGAATCAGTTATACATATACCTATATCCACACTTTTTAAAGATTCTTTTCCCATATAGGCCATTACGGAGTATTGAGTAGAGTTCCCTGTGCTATACAGTAGGTCCTTATTAGTTATCTATTTTATATATAGTAGTGTGTATATGTCAATCCCAATCTCCCAGTTTATCCACTCCCCTTACCCCCAGGTGACCATAAGTTTGTTTTCTACATCTGCAACTCTATTCTGTTTTTTTTTTTTTTAAGTTTGTTTTTTTTTTTTTAAGAAATTCACGTTCTTTTTTATTTATTTATTTATGACTGTGTTGAGTCTTCGTTTCTGTGCGAGGGCTTTCTCTAGTTGCGGCAAGTGGGGACCACTCTTCATCGCGGTGCGCGGGCCTCTCACCATCGCGGCCTCTCTTGCTGCGGAGCACAGGCTCCAGACGCGCAGGCTCAGTAATTGTGGCTCACGGGCCCAGTTGCTCCGTGGCATGTGGGATCTTCCCAGACCAGGGCTCGAACCCGTGTCCCCTGCATTGGCAGGCAGATTCTCAACCACTGCGCCACCAGGGAAGCCCTCTATTCTGTTTTGTAGATAAGTTCATTTGTACCAACAGTGGATTTAATAATAAAGGTATTTAATTATCTGACAAAGCAAAAGTCTGGAGGTAAGCAGCACGAAAGCTGATTCAATTAGTCAACGAGGTAATAAAAAGCCCAGTTTACTCCATCCTTTTGCTCCATTATCCTGTTTGTTGACTTTTAGGCCTCAGCCTCATTGTCTTATTATTATTATTTTTTAATTGAAGTATTATTGATTTACAATGCTGTGTTAATTTCTGCTGTACAGCAAAGTGATTCAGTTATACATACATACATATGTATATATATGCATTTTTTTCTATATTCTTTTCCATTATGGTTTATCACAGGATATTGAATACAGTTCCCTGTGCTATACAGTAGGACCTTGTTGTTTATCCATTCTATATATAATAGTTTGCATCTGCTAATCCCAGACTCCCAATCCATCCCTCCTTCTCCTCCCTTCCCCGCTTGGCAACCACAAGTCTGTTCTCTAAGTCTTTGAGTCTGTTTCTGTTTCGTAGATAGGTTCATTTGTGTCATATTTCAGATTCCACATATAAGTGATATCATATGCTATTTGTCTTTCTGTTTCTGACTTCACTTAGTATGATAATCTCTAGGTCCATCCACGTTGCTGCAAATGGCATTATTTCATTCTTTTTTAAGGTTCATTGTCTTATGATTGTAGGTGGCTGCCATGGCTCCAGCCATCACGTCCTTGAATCACATTCTCCAAAGAAAGAAAGCAGAGGACAGGTGGCACTTTAAGAGGACTTCTCTCAGGTTCTATTCTCTTTTTATCAAAGGAGGATAATCTTTTTGTTAGAACACCAGAGCAGGAATCCCCCCTACATCTCATTGACCAAAACTTTGACATACAGAGACGCCTAGCCAAAAGGAATGCTGAGAAAATGAGTATTTCCAAACTCTTTGACAAGACACAGGTCCTCACAGCCAGAAGAAAGAGTGGGAATATCTGTGGTATAGGCAGTCAACGAACTCCACCGCAGCGTGGAGAATGGTTTAAATTGTCATTTGGTTATTGATTTTGGACATCTGACACCTCACTGTCCTGTGTGCCTTGCACGTCACTCCGAGTTCCTTGATTAGACACTGGCACAGAGATTAGACTTAATTTTGGGGAGAAGGGTAAATGAGTTTTGGTTGTGTGTGGGAGAGTTGGTTTTTGTTGAGTGGGGACATTTTTGAGCTGCAGGTGTGAGCAAGTGGGTGTGTCTCGATTCTGGTCTCCTCAAACGAGGACTACAGCAGACTAGGACTGAGGGATCTACTATTTATTGTCATCTGACATGTTCACTTCCTCCCCTACCTGGTAACCTGCTGATTTGGGGAACTTTCCCCACACCACCTTGTCCCAGGTGGACTGTCAATCACACTGTCCTGCCCCTCCCACCATCCTCAAGGATGAGCAAATGGCTCTGGCTGCTACTGTCGAAAACTCATGGTGATTGGACCAGGGATAGGCATGTGGCCAAGGCAGAGCCAATCAGAGTCTCTCCTGAGTTATGTAAAGCTGGGACTGCTGAGGACCATCTCTCCTACCAAAAGATGTGAGCATGAGGGCAGAGTGAAGCCATAACAAAATGTTGGTGGGGGACAAGGCAAAGGAGGGAGGGGGAGAGAGAGAGAGTTATTGAAGCCAGATACACTCATGGAATACCGTATTATGGGAACTAATAAATAACCCCTCTTTGTTTCCTTTTTGCTTTCTTAACTGGTTTGAGGTGAGTTTCTGCTGTTTGCAAAGGAAAGAGAAACAGTACTTACATGTTTATTATCAGTCTCCTCTGCAAACATCCAAGGTCCATGAAGGCAGGAATTTTGGTTCCCTGCTGAATTCCAAGTTCTTGGCACAGTGCCTGGCACATATTAGGAGCTCAGTAGATGGTTTTTGATTTAATAAACAAACCCTAACGATTGAATCTCCATGACCAGACCCCTAGTGTGTTAGCCAGAGTGAGCTGAACACCATTGGTGTTCTGCTTTCTGGAGTTGTGGCTGTCCACTTGGTATTACATGGATGAGACCATGTGACCAATTCTCACCAAAAGAATGAGATGAGAAGTGATACATGTCACCTCTGGGTCAAGGTGATTATGCATCTGGGGTGAAATCCTCTCTACTCTTTCCCTCCACCAGCAAGAAGATAGAAGAGCCACAAAATGGAAACAGGGCTTCCCTGGTGGCGCAGTGGTTGAGAGTCCGCCTGCCAATGCAGGGGACACGGGTTCGAGCCCTGGTCTGGGAAGATCCCACATGCCGCAGAGCAGCTAGGCCCGTGAGCCACAATTACTGAGCCTGCGCGTCTGGAGCCTGTGCTCCGCAACAAGAGAGGCTGCGATAGTGAGAGGCCTGCGCACCGCGATGAAGAGTGGCCCCCACTTGCTGCAACTAGAGAAAGCCCTCGCACAGAAACGAAGACCCAACACAGTCATAAATAAATAAATAAACACATAAATAAATAAATAAATAAATAAAATTAAAAAAAAAAAATGGAAACAAACAGAAAACCAAACCCACCTCGCCTATGTCCTTAAGTCACCACTAGAGGGAGACCTGCCAAACCCTCATCCAAATGGGATGTGAGCTGAGAAATAAACTTTTGTTGCTTTAAGCCCCTGAGATTTTGGGGTTCTTTGTTATAACAGTTAACCCACCCTGACTATTACACCTAGGAGCCACCCTAGCCTCCTCCCTCTCCGACACCCCAACATCCAGTGTCATCCTCTCTAATCCAGTCTCCAAACCAGAGTGAATATATATATTTTTTAATTTATTTGTTTTTGGCTGTGTTGGGTCTTTGTTACTGCGCACGGGCTATCTCTTGTTGTGGCTCGCAGGCTGTAGGCGTGCGGGCTTCAGTCGTTGTGGCACGTGGGCTTAGTTGCTCTGTGGCATGTGGGATCTTCCAGACCAGGACTCGAACCCTTGTCCCCTGCATTGGCAGACGGATTCTTAACCACTGCACCACCAGGGAAGTCCCAGAGTGAATATTTTATTTTATTTTATTTTATTTTGGCCGCACCATGCGGCTTGCAGGATCTTAGTTCCCCGACCAGGGATCGAACCTGGGCCCCGTGCGGTGAAAGCACCTAGTCCTAACCACTGGACCGCCAGGAAATTCCCCAGAGTGAATGTTTTAAAGCACAAATCTAATTGTGACTCTCTCTGCTTAAAATCCTTCATGGTTCCCTAAGGCCCTAAGAAAAAGTCAAATACCTGTTTTTATGGACTTTGCATAAATGGAATATGTAATACATATTGTTTTGTGTCTGGTTCCTTTGCTCACAGTTATGTTTTTGAGATTCTTTTTTTTTTTTTTGTCAAAGGGAACGCATTTTTTATTTTATTTTATTCTATTTTATTTTTTTTAACTTTTTGGCCACGTCACACGGCTTGTGGGATCTTAGTTCCCCACCCAGGGATTGAACCTGGGCCCTTGGCAGTGAGAGCGTGGAGTCCTAACCACTGGACCGCCAGGGAATTTCCTCATCCTTTTTATTGTATAAAACTGTAGTTCATTCATTTTCCTTGTTTAATAGTAATTGACTTTATGACTATGACAATGTGTCTGTTCTGGTCCTTGGACTTTATTTTTTTTGCCTTCATTTTTTTGTAGGTATAATTTACATATAGTAAAGCACAAAGGTTTTAAGCATACAGCTTAATGAGCCGTGTTCATAATAGATATAGAATTTTTTTATATACAGAGGGCGTCTCTGTCCTGTCCTTTTCCAGCTGATACCCACCAGAGGAACCACTATTCTGATCTCTGAATGGTATTACTAAAATCAATTTGTAAAAGAGCTCTATTTAATTGACTTAAAAGTAAGTGTAAAAAAGTAATAGTTGGGAATTCCCTGGCAGTCCAGTGGTTAGGACTCTGTGCTTTCACTACCAAGGGCCCAGGTTCGATCCCCGGCCGGGGAACTAAGATCGCAAGCTGTGGGGTGTGACCGAAAAAAAAAAAAAAAGTAATAGTAAAATTCCAGAGGATTAGAATGGTCTTTTGGTTAAGTATCAAATTTTGGTTGTAAAGCATTTAGTTAGTTGAAATAAGAACACTGGGCAGAGGGACTTCCCTGGTGGTCTAGTGGTTATGACTTTGCCTTCCAATGCAGGGGACGTGGGTTCGACCCCTGGTCGGAGAACTAAGATCTCATGTGCTGCGGGGCAACTAAGCCTGAGTGCCACAACTACAGAGCCCATGTACCCTGGAGCCTGCACCACAACTAGAGAGCCTGTGTGCCGTAACTAAGACCCAATGCAGCCAAAAATAAACAAACAAACAAATAAATAATATTTTTTAAAAAAAGAAGTGGAATTGCTGGGTTGAAGGCTATGCCTGTATTCAGCTTCAATACTGCCAGACAGTAATTTCCAAAATGGTAAAAAAAAAAAAGTAGACTGGGCAGGAAGATGATCCCTTGAGTAATGAATTAGAAAAGAACAAGAAGATATCACGAATGCTACTCATAAAGAGCTTCAAGAACTTTCTTCACCCATTAAAGACCTTGTTCTCAAATCTAGGAAATCATCAGTGACAGATCTTAATTTATTTTTGCCATATAGTAAACATTTTCCCCTAAAGTTAAAGGTGATTGGTTACAAAATAATATTCACTTCATAGTCCCCAATCCCCCCAACAGCTCCTGCCACCAAAGCCATTCAATTAAAACAATATATTCAATGGAAATCTTATAAAAATGTGAATTTTTTGTAAATTAGGTTCTTCATGGAAGATTTCTTTTTCACATTATAGTTCTAAAATTACACATTTCATGTTCATTTTCTTTCCAGGTGATAAATGAAAAGTACACTCTCCAATACCTTTCTTCTCTAGGAAAGGACTCATTTGTTGTGTTACTGAATTTCAAGTGACATTATTATATTTATGCACATTAGGCAGAAACGTGTCATGTTCTTTAAAAGAAATCCCTTTGGTGTCAAAAATCAAAATAGTTATTTTATTTTAAAATTAACAGAGAATGCTTCAAAGCTAAAATACAGACATTTACAATTTTAAAACTAAATTTTTGCTCTCATTTCTGGCAGAGAGAGGGTCTCCCATCTCTACCACAGGAGTGAACTTTTATGTGGTTGGGGGATTTCAGGGATACCTTTATAGGTGCAGAAGAACACCAGAGGGGCCCATGCATTGCCGTGCTTTACTCTAAAACAAGAACCTAACAAGAGTGAGAGAAAAAAATGTCATTTACCCCTAATAGGTATAAGTCACATTTTAACATTGTAATAACTAAAAACTTAATACAAATATTTTTCTTCAACCCAGCTTGCATTTCTAAATTTCATTTTTTATGGTCACTTTAACATTTAATACTTTGTTGTAGGGGGATCTATAAGTGCACTTAAATAACTGAAAATTTTTTTTTTCAAAAATGGAAATTCTTACTAAAAAAATAGGAACTCTTGTTTTCTAAAGATTATTAGTAGTCAAAAGTAACTAAAATAGTTCCTTGGAGTAATTGTTTCCAAAAAATGATTTTTAAACAACAATTTATCATATATGAAAAAGGAATTTGATTATTTTGAATATAATAGTAAATTAAATCTCAAATATTCTTAAAAATACTATTTTATACAATTCCTTATATGGTATTTAAAACTCTATGTTTAAAAATGTTTGAATACAGGGAATTCCCTGGAGGTCCAGTGGCTAAGACTCCGTGCTTTCACTGCTGAGGGCCCGGGTTTGATCCCACAAGCCATGCGGTGCAGAAAAAAAAGTTTGAATACAAAGATCAGTCTACCGCTACTATAATTCTAGATAAAGTATTAATAGTGATTGAAAAAAATTAACATAATTGTCAACTTATTAAAGTTGATAGGAATGTAACACAAATTTTAAAATGTTTTCCATTGGTAATTTTCTATTAATCTATTTTCATATCAGCAAAGAAAGAAAAATGACAAATTCCCTGTGACAAGAAACTCCAATTAGTTTTATTTGTTGATTCAGCTCCCAAAATATTGAGCACCCAACCTAATTTTTTTATTCAGTCTTTAAGGATCTTATCATCTATGTTTCAGCAGATACCAAGGTAATCCACATTTGTGTCAAACTAGATTGTAGACAGTGAAGCAAATGAAATCATTCTGACTTTCTTAATTTGTGAAAATAAAAATAGAGGAGGTGATGAAACAAAAAAGAAAACCATTCCATCTTAAAAAAATAAATTCAGTATTTCTAAATGTAGTAGAAACTAACCCCCAAATTTTCAAGATTATGTGATCTGGATTAATCCTTAGTAAATAAAATTTGTTTGTTGATTTAATTAAATAGGCCTATCTTTAGAGTTATCAGCATTAAATGTGAAACTTTTATTGTACCTAGATTTACTAAAAGTTAAATAAGTTCATGTTATCTCTGTTACAAAACTTGTGAACAAGAAAAATAACTTGTGACATTTTCATAAGTAATTAAATAAGTATAAATGGGATAAGAGTTTTTAGAGGAACTCTTTAAGAATAATTATGTTTTATGGTATGTCTACTTAAAAATAGTTTCTCCAAACCTTTTTGGTGACTTGAAACTTTAGGGTTTTGCTAAATTAAGTTGAATGATGAAAACTTATTGAACACCTAGATTATTCCCAAATAAAATAAGATACTGAAACATTAATTACTGAACATAGGTTTCTTTTTACAGAGAAAATGAAGATATTTAGGACTATTGGTAAATATATTTGGTGCCACATTGAAAAATTTTCTACAAGAAAGCACGTGTTTTTAGAAGTTGTAAATAGTATTTACAAGTTTGCCAATCTACAGAATGCTAATGTAAAATTGCCCACTTCTTAGTTTTCACTAGAATTTAAGGTTTTTAAAGGTTAAGGATTCTAATCAACCTATGTGATTAAAACTACTACAAAGTTAATAAGGAAAACATCTTTATATGCAAGGGGAAAGAAAGGTATAAAGAATGAAAATGAATTTTGTTAAGGGAAAAGAAAGTAATTTTGTCCTAAAGCTGGTTATTTCTAAATGGGAAAGAAAACAAGGGACAAACTAAAATGGACATAGAAAGTTGTAAAAGGTTTGTTTTGTGAGAAAAAAGGAATCTTTGGAAAGGAATTTTATGTGTGGCCAGGAGTGGCTAAGATTAAAATGAATTTAATTAAGTTAATGAGTAAGCTGATGCAAAGTTAAACTTTGTTTTTTTTCCCTCTGTTAAGAGAACATTCTCTTGGAATATTGATCTGCTTTTGATAACAGATAGCAAAATTTATTTTACCTTTTAAGTAATCCGTTGTAATTTTCTCTATTTGCCTTTGAAATCTTTTATTGTCACATTGGTTAAGTGAATAAGTATTGTTTCACAGTGACCTATGATTCTACTTGACCAAGTGTTTTAAAACCTTTTGATATATTTGACAAATTTCCTCAAATCAAATTCTAAATGAAGTACCTTTGACCTCTAACTAACTCTGAGATTTTCAGAGGGCCCCTGAAACATCTCAAAGAGAGATATTAAATTAATTAGGCTTATTTGGTATATTAAATTATATGGGAAGCGTTGTCAAATAAGTGATAAACTTCTTAGGTCATATTGCATGGTTAAATGTTACTAATAAGTGTTCTAAAATTACATGAAATTCCTAAAAATCTGTTACATTTTGGTATAATGTCATCAGTCATAATTCTAGTTATTACCTTAAAATGCATAATGGACAAATTTTCTTTGCCAGTTACATTATAATTGGATTTTTAACCATGCCATTTTAGGTCTTTTGTCATTTATAGATTGTTATTGTTTTACTCTGATGCTTTTGCAAAAGATTCATAGAAAGGACTTTTTGACAAGTACGGACTTCTGATAAACTTTCAGACCATACCATTGAACTGGGTAAGAATTTACAGAACGCTAAAAGAGAAGCTGATGGCTTCATAAAACTGCTAACAAAAGATCAAGATTAAGAATTAGTTACCTAAGACTGAATGAACTGATGAATATGATTATAATTTTTATGATTTTTGTCTGAAATATTACTGTTTTTTTGATCTTTGTTTTCCAGACGTAAGGAAACCTTTCCTCTTAAGGTAACTAGGACTTGCAGCAATTTGATAAAGTATACCTTTGTAAACAAAGATGAAACATTTATCTTTTTCTCTCTGCCTGATCCCCCCAGAATTTGGAAACTTATTTTGGGGAATGGCACCAGAAAAAGAAAAAGACACCTGGAGACAAAAAGGATTTGACTCCAACAAAGAGCTTTGGATAGGCCCAAACGGGAAGCCTATCCTTTGTCTGGAGCTCAGTACCTTATTTTACAATATATTCATGAGTTAACTCATTGGAACCCAGACAAGATGGTATTATGGGATCAACAATATTTTTAGAAGGCTTCTTTTACAATAGCTCAGAAGGTTTATTGAAGATGTACTGCTTGTCCAAAATATAACTCAGGGAAGCCATTGCATAATTCTCAAGGACATTTTCCGTTACCTGCACGTCCCTTTGAAATTTGGCAGATTGATTTTGTACAAATGCCTCCCTCTCAAGGTAATCAATACATTCTTGTTACGATTTGTATGTTTTCGCATTGGGTTGAAGCATCCCCATGCAGACAGGCCGCAGCACAATCAGTAGGGAAATTTATTTTAGAAAGGGTGATCCTCGTCAGGGAGTCCCCTCAGAAATACATAGTGACAGAGGAACTCATTTTACTGGACAAATTGTAAAAGAAATTTGTAATATTGGGCCAATTATGCAGCATTTCCATGGTGCTTATCATACCCAGTCTTTTGGGTTAATGGAAAGAACAACTGGAAAAATTAAAACCCATTTGGCTAAAATTGTAGATGCTTTTTCCTTACCCTGGTCTAAGTCCATTCCATTGGTCCTCCTCAACCTCAGATCTACCGTTTTGGCAAACATCATTGGTTTCCTTTTGAGATTATCACGGGGAGACTAATTAGATTGGTTAAAGGATTATATGAACCCATTATATTGAAAGGGGATATATTACATTATTACAAAAGTTTCACTGAATTATTAAAAGGACATTTTAAGCTTGTTTCTGAAGCCTATCGCACTAATTTATCTTTGGATAGGGAACAGATGTACCATGACTTACAACTAGGAGATTATGCATACTGGAAAAGACGTCATTTAAAGGATTCTCTCCAACCTAGATGGAAGGGCCCTTATCTGGTATTCTTAACTAGCTCATGTGCAGCAAAACTGAAGGGAGTTGACCCTTGGACTCATATTTCCCACTTAAGAAGGGCCCCTGCAAGGGACAGGTCCATTGAGAAGACTTTTGATCTCAAACTCACCCTGAAGTGACACTTGAACAAGGAAGAAACGACACCCACACCAAGATAAGAAGAAGATGACATCAGAAGTAGACAGCTATCCCAAGATGCTGGACCTGACCCATATGAGTATTTGTAGTGTTTTCTTGATTTCTTGGACTTCTGCATATGAATCGAAATGTTTTTCTAAGGACTTCCCTGGTGGCACAGTGGTTAAGAATCCGCCTGCCAATGCAGGGGACACGGGTTCAAGCCCTGGTCCCACGTGTTGCAGAGCAACTAAGCCCGTGCACCACAACTACTGAGCCTGCGCTCTAGAGCCCGTGAGCGACAACTACTGAGCCCGCGTGCCACAACTGCTGAAGCCTGCACGCCTAGAGCCCCTGCTCTGCAACAACAGAAGCCACCACAATAAGAAGCCCGCGCACTGCAATGAAGAGTAGCCCCTGCTCACCACAACTAGAGAAAGTCCGTGCGCAGCAACAAAGACCCAACGCAGCCAAAAATAAATAAATAAATAAAATTTAAAAAAGTTTTTCTATTATAAGTACACTCCTATGCAGATTTTAAAAAATCAATCCAGTTGTTGGGTTTGTGGTCAATTACCTATGTCTAGTACCTCTGGTTTTACCTTGATGGATTTCTCCACTCCAAAGCTCTGATTGGATGGCCCTTAGAAAATTTATTTATTTACTTTTTTATTATTATCTTTTTTTGGCCACACTGTGTGGCTTGTGGGATCTCAGTTCCCCGACCAGGACAGTGAAAGTGCCAAATCCGAACCACTAGTCCCCCAGGAACTCCCAGAAAGTTTATTTTAGAAGAAAAAAAATTATAGTTCTATTCTGGCCAATATTGATAATACTAGATGGGATCCCCTTGTTTAGTCAGTCAGTCATCTTGCTCTGACCTTGGTCATAAATATGAATTTTCTTTAAAAGGTACTCAAGCTCAATCAGAGCAATGAGCTAAATTTCAATTATTTGGTTACCTCTGCGCTTTGAACAAACAGACCCTTAGGTAGTGGATACATATCTCAGGATGAATTTCAATGACCCCAGATTCTTGCATCTTCCCATACATAGAAAAGCACTAAAATCATTAACTTGAGGTATCTGTTCAGTGTGTTCAGCAGTCATCTTTACCAAAATGTATGCCTGACTGAATGTATTTCACAGCCAAGAATTGTATATAAACTGGTTTCTCCCCTACCTCTTTTTTTTTTTTAATATTTATTTGCTTTACTTTCTTTTTTTCTTTTTTTAACATCTTTATTGGAGTATAATTGCTTTACAATGGTGTGTTAGTTTCTGCTTTATAACAAAGTGAATCAGTTATACATATACATATGTTCCCATATCTCTTCCCTCTTGCGTCTCCCTCCCACCCTCCCTATCCCACCCCTCTAGGTGGTCACAAAGCACCGAGCTGATCTCCCTGTGCTATGCGGCTGCTTCCCACTAGCTATCGGTTTTACATTTGGTAGTGTATATATGCCCATGCCACTCTCTCACTTTGTCACAGCTTACCCTCCCCCCTCCCCATATCCGCAAGTCCATTCTCTAGTAGGTCTGTGTCTCTATTCCCGTCTTGCCCCTAGGTTCTTCATGACCTTTTTTTTTTTTTCTCTTAGATTCCATATATATGTGTTAGCATACGGTATTTGTTTTTCCCCTACCTCTTGGGAGCAGTTTCCTCAGAGCTAACTGAGCTGCTATCCCCCAGGCTATCATCCTCAGCAAGATCTTGAATAAAACTTAACTCACAACTCCTATGTTGTGTGCCTTTCTAGGCTCCAGGTAATGCAGAAGAGGGTGGAGCACATGGTCTGACCTTAGGATGTAGCTGCAAAAGGAATTCCTCCGGCAACTGAGGGCTTGATGCTTGCGGTGTGTATTTGCCCTTAGAGGCAGGTTCAAGTGAGTCCTGTGCTCAGGGATGTCAACTGAGAAGACCCCTACCCCCCACCCCAAACTGCCCGGGCTTTGCCCCCTTTCTCCATACTTTTGCTGGATTAACTGGATGTGAATTCTCTGAGCTGGAGATCCTTCCTTCTTCTAGAAATGTCACATTATAGTTCCAAGTAGGGGTAATTTTTTTTTTAACATCTTTATTGGAGTATAATTGCTTTACAATGGTATGTTAGTTTCTACTGTATAACAAAGTGAATCAGCTATACATATACATATATCCCCATATCTCCTCCCTCTTGGGTCTCCCTCCCACCCTCCCTATCCCACCCCTCTAGGTGGACACAAAGCACCAAGCTGGTCTCCCTGTGCTATGCGGCTGCTTCCCACTAGCTATCTATTTTACACTTGGTAGTGTATATATGTCCATGCCACTCTCTCACTTCGTCCCAGCTTACCCTTCCCCCTCCCCGTGTCCTCAAGTCCATTCTCTACGTCTGTGTCTTTATTTCTGTCCTGCACCTAGGTTCATCAGAACCATTTTTTTTTTTTTTTAGATTCCATATATATGTGTTAGCATATGGTATTTGTTTTTCTCTTTCTGACTGACTTCGCTCTGTATGACAGACTCTAGGTCCATCCACCTCACTACCAATAACTCAATTTCGTTTCTTTTTATGGCTGAGTAATATTCCATTGTATATATGTGCCTCATCTTCTTTATCCATTCATCTGTTGATGGACACTTAGGTTGCTTCCATGAGGCTCTTACACCAGTACAATAAGAATAGACACCTGACGTGTGGCAGGAGCGGGGTGGGGAGGCTCCTTGCTGAGCCCAGTGTTAAACCTTTAGGTGCTGTTTTCTGGGGAGGTGCTGGGGTGCTGGGGTGCTCAGGGTCATATGGAAGCAGTAGGGGGAGATCCTCAGGACAGTGGCTATTTACCAAGCAGCCCGGGAAGTACTTAGATATTTTATCAATATTACAACCTTGTCAGTCTTGGCCCTGAGAACCTAAAATGCTAAATTTAAGGACTCCATAGCTCCATGTGTCAGTGTAGCAACAGCAGGGAAGAGCGTGGACTTAAACTTCAGCCAGGCCTGCCTTTGATTCTGCCCCTGCCACTTCCTCCATCTCTTGGAGTCCCTGTTTTGCCACAAGTAAAATGAGATACTGTCTGTAATGCATGAGCACAAGATTAGCACAAAGTAAAATATCACTTCATGGGAATTGTTGCTGGGTGTAGTATAAACCTTGACTGTTGGCTTTTTTTCTTTTTCTTTTTTGTAACGCAATTGCCTGACACGCTTTGATTGTCAGAGGCATCCACTTCAGAGGTATCTACTTCCAAGGAGGCTATCTTAAATAAACACATTGCCAGTCGCCAGACTAGGTAAAGAGCCAGGCCACCTTCCCAGGCTCTTTGTTTTTAGAGATCTTGATTGACTTCAATAACTGACCATTTGAGCTACTTGCTTTTTTCTCTTCCCACACTTTAAATTCCTGCTCTTATGTTTTGAATTCACTGGTAAAGAGCGAGTCAGTGAAACTCTAGGTCCCCACCCTTGACCCCAATAAAAGCAGAAACCCAGGCCTGCTCTCTCTGTCTCTCTCTGTCTCTCTTTACTGGAGACCTCGCTGTGTGACCCCAGCTGTATTATGTAATTTTCAGGTATTGTAAATAATAAATCTCTATGTTTTCAATGTTTCCTGATGGTCATTGCTGAAGGGCATCTTGCAATCATAATAAGAACACCAAGGGCCAGTTCAACCACAGCACTGCTTATTGATAGGCTGAGACCGGCACAAAACACTGGGCTGTTTGTGAAGCAAAACAATGTTATGGTTAAGATCTTGAGCTCTGAAGTCAGGCAGATCCTGTTTAAGTGGCAGGTCTACTGCCTACTAGCTGTGTGACCTTGAGAAAGTCAAGGTCACCTACTAGCTGTGTGACCTTGAGAAAGGCCTTTTGCCTCTTTGAGTCTCACTTCCCTTACCTCCCTCTCTCTCTCTCTCTCTTGCTCACTCAACTCCAGACTCACTGGCTCCCTGCCTGTTTCTGAACACAGCAGGCCCACCGACCCCAGGGCCTTTGCACTGGCTGGTTCTTCTGCTTGGAATGCTCTCCCCCCGTATATCCAAGTGGCTCCCACCCTCATCTCCTCTAGGTTTTTGCTCAAATACTCTCCTTCTCAGGGAAGCCTCCCCTCACCTATTTAAAATTACCACCCCTCTCTGCCTAGCATTTCCTTTACCCCCTCCTTGCTCTATTTTTGACCACAGCACTTATCACCATCTGATACACCACATATTTTTGTTTTGTATTTTTTTAAATTTAAGTATAGTTGATTTACCATGTTGTGTTAGTTTCTGGTGTACAGCAAGAGAATTCAGTTATACATATATATACATATTCTTTTTCATACTCTTTTTTTTTTAATGTCTATTTATTCATTTGGCTGCACCAGGTCTTATTTGTGGCACTGGGATCTTCATTGCTGCATGCGGGACCTTTAGTTGCTGCATGCGGGCTCCTTTAGTTGTGGCTTGCAGGCTCTTAGTTGTGGCATGCAAACTCTTAGTTGCAGCATGCACGTGGGATCTAGTTCCCTGACCAGGGATCGAACTGGGCCCCCTGCATTAGCAGCACAGAGTCTTAATCACTGGACCACCAGGGAAGTCCCATCATATTCTTTTCCATTATGTTTTTTTTAAATTAATTTATTTTATTTTATTTATTTTTGGCTGCCTTGGGTCTTCATTGCTGAGCGTAGGCTTTCTGTAGTTGCGGCGAGCGGGAGCTGCTCTTCGTTGCTGTGTGTGGGCTTCTCAGTGCGGTGGCTTCTCTTGTTGCGGAGTGAGGGATCCAGGCACGCGGGCTTCAGTAGTTGTGGCTCACGGGCTCTAGAGCGCAGGCTCAGTAGTTGTGGTGCATGGGCTCAGTTGCTCCACAGCATGTGGGATCCTTCTGGACCAGGGATCAAACCCATCTCCCCTGCACTGGCAGGCGGATTCCCAACCACTGTACCACCAGGGAAGTCCCTCTTGTCTCTTAATTATTATCTATCCCCTTCCCCTCTCCCTCAACACAAGCATAAATGTCAACTCCACAAATGTAAGTAGTTTTTTCTATTTGTTCCCTGCTGTATTCTCAGCACCTAGAACAGTGCCTAGAACATAGTAGATGCTTGATAAATAATTTGTTGAATGAAGACTAAAAATGGTCTGTGAGGCAGATATTTGTATTACTCTACTTTACAGATGAGGGAACTGAGGCTGTGAGGGGGACCATCACTCGACCAAGGTCACACAGTAGAGTAAGTGTCAGAGCTGGGATTTATTTAAAAAATGCATTCATTCCGGATGAAGAAGATGTGGTACATACATACAGCAGAATATTACTCAGCCACAAAAAAGAACGAAACAATGCCATTTGCAGCAATGTGGATGTACCTAGAGATGCTTATACTAAGCGAAGTAAGTCAGAAAGAGAAAGACAAATACCATATGCTATCACTTCTATGTGGAATCTAAAATACGACACAAATGAACTTATCTACAAAACAGAAACAGACTCACAGACATAGAGAACAGACTTGTGGTTGCCAAGGGGGAGGGTGGGTGGGGACAGATGGACTGGGAGTTTGTGATTAGCAGATGCAAACTCTTATACAGAGAATGGATAAACAACAAGGCCCTACTGTATAGCACAGGGAACTACATTCAATATCTTGTGATACACCATAATGGAAAAGAAAATGAAAAAGAATGTATATATACGTATAACTGAATCACTTTGCTGTACAGAAGAAATTAACACAACATTGTAAATCAACTATATTTGACTAAAATAAATTTTTTAAAAATGCAAATACAAACCAAACAAATAAACCCCCCACATTCATTCAGCAAATGTTTATTGAGCACCTACTCTGTGCCAGATGCCGTTCTAGGAGCTGGGGATACAACAGTGAATGAAGGGAGCCCCAAACCAAGGTGTCAGACCCCAGAGCTTATATGTGGACCCTATAAATCTTCCATGCTGTGTGTGTAGGGAAACTGAGGCCAGACAATGGAAGGAAGGCACAGGGTCCCAGGCAGGAGACGGGCGCTCAGTGTAGGGGGTGGGCTTGGTTCTGCAGGAGCTGTCGTGGTTGCAGGATGAGCTGGAAAGGTGGTGGCTGCTTCCCAAAGCCACTGTCCTGGGGCTGCAGGTCCAGAGCCGCAGGAGGGCAGTGGCGAAGTGGGTGAGAAGCACTGTAACGGCCACGTCAGGTAGAGAAAGAGCTCAGTCCGGGCCAGAGACTCTCCAGGGCATGCTCGGCGCCCTGGGGGAGCAGGGAGACCGAGATCAGAGATGAGGAGGAAGAAACAAAGAGAAGGGGGTGGGAAGGACAGATTGGAGGTGAGAGGAGATCTGGAGAGAGAGGTGGGGAGGGGGAATACATCAGAGGGGAGCTCTGAGCCACTGTCTGAGCCACTGATGGTTTACGACTGTGATTTCAGTTCAGAAATCTTTCCTGACTTCCTCCTTGAACATTGAAACTTCATTCTGCCATAAGTCAAGAGGTCACATACTCTTGTCCACCTTTGTGAAGACAGGTACGTCCTAGGTGGTCACCTTAGTGAGTGTGGACAGCTCCATCTGAGAAGCAAAGCTGTCCCTGGGTTTGGGGAGGAGATTGAGGCATTTCATTATCTTCCCAGAGGGACCATGTTTGAAGTGCTGAAGCTTTCAAAGACTCCCGGAATCAACCACGTTTCAAATACGCCACAGAGTCAGGTGGGAATACTGTGGATCAGCCCTGCTTTAGATCATCCTTAGGTCTGTGTCGTTCTGTCTTTCAGTAGCAGCCCATAAAATCAGGCAGTAGCTTCTTTTTTTTTTTTTTTTTTTTAATTGAGGATCTTGAATCAGATGCGTATGTTTGATTGATTGATTGATTGATTGATTTTGGCTGTGTTGGGTCTTCGTTTCTGTGCGAGGGCTTTCTCCAGTTGTGGCAAGCGGGGGCCACTCTTCATCGCGATGCGCGGGCCTCTCACCGTCGCGGCCTCTCTCGTTGCGGAGCACAGGCTCCAGACGCGCAGGCTCAGCAGTTGTGGCTCACGGGCCCAGCCGCTCTGCGGCATGTGGGATCTTCCCAGGCCAGGGCTCGAACCCGTGTCCCCTGCATTAGCAGGCAGATTCTCAACCACTGCGCCACCTGGGAAGCCCAGGCAGTAGCTTCTTAAATGAATGTATGTGACCCAGGAGTTTGCTCCTAGAGATTGTTCCTTCAGCAACACTCCCCCCGAGGAGGCTCAAGACCCACGCAGAACAGTGTACATTGGAGCAAAGTGAAAAACTCGAAACAATCCATCAGTATGGGAATGAGTGAATACATTATGGTGCACCAACAATGGAAGCCACGCAGCCATTAAGAAGAATGAGTTAGAACTCTGCATGCTGCAAAGGTACAATGTTCAAGATGGATGGTTAAATTTAAAAAAAAAAAAATGGTTCACAATGGGATGCTAGGATTACTTATTTTGTAAAACATATACGTACACTCATACTTATGGTTGCATTTGTGTAAACAGATTTTGAAGGATATGCAAGAAACCATTAACCGTGCTTATCACTAAGTTTAGGGCTTACAATCTAGGAATGGGATCAACGAGGAGGACTTTACTCTCATTTTATTATTAATTAATTAATTAATTTGGCTGCGCCATGCAGCTTGCAGGATCTTAGTTTCCAGACCAGGGATTGAACCTGGACCCTTGTCAGTGAAAGCACCGAGTCTTAACCACTGGACCTCCAGGGAATTCCCATACTTTCATTTTATATACTCTTGTTCTGCTGGATTTATTTTTTATTCAGTGTTTGCTTTATAGGTACAATTAAAAACTAGTTCAAATAAAATTATTAGCCAGTGTTTACATAGCTGTCTAATTTTTAGGTAACTATTACAGAAGCGATCGTTTAAAAAGTATTTTGTATTTTCGATTAAATGTTCTGCTTATTTTATCTAGAAGTTGGAGGATTATGCTTAATTAAAATTTTTTATTTTGTAGCAAATGGAAAACAAACAAACAAAAAAACCCAAAAAACCAAAAAACCCTTTTGGGTGTTTTTCACAGGCCTGGCACTATCTACAGCTCCTGAGTGAGAACTGATCTCAGAATTAACTGTGGCTGGGGTGTCTGTGCTCCTCATCCGCCCTCCTCACAGGAGCCTGGCCTGTACGTAGCATGTGTCTTCCCAACCAGCAGTCAGAAAATCACTTAAAAAAAAAAAATTTAATTAATTAATTAATTAATTTTTGGCTGTGTTGGGTCTTCGTTTCTGTGTGAGGGCTTTCTCCAGTTGCGGCAAGAGGGGCCACTCTTCATCGCGGTGCGCGGGCCTCTCACTATCACGGCCTCTCTTGTTGCAGAGCACAGGCTCCAGATGCGCAGGCTCAGTAGTTGTGGCTCACGGGCCTAGTTGCTCCGCGGCATGTGGGATCTTCCCAGACCAGGGCTCAAACCCGTGTCCCCTGCATTGGCAGGCAGACTCTCAACCACTGCGCCACCAGGGAAGCCCAGAAAATTACTTTCTTATGTTAAAGGAGGAGGTTCACAGAGGGAAGGCATGCTCCCTGGAGTCATACAGCAGCCCCTGGCCTGGACAAAGGCATGGACACTGACCTGCAGAGAAGGGCAGAAAGGCAGGGCTCCTCTGAAAAGCTGCGTTGGCATCCAGGAACTTCTCGGGCTGAAAGGAGGAGGGATCTTGGAACTGATCAGGGTCATGGAGAACAGAGTGGAGCAGTGGGAACACCATGGTGCCCCGTGGAAGGAGTCTGTCCAGACGTTCATGGCTGCCCACCCAGGAAAGCAACCTGTGTTGCTTCTTGCACGTTGACCCAAAACTTCCTGGTCTACTCGGCCCTGGGGAACAGCAGGGTGGGGAGACTGTGGCCTTTGGGGTCAGTAGACCTGGGCTCGAATCCCTGCTCTGTCACTTCCCAGCTGGGAGACTGGGCAAGTGACTTCTCTCTGAACCTCAGTATCTCCATCTGCAAAATGGGCATAATCATAGCATCTATTCTAGAAGAGTTCATGAAGTAGTGAGAATCACCTGGCACATAATAAGCTCTCAACAAATGGTTATTATTATTACTCGGGACTACCACATGAGGCCACAAAGGTTGTGCCTTGCACAGCAGGACTGGAATCCCAGAAGGGCCCTTTTTCTTCATACCATGCATTCCACAGTCCACTTGCCCAGAGAAGTCGATTTCTTTTTTCTTTTTTCTTCTCAAATTCTCACAAAGATGCATCACAACGGCTGGTGGCCACTCTGGTATTATTTGCATCACTTCTCACCACAAAAGCAGATTTCAGCCCTTTGTGAGAACACTCACCTGTTTCAGATCATCTTTAGCTGTTTTTTTTTTAATCACATTCTTTTTTTATTTATTTATTTATTTTATTTATTTTTGGCTGTTTCTGGTCTTAGTTGCAGCACGTGGGATCTTTCGTTGTGGTGCGTGGGCTCAGTAGTGTGGCTCATGGGCTCTAGAGCGCAGGCTCAGTAGTCGTGGCACACGGGCTTAGCTGCTCCATGGCATGTGGGATCTTCCTGGACCAGGGCTTGAACCCGTGTCTCCTGCATTGGCAGGCGGATTCTTAACCACTGTGACACCAGGGAAATCCCTTGTTTTGTTTCTAAAAGAAGCAGTTTCAACAGCAGGAGCCAGAACAGAGGTTATGCAATCAGAGGATCCGGCCAAGTGGGGAATGGGTGAAGGTGGTGGGGATGCGGAGAGGGAGCAGGGAGGAGGAGGAGGAGGGGGAGGGGGAGGGGGAGGGTGGGGGGGGGATACTTCCTGGAATACTTCCGTAGCCTGTTGTCTTTTTAATTAAATTGTCTTTTAGTGAATGTTTATTGAGTAGCCTCTCGGGGGTGGGGACACAGCAAAGACTGAGACAAGTCCAGTGGGAGAGGCAATTATGCTGGAACAGTGACAGGCAAGCCAATATTTTCCCAGTACTAAATCAACCCAAGGGCCAGGTACCAGACAACTAGGACGGCCCCTATGCTCCAGAGCCCACTGGAATGATTCAAATTAGCCAGTCCTATGCTGCTGACTCTGCCCCGCCTTTCCCAGTAAAGGCTGTGGCCTGTGTCTTCCTCTTATTCCTTTCTGCCTCTTGACCAACGCTGCTGCCTTTTCCTGTGGCCCTGCGTGCTGTGCCTCTCATTCCTGGGGGGAATGTGGTCAGCATTAGACTTTTCTTGAATGGCATTGACCTCTCCACGTTATCACTCAGTCGCCTCCATCAATTAGAATCCCATGGGTACAAATGAGACGGCCCTAGAGGCTGGGGAATCTGATCTTGTCAAGGCGCTGAGCCTGGTCCCATCACTCCAGGACTGGGGGTGGAGGGACAGAATGCACGGGCTCAGGTGACCCGCAGGGCAGAGTGGTGAGGAGCAGGGGCTGAGCCACAGTGCTGAGTTTGGATCATGACCCTGCCATTGTCCAGCGCTGTGAGTTTGAGTGAGTTTCTTAAGCTCTCTGTCCCGCTTTCCCCATGTAGAATCCCTTCCTCCAAGGGTCACCGGGAGATTAACTGAGTTAATACTTGTAAGAAGCATGGAGCGTCTAGTGGCCCGTGGGGAGCGTGATACATGAGTTAGTTGTCATTACTGATCGACAAGGGTTTAGTCAGCATATATGACATATTAATGTAGGCATAGGGACTCTAGCAAATAACAAGAAACTCAAAGTCCCTCCCCTCGTGGAACTGGTAGCTTCTAGCAGACGAGACAGTCTTAAAGCAAACAGCGTATTGAATAAATAAGATGACTCAGCTAGTGATAAATGCCATGAAGCAAATTAAACAAGGAAATGCGATAGATACTGACTGGTGAGGGCTGCTTCAGATTGGGTGGTCAGAGAGGGCTTCTTGGAGGTGGTGACTTCTGAGAGTCGATCATGGGAAGGTGTGCGGAGGCATGTTCCTGGCAGAGGGAGCAGCAAGGGCAACGTCCTTAAGGTGAGAGCCAGCTTGACAAACTCTAAGAGCCATCAGACGTGGCCTCTGACAATGACTCTTCCTACCCAAGTGACAGCTCCATGAGGACAGAGATTCTTACCGATTTTTTCATTATTGTGATAATTTGCTTTGCTTCCTGTGAACCCCTCATCCTCCAGAATAGTGCCTGGCACATAATAGGGTTCATAATAACCATGTGTTTTTCTATATGCATACATAAGAGCTGTATCTTCCAGGGATCCAAAATACTTGTGCACAATTTCCCCAGGTGGGCACGACAGTCACGTTGCACAATCATTTCAGGGCATCTGTGGGCTCCTGCTATCAATCTTTGGATTCCAGGCAAAGAACCCTCACTTCTCCAAATTTGGGGGTTGGGGGGCACATCCTTAAAGTCCCCAGTTATTCCTCTCTTGGGAGGGGACGTGTTGAAATGACGGACTGGAGACAGATTGCCTGAATGTTGCATCTTGGCTGCTAGCTGGTGACCTTGAGAAGTGACTTTGAGGCAGGAGATAGATGGGCCCCAGGCTGAGCAGCTGGAGTTCGTTCCCTGTGGACAGAAACTCCAAAATATCGACAGCAAGACAATCGAGAGAGGAGGCTGGGCCCTGCCCGGACAATAGAGAAAAGACCATCTATTCCTCATTCTTGAAATCAAGGAGACCTCCCTGACTATACATGCACAGAAAGGCTCCCTGGAGGTCAAAAAGGGATGGGGCGCCACCCCATAGTAAGTGACGCTAACTACCCATAGTCCTCTTCGCTAGAATCCATCTCGGCTAAGAGATGTGCACACACACAGAGGAGGACCCTAAGTTACAGCAAATACGGACTCAGAACCAGGCAAAGTGGGGCTTCCCTGGTGGCGCAGTGGTTAAGAATCCGCCTGCCAATGCAGGGGACATGGGTTCGAGCCCTGGTCCAGGAAGTTCCCACATGCCGCGGAGCAATGAAGCCTGTGCGCCACAACTACTGAGCCTGCTCTCTAGAGCCCGCGAGCCACAGCTACTGAGTCCTCGTGCCCCAACTACTGAAGCCCGCGCGCCTAGAGCCCGTGCTCCGCAACAAGAGAAGCCACTGCAATGAGAAGCCCGCGCACCGCAACGAAGAGTAGCCCCTGCTCGCCGCAACTGGAGAAAGCATGCCCGCAGCCAGGAAGACCCAACGCAGCCAAAAATAAATAAATAAAATAAATAAATAAATTTAAAAATAAATAAATAAATAAAAAGAACCAGGCAAAGCAAGATGATTGACCAAAGGAAACCCAGATGAAGTGCCCCAAAAAAGTGATTTAAACTACCACGAGGGCATGACTCTCTCTCTGAGCCCGCCCGTGTGTCTATCCACACGTACTGTACTATTTTCTCCTAATAAATACTTTATTTGCCTCACTACTTTCCATCTCTATGTGGAAATTCATTTCTGCACAGCTGACGGGCCAGGGCCTTGTCACTGGTCACTGGCCCCTAGTGGTGTCGTGGCCACGATTCAGCACTCTCACTGACGTGGCCCGACCTCAGTCTCTGACGGGAACCAAAATCCTGCTTCAAGCCGCTGCAGGCCAAGGCCACCGGAGATCAACTTCACCCTCTGCATGGCTTCATCTCCACCTTTGTAAAATGGAGATAATAGTTGCACTTACCATGTAGGGTTGCTGTGGGACCAGGTGAGATCTGTGCAAAGGACTTAGAATGTGCCTGGGACATAGTGCCAAGTGTTAGCTGCAGTTATCATCACTGAGGCTTGTTGCTGGTATTAAGAGATCAAGTCTGTCGGGGCCTGGTACGCAAGACACGTAAGACACACTAGAAAAATATTGACTGAGTTGGCTGCTCACGAGGCCTGGCCAGGTCGTCAACCCCTTTGTTTGGATTATATATCTCCTCCCTGCTGCTGCCTCTGTTTCTGCCTCAGGCAGGTCTCTGTGTCCTTCACCGGACTGTTCTCTTCTCTTTGTGTCTCTTTGCCCCCTCTCTGACTTTCTATCCCAGTCCTTTTGCGTTTCTCTGGCTCTCTCCTCTGAATCTCTATTTCTTGCTTCTCTAGATCTCTCCAGGTCTCTCTCAGTCTGTATCTGTGTCTACACATCTCTGAGTGTGTGTCTCTCTAGCTCTAGCTCTCCCTTTCTCTGTATGTGTCTCTCTCCATCTCTGGCTCTGTCTCTCCCTCTGTCTGTGTTTTGTGTCCTTCTCTGATGCCTTCTCCCTGTTTCTCCAGGTCCTAGTTAATCATTCCCTCCCTCCTCCCTCCCCCACATCCTCTCCCCACTTCTCTCTTTTCATCTCTTTGACACTTTGTCTCTTTCTCTCTCTCCTTGGCTCTCTTACTCTCCCTCTCCCTCC